>NC_092818.1:130009212-131221712 GCF_023375885.2 Dermacentor andersoni
TCTCCCTGCTATATATCCGATGTCTTGGCGGGAAGAAAATGTCGCTTGCGCTAGCGTGCGGAACCATTATACGCTTGATCAAGTCTATCTGATAACACTTTACGTGATGTATCAACTTCAGGACACTCTAACAAATAGTGTCCAATGTCGCCCAGTGCTTCACAGTGCGCTTACCACTATGACGAGCTAATCATGTCTCACACCGCCCCACCCAGAAATGGTATGACGGCCTTACTGACTAAGAAGTTTCAATAAGACCTTGTTCACTGGCGGACCACGCACCCCATTCATTCAAGAAACCACGCGGACCAGCGAGACAGGAGGAGAAAACATTTCAGCGCGAACATCTGTTGTCCAGTTTTTGCGATTTGTCGATTGAATCATGAGAACGATCACGTCAGTACTGGATATACCGTTTTTGAAGCCTTCTATGTTGAAATTTTAAATCACGGTCGCAGAACAGCGTTCACTTAAGACGCTATAACCTAAAGATATTCCAAACTTTTCTATTCCAGTTCTGCAATCAGCTCTCCATGATTGGTCAAAAAAAAGTTTCGGGCCACCGCCACTTCGCCTGTCTCTCACGCGACGTCACGAAATCCGCGAAAGCTCCCCATCTAATATGACGTGCGCACACTAATTAAGCATAATCAAGCTGAACGAAAGAAAAAAAATAATTATTTCTGATTCGACGCCGTTTGGCGATTAGTTATCTGCTATTGGTCAAAAGTTATCAGGCCGCACCCATTCGCCTGTCTGTCACGCGCTGTCACAAAACCGGGGAAGCTCACCGCTTCAAAGTGGCGTGTATGCGTTAAAGATGCATTACTATGCCGAAGATAACAGATTTTATTTTTCTGAATAACTGGAGACTGCCCCATTCCGAAAGGAATAGAAGATGGCTGCGCGCCGATCGCTCAGGTACTACCTACTCGGACCTGCCGGAGAGCATGAATTAATTTCCGTATAATAAAACTTATTGCGTGGCACTATAACGTTATCGAGCCCTTTCGGCAGGTATACGACATCGCTCTGCCAACTCTTCGTTGCTGAGGCTCCGTTTCAGCAGTATTCTTAGCCTGCCGTTGCATGCCAACGCGATTTTCGACCAGCCATCTCAAGCTAAGTAAGGGGAAACGGGCCAATCGCAGACGTCGGCACCACCCTCCTCATCCAAGTATCTGTGTTGACTGCGCTGACTCGACCCGGAAACCCTCTCCACTTGGGCGTGCTTCTCGCTTCTTGTCAGCCAATTAGATAAGATAAAACACTCAATGTAGGAAATGTTATTCGTTTCGAAAACAAACAAAAGTGACCTCCTATAAATGAGGACAGCGTCTTATTGGGCTGTTCGGACAACGCTGTGGATCCCCGCCCGATGCTTGTGTCAGCGGCTAGGTAAATTTGACGTCAGGAGATTGGAATAAAAATAGATTGGAATAGTTTTACGTTACAGGGCCCCATTTGACCTACGAACGCGACGCAAGCAGTGACGCCTTGCTTCCAGCTCGATTTTTTTTACTTTGCGGCTTCTCAGTTTGAACACGGCTTATTTCCGTATCCGCGAATCAGGACAGGGAAACAAAGTGTTGGGAGGCTCTGTAATAATACTCAGTGCACGCTTTTGCAACTATCTTTCAATTTTGATCTTGTTTTTACTCAAGTTTCCTTCAGGCTTGCCTACATAAGAAACAAAGTTCCCGAAGAAACCATCTCACGATGACTGTCGACGTTAACGCGATTAATATTCATGCACAGGAGCGACACGATGTATTGCGAAAGACACCTTTAATTAGAATTCCTAACGGTCATTTTGAGATTTCCACCGCTTCGGATTCGTTACCAATTACACGTATCGCACGCTTATGTGGTAATGGGTGCTAAGCGAAAAGCTTTCGGTGACGTTAGCGCTAATGTTAAATGTAAATGTTATTCAAAACGAAATGCTAATGACGAATATACTTGTACAAAACGACGCGAATCGAGCGTACCTTAATTTATGCACTTCTATGTAGCCGACTTCATCACTCCTCTGCGTAGCTCAACGTTCCTCACTCAGTGCACTCTCAAGCAGGACAAGAGGCAAGGAGGACCAACCTCGCTCAATGCAAGCTCAAGTCCCGATGAGTTCGCTTCAGTGTTTTCTCAACACCCGGCTGCTTCGGTTGCGAACTTCTTCACTTTTTGCCTGTTGCCCTGCTTGTCTATTCGGCTACATTGACCAAGTATGGGCACATGCCCGGAAGCCAAGGTGTCATGCCAGAGTGGTTATATAGAAGCACGCAGAAGTGGGCTTAGTAGGAAAAGAATGCCTATCGCATTAATCAAGACACTGATAGGGAACAACATCGCCTTCACTTTGTCGTCGAGCAGTGCATCATGTAGCGATCCCTGCTAGAGTCAGCAAAGGCGGACACGAAGAACGCATAACGCGTGACGCGAAGGCCGCAAATCAAAAACAAACAATATTTGACGCTTGCTAGCAAACCAGAAAGGCGTAGCGTTATGCTTTAACTCAACGCTTCCTTTTTCTTTCCCGTTTTTTCTCCCGTTTTCTTTTTTGGTCTCGTTTTCTCACAGGACCTCACTTGCGACGCGGAAGCGCAGAAACTGTCTCAGTTGCGCCGAGCGGCGTGCTCGACGGAGGCGCGGACAAGCACAGCTAGTGAGCTGAAATAGCGGGAACCTTGACCTTGACTTCCTGGCACGGAGAGAGCGCTTGCGTGCTTTAGTTAGGCGATGGGCTAACCAGTGGTGATTGAAGAGCTGCGCTCTGTCCAGGAAGCAGCAGCGAGGGCTGAGCAAAGGGGACGTAGTGCCTGGCAACGGGACGACGGTGGCAGTTCCCTTACCCTCGATTTCAAGCAGAAGCTTGTTTGTTTATTTGGCCGCTGGCAAAAAAAAAAAAAAAAACAGTACGCGCTTTGTGCTGCTTACTCGGTGACGCTGGAAAGTGAATGCAGCTATGACGTCGCCTTGTGCGCAGACTGTACACGTTTTTCAACGAAAGGCTTGTCGATTGCGAGTCGAAGAGATACAGGGGGGATAGGGCGGCACCCACCACTTTGTTTTTTTCAGCTTTCATTCCTTCAAATTGCTCTCAACGTGCCCATTTGGTCAAGGAGAACGCCACTTAGCCAGAATCCACATTCTTTCGAACGCGTATATACAAAGGGGAAATAGCGTTTACATGCGCACAAAAATACGGCCTACTAACTGAGGAAAGCAAGTATGTAGGAGTTCCGGGTAATAAAACGGTCTGAAAACAAAGAAGTTTGCAAAACTTTCTTTTACCTGTGAACTAGGGTACCGTGGGGGAGCCGAAATGTTTCCTTTTATTTTAAGTTTTACGATGGTCGGCGTAGTGCCCTGGGTTTTTGTCTACCTTTTCACCATGTTCGCAAAATAGTTTATTGTATAGCCCGCCAAGTTGCTGCAACCGTATCAGCGGCATTACGCGATTCAACATCTCGTACATTACACTGCTTCGACAACACGGGGAAAGTCCCGTAGGCGCACTTCTGAAACGATGGAATGTTAGCTATTCCTTTATGCTGTAGTAAGTGCTGCGGGGATAAATTCTCGAAATCTGGAGTTCTACTCCCTCACGGAGCAACATATTCACTTATGTGCCCTCTGAGAGTGGCCGCTGACAGCTATCGCAGATGGCATTAAAGCACACGCACAAGCCGGCTCTTAACACGCATTTAGCAGGCCTTTTTTTCTTTTTCCCCTTTTTTCTTCTCTTTTCTTCTTTTTTGAAGTTGTAACGGCTAGGGAATTTCCGAATGCCTACCCAATGCAAAGGATACAGCCACAATTAATCGTCGTCGCCATCAGCATAATCAGGAAGCTGCAAGCAGGCCCTTTGTCCTTAGAGTGCAACAGATGATTACAGTAAGTATGCGGTCCTGCAGAATGGTGGTAAGTAACGTATCATGAAAAAAAAAAAAAATGTCCGTCAGTGGACATCGCCTAGTTCTTCGGTGATTGAGCTTTTTACTTGCCATGTCTCCTACAGCGAGTAGGTCAGCGTCACTGCATCTACGCCTCGTGGCTGCGTGAAGCCGGATGAACGTGCTCGTATAGCGTTCGCATATTCAGTTATGTAATCACTAGTTTATCAAATGACATCACTACAATTTCCATGATTCATGCTCTATCACGTAATTAATCAACGCACTCGCATTGTTCGCGGGCTCCGAAGCCGAGCAATGCCACCTTCACGTTTGACGGCATCAAATTCAGATACAAATAGCCTGAATTCGTGTGTATATATATATATATATAAATATATATATATATATATATATATATATATATATATATATATATATATATATATATATATATATATATATATATATATATATATATATATATATATATATATATATATATATATATATATATATATATCCCGTTCGCATACAGTTAGGGAGCTCACTTCGGCTGCATAGCTCGAAGCTCTTCCCCATCACGACTCCACCCAGGTTACCTGGGTAGAAACATGTGCTGCACCTACCTAGCTTAATCGGAATCGGACACCTTTGGTTATCAGACGAAGAACCAGCCGGTGCTTCTACCTGTGTTCTCATCGCGAACCGCAGATATTCTGTTGTCCCTATGCCTGCCGTCCGGGGCGATTGCGGGTGATTACGCGTGCGATTGATCGCTATCCCTAGAAAAATTCTCATTATAACTTCCTTTTCAAAAAATCCCATATGACACGTATGCCACATATCCAATAATCTCGTATGATGATATGATAACACATATGTTTCGTACGGGTTCTCATATGATCATACGAGGTTGTTGCCTATGTGGCATAAGTGTCATGTGAGATTTTCGATGGGGATGTTATATTAATCATGTACGAAGTGCTAGTAGACTCTGCAAATGAAAGAAGCAGTTACTGGAAATTACATTACGCTGGTCGTGGTTCACAAGTATCTTAGAGGGGTACCGCTAGGTGCAAAAGGTGCTGTGGCCTCAGCTTGTACACATTCCTACATTCACATTCCTACTGTTGTTCTTTAACTGCTGCCAGCATAGGAAAGCGATGGTGTCCGCGCCACTGTTGCAACTACTATTGGCTTTCTTTCCCGTCCTAAAGCTTTGCTCCCCCATAAGTACCCATGAAGCGACCAACACCAGAGCCTAGGGATATGTTGGCATGGATTCACACGGCAGCCGTCTCCTGTTAGCTGATTCAACACTACAGCAGTAGTTCCCCATTTCGCAGTTCCTAGCTATCATAAGTATAACCTTTAAAACGAATAGCTTTCATTGTCTCTTTCGCTTGTTTTCTTGATTGGTGATCGACGGTCGGTGCTTGATGGTCGATTGTCAGACTTGCGCTACGAAGGTGCCGATCGAAAGGACGCGTGCTGTCAGTTGCGGAGAGTGGTGGGCGGGAGATGGAGCAAGGAGGCGGGGGGGGGGGAGGGGGGCAGGTCACGTGTGAGCTTTGTCGAGCCGTCGGCAACGCAAACGTTCGTTCGTTGCTTCGTTCGTTCGTTGGGGCACTTCGCTTACATTAACAACCATCGTTGATGATTTATGGACAATTCCTTTTTCGTTTAGCAGTTTTGCTCGACGTAGTGGCCTTGTAGCGACCAACACCGGAGCCTAGGGATACGTCGGCGTGGGACTATGGGCAGCTTTCTCCTGTTTCATAGCAGCAGCTGCTTCTACAGTACAGCTGTATGTTACCCACTTCGAAATTCCCTGCTTTCCGGGCTGCTTTAGCAAAGTACCGGCATGATCAAACGCAGTTCAGTGTAGTCGGCTATAGCAGGCACGTGCTGCATGCTGTGCAAGCAGTATGAAGCGTGAAAATGTGACACCGTGCACAGTAATCGCAAAAAGAGCTGTCCCTCTTTCATTTCCTAGGGATGTCTGTGCTTGCCTAATTATGTCGTGCGGCATTGTCCATTGATCCATTTTTCTCTCGTGCCATTTTTACCGGAACAGAACCTCGGCAGACTGGAGTGTGCCTCTTTAGCATACCTGCCAACCTGCGAACATTAAAATTTGTAAAAATCCCGCAGACACAGTACACAAGCCACAACAAACGTTGAAGAGCAGACACTGACAAGCAGCACATTGTTTTTGATACGACGGGAATTATTGTAGTGTGCACTAGGGACCTGTCCGAATAAACCGCTCTAAAGCAAGTATCTATCTGGTTTAATTTAACCATCAGAAAACTTCAGAGAATGTATTTGCAGTCCCAAGAACAAAACTCTTTACTGGACAAAATTTTTCGTAATCTTTGGCGCAATATCCGTAAAATAGTAGAACGAGCCGAAATTCATATACTTTACCAACAATTCGGGAGAATTGGCAGGCATTGTTGTAGTTAAACTCATTTTTACGGTGCTAGTTCTCTCACGTTCACATAATTGCGGACTTTCTCGGAAGAGGCAAAATTTGTGTCCAGCGTGCACTAGTGAGACAGCCTATGCTGCAGTCATCTCCAGGTTCATTGGAATTAGTCTGTTTTGAATATAGAAAGTGGTCGCATTTTAATTGTAGTAAAGCTTTGTTCTTGCACCACGGATCTGGCGTTTTTCTTGCCGTCTGGCCGTGTTTACTTACAGAAATATGGTATCGGGCTTAAAAGAATAAAAATAAATGCGTGGACTAACAGTGAGAAGGCGTGCGAATCTCTCAGTGACCATCGGAAAGCTGGTGCTTTATTATTTAATGAATTTACATGCTCCGTTTCCCTTCTCGCTCATTCTTTCCGTCTCCTCACATCTGTTCTCAAAGAAGACTAAAGCATGTCTGCTTCCCCACTCTTCTTTTACCTTGCACTTATTTACACCAATTTTCAATGTCAGCAGTAACTTTTTCGTCAGTGGCGGTCGCGTCTACAGTACCGCTGAATAAATTGAGGCATACAGTACAGGTGACAGTCATGAAAAAAAAAAAAAGTGAACCTGCCTCATGAGTACAGCTGATCTGTTCAAGCATGCACCAACAAACCTATAGGGCAGAAAACGAAGCGCATTTGCCTCTGGGTCTATTTCACGAAAGCGCACATTTCCATCTAGGGCTATTCGTATAGTTTTTGCCAAAATTGCTTCTTGCGTACTGCGGATTTTTTTTTCATTCACTAACGAACCTGACCACACCAAAATCTGACGACAGTACGACGACGCACGCACGCCAACGCACTGCATTAAAGGCGGCTAGAAGGGCGCCCGGCCACGACCTCGACACAGCCACTATCGATTGTCCCCGGTCGTTCGCCTTCTGCACATTATCTTATTTTTCTGCCTCGGCGTCTGGGTCGGCGCTCCCGAGAACCACAGCCGCTCTTCTCACACGGAAGCTAGCCGAATAACGAGAGTGACGCAAGCGAGCAAAAGGAAGCGGAAGCACAAGCCGCCGGTGCTGGCTAACTGTTCATGCCACGAGTAGAAGAGTAGAAGTAAATGAATCACCAAGGAAACATTCACGGAAACAACGTTTATTTTGTGGCGATAGAGAGATAGGTCACTCTAAGGCTAAACAGGAAGGTTCGCCTGAGAAGGTTCTTGAGGCCAATCAGAGAAACAAAAACAATAAATACGAAACCGGCTAGGTGTCGACGTGTCCGTGAAGTTTGCTGTTGCAATTATTCAGAAGCTCAGCTCGTGTCTTGAGAGCATTGAAAAGCAAAGATGCCCGCGCCATACTCACTTGATCATAGGAAGCCGCCAGAACACGCAAGTGCATCTGAATCAATGCCCCATACTGCACTGTAGGTTTGCTTTCCGGCTCCTCGCACATTTTGGCTGTCGAATCGCCCGAGGTATAGCTGTCTCTTGTTCACTGCGCGGCGTTCTTTTGAGCAGTTTACAGTGAAACTTCAGTTGAACGAACTTGCAGGAATCGCAAGGCATTGTTCGCTGTAGTGAATGCTCATTCAAGTAAGAAGTAAATAGGTGGGCTTCCTAAACCGCCTGTGGATTTTGTAACTGTTCGTTCAACCAAAAATTTCGTTGAAGTGACCTCCGAACAAGGAACAGTTACAAAATACACAGGCGGTTTATGAAGACGACCTATATACCTTTTTCTTGAATGAACGTTCACTAGAGCGAACAATGCTTTGCGATTCCTGGAATTTCATTTATTTGAAGTTTCCTATATACGTTGTGCGCGTGCCGCCCCACAGCAAGCAGCAAGTCGTTGTAGCAGACGCCGGGTCACTGTCAGATCGTGCCAGGAAAAATGAAGACATTGGTGGTGCATTTGCATGCTTGTGAGGGTTCTTGACAACATATGTACCTTTCGTGTCAGTCGTGTCTGCATGACGTGCGAGGTTTGTGAGCCAGTTGCTAAGCTTTGACGCATATGCGCATGCATGCTTTCCTTCGAATTAAATATACAAATATGTCATTTGCTAGTCCTGCGTTCGAGCTCGCGTATTGTTCGTCTTTGTACTCATCTCATTTTCTCTTTTTTGGTGGTTTCCTTCTTTCTACGTGCCTTAACAACAGGCAACTGATTTTCCTTTGTGCACTTGGTGCTAAACAAACCTACAACTTATTAAACGTCGGTATTTTATACCAGTGCGAGGTCCCCAGTCGTTGTGATTCAAGAACAAAAGTTAAGTGCGGGTGTTTGGAGCTGGAGTATGCGCACCAGAAGAGCAAGAAATTTGTGAAGGGAGGACGTAACGGATGATGAGGCTTTTTGTGCACTCCCTTAATTAGCAAATTAAAAGAAGCTAGCTGCCGACGAGAAAACGAAGTTGACGTCGATGCCGTCGTGCTGAGTGCGTGAAAGCAGGCTGGGACCCGTCCCAGCCGTACCGCCAGAAAGGCGTGATGAAAGCGTCACGCACGCATCAAACGCCCCTCTTAGCACCTGCTATACTCCGGTTTTGTAACCGCGGGGATCGGCGGCTGTTAAGTGCGCGAAGGCGGCTGCAGTATGTCGCCCGGTTGAAAAACAACTCGACGGCTCAGCGATGCGAAACAGCTCGACTCCTGGGTGATTTTTTTTTCCCTTTGCACGACACTCACTCAACGCATCTGCTAGCGTTCGGCACAGCCTACTGCCACCCTTGGCGCGAAATTCAAGTCCTCCTTCTCGAAGCGTTTGAATTAATATTGTGCTCGTGTAGTGCGGCGTAAAAAAAAGAAAGGCAGCGCGATGACAGGGCACAGCGATGGTAATTTCGTCGAAAACTTGTAGGTGCTAGCCTGCTGGATGATCGCCTGGCATGCTACTCCAGGTGCTAGGTGAGGATTATAGCATACAGAGTGAGAGAGAGAGAGAGGAAGAAATAAGAGATGCAAGATTAACATGAGTGACTGTCCGGTTGGCTATACTGCGCACGAGGGGAAAGGGTAGGAACGAAGATACGAAAATAATCTGACCAAATAGGCACGAGGAAGACAACTGACAACGACTACAGTTTTGCACACAGAGTGATCGAATAATTACATTAACAGCATATGCAGCCACAGACACGCACATGCACACTGAAGCTACTTACAAAGTCTCGTCATGGCCAGTAGTAGACTTAAGAAACGTCACAAAATCTTTCACAGTGCGCAAAGGGCGGCTGGTGCTTCCCCATGATGGCGAGAATGACCCGCAGCCTAGAGTATTGCTTCTCTCCGAGTTCCAGCTTGGTGCTGTTTTTAATCGCGCTTGAGAAGCTGCCTTTCGAGTGGCCCGCACACGTTAACATCGAAAGCTCAGGACATTAAGGAGGCTTGCTTATCGGTTCTGAAAACCGACACAGTGGCGCTCGGGTTGTAATTAAATCAAATTAGACGGGTCGTGTCCAGCCACTCCCGCTTGCTAAATGCCAAGCCCAGAAGAGTTTCTCCTAGCACTTCCGCACCCATTACAAGCCAGTTAACCAGCTTCAGGCCTGTACCACGAACGTGCAACGGCCTGAGTACAACCGCACGTGGTGTCGTATTAGCTAGCAATCTTCATAATCGATCATGGTTAGTCTCAGGGCAGACACTGTGGTGTGTCGCTTACAACAACTTTGCCAATTGTTCAATGCACACACTCGTGAGTAATAGATGCAAAAAAGATAAAGAAAGAAAATCATCATCATCAGCCTGCTTACGCCCACTGCAGGGCAAAGGCCTCTCCCGTACTTCTCCAACTACCCCGGTCATGTACTAATTGGGGCCATGTTGCCCCTGCAAACTTCTTAATCTCATCCACCCACCTAACTTTCTGCCGCTCCCTGCTACGCTTCGCTTCCCTTGGAATCCAGTCCGTAACCCTTGATGACCATCGGTTGCCTTCCCTCCTCATTACGTGCCCTGCCCATGCCCATTTCGTTTTCTTGATTTCAACTAAGATGTCATTAACTCGCGTTTGTTCCCTCACCCAATCTGCTCTTTTCTTATCCCTTAACGTTACACCCATCATTCTTCTTTCCATAGCTCGTTGCGTCGTCCTCAATTTAAGTGGAACCCTTTTCGTAAGCCTCCAGGTTTCTGCCCCGTACGTGAGTGCTGGTAAGACACAGCTATTATACACTTTTCTCTTGAGGGGTAATGGCAACCTGCTGTTCATGATCTCAGAATGCCTGCCAGACGCACCCGAGCCCATTCTTATTCTTCTTATCATTTCAGTCTCACGATCCGGATCCGCGGTCACTATCTGTCCTAAGTAGATGTATTCCCTTACTACTTCCAGTGCCTCGTTACCTATCGTAAAGTGCTGTTCTCTTCCGAGAGCGTTAATCATTACTTTAGTTTTCTGCGGATTAATTTTTAGACCCATCCTTCTGCTTTGCCTCTCCAGGTCAGTGAGCATGCATTGCAGTTGGTCCCCTGAGTTACTAAGCAAAGCAATATCATCAGCGAATCGCAAGTTACTAAGGTATTCTCCATTAACTCTTATCCCATATTCTTCCCAATCCAGGTCTCTGAATACCTCCTGTAAACACGCTGTGAATAGCATTGGATAAATCGTATCTCCCTGCCTGGCGCTTTTCTTTATTGGCGTTTTGTTACTTTCTTTATGGAGGACTACGGTTGCTGTGGAGCCGCAATAGATGTCTTTCAGTATATTTACATACGGCTCGCCTACGCCCTGATTCCGTAATGCCTCCATGACTGCTGAGGTTTCGACTGAATCAAACGCTTTGTCGTAATCAATGAAAGCTATTTATAAGGGTTGGTTATATTCCGCACACTTCAAAGAAAGAAAGTACAACTCTTTATGTCTCTTTCCCTGATAGATTCCCCTTGGGACACTTAAACATCGTCGCGCTCACAAAACTGATCTTAGGGTAACGCGAATCCACAGATGCATCACTGATGAATCTGCCTCCTGCAAACGACGCTTTGACAAGAACTTCGCGAAGCAGAACCTCCTTACTACTAACCGCCCTGCTATTTGCGGCTAATCACTTTGCGTTGTATACAACAGACCTCGCCGCGTGCGACGGATCTCTATCGATGCTTGCCCCAGAGGCACGGCAACCGTATGTTTTACTGTTTTCATGAAAAGAGAATTGCAGCGTAACGCACGTATTCGCTGAAGACTGAAATTATTTTGTCACATCAGGCTACATTAAATAAGCTTGACGTCGTGCGACTTGGCACTAAATGTTGTTTAATAGCAAGAAATTCATGAACAGCAGAACCGCGGTTGCAGGATATACTACGTTTGGTCTATTCTTGACCACGATGAAAGCTTGATATGCACTCAGCAGGCCGAGCACATTTATGAAAACCTGCAGTTTGGTAGCCTCTGGCTTAGATTAGTTCTTATTACCGAACGCACTGTGCTTTGCTTTCTCTCTCCCTATTTCCATTGCATGCTAGGTGCTCGTTTTATGTGATGTCCTGAGCTTCATTGTACAGTTTAGCAGGAATCAGTCAGCACCCACATGAGCGTGCCTTCTTGTTATCTATATTTGCATGGCCAGCACATCAGAAAAAAAAAACAGAACAACAAGAAACTGCAGTGAGACTTCTTTTCGGTATTGCACTTTGCTGCCTAAAAAGTAATAATGCTGCAATTATTGTTTTTACGATGAAGCAAAAATATTTATAACGTTGAGGTGCTAAGAAAGAAAGCGTCGTTTAGTTTCTTGTAAAATTGGCGGTATATATAGAAGCAGCACGCATTCTGTCTAGCGAATACGAGAAACAATGGTTTCTATTACAGTCGATGACAAAGAAACGCTGGAATGAAGGTAACGGAAAAATATATTTAGTGCCTTCTTCTTTCGTTGGCATAATCAGATATCAAAGCACAACTACGTTCCTTTCTCATTTATGACAGTTTTATAAGAACAGAACCTTTGTTTAAGAATAGTCTGTGGAACGCATTTCCGCCTGATGACTTTGAGTAGAAAAGTACCGAAATACAACTGTCATCGTCAGCCGAATGAATACCGTCGTTGACAGAAGGAGTGTTTTGTTAAGCAAAGATGAGATGTTCCTAGTCAAACCGCATCCGTCTATGCAAGTGGCTGGTATTTCACAATACGCAAAATTGTCATTTAAGAGCGGCAACAACATGCCAGACGCACCTTGCAATAGGCTTGTCAAAAGCTTTTTTTTTTTTCTTTTGCTGAATGCAGCGGTCGCTGTCTTGTCTCCCTGTCTTCAATTCAGACGTTATGCTATGTTCGTTTATTGTACGAAGTTTGGTTTCAGCGGAATTCCTCTTATACCTTCACAAACGTGCACAATCTTGTATAGACGCAGATGTGTTTGCCGTGTTTGAAAAACAAAATCCAAAATAGAAATTTTGAATAATGCCGTCAAGAAGGGAGTTTCACAACGGGCACAACGAAACAAAGACGTCCGCGCGAGAAGTGCCACAACAGCAGATAACCACAAATCACGTACTAGATGATTGCGTTTATTTTGACAGCGTGTTAGCGCGTTTACTAACTGAGAAATACGCAGTCGATCAACAGCAACAGTATGGCACTTACCTGGCTTGCTTCATTTGCACGGAGCAGGGAGTGAGGTGATTTTCGGGCTGCTTATTTGTGAGAGCAGGTCGTCTTGTACAAAAATATTACAAAACTGTTTGTATAGTAACGGCTTGTATTGATTTCTGGAAAATGTTTATATTTATCCCTAGCATCAGTCTCTAAAGTATTGCTAGTAATCGTATTTGAATCGTCACAATACGTTTCTGCTGTCAGCCCAAACATCTATAAATTTTTCCTAATGATACAACAGTACCCTTTGATTGAGTGATTGATTGATTGATTGATTCATTGATTCATTCATTCATTCATTGACCCTGATTTTAGCACCTTCCACTGCAGCTGAAGCGAACACGATCTCTCTCGGCGACGCTGTGGGCACCGGTACCCGCTTGCTCTTTCATTAATGTGGGAACTTTAATAACGTGGTAAAGGTCCCTGTATCTTCAAAAAATTTTAACATTGGCGACAACACCCCATGCGTCCGCTCTGTGGGTTGTTGCAGTGGGCTTGCAAGCTTAAGTAAGCTTTACTTGAGCAAGAGTGTGTTTAGGTTAGGTTTGCTTATTCATTACTCTGCTCGCTGAAAATTA
Organism: Dermacentor andersoni; assembly: GCF_023375885.2. Taxonomy (NCBI): domain Eukaryota; kingdom Metazoa; phylum Arthropoda; class Arachnida; order Ixodida; family Ixodidae; genus Dermacentor; species Dermacentor andersoni. The sequence goes on from NC_092818.1 coordinate 130,022,734, forward strand.
GGCAACTGAGAACTGAAAAACACTGTAGACGGACCTGGGCCAACTTTCCCTTTTGTCTGTCTACTCTTGTTGTATAACCAGAAAACAAATGTCGCTTCCTCATTAAAAAAAAGAAAGAAAAAGAAATAGAAAAAAAAGAACGGTCTTTCCTTCTGTAACTCTTTAAACCGACGCTTAAGGCCGAATCATCAAGAATTCACGACCACACTCGGTCGTTTGGTCTTGTCGATTCGTCCCTCGGAGCTTCAAAAATATATCAAGTATACTTGTTGCACGACTGCAGGTTCCGATGGGAGATTTCGTCAAAGCACAGAACAAATTTTTCGTCGCTAGCACAGAGACGAAAATGTCTGAACTTTGCAGCCAATGTATAAGTCCTCTAGTATACACGCCCAAACGAATTTTTTTCTGACATACCAATTTCTGCGCACTTCGAAAAAAATGCTATAGAGATTTGAGAAGCTTGGCAGTAAACAAGGTAGTGTGCAAGCGTCACTGGACACGAAGCTATTGCTTGAACGCTGAATACGTGGCCGCTGGTTCGTTTCGCAGTCGCGCGGCCGCATTAAAGAAGAAAAAGAAATAAGAGAGAGAGAGAGAGAGAGAGAGAGAGAGAGAGAGAGAGAGAGAGAGAGAGAGAGAGAGAGAGAGAGAGAGAGAGAGAGAGAGAGAGAGAGAGAGACCCAATTGCCGAGCGCTGGATGAATTTTAAGGCTTGACAAAACCTCGTCTGGTCGGAATTGATCGTGCCGCTAGTAGTGTAGAACGAAACAGAAAAACACGGACGCCGTCCATGTAATCAAACTAGAAGGTTAACAGAAACTAATTACCGAATAACTTTCAGCCTTCTTCGCAATGACAGCGACCAAGAGTTGAAATATAAGTCTACGAAAGGTAACGCAGACACCACTCGTAAACGGGGGGAGGGGGTGGGGGGCTGGATGCCCTCGCGGGCGGTGTAGCACCTGCGCGGTCGTTCGGTCGCGCAGTAATTTACGCAGCCCATTACGCTGAGTACCCATGACGCGCACTCTCTCCCAGTCAATGTCATGGCCAAATGATTCAGATTGTTCACTGCCAGTACTTGTCGATGAATTGCATTTTTTTTAACGTGATGGCAATGATGCTTCAGTTTTCTTTCAAAAGTAACATGCCTCGCTCATACAAACTTGGCTGCTGTACAGACAAGGAACTCGGTACACCACCGCATAACTTTAGCACTTGATGTGATATATATATATATATCCAGGAGAGGTGAACGAGCAAGATGACGTGGGGCTGGCTAGCTGAATCTCGACAGGCGCTCAGCTGATCAAGGCCGTCGCGTCTAACTCTACCTGGCTTGTCAATAAACGCCTTTCGTGGGGGTAACAGAGTGGTGGAAGCATCGGGTGCTCCTATCTAAACACATGTAAAAGAAGAATTCGTTTTTATCGTCAACTACTGCACCAAATTTCACGAGGTTTGTTGCATTTAAAAGAAAATCTTAAAATTTAGTGACTGTCGATTTTGAATTTTCGATGTAGGGCATACATTTTTTTATCAAAAATTGGCAAAGATCGCAGTTTTTCAGAAAACGAAACTATGAAGTTTACCACTCTGTAACTCACCAATGAAAAATGATATCACAATTATGTGAATTGCATCTAATAGTACATCTAAAGGAAACAAAATTGACATGTTACAGATGAATCTAAAAAAAATTAGTGATATGGAAATACAGCCTTTGCAGAACCCTTGTGCACAACGTAACAAGGTCATGTAAGATATAGATTGACATAGTGAATTTGTGCACTTTGAATGCTCTAATGAATGCATTTACAGAACCGCGATATCTGTTCTTGATGCAGCTCTATTAATTTGTAAACATCGTCCTTCTATGTTTTTCGGACTCTCAAATTTTTGAAAATTCTAACAATATTCAGGCCCTAAATTGAAATACCGCGAACAACAGTCACTAGAATATACCTTTATCTTTCAAGTACCACACATTTGATTACAATCAGTCCAGGCGTTATCTCAGAAAAGCGTTTCTGCGTTTTAACAAATGTTTCTTTTCATTTTTTTTTGAGGTCAACCAGTCCTACGCGAAATTTCACATCTCTAACACCATCTACCACTACAGCACTGTCGCTGCTTCACGCATGCTGCAGGCAACAACCAAGACGTAGCCAAAGTGAGGGCGTGCACTTCGACATCAGGGCTCACCTGCTGTTGTGAGCACATCGGGGCCGCGGGGGTGGTGGCGGCCAGCGTAGTCTGAAACAGGCGTTGTACTTCTTTTACGTTTCTTCTTTGAAATGAACGATGGTGCGTGCGTGCGTGCGTGCGTGTGTGTGTGTGTGTGTGTGTGTGTGTGTGTGTGTGTGTGTGTGTGTGTGTGCGTGTGTGCGTGTGTGTGTGCGTGTGCCTATCTACTTCTACTCGACACTCATAATACAATGGGAAGAAAATTATACGCTAAGAAAAGTGACCTAGTGGACATTTCATCTGCCGCGTATGCGCAGCCCAGTCCAGCTAATCAGAACTTCAACAGCAGACGAAATGGCCATGTCCACCAAGTGGACGTTTACAGAATACCTCCCCAGCAAGGACGCCGGGTCGTCCGCTGGAGCGTGCGAACTAATTAATAGTAACTTAGCCGCTGCAATTTGGAAACGCGCCGGAGCATGAAACAGAATAAATAGCTTGTGTCATTACTGACGCAAAATTTAAAGACATTTGGCCGATGTCATTACCACGCTCTCGCTGCCGACCGCAGGCAGGCAGCAAACGCTAAATCAGAAAGAACATGGGTAATAAAATTCACGACCAACACCTCCCCTCTCCTCACCAACACTACCGGTCCTAATTTACTTTGCCGCCTGGCTGCTTACGCGTCCCCTGAGCCAAGGCATTACCTGATAATGATGAACGACGTGAATCCGGTTTGTGTTACCTAGTGACAGGAATAACGCGATGTAAAAAACACAAGTGTATATATAAAACGCGCTGATAGAAATGAAGCAGTCTAATAAAGCCTAGCTGAGAAGCACACGAAAAGGCGAGTCGCGAAGGAGCTACCAACAGATATGGGCATTACTCCCCCCCCCCCCCCCCCCTCTTTGCCCTCTCGGTTTTCCTAGTCGCCGTCTCCACAACTCTTTCTTTCCTTTCATATTTCTTTTTCTTTTGTCACATATTGTCTACTAATTTGGCCGGACGATTTTAACTTATCTATTCCAGACAAATCCAATGTGTCGCTTGAAATGTGTTGGTGAAATGTTGCCCATAAATGATCAAAATAAAATAATTTTAAATGCTAAGATAACTTCTTTAGTAGAGACCAGCAACAAGTGTAGGTTTTAATGAAAGCACGTCTGGCCGGGGATGAGCAGACGCAGATGCGTATAACACGGACAACGACCATATACGAATAGATGAATAAAAAGAAAAAAAGAGAGACCGGTAACAACACCTGCTTAGTTTCGAAGACGTACCTGAACAAGAAGCATTATGCGTTGATAGCGGAACACGAACAAGGAATAACACAAAAAGAAACATCTGCACACAGTTGCATTCTGTGGACGCGATTATGCGTTCGATGCTTTTGTAAAATATTTGCCACTGCAGGTTCATGCTGTAATCAAGTTAATCCAAGTTAGCTTTTCAACATTTAATAATGCAAGAAAACAGCAGGCAAATAGAAAGCAATGAGCATGGCTTCCATTCCGCAACAGTGCAGAGTCACCGAATCAGAAACTAAGGACAACTGCAAGTCTAATATCTACAACTAATCTGTTCACACACCTCATAACATGGCAGCTGACACGTATTAAAATTGGAACGTAATGCTTGAATGTACTTAAGAGTGGTGGCAAACAGCTGACAAGGTTTACCACGAAACGTTTATTCTAACCTTTCGACAAGCAGTTGCGAACAAACAAGTCAGTCAACAAATTTCTTAAATGTATCGCTTTTATTTTTAAACCATCGCTGTTCTCTTTACGTAAAGAACCCTTCTCGGTTACACTTGAAAAGCCACTGTTGGAGCACAGTCTGACAAAAATTTCAACAAAACGTGTCCGTGACATAAAATGATTTATTTATAGGTTATTCTTTATGTCATACAGTCAAACAGTTGTGTAGGACGCTGTTATCCTTCACTGCAAGTGGTTAACCAATACGTTTGATCCAGGAAGTAACACTTACAACTGCGATCCACATGGGTGCTTACTCCATTCGATGCAGATTTCAGGGTTGTGCTAATATGATTCGAAGAAAGTCTGCTGACAAGAAGCACTGAACAACACCTCTGAACAAGTATAACGATTTGAACAGGTAAAGCTCCTTCATACGAAAGAGCTCCTCACAACGCAACCATTCTGATCTTTGAGTGAAAACTGAAGCCGATGAAAAGCACCGCGGTTCAATAAGTCAGTAATGACAGTTTAATGAAATTTAGAAACCGGTTTCTCCTGTCAATGTTACGAATGTTCACCATCGGCGGACACGTAGGACACATACCAAGCGTTTCATGGCAACTCGTCCAAATATAGTATGTCAGATCGTTCGAAGATGATTCGGGACATTTTTCTGTGGAATACACAGCTGAACCATCATACAGTCATAGTTAACATGAAAGATCAACACAACAGGGAACATCCAAAAGCTCCGAAAGCGAGCACTAAAAAAAAAAAAAAAAAAAACACATTCGGAGATGTTAGTAATTACTGAAGTGCATAGTATGCAAAACTAAGGCATTTGCACAACTTAACCTAATCAGCTGACTTGCGATTACACATGGTCAAATTTGTCTTTCGACAAGCAATCGGATACAGAGCCCGTCATGTGCAGTTTACCGCAACGCAATGCGTAAGTGAAACTGCAGTATTGTTAAAGAATGCTGCAATTTCATTGAGCAAAGCATGGTCAGCGTCTATGGAGTCCACATCTATGTAAGTTGCAACATGGAAAAGCGAACAAATGCAGTACATGGGGGCACAGTCATTCGGAGAACATCAGCGCACTACACGCATGCGTTGATGTTGCACTACACAATGCAGCGAACGAATGTGATACAATCGTAACGTGCTACGTAGCGCAAGGTCATCTTGCACTTAAATATTATAAAGCAAAGTCGGCAATAATAATGAAAAACAAGCAAAAGACTGATCCTGGACAATATTTTGTTTGAATACGCTTCATTTTCCCTTCTTTTCACATTTAACCATCGTCTCAGACGCTTCCGCACCGCCATCATCGCCGGGATCGGCCAGTCGGCGCGACGAAAAAAGAAAAATGAAATCGATAGTTACAAAATACTGTCCTGAATCGCTTTAGGATAAAGACAACCGCAAGCGAAGGACTCCGAAGTCTGGCCAGACTGTGCAACCAAACTTCAGGATCCGCTCGCTTCACTTGAAACCGCTTGCACCAAAGCATTGAAAATTAGCAAATGCTGTGCGCAATCTGTCAAATGTCACATTGACTAACGAGTATGGTCAGTGGCACAAGAAAGAAGCCGGGACGTCGCGCCCTGCAGAAGGAGCAGACTGAATGAAGCCAGCTTTCAAGGTCTTAGCGTACTTCGACTCGAGCAATCACGACCGGGACGCACGGCAGCGAGAGAGAGGGACCGAGAGAGTGGAGGGAGGAGGGAAGGGACGATGGTCTAGAGCAGAAGAGAACAAAGAAGAAAGATGGCGGAAGACCTTCGGGCATGCCCACTGGCCACACTGTGAGGCGGGGCCGTGTTCAAGGAGATCTCTTTTACTCACGCCCTCCTCTCTGCATCTCGCGCCTTCCTGCTACAAATTTATCGTTGCATCTAATGGGGATCTTCCCGAGCGGATCGTCCTCTGTGGCGGCGCCGCTCTCAGGTATGCGCGGTCGACTTGTTACAGCTCGGCTTTTGCATGCAAACCCGCGCGTCCGCGTACGAAGGGCCGCTTCCGCCAACCAGAACGTATTTGCTTGCCTCGCTCGGTATGCAGATACGTCAGTTCAAGACGTCACACCCGGAGACATGGCGCCGGCAGGATGGCAACGGCGGCGATTGGTCGCCCCAGATACTGCCACGTGTGTATTCCCCTGCGAGCCACAGCCGGGGCACTTCTTTCTTTTTTTCCCCGTGCTTTCATCCATTCTCTATGTCGATCCTGAGAACAAACCAGGGGACTCAAGATCGTTGCTTTACTGCGCAAGCGAGTACTGCCAGTTATATTCAAATCGGTTTCGGTAAGCGCGGAACCCTAAAACCGGAAAGAGTGCGCGCGGTGTTGCAGTGCGCGAACAATGTAGGTGTGCTGTTGCTGCACGGCACGAATCTTGCGCAACAGGCCTGCCCGCCGCCATTGCTGTAACGGAAGCGAAAAATGTCTCAAGACGCCTAAGATCACAGAGCGCGCACGTAGTTCCGCAGAGGCGTCTCCGGGGGTGCAGCTCAGCGGACGAAAGCTCCGGCGGAATGCAACTTCCTCGCCCCCTCTTTCTTTCTCTCGCCGTTGTCGGAAACGGTGCTGGTCGCGGATGGTTAACCCTTTTGGCGGCGCCCAGAGAGCTGGCGCGCGCGAGGCATAAGCAGAGACACCCACCGTTGGCGGCGAACGAGTTCGCCGTGCTGACCAGGGCCGGCGGTTTGACCACGTCCGTTGGGGGCGGCTGGTCGAGCAGGCTCTTGGGGTCCACCTCCTCGAACACTGCTCGGCCGCTCGCCTCATCTTGGACCTGGGCCCGGCGCAGCGCGACCTGCTGCGCCATGACCACCTGGCGCTCGGCGATAAGCCTGCACTTTGGGCAGACACAGATGCGGTACGGGCAGTAGCGCTTGTGGCCACGCACGGCCACTTTTCGGTTGTGGTTCCGGCACCGGGCGCACTGGGGACTCCGGGTCGTCGTCGTCCCCGAAGTAGTTGTCTTGGTCGTGATGGCAGAGGTCGTCGTCGCCGAGGCGGCACCGGAGGAGGTGCCCGGCAGCTTGCTGGGGACCTTCCCGGGACCGTCGGCGGGCGTCCGAGACTCCATGAGGATCATTTCCCTAGCAGGCCGCCCGGGGAATTCCCTGGTGCCCGGTGAACGGGGAACGCCAGCGACTCCGACCTCTCTGTGGTCGCGGCAGCCGCGCCGAGCATCGGCCCGTCTCGCGCTAGCTTGGTTAGGGGGATCCCCGACACCACCGCGCCAGGCGACCGGGGCGACGCGCGGCGGATAAAGTACAAATCGCGCGAAGAAAACTCGTCTCTCTGCCACCGTCTCTCCTCCTCGCCTTACTTGACTCAACTTCACAAACGTAAACGACGAGGTAAAGCCACGTGACGAGTTCGCCCCTGGCGCGACCTGACGGACGAGGGGGGAACCGCCGCGCTTATAGGCGCCGGCGCCTGACTATTTTGTTTTCACTGGCCCTTCTCCACGCGCGCGCGCTTCGCCTTGACTCGTCCGGCCTGGCGGTGCGTTGAAAGGAGGCTCCAGACGGAAAGAACATTGCTCCCGGCGGCGTCTGCGATGTGGCTGTGTGTCGCGGCTCCCGCCAAAACACGCTAACGTATCATTGATCAGATTTCCGCGCTCACTTTTGCACCTCCGCGAGATAATATCGGGAAGAGTTTGTGAACAAGGGCGTGTGCTGCACCATCGAGCCGTTTGCGAAATCGGTTTTCGCACCCGTTGCGTATTAACATCATGGTTTAGGGGTGCTCACGCTCACTTAACCAGTCGCGGCTTCCTGCAACAATAAACTTGTCTCATTTATTTGTATATGCGACCTGCAGGCGCGCAGACTCGCTGAATCACGCAGGGTTTCAGATCTTGCTTTGAAAACGATACATTGCATGACTGCGTCAGTGTGTGTTATAACTGCCTGCCTTGGTGAATACTCGTAAAACGGCAGAACAAATGAAAAGAATTGAAAGCGCTGATGATAGTCCTGTCTTTGTCGAAATTCACTAAGAGAAGGAATTATGTTGTGAGCTTCCAACGGTCATAACTGATTGATTTTTACTAAAACTAATACATTGTGACCTGTCTAGTGAGCCTAATCACAGCTTCATTTACTATGCGCAAATAACTTGTACTCTTGCATCTTTGCGTACATCTAAAAGCGTATGTCGGTTCAGTATTCCCCGCCTTTAGGATGTAGAATCATTGTTAGGCACGTGACCAGATTTACTTCGTACCGCTAACACTTTTTCATCCTATACCAACAAACAAACAAACTAACTAACAAACAAACCAATTCCTATTTCTAACAGTTAATGATTTATAGTGAATGTCTTCACTTCCTCGTAGCCATCGGGGAACTTGCTTGAAGACGCCGCCTTATAGTATACGTACATTATTTACGGTACATTTTTACGTATATACACGTACGTGCCCAGTGTTTCACACCCTGACTACGCAACTGGTCACCACATAAAGCATTTTAATGCATTTGCATCGCTAGCAGTTTGCTTTTATTGTACTCGGCGCAGTGCATGCGAAATACAACAGCAACTCAAAAGTGACACGGGTGCGCGGTCCGTTGCAACTGCTTGCGGAGTAATTCTCATATGGTACCTCTCTCCCACCTGAAATATACGCACATTTTAGGAACCGTTTTGTTTCCTCTTGAGGTGCAGCGGTGATGTGTATGGGCTGTGGACGCAATGTAATTCACACTCTCTGTCTTTAAGAAATACTTTTATGTAGCTATTAACTATGGTATGTTTTGTCTATCAGGTGTAGTGTTCGGTGATACGTTAGGTTTGAACCCTTAAGTAGAGCCCGGTCCACACTCATTTTACCTTTGCCTAGTCAAGTGACTTTTATTTAAAATAACATAACTAGCTGTCCCACACAAGATGCTCTGTCATGTATGGCAGGGTGCTGATCACACAGTGAAGAATTAGGCCAAAGAAAAATTTAATTTTCAGGTTCAAACACATGTACAACTCAGAAATGCTTCGATGTATCAGACGCGCAACTGATGAAATTTGTTACCTTAAGTAAAAGAAATGGAATGATAGTGACTGATGTTCGTATAACTATGGTTTTGGCGTTCGAATACCTTGCAAAAATTAGCAAAATCCCGATGCTTATAAATTGGAACTTTAATTTTACATTTACCATAACTCCGCTACAAATGTTGATATTACATTTCCTTGAACTGAACCTAATAGCCGGTTATAGATGTTGTACACATGCCTTTTCAGTTTGCACGAAGTGCACAATTTTATGTTCATGTATAAAATAGTGAGAGTCCGACCCGTACTTTTGTGACCGTGGGTCACAAAATACGATACCCGCCGTGGTTGCTCAGTGGTTATGGTGTTAGGCTGCTGAGCACAAGGTCGCGGGATTGAATCCCGGCCACGGCAGCCGCATTTCGATGGGGGCGAAATGCGAAAACACCCGTGTACTTAGATTTAGGTGCATGTTAAAGAGCCCCAGGTGGTCCAAATTCAGGACTCCTTCGCTACGGCCTGCCTCATGATCAGAAAGTGGTTTTGGCACGTAAAACCCCGTAATTAAATTTTTTAACAAAATACGATCTATTTTAAGCCCAGCAATTTTTATTGGAAACGGTATGGAAGTCGACCAATACGAGGAATTCTGACACATGAACAGGAAAAGACAGCGCTGAAACTTTCTCTCTTGCGAAAGACCTTTATGACCTTCATTGCCGGAAAAGAGCGCAAAAATAAATAAATAATAATGATTAGGAAAAAATGGCGTTCGCAACTTGGAACCTTTGTGCGTATTTCAATGCGACGATAACTCCAACATGAAATCTATTTTGTTTTTGTTAAATACCAGCTACCGCTTGTACCTGGTTGGTTGATTAGTTTGTGGGGGCGAGTGCAGTAGAAGAAGAATGTATTCATTTTAAGTATGGATTTCAAAATACAACAATATATATTTGAAGTAAACTATTTATAATATACTTACAAACTCCGTGATATTATGCAAAGAAAAGTGTTGTTTAGATAAATAAATTAGTATTTATTTTCTTAATAGTGTACACAATAACCTTTCCGTAAGGTGTAGTAATGCACGTTGTAGAAACTGAAATGTGTGCTGAAACTTTAGCACTTCCACACTCCTCGCTACTAAGTAGACTACATTTATTTAGTTCAGTTTTGTAGCTTTATGGAACCTTCTGTTCACATCTGTTGGGTCAAAGGCATGCGGTACTTTTTTGCCTATAGCGGCGCAGCCTTTTCATTATTTGTTTTAAAATATTTCATTCATGCAATTCCGTGCTACATGTTAGGTTTAGTTTCTTTTGTACGTCGTCACGGTTAGGTTGGCTTGTGGTCAGTGTATCAAGTTTGAAGAAGTCGCGTAAAGCAGTTTTATTTCCTGCTTTTATCATTCAGTGGGAAAACGTCCAAACACCCACCTGTCTGCCGTAAAGTGAGCCTGGCAGTTCAGTTGACTTACGTATATAATGTTTCATTACACAATTTTTCAACTTACGTTTTTTGTGTAAATCAGTCTTCACTGGTGATGAAGGCAGTCGCTGCGTTACGGGCTTCTCGCTTTTCAAGCTCGATGGGTCGTTTGGATGCCCCGGCTGAGGCTTATCCAACTCTGGAGTCAAAACTTCTGTAACTGATGTTACGAGCGAAATGCCGCAGTGCTACCTGCGGGAGCAGAGCGAAAAAAAAAAAATGCTCCTTGCGCATTTGCAGTGCTGCAATATCGCGTATTTGACGGCTGTGAATCGTGTGACCTTGTATGTAAATAAACTATGTGGTGTTGTCTTTGCGTCACCGTTGTTAACAGTGACCCCACGAACGCTCTCAAGTTTGTTTTCGACAAACCGCCTGATTCTTGGTCCATCATCTATATGTGACAGTTCGAGGCTGGTCATCGCTGGTCGCGTATACTATTGGCGCTGTTGTCATGAGCATGTCGATGAAGAATCGCGGGCCAACACATCGGCATCGTTTCAAGAACAACTTCGACGAACACGATCTCCTTCTAGTCCGCCACTGTATTGCATGTTATCACCTCCGAAAGGCATGTACAGAAGCCACCGCTCCCAGAGTCTGTGTGGAGCGCGACACGTTGCAGTAATTTCCAAGTTTGAGCGCAAGCGCAGTGCTTAACCTCGCCCGGCTCCCAAGAGCACATTGCTGTGGTGACCTCGAGTTCGAGTGTTTGGGGTGGGGGTTCTGGACAGAGTTTCCTTCGCCCTAGAGTTATAGTTGTGTTCAGGACGACGAGGCGGCCTGGTGACGACCACGGTCGCCTTCGGCTTAGCGTAATGGATGGACAGCCGGACGGAGTGACAGAGAAAGCCCAGTTTCGAACTCTTGACTGTTGTCGCAGTAAAACACAAGCACCTACACAAGTCACCCGTTTATCTGGCAATCATAGAGGAAAGAAACAAAATAGTAGAGGCCGTGACGTCACGTTTCTGAAGCCGGAACTGCAGCCATGTTGGTGTGCCATCTCCCTTTGCGCCTCCAATCAGCTCGCCGGATCGAATGGGCGCGAGCTTTGAACTTGCATTTCTACGAACCACCGGATGTGTGCGCTGCTGACGCGCGTCAGAACAAAGCTCCGAAACTTCTGTAACAGTTTTAGGGAAGCAGACGCGCTTCTGTGTTTCTCCGTGGCACTTCGAAGAAGACGACGAAGACCCGCGCCGGGATTTCTGGAATGTCTCTGTTGCTGGCTGACACTCACACTCAGAGACTCTTAACACAACTTTTCAGCTTACACACCACGCTCCAAAGTCGGCTTGTCTCGCAAACAGTATGTGGTGCGAGAAGGACGCGGGCCGAAAAATCTTATCTTACTTTTCAGAGGCCGACTGCAGCAGTGACAGCTTCAGGAACGTGGTTTCCATGCCAACGTTGACGTTTGGGGTACCAGTCACAGCGCTCCTTTGAGAAACACGACATCCGCCACGTTTCCCCAACATGTCGGTGCTGGCCGAGTCCTCGCCTACGCTTTCTTTTCTCCATGCTGACAGTAAAGCGATAGTGGTTACGGCAGTAACGGCGACAAAAGCGATTCCCAGAAGTCCAGTGTGACTGAAGGATGTGTGAAAGTCCAGACGTGCGCTGCTCGATGAAAGATAACAGCATTCAGAATGTCCTTGATCTCCATATTCTCAAACGACGCTTGACTCGAAGCTTGCCTTAATGTCTATACCGAGTTGAGCACGGCTTGGCCCTTCGACTGTAGAAGGCACTGTGCTTCTCAAGAGCTGCCGTGGTGTGTCAGTGAAGCGCAGTGACCACTTCTGTTGAAGGGTGGCACTGTCATCAATTTTCTTGAGTTGCGGTGGTTGTTCAGTGGAGCGACATTCTTGAATATGAGTGTGGACCTTTATTGCTTCGCGCATCCGTGCGAACTGGGGGTTTATTTTTATTTTCTTTCTTTCTTTTTGAAAATACCGTTTAGCATTTTTTCCTGCTCAAACAGCGCCGAGTGTAGAATAAAGCTAGAATAAATGATAAAGCTAGAATAGCTGCAGAATAAAGCTATAATAATTCTTCCTCTCTTTCACGCCTCCGTTTCCTTGCTTTCTAGAGACCTGTAAAGACCTTCCTCCAAAGCTGATAACTAGCCTCTTATTAATTAATTAATTAATTAATTTATTTATTTATTACCGCGGCAGCAATAAGAGCTCGGAACTGCGTTTGCTAGGATTTGAGGTATAGCGCGAAAGAGAAGGCAGGGGGTCAGAAGAGACGAAGACAGCGCTTCTTCTATCTCCTCTGTCGTGCTTCGTGACATTTTGAGCTATAGCTCAAGTTATGCAGTACCAACTAACCCACCAGCCTGTTCTTTTTCTATGACTGTGCGTCTGTTGCACCATCAACGTCACACCATCATGTAGCATCACGGACTCACGGCATCGCGAAGCGAAATAAATTTTCTCGGGTCACCGAGTGTTACACTCGCGTCTCTGCGCCAATGTACTGTTGGAAGCCCGACGAGCCAGCCAGTGAGCTACGGCGCAACATTCTCGTTTAGTAGTTTGTGCGGTGATTTGTGCGACAAGCCAGCTCTGAGAGCAGTACCGTTTGTGCTTGTATTTCGTAGGCCACAACAGCCAATACTGTAGCGGACGTCTTTGCCCACGTCGCAAAGAATAAGTTCGTAGGAAGGTGCCGGAGTCCCCACTGCAAGCCTGCAACTGTCGCAGAACCTTAGTTCAGAGCCAGAGAAATCGCTGTACTCTGCTGAGTTCTTTTTCTTGCGATCTCTCTGCACGCCCAGCTCCGCTACAGCAGATTGTTTGTGAAGTCAAAATATGCCTTTGTCGGTTGAGAATTGCATCAAAACCTAACCCACAAAAGATCAGTATTAGTATTAATTTATCATCATTTTTTTAACGCATCCTAGCTGAGTTTCGGGCTCGAGTGGGAGATGCCTGCACCGGCAGGCAGTGCATCCAAGTGTCTCGGCTTCTCTGCAGAACTGAGTGTAATGCGGGCAAGCCAGCAGTAATTTAGGCCACTGGAATTGGTGGCGTAAATCAGTATTTTCAGGGTGGTAGAAACGTGCATCAGTGGTGCACAAACGAAGCCACTGGTAACAGATTGATTTCAAGCCGTCACACGTCTTTTAGCTACTGGTTGCGCACCGAAGGGTAACGCGCTTACTTAAAGAAAAGAAGATTAACTTAAATTTTAAAGATGGAGGCTTTCGAAACGAGAATGCTTGTCAGTTGATCACAGACGAATGCTTATAAGGTCAAAACTACAAATTGAAGCCTCTTTCAAATGTAATTGGCTTCCAGAATTTGTATTAGTGAAAACTGTTTGAGGTTTCTGTGCAAAGAAAAAGGCGTTGGGTGACAAGCTACTACAGACTAGAAGTAACGACAAAAATGTGCAAATCATTCTTGAAAGTTTACATACATACATACATACATACGTAGATACGTACATACATAAATACGTACATACGTAGATACATACATACATACATACATACATACATACATACATACATACATACATACATACATACATACATACATACATACATACATACAGATGTTAGGGTTTTGCCAGATATCAGATTCTAAGATAACTTGTATATTGAAGCCAGTGGAAAATTCGGACAGGTTAAATATTATTTTTCTTATTTATCCATCGCATCGTTCTATAAAACTTGCCTTAAAGAGAAAATATTGCTTGACGGGGAATATATACACGCCTGTTCTCGGAGTGGAAGTCTTGGCATTGCGATACCTGTCTTCTTTCCTTCTTTTTCATTTTTTTATTTTAATTTGCAGTGAAGCAACAGCGTCGGTTACCCGTTCGCTTCACATCTAACGTCTCCTGTTTGTCTTTCAGGTGCGGCATTCCACAAGACTAGGAAGATCGTGTCTCGACAGGCTCCTTTTCCTCTGGTCTTCTTCGCTGCAGTGGGCATGGCGAGCGGTTCCAAGAAAATAAACTTGACTGGCAGTTTATATATAACCTAAAAGAAAAAAGGAAAATGATGTGAAGATTCCCTGTGCTGTTTCATTATATTCATTCGAATGTCCCAATAAGAAATTCCTTTGAGAAAAGTAGTATAGTGAGAAAACAAAAACGATCACATATGATACCGTTACCAGTTGACTTTTTATTGCGATAATAATTATACAGATGCTAGAGGCGTTCCCAGAGACACAGATTGAGCTGGCATCAAAAACGACAAATGGGAGTGGAGGCACCGTCAATAGGGGCTACCTCAATCGCCTCAGTGGCGAAGCCAGGGCAGCATTCGGTAGCTGCTGCCGGCACGAGCATTGTGCGCACGCAAACTATAAGCACGCTATACAGTTCCTGAGATTGTTCGAAGCACCTTGACAACGAGGTACAAGGGAATGGACGATGCGTGCGTCCACTCGCTTGTCCTTGTCTTCAACGCGCTTAAAAACAATCTCGAGTATTTCTTACCGACAAGGCCGTACACTAACGTTTGCCGCTCTTACTGGGCTGTTGAGACACTGTTCTGAGCGGTACGGGCCATAAACGTCAAGCTAACATTATCTAATGGTTCACTTGATGCTGCCTTCCGTACAGTGTTTCCCATCGGTCTCAATTCGTACACCATTGAGGTGCGACGTCTGCGACGCCGGGGGGGGGGGGAGGGGCTCCGCATCACGCCCGCGTTGTGAGACTCCTGGTAGCAGGGAGGGCGCTGTTCCTTCTAACAGCAGTTGCCTTGCGTACTGCGTCACGCCAACATGCCGAACGCGCCTATACTCACGGCCTGGCTGGAACGCGAACGCAGTGTTAGCATTCCAGTGCGGCCGTGCTATAGCGAGAAGAGAACACCCTTCGAGGCGTTCAAGCGTAACCATATATCTTGCTATCGCTGTGAATGCTTTACCCTTCCGGCGAAACTGTCAACTGGTGACGTTGCAGCAGGCGGGGTTAGCCTTGCATACACAGCCGGCAATTGTTCCGCCTGAGCCTCCTATGAATTAAGATCAGGGCTTTGTCACCAGGTGTCGATGAGCCCCGTGTCTCGCAGGAAGGCAATCAGCAGTCGTTCCACTCTCTTCCTGATTGCCGCGAACCCTCCGGGGAAAACGACGTCTTCAAAGGTCATGTGCGTAAAACCACTGTTTTGCAAGGTTTCGACCATCGCTTTTCTTTCTGTGCCGAACTGCGGGAATAGCCCCATTACATGTTCGATGCCGCCGACATCATGACAGAAGGCACAGAGTGGGGCATCTTCAGTAACTAAGCCGAGGTGTACGCGGAATCGGTTCTGATGCGGTACAACATCGTGTACCGCATTCGTGTAGTTGAAAACAGCGCAGTCTTCCTTTTGAAATCCCTCTGAATATGCTGCTATTGTGCACGCAAGGTGGGCGGGCTCACGCTCACTTGTTCTTCTTTTTTTCCCCCGACCTTGTGATATAACATAGAAACACGCAAAAGAAAAAGTAAGATATATTTAGTGGGCTGAAAACGATTGACTATGATGATTAAAAATGATCCCAATTTGACATTCGAACTTATGCTGTGTGCCTTTTAAATGCTAACTTGGTAAATTAATTTTCGTTAGTCCGCTAATTAAGAACAACAGGAAAAATACCTCACTTTGCGGAAGAAGAAGACTGCTGACTAAACACCATGATAGCCGTCTTCGTGTCTTAGTGTCGTCTGCTTTTACTTTTTTTATAGCTTCACGCATGTTAGCTGGGACACCCTGTAGAAAACGAGCAATTAAGAATATACCCAACACATCACCCGCTTCTATCTCTCTGACACACACACGCACACAAGAACAACACATATAACAAGTCCAAAGCGCGTTTGTAATTAACAGTACTTACGAATTTTTCTGTAGTGTCTCGAAATCAATGCTATACGCATGAAGTCGAGAACAATGCTGAAGCCGCTGCTAATGTCTGCTTGCACTTTAAATAGGCGTAGTGAAGGAGTATCAAGGGCTTGTTTGCTACCACCGAGGAACAACCTTATCGTGGCTGCCAGCGATGCCGTTTCGCTTTTGCCTGGCTACTGGCTCCACCTCAAGCATACGTTTCATGCGGCGAAGAGAACTTAACAAATGCGACGCTGCGTGAAGTTGCATCTGAAATCGACATTTGATTCCATGCAATATTTAGAAAGGAGCTCGTTCTTTGCATTTGTAAAATTTATTCTTGTGCGGTATGCTGCATACAGATATCCTTTCTGGCCCGAAAGATTTGGCCTAATTACAGAGCTTTAGAATCGGGAACAACATACGCAACAATATTTTACAGGTATTTTGCACCTTCAGTACGACAGAGCTTGCACAAGAAACTCTGCCGAAAACGCGAAACGAGCAAAGCAACAGAGACACTGACAACGAGAAAGGAATACAAATTGTTGAAAAATATGTCGACAGGCTAGAAATTTTATTCGCATATGAAAGGAGGAAGTAAGAGAATAGTTGCAAACGCCAGCCCGTGTAGTGCGGACAGACGCTTGAAAGAAGACTTCGGTGAATTGAATCAGCACTGAATCTACCGGTAGCTTTTTACGTATGGTCATTGTGAATTTGTGAAAAATTCGCTAACATAGTGCTTTCCTCACGAAACGTTTTTGCCATAATTTGGGTAGGGCACGTTCGATGCCATAAGAAGCTTTTCAGTAACCATTAGGTTCAGTTTGATGGAGGAATGCTGCACAGCGTGACTACTCTATTTATTAGGATAAAGGTCGATGTTTCCTTTTTTCCCGGCGAATGTTTTCCAAAATGAGCTATTGACCTATATTCGTGAACAAAGTTTGCAATAGCACCTAACGTTTCTTCGTAGCGCACGCCGTAAAGTCAGTTTGGAGATTATCCCCACTGGGTTTAGGAAATTCTGCATATCCAACGTGCTCGACGGGACCGAGGACGACGTCGTCTGGGAGGCTGAGGGCGCATATGTCGTATCCGGTGAGGATGACTTCTGTGACAGTTCCGACAAGGATAAAGCCTGCGGCATCGACTAGCGATATTTAATAGCCGAGCTTAGGTTAAATACAGGTCTGTTGTGCTCAAAGTTGCTGGTCTTTCCAAAAAGATATGATTGAACCTATATTAGAATTAATATATATTAAGTTTCTCAGTGCGTTCAATCTATAGGGGCCAGCCTATCTTCGTGTTCGACCTCTATTCCCGTAAATATCTGAATTATTGCATTATAGTCTACCGAATGAACGACTGTTGTCTGTGCTTTAGCGCCCACTCATGACAGCAGTTTGAGCCGACGGCGCTTTCCAACTACAGTGTTAAGATGAAAACGGCTATCGCTGTGCTGCAGTTCTGTCCTGTCCTATTCGTTTGAGTGCTGAGTAGCTAATGAGTGGTTGTCAAAGATACGAAGGAAACGAAAACGCTGCTATTTTCTGAAGCCCTAGTATGAGCAGGTCTTAGCGCCCTCTGTGAGTGGAGGAGACAAGGAAAGTGGAGACAAAAGTCATCGGCAAAAGAACTAAGCAGCCTATTCACAGGGTACCCGTGGAAGAGAGTAGCAGGCGTGGGTGGGGGCGAGATGCGATGCTTTGAACAGTTCTCCAAAGACGGCGGGCTGTTCTATTCGAGTCCATTCGATAAACTCGAGGAGTTGCCTATATATACAAGATGCGCTCAGATGGTGGTTTGTGTGCTGGAGTTTTGGTTTATTGGCCTGCTGAAGTGCGTCGTTTCCGGCACTGCTGGAGCAGATTGGGACGCGATATGATGTGTGTTCCGTGCATTACAGGAGACCAGGGCGCTGTCAGTCATTTTTGTTGCAAAACGTTTTACGACAGCCAGGTCAGCGATGCGCAGAGACCATTGTCCCGCAGGACGTAAAGCTTGGAGTCTAATAGTGTCACCCAGACGCTTGCTTGTCGATGTTGCTGCGTAGATTGAAGCACCGCATGTGATGCGCATGTGATGGCAATAAAGAGTTACGGGCAGACCTCGTTTGGAAGTCGGCATCCAGGCGGAGCCCTATGATATGCGCGGCAGCTGAGTTGGAAGAGAAAGGTAGGCGGCAGTCATTGCTGTTCTAGTGGTGGTACAACAAAGGCCGTTGCATCTGCACCGTTTTCTGGGAGTGCGTGTGAACACGTGAATAGCTGGATAGGAAATCGTGAAAAATTAGTGAGTGCCTTTCACTGCAGGGCACAGTGACGACAATACCGCTTGTAAACTCGTCGTGGCCCCGTCATAATCTTGAGCGGTATCCACTGCTTGGAGCAACGCAGTACTCACTGGTGAGTAGCGGACCAGAGATACAAAGTTTGGTGCTTAGTGGAGTGGCTTGCCCGGACACCGACCTTTTTCAAAAGGAGAGTACAGCCTAATAAGAAGACAGAGTACAGAGTGTACTGAGAAGTTATTTGAGCAGCCAACAAGTTACTACATCATGGCTTTATCGGTAACGTTGATTCTGGATGTCAACTGTAGCACGCAGCATCGAGGCACTAGTTCAGGACGGTTGGTGCGAGCGACGGGGTTTTCAGCTAGCTGCCAAGAGATCCAGAGCTGCAGAAGATTTACATTAGGAGCTAATCATCCGCACTCAGTTGTAAGACAGCGCGGGGTTGCTGCCGGCATGGATTCGCCTATGTTCTCAAGGAAGTCGTCCTCAGTTGTCTCTGGTCAGGTCTGCCGGGCGAAAAACTGTAGAGGATTCGAGCATGAATTTCTGGGGCAAATGTTCCATAGAAGTAACCTCATGTGTGAGGGCCAGAGGGCCAGTTTGAATGTGCAGTACGTCGAGTTGAGAAAAAGCTCAGTATGGGCGTGAACCCTTCCCGCCGGTCAAAGTTTGTATCACCAGTGTTTCACAATAGTAAAGCCCACGCATGATAACTCCCGGAATATGGCCTTGCTTAGGCATGCTTTGGTTCTGCTACCCAGTTTCATGTGGTGGAAGTTACCATACAGATGAGAGCTTTCTTCTCGTTACTGCCCCACATACAGATGCTAGTGACAGCATGGTTGCAGCTGCCAATGCGCAGTGTGAAAACATAGCATTACGTAGGACTCGCTATGAGGTCAGCCACTGAATGCGCCGCAAGTGGCAGATGAACTCACAAATACAGTGTACAATGTGGCATTCCGTATGGGTGATCACTGCCCAGGCCGTCAACGCTTACAGGGCGGCACTTTGCAGAAGGGGACACTGAACTACACACTGCAACCAACTCATCCACGGGTTCCCGCTTTCATATAAATATCCCGAGTGCGTTCTCACTCACGAACAGGTGCTCTGCAGTCAGTGTGCTGTACGCGTTGGCGCCGAGCGTCTTTCTGAAACACGCGCCACCTAGAGCGTCGCAGAGCCTCATCTGATCTATTAAACACCGAAGTGCCGAGGATAAAATGCTGTGTGTATATGTTTATTGTTCTCGAAGACCTGGAAGACCACAATGAACCTTTTCGCTAATTCACATAAAGTGCGCCGGCTCCGCTATCGTCTGTTTCCGCCATGTGTTTGCGTGGGCACTGTGATGGCTGCAATCAACATCAAGCATTTTTTTTTTGCTGTTTTAAGTTAGCAGGTGCTGTGCAAGCTTCCTCATATTTTTTCCCATATGTACAAATAGTCGCTCAACGGGCTTCAAAGCACGCGAATCTTGTAATCCACAACCGTGTTACGACGTTTGTTACTGGGAACACTGTGGGCAAGGGTCTTATACAGGGACGTGCGTTTTTCTCTTATAATTGTTGTTAAATATTATGCTCCGAAAAAGAAGGACAGTCATGGAATTCTTGGGCCAAAACTATCTGCTTCAGGAGTCCAGAAAACGAAGAAGCCGATACAGAGGCAGAGACAGCGAAAAGAGGAAGCGATGTCATGAAATTAAGAAAAGATGATATGGAACTTCTCCGATTTTGTCTAGCGTGGGATGATTTCTATTTAGTTGTGTGTGGAATATGTAACCAAGTCACAAAACCACAGGCTCTGCGTAATCACTTGGAGCAGCGGCATGGGAGCATTGACACCTTTGGTCGAGGTGACCACACTGCTGACACGTCCGTGCTCCACCCGGCGGGGGGAGGGAGGTCGTCGGGGCACAGCTCCTCGTCATCGTCGTCTTCAACGTCATCGTCTTCCGCCCCGCGACACTCGAGCGGGCCTGCCGGGCGCCCGTCGTCAACAGCAAAGACTTTATATGGGTCCTTATTGTCAGAGAGGCACAGCAGTGCAGTGGAAAGGCTAAAACGCAATAACCACACGCTCGCCCCCGTTGTCCGGGTGGAGCGAATGCCACTTCCACGACAGCCTGAAGCCATGGCTACCCGCAACAGCTCGCCAGGCCGTGAAAAGGAATTACCTTCACCCCAGCAGGCACCACGTTTAACCTCTGGAAGGCTAGGAATGCTGTCTGGGCCGGGGCCAGGGCAGGCCAGTCACATAACACCCGACACATGCGCCAGCAGCACGTCAGCAATGGTGGCTGCGATGACTCCCGCTGCGGCACCTACTCCCATCAGGAAGACACCTTCCGGCTATGGTTCCACCACGAGCACAGCATCGAAAGGGACACCGTCGTCACGCGAATTACTTCAAGGAAGATGGAAACACAGAGAACATTGTTAAACAATTTCTGGAACCGGTGGCGACGAGAGTACCTCCAAGAACTTCGTTCAGCTCACATTAATGAAAATAGACACTCAGAATCAGTGAAGCTTGGAGACAGTACTGATAAAGGAATTAAACTCGCTAAGACAATTGTGGAAGATGGGAGAAATGACAGAATCATTTCCGGGCAGCGACGGCAAAGTTCGCTCATGCAAAGTACGCACTTCTAGTGGCAATACGTTGCGGAGACCGGTACAGATGTTGTATCACCTAGAATCTGCTGGACAAACTGTGTCTTGAAAAGAAACAAGCC
The DNA here is from genome assembly GCF_023375885.2 of Dermacentor andersoni. NCBI lineage: Eukaryota > Metazoa > Arthropoda > Arachnida > Ixodida > Ixodidae > Dermacentor > Dermacentor andersoni. Next base: position 130,044,033 of record NC_092818.1, read on the forward strand.
TACGTAAATTGTTCGGCCGGGAGCTGTTAAATATTATGCTCCGAAAAAGAAGAGACGAAGTGAGAAACGAGCGTGGAGACGAGCGCGTGCCTGCATTTTTTTTAGTTGTTTTGACAAGCGTCGAATAAAGAAGACGTTGTCTACTTCGGCTGCGCTTGCTGGTTTTCAACAATTGTAGAATGAACATACTGCACTTAGCGGAGCTCTGTTATTGCTAAAATATTGCAGAGGGATGTAATATTTACGCCCGGATTTCTCAAAGTAACACTTGGCGTTGTGTCTTTCCTAGCTTGTCAAGAAAGAACTACGGATTTGTGTTAATCTTCACCTCTCAGATGCACCCCCGAGCACATCAGAGCGAATCCCGAATGGTCCTCTCTGCCGTATTATAGGTGGCGGAAGGGACACTGCAGTTATGTTTCAGGCATTGCCAACCGGGAGGAGCGCAGAAAAAGACAAATTCGCAGTAATTTTTTTCACAAACGTGCCAAGTAGTTGCAGAAAGTTTTATATGCCTAAATCATGTGTAAAACACGCCGGCTATATCCCTTCCGTCGTCTGCAATGAGGCAAAGCATGGCCTTCGAGATTAGCTCCCAATTATTGCTCAAGGGTGCCTCTCAGAAGTGCAGACGAAGGCAAATTCTCGGTGTTCTTTTCTAGACAAGCTAGACAAGAAACAATGCCATGTATTACAATGAATGATCTAGGCTATAAAATGTAATCTTTCCGCAAAACTTTAGCCACGATTGTATGCGTTCCATAATGGCTGACTTAAGCTTCACTGCAATACAGATATAGTTATGAGATCTATTATTTATTGATTTATTTATTCAAGTCACCTCACAGGCTCCAAGCATCGGAGCATTGTGTGAGGTGGAGGATTACAAAGATAGGGGCAAAGTCTGGAGCTTGAGTAGCATTATTATACAACGCTTATTGACTGTTGGTACCGATCATTGAAACGCAAGAACATCTTTATACAATAGTTAAACGCGTTAGTAACAAGAAAATATGTCGGTTACTTTGGCCCTAAAATGATAGCCCGCGAAGATGAAAATAATACTGGCACATGGAGACTTCAGGACCTGAGACCATGATAAAGCGGATGGCGTAGGATCTCAGGTACGGTCCGTGCATTGGGGCAGCCAGAACGCGCCGGGGTGAGTTCGCGTACAAAATAAACTGTCTACGATTCTCACTATTCCCAACAAGATGCCATGTACGCTTCTTCACATTGCACAACGGTAATGCGGCGAAGCTATTTAAGCCCGTTGCCGCGACGTCTCTTTTTCTTCGTTTTTTGTTGTTTGTCATGGTTGCCGACCGAAGATTTAGCGTGGTATAAAGCACCTTCGCGTACTACCTTCTTCTGCGGCAGGCTTAGGCAGTACAAGAAGCCTAAAATGCCTGCAGGAGATTCCGCAGTACGCGCACAGCAGCTGGCAACTGACAACGACGAAAGATTATTAAGAACTACGAAACACACACACACGTGCGCGCGAATCATCACGTCGCATCGCATAAGCTGCCCGGCGCTTTAGGCCTATTAGACACAACCAGCCTTGGACAGGTTGGCGACGGACTCGGACATATGTGATATCTGGTATTGTATGTTTTTTCTTACATATTGAAATCACGTGAGGCCTGTTACTGGGCAAGCCTCTGCTCACCGACGTGTTCTCATAAGTGGTGGTGGCACACGGAGGAAGGAAAGCGTAGGAGAGGTCCCGGCCAATCCGGATGTCAGGGAGAAAGTGTGGCGGAAGTCACGTGCTGTTTTTCGCAAAGGGGCACTAGGACTGGTACCCGAAACTCAACGTTGCTATAGCAACCATGCTCCTGAAGCTCTCACTGCTGCTCTTGGCCTCCGAAAAGTGATATAAAATTTTTCTACCCGGGTCATTCTCGAAGCAAATTCCGCTCGCGATGTAATTTAGGAAGGAAGGAAAAAGTGGAGAACGAAAAGCAGGGAGGTTAAGCAGTTTAGCTTAACCGGTTCGCTACCCTACACATGAGAGGGGGATGGGGGGATTAAAGATGGGGAGGAAAGAGAGAGGGAGCACATAACACAGCACACACATCGTCAGCTACAGTCCGTCACTCTTGCGCGGTACGTGCCATCACTGTCATAGCCGCTTGTCCGAGCCTGTCTTTTTCATAAACCTGAGTAGTCCCTTCGTCGCCTTCAGCTGCGATGTCATCTGTCGGCGATATGTGAAAATAGTTGCAACTGACAATGGTCTATGGTCAAGGTGCGCTAGAACGGACGCCAGGGACTGTCTCTGAACATTATATTCACGACAGTCGCACAGAATGTGTTCTAGCGTCTCCTCGCAAAGACAGGCATTGCAGAGAGCATTGTCGGCCATTCCAATGCTAATGAGTAAGATTTCGTGAAGGCCACCGCTAGCCATAAGCGATAAAGCAGAGTGGCCTCACTTCTGCGGAGTCCAGTTGGCACAAAAAGAGATGCATCAAAGAGGGCAGGTCGATAATGCCGATAATGCCGCCAGGGCAGCTCTTGAAGACACACAGGAAGAGGCCATACCACTTTCATGGTCCGACGCAGCCAGCAGACTTCGAGTGCTTGCACAGGAGATCACGCTCTCTCTATGGTGCACACCAAGCAGCCAGACCAAGCGATGTAATTTAAATTTGTAGTGTCGCGTCTAAGCTTGAAAGTTCTGTTCTTGGTCTGTAAGTGTCAGGGTCAGTTAACAACAGAGACGGCGCGGGTCTCGGTCGACTTCTTCAACGTGCCACCGAAAAACACAAGGGCTCGTCTGCTGCATTAAAGCTGCCACAAAAGTTTCGTAAGTTTTGGTCTGACGCACGTCAGCAGCGCAGACTTCCGGCAGCTTATATACCAATGCAAGTTCAAAGCTCGCGCCATCTGTTACGGTGAGCTGACTGGAGACCCAAATGGAGATGGTACACCAACATGGTTGCACTTACGGCTTCAAAAACGTGACATCAGGCCTTAGAGTACCGCACGGGACCGCTTTATGAAGCCGGAGACCAGCCCGTGCTCATGATACCAAGCCCCGGCACTTGAAATTCCACGAATGACACGTGGAATTGCAGACGAGTTAAATGCTTCAGTTTTGCCATAGATGCGCGTGAAGCTAAGTTGATTGTATAATCAGTGCGACGGGCGCGATGCCACTTATAGGCGCTAAAATAATATAGTAGTATCGAGATTGGTAATGATGCGGCCTCAAAAGCGTTAACAGGAACATAGTTTGAAGAGCCTTTTTTTGTATAATTTAGTTTTCCTTATACGGAAAAAATGTTCGCTCTTGTGGACAAAAAAAAATAAATTAGACCTTCATCTGTTTTTTTTTTTTATTTTCTTTGCTAAGGTATATAAGAGCCATCTGTTTCCACGTGTCGCTTCACCTTGGCACAGAATGCCTTGGACCATGCAATGCATTACGTTCGCGTCTGCTCGAAAGCCCAACTTAGGCCCTTTAATGAGCGGGCCGTAGTCATGCCCAAGCTCGCGTCTTCAAGCCCGAGTCCTGTCCGGGCCCGCGGCTTCATGCCCGAGCCCGGCCTGGGCACGCGGCGTCAAGCCTGGGCCCGGTCCGGGCCTGCCGAAACAGGCTTCGGATGGCTCGGCCCGCGCGCCGAGCTTGGCCCGGGCTGTCGGGTCAGCCCGGGCCAGTGCAGTACTCTAATTAGGGCATGGCATGGCAATAACCTTATTTTGGTCCAGAGAAACTAGGGCCCGAGGGCAAAAGCCCCCAGGCTAAGTCGGTGGCTCCGCCCACGTAGGCACCGGGTAGGCCAAAGGCTTTCCCGATGTGGTGAGCTCTCCGGACGGCCAGGAATTGATCTTGGAGAACTTCGCTGGATATGCGGCGACTGCAGTCTTCCTCACTGTTGAGATTCGAAGCCCCTTGGTTGGGGCACAGCCAGAACATATGATGAAATAGACACGGAGTGTTTCCACAACTTTTACATTCCGCGGGAAAATCCTGGTCAATGTTGTTAAGCACGAAAGGTGTGGGATAAGATTTAGTTTAAATCATTCTTAATGTGACGTCCTGAGCTCGGTTGAGCTTTGATGGGGTGGGGGGGGCGGGGGAGAAAAAAGAACCTCCTGCCGTCCCTATAGTGTGAGGTGATCTCGCGAAAAAATACTAAGTGGGTCTTTGTAGGAGCCGCAGTCATCCTGGATCAGTTCCTGATCTGATGCGCGACATGTGAGACCTCGCACAGCAGAGTGAGATTGCTCGTTAGGATTGCAGCCATTGGGCCTGATCGAGTGGTCCTGATGAGCCGGAAACCAGACTAGGTGTGAGCTATCCAGCTGCTCGTAATTATGAGTATTAAGATTGTGTATAAGTAACGTTTGTGCTTCCATTGAGACGAAGCCGGCTGAGTAGTTCCTAATAGCTGTAAGGGAATCGGAGAAAATCGTGGAGCTTCTCCTCATTGTAATTGCAAATGCTATGCTTGCGTCTTCGGCGGCATGAATTGAGCTCGTTTTTAGTGACGCCGCGCTTATTAATTTGCCGTTCTCGTCGACCACGGCAATAGCGTAGCGGTTGCCCAATCCATAACTAGTTGCATCGACAAAAAGAGCTGAGCTTTGTTGGTGCAGTTTACCCCGAATGCATTTGGCCCTGGCGGCCCTTCTGCCCTTGTTCTGGACAGGATGAATATTTATAGGTATGGGGTCCACAAGTAGTAGTGTCTCCACCTCCTTGGGTATTTTGAACTTAGAGACGCCTCCTCAACGAGGAAGTATTCCGGCTTCATCTAGAATTTTGCACCCTGGCTTAGTGTTGGAGAGTCTTGCAATTTGTGACATGGAATGTGCCTCAATGAGCTCATCTATGCTGTTATGAAGTCCTAACTTGTTGAGGAGTGCGGTACTCGTTCCGTGCGCGAGTCTCAGAGCCCTTTTGTGTCCGGAGCGTATAAGTGTGTTCAGCTTAGCTTTCTCTCCTTTCCCCTAGTTCAGGTATGATGCAATGTACGTGACATGACTGAAGAAGAATGCCTGATATGCTCTGATGAGATTGTCCTCCTTGAGGCCTGCATTTTGATTTGAGACCCTGCCTACTAGCCTTAATGTACTGTTGGCCTGCCCTGTGAGACGGTTTAGGGCCGTAGCATTACAGCTCCTTGCGTCAATGAGAAGACCCAGAATTTTAATTATGTCTACTCTGGGTATGACCCGTCCTGTGTTGTCTGTGATTTTAATTGGCAGAGTTTCTAAAGGCGCAAGGCTCCTAACACCATGTATCCCCTGTCTAAAGAGCAGCAGCTCAGATTTACTAGGCGATAGTCTGAGTCCGGTGCCCTTAACGAAGGATTCTGTGGTGTCTACGGCTGCCTGTAGTGTCTGCTCTAGTGCTGCGAGTGACCCCATGGGGACCCACAATGTGATATCGTCAGCGTATATGACGTGCCCCAAGCTCGGGATTTTGGACAATTCCTCCGAGAGCCTGTGCATGGCAATGTTAAAGAGAAGTTGAGACAATACCCAACCTTGTGGTGTGCCCCTGTCGCCTAAATTGTATGGACCGCCTGTGACTGTCCCGAGTTTAACCCGAGCTGTCCGATTAGCTAGAAAGGACTTCACATAATTGTAAAATATGCTTCCCAGGTTCAAGGTTGAGATTTCACCTAGGATATGTTTATGTGCCACCGTATCAAATGCTATGATAAGATCCAGACCCAGGAGGCCCTTTACGTCCCTGCTAGGGTCGTCAATAATAGCACGTTTGATCATGAGCATGGCGCCCTTTGTGGATAATGCCTTCCGAAAACTTATGAGATTGTGCCTGAAAAGCTCCTGGTATTCTATGTGTTCTACTATCCTGTCATGAATAACATGTTCGGCTACCTTGCCAATACAGGATGCAAGTGATACGGGCCTGAGGTTCTCCTTTGTTCGTGGTTTGCCGGGTTTCGGTATAAACGTCACCTTGGCCTCCCTCCATTCCGGTGGGACCGTACCGGATCTCCAGTGACTGTTGATTTTGACCGTGATTATGTGTATGGCATCATCGTCCAGGTTTCGCAAAAGCTTATTTGTGATGCCATCCGGACCCGGGGCAGATCTGCCATTTAAAGAGCACGTGCCGTATCTTAGCTGCATTGAAGTCACTGTCTAAGTCCGTTTGCGATATTCCGGAGTAAAGTTCGCTTATTTCTTCTTCGTTCTCATATTCATTTTTAAGTGGCAGGTACATGTGTGCGAGGTCGTTTGCTAACTCTTTAGCTGTCCGCCCTATAGTTACCTGCTTATTGACGAGTCTGTTTATAGCGAGGTTTGTAGTACCTCTGGAGAGCTTGTCATTAAGGAGACTTTTCAGTAGACTCCATTTGCCTCCTATGCGAAATCTGCCGTCTGTTTCTGAGCAAGCTTCACCCCACTGTTGACATGAGAGTTGAGCCACGCAGGTTTCAATATCACGATTAACTTGGGAGATCTTGGCTCTAAGTCTTTTATTAAGTCTGTGACTCTTCCATCTGGTTAGAAGGGAATTCTTCGCCTCCAACATGTGAGCTAGCTTGGAGTCCATTTTGGGACTTCGATTTCTGTTCAGACTGCTTTAGTAGCTTTCTTAATCCTTGTCTTTAGTTGATTTAAAAGCTACTCATATGATTCGCCATCTATGCTGGTTTCCTTACGCAACTTAGGAAATAGATCCCAGTCCACGTACTCATATTTCTTTAGTCGTGGTGGTTGCGTCTGTAAGATGACCTCAGTGATGTAATGATCACTTCCTAAATTATCCTGCAGATTGTCCCACGAGCCTTCAATTTCCCGAAGGAATATTAGATCCGGGGTTGTAACTCTGGTAATGGAGGTGCCAGTTCTCGTGGGGAAGTTAGCATCTGTAATAAGAGCAAATTTTAACTCACTGGCCGAGGTTGCTAAATTAGTACCTTTGACGCTCTGATGACCATAGCCCCATTCTTTGTTGGGAGCGTTGAAGTCCCCAGCCACTATGAGTAGGGCTGCGTTGGAAATGCGGCCCAACAGGGTCTTAAAATTCATTTTCCTATCTGCCGGAGAGCTATAAACGCTAGCTATAAACACGTTAGCTGCTTTTTTTGTTCTTCAGGATGAGTTCGATCATTTGTGCTTCTAGACCAACCTTGCACTTGGGAAGCTCGTGAGTTTCATAGGTAGTACCCTTTCTAACCAAAGTCGCTATTCCCCGACCCTCTGAAATGATCAAGCTTTCGGAGCTGTAACCCGGTAGAGAGATATCCTCATTAGGTAGTGTTTCTTGCAAGAGAATAACGTGCGGCTTAACTTTGGTCGATCAAATGAGCTGCTGCAGGGGAGCCTTGCGCCTTAGGAAACTCGCACAATTCCACTGCCAGATTTTAATGTTATTGCTGTCATTTTCAGCCATTATGATACCATTGGTTCACTACCCGAACCCCTTCTGCGTTCGGGTTATCGTTTGTGCCTCCGTGGACTGCCGTTGCAGCCGCTGCGTTTGCCCTTGCCTTAACTTTGGGCCTTTCTAGTTGACCTACTCTGGCATCTAGATTAGTGATGAGCTCCATGATTTTCTCCAGATTCCTGTCTATTGTTGCTAACTTTTCGGCTATTCTGACTTTTTTGGGTTTGAGGGGAGCCTCACCCTCTCCCATCTCCTCTGCCTCAGTGGTTTCTAAATCTTCCTCCTCCGTTTCGCTAATGGGAACAGGGTGGGGTGCTTTACGTTTGTGTTGGCCGGCCAAGAGTGTTGGAGCCATTGTCTCCATCTGACTACGGGGTGTTTCGGACCCTTCTTTAAGGGATTTGAAAGTTTCCCTGAGCTCAGACAGTTCCTGCCGCAATTTCCGATTTTCGCATACTAATGCCAATATTCGGGGATTTGACTCACGTTCCCGCTGTGCCCTACCATTAGTACTCCTAGACCTGCCCCTTGTCGGTTGTCCTGGTTTCCCAGGGCCTCCGTTCTTGACTCGGTCGGGCCAGGTTGCTCTTGGGGGAGACTGAGAACGGGACCTCGATCTTGCCCCAGACCCTCGGGGTTGCGAGTCGACACCAGAAGATTCTCCGGAGCTGGGTTGTTCTCTTGATCGAGAACGCCCCCTGGAGCGGGAGCGCCCTCGTGAGCTGGAGCGTCCTCTCGTGCGAGAGCGCAAGTTGGCGTCATTTTCTTGCTTCATCCATTTGCGCTGGGAATCGTCGCCGTCGTCAATGTCGTCGGCCACCTGCGTATAGCGCTCTTCAGGGCCTCTCCTATTTTGTTTCCTCCATGGGGGGCCTCAAGAGGAAGTTCTGCCCCAGCAAAATGTCATAGATAGATAGATAGATAGATAGATAGATAGATAGATAGATAGATAGATAGATAGATAGATAGATAGATAGATAGATAGATAGATAGATAGATAGATAGATAGATAGATAGATAGATAGATAGATAGATAGATAGATAGATAGATAGATAGATAGATAGATAGAAAAATGAAACGTTGGATCTTTTCTTTCCACAGATTTTTCTAGAAAGAGTGTATAGGCGCACGGTCGCGTGTGATGAGTCATGGCTGACAGCGAGTGCGGCAGGTAGTGCAGGTGGGCCCGAAGCTGGCTTTCAGTGACTGCGGCACAGTTACAGCCTGTGCGCATACGCCATCTGTGCCGTCCCTTAGCGGTGGCCTAAAACTGCGTAAACTGCGACTGGTAAAATGAACCAAATTTTCGCCCTGACGCCGAGAGACAGTTACAGCCTTCGTCACAGGCGGGCAGCACTGCGCCGAAGTTGGGTGCGCTGGCGCTGGCTTGCGGCGACAAACAGCTGGCGGCGCACCACAGTCGGCTGCGCCTCGGTTCGGCGTCGGAGAACGGGAAGGCGTGCTGGCAGCTAAGTGATGAGTGAAGCAGGCTGCGTCTTTTCAGCTTTTCTGCAAACTTCTTCCTCTCATCGGAGTTGCCTCCCATGTACAAAGCTGGCGGAAATTTCGAGGCTCTAGTCGCACAAGACCTTCAACTGCGCTATCAAAGGACTGTGGTATTAGTTGTGTTAGTGTCCCGGACCTTTCTTCCAAGACCAATCATATACAAACGGGCATCGTTCCGTGTAAGTACTTCCCCGTCGGAGCATGCACACGACTGCCCCAGAGAATCTGCAGCTGATTCTTGCATGCTGTGTCGGTGATGACGGCCACTAACTTTCATTTCCAGTTGAGTTCTGTTCTTTTACGTTGAACAGACGTCTTTCTCAAGAAAGTGAAGAGAAATTTCTGTAGGTGAAATGCTGGATGTCTCGCCACGTTGACCATAAATAATATTACGCCCATGCCCTACTTAAAAGCACTTGCTCTTGGTGCTAAGCACGACGTTGCAGGTGCGGTTCCCCGCAATGACAGCGGTATTCCTATAGTGGCAGAGCAATAGCGCGTCAGGTGCACGTTAAACAAACCCAATTAGTCGAAATGAATCTGGAGCGCCTGCACTGCGGTGTTTTTCATAACCAACGTTTTGATTTGGAATGTGTTGCTTAGAGACCATTAAAAATTTTTTTTGAATGTCTTGTACCCGAGAGTCAACACACGTGTGGACGTGTCTGTGCTTATTCATATCCTTTCCGCCATTAACCGCACATCAGACAAAAGTATTTTTTTTCTTGATGTTGTCTATGCATACCTTTCTCAGTAGTCAAAAGAAGGAAAAAGAGAGAATCGCATGTACTTTACGGTCAAAATTATTTTTACTCCGAACTATAGTCTATGTCACGCATGTAGTTTTGTTCAAAACCGAAAAAAAAGAACGAAAAAATTATGGCAACCGGAAATTTCGATCTATGGGAGAACTACAGGTTCACAGACCTGCGTCATTTCATTCTCAGAACCGCACAACAGCAACAACAAAAAGAAACCTCACTGTGACTCTAGATTGAGCTTCAATATGCTAAATTAGTTACAAACCAACAAAGCACTTTGCCACCTTGCTGTAAAAAAAAGAAGAAAACATGATATTCTTTGTGCTATCGGACTACACATACAACATGCCAAATCTTTTCCGCTTATATAGCTCTTCAACGACGACTATGTTATGGTATAAGACTGTAATACAGAGTTGGCGTTACTATTTCGGCTTCGAGAAGACGCGTCACTACGACAGCGTTGTTATGAATTAGAGTGCATTATACGATTTGATGCCCCTCATTTCAAAGGTTTAAAATCAACCTTCAATAAACTGCACATCGGCGACAGTTCACTTACCCAGATCTTAAGAGCTAATCACACGTGCTGTTCACTGTGACATGCGGATGCTATACTGATCGCTTTTTATTAAACAAAAAGTAATTTGCGGATCCCACGAGACGTGACAGCCTATGTTATGCGAAGCCTTTGCCATTCCAAGACAGTTTATAATACGCTTATTACTTAAATACTAGGTAGTGATGGTGATGGTGCTGCAGAAGGTTTGGTTAGCCTGGCATACATAGGCAGCAATTATTCTGCCTGAACGCATTGTGAGCGTTTGGTTTCGCATCCACGATGTTTGCGCTATCCTGTAAACTGTTATGCTGTCAGAGGTTGCCGACGTGCCATTAGAGCAGTTTTACATCCACTATTTCGTATCACCCTCTCCATGTCGCTGTGAGAAAGCGAAATGCACCGACGGTGAGAATGTCCAGCCTGTAACACAAGTGTCAGCCCGACGACTCACCATCTATTCTGGGAGTGTGTCGGCCTGCATCCACTCCGTAGACAGTTTCGCACTCCCGACATCAAATGCTTGAGGGATCGAATCGCACCTCGAAATTCTGCTCGCGCCAAAGACACCATGCTGTCGCTATTGGCCCTTGCGCACTTCACCAGCGCCCACCACCGAATGTGTTTCTTTTTCTCCCCTGTGGCAATGAAGAGAAAGCTAAGGGGGCAAGGTGCGCACAAGCGAGAGCGCTTCTGAAACAAGCCCGCCCCATGTTTTCATCCGCGTTAGCTTAAGTTGGGAAAGTGAAAACATGAACAGCTTATTTACGAAAGCAAATTAACGCAAAAGGAATGTTCACGTTGGCCTATTTTTGCGGCTTTTCGCTTCCGCGTTTGGTCGAACGCGAAAACGTCGCACATGGAAGCTGCATCGATTCAGTGCCTGTTCCGGCAAGCCAAAAGCGCTATCTCTTGCTGCCCGACTGCTGCTAACACATCTGCAGAAGCTCCGCCCCCGTAACTTTCCCTTCATTGTCTGAGAAAGTTTGTGCGCGAGTACAGGACATCGAGCCATCCTCATCACCGTAAAGGGATTCAATGAGCCAGCGTGCCGCAATTCTGACGTCTGCAGTAGAACACGCGTCTATACATAAAGGTAAACGAAGTGCTGCTCATGAGACCGCGTGACACATCTGGTCTTTATTGTTGAATAAACCGCGAATGAAGAGACTATGCTCTGAGCTGCGTTCCCGCGTAGCGTCCTTCCCTTTGCTTTATATTGCATTTACGTATTCACCTGTTCCATTAAGACTTATTTGCGGTTAGGCGTGCTTTAGAGATAGGTATGAAACAAGATTAGCTCTGGGACGTCCCGGTCCGGCAGCCCTAGCCAGAAGGCCTCAGTCCTGACCCGTAGCGTCCAGCCACGGCTTGCGCGTTTTTCGTCCTCCTCTGCTTAAATCACTAGGTGGGATGTGTCTGATCACGGAAATAGTTCGCACAATGGAAAGGGTTTGTGCCGTGATTTATTGCTTCGTCATTCAGAACAAGGGGGCGCTCCCTGGCTCTATACCTTGCAGGTCAGTTAAACCATACCACCCTGCCTACCCTGCGAAGAATATCGCAGATATATCCCGGTAATGCTTCGCATTAAAATGTGTTGTAAGGTATACGGTAGATGAATTCTTTAGGCGAATTTGCAATCACCGCTGGGGAGTTAAATTTTAAAATAGCGAGGTATAAAGTGCGGAATAAGTATACTTACCGTATGCTGCATGCCCCCTTCAAATAAAAAAGGAAAAACACTTCAGAGCACTCATTGCTTTATTGCATGCATATCTTGCAATAGAACCGTAAAATAGCCGACAAAAGGCATTTTCTCCCCTTTCACAGCATCACGAGATCCCGGGGTGTGCGCATGTCAATGTGTCGCGGTACTGCAGTTGTGTATACAGGTATAAAATACAAAAAGAAATATTCACTTCAAGGTAATTTATGCTTTGCTGCTAAGGCGCTTACGCAGAATCATCTTAGCCAAAAAAAAAGTAATGTTATTGCCTGGCTAATTCTTATAGGTGTCACAATAACAGTTTCAATGATATTTTCGTAACGTGGGGTTACGTATTCGAAGAGATTTTTTTGCTGCATCTTCATGGAAGAAAATTCTAGTAACGATGTGCCACATGTGTTCAAATTTGCGGCGCGCATGCGGTTCACTTGCGATTTTGTACAAGGACACCCGCAAAGCTAGAGCGCAAGTTCAGTTAACCTATCGTCAGGAAAATCACAAATAAAAATAAAAGATATATTCTTTTTTATAGCGTTTGAGCGATCAGATATGACTGCAGCTTTCGGAAAAAAGTTCAAATTGCGCTCATGTGGAGCGACCTGACACAAGAATTTATCGCTGGAAGCCAAAGGGCGATGTAGTATAGAGCTCGCACTCGGCTTGCACCTGCATGGTATGAGCCCTGACTGCAAAAGCAATCGTGACGTTTCTCTGTATATTGTGAGTTCAGGTTACACTATATTTATATTAGGATCACCTTGCGAAATAGATTGGGCGAGCATAGTGCATTAACCAGACTAGTAAAATTTTACAGTACGAAGACTGGACGTGTTATGTTTATTTTCAGAATACGCATTGCATTGAAGAGTTTGAATACCTTCTGCGCGAAGCCTGCGAGAACAGCTCCAGAGCCTGCTTTAGAAATCTTTGAGCCCGCCGGCTTCGTCGGTTTTGAATTTTGTCTCATATGTGGGAGAAAGAAAGGCATCTGTGGGTATTGTTTCTCACGCAGCTTCATTTCGTGAGCTTCGCAGCTGCTAAGAGTAGTGAAAGTCATACGTAGTGATCTAATATATCCATGCATTTCAATATAACGTTTGCCACAGACAGCTTGCTTGTCATCGTCGTAGCACAAAACTGTATACTATTCTTTTATAACAAAGCGACGGGCGTCGCGGAAATTTTCATAGCGCCTGAGCAACGTTTCGGTTTCACAAGTCGTGTCAGTTTTCCACTAGCAATCTCACCATGTATACATTGCAGGCCACTTTCATTTCTTCGCAGGAAACGCCGAGTCAAGAACCAGCCCGCTGCAATGAAATTGTCAGTGGTGGCCCTCGCTCTCTCGTTTGCCTGCGCTACGAGCAGTGTGATCGTCTCGACTAGCGAGGGTCGCCTTCGAGGCCGGAACGGGACAGTACTCGATAAAGAAATCCAAGTGTTTCTGGGCATTCCGTACGCTAAGCCACCTGTGGGAAATCTGCGGTTTAGTAAACCTCAGCCGCCCGAGCCTTGGCACGGAGCGTACGACGCAACACGCGCCAAGGACTCCTGCGTGCAACCCCCGTATCCAGGCCTTTTCGACATACCGACGGCTCTTTCCGAGGATTGTCTCTACCTTAACGTTTGGACTCCATTGGCTTCGGCGCGGCAGGGATTCCCCGTTCTAGTCTGGATTCACGGAGGAATGTTTCAGGTAGGGTCGGCCTACGAACCAAGGTATAACGGCTCTGCCTTGGCAGCCCTCAATGACGTCGTGGTCGTCTCTTGCAACTTTCGCCACTTTACACTGGGTTTCCTGCATTTGAACCATACAGCTACACCCGGTAACTTGGCTCTGTGGGACCAACTGGCCGCCTTGCAGTGGGTGCAGCGAAACATACGAGCGTTCGGAGGAGACCCCGGTAGGGTCACGGTCTTCGGCGAAAGCTCCGGTGCCATGTCGATTCACGGCCACATTTTGTCACCGCACAGTCGCGGGCTTTTCCACAGGGTCTTCTTGATGAGCGGCACTTTGGGCACCGACTCATGCGTACACTTCGCGTCCGAGAACATCGCTGCAATCAACACCATCTCGAAGGCTGTCGGCTGCGGCTCTTACGATGGAGCAACCGACTCTGACGAATTGCTCGATTGCCTCCGAGACCAACCCGCTCAAGATGTCTGCGCAGTGAAAGGAGTGAAATTGCGACCGACTGTCGAGAGTGAGTTCATCCCGTGCCGACCTTCGCTTGCCATGGAGGAAGGATACTTCGATCCCTACGATGCGATGGTCAGTGTCACGGCCAACGAGGGAGCTTTCGTTTTCAATTTATACTCCGACAAGGGGGTTCTTAAAGACGACTTGGATTCTTATGAATTGGAAAGACTTAGATATTCTCTGAAAAGCATTATAGGCGCCTTTTTTAGGGGAAAAGCCCTTTCCGTTGCCATGGACTACATGGACAAGGTTCACATCGAAGACAAAGTTTCACTGAGGAACACGGTTGCGGACATGCTGGGTAACCAGATATTCTACTGCCCGACAAGAGTCTTCGCAGAAAAGTACTCCGCCAAGGGCAATAGCGTATATGCTATGGTTTTCGCGCATCGTTCTGAGAAATCGCGGCTCCCAGCGTGGTTTGGTGTGACGCATTTGGAAGAAGTGCCGTTCGTGTTTGGCATTCCGTTCTTGAACCGGACTAATTACACTGACAAGGACAGGGAATTCAGCGTGGACGCTATGAAAATGCTGGCATCATTCGCACATACTGGGTATGTTTGATATTTCCCCTTCTTCTTTGTTTCTACAATCAATCCACGTACTAGAAATTCCATCCCAGCGGCCATGATTCGAACAGGCCCATGCCTTAAGTGTTCTCATTTCATTGTGTGACAACACGTCGAAGGATGTTGAAAGATTAAGCAGCAACGAGCACTAACACAGTTAACGTAGCTGTTCCCAATATATTCAAAAGATGTATATTTCTTATTATATATCTATGTGAGAGCTCATTTGGAAAATAGCGTTTAGCGTGCACCAAAAACCTGCGATCGTTCATCCCTGCTTATGGGTTGCTGGATGATCCGGAAAGGCTCAGCGCGCGAGACTGGAGAGATTATCCTTGTGTTCAGGATATACAATGCAGTGCGTTCACTATAGAATGAGAGGGTCTACTACACACATTCTGTATCCAAGCTAGCTGTTCCCACTGTCACTGTTCCGTAGAGTAAATTAACCATGCTTTCAACTGTTATTTGTGTCTTGCGCTTACGTGCAATAAACCTCATTGGTGTTCACCACGTCAGCGCGCATGGTGCGAAGCGGCGCAAGCGACCGTTCTTGAAGGCATACTAAAAGACAAAGGTGGCACCGCTATAATTTGTACGCTGTTGGTCTAAGAGTCCACCGCAGCAGGGGATGCATACAGAACAAGAACAAAAATGGCTTATACAATGTCGTATTTAGTCATCGGCACTACGCAGTACAAAGAGTGCATTCTTGCTGACAGCTTGTAGAAACCGCCAGGGCAATCTATTGATGGCAAATGAAAAAGAAAAAGGAGAGAGAACGACTACTGTAGTGTAACTACGGTCCTGAATGTCCGGCTTCCATCTGTAAACGCGTATTTTAAGGCAGATAGACACCTAACACTGAACCACGCCGCATTGAGCAGTCAGAGCGATAGGGTATAGATTGTATAGAAGGAAAGTACAGCGTATCTAGATTCTGTGACAAGTGCTTTTAAAAAGTAAAAAGTGCAGTAGCGGAGACACACCTTCGTGGAACGGTCATCCGTCTATTTCCTGAATTTGTGTGCTATTTGGATATTGCGAAAGAACGCAACTAAATCTATGATAGTGCGCATGTTCCGCGTTTGCCTGTCTGTCATCGTGGGATATATTATGATTGTGCGATAAAATTCGGCAGCTGAAATGTGGCGAAACTCGGCCAACAGATGGAATGAGTTTGGAGGAAAATGTTGGCACTTGTTGGTTATCCAAAAATATGTCCGGGGATATGCGATAACGTAGAGTTCTTTTGTGTCCTTTTCACAGGAAGCCTACTTTACCTGATGGCAAGGAGTGGCCTCAGTTCACAACTGAGCATCCGGACTTTATGTGGCTTCAGGCAGGCAATTACACCATCGCAGAAGATTTCGCCTCAGCCGCCTGCGATCTGTGGAAACAATCACTCTGAAACTCTCTTGGATGCGCGGACTACGCCACCGAAGCGACACAGTAAGATCCTGAGGCGGAAACCAGAGACAGCACGTGAACATGAGGCGCTGAGGTTTAGAAATATTACGTTTTAAGAAATATTATGCTCTTTAAGAAAACAGAAAGGGGCGAGGGAGTGGGGCTCGGGTTGCGGCTTCCTGATCTATGCTTGCTGTATCGCTGCATTTTATAATCACGCTGGAGGCCCCGCAATCTAGTCGGTAGTTAACGCTGCGAAAGATAACAGCAGTCGCAGCAATTTCATTAAAAAATATTCAGTTACTAGTATCAGATGGCGGTGGTCGTGGTGGTGTCACAAGTGGCGTTAGCTGGTAAACAAGGCCGGCAGTCGCTCAGCCTATAGTGGCTCTTTCTGGATGTACAGTTTGTATGGACGCGGCACGTACGCGCCATGCTTCAAAAGCGTCAGTATACGTACGCACTGACATGTATATCACGCTTCTTGACATAGACGACATCTGTGATGATGAGTTTCAGGGCACAGGTGTTACTGTTAACCTCAGGGGTGTGACTACGACGGTGGCAAGCGTATACAACTGGCCAGCACATTCTTCAGATATCTCACTACTTGAATGCTTAGTGTCTCAGTTTGGTGCATCGTTTTTGTTATGCGGATATCTTAAAATGACCACCATCTGCGGTGGTGTCCCCGTCCCCAAGACAAACGTAGCGCAGAGATTAATGAGATTATTATGAAGAATCATCTTCAAATACTGAATGGCAGTATACCTATATGTATAGGTAAAGGAAAGAAGCATTTCGCTATATACCTTGCGATATCAACGAGATATGTCTTCTTAGCCTGATCATGCGAAGCTGAACCAGCCGTGGTTGCTCAGTGGCTATGGCGTTGGGCTGCTAAGCACGAGGTCGCGGGATCGAATGCCGGCCATGGCGGTCACATTTAGATGGGGGGGGGGGGGGGGGGAGAGATGCAAGAACACCCGTGTACTTAGATTTATGTGCACGTTAAAGGACCCCAGGTGGTCTAAATTATTCCGGAGTCTCTCACCACGGCGTGCTTCATAATCAGACCATGGCTTTAGCACGTGAAACTCCATGTTTTTTTTTTTGTCATGAGAAGCTAAACCGTGGGGCTCAGATCACCTACCCATTTGGTTAACACCAATACATACTGTGGGCCACCAGGCTGCTGTCTATAGCGTGATACACTGGGACGAGTTTCATCGCCTCATCTCAGAGGCACAATCTCAAGATGGTCTGTTCAAGCTGATGAGTGAGTGTTTACGACAAACTACAGTACAACGACGACGGAGTATCGGCAAACCTTAGCCCGATCGCATGTCGACGATGCGCTTATAGGCGGGCACAGCGCTCTAAACGACGCACGGACTGGACTTCATAACCGCATTGATGTAGCCATACGGCGGCATACAAAGCAGCCCCATCGCAAGAGCTGGGCAGCCTTATGTAGTTGGCTGCATACTGGAAGTGGTTTTGGAAAGAAATAAAGAAACGATATATTAATGGAAATGAAAGTGGTTGAAAAAAACAACTTGCCGCAGGCGGGGAACGATTCCACAACCATTGCATTTCGCGTGCGATGCTCTACCAATTGAGCTACCGCGGCGCCGTTTACCCGTCCGCTTTTTTGGGTATTTATGTTTCCTTGTAGAACCCTGGGAGTGTTAGCCAGCGCAACCGCTTACAGATCTTGGCGGCGGACGTGGAACATCCTTTCTGCTGCAGGCGTCACAAGAACGTGATCTTTTTGGGTGAAGGCTACCGGTCAATAAACCCACACATGCTACCTGAAGGCATCAATGATGAAGGATTCGAGACCCTCGTTATGTAATAAACGTGAAAAAAGGGGGTTAACCGAGGGGCCCAATTTTTATTAGTCATATAGTGAGAAGCCAAAAAACGATCCCACAACCTTCGCGAAATGCGAAGGTTGTGGGATCGTTCCCCACCTGCGGCAAGTTGTCGTTTTGATCCACTTTCTTTTCCGTTAATATATCGTTTCTTTATTTCATTTATTAAGCACAAGTAATTTCCCCTATGTTGTCCTTGGCGTCAGTGTTTGTTGGCTTCTTATGATAGACATACAACAAGGGATACGCCCGTGCGCGACTCTTGTGGAACTATAGCAACGATTGAACTCATACTATGTCTCTGTCCTCAGTACGACGTCTAGTGTGAAGCTCTCAGGGCGGCGTGGAGCCGGGTGGACTTTAGACCAATTTCGGAAATGAAGATCCTTGTACCATGGCCGTACGCGTCGATGGCATAGAAAGCCACGAAAACGTTGTTACACTACCTCAATTCGACAGGTGTTGGCGACCGTGGGTAGTCTCGGTGAGAACTTTTAAGATGTCGCGAAATTGTGCTCCCTCTATGTCCTCTCTCTCTCTCTTTTCTCCAGTGCTTGGTAGCAAACCGGACGCGCGTCTGGTTAACCTCCCTGCCTTTCTTCGCTTCTCTCTCTCTCTCTCTTTCTCGACTCGGTTCCGCATAAAGCGATTATTTTCGCTCTTGCAAACGAGGGAATTTTGGGTCGCCTGCTCCTCTTTGTGCACAATTTTCTTTCGGAGCGCCATGTGAAAGAAAGTGCGTGTCGAAGGAATAACAAGTGAATCCCACACTGTGAAGTGCGAGAACACCACGCGCGCTCGTCGAGGTCAGACGTGCCTAAACACTGCTCCACAGCACGTACGTCGGCCTGAACCGCCGCCCCCAGCCGGGGGCCCCCGAGGCACCGCGAGCGGCACGGCTCGCCCCGAGACCCCGACGACTCCGGCTCCCCAGCTCCGGAGAGACGCTCAGCCGTCGAGCTAAGCCTCACTCGGACTCCGCCGGCGACGCCAGCCGTTAACATGGAAGTAACGGTTGAAGGCCACACCGTAACCGCACAAGAGCTCCAGTCAGACGATTGGACACCAGTTCTATATAAAGCCTATGCCTCCCGACCGGCCAATTCGCCGAAACCACCTCAACGCTCAGACAACGCTACCTCCGAGGCAGCAAACCCGAACGCCAGGAACGCGGCGCCCGACGCAGCAGCCGCAACTAGCAGCAGCAAGACGCCGGCCCGCCTACCACCTGCGACCAAGGAGGCTCGCCTCACAGTGCAACGCAGCAAGCAACTGCCGCCACTCCCACCCAAGGCTATTAGAGTGGTCGTTCGCCCGCGAGGTGAAGTGCGACTCCTAGACATCCCAACACCTCGACTCAGTAAGGCAGTGCAGACCCAGCTCCAAATCACTCTACCGGACGACTTCTGCCTTCGCATCCACCCGACCAACAATACTTTCACCATGGCAACAACACATTTCCCAACAGCCGAGACTCTGAAGACGCTGACCTCCCTCACCATTGGAGACCGAACCTACCCGTGCGCAGCTTACGTGGCAGCCCCACCGGGCGCTACCAGAGGAGTCATCACAAACGCCTATGACGACGAGACCCCAATGCAACTCTACCAAGACCTGGTCAGAAGAAATCCAGAGCACACCATATTAGCAGCCCGACGCATGGGAAAGACGCACTCCATCCTAATCACCTTCGACGCAAGCGCAGTCCCGAACTCCATCAAATACATGGGAGCCATCCACCGCTGCACCCAATACCGCGGCAGTCCGGAAGCTTGCACAAATTGCAGACAACCGGGTCACCGTCATGACGTATGCCCAAGCCCCAAGACCAATCTTTGTCCCCGCTGTGGAATACAACATCCGCAACAAGAACCTCCTTGCACGCCTAATTGCATTCTGTGCGAGGGCCCTCACCTTACCGGCACGGGTTCCTGCAAGGGACGAAACCTTCACCAGACACGGGAACAGCCGAGCCACCCACAAACGCGGCATCAAGAATTGATCACATCCGGTGACAATTTTCCCCAGTTGTCGCCCAACCAACACAAGCAAGCCTGGACAGCGCCGTTGAAGCAAGCCTGGGACACTCCCCTCTCTTCTCACAAGCACATGCCATCCATGACAGCGGCTCCCAATCTACAACACGCCCTTGCAAAATCCCAGGAGGAGGCAGCGGCGGCCAAAGCAGAAGCTACAGCAGCCCGGAAAGAAGCCGCCGCCCTTCATCAACATATCGCCAAACTGGAAACCCAGATAAGTGCTCTTGCCTCTGGATCTCCCATTCCACCTGCCCCCGCTCCTGCCGCATCCCAGCCTCCCACCCCCAACCCACCCATCGCCCATACCTTACCCAGTCACTCCAATCCTACTTCCTCTCCTGATTTGCTAGCAGTGGAAGCTGACACCGAACCCTCCGCAAATTCAACTCCATGCACAGCACCCACTCCCTCCACCGCTACCTTACGAGACGACATTCCCACCCTGCTTGAGTCATTCGCTGCTCGCTTTGAGGCAAAATTGCAGGCCGCTATTACTCACATCAACCAGGAATGTGCAACCCTCAAAAACGCGGTAATCCACATAACACAAGGCAATACTGCTTTTAACCAACGATTAGACGTGCTAACCCAATGCTTCTCTGACCGATGTAGCGATCTTGAGTCCCAGCTCAATTCTTACTCAACCGCCCTCCCGAAGGTGGACCCCACCCCAAATAGACGCAAGAAGGCTAAAGCAACGGAGGGAAACGACAACCCTATGCCTGTCATAGCTCACGACCCCCACCCCCCTGTTATTCCTTCCCCTGCTATCGACTCTCATGATGGCAGCTCCAAACCATAATCTTACACTCTGGCAGTGGAACTGCCGGGGCTTTCGCCAGAAGCGTCATGTAGTCCACCAACTGCTGTCCTGCGCAACGGGGCCCGACATCCTTGCCCTGCAGGAACCTTCCAACCCACTTACCCTCCCTGGCTATACTCCTATTCTGCCCACATCCCCCCTACCCTCCCGGGTAGCGTTTCTAGTTAGTCGCTCAATCACCACCATCTCCCATACCCTACCGATTCAAGACATTGATCACCTTCTAATTGAGCTTGTGCCGCAACACGCTCGAGCGAACAGTCTCTTCATCCTAAATGTATATAGTCACCCAAAGTGCCTACAAAGCAACTTCGAACGCCTCTTTACACTTGCGAAGCGCATAGCAAACAAATGCCCCTTACTCGTCGTAGGAGACTTTAATGCCCCGCATACGGCCTGGGGTTACCCACATGACACACCGAAAGGCCGTCGTGTGTGGTTAGCAGCGCAACAAGCCGGTCTCTCTCTACTCACCGACCCTACCTCTCCTACACGCACGGGAACCAGCGTCTGTAGAGACACTACGCCAGACCTTACGTTCGCACATCGCCTCCCTCACGCCACATGGTGCAACACACAAGAGAATTTGGGTAGTGACCATTGCATCATCGAAATTCTCTTAAACATTCAACTACCCCGCAGACCTCCCAGAGGCTCCACTTTTACGAAGTGGGACTCTTTCCGATCATATAGAGCAGCCCGCACCTCCGCCCCCATCAAGGACATCACCGAAAGGACCAAACAACTACAAAGTGATGTCCGACTCGTAACTCGTCCCCTATGGGAGGACTACCCCACCGACACAGTTGACTCCCACCTCCTACATTTATGGGAAGCTAAAGCAAGCCTAGAACGGCGCTGGCAAAGGCAGCGTTGGAACCGGACACTTAGACGCTGCCTCGCCCGTCTCAACAAAGAGATAGAGACACACGCAGCGACTCTTTCACGACAAAACTGGGAGTCACTATGCAACAAGCTAGATGGCAATATGAGTTTACCTCAGACTTGGAACCTCTTTAGACACTTAATAGACTCCACACAGTCTAAGACTACACAAAGACACAACCTCACCAAACTCATACATACTTCCGATACACCTCCATTGGAACTCCTCCAAGAACTTCGAAATCTGTGCTTCCCCACACGCCCTCCTTTAACACACACCGACCATGCAGGCCCCCCTAACGACTTCCTCGACCAACCCATTACAGAAGCAGAAGTTCAGGCTGAACTCCAGAGACTTAACACGTGCTCAACCCCCGGTCCGGACGGGGTACATAACAAGGCACTCCGGAATCTCGACGCTGAATCCATTGCGGCCCTTACCGAATACTTTAACGGGTGCTGGCAAAAGGGCACCCTCCCATCGCAATGGAAAGAGGCCAAAGTCGTCTTCATACCTAAACCCGGGAAACCCCTGCTCACCTCTAACCTCAGACCCATCTCTCTGACATCTTCGGTGGGCAAACTGATGGAACACGTACTCCAGACCAGGCTCTGCCGTTACCTAGAAAGCAATGATCTGATGCCCACCTGCATGTTTGGATTTCGTCCTGGACTTTCCACACAGGACGTCCTCCTACAGCTAAAACATCACATTCTAAATTCCCAAACCAACGACACCAAAGCTATTCTAGGTGTGGATCTTACTAAGGCATTTGACAACGTTACACACTCAGCTATCCTACAAAACCTTACAACCTTGGGAGTCGGAGCCAGGATGTACAACTACATCCGAGACTTCCTCAGCCACCGCACAGCCACACTTACTTTCGGTGACCACAGCCTCCCAGGTATCACACTCGGGGCACGAGGTACGCCCCAGGGAGCCGTCCTTTCCCCTATATTATTCAATATAGCACTCCTTCACCTACCCCAAAAACTAGCTCAAATCCCCGACATCCATTTTAGCCTCTACGCCGACGACATCACTGTCTGGACAAACCGAGGCAGTAACGCCGAAATAGAACAACACCTACAATTGGCACTAACCACCATCGACACAAATGTACGAGAGCGTGGCCTGACCTGCTCCCCATCAAAATCGGAGCTCTTTCTATACCGCCACAAGCAACACGATTCAGTTGTTCCTCCCATCACCCTTACGCTAGGTACTCACCTCATCCCACTAGTATCAAAAATCCGAGTGCTAGGGCTAGTTATCCACTCTCATGGCGCGCACGGAGAAGTCATAAAAACTCTCCAAACACACGCTCAACAGACCACCCGACTGATTCGCCGCATAGCGAACCGCCGGGCTGGCTTACGCGAGGAAAACACGCTTCGCCTCACCCAGGCTTACATAATAAGCCGCACCGCATATGCTCTTCATTACCTACCCCTTCGACAGAAGGAGAGAGATCGAGTAAACGCGCTCCTACGGAGTTGCACGAAAGCAGCTCTACGCCTTCCTCCCAGCACATC
This sequence comes from Dermacentor andersoni, assembly GCF_023375885.2. NCBI lineage: Eukaryota > Metazoa > Arthropoda > Arachnida > Ixodida > Ixodidae > Dermacentor > Dermacentor andersoni. Next base: position 130,067,312 of record NC_092818.1, read on the forward strand.
CAATGACCGACTCCTCAAACTCGGTGTCCACAACACCTTTGAGGAACTCAGAGAAGCTACCTTTACGGCACAAATATCCCGCCTGTCTAACTCAGAGCCTGGCCGCACTCTGTTATCCCAATTAAGCCTAACCCCAATTACACACCCTACCGAGAGGGTCCCCCTTTCTCCTATCCTCCGCTCTAACCTGAACATACCCCCTGTCCCCAAGAACATGAACCCTGAGTGAGACGGGAACCGCCGAATAGCAAGGGCTCGGGCCCTCCACAAACAGTATGGCGAGGACCATGAGGTGGTCTACGTGGACGCAGCGGAATATACGTCAGGCTCCCGTATGGCCCTGGCGGTAGCCGACAATCGAGCAAAGCTTCTAACCTCCAGTTCAATCATCACCAATTCCACCACAGAGGCAGAAGAGGCAGCCATCGCGCTTGCTCTCATCTCTTCATCTGCCACCAAAGTTATCACTGACTCCAAATCCGCCATTCTCAACTATGCCAATGGCTACATATCCCGCACCGCTGCGCGCTTACTACGCTTCTGGCAGCCCCGGCGCCGCATAACCCTAATCTGGACGCCAGCACATGCTGGCCTCCCCGGCAACGAGGAGGCTCACTCCTTCGCCCGAGGTCTCACATTCCGGGCAGTGGGAGCCGAGCCCCCTCTGCGGGCCAGGGAGTGCCTGCTCTCCTTCCGTGATATTCTCTCGTACTACCGGGACAAACGAAGGGAATACACACCCCCAGCCCCATCCCTCACCATAGAGCAGGCCGCACACTGGCGTCGACTACAAACTCGGACTGCTCCATACCCAATACTACTACATGCCAGATACCCAGACCAATTCCCCTCAACATGCAAACTTTGCGGCAAACCAGGAGACTTCCTGCACACCCTCCTCACATGCCCCACCTTCCCTCATCCCCCATCACCTGCCGTGGCGGTGTCTTACTGGGAGACTCTTCTGACCTGCACTTCCGCTCAAGACCAGTGCCGGATCATCTCCAGTGCAATAAGAAGGATTGCGCTTCAAGGACTCTCCTTCGCTTTGTAAGGGTGCCCCCTCATAGTAAGGGAGCACTCAAGTGCCATGTAGGGGGCTTCGCCCCCACCATTCATATCATTGGCAATAAATGTTTCTACCACCACCACCTGTGAAGTGCGGTGCACCTCTGGGCAGCGTCTCTTATCTCTGCGTCTATTTAACGCCGTGTCCGCTGCGCTTCCAAGTCGCTTGCCTCGGTACAGTGACTTCCCTCTGGGCATAGCTATCTATACAGATGTTATTGCTCTGTGGATAAGCGGCCCTTCGCACCTTGGTCCACGGCTTCATGTCAGAGCTCTGAACGCGACTTCGGAGTACTTGGGTGAAGTTGGTCTGCAGATGTCACCTGATAGGTCGGCTGCATTAGGCTATCATCCTAAACAACGCGCTCGTTGAACAATGAGCCGACTGTACCTTGACGAGACGTCGATAAGCTGGGTGCAACGACACCGTTATTTGGGCTTAATTGTGGATGATTGCATCTCTCGGCGTCCTACCGTTAAATTTGCACGACGCAAATCGCAATTCCTCAAGTATGCAGCCGCGTTGACTGCTAGAGGTGCCAGCTCCGACCAAACAGCTGTGCAGGTGTACCGGTCATCTGTAATCTCAAGCATGATGCATGCGTTACCGGTCCTGAACCTTCCACCTAATTTAACGGCACAATTGGAACGAGATCATCGTGTTGCCCTCCGAATAATGACTCGATTACCTCATGAGGCGCAATCTGTTGCATAATGCACTGAAGCGCATCAGTGGCCCCTGAGGCCGCAAGCAGACCAGAGAGCTCTATATCCCCTTCTCCCTTCCCCCATCGTAGGGTAGCCAACCGGACTCTTGACTCGTTAACATCCTTGCCTTCTTTATATCCCCGTCTCTCTCTGCACAGCTAATCGAATGGTCTATTGCTCCTTGATCGTCTGATTCGCCGCTTGTTTTCTCGTGTGGGAAGAGTGGCGGCATTATTTTTGAACGTTGCTGGCAGTTCTGAACATGCTGCTTCAGTTACGCTTCCGCCTCCGAGATATATCACCAGACACGTATTCCCCGTTCACCTCACAATCCCTGACGTAGACAAAAAGTCTTATATGCCTGTTTCAGCAACATTCCAATTGGCTCAGTCGCACTTGTTCGAATGAGTTCCAGATTATCAGTATTCACAGATGCATCAATACGCAGCGACGGTCAAGGCACCTATGCAGTTTTTTACTGCCCTTCGACTTAAGTACTACGTATATTTCTTATACTCCATCCAGCCTTGTTAACAACTGCGGAGCTAGCAGCGATTTTTTTGCACTGGAATACGTGCAAGATTAGTTAACTGCATAGAAGACTGTCATGTTTACAGACTCCCACGCTGCTCTTAGCAGACTACAACACAATCAGATTGATTGTGCAGTTGTGCGCAGCATTACTGGCTCTGCCAACAAAATTGAATCACATGGGATGTCTGTTGTTTCCCAATGGATACTTTCACACAAATAGGTATCGCCGGAAATGAAGAGGCTGGTCGGCTGGCTTCAACTTGCGCTCATAACTATTGCGTCTGCGCCGAAATTTCATGCGAGCTTGATGACGCTCGTGTGCTGATTCGTCGCCACCTACTCCAGCAGCATCCAGGCCGGCGCGTCGCAAATGGAACGTTTCCACCCCATGGTCGCGGTCGAGGCTTGCCTCGTCGTGCTAGAGCACAACTACTCAAGCTAAGTGTTGTCTGTGTAGAACGTGTGCGAACGTTTATACCGACAAGGACGTGTGGCAAGTCAGTTCATCGTGCTCGCCTTGCGGTGGCTGCGAAACACTTCCGCACCTGATATTGGAGTGTCCCACTTTCATAGCGCAGCGCACGTCGCTGGTGAGGGATTATCACCTCCTTGGCCTGTTTGAACCCGAGTGGTTGTGCGTCTGGACGCGATCAGGCTCATCCTCCTCACTTTCCTAGAACTAACTTAGGTTCACGTTCATAGCTTATTTCTTATTTCAGATCACAAGGCCTCAGGCACTATTTCTTCAATTTGAAGATTCTTTAGTAGTGCGACTTGTAACGACCGGCCCTACTGTGCGTGTTCTGCTTTATTCTTTGAAATTTGTCATCTTGCTGTTTCTTTCCTCTTTCCTCCCGTTCTTCTTATCTTCCTAGTAGGCAGGCGTTGTGCCTCTTCCGATCACAGTTGCCAGCTATACTCCTTGCTTTCCCTTTCATGTCAAATGTACATATGTTTTCAAAACAAATAATAAAGTAATAATAATAATAATAATAATAATAATAATAATTGTCACCGCATGTCTGAGAACCCAGTGTCACCAAAAACGCAAGAAGGAGGCGTAGTATCTCTTTTCGTATGTATGATGTTGTGACCTTCTGGAAACACCAGAAGCTGTGCGTACTTGTGCTCACTAGTACAACAACTCGATGCCTACAAGCGTGCTTTGTCTGCGCAAAGCGAATCCCTTGAACCAGTGCGGTAGCAGTAGGCTATCTCCCTCACAAATTTATTTGTAAGAAAGACATTGTACAAGCGTACTTCAACATGGGAACGCTTGCATGGTTTTGTGTTCCGTGCCTCTTTCGTAAGCTCAACCAACACATATTCTTCGGTCTGTTAAGTATTCAGCGATCCTCCTCAGTGCTTGACCACTTACGCTTAACCGAAGGGTGCCGTGCTGCTTGGCTGCTGATTCACGCAACGGCTTGGTACGTTTTAATACAGTAAACGGCACAAATTAAACGGCAATGGACTCGCGTTGTGCTATAACAAAGGGGTCTTGACTTATTTACATTGCTGTTTTAATCTAGTGCGAAAGATTTATTCTAGTTAGCGTAACTTTTTTGTTTTGGGTAGGGGGACAGCAAACATCGTCCGTAGTTGCCACTTTGTCAAAAATCAATCAACATATCTAAGTCAGGCGACTGGTCTGTTTTCCAATCCCAATAGCGAAGTTTTATCTCTTACCGTAAGGATGTATTTATAATTCATGCTGTCTGGACTGCATTATTTGGAATGACAAGTAAATAAAACATCGTATGAGGTAAGTTGTAGCATTAAAGTATGGAAAAATGAACCGATTATGAATTAACCGAATATGAATAATTTTGGTAAAGCCTCCAGAAAAAAAAGTCAATAAACGCCAAGTGATATCATACTTCATTTAATTTCGGAGGACTACGATTTTTATTGCAGTTTCATAAGTTTTGCGCTTGTTACAAAAGTTTACGCTTTTATTTGTTTTCACAATAACTGATATTTTCTGGCAGGGCAAACTTCATTGTCTAAGAGTGCACTCGGGATTGATCACAATTCTAGCTTAAAAAGTTATAACCAAATATAGTTAAATCATTATAGGTATCGCCTATCAAAGATGTGGTATTATATCATCCGCGTCAAAGTAATAAAAAAATGCCGGACAGGTAATAATAGCTGTAATATCAATGCCGTAGATGTTAAAAAGCATAAGACAACAAATTCTGACGCAAGTTACCCTCGGGAACAATAGAGACTGCGCTCTCAGTAAAAAAAATATTAAATACATGGCACAGCAGCGCGCGTGGAATAATGTGAGTGCACTGCATTGTTAGAACGCACATGTCGGGGCTGTACCACTTCCTTTAGGGCCCCATGCTTAGGCTAGGAAAAATAATTGGCTGCGGCTTAGGTCAGCTAACCCTATATAAGCAAAGCGAAAGCTTTGTTTAGCCTGGTTAAGTCTTGGTTTCGCTTGGTTAACCTTTGATTTAGCTGTAATTACTATACTCACGTGTTACGTGTACGGGTTACGTGTACAATCAGCGTCAAGCCAGGTATGACGGCTGGGCCTAGTTCGGTGGCTTGACATGACTGTGATTAGGCTTGGGTACTCACGCATCGTTCGACGGTGCGACGCCTGTTGTGCCATAGGGAAAGCGCAAGTGCTAGACACGCAAAGGGACACCGCAAAGACGCCGCGAACATGCACAGCGTCGAAGCACAAAGAGACAGGTCGTGAACGCGGTCGCTACATTGGTCTCGACGGCGCGACACCTGCTGCATTCCGGACCCTCTCCAGTGAAGCAGTTCACCGGGCGATATCCACGGGGTGGTCAGACGCCGCTTGGCGACAACGGCTCGGTGCCGCCCGCTCCCGCGCAACACTCAAAGATGGCCCGGCCTCGCTGTTATCCATGGCCAAGCTCGCACTGACTAGTGTCCCTGTATATGTTCCCGCAGGTAGCAGGGTTGCGCATAGGTCAGCCGTTGTGCTCCAGCTCTGCAGTGAAGCAACTCCTCGCGCGCGCAGGAGAAAAATGCTGTGCGGTGTTCCATTTGCTTTCTTCTCTGCTGGTCATGGGCTACATGCCGCAATTGTTCGCAAGCGCTGAGCAAGCTGACACTACTTAATGCAGGCTACGCTCGAAGGATTGGCGTAGCCGGAGGGGTGCCAACTCCCCGAAATTTTTGTTTGTATGTACATATTTACACGCACATCGCACATATACAAACACGTGCAGGAACGTACATATAGGAGTAGGACTCCTTTGATCCCTTGAAATAAAATCCTTACTACTACCGTGGCTCGAACAGCTAAAAAATTCACATGCAAACGCGCATTACCTTGCAACAAAAAGCGGTGCAATGTTTTTAAATATGCATATGAAGTTCTCTCGCGGAGGCCGGAAGGCAAGAAAGGTTTTAAAGAGTGTTTAAAGAGAGCTTCACTCACGTGCAGTGGAAAATTATGTGTGCACACTTTGGCTGCCGAAACCAGACGAATAATAATCGTGGCCAAGAGAACTGTCGAGCCTGCAGCTATGTGAGTGACCGTTAACCGTGACCGCCATTCATCACTAACCGTCGTTCACAGCTGCTGCACGTTTTCAATATATCCAGTACAGACACGTAGTTTTAAACGCATTTCAAATGTTCACATGCGCACATTTTACGCAAAGCTTATTTTTACGATTAACAGCTGCTTAACAGCTGTTAACTTAACTTAACAGCTGCTTCGTAGCAGCAAATCTACAAGTGGAAAAACATTCAAGATGCACGAGCTTCTATAGGTCAAACTTATTTAGTACAAGGGAATGGATGACCAATGAATGGCTGGTGGCAGCATGGGATGAGTGCTGGTTCTTGGAGCCTTGGGGGGCAGAATTCAAAGCTACTGGAAAGGCAACAAGTTATTAAGAGTAACAACAGGTTGTTATTATTATTGCAATAATCACATAAGATGGCAAACTTGCAAAATTTCACACGTTGCAGACTGTAATATGACAAAACATTTTTCTTTATCTCTTCATACTACTTCGCTTAAGTTACTATAACACAGCGCTTAATAAACGTACAAAAATAATTTGACATTCCTCACGTCGACTAAGGCTGATTGAACAAGCATCATATCGCGGGCGGCAAATGCTGAAGCTATCACAGCTGTCTCATGAACGGGAGCACAAGATGTTTTCGCATACTAAAATACAATGAACTCAGTACATTAATCGACATTACATGAAAAATCAGAACGCCGACAAAAAGAAGAAAGAAAATAGAGGAAAGCCAAGGTGAAGCGGGCAAATTGTATCTGCTAGTATTTACTCTGTTTTGAACAAACTTTGCTAGATCCGCATAGTCAGAACAATCGTACAAGCTACACAGCGAATTGGACGAGTTGGTAAGTTAACATTCTTGGCGTATATTTACAGCGCGACACAGACGCGTCGTCCATTATTTGTCCCGTGTCTGTTTCGCGCTGCACATATACTCCCAAAATTGCACAAGTGAACAACCTCTCATGCCAGGCGTACGCATTTCAGCGTGTACAGGATGTTACTCGAGGTAAATGCTGCTTTAGTGTAAACAAGTGGAACGCACCTCGCATATACTGGTCCCTTTCGGAGCTGGCCGGTCCGCACGGCGCCGCGTAAGAGGCTTTGTCACCTTCCGTGCAATTTGTGCAGCTTGGTGCGCTGCACCCCGTCATACTGGAATACAAGTGTCAAAATGATGTGTTTCGTACCACTTCATCATCATCATCATCATCATCATCATCATCATCATCATCATCATCAGCCTGGTTACGCCCACTGCAGGGCAAAGGCCTCTTCCATACTTCTCCAACTACCCCGGTCATGTACTAATTGTGGCCATGTTGTCCCTGCAAACTTCTTAATCTCATCCACCCACCTAACTTTCTGCCGCCCTCTGCTACGCTTCCCTTCCCTTGGAATCCATTCCGTAACTCTCAATGACCATCGGTTATCTTCCCTCCTCATTACGTGTCCTGCCCATGCCCATTTCTTTTTCTTGATTTCAACGAAGATATCATTAACTCGCGTGTGTTCCCTTACCCAATCTGCTCTTTTCTTATCCCTTAACGTTACACCTATCATTCTTCTTTCCATAGCTCGTTGCGTCGTCCTCAATTTAAGTAGAACCCTTTTCGTAAGCCTCCAGGTTTCTGTAGTTGAATTTGTTAACTTAAATTAATTAAGGGTTTCCAGATAAATTTATTAACTTAATATGGTTGAATACCGTACTGCAACCCGGAGCCGATCGGTGCAACGCACGCTCGACGGTCCGGCGCCGCACCCGTAAAGTTGGCTTCGCAGCGGCGCAGTTGAACCTTTGACGTAATTTTCTACCACGTGACAGTGCTCGGCGAATAACGGTGCGAGCGGCGCCGGAAAAGTTATGCGCAACTCTGCGCCCGCAGGGAGCATATATTGGAACACTAGCACTGACTAGGCGAGCGCGGCGCTCCTCTTAGCCAAGCGCGCGTTCACTTGTTTTCTTGTAATTAGTACATGTTAACAATTCTACGTGTTTGCCGCATTTTGCTTTACCCTGATTTGTTTTGATCTTGTTAATTCGAACAGGAGGTCACCTTGCAGCCTTGAGGTTTGGGACCTCCTTCTGTATATTTTGTTGCTGTGCTTTTATTTCCTTGAGTGAATGAATAACATTCTTTTTCTTCTTATACACTTAAATTTTAACCCAATATTGTGATCCATACTATCACGCACGCTGAACACCCAGCACAATATTTTTATGCTAACTGCATAGTAAAATATGCTTTTTCTGACTATGCAGAGTAAGTTTTGTGGAAAATTTAGATGCTTCTTAAATTAATTCTGGACATTGGCATTAAGCCATAAAATCGCTATAACTTCCTATTTTTTAAAGTATAATTTTTTTGCCGAACTCTTGGGTAACGCCGTAAGGATAGTGTTTGGTCTATAGACACTTTCGCTGTTTACAAACATAGGCCCTGGAAGGCTTCCGGTATCGTTCAGTGATGTAGCCCGCGAAATGTAGCGAGCAAAAAAAGTAATTGGCGGCGATATCCAGTACCAGGAGAGCATTAAAATCTACGCCCGCAGATTTCTAACACTCTTCCTCTATACATAACGATGACTTTACAAGCCTAGGCTGCCGTAAGATATACAAAAAATTATATGTATTAGTTTTGAGGCATTCTATTATTTAGAAACTTAGAAATAGAATTTCTGTACAGTGAAACAACTTAAAAACGCGCTTTGTGTTCCGGCGCAGTAGACTGATAAGACCCGTTACCGAAAATTTCTTGCGGCCGCATTCTCGCTGCTGTTATTGCGCGAGTGAAACTCTCAATAGTTGGCAAAATCCTTGTCGTGTGTTTTTGTGCAAAGCGTTACAGCTTTTGCTTTCTGAATAGCTTTAGAATATGTGAAAGAAGCGAGAAAAAAAAGCATTACGTTGCGGTCGCATTCCGATCCGCACGACAATAAAGGTTTTTGCTGTTTTGGCTTCAGCTCCAGACGAAGCTTGCAAAAAAGTTGTGCGTGCAGAGTCACTTGACTTTCCGTGTCAGGAGGCTATGCACAAGGACACTTATCATAAAGCGAAGCTTCCTTTGCCTACGATATAGAAGGAACCAAATATATTGGAAAGCCCGCCCTTTTTAACGGCGTCTTAGGTTTGCACAATAACACAAGATGGCAGCACCAGCCTCTGCGTAGTAAAGCCCCTCAATCTCCCAAAGTAGCGCCATTCGCTTCCCTCCTCCTCCGCTCGGCGCGGCCTCGACGGTGGCGCCGCGGTGGTGGGCCTGCCATAGCAGACGACGGCTAACACGCTACGGGACAAAATCTGCAGAAAAGTTCGTTCGAGCCCTGCGGAGCAGTTTTTTCAATCGAGATCTTTCTTCGTCAGTCGGTAACTGGCCTTTAGAATTTCGTGTTGGAATTGCGGAAGAAATAGAGAAAATGACCATTATTCAAGGCGTATTTAAGGCGTAAAGCGCGCGACGTTGAGAGTTCGTGTTGCTGAAACACGACGCAAGCACGCGGTGTACTCAAACACGCGCGTAATTACCAAAGTTTCAAGTGTTTACAGCGTGAAAGTACGTGTACGTGGTTTCGTAGGTTCATTCACGTACCTGCAGGACACTTTTGTTCGGTCGGCGCGTGAGAGATTCCGACTGTGTGCGGTCAGCAATGCCTGGCAACAGGGCCGTTTTTTCATTGCGGGGTGCTTTGGTAATCGTGACGATATATTGTTTTTTTTTTACAAGTACTGCTCCAGGAGGGCACATGTAATGGCTAACGGAGGCCTCTGAAGAGCACGTAACATTACACTAATGCAGGCGTCGCAGGGAGTGTTCGCATACAAAATTGGCTGTCAGCGATCTTATACCCCCTTGGCATGCACAGGCTTCGGCGAGCCCCTTCCAGCGCTGGTTCTAGCTTTGGTGTTCCCGTTGCCGCTTTGGTGCCCTGGAGGCGCCGTCAGTAATACGAAATAATGACAAGTTGTTACACCAGTAAAAAAATTTTTTGAAGAAATACAATCGCGCCGAGGCGCCAACTTTTAAAGCAGCGCTAGCGCGCGAGTATTATGAAACGCCAACGAGGAATTTACCGGCCCACGTACGACTCTACGATCAAAGTGCACGTTAAGCATCCCCAGGCGAGCTAGATAAAGTTATCCGGAGCCATCCACTACGACCTCCATCCTAGCTTTAGTCGCTTCGGAACGTTAAAAACATTAATCACCACAAACCAAATCAATACATGCGGGCGTACATTCGAAGCTAAAAGACTGCATCGTAAGTCATAGTGAGCCTTGCAATAGCGTCGAGAATGTTCTAACTTCTGGTGGAGCTCAAAACACACCCTGAATAAAGTCGCTTTTAGGTCACAGGCCAGCTGAAACATGAAACAAAGAGAGCACATTCGAAAAAAAGAAAGTCAAACAACGCGCTAAAAACCACGCAGCGCATGAACACCCACTTTTTCGAAGCGGAAGGCGTGAACTAGGCTCAAAATAAGAGGTTGTGAGTAGCCGTGGCCCTTACTTCACTAAGCCGTGCGTTCTTTGCCACTTCATCGAAGTCAGCCCGCCCGATCCTGCAATCCACACTTCTTTTTGCGTTGCGCCCGCCGGACGGCAAAGAAAAGCTTTTTGCCCTCGCTGTGTCTGCTGCGGCAACCGAAGGCGCAGCAGCATGGCATCGCAATTAAGTTCTCGGCCCTGCACATTCTATTACGCTAACGCACTGCGTCAGTCCGCCTGCCGTACTTTCGTCGCGCAGGCCCAACAATGGAGGTCGGCGCGCACTAGAAAGAAAGAATATACAAAAGCGCGGCGCCTGCTTCGCGCTGGAAAGAAAAAAATATACAAAAGCGCGGCGCCCGCTTCCACGTGACACAGATTGGCCAATGGGGGAGCGGAGGAGGCTGGGGCGACAGGAAGTGTGGAGGAGGACGGGCCAGGGTGAGCGCGGTGGCGGAAAGATCTAAGAATGGCGCTACTTTTGAAAAATTGAGGGGTTTTACTGCGTAGACGTGTTCGAGCTCGACGAAGCGCGTCGAGGTGGACCTGAACGTCGCCCCCGGGGCTCCGTAATCACTGCGCATGCGTGAGATGCTGATAAAGAACAAAATTTTTTCGCAGGATGTGACTGTTTGTGTTTTGCTTTTTTGAAATGGCTACTTTCGAACGTAGTCACTGCCCTCCTGTCGTGTTGTCGCGTGGAGGAAGAAGAACAACTTTATTGAAGAATAAAACGCTCAGGAAAGAAAAAACTGAGGAGGGGCCCTGACGTCACCCTTCATGAAGCTAAGTGAAGCCGGAAGGTCTCGTTGTTCCGCCGTCAGGTCAGCCAGTTCTCCTCTCTTGTTTACATTCTTCAGGAAACCGGGCCACACTGCGCGCAATCAGGCTGTTCGGACGCGTGCGCTCCGCAGCAATCTTAAACTAAAGGATGTAATCACGATGTCTCACCGCATTACCGTTGCCGAAGTCATGTTGAAAGAAGTTCATAATGAACTTCACAAATTGCGTCATGCGGTCGAATCCGCTGCTTTTACCGGCTTTTATGAACATAAACATGCTTATCAGCCCGGCCAACTGAACTGTTCTCATCAACCGCAGGGACCAGCCGCTGCCCAGTTCTTGCGCGTTTTGAAAGATCACCCTTATCGCTCCCTTCTACATGCTTTTCTCTGCTTGGACTTCCTGGCGCTCTCAGACGGACTTGCGAGCTAGTTGTCTGGCGATACGAAAAAAATGTATGCATTCTGATTACACATTTAAGAATGCATAGATACGTACGACGCACCGACCCATTTGCGATCCATCCGAAGTTTATGAGCACAAACACGTATTCTCGTGGTGGCTTCAGGAATCGTCGTGCTTTATTGAACAAATTTCGGGTGGCCTCGCATCACTACCGCACCGCACCGACGAAGAGCCAGAACGTCCTTTCTGACTCCGCCTTTAGACACATTGACTGCGGCCTGAGGTGCCTTCTTCCCACGGTTAGTGAAGCTTCACGGAACCAAAATTTTGAGACAGCCGACGCCCGGTGCAGAACACTACGCGCGTAGACCCAACCTACGGGCAGCCATCGAACAGCCGTTTGATGTGCTCGCACGTATACGTTCTATGGAACCTTGCTCACTCTTGCAGCGCACCCGCTAAGCTTCACCTACCTGCGCTTCTCGTGCGTACAGATACGATACGCCTGTGGTAGGGAGGACTCGTTCCTTAATAAGTCAAAGCAGCCGTTTCTTTTCCATCTCCCCGGATGAAGCGTCGACTGGCCGGCGCATGGTACTGAGAGCAGCAAAATGTACATATTCTACGTAAAGCTCTATCAGCATGTGTATTGCGGTAGACCTGTGCAGGTGTCTATGACCCTCAAACGCGCTCTACTTAAAGGAATTCGTGCTGTCACCAGTGCTGCGAGAGACAAGCAACAGTTGAGCAACATTTGCGTGAATATGCACACAAGCAAGTTGTTGCTGAACACGAAGTTATAAAACCAGGATTATGCATTACTAAATAACGTACCTTCTACGTGCCGCAAATGCACTATGCGCTGTCAGAAGCAGGAATGTCTGCCCTGCAAGGCGTTCATGGTACAGATTCGGAAACGCATCGGTTTCGGCCTGCGATGGCACGTTAACATGATTCCGCCGAAGAGGGCAAAATTTCACGCGGATATTCCTTCGTCCGTTGCCATTGCCGTGGCGCGGTACATTGCGTACAGCGTTGCATGAGCGTTCATTTCACGAGTTTTAGTTCCTGCTATCCCATCTCGCCACAGCAACATTCGGGAGAGCACGGTCCACATAACACAGCGCAACAGAACACGGTACGAAACCTACGGAGCAACGCGTGTGAGCGAGCACAACCATAACAAAGCCGCCATTGTGGCCCGAGAACATGGCCGCTACAGCAAAAGAAAGAAAAAAAAGCAAAATAAACGAAGGAACTATACGTCCCTTTCTCCACACTTTTCTCCTAGCGCGCGGAGGGGAGGGGGTAAGGCCTCTCCGTAGTTTTTTCCTTCCTACATGGGTTGTCGGCTGCTGGACGCTCTTCGCGCACTTTTGTGCTTGTCGAAAGGGCCCAAACGTGTGCGACATTTATGCAAGCGCAGTTTGACTTGTGCAGTCATGGGCTCGTACTCCGTGACATTAGCTTTCGCCATGTGTGAATTAATGGCTTGCCGACAGGTAAACAGCAGCTGTACTTAGGTGAATAGCTAGTTTTTCGTGGTCCTGAAATAACAAATGGTGCGTCGCTGCGATGGCGAGTTCAGTGGAGTGCGGTTGCTGCGCATAGCGGACGATTTGATTGCATGAGTGCTGCATTATCGGTGTAGATAAAGAAAAACTTTTCATGTGAGCCTTACTTCTGTCAGTCATTCGGTTACCATAAGTTTCGCTGTTATCCACTGCACATTTCTTGATATCCACTAACGACCTGCTTCAAATATCTAGGAATTAAGTGTCTATTCATCGTACAGATTATATTTGATGCCTTATTGTTTTTTTTTTAGCCTGGCTTTTTTTTTTTGCTTACGACTCGCGATGCGCATCACCCTTACGGTCGTGAAAGTTTTCCTTTCGATTAGACCTTTTCCAATTAGGTTTTCGCTCATATTCACGAGATAGCAAATGTCAGTGTTACTTTCGCCGATATATCTTTCAATTCCATGTGACCTAGATTTAAGCTATCTGAGGTTGTGTAAACGTGCAGAGGCTTTCAGCAAAAATAGTTGTCAGCTGGAAATCAATGCAGTGTGCCAGTTCTTACGAAATTGAGGTATTTGTAAAATTCATTATATTGAATTTCATCAGGTATTTGTGAAATGCGAAATATTTGTAATACAGTACGGAAAGGAGGGATTCACTGTTGGTGTCCACAGAATTTGGCCAGCCAGAAGGGTAAGGCTAAATGCAAAAAAGAAAAAAAACCTGCAGCCTCACTATGCAATGGCAAACTATTCGAAATTTCAATGTATGCAAGTCCGCAATGACCCGGAAAAGAAATAAACAAATTCCTTGAAGATGTAATGAAAAAGAAATGTTGCGACAATCCAGAAATTAATTCTTTGCACTTTCTAGTGACATACGGATAAGGACAGTCGGTAAGCACAATTACATTCGACACATACTTCCGGATCTTGACTTGAACTCATGGCAGTGCTGCAGGGCAAATACCACACTCACATTTCCGAGGGGCGTCACTTACAATACTGAGTTGTGCATAATCATAGTGTTGCTACTGGGAGGATGACTTCTTAAGCACTCTTTTTTTTTTCAGAGTTAACACAAATACTTTCGCCTTTCCACTCGACGCTCAGTCATAAGTAGACCTGTACGGTTTTTAGTTACTTTGGCATTTAATTTTATTACATATATATATTATGTACTGTCAAGTTAGTGGTGATATGAAGCTACTTGATGTATTTATGGAGAATACATCCTAGCCAATCCCTCGCCATGGGTATGTGCCATATTTCACAGGCAACAGTCATTAAAGTCTCTCTTGCGGTAAGAGTGTATACCAAAGCCCACTTTGGATGCTTGCAGAGCAGTTGAGATTTAAACATGAATGCCAGCTCACAAAGCACCTCATGTGGCAATAAGCCAGCCGCCTCCGCAGATGGAGAATTCTGTAGTTTCCAATCATACAGTTTCTGTTGTCCTTGACAGAGATTTTGATTGTACACAGCGGGAATAAATTGTAGGACCATAAGAAATGTAATCACAACGGCCATATGGTTGAAATTAGTAGATCACGACCAGCTTCAGCTCAAGGCCTGCTGAAGGTCTGCGGTATGTAAAAATTCAAAAAGTGCTGGTTTTCATATGCTATAGGTGCTATGTGCATTAAGTTCACAACTACTTTCTAAGGAACATCACCGAAGAATTCCCACTCCAAACACTCAGTCACTTGCACTTCGACAGCATCTACTTTGATCTACTTAACTGTATATCAGTAAAGGTGGACCTAATTCGCTAAAGATAGAGTATGCTGCATTCTAATGGAAGCAAACACTCGGCCTAGCAGGTTTCGAGAACTTCTACTTTGGCAAAATGACAAAATAAATATAAAGAAATAAAAACTCCAGCTTAACTTTGTTCACCTGATGTTTTTTATGTGCGTCCACTCCACACTACACAAGCGTTTTTATATTCCGCGCCCACCGGAATGCGACCCCCGCGGCCAGGATCGAACCCGCGACCTCAGTAGCACAATGCTTCTCGGGCACTTTGTATTCAGCACAAAGTGAGTCTGCATTACAAACTTTTCCACAGCCACTTCTCAGGAAACGTAGAGCATCACCCTCACCTTCCTAGTAGGAGTCCCATCCCACGCCAACTTTCAGTCTGTAGTAACTCATTGCGCTTTCAAAAGCACGATCAGAACAGAGAGCACAGGAAAGCACACAAGGAATAGTTTAGCAATTTATTTGAAACAAATGCAGCTTTATTTTACCTAATGACCACATTCTCAAAAAGCAGCCACATGCTATGCACATAACACAGCCTACTTACGTTAACTGAACAGCTGTTAATATGCCCTACATTTCGTGCAAATATGTGCAAATGCGTCAAGTGTCAAAGTATGCCTACTTTGTAACTTGTCCTTTTTAATGTGAACAATGGATGATTTGAACAAATTATAAATTTAACACCATTGCCCCATTGATGGAAGAAAACTACATATTAAAATGGCAGCTCCTTTTTGAACAGAAAAGTGTATACAGTATGCTTACACTTTTCCGACTCCGGGTAATTGAATTTTTCGGTTAATTCGATCCTCGTCGAAGGTCCCGGCAGGCGTCCATGCATTTCTATTGGCTCAAACATTCATTATTTCGATCCTGAAATGGGCATTCGACAGACCCCAATAACGACTTCTTTAAGTTGCAGCGTCTGTCTCGGCAGAGCTTAGGGGACAGTGAATGCGTTAAACAAACGCCATCTCCTGTGAGAAACACCTGCTTTTGATCCACCCTAGGAAGATTTTCAGGCAGTAACGGTAGGTCACAATGTATAATTGTGGTAGTTACCCGATTCTAACAGGCACCTTTTGTTCTCGAAGGAAATTGAGCCGAAAAGTGCCTACGCTGTGCAATCGAGTTTGAAACTAAAACCACGTTTGCCGCATTTATATGCTTTACCGTATATCGTGGCTGTATTGCGGCGAAGTTAACATTTAAGAAATCGGCTGCCATTCTAAACAATCAGGTACGTGTTAGGTTACTACTTTGGTTCGGCGTTTTAAGTCATTTCTACTTTAATTTTACACTTTGGACAAATAGAAAGTGGTGCGCGTTCGTTTCAGAGGCTTGTTACTCTAGCACATACTGCCAAATGAATCAGCGGTGGTTATGCATGTTTTTGCATCTTGTTTAATTCCACCCGCCGGACCAGTAGATCAATTTTGTCAGTCCCGTGAGGGTAGAATTAGCGGAAGTCGACATTAGAAAGCCCATGATGAGGCAGCAGGCAAGTTACGTATATGGTGCATCACTGCTCTGAGTATTGCTCAGGTAGTGAAAAAGCATGGAAGTTGCTCGCTCAATGTCCACAAATGTTCTGCTGCAGAGGCAGTCGTCCATCTTATTCAGTCTTTACAGTGTTGCTACATCACCCTTTGCTTAGACTCCTTTGTCCAAAAAGTCGTTGCCGAAATAACATGACCTGATTCACATGTTTTCCGCCGTTCAAAAAGCGTTTATTGTTGATTGTTATTGCTTTTTGTAACCTCACGTGTATGTTAACCGGTATGTTAACACTTAGATATATAATAAGCTTGCTAAAAGGTAGAAAAGGAATACTGGACGTTTTTTTTC
The DNA here is from genome assembly GCF_023375885.2 of Dermacentor andersoni. Classification (NCBI taxonomy): domain Eukaryota; kingdom Metazoa; phylum Arthropoda; class Arachnida; order Ixodida; family Ixodidae; genus Dermacentor; species Dermacentor andersoni. The sequence goes on from NC_092818.1 coordinate 130,083,966, forward strand.
TGTGTTCTTTTTAGACGTAAGAAGTTGGGTGCTTAATATCGAGCAGCATTTGCGGAATGCTTGCATGAACAGTAGATCACATTGTCTCTCACAAAAAATGGAGATATCATCACCATCGCCGAGATAGCCACCTCCTACTTTCCTGTAAGAAGGAAGCTTTGGATCTGTTCATTATTACCTTCTTAACAAGGGATCCAGTCATAAAACAAAGAGGGCAGGCGGAAATAAACTATCCTGTATCATCTACACTTGCTCTCAACTCACATGCTTGTACCATGCTAGATGCTAGGGTTTTAAAGAGAATGTCATAGAAAAATGTCATGGAGTATCTTCACATGACAAGAAAAAGGAACCTGCTAACCTGAGCTTCCATGAACCGACCAGGAACCTCATAAAGCGCAGCCAAACATTAAAATTGGTCACAACTCACTATAATTTAACGATATTACCAAGGAGTCATGCAACATAGCATTTATCTTGCGTTGCATTACCACAAACATGGCTCCACAGAAAAGTACTGCTTGAAAACATATGTGAATGCATATGTTTATTCTATTGGAGAGTTAGATAAGTGAATTAGTTAGCAACATCAAATATATGCAATCTGTTTTACTCCTAAAACAAAAGGAACTGGTCACTACTTAGTGATAGTTTCTTTTGAGTAACAACTTGACTCTTGAAAAGTTCCTGATTCTGTAAAGGTTTATATAGTGAAATATAGAAATATTTGTACGCATTTCACTTTTCAGACGGGAGAATGCCCATTTGTACATGTTATTAGGTCAAATAAGTAGCTATTTAATCTCAACACAACAGTAATCGTGACTACAGGACATTAGTGACAATATAAAAAAGTAGCATAAGGCCACTCAATAAGTGTTGCTTCTAGGATCACTGAAAATCGGAGTAATGTCTCCTACTGAGTGCACATAAAAACATTTACAAATGGTGGGCTCAAAATGCTCAAACCTCAGTCACAGGGTGCATTCTTAGTATTCACCAGTATATGGGTCATGACCCTGAGACAGGCTACATCAGATTCAGCTTGCAGTTGTGAAGTGGCTTGGAAAGCTCACAAACAGATGTGAAATGATTTTAAAGTACAGGCTATAATTTGTATGCGCAGTAGTGCCTGCTCATAGCACAATTGGCGCTGTATAGCATACGTCTTATAAAAACAGTTCCCCTAGAGAAGGGTGCTCCGTTTTGTGCAACTTGTGTTACTTACTGTCTATCAGGTCTGATAGGCACGAGATAACGAAAAAGGGTCTGGCACTCTAAAACCCATTTCCTTGAGGCAAAGATCTCAAGTTCGGTCACCAGGAACAGTTATTCCTACTCACACATGCCTATTTTGTTTTCTGCGTTAGTTTCCGGTCCACCTCAATTGCAGCAGAATGAAAGGTCAAAAGTACACGGGAAGGAAGTTGAGGCATCACATTTTAAGATTTCATATTTTTAGTGGGTTGCAGTGTAACGAAAACTGGCAAGCACTAATTGAGCGACGAGGTCACTGGGCACAGGAAAAGCAGATTTAGCTGAAACACAGCTGCCTGTAAGAAAGAGAGGCAACATTCATTCTTTGTGATACTTGGTCTGCATCACTGTGATACCATTGGTGATTATGAACACGCCGGAGTTGAAGCACATGCTGCGCCTCATTTTGCAGCGCCTGTGCAGTCGTGTTACTAAAACCATTTCTGTAAAAGCATACCAACAATAATTCAGAATTGAGCACTATGTGTGTCCTCATGCATCACATCATAGCGACAAGAACATTCAGTTATCGTCAGATGTAACATGAACAATAAAGACACATCTATGGCGGCTTTAACAAACATGCTCTAAGGCGCCTGTTTGAATCCCTTGGAAGGAAGATACACTGAGCTAACACATTAAGGCAACCCAACCAGAAATCTCCAGCACCTTCAAAAGAAGCGAATAGGCACTCAATATGCACATTACAGGGTTGCGACGCCCAATGTATCATTTATGTTGTGCTTTGTTTGATACCTCAAAACTGCGATTTAAACAGGAGAAACACAGGTGCCTATAGTCGCGTTTTTCTATGCTCGAGCGAGTTCTCAGTTGTGAATAGCTTAGCGAACTGTTTACTAATGAATTACTATGTAGCGACAAAGACAGGTGCCAACAAAGGATGTCAAAGAAGACGCTAGTTGGTGCTCGTGTTCACTCCGCTAGGCCATTGACCCAGCCCCTTTCGTGAATCTTTATTACTGGCATAAATCACGCTTAGAGCTAAATTTGTGCTCGTATTGGTGCGTGTTGGTTGTGTTTTTAAACCTGGAACTTTGTATGCGGACTCTACCTCCGGCTTTGGCTATGCCTGATGGCAAGGGACAGCAACATGCTACCTCACACCCAGATGTCACCTGTTATGGCGTGTCAAGACAGCGAGATTGCACTGTAGTCAGCGGTGCTAACAACCCCGACGTGGTTGACTGGCTTTCCCCCTATGTACAACACATGACAAATCATCAGAATAAGAGCAAGGAAATGTGCCACACATGTGTACGGTGCTAAACTGGAACACCACCTGCTGTATGCAAAAGAGAATGAGGGAGAAGGAGCTACACGTCACTATCAAGCACCTGCATACAATTGGTTTTATCGGCACGTCATCGAAGCTGTGATTGACGTAATGCCTAACAGCACACGAAATAGAAAGCACAATACGTCAACATAGAGAAACCAAAACATTTGCACGCACAACCCATCACCGAAGCAGATACGACACCTGCTTTATGTTGCATCTGAGCTGAAACGGGCGAATCCCAAACTCTGTGAGAATAAACTGCAACCCGTGGCGGCTTGGGCGATTCGGCACATACTCTGCAGGGGATCAGCACGAAAAGCCGAAGGACAAGAAGGAGAACGCACACCAGCGCTGGTGTGTGTTCCCCTTCTTGTCCTTCGTCTTTTCGCGCTGTTGCCTTGTCTGTGTGTGTCACGTAACATCTGAAACCAGTGTGATTGATCTGGAGATCTATGCATACATGTGTAGCTTAATGGGTAAGCAATTGGGCTGCTGCACTAGAGACCCGGGCTCAAGAGCCGCCATCAGGCACGTCACTAATTATTGTTGAGGCTACCTGGCCAGATGTACGAAGCAAACCAAAGGTCATGATATTGATTTGCATTAAGAGACAATGGAGCTGAACCCACATTTTCTGCCTTGCGCTTGCGATGCTCTACCAAGTGAGATACAGCGGCAATTGTTCCAATGCCAATTTTCTTGGAAAGTTGCGCTTATGTAGGAAACATACTCCTAGAAGTGCTATGCAGCAGCACTCAGAGTCATGATGGCAGATGCGAAGTATGCCTTCACCCACAGACATTACATAGCACAGGATCTTAGAAGCAGGCAACTGGCCAATAAACCATCGTGGTCTTCCTTGAGGCACCTAGGCTGCCAAAGTCGAGAAATGTGTACTTTATGAGCAAGAAAAGTCAGTTGAGTCACGGGGCTAAATGTTTTGTTTGTAACAAGCACGTGATTGCAACACGCAACGAAGCAACACTGGCTGTATAGAAAAATGGGCTAGAGCTGACAACAGTTATAGGCAGCTAATAATATGATTATTTCTTTAAAATTTATTGTCTCAAGACATCTGGAAGCAAATTTTCTGGATTCTTCTTCTATTATACGCATTTTGCGACTGCAATATTAGATGCGCGTAATATTTTGTGAACAGTTAGAACACTGAAACAGTAAACATTCAAGTCGTTAAGCATCTTCATACCTTAACTTTGTGGGCAAGCTTTGCCACCTTTCTAGAACAATAATTCTCTGGTGTCACATATGACTCAAATCACTAATAATTAAATCCACCTTGAGAGGAGCAGTACCTGCATTAGAAGCAGCAGCATACACTTGGGAAATGGATATACATACCAGGTTCAGACTCAGTAAACCAACAGCAACCTGTACTTGTGTCCATTCGTCTTCAGCAAAGCAGAGACAGGCCAGATCGTAATAAACACAATATAAGGTGTAGGCAGAAGAAATAAGCAGAACTTGTAACGACAGCAGCACAGTGAAACAAATTAGACAAACTTGCACACAGCCAGCTATCTGAGTCGAGGACAGTTCACAACGTCACTGCCACAATTAGAAGCAAGTGCTCCTCTTGAAACAAGAAAAAAATGCTTTAGCTCTAAACAGTACGAGTGTATGGAGTTGGTTGATATTCTAAAGACAGCACAGACAGCAAGTAAAGCAGACACAGTATTTGTGTCATATACCTGCTTGTTGTTATTACCACGTCGATCACAGTTGAAATGTTACGCACATGACCTATGAACGAAAACAACGGACGTGTGTAGAAAGGTGAGCCGATTCACACACTCATATATGTTTAATTTTGAAAGTTCCCGTAAAAGCTACAGCAGCAGTACAGTGGGTTCGTTTACCAGCTTACTCACAACGTACACATTGTATGGTTTAACTCCACGGCTCACAAAAGAACTGCTAAGAAGCTCTAAGTGAAGGAAATACGCTTTCGTTATCTCACTGCAGCAAATTAAAGCCGCTGACGCCCCTACTGCGGTCAGCGCAGGAAGTGAGTCAGGTAATGCAGCCATCCCTATATATGAATAATGCAGCCATCCCTATAAAAATCTCATATGACACGTATGCCACAAATCCAATAGTCTCGTATGATCATGTGAGAATACATACGAAACATGTGTTCTCATATGATCATACGAGATTATTGCATATGTGGCATGCGTGTAGCTTGGGTAAATAAGAGGTGCGTAGCGTAGTCATCCTATAGAGATGCAGAAAGAGAGACATACGTTCGATATATATATCACAGGACGGTATTCGCATTAGTTGAGTGCATGCATTGCTGGCGCGTGGAAGCTTCCGCCGTTCCGTTTACATCGGTGCAACGTATAGGAACTGCAGTAGTAATCGATGAAGAAACGAACGAATGAATTATCCTGCGATCACTGCGAGACCTGCAACAATCATTTCGTGTTCCTTCGAATTTCGAGATCACATCAACCGCAGCTCGAATGCGCGATCGGTTGTTTCTACAAGTGTCTGCAAGAGAACGGGTAATCGCACGACACTCACCTTTGTTCCAAATCCGTCGCAGTAGCACCGGCAAATGGGCAACAAATGTCATCAAGCCCTGGCCCAGCGCAATGTTCGCAACTTAATTGCTTCTATACATCTGCAAAAAACACAAAGCGAGCCACAACACTATCATGCATACGATGCGCGCGCGAACTAGACAAGAGCCATGCCGTCCGAGTTCGAGAGTAGCCATTTCAAATAACAAAAAGGAAGAACATTGTGGCGTCACATCAGGTAAAAAAAAATTGGTCCTCATTTCTCATCTTCTTTCAGCTCCCACACGCGCAGCTACCACGGAGCTCTCGGGGGCGAGGTTCAGGTGCAGTCGATAACTTCGTGTCCAGTTTGTATGGCGCGCATTTGGAAACTGAAGCCACGACAGTTCCACCCAATAATAGGAGCTGCAAGCGACGAAATGTGCTTGGTGGTGATAGATACACATACTATACTTCCATCAAATTCGGAACCATACTAAAGTCGTTTAGCTCGGACATCTGCCCGCTGAATCTAATCGCATGCTGAAAATCGCCACATGGCGTCGCCTCCAGACAAGAAAACATTTAAGTGGCTTGTCCTTCTCTTTCCCTTTTAAAGTGCGTCATGAGAAAATCGACTACTTGCTGCACCTGAGCATATTCTGGTAGCAGTAACTTTGTACCTGCTGGCGTTTTGCGCAATATATGATTCTGAACGCCTCTCTTCATCGGCGCTCGCGTTGCAACTTGAAGGAAGAGCTGGACAAAAAAAAGTAGCATCCGCAAGTTCACATTAAATATTTTGTATATTTATCGTTGCGATAAACCTAACAATAAATGTGTACATATTTTATTATACTGATATTTATATCTGCCGCGATGCACCTCATGTAATTGTTCTCAGAAAGGGAAGCACTAAATACATGTTCCACTAAAATTGTACAAAATCTTACACAAATACTCATGGCTAGCATTTACGTACGAGGTGTGTTGAACTACTGTGGTTGCTTAGTGGCTTTGGCATTGTGCTGCTAAGCACAGGTTGCAGGATCGAATCTCGGCAGCGGCGGCCGTATTTTGATTGTAGTGAAATTCAATAGCACCCTTGCACTGCGGGTTGGGTGCACGTTAAAGAAGTCCAGATATTCAAAATTAATCCCGAGTCCCCCGCTATGGCGTTTCTAATGATTATATCATGATTTTGGCACGTAAAATCCCAGATATTTTATAAACAAAGTGTGTTATGCGCCAGCGTCGCCTGCTGGGTTCGAGATCTCTTGGCTGCGAAGCAAATGGAGCACGTATGTGGCTTGATCATGTGAGGTTTCATTAATCGCGTAATTCTGCATTTTTCTATACTACGGCGTCATCTTGTTAACCGATAAAGAACGCGCTATATCGGTGGTGTGCGATATGGATATATTGTCGGAGTTGGAAGTTAACCAAAGACCGGTATGCCGGTTGGCTTGGGGGGACTACGCTAAAACCACACATGAGGCAGTGCAAGGTGACATGGGTTGCGCCTGTTTTTAAGTCAGAGAAGCACAGAGGAAAATTGGTTTTGAAGAACGCAGAAACATGGATCAAAATAATTCTCAGCCTCTTAAGTGCAGAAATATCCGTACCTGAAAACTGTGGGTAGAGAATGGAGGAAAATATCAAGAAAGTTGGCTACCAAGTGCAGGGTTATTCAAACGGTAAACAGACAACCAGGAGTCATCAAAACGAAAGTGAGAGAAACGGAGAAAGGGAATTGGATGTCAAGAATAGAAAGAAAAAGAACCATGGAGATTTACAAGAATGGGGAGAAAGAAATTAGAATGGAACAATCTCAAAGGCTCGAGCGGGTTGTCTAAGAACACAGAGTACCGGAGCAAATATTTGCAGCAAGATGAGCATGTGTGTGCTTCACTCAAAAATAGGAGACCATTAAGCAATGGAAACTGACTCTGGCTGCCTTTAACACCCGCACTATGTCGAGTGAGGCTAGCTTAGCAGAACTCTTTGAGGAACTATCAGGCATTGTTTGGGATATCATTCACCTCAGTTAGATTAGAAGAACTGGTGAGGCTTATTCAGTGCTGACTAACGGCTATGTGCTCTGTTATAGAGGTATCCCAGATAAGAAGCAATACTGGGTAGGACTCTGAATCCATAAGCATATAGTTGGCAACACTAACGAATTCTACAGCATTAATGAGAGGGTAGCAGTAGTCGTAATAAAAGTCAATAAGAGGTATATATTAAAGGTATAGTACAAGCCTACGCTCCTACATCCAGTCACAATGATGATAAAGTAGATCAGTTTTATGAAAATGATGAATCAGTGATGAGAAAAGTGCAAACTCAGTATACTATAGTAATCGGTGACATCAGTGCAAAAGTGGGAAAAAGCAAGCTGGTGAACTAGGAATTGGTAACTACGACGTCGATTCTACAAATGCTACAGGAGAGATACTGGTAGAATTCGCGGAAAGGAATAAGGTGCGAATAACGAACACCTTCTTCACGAAGCGTAGCAACAGAAAGTGGACCTGGAAAATATCTCTTCGAAAATATCTACAGAGATTCCACAGCTACCTTAATTCTACACAAGAAAAGTAGGAAGATATTTATAAAAAAAGGGGTCAGAGAAGGAGACGCAATCTTCACTGCGTGCTTGGAAAAAGTATTCAAGCTATTAAACTCGGAAGGCTTAGGAGTAAGGATCAATGGCTAATATCTCAGCAACCTTCGGTTTGCAGATGACATTGTCCTGTTCAGCAACACTGAAGGCGAGTTACAACAAATAATTGAAGACCTTAACAGAGAGAGTGCAAGGGTGGGGCTGAAGATTAATATGCAGAAGGCAAAGATAATGATGAAGAGCAGGGAAAGGGAACAAGAGTTCAGGATCGCCAGTCAGCCTCTAGAGTCTGTGAAGGAGTACGTTTACCTTGGTCATTTACTCACAGGGAACTCTGATCATGAAAAGGAAATTCAGAAAAGAATAAAAATGGTTTGGAGCGCATGTGGGAGACATTGTCAACTCTTGACTGAAAGCTTACCATTATCATTGAAAAGGAAGGCATACAATCAGTGCATTTTGCCGGTGATGACATATGGGGCAGAAACTTGGAGACTGACAAAGAAGCTTGAGAACATGTTAAGGACAGCGCAAAGAGCGATGAAACGAACGCTGGCATAAAGTTAAAAGACAGAGAGAGAACGGTTTGGATGAGAGAGCAAACGGGTGTAGCCAATATTCTAAATGACATGAAGAGAAGAAAATAGAGCTGCAACCATGCAGCTCTATTAGCGGCAACCATGCAGTCGCCGCTAAACCCTTTTTGCTTCTTCATGCAGTTCATCGTGCTCCTTGGAGTATGGCTGTATCCCTCGACCTGCGCATGTGCGGTTTCACCAGTGCTCATCTATAATGACTCACCGACACCGTTGCCAGTCCGGCTATCTGACGCAAGTCAAGATCTTTGGTGCCAGCAAGTAATCCAGGGCGCCATCTTCATACCTTTGCACACGGATTCACAGCCGCCAGGAGCGACATCTCCCTTCTGGCTCTACTTAAGCAGCTGCCTTCGTCCGGCCACTTTCAGTGGGCACGGGATAGCGGCAACCATGCAGTCGCCGCTAAACCCTTTTTGCTTCTTCATGCAGTTCATCGTGCTCCTTGGAGTATGGCTGTATCCCTCGACCTGCGCATGTGCGGTTTCACCAGTGCTCATCTATAATGACTCACCGACACCGTTGCCAGTCCGGCTATCTGACGCAAGTCAAGATCTTTGGTGCCAGCAAGTAATCCAGGGCGCCATCTTCATACCTTTGCACACGGATTCACAGCCGCCAGGAGCGACATCTCCCTTCTGGCTCTACTTAAGCAGCTGCCTTCGTCCGGCCACTTTCAGTGGGCACGGGATAGCGGCAACCATGCAGTCGCCGCTAAACCCTTTTTGCTTCTTCATGCAGGTCTGTGAAGCTCAGTCTCTTTACTCTAAACGTACGAGTAACGTCTGTCTGCTGCTTTTCCCGTGCCCAAGTGTATTTTTTGCCTCACTGTGTGAATGTGCGTTTGTTGCAAGGCTACTCATCCTATCTGGTGACGTTGAACTTAATCCGGGACCCGCAACTGACGCGCAGTACAAAGAACTTCTTGCAGCCATTTCTGCCCTTTCAGCAAAAATAGATTCACGACACACAGAGGTAATGAGTGGTCTCGCCGAATTAAAGGAAAAACAGGCTCAATTAACTAATCAAGTGTCCGATTTAACCACTAGATTAACGACAGTTGAATCGCTTGTTGAATCACTTGAGCTTAACCCATCGTCAGCTGACATACCTGCAGTTGTAGCTCACGCCGTTAAAACTGAAAATGCCTCCCTCCTGACACGTCTCTATGATCTAGAAGATCGCTCCCGCCGGGATAACTTAATATTTTATGGTATTTCTGACACTCCGTCAGAAACATGGGCGCAGTCCGAAAAATTGGTGTGCGAATTTTTATCTCATCATCTTAAGTTTGAGGTCCCCGAGAATATGGTATGTAGAGCCCACCGACTTGGCTCGTATACTGCTAATAAGACTCGCCCGATTATAATGAAATTTTCTTGCTCAAAACTAAAGGATAAAATTCTGGCACTAAAATCTAATCTGAAATCCACCGGGGTATCTGTGGGCGAAGATTTCTGCCGAGCAACGCGCCAGTCTAGGAAAAAGCTGCTTGATTTTGCTAAGGCATCAGGACAGACATACTCAATACGGCTAAATAAGTTGTTTTTGAACAAGAAGTGCTACGTTTACTGTTCTACCACTGACAATGTATGCGAAGTCAACATGCCACGTGCAGCACGCTCTTCTGTTCGGTCGCGTCAAGCTATCGAAGGAAATGGTTCGACATAGCTAGCACATGCGCAATCTAATAACGCCATATCTGTCTTTTTCACTAACGTGCGAAGTCTACTAAATAAACGTGCTGCGGTGTCCTCACTGATTGATTCATGCGCTGCTGACATAGTATGTCTCACTGAAACATGGCTCTCTGCTCGGATAAAAAATAGCGAAATTTTTGATTGTGAAAAATTGTATTCATGTTATCGCTGCGATCGTGGTGTGCGATCAGGTGCAGGTGTCTTGATTGCAGTATCTGAAACGCTCACTTCAAGCTCAGTTTCCATAGAAACACCACTTGAACTTGTTTGCGTGCGCGTTGTACTCGACAACAGAGATGTTATATTTTGCACATGCTATCGCCCTCCTACTGCTTCGACATCATTTTGCGATCACCTTCACGACGCATTGAACAAATTAGTTGTCAGATACCCTAACGCTCCCCTTTTTCTTCTTGGTGACTTTAACTTTCCCGATATCATTTGGCGTAACGACATGGCAACGTCCCAGTCTTCTCAGAGTACCCAGTTCATAAACACTTGTTTGGATTTCCACTTCACCCAGCTTGTACTGAAACCAACGCGCGTGTCTGCCTCTTCATCTAACATACTAGATCTGATTCTCACTACGAACCCTGACACAGTTTCCCCAATTATTTACATAAAAGGCTTAAGTGATCACCTTGCACTCACTTTTCATATCAACGCACGGGCTCCTGTTAAGAAAACTGCGAAGGTGATCCGCGATTACAGCAAAGCCGACTTGGCTTCCATCACCGCTGAAATGGAAAATTTCGCAGCTTCTTACATCGCTAATTGCGATCAGCGCTGTGTTGAAGAAAACTGGTGCATTTTCAAAAATAAATTGTTGTCATTAATCGAACGTTTCGTACCGCAAAGAACAGTCGCTTGCAAGCCACGGTCCCCTTGGTTCAACCCCTTTTTGAAGCGACTACGTAACAAAAAAAAGCGGTTGTTTCGTCGCGCAAAAGCTTCATGCAGTGACGTTGCTTGGTCCGCTTACTACCTCACTGAAAATGACTACAACACAGCCTCCGCTAGTGCGAAACAGAATTTTTATTCTGTTACCCTTCCGTCCATCTTACAAACTAATCCTCGCAAATTCTGGACCATAGTTAACGGTACACCAAGCAAAATAATCGAATTAACATACCCAAATGATCAACCTGTTGCTCCTGAAGAATGCTGTAATGTATTTAATGATGTTTTCTCTTCACATGTTACCACAATGCCACGTGGATTACCGCTTGTATCCAATTCTGGTTTTTCGCCCATGGATCCAATCTCTATTGACTGGGTTGGTGTTAGCTGCCTAATTAACAATCGCAAAACGTCCTCCTCTGCCGGCCCAGACTGCCTGAACTCAAAAATTTTGAAGTGTACTAATGTATTTTCTGCTGTTATTTTGTCGCACATTTTCACTCAGTCATTACAGCAGTCTGTTCTTCCACACGACTGGTGCGTGGGAAAGGTGATTCCAGTTCATAAATCAGGTAACACACACTTACCAAGCAATTACAGGCCTATCTCACTAACAAGCATTTCATGTAAAATTCTTGAGCATATAATATATTCTCATTTGGCTGAGTTTTTAGAATCAAACTCCTTTTTCAACCCCTGTCAACATGGTTTCCGTAAGTTCTTTTCCTGTGAAACACAGCTCTTAACATTTACTAACGATCTCTTTGCAATTTCTGATCTAGGTACCGACATTGACTGCGTATTTCTTGATTTTGCCAAAGCCTTTGACTCTGTGACCCATGATTTACTTCTGCTTAAGCTGTCTCAACTTAACTTGGACGCTAATGTACTCGAATGGATAAAAAACTTTCTTTCTAACAGGACGCAGTTTGTAAACACTAATAACTGTAATTCTCGGTTTTCTAACGTACCAGCAGGTGTTCCTCAAGGGTCAGTCCTGGGTCCACTTCTCTTTCTAATCTATATTAACGATCTTCCGAACTGCGTTCTTTACTCTTCCATAAAGCTTTTCGCGGATGACTGTGTTCTTTACCGTAAAATTACTAATCCTTCAGATTCGCAAGAGCTGCAGGACGACCTTAACCGCGTAATTGAGTGGTGTTCTAATTGGTGCATGCAACTAAATTCAAATAAATGCAAGGCCATGCGTATATCTCGTAACGCTGCCACACACACCTACTTTATCAATGGTGCACCTGTGACGTCAGTTAGCTCTTACAAGTATCTCGGCCTTCACATATCAAATAACCTTTCTTGGCACTCGCATATTGACTATGTTACTAAAAACGCTAATAGCATGCTTGGTTACTTACGCCGTAATTTTAGCTCTGCCCCTTCTTCCCTGAAGCTAACTCTTTATAAAACTTTAGTTCGCTCCAAATTGGAGTATGCTTCAGCCATTTGGGATCCGACTCAGTCTTCATTAGTTTCTACTCTTGAAAGTATTCAAAATCGAAGTGCACGCTTTGTATTATCTAATTATTCTCGCTATGCAAGTATTTCTTCAATGAAACGAACTCTTAACTTACCTGATCTTTCGTCACGCCGCAAATCTTCCCGTCTCTCCCTTTTTCACAAAGTTTTTCACTTGAACCCCCTGTTAAAAGAGACCCTTCTTGCCCCTCCGTCTTATATTTCTGCCCGCACTGACCACAGCCTTAAAATCGGGGTGCCATTGTGCCGTACTAACCGGTACAGTGACTCATTCATCCCCAGGACGAGCACGGACTGGAATCGCCTTCCCGCCTCAATCGCACTCATCACCGACCCTACTAACTTCAAGACCGCCGTTCAAAATGCCTTTTGTTAGTATTTTTGTTAATACTTTTTTGTTTGTATTTTTTACTGCATTACTTCTTCTTTTGACTCCACTCCTTTCTGTAACGCCTCCGGGCCTTGAAAGTACGTGAAATAAATAAATAAATAAACATGTAGATGTAGGTTAGATAACCGATGGACCACTGGGGTTACAGAATGGGTGTCAAGAGAAGGAAAGCGCAGTCGAGGATGGCAGACCAGGTGGAGCGATAAAACTAGGAAATTCGCAGGTGCTAGTTGGGATCGGTTGGCAAAGGACAGGGGTAATTGGAAATCGCTAGGAGAGGCCTTCGTCCTGCAGTGGACATAAGACAGGCTGATGATGAAAGTACAACCTAATGGAATGCGAAGAGATTCACCCAGTGAGCCCCGTAGGGAATGTACACATTCCAGAAGCGCTTGGATTTGAAGTGGACGGAAGCATCAACCGGTAAGCACTCGAGATAAGCAAGATACGTTTGGAGTATTGGTGGAAAAAAAGCAGGCAAGAGATTGGTACTATCATATAGCGGTATAAGGTAGATGAAGGAGTTTTGAGGAAGGTAAAAAAAAGATTAAGGAGATGTGCACAGACATGCTAGAATGAAAAGCTTGTGTAGCTCACTTGATTAACTTAAGCAAGCTAGGTGACTGTTTGTCGCCGCCCCGTGTCAAAGGTGGTGTGAATAAATTATCATCATCATCAGCAGCAGCGAGCGTCCAGTCACAGCATATAAAAGAAAACCCAGTGAACAATAAAGCCACATACAGATAGCACAAGTTCCCGCAAACGTTTACAATGTCCTTAAGTGAGCACGTTCACGACGAACTATCTTTCACCGCGACTGCATAATGTCACTGTTTGCCAGGAAATCGCGAAGAACCGTGACAGCGTGTCTTTGTTTCAGCACGACCAGTACACAGTGACGTTATATATATATATATATATATATATATATATATATATATACATACATTTGAACTGAATTTAGAAAATTATAAGTTAATGACAGTGAAAGCGGAAGAAAAAAACAACTTGCCGCAGGTGGGGAACTATACCACGTCTTCGTATTACGCGTGCGAAGCTCTAACCAATTGAGCTACCACGGTACCATTTTCCCATCCAATTTCTTGTGTGTTTATGTTTTCACTACTAAAACTAACCTTGGAACTAACCACTCACAAACCTTGGCGGCGGATGTGGACCATCACTTCTGTTGCAGGCGTCACGAGTACGTGATCCTTTTGGGTGAAATGAACTGGTTTACTGGTCAATAAATTGAGTTTATTCACCAGTTGTCAATGCGTTGGTATGTTGTGAATACCAAAAAAGGGTCAGTCGGGCATAGGAAAGATAACCTTGCCTTGTAGCCATACCACGTGTCTTCACTAATTCTCTAGCATAGATAAAAAACGCTTTGCACTTGGTGTTGAAAATTCAAAAAAAGGGCGAAGGTAGCCGGATTATGTGCCGCAGTCGTCAGTCTGTGTGCTGCCTCATTTCATTCAATACCAACATGGCCTGGGAATATTATGGCCAATGTTCTCGGGAAGCAAAAGTATGAGTGCGTATGAATTACTTCCTTTGCAGAAAAATGTCTCGACAAATGCTCGAAAGCGTCAAGTGCGAGCAATATTTAAAACTAGCTAGTGATATACGTGCAAAATTTTTAAGGAGGTGCGTTAATTACAAGCAACGGAAAGTGTTCATTCAGCTGCTCGAGAGAAAGAAGGAACAGCTTAGATGGAAATTGGGTTCTGATTCTGCAAGGGCGCACAATTCTTATGCCTTTTTTTGTCTAAGCGTACTAGTATACCAACAGACGTAAAAACAAATAGGCTGGAACAGAGAGAGAGAGAATTAAACATTTATTTGAAGCAGTGACTTGTCAGTCGAGGTGGGAGGGTTCCTTATTCCAGGAACCCTCTGGCTTGGATCGCCCTCCGGGCCCGGGCGACGAGTTCGCGCTGGTCGACCAGGTCAGGCTTGGAGATCGCAGCCTCCCTCGTTTCAGCGAGGAGGTTTTGGTCTGCGTCTGCTGGGGCTGCTGGTTGTGCCGCTGTGATGGTTTCTCGGGTTTTCTTGCATTGCAGTAGGAGGTGCGCCAGGCTGTCTGGCACGTTGCAGTGTGGACAGGTGTAGCTGTATAGCGTCGGGTGGAAATGATGCAGTAAGCTTCCATGGGTAAAGGTATTGCTCTGGAGTCGCCTGTAGTCAGTGCCTTCGTTTCTCGTTAGTTTTGGATGTGGTGGAGGGTATACCCTGCGTCCAAGGCGATAGTGCTGCAGTAGTGCTTGATAAGTTAGCGGTATTGTTTCTGTTTCCTCCGCTGATTTGGGTGGGTGGGACATGCCTGGAATCTCGTGCGGGGAGGCCCGGTTGACGCTTGCGCGGGCCGCGGCGTGTGCCGCTTCATTCCCCTCGAGTCCCTCGTGTCCGGGAACCCACATGATGCAGGTGTAGGGGGGAGGAGTGTCGCCACGTTTCAGTATGTTGATCGCTTTTATAGAGATCCTGCCCTTCATGTAGTTACGTGCTGCTGCTTGAGAGTCGGTGAAGACCACTATGGCATGCTCACTTGTATGGGTGGCGAGTGCTATAGCGGCCTCCTCAGCTGTGTCGGCGCGTTTGGCGAGAATGGTCGCCAACGCTAGTGTCGTACCCTTGTGGTCTGTGACGCTGATGGCGAAGGCATTTCGGCCCGGATACTTGGCTGCGTCCACGTAGCGCGCCTGCAGGTCGTTACGGTGCTTGCGTCTGATGGCGTTTACCCTGGCGAGCCGTCTGCCTCGATGGTGTTCTGGATGCATGTTTCGAAGTATCTGAAGAACTTGTAGACATTCTCGGAGCTTCGACGTGATCTTTTCCTTACATTCGTCATCGTGTTCTGGGTTGGTTAAGTATCCTGTGCATCGGAGGACTGCTCGGCCTGTGGTTGTTAGCTTGAGTCTCTCGATCTGGTTGATGAGGTGCGCTTCCGCGAGTTCTTCCCAGGAGTTGTGAACTCCCATGCGAAGCAATCGGTCAGTGGAGGCGGTTGTCGGCAGTCCTAGGGCGAGCTTCGTGGCCTTTCGTATGAGAAGGTTTAGCTTTTGTTTCTCGGCTGACTTCAGGTTGAGGTAAGGAGTTCCGTATGTAATGCGGCTGTAAAGGAGGGCTTGTATCATTTGCAAGGTGTCGTGCTCTTTGAGGCCATTGCGGCAATTGGCCACCCGTCGTATCAGATGAGTAAGCTGTGCCACGGTGTTGTGTAGCCTAGGGAGTGTGGCGGAGCCGGACCCGTCCTTGTGTATATGGACTCCGAGAATTCTAAGTGAGTCGACCTTCTGGAACAAATATAAAAAATATATATAAAAGGAATACAGGAACAGTTGAAGGTGAGACAGAAAAAGAAAACAGTATTTACGATGCTGTCAACCATTCATGTAAGTGAACAGTTCAAAGCATCGTGGACGTCTGAAGCAAGTGGACGTTGAAAGCAAGTGGATGTCTGAAGATTGCGTCTTCAGACTTCCACTCTACGTGAGACACTTACCGCCCTCCTTTCCATTTACTATACACAGCCAACACATGTACATGCTACTCGAGCGAGGATAGAATGCCTTGATTGGCAGCTGCCGTGGAGCATCATATTTGTTATTACTAGCAAAGTCACAATTTCGCTTGTCTATGCACAGACACACCCGTAAATGATGAATGATTCGACAGCGCTTTAGTTTATCACCGGAAACAGTAAAGCAACCGTACGCATTTCGTTTTCATATGATGCATTGACACGGGGCAAGAATGCCCAGATTTGATATCGGCAGAAACGACGAAGGAGGCTGAAGAGGGGTCAAAGGAAAGACGACGAGGTTAACGTTGGCCGTTCTCGAGTGGCTTTCTTATCGGTTGCTTGGAGGAACAAACAGTTGCAGAGATAAAACGAAATCTAGAAATCATAAACAGGAAAATGCACGTACGGTCGGCACAGCTCCTGCGACACAAGCCGCTCGATTATCAAAATCGCTGCAGCGCTCTGGTAGGTTCTTGCACCGTCGAAGACGAGGACAGTCCACACTCACTTGCAGAATGTAAGTTGACATAACGTCCTTCATTTTCTAAAAAAAATTATAATAAATATAAAATAAAGTATCAGAAAAGAATTCATCCCGTAAAGTACCGAGGTGTCTCCACACCCGTAATTGATAATTGCTAGAAAATAGCATATCCGCCATGAAGAAAAACAAGAATAAGCGTGAAAGTCGAAGGGGAGGTGGTGTATTTGATACGTTGCGCATTTGATGTCAGTAAATTCACGCCGTATAGCCGCTGTACGTGGGCTATGGGTTGCCATCGTCCTCCTTATCCTAATGTGAAAAAAAAAAAACAAAGTGATTAAATATTTCACTGAATGGCACTTAAAGTCCATGTGCAACTATCTCGCCTTTCCATTCCTCACCAGGATGTAGAATGAACATTACAAGTTGGAACAAGTGATTTGGAATCTGAACTTGATATTCTATTGCTTCCTTCAAATAAAAAAAGGAAATTCGTGTGGAAGGGAGGGAGAAGGGCAGAATGAGGTTGTGGGGGTAACGTTTGGTGTAATATCGCAACTTAGAAACATTCTCAAAATTGTAGATGCGACTTCCTATTCTGGTAAATGTGTCTGTTTTTATTAGAAGGCATGTACGCGCTCCTTAGGAAAATTAATAAACGATTCAAGTCAACCCAATTGAAAATGAGGGTAGCGTGCTCTATTAGTACTTTACAGTAGTCGCCGCAAGCGTTAGTATCAAGGATGCGCTTATGGAGGCGTCTGTAGAGTATTTGTGAACACTTTTAAACACAGAATACGGGATAGTTTAATATTGATGAAATAATTATGTATTCGGAGGCACTGCTCGGAGTGGCGCTCAGTCATCTGAAAAATCCCAGAGCACCGAACCCTGTTGTTACGCTCTTACGCCTGCTTTGGTCCTTGCAGGAGTTGCTTCAGGAAGGGCCAAATGGTCATCTACACGAACATACTCTTCACGGCATTGGTTCTGTCGTCATCCTACGCCACTAGTAGCGTAGTCGTCTCGACAGCAGATGGTTTCCTTCGTGGCCTGTCCCAAACGATACTCGGAAAAGACATTCAAGTGTTCTTGGGAATTCCATACGCTAAACCACCCGTCGAAGAACTGCGGTTCCAGAAACCACAACCCCCTTCACCGCGGGACGGAGTCTACGATGCAACAGGCGCTAAGAACTCCTGCATGCAGCCTCCGTATCCGAAAATGTTTGACATTCCAACGGAGCTCTCCGAAGACTGTCTCTATCTGAACGTCTGGACACCGCTGGCTTCGGAAAGGTTGAAACTGCCCGTTCTGATATGGTTTCATGGAGGGATGTTTACAGCGGGCTCGGCATACGAAACTAGGTATAACGGCTCTGCCTTGGCAGCCCTCAATGACGTTGTCGTAGTTTCTTGCAACTTTCGCCTGTCAGTGTTCGGTTTCTTGGACGCAAATCATACTGAAGCACCCGGTAACTTGGGTCTGTGGGACCAGCTGTTTGTCTTGCAATGGGTCCGCAGAAACATACGTGCATTCGGCGGAGATCCGCATGCGGTGACTCTGTTTGGTGAAAGCTCCGGCGCCAGAATGACTCATGCTCACGTTCTGTCGCCTCACAGTCGCGATCTCTTTCATCGAGTTTTCCTGATGAGCACCGCCATTAGCCACGACACTTGCGTCGACACTGTGGCCCAGAGCATCACCAAAGGCAACGTTCTCTCTAAAGCCGTAGGCTGTGGCTCCTTCGACCTGTCGACTAATACCAGTCAAGCGCTCGAGTGTCTTAGGCGCAGAGAAGCGGAAGGAATTTGTACGGCCACGCAATTAATATTTAGGCCAACGCTGGAGACTGAGTTCCTCCCGTTCCTTCCATCAGTCGCCATCGAGAACGAATATTTTAGCACTGTCGACGCAATGGTAAGCGTTACGGCTAACGAGGGACCTTTTGTATTTCTTGTTCTGCGAGATGACGAAGTCGTTAAGGACGACTTGAGTACTGTCGGCGGGGATTTGCTGAAAGCGTCTGTCGACAGCCTTATGCGAACTTTTTCCAACGACAGCTTCCGCGCCGTAGCCACGGACTATATGAAGGCTATTCCTGCTGATAACAAGACTGCACTAAGACAGATGGTGGCAGGGCTAATGGGTGACTGTTTATTCAACTGTCCAACAAGGCTCTTTGCCGAGAAATACTCCGCTAAAGGCAGGAAGGTGTACGCAGCGGTTTTTGCGCACCGGTCCAGAAAGTCACAGTTGCCAGAGTGGTTTGGCGCAATGCACCTGCAGGAAGTGCAGTTCGTATTCGGCATTCCTTTCCTGGATCCAGCAAACTACACGGACGAAGACCGAGAATATAGCGTATACGCAATGAAGAGTCTGGCGTCATTCGCTCGAACTGGGTAAGTGTGCAAAGAAGGGTTCTTTGTCTGGTGCTCGGACTTACTGGACATCGTTGTCTTGGGTATTTAAACGAGAGTGGCTACTCAGTGAACACTTCATGCTTCTCGACACGTTTGACTGTGGTAGCAAACGCACGCCACACAAGGAGACAAGTACTGGACCAGCACAAGCTACTATGCCCTAGCGATATATATGTATTATAATATACCAGAATGCCGCAACGCCAGTGAACGTAAGTGATGTATTTCCAGAGGTACAGTTAGAATGTCAAAGGGCCGAAAAAGAAACATAAATTCAAGTTTTTTTCAGCGTTTATATTAGGAGCAAGGTATCTCCCAGGTTTGTCTGAACCATACAGTGCATTGAATACTTCCATTCTTAACGGAAACGTCATTGAAAAGATGAAATACGTTCTAATATATGTCTGTATTGGTATAAAAAAGGTTCGATATTTCTCGTAAAAACTTGAAGGCAGGTCTGCGCGCCGCAATGATTATTTACGAAAGTAATTTGGAAAGATGAGCTCGGTTGAGTGATTGCAGGCTGAACACACCCGTAGTATCTGGATTATTTTCGATTGTTTCATTTAATGTCTCCAGCCAAGAAATCCTGCAAAAATGCACATACAATCTTTTTGTGCCCCATGAGTACTTAATATCTTCTCGAGAGTCATTGAACATTATAATGGGCATTGTATTCAGTTCTTTAAAAAAAAATAAGTCGGAAGCAATCACATAAGACATTCTTTGAGATCTCGCAAGTGGCTTAGTGAGAAAGTGAAAGTTCGCTGGCATTTCTCACACGCCGCAACATTCTAGCCTTCCGCGTTCGAGAAAGTGGGACCTAAAGAAAAACACCTTGAAGTGCATTTCTGGTACCCCTAGACGACAGGAAAAATTCGGAATGCAGCATGGGCATACCAACCCACCACACTATGTTTCATCTTCGTCTCTTTGTTTAGGCAAAGGAAGGTGGTTTTTAGCATATAGCTAACATGCGCAAGCGGTTACTTTGTTCACCTACATGGTGATGCTGCTTC
The DNA here is from genome assembly GCF_023375885.2 of Dermacentor andersoni. Lineage (NCBI taxonomy): Eukaryota > Metazoa > Arthropoda > Arachnida > Ixodida > Ixodidae > Dermacentor > Dermacentor andersoni. The sequence goes on from NC_092818.1 coordinate 130,104,210, forward strand.
TAGCACTTCAATGTGACTTTTAAAGGAAACAGAAATGGGCTTTGTATGCTCGTAAAATACCAATCAATAATAAGAACTCACTTCAAAAGTGATTAGTTCCATGAGTTGTCTTCGGGTCTCGGGAGGATAGATGCATTAATTATTAAACCTATACGAGTGTATAACACTTCCTCTTCATGATACGATGAGTAGCTGGAGCCATGCTAAGAGGAAAGTCTTATCACATCAATAAAAGTAACGGTATACGTAACGTGACAGGGAAAAATTTTCTTTCAAGCAACGATTTCTTCTGAGAGCTTTTATGCTTGGCATAGGTGTCGAGTCTCTATTACCTCTTGAATGCAAATTGAACGTTTTATTTCCTATTTACCACGAGCTTACATATGGCTTTCTTGTTCATGAATCTTCGTCTACCACAGGGTACCTGTTTTGCCTGATGGAACGGAATGGCCGGAGTTCTCGCTGCAGCATGGAGACTTCATTTGGCTCCAACCTGGAAATTACACCATGGCAAAAAATTTTGTTGCAACTAGCTGCGATCTGTGGAGGACGCTTCTGTGACGCCAATATGTTTACCAGGTGGTCTATGCCAATGCAAGATCAATAGGCTTGGTTATATAAAAGAAAAAAAAAAACTATGATGATTTCAGATAATGTCAGACATTTCTTTAGCTGATTTATTTGGAGCAGAACAATTTACAACGCTTACACTTGCTTTTTATGGCATAGTATATGTGTCATGATTAAATAAAAAAGAGAGAGAAAGGAACAAAATGGGAGGCTATGCCTTTTCATTCCTTCGCTTGTGTTGCAGTGACAACGCTTTAAATAGCACGAATACATTCGGGAATTCTGAATTTGACAGTGATTAGAGGACTCGGTCTTAGCGTACAAGCATAAAGCCACTCCCTGTCACTTGGAACTTATGAGTCACACCTGTTACAAAACAATAAATATCCGCCTCACTGATTGGCCAAATGTTTGAGTCTTTCTACTGATCATTGCGTCGACTGAATAGCAGCAGCACCAGCAGCAGCAGCAGCAGCAGCAACAACAACAACAATGTAACGAAGCTTCATTTGCTGAGTCGAAGGCCCCCTAGGCAACGTGAAATAAATTGATGGAGTGAGTTGCTATCCATAACCTCTGTAGACAGAGGTTATGAATAGCAGGCTATAAAACAATTCTGCAACAATTTTACTACCGACAATATTGAGAACGTATACATTTAATGTCCCATTTCAAGCCAATATTTACCGGCCGTTTCCTGTCCGTGATAAGAAGTGCTCACTATCACGACGCAACCACAATGATTCAATAATATATAAACGTACGCAGAAAATAATAGACCGCAACTAGTATTGAAGCTGGGATCGACCCCTCTTAAAACTCAGGCTGCAGAAAATTGCGCAGCCATGACGTCGGCGAAGCATGCATGACAAAAACTGCATTGGTATCAGTGCATCAGTGCGGCCTGCATCGTAACAGCTATTCGTAGTTTACGATATCTATGCCTGCGGGAAGTTTCACAGTTTTCTTCCCTTGCCCACTTTATAATGTCCAAGTAGAACTTTAATACTTCCTTTATATTGCTACGGAACAGTATTTCCAATGACGAAGAGGCGAGCAGTGAGAAGACGACGACGACGACGACGGCTAGCGCGGGCTGTTGCCTCTTGGACGAGTGTGGCGTATTCCCTTGTAAATATACTTGTATATAGTTTTTCGTCTGCGTCTTCCTACGTAACACATCTGGTGGAGGTGGACGTTCCCTGTACCTCGTCATGGAGCTTCGCAGTGGACGGTACGTCGAACCTTCCTTCATGGCTCCCGGCGACGATAACTCGAGTCAGCCGCCTTCGACACCTGCTGCCATTTCGACGACCTACATCACTCTCCCCACTCCTCGTGATCCTGGCGTATTCTCGGGCAAAGATGGGGAAGACGTCGAGGACTGGATCAGCCTGTACGAACACGTCAGCCGCAATAACCGGTGGGACCTTGCTATGATGCTCGCCAACGTAGTCTTTTACCTCGGTGGCACGCCTCGAGTTTGGTTTCGGACGCACAAAGATGAGCTCACCAGTTGGGATTCGCTTAAGCAAAAGCTCCGAGGCTTATTCGGCAACCCATACGGTCACCAACTTGCCGCGCAGAAGGCGTTATCCAGCCGTGTGCAGACGTCAACGGAGACCTAGGTGACGTACATTTATGACGTCTTGGCTCTGTGCCGCAAAGTTGACGCACATATGACTGAGTCCGACAAAGTTTCCCACATCCTCAAAGGCATTGCCGATGACGCCTTCAACTTGCTCGTTTTCAACAACGTGGCTACGGTGGATGCAGTTATAAAAGAGTGTCGCCGCCTGGAACTCGCTAAAAGCCGACGTATCGACCAGCAGTTTGCCCGTCTGCCCAGCACTCAAGCGACATCTTGCCGCCGGGGGTAGTGCTACGGAACAGTATTTCCAATGACGAAGAGGTGAGTAGTGAGAAGATGACGACGACGATTGGAGGCTAGTGCGGGCTGTTGCCACTTGGACAAGTGCGGCGTATTCCCTTGTACATATACTTGTATATAGCTTTTCGTCAGCGTCTTTATACGTAACAATATGATTGAAATTTTTCACAATTCTCAGCATTTACAACGCGCATGGTTAAATTTAAGTTATTTAACACTACCACCCGCCATTCCATTATCTTTAGAACGTCATTTGAAATACAATTGATAAGCAAACCATCGAACCTTAACTTGACGTTTAGTAATATGTATGCGGTGAGGCGCTCCCGAAGGAATACTGCATTCCTTTCACTGGTCGCACGATTGCGTGCTTTCAGAAATAGTATCTGAGCACCTGTACATGCCTCTTCAGTGGATATCTTACGTGACGTCATGAAGAAAGCTTCTTAAGGTGCTAGTACACGAACGGTGGCCGTTTTTCACCGCATAATCACTGTTATCAATTTGTCCCTCGGCACAAAAGGCGCCTGTCGTGCTGTCACGTTTCTTGATTATGCAACTTATCGAGATGTGACTACCCGGAAATGGCAGCCACGATGACGTCATTGCACATGATTTATAGGCCACTGAGTCAAAATACAACTTCTGACACCACTGGTGGAGAACCGGGAGGAAGCAGGGCCAATGAAACTAATCACCGTCCATGTAAAGAAATTTTTAAAAAAGTTTGCAAGCAACACGCGCCTTACAGCGCGCATTAAAACATTGCAAACCTGCAATGTCTTATAGCGAGCCTTCACAAAAAAGAAAAAAAAACTGCAGAACATTTTATTTTTATGGAACACATAATGGACTTCTCGCAACAACGTACTGTTCATTTTAAATACGATAATACCATTTCAGAACGCATCACCGTTAAAAAAAGAAAGCGAACGACAGATAGTAGACGCAGTTCCGAGTGTTTTGTTGTTCGGTCATAGAAGCGAATGTTGCGGGACTTCACAACATTATTGTTCTATTAACTTTCTATGTTGTTTTAGAAATTTCTCTTTTGTGGCGTAAACATGTGACATTTACATAAACTTCTGTCTGAACCGTCGAAGTATGTTGTCGCGTTGTAATCACACGTACGAAGTTGATATCATTCACAATGGCAATAGCTCATAGACGGCATTTCGGCCTCACCTTCGCGACCTACGTCAACGGACTTTGTGGAAGGACAGACAGTGGCAGTGCCGGTACTAATACTTCCCGCTATGATCGAACGATATGCAGCGCCAAATTTCATTCCAGTAATCTTTATGTGAACCTTTCCTCTTCATGCTTGCTCTCTCGCACACAAAGCAAACAAATGACCTGCGCCTGCGCATTCGGCGTCAAAACACACGAGACGACGAAAAGAGATCTAAGAACCAGGCAATCAACATGACTTGTTTTCTCTCTATGCTCGCGAGCGCGATACATGGCTGGCTTTCGCGCCTGCGGCTATGCCCACCGTGTGCGCCGTGCTTTTCCTTCCACGGTGGCGTGGTTGGCGCTGGCTCTTTTCGTCGGCTCCCCGCTGGGGAACAAAATCGGCGTTGCCTGCGCCGAGAACGCCATCGAGGCTCGCGTCGAGACGCCCTTCTCGTGCGTGGGCCTACCGTACGGCTTCTACGCCGACCCCGCGCACCGCTGCCGTGTCTTCCACATCTGCAACCCGCAGGTGATTAACGGCGACACAGTGACGCGTAGTTTCAGCTACTACTGCCCCGGAGACAAGGTGTTCGACCAGCTGCACTTCTCCTGCTTGCAACCCAACGCATCCAGCCCAGAGGCCTGTGAAGAGGCCGAATTCTACTACAGCATCAACGAAGCATTCACCCTGCGGGAAGCCGTGTTGGCGTCGCGTGCAACCAAAGGAGGCCTCAGCTGCCAGTTCATTCCGACGGGAACGTACGCTGACGTACGTTCAGGATGCAGGTACGAGCCGACCGATTTCAACCTCTTGTGTATGGTTTGTTATGCACCAAGTGTACCACGTAATTTAAGAACATATCCCTAGCTTCGTATTCATGGCATAAAGAGCAGTGGCCCAGCATAGCTATAAGGTTCTGCTTCTGTTCTGAAAAGAGTATGCGTGTGACATTCAAGGACAACTTCGTTCAGCCCGCTCGTTGCGCGCTTGAAGAATCGCGCCTGTTCAAGATGTAATCCGCGGACCTTAACTGCGGCGTTCACTACAACGTAGGCATCATTATTAGCGCTGGTTTATCTGCGATAATTAATAAAACATGGAACCTTCAAAGCACCTCGTCTTTCGACGACGTATTCAGTTCACCTTCAGTTATTCAGTCAATATTCCGAGTCACTTTGTGCACTTCTGGTCGGGAGGTAGCGCATCAAATTCCTGTCGGCATTCCGAAGACGGCCGATTACGGCGCTCGTGTACTTATATTTATGTGCAGGTTAAGAAGTGCAGAAGTTTAAGGCCCCTCGGTGGAGGCAACACGCTCCCTTTGGCCTCGGCTTCACGTAGGTGGCTCCCCCGGACTGACCCACCCGGCGGAAAGCGGTAGTTGCCTTTTCCTGTCTCTCTCTCCCTCCAGCCTTCGTCTTTCTCTCTCGCTTTCCATCTCTCCTGTCTTCTCTTTACTTCGTTTTACTTCCAATCTTCTAAAGGGTTTACCTGATGTAGTTTATTCAACCTTGGGCATACAAGGTAGGGTATAGTAGCTATCTACAGTTGGTGCCTTCGTTGCTTTCGGGTTTCGTAGCGTCCTCTAGTTGGGCTGGGTGTTGGGCGGCTGGCATAGCTACCGATATTACTTACCTTTATGGCTTCTCCGTCGTTTCCTCGACTCTCTCATCGCCCTCAAGAACGATGTCGCAGCAAAGATATTTTTCAGTGTTTTTGGCAACAGATTGCATAACTTCTCCCAATTCCATGTAATTCATTCTGACAAACCTGAAAGGACGGTGAGAATTGTTTCTCTTTTCCTCGTGTCAAAATGTCTCACCGAAGCTCTTGGCGCAAGCCACAAGGTATCGAAAATGGCTAGTGCAGATCTCCTTTTGGAACTTCCCGATGCGAAACAATACGAAAGCTTTCCTAACCAAGTGTCATTCGGGGAAATCCCAGTAACAATATCCCCACACCGAACTATGAACACCAGCCGTGGTGTTGTCTCCGATGATGATCTAATGGAGCTGGCAGAAGCTGAACTGTTGGAAGGCTGGCGCGAGCAAAATTTAATCAATGTTAAGCGAATTATGCTAAGGCGTGACAGCAAGGATATTGAAACCAAGCATCTAGTACTTAATTTTGGCTCAAGCATCCTGCCCGAGACAATCGAGACAGGCTATGTAAAGCTATGGGTCAGACCGTATGTTCCAAAATCCTTTGCGATGCCTCAAATGCCAGCGTTTCGGCCACAGTTCCAAGAACTGTCGAGGCCGACAAACATGTGCTAAATGTAGTGCCCGTCACCATCATTCTTAAACTTGCGAAAATGCTCCACACTCCACACATCTCCAACTGTTATGGCGAGCATGCCGCATACTCGCATTCGTGCCCGTCTTGGAAGAAAGAAAAAGAAATAGTCCTAATCAAAGTCAGAGAAAATATCATTCAAGCAGGCTCGCAGACGGGTGTCATACCTGCAAACGAACAGCTCTGCCCAAGTGGTGCGTCAGGAGGCGGCGCCACACCGGCCCCTGGCGGCTGTACGGCCCGCACACAGTGAGCCGGCGATGACGCCGTCCGCCCCCTTGGCGGCTGCAGCTAGCGCTGCTCCGCCACCCCAGCAGAAGGGGTCATCGGCCTCCGCGCTTGTGGCCTCAATGGTCTCGTCCGAAGTGTCAAGGCCTTCACGTCAAACACAGCGCTCGCAAGAGCACGTGTCCAGCGCCTCGCAAGAGGCGATGGACACAGCAATCAGCCACACGACGCAGTCGGCGCCTAAGGAGCTGCGAGATACTCGCGCTCGCTCCAAAAAAAGACAAACCTCGTGTCATGGAGCATGGAAAGGGCCCGTGAGTTAATCTTCGTCGCTCAAGCGCACAGCACAAACGCTTTCCTCGTTATGGAGACAGTTTTTTTTTAATTTATTTACAGATACTGCTGTCTCGATACACGAGACATAGTAGGAGTGGGCACATCAGGCAATAGATGAAACAACACACAATGCATTGGAAACGTACTACAAAATGTGGTTAGGCAGTTCTATCACAAACTGTTCATTTGGTTTTGCCGCAAAGAACCATCTATGTTGTTCCAAATGTCGACAACGCTTGGGGAAAGAAATACTTAAAACAATTTACAAATGGCTGGAAAGGAACAATATTAAGAACAATTAAGCGGGGCACTCCCGGTGGGGTGACTGAAAGAAATTGGTGCTTGAATGCAAGTGTGGCCATGTAGCAAAGTGATACGCTCAAGCGTGAGTCGGGGAGCCAGGGGTTCTATCGATAATGCGCATGCGTGAGATCGTGAGATGAGGTAGAAATATTGCGGTCATATCGGCGGAAAATGAACCGTATTGCTTCCTTTTGTGTGGCCTCGAGCTTTTTTATGTCAAGTGCAGTGTAGGGTGACTGTACCACTGAGGCGTACTCTAGTAATGGTCTGACGATGGATTTATAAGCGGTTAATTTGCAGTCCTTGGTAGTGTGCTTGAGGGTTTGTTCTAAGTATCCTAGTTGCCTAAGTGCCCCAGCGCAAATTGTTTGAATGTGAAGGTGCCACTTTAGATTTTGAGTGAACTGCAAGATATTTGATGGTATTCACCGCATTTAGGCGGTGCCCATTGTTACTGTAACTAAACCTTAGCGGCTGCCTTTTATTATTAACGGGCAATTGTACTTTTTTTGTAAATAATACTCATTTGCTGGTATTCCAACCACAAAAGGATGAAAATACGTGAAGAACCTCTTGATCACGTGTGTTAGTAGCATTGGTATACATTTCGTAGTCGTCAGCGCACAATCGCACTTTCACTGGTGTGTCCTTAATGACTTGTGTAACATAAATATTGTAAATAATGAACAAGAGGGGCTCAAGGACCGAGCCCTGCGGTACCAAGAAGTGAATGAGGCCGACGATGAGTGTGCGTGATTAAAAGTAACGAAGTTACCTGTTAACCTTGTTAACGTAGACCTTGTTAACGTAGCCAATAAGATATTCAGCCAAGTATTTTGTTATCATTAATAATTTTGCTGAGCCTAATAAGTTTTCTGTGGCGCACCACATCGCATGCTTTGCTATGTGTGAATATGGCGTCAATTTGACTTCGATTATTCAGAGCCGCAGCAATGTCATGAGTGAATTCGATCAGTTGAGTAGTTGTAGAAAAACCAGAGAGGAAACCATGCTGATTCTGCAGCATGTTATTATCAGTGAAGTGCTGAATGATATGTTTATGAATTATCTGCTCTGAGAGTTTGAAACAGGTACACGTTAATGAAATGAACTGTAGCTGGAAATGACTTGCGTATTACCCGATTTAAACACAGGAATGACATTGGCGATTTTCCAAGTGGCCGGCACAGTACATGTCTCAAACGATTTAAGAAAAAATATGGTTAGATAACGAGCGCCCCATTCAGTATAACGTTTCCAAAACATTTTTGGTATGAGCTCCGGTCCGGCACTTTTGGTATTGTCGATGCTCAAGAGAAGGTTGTAAATACCAGTATAACTTACTACAGTGGAATGTTAGAGGACTGATTCATAACCTCCACGATGTTAGACAACTATACAAGCATAATCGAAATTTGTAGTTTGCGCAAGAGACCCATCTGAAACCTACAAACACTAACTTTCTTCGTAATTACACCGTCTTCCGAAAATAGATTGATTGATTGATTGAAAACATCTTTATTTCCAGGATATTCGTAGAACTCGTGGGTGGGCCGCCTATTCCGGTAGCCCAGTGGTTACTGCTGCTGCGCTGGCCCTTCCCACCAGCCAGTGCTGACGGTGAGGATCATCGCTGAGCAGAATAGCCTCCCACTGCTCTTTTGAGGGATTTGGGATGGGGTCAACTATGGGATTAAATTGGCAAGCCCACACCATGTGGTAGAGGTTAGCTACATCTCCACAGTGTGGGCATTGCGGGGAGTATAGTGTACGGTACCACTGGTGTAACTTAGCTGGCGTTGGGTATGTATTAGTTTGTAGTCTCCTAAGAGTGTTCTCTTCCAACTTATTGAGGGATTTATGTGGTGTTGGGTACTCCTTCCTGGCTGTTCTGTATGGTGCGAGATTGTCAGTATACACTGCTAAAGCAGTTAGGTCCCAGCACTCTTCACGGTCATCAGGGGGAGACGTCCGGTATAGAAGAGCTCGGGCATGCCTGTGAGCGGCCTCGTTTCCTCCTGGTAGTTCCAGGTGACCGGGAAACCAGATGACTGAGGCTTGGCTGGGTGGATGCTTAGTCAGCAATGACAACCCTGACCGGTGAATTAATCCATTATTGAAGTTGCGACAGGCGTTCTGGGAGTCAGTGAGCACATCGGCGTTGGGGTTAGATGCTATAGCTAATGCAATAGCTGCTTCCTCTGCGTGAGTGGGGTTGGATGTTTTCATCGAGGCGCAGTTCACCATCAATCCTGAAGGCGTTGAGACCACAATAGTCATCACTCCATTCTTTGGCCCTGCGGCGTCCACATAGAGGGTGTTAGGTTGCTCGTCCCATTTCTTCTGCAGGGCTTCCCCTCTTGCTTTTCTCCTTTCGATGTTATATGCGGGATGCATGTTCCGCGGAATGGGGTACACGTTGATGCGTCTCCTCACATCACGTGGTACTTCTTCCCTTTGGTCTATCGTATAGGGCAGATTAATATGGATCTTTTCGAGCAGATCTCTACCTGGTTTTGTGAGTGCGAGCCTATTGAGTTGTGAGAGGTATTGTGCTTCCCACATCTCTTTGAGGGTATTATGTACACCTAGAGCCATGAGCTTTGCCGTTGGCGTGGAGTTTGGTAGCCCCAGTGCCATCTTGTAGGCCTTCCGGATCAGTGCCTCCAACTTTTCAATTTCCGACTTGGAGAGGTTAAGGAATGCCGTCCCGTACATTATCCGAGAAATCACGAAAGCCTGCACTAAGCGGATGGCGTCCCTTTCCTTCATGCCATGGTGCTTATTTCTGATACGATGCATCATCCGGAGGATTTGCTCGGTGGATGTTGTAAGCTTCTTCATAGTGGTGGTATTCTGTCGCCCCTGCGGGATATACAGCCCTAGGATCTTGATCTCCGTGGGTTTCGATACTGAGTGGTTGTCTATATACACCGTGATGTTCTGTGCCAGGGGTGTCCTCGGGTTCTTCAGGATGAGCAACTCGGACTTTTCCGGCGCACACTGGAGGCCTCTTTCCCTGGCGTACTGGTCCACCGTGTCCGCTGCTGCTTGAAGACGCTCCTCGATCTCGGCGTCACTCTCCGAGTTGCACCAGACAGTGATATCAACCGCATACAATGTGTGTTTGATACCCGGGATTTCGGAGAGAAGGCCTGGGAGATCTTTCATAGCCAAATTGAACAAAAGGGGAGACAGTACCGCCCCTTGCGGAGTTCCTCTCGGGCCTAGAGTGATGGGATCTGATTTTATTCCATCGAAGTTTATAGTGGCTTGCCTTGCTGATAAGAAGTTTTTGACATAGTTGTAGGTTCTGGCGCCACAGTTGGTGTCGGCGAGGCTTTGAAGAATATTTTTATGCAGAACGTTGTCAAACGCTCCTTTCAAATCAAGTGCCAGGATGGCCCTTGTCTGTGACTTGGGGGGTGTCTCAAGGAGATCCTTGTACAGGTACAAGAGGGCGTCCTGGGTCGATAGGTGAGGGCGAAAGCCGAATTGAGTGTTAGGTAGGAGGTTGTTCTCTTCTAAGTATCTACTGAGTCTCGTGTTGATGACCCTCTCCATGAGCTTGCCCAAACACGAGGTCAGCGATATCTAAGATTATCCAGTTTAAGGGGTTTGTTCGGCTTCAGAATGAAGCGAACCTCGGCCGTCTTCCAGGATATTGGTAGCGTTCCTGTAGCCCAATGCTGCTCGTTGAAGCATTCCACCAGCGAGGTGATGGTGTCATCGCTGAGGTTAAATAAGAGCTTTGCTGTTATTTGATCTGGACCTGGAGCTGCATTTTTTCTCATGGCAGCAATTTCTGCTTTGATCTCTTCTTTCGTGAGTGGGATGTCCAGCTTCGCATTCGGCAGCCCAGAATACTCCGGTTGTTCCACGACTGGGTCCGTACACAGATACCTGGTCTTGAGCTTTTCCATCAACTCTGTGTCCGTACCCGGGATGGTGTGTACAAGCTTCGTGAGCCTGTCTTTAGTGGCCGACTTGCTGTTGCTGGGGTCGATTAGGACACGCAGGAGCTTCCGAGTCTTTGACACACCTAGCTTCCCCTGAATACCATCGCAGAGCGTATTCCAGTTCTGTCTGGCCAAGGATATGGCGTAGGATTCTGCCTTTTTGTTTATCTCGTCTATTTTTTTCCTGAGTTTGCGGTTAAGCCGCTGTCTTCGCTATCTCTTTGTCAATGAGTGTCTTGCTTCCCATAAATGTAGAAGGTGCGGATCGACCGCTGGGCAATCTTCTGTCTTGCAGACCTCTCTCGTAAAGGCTTTCAAAGCTTGCACCTCACCCTTAACCCATTCCTCTAGATTTGTAATAGGGTTTGCAGTAGATGCCCGGGCCTGTCTCCACCTGTCCCAGTTCGTAATTCTTGCGATACCTATTTTGCGTTTGCACGCGTTTGTGCTTATCTCCAGAGAGAGGATGAAGTGATCGCTTCCCAGGTGCTGTTCGGTATTCTTCCAAATCGCGCTGTTTATGTTCTTGGTGAACGTCAGGTCCGGACACGTATCTCTACTAACACTGTTTCCCAGCCTTGTAGGGTAAGTGGGATCGGTGAGGATCGATAGCCCTTCTTGCGCCACTACTTCCAGTTTTCTGCCTTTTGGTGTCGCCGCCGGGTAGCCCCATGAAGGGTGCAGTGCGTTGAAGTCGCCCCCAATCACGCAGGGGGCATGGCCCGCTAAGCTCAGACATTTCTTTATGACCCAACCCAATCTTGCGTGCCTGTCTTTGGGAGGGCTGTAAACATTCAATACATGCGTGCTTGTCGCTCCTCTTTGGAGAGGAAGAATAGTAATATAGCAGTGCGCAATATCCGGCTCGAAAGGGTCGTGCAGTATGGCAGTGTATAGTTTGTGCACTAACGTGGCAGTTAACTGGTCTTGCTGATAAGTCACATAGTCTTGAAGTTTGATAGGTATTTGGTGGGGTTCTTGAATTAGGATAGCTGCCGGTGGGTCAGATTCCTGAGATAGTAGGAGATTAAGAGCCGCCTGCTTTCTCCTGTAGCCCCGGCAGTTCCACTGCCAGATCTTTATTCTAGGTTTGGCTGGCATGGTGAGTCCGTATCGGAGGGCTCGTCCACTTGCATTGTACGAGCGAATTTGGACTTATGTCTTTTATCCGCATGTTCCTTCCGAAGTGCAGAAATTGCCGTCTCCGTGTATCGTCTGTTGTTTGCAATCTGCTCTCGAATTTCTTGGAATTGGGCGTTCACGTAAATTGGAAAGGCTCGAAACTCCTCCTTGAAGGATCAGAGTTCTTGAATAATTTGTTGGTAGACCTCGTCTAAGGCAGGTTGGGAGCTAGGCACCTGCTGTGTTTGGCTTTGAGGAGTCGGCTGAGTTACCGGCGTTATTCCATTAGTAGTGGCTCGCCTAAGCTCTTGGTTTTGGATTGTTAAAGCGCTGACTTGTTTTTTAAGACTTTCTGTCTCTTTTTTGAGTGCTGCCAACTGCGTGTTATTCTGCGGGGAGGACGAGGGGAGGGGAGGCCACTCTGCAAAGCTCACCTTCGAATCTGAGAGCTGACCCGAGGACGTCTTCTTCAGCGCCCCGGTGGTCTTCGTGAGGTTCTCCTTCCCTTGTTCTTTACCCGCCTCCACTTGACTGGCGTTCTGGTTGGAGCCGGTTGCCCGGCGTCTCGAGCTCGAACGGCCGCGAGAGGTGGAACGAGAGTGGGAGACTGATGACGACGCTCCTCGCCATCGCTGTTCAGGCTGCTGCTTCTGCCTCGGCCTGCTTCTACCTTCAAGTTCCGTTGTTGAGGCCGCGTTTGATGACGTGGCACTAGCGTTCTTGTTCAGCGGTCTGTGGAATTTCTCCTTGCAGTCCCTTGAATAAGTCTTGTGCGAACCCTTGCACAGCGCGCAAGCGGGTGCGCACTCGTGCGTCTCATCTGGACTCGGCGTTCCACAGTTCTGGCAAGCAGCCCCCTTGGGTTTCGGGCAGACGTCTGCTCGGTGACCTCGCATTCCACAGTTGATGCAAGCCGCCCTCGTTTTCCGGTAGATGTAGCAGCGGCGCTCTGACCACCCGTAGTTGACCGTGAATGGAACTTTCTGGCCGGCGAAGACGATGACTGCCGACGTAGTCTTGCCCAGACGGCGCGCTCCCAAGATTGTATGGCTGGGTGAGGAGACGTCTTGGAAGATAGAATCATCACCCACTTCAGGCTTGATATTATGTATTACACCCCTGCAAACATCCTCTGGCAAGGCAACGTAGGAATGCATAATGTAACCGCACTAAAAAACAAGGGACAAGGAAGGAACACACAAGACAGGCGCGGATTTTACTTCAACTAAGATTTACTACGGGAAATCTCACATTTATACAGGTATCGTACTCACCCTTGCCAATCATCAGACAGCCATCACTGGCATGCGGGCGTGAGTGCCGCAAATTTGCTTGTAAATATTTGTACTCTTTGTCGCTCAATGATACTGAAGAACTGCTTACGCAGCTGCCAGATTGCATTTTTATACAGTAAGCTTCGTATATTTCACGGCTCAGTTGTGACGCAAACATCTTCAAGACTTTAGTGTCGCGGAACCTAGGCGTGCAATTACGACAGTGGCGACAATGGTCAGCCAGTTTTCCACCCCCCGCCAATCCTTCTACTCCTGCGCGGTGCTCCTGCAGTCTGACGTTTAGGCACCGTGCCTGTCCGCGCCTGTCTTGTGTGTTCCTTCCTTGTCCCTTGTTTTTTAGTGCGGTTACATTATGCATTCCATTAACGACCACCAACTAGCCCGCTTATCCCTGTTAAAAAGGCAACGTAGGCGGTGACTGTTATACTCTTGCCGTCGAGGTGCAGGCTATTAAGCTTGGCGAGGCGGAACGCATCTTCCTCACAGTGAGTACATATCATTATGATGTTCTGCTGGCTAACAACGCGCAGAGTTGGCTTTTCTTGTAGCGGTGTGTCGAGGGCCGCTTGGATCCCTAATTCGAGATCGAAGGAGCGTGGAGCCACAGATTGCAGATCCACCGTGGTTTTAGGTCGGATGATGACCTTGTATGGAAAATTCTTTAAACTCGATAGACGCGGAAGTCTCGGTGCGGGAGGCTCTCGGCGTTCTTTCTGCTCAGACTCTTGCTTGGGAGCTGTCGATTTAGCTTGCGCCGCTCTTTCGTTGTTGCGCCGGGACCATATGTTGCAGCCATGGCTGTTGTCTTCCTTCGGGAGATCCTGCGGGGGCATCAGCTGCTGCTGGGATGTTGGTACACGACTGAAGTCCATCTCCGTCGGGTCGTAGCCTCTTAGGGAATTCATAGTAGTTGCGGTAGTCATGAGTGAAGCGGGAGCACTCACTGGCGAACGTCGTTAGACCCAGCGTTGCGCGAACGCCATGCCGCGCATCCGCGGGCGCACCTGCGTCTCCGCTGCGGTGATGCACCCAAACCACTCGGCCGTTAGGGTTAGCGCTCTTCTCGTGGTGCTGAGAAGCCAGACAGTCTTTACCGCCGAGAATATGGCACTCACAGGTTCACTGGTGGTACCAGGCGATGCCAGGTGTTGAAGAGAACCCGTGGATGGTAAATGTACGGTGAACCAATATTGTAATCCGCCGCAATCGAAGATTGTCAACGAAGCCCATGCATCGAACGTCCGCTCTTGACGAACGCTTGCAGCGCCCCCCCTCCGAAAATACAGTGACGAGGATAACGCCTCCGACGGTGTATCAATATTTGCCGACAAGTCTGCATCTTGTCGACACATTGCCCTTAAGGTGTTTGTTGTGGCAATGTAAGTTCGGGCCGTCGTTCTTTCTGAAAAATTCGTCACTACGTTTCATTTACATAACCCCGAACAACAATCTCGATAAAACAAAACCCTTTTATAACCTCATTGATCAGCTTCCTAAGCCTTACATACTCGGGGGAAATTTTAACGCTCACAACACGATGTGGGGAAACTCACGGTGCGACAAGAAAGGTCGACTCATTGAAAACTTCCTTGTAAACTCCTGTGCGCGCCTCTTCAATAAGAAGGAACCAACATATTAAAATCTTCATTATAATTCACACTCGTCAATAGATTTGTCGATTGGCTCCTTTCTATCTTACCTGATTTGGAATGGCGCGTAATTAAAAATCATTCCGGAAGTGATAACTTCCAAGACATTAGTAACCCGACATGACTCCGCTCCTCATATCCCTCCCAGGAAACTGAAATAAACCGAGTGGGAATGCTTTAGGAATCCATCTAGTTATCACGAGATATTATAATTTCAGTATATAGGTCATGCCGCATCATACTTTACCGCTTTTATCATTGACGCCTCTGAGAAGTTGATTCCTCAAAGAAGTGGTACTTCATTCAAAAGACGGGCCTCATGGTGGAGTGACGATTGCAGACAGGCACGAAGGAGACAAAATAAAGCTTGAGGCAAACTATGGGAATGTCCTACCGCTGACTATCTAATAGAACTTAAACGTGTCAAATCCCAGAGAAGGATGCCACGACAGGCAAAGAAGGCAAGTTGGGAGAGGTTTCTCTCTGGTATAAATTCGTGTACACGAGAGGCGAAAGTATGGGACGGGTTAAGTAGGCTAAAGGGCAAGAACTTCTCCGTTGCCACTAGTGAACGAGGAAGAGAACAGCTTGGAAGACGAAGCTGACGCTCTTGGTGAATACTTGGAGCGCGTTTCCAGTTCTAATAATTGTTTTGAGGCATTCCTAAAGTACGCAAAAACAGCAGAATGCGAGGCTATCGACCGCAAATGCAGACAGAACGAATCCTATAACCTCCCCTTTAACGCAGAGTTGCGAGTCTCCTTGACTGCATGTCGGAGCTCTGCATCTGGACCTGGCAGAATCATCTATTGCATGATTAAACGCCTCCACAGCGGCGCTCAAATAAGGCTACTTGCACTTTTCAATGCTGTATGGGCTGCTGGATACCTTCCTACCCCATGGAAAGAATCCCTTGTTGTTCCAACTCTAAAGCAAGGTAAAGACGCCACATTAGTAACAAGCTACCGCCCAGTCGCTCTCACAAGTTGTCCTTGCAAGCTTTTTGAAAAAATGATAAACCGTCGGCTTTTGCACTTACTTGAGTCAAACGAAATTCTTGATCCATATCAATGCGGCTTTAGAGAAGGACGGTCTACAACCGACCATCTCGTGCGCATCGAAACAAACATTCGTGATGCCTTCATACATAAACAATACCTATCCGTATTTGCCCATATGTAAAAGCTGTACTATGCAACTTGGCGTTACGGAATCCTGCGTGACTTGTCCCCGATGGGCATCAGTGGCAATATGTTACACTACAGAAAGCTACCTACGCAATCGTACATTCCGGGTGAAAATAGGTAAAGCACTGTCCCGTGAATTCATACACGAAACTGGGGTACCTCAGGGAGGCGTGCTGAGTTGCACTGTTTATGGTTAAGATGAACACGCTTCGTGCATCATTACCACCAGCTATATTTTATAGGTCAATTTCAAATCCTGCAACCTTAGAGTGTGTAAGAGACAAGTACACGAGAGCTTGAACAAAGTGCGTAAGTGGGCAGACGAAAACGAGTTCGAAATGAACCTGCGCAAAAGTTCGTGTTCTATTTACCAGGAACAGAGGGCTTGTCGCAGATACCAGTATCGAAATGTATGGACAACAAATACCTGTGAACAAAGACTACAAGTTTTTAGGCATCTTACTTGACTCCAAACTTACTTTCATTCCATACATAAAATATCTCAATGCGAAAAAACAATGAACTTACTCAAAACTTGATTTCACGCATCATGGGGCAACGGCAGGAAGTGTTTAATGAAACTTCAAGAGCCTCATTCGATCACGATTGGACTATGGTGCCGTGGTATATCACTCTGCCGCCTCGAGCGCGCTAAAGATGCTGGATCCCGTCCACCATCTATAGGTATCCGGCTGGCCACTGGCGTGTTCTGAACAAGCCCTATTGAAAGTTTATACGTATACAATCAAATGAGTGGTCACTCCATCTGCAGAGAATATACATCAGCTTAACCTCTAATCAGGAACATCCGTGTTCTATAACCGTTAATGATTGGACGTGTGCAACACTTTTTTGTAACCGACCCTCTATGAGACGGCCTTTCTACGTGCGTGTGAGAGAACTTAGGGAAAAAATGGATACCCCACTTTTTGAAGGCCGCGTAATGCCTTTAGCTAAGCTGTTATCCCTTTGGGAGTGGCATATTACATAATGTCATGTATCCTTTGTAGATGTCACAAAGTACGCTCCCGAGCTCGAAATTCCAATGAATTTCCGTGAACATCAATCAAAGTACTTTTTCTCTGAACTCTACACCGACCCGTCTGTCACATGCTGACGTATCTTACGCGACTGATCATCCATATTTCTCTAAATCTGAGATGGTAAGTCCCCTAACAAGTATCTTCACTGCAGAAGCGTATGCGGCAATGTCTGTGGTGAAGCATACAGAGAAATTAAAACTACAGAAAGAAATATTATTCAGACTCGTTAAGCCTTGTAAAAACGTTAGTGTCTTTACAGAAGCATAAAAATCCTGTTCTTATTGCGCTTTGCTCACTCTTGTGTAACATTGATTTATCTTATAGACATGTAATAAGTACTGGGTTTCAGGTCATAGTGGAATCAAGGGTAATGTGTTTGCCGACGAAATCGTCAAATCGACGGCCTCGCAAGGTATTAATCGTTCCGCTGCTGACCCTGCCACAGATCTGAAGCCTTTTCTACGACACAAACTGCGAAGTCACTGTCAACGCTTGTGGGATGCTGAAACGAACAATAAGCTTTGCGGGATTAAACTGAAGTTTTTTTACCCTCTGCTACGAAAACACGAAGAAGTTATGTCCTACTATGTGGTCTCAAAATGGGACACACATATTGTACTCAAAATTTTCTATTGACTGGTAACGAGCCTCCCACCTGTGGTAGATGGGGTGAAAGGCTGACCGTCCTCCATGTTCCTCGTGGAGGACGCTCCCCATCCCGCTATGTTTCTTAGTGAACAACCGTTTTTTAATACCAAAGCTGTTGTAGGTTTCTTTAACGATGTCTTCTCGCATGTTACTAACCCAATCATTTCATAGCGCATCCTCTTTCCAGAGAACGTCGCTGTGATAGTTTTGTATAGCACACGCCTCCAGATCCTTGCGTTTCAAGGGCTCTGTTGAGGCAGTAGTGCATTTCGAAAAAATTTCGCCTCTGACATATTTTGGCATATCGTCATTTTTTCAAAATGTATCTTTCCTGTCCATAGCACACTCAATTAGTCATTGCCGTAATTTTATTACGCATAAGTTTTACGCACTCTACAGCGACCGTTCTTAAGGCCACATTAGTGCCCCGTCACATCCATTGCTCGTAATTCATCTCTTCACTTAGAACTCATTAACAGTGGCCTGGCGCTATTTGGTCGCACTTGGCTCTTGCGCCGCAAAACTCTACATTAGTCATCATCGTCATCAGCAACATCCTCATCATCCGCATTTCGGCTTTCTTCATAGCCGACTGTAAAGCACCCGGAAGTAAAAAATTGCCGGCTCTCCCGTAATCGAGAGTAGATGAAAGCATGAAATGGCAACAGGTAAAGCAGACTGGCGGGAGATGATACTAGCCACTATTTTAAAATGGGTGCAGTGCATGTTCGCAACGGTACACCCCACTACACCACACCCCGCCATACTATGCACTGGTACATACGGATGCTGCCTAGCTACAAGAAAACCGGCTGAAGGCGGCACGACAAGCAGTGAAATACGCCAAGGAGACGCAGCGCGCTTCTTAGCTAGAAAAAGAAAAGCGCTTGAAGGAGGCGCCACACAGCGTGGCGCCATCTGTCGAGGCGACGCAAAACCCGCGCTGCGGAACTTACGGACCGCTGGCGTTTAAAAGAGCACAGGCAACCCTGACTCAGTGGCAAAACATGACAATGAAGTGTAAGGTGCCCTCTATTTGCCTTTTGAACGCTGCTATTGGAAATGACACATAACACTTCAGCGTACCAAATGTTACAGATTGAGTGATATTGTGAACAAACGTTAGGAAGAACGCGGAAGCAATATTTCGTGTAACTTGTTTGGGCTGTGACTAGCGTATGTAATGCGGTCCTGTACAAAGGATTGTGGGCCAGATACTGTATTTTCTTAAGTTTTGACTGGTTGCCCGAATGATCTCGGTTTGTTCTCGCAACTTGCCCGGATGCTCTCGTTTGATTGCCCGGATAGCGCTATGGCTTTTGGCTCAAGGTCACTGGACGGTTGCCGACAATGGGAGCTAAAAACATTTCATGCTTGAAGATTCATCGTAAATGCTGAATACACTGCTGCGCTTCTTGGGGCCTGCTATTAGATTAGCAGGGGCCAGCAAAAAAGCACGCAACCCCAAGGAATTAGATATTAACGGGTCAGGCGCTGACGAAGGCTAAACGTGCACAAACGATACTTCGGTAGCGTCAGCAAGTATAGAGTACCCTGCTACTGGGTTGATATGCAATATATCAGCTGCGGCGACTTATTCAACAGTTAATAAACAAAAACGATCTAATCGCTGGCATTTAAACTTCGCGTCACTCTGAATTTCTTTTCTCTTTCGTTCTCGAATAAATAGTTAGCCATTGTCTTTCTCCGTTATGTCTGTTTCTTGTGGTCAAATGCATTTTCTTTAGTCTGTTAATTAATAACAATCGCATGTTACCAGAATAATTTTCCGGCTGCAGTCCGTATAGGGTGCGTATTCGTTGGCAAGATCCTGAGTAGTGCGGTGAAACCAACGAAACATTCAACTGCGTGTTGCGGTGACCGCTGGCGTGAACAGCAAAACTACGCCCATGCGTTGTGAAAAATCAGAAGTGTATTATCAGCAGCATGCCTCTTTTCTTTATGAATAACATTTCTGAGTGGCAGACAGTGATTGTCGCTAAACCTCGGTGTTTAACCAGTCTCCAGTACAACTAATAATTGAAACAAAGTTCTGCACCTGTGGCGAGACAGCACTGCTCATAACCCCAACATTTAATAATTATAGTTCATGGAGTGCAATGGCAAAAATACAGTAATATGTCAATCGCACTTTTCTATATTAAAGCGGTTGAGCGACCACCTGCGCACTGCGCCAGTGTCGCCTAATGGCATGTACTGCTGGGTTCGAGGCCTCTTGACTACGAGCGCTGCCGAACATGCATGCGCGGCACGGCCATTCCCGTATTTACACTGGTGTCGGCCTCCACTTTTTCTCTCGAACGATGCCGATCGTGTACACGAGGATGGCTGATAAGATTGATTAAAGCGTTTAAATTAGGAACTCCCTAAGTTTCGAATTGAACTGCATGTTACCCTTTCCAACAAAATTACACAGTTCGTGAGGTGGCTTTCCTTAATGTTTCGAAGGGCCGCCGGGCCGGAGAAGTATACCACCAGGTGAAAAGCTGCCTTTTCTTCTCCAGTTCACCCGCTATTGAGATAGTTGTGGGTAGTTATGAAATAGAGGTTCGTGACGTCATATGCTAGTTACAGACATGTGCTGGTGACACAACTATAATTTAACAACTGCTTACTTTCAGCCGTTAGCATGTACGAAAATAAAAAAAAAATTAGCAATGATAACAAACTTCATGGAAAATTTGTATACAAAGGCCAGCCTCTTAGATGGAAGAGGGAAGGGGCTCTTTAACAAATCCCGGAGAGGATTGCCTGGCGGCATGCCTATAGCATGTTACTACAGATTCGCATAATAAATGAAATGAAATGATAGGCACAGTGCACGACACTCACATTCACAAAACACCACAACACTCAACAAACCAAGCCATTGAGACCAGTCCCTCTAAGTAAGGTTAAATGTGACTTCGTTGCGCGAGACACATAGTCAGCGTTCGTACATGGACCAAGTACGTTTCGTAGCTCAAGGGATGGTGGTCTTTGTTAGATAATCAGCACGGACGTGTTGGCCATTATTTTTCATGTACCTAGCCTTCAACGATAACTTACGTGGGCTGTCGTCTAGCAGGTTGCACACAGATGACAGTACTGACCTTATGTACGTCTTAAGCGGGAAGTATTTATATTCGAGAAAATTAATTCAAACCCTGTGTAGACATGCCCGATCTCAACTGTTAAGGCCACGTGCAAAACTCGGACGTTGGATTGTAAGTGCGAATAGGTTCGTTCGTACGGCTTATTTGAGTCGGTCTAGACTGCATGCTGAGCGCTCCATGCAAAACTAGACAAAAGCTGATACGTCACTAGCAATATATCCGGAGTTGCTCTGTAGAGTTGTGTGCTTAACCACACGCTCCGCATGTACATAGCCCTTTGTTCTGCAGTAAGACGGCAACTTAATATTTCAGTGTAATGACTTATGAAATGACTTGCCAAATTTGGCGTCTTTTAATTCGATTTGTTTGCTATTCAATCCTTTAGTTGTGTTCACTTAGTGGTGCTGTCAAATTGCTTTTGGCAAAGTCAATCTAGGAGTCTGTCTAGGACAGCCTTTTATATTTACTTTCGAACAAGTTTAAGTCTAGGATAGACTCCTAGACGTTCATGACAACACTGTGCAGCAGTAGACAAGAAAAGAGAAGGAAGTACACACACAGCACACACACAGCACTTATACGGGTGTCATTTTCTTCTCAGTGCTTGATTAGTCGCACTGCACCATGTTATCAATCCCACCCAACTATCCTGCCAACCTGCTTTATCAGATTTTATTCCCAGACTTTTTTTGCCCACAATTTTTCGGACACATATCAGAACTGGCATGATTTGCCAGATTTCTACTAAGTGATTAAACCTTGCGCAATGGCAAGCAACTGTTCGTGATAACATTTTCAAAGTAAATCATGGTAATTTGATCGGCGATTTCAGATATTTGTAAATGTTAATCAGTTATCTCACAACTCCTTACGTCCGGTGGCGCGAGCAATGTGACGCAAGAATAAACACTTCCCTTTTCTCTAGTGTATAATTTTTCAGACTTACTTCATCCTCCCTAAGACACGTATTAGCAGTTATTAAGTGGCGCCTTCAACTTGATCTCTTATACCGGTAATATTATGCAGGTCGTACTACGTGTGCACTCGCATCACTGGCATAGCGACCGCCGTGAGGATGTCCTGCCCGGTACCAACCGTGTACGACCAACCAACCAAGTCTTGTCTCTATCCCGACTTGGCGACGCCTTGCGAACAGTCGGAAAAGTACTACAATGTCCCCGACTTCGATAGCCTGCAGGCGAGGGGCGAGCCGTCTCCGGTCCTCAACCTTTCTCCTCGAGGCGATCTCCACCTGCCCTACATGCCGGAGTACTCCGTCTATCAGAGTCCCGTGGGAAACAAGGTGAAACTGAGTACATCAACATTCGGAACCTGGTGCATTCGTTTAGCTCTCTTCACGCTTGCTTCGTTCACCTAGTGATGTGTAAAGGAAGGAATGCGGTTGGAAAGAAGGTGGGGGGGGGGGGGGGCGGATTTGTGTGGAAATTTGAATGAAAGGCGACAGATGCGTCTCGTTTCGTCTAGTGCACCCCACATAAAAATCGGAAGTTGTTTTTTGCGTTTGATTGGCGGAATCACAAAAAAACAGCAACAAACGTAATTTCCTCCCACGAAGGTAAGCCTCATGTTGCCAGACTGCAGTTTGTACCGCTAAACTCGCGCGGCTTGCTCACGCTTTCAATAAGACGTTCTTCACCATGCTCCCCTGGGCGCCGCCATAGTTGATGACATGTAGACGCGTCTTTTGCTTGACTCAGCCGGCTTCCGCTCCCTCTATTAAAGCCCCGTGTCGCAAGAAATCCGGCGTCCAGCGTCGGACATCGTTTCGGCGAAAAGATTTTCGAACCACCGATACCCATGCCCTCCATGTGGCGCAAGGAAGTTACTGAACTATTGAATTTATCAAGCTAACATACGTAGAAAAATCGTAAAGTACGACTTACAGAAACCTACAGACATGGTAGCGTAGGATTGTAATTTGAATATAGGCGAAAACATAATTATGTTACGCGAAAACTCAAACAAACCCCTTTTTCAGCGTTTCTACCATTCATAGACAGGAACGGCATCCGCCATTTGTGCGTGCCGGCGCAAGAATATGTTGGAGGCCACGGAGCGGCGCTCCCGCTTCCTTGCAACACATCCAGATGGTGCTTGCCTCCGCCGCATTGCGGCGCAGACAAAAGGTCGCGTTTCTACCAGAAAGCCCGCCTTCGTGCATAGCGTTCGCCGCCAGTATTTCCCGGTAAACATTACGGTTACATACGCAGCAGTTGCCGGGAAGCATGAGAAGCAGTTAGGGTTCTTTGAATGCTATCGCGTTCCACTCTTAAAGGCGAAACTTATGCGTCTTCCAAATTTTTACATGGCAACGCATGACGCCGGCGCGGCACAGCAAGCCGCGGTTTTAGTGGCTGCCATCGACACAAAACTTTAGCCAAAGGTTCAGATCACGGGTAAATGTAGCATATACGTACTTCCAAGCTCCTTATGCATTGCTCGAATGCAGCGGCAACTGCCGTACGCGTTGCTTACTGGAATGCCGGGCTAGAATTTGTTTGAATATACACCCTGGCACATAGCTTCAGTAGCTGTATTAAATCTGTTACGGCCATTTGCTCATCATTTTTTGTTTATTTATTGACAATAGTTTTGAAGCCACAGGTCGTGTTATTAATTGGTTTAGTAATGTTTTTTTGGCGAGATGCACTACTTATTTTATTCCTAACCACTCGTTAAATTGCCAGCTGTGTTCAGCCCCTTTGTAGTAGATTACAGGAAAGACGTAATATTGTTCGTTAGTCGTTGACGTTTTGGCTCGTGACGAAATATTCAGCTTCGAACGTTCTTATGTAAGTGAAGTAAACCACTCATTGGTCGGCATACTCGCTTATGACTGCCTTCATTTTTAATACGTGACTCAGTTTAAGCGAATTTCAGTGAATGGGGTGGGACGTTAGCGGAAACGATAAAAAATGTGTTTGTGAGCGATCGTCTGCTAATTTACAAAGCTGTCTGGCCATCGTATTTTTCCAGGAACTTTCCCTTTGACAAAAATTAATCGCAGAATTGTACTGCTACAGTTAAGCCTTGGTTTGATTTCAGTTAGATTGTTGTTTGACATACCATTCGAAGGTTGTGTCCCAAAGAAACAACGACCAAGAAAGCCCAAGAGGACAGAAAACAGTAAAGCAACGTTAGCAAAACATCGTTAACAAGTGGCAAACCATTTTTTGATGCTTTCCATTCTTGAAAGAAAAAAAAAAAACAACTTCGCGAGCTGATCAGCTTTTGGTACGGAGATCCACGAGAGAATGTCACAGCTATCAAGCAGAAAGCAGTCGTACTCAAGTGTTTATATGTAGAGTATCAGCTGATAAAAAATATGTGTGGGATTTAGCGTCCTCAAACTACACAGTGAGGGACACTGTGGAGTTGGGGCTCCCGATTTCTTTCAACCATCTGGTGCTCTTGATTGTGCACCTAAGTCTAAGCTCCGGAGTGTTATCGCATTCTACGCCTATCGGAACGCGGCGGCCGCAAGCGAGAATGAAGTCTTGAGGCAAGAAGGATGGTTATTTTCATTGGAATCCCCTTTGAAACGGGGAGGCTGCAAGCAGTCACATTTAGCCTGTTTGATATAATAAGGTTTTACTACATAGGTAATGCGGACTTGTTTCCGCCCAGCACCGGATAAATTTGGCTAGGAGGCGTTGGCCGTGAGCGTCCATAAAATGCGGCTTCACCCTTATCTGCGTATATTGATGCTTCGCCTGTCTTCATCACTTAACTTACCAGCAATATAGCTGGCAACTAAGTGCTCTAGCGGTTTAAGTCTTATCGCCTGTGCGATGCAGAGCCTTCGGGAGCAGGGCGCGCCTTTATTAGCCTGCATCGCGCCGCGTAGTCGTGTCTCGTTGAGATATGCACCAGTGCAAGAAAGCACAGATGAAGTTTCTTTTTTTTTTTTAGGTTAGAATATGCCGGTACATAAAAAAGAAAAAAGAAAAACGCGCGTAAAATGCGCAGTGAAGTGGGGAGGGGTCATATTTTTGTTTTGTATGGTAAAATTTCGTGTTTTATCGTGCTTGCACTATATAGGAGTCAAGGCCATCTTTATTCGCGCTGCTGATCTTTGAAGTTCGAAGAACGAGTCATATATATATATATATATATATATTCTCACAAGGGCGAGCCTTTTCACAAACTGTAACCCATTGAGGTTGTCAAAACATTTTCTGACCGGTTTAATTTTGCATAGATCACCACTCATCGATACATTCTAAACGAACAATCCTGCCAAACCAAGAATATTGACCGCGGCTGAATACATTCTGCGATGAGAGTAATAAACGGCATTTAGAAGGTGCCGACCAGCTTTATTTCGTTGTATTATAACGGTCAGTACTATTCAGTGGTATATTGAGCAACGTTCATGAACAATCAAAATAATATAAAGCTTCTAAATCGCGTGATAAAATAACTGCGCGCGCTTTCGCTGCTGCAAAGCCCTGTCACGTGATCACACTTTCGCCGCAAGAACGTTCGATTGCAGCGCAGGGCACTTCCAGTGATGGCCCTCGCGCCCTATGCGATGTAAAGAGCGCTCAGACGTTACAGGAAAATCCTGGATAGGCTTGCACGAAAATTTAATAATGAAAATAAGGAATTTAAGAACGCGTTCTTAAATGTTCCATAGAAAACGCCTAGTGCGCGCAAGAATGCGTTTTGAAATGATATTATTTACGGCATTAAACGTTCGTGGAAGCCACCCCTGGATATCGTCTATGAAGGTCTTCTCCGCATCGGTTTTATGCGCGAGCTTCAGCCTCCTCGATTCCGAGTTTCCTGCTCGTCATTCGCGTGTAACTTCTCTGTTTTCCTCGTCGCCGCCAAACGCGCCAGGTGCTCTCGCGTCCCCTGCCGCCTTCGCACTCGACCTCTGTTTGCAGGTCGGGCCTCGCTCTCACCGCTTACACAACTCACCCAGCTGGGACCATTCGCACAAATAAACCGCGCGCTCTCGTCTCGGTGGGCCATGTGTTGCGCTCACAGTCTCCAACCGCTGTACTCCATTTCACACGTGGCAGGCACCGTTACGAAGGCTATAGAGACTCCTCTAACGGCATGCATTCATCACCGATAAATAGCGCGTGATATTATGAGAGATATATAGGCCTCATATGCAAAAAATATATATATAGATGAATTCGGTGTGATATTAAGTAAAATATGACGCTTTTATTGCACAAAAGGGGTCCGAGATCTAAGGCTATTTAACACCGAAGTAGCAGATTATCACGTTTCTTCGACCAGTGGCTACGGAACATCACTCGCGCTCGCGACCAAAGTGTAGCACGTCGCGTACTAGATGCACAGAGCTGGACAACACGTGATTTCAAGCAACCTTACGTCCACAAGCTGCAATTGCAACATGTGAAGTAGTTGTTCGATAGAAGGCGAAACATAAAAACAACTGCAACAAGAAAGGCGCGGTGGGAGACTTCTGTGACCCCATGTAGTTGCGTGGCTCCTGTGCGTTTCCTGCTATGTATAAGACGGGGTTTGCAATACCCGCCTACTGCTCGTTGGTGTCAGTGCCTTCAGGAGAGCGGTGGTGCCAGGACAGCCAGGACAGCGCTGCCAGGACAGCGGTGGTGTCAGTGCCTTCTGGCACTGACACCACCGCTCATCGCCGGCGATCAGGCTATCGAGAGTGCTCGATCCCGCACGTACTGATGTCGCATCGAACAAATAAGACAAGCGTTTGCTTGTTAACGGCAGTTAAAGTGCCGTGGAGCGTGATACAACCATCTCCTGGTTGTGCGGGCAAATTCACCTTTTATTGAGCGTGTTTCT
Organism: Dermacentor andersoni; assembly: GCF_023375885.2. Classification (NCBI taxonomy): domain Eukaryota; kingdom Metazoa; phylum Arthropoda; class Arachnida; order Ixodida; family Ixodidae; genus Dermacentor; species Dermacentor andersoni. The sequence continues at coordinate 130,130,849 of NC_092818.1, forward strand.
AGGTTGTACGTATTGATGCGAAAGCGTCAAATGGCCCTGAGCGAAAAAGCCGGCGCCCATCGTCTGTAGCAGCCTAAATTTCCATTGGCTACGACGTCGCAGCACGAGCACACCTCGACGGAGCAGAGCGGGCGAAATGAGACACAAGCGCGCCAGGTGTTGCGCGAGGGGAGAGGGCATCGCCGCGACGCTAAGTGTCACTCTCGCTCTCTGAAGCCTGTGTTATGGGCGCCCCTATGTCGGCGCCTTCCTTGTGCTCGCAAGCTCTTGCCTGCCTCCTAACTTCGCCTCGAGGGCCAAATGAAAGCGCGTCAAGCGTCTCGAGACGCTCGGTTGCCCGCGAGGAGTTCAAAGGGCCGCTCAGCGGCGTTCAATTGGACATTAATGCGTTCGCATTCACAACTCATAAGCGCTTAGGTGTCCTCGGATATTTATTTATTCAGCTGCATGTGTGTGTAGGTTTTTGGAGTTGGAGGATTCTGAAGCGCATACGAGTAAACAAGCGTCGCCGTGCACCGCTGCCACCTGCACCCAAAAACTCCAGGCGTGGCTTCGAGTTGCGGACGGTTTAGTGTTATATGAGCTACAATACCTTAAATAGTGTACCTGAGCATGTTACTAAAGCCTTCGTTCTGTTTTCTTCCCTCTTCGGCGATGCCGTGCTGTGGTGTAAAAATCCGAACAGCTGCTCTCCTCTGAAGTTGTCATGGCTGGACTCGGAGTGAGGCACACCATGGCGAAGCACGCCGTTACCGCGTCCAACGGCCAGCGCGTCCTCGAAGCTCCCGCTTCCAACTTCAGCTGCGAGGGCCGTCAGTACGGCTACTACGCCGACGAGGAACTCTGCTGCGAGTACTTCCATGTGTGCACGGTGAAGGCCGGATCCGAAGGACAGCGAGTGTTCGAGAAACACTCGTTTCGCTGCGACGATGCCACCGTGTTCGACCAGGAACAGTTCGAGTGCCGCATTCCGGAGGAAGCGCTGCCGTGTTCGCAGGCTCAGGCCAACTACGGCGGGAATTCTGTGTGGAACGAGTGGTGAAAAGCATCCCGACAACATTTCGATGACTGTTCACAAAGAAGTGTGAAACGAAGTCATCTATGAATGGCTAAGTTTACATAAATGAGGTCACGTCTTTGACGCAGTTTGAGAATAAACGAAGTCGTATATTTAAGAAACGAAAGCCTTCCTGGCGTAACAAACTGGCGGTCACATGGCCTGCCGCAGTAATGCCGACATTGCTGTCGGTGGTGAACTGCTTGTAACATCGTCCCCTGAAATCGGCAACATTTCCGGTTTTTGGCCATGTACCGCAAAAAAAAAAAAAAGAAAGTTTCGTAGTTGTGCTTTTTGTGCATGCAGTATTCTGATTTGGAGGGCATAGCGCTGAAAGTCAACCTGTGCTTGCCCATAAGTTAACAAAAGCGGTGATAGGTTTAAGGCTCCCTTCAGTGCACAGGCAAAACCATGATCGCCCGAGGGACGGCACATGGGCGAAAGGAAAAAAACAAAACTGTTTATCCTTCACTCGTTCCCAGCGAACACATGTTTGTCACAACCCACGTCCGAATTGGCGCTCACATTTAGCAGTTTCGCTGCTTTTGAAATACACTTTTGAATTTCGGTAGCAGTTGTCAGTAATAATAATAATTATTATTATTATTATTATTATTATTGTCGTTGTCGTCATCATTATTAATGCGAACATATATACAAACATCACGAAGAGGCAGACAAGCGGGCAAGCAGTTGGGCCTCCGAAAGGAACACCACGCCTACCCGCTTGCAGAGGAAATAAAAAAATAGGAGATAACGGAAGAAAGAAAAAAAGACTTGTAGTTGTGGCTCAGTGTGGATGACGTAAATTACTATGAAAGTGCAGCGTTGGTTGAATATATGAGTATACATTGTCATTAGCAGGGTGAGACAATCATTAGGTGCTGAAACAGAAAGCATGAGCAGGCATGACCCAAGCCGTTATAGTCCTCGCGCGGCTGCGCGCATTACTGCGATAAGTGCTCCCTTGACGTCTCGTTTGGAGCTATTAATGCGCCATGCATTCTGTCATGCACAAACTAGACGTGCTCTTCTGAGTATTGAAGATTGCATGACATTGCAACTTATGAACGCAGTACAGTCTTGCCGTGTGCCCGGAATATAGGAAAATATGCGAAATCGAGCGGTAAACCATGGGTTGCTGGCACTTTAAGGAAGTTAGTCCTATCCTATGCAAAATAGACGCGCCACATCGGTGCGCAGGCTCACACGACTTTAAGGCGACAGCTGTTTCTGGCAGTGGCCCTGGAACTTTAGCCATATATATATATATATATATATATATATATATATATAATATGTGTGTGTGTGTGTGTGTGTGTGTGTGTGTGTGTGTGTTCTGCGCTGTAGCCACATTACAGGTTATAATCCTGCTTGCTATCCGCGTGCTCCGAGTTTCGAAGGTCGTTTCGTGCATTTCGAACAGGAGCCGCTAGATGCCGCGAGCAGTCCACGGGGGAACCCAGCGGCAACCTCGCTGCTGTTTTGCAGCTGTTGCGTTTTTTATACATCAACAGCTGCGCCTCCATGAGCCAGCCCCCCCCCCCCCCCCCCCGCCACACACCCACACACATTATGTGTCTCACCATGAAATGTTTGCAAGTTTACCAGGTATAGGGTTGTAGGCCCTATCAGGAAAGCAAGTCTACGGTGCTGTATGGTACTGAGAGGAATGCTAAAATTTTATACAAGCTTGCTTACTTTTAACGGTATTTTATAACAAACGGAAAGTAACATGTTGAGTCCCAAGTTGTTTCTTTTCTAGTTATAGCCATGACGACCAGAATAAAAACAATGTAGAAAGCTGCTACTAGCTAATGCACAAACTCTGTCATCTGCTTTTTGCAAATCAGTTTGACTGCATTACTACCAGGTATCAATAATTTGTTACGTGAAAATGTAAACAATGTTAAGGCGATCAAACGCGCCCAATGCAATTTCGAGGAAATGATACCTCATGTTGACTGAAACTCTGGCAGACATTGTTCATTTTATTATTTTTTTTCAAGCGCAAGCTTTACTCGCTGCGAACTTGCGATTTCGCCGTGGCGGTGCTCCCTGGACTTGCAATCAAGATTAACCAAGGCTAACCATGCTATGCCTTAGCTTTCGCTACGTACATCCTGGCATAGCCGATCCAAGCCACTGGCAATTTTTTTTTTTTTTAATTTAAGATATCCTGAGTGCCATATGGCATTAAAGAGGGGAGTGCTGACATAGTAGAATAAAGCAAACAAGCAAATAAGTGCAGTGAGTTCTGGTAATATAATTATCCTGATTATACAATCTTAGGTAATGTTTTGCTAACAAGTTCGTTATCGGTGATGGCTTCGATACTTGATGGGAGGTAGTTCCATTCCTGAGACGTACAGGGAATGAAAGGACTTCGTGCAATGTGAATCAATTCCTACGTTACTGTGATGATCAACGCGGTTCGATATGTACTGACGGCGCACTTTGAAGTCGTCGTGAAGTGTCGTGATAGAAGATTTTTATGAAATACGGGAAGACGCGCGACATTATGGCTGTTAGCTAGTGGAATAAGCGCTACGTTAGCTTTCATTGAGGTTACACTCGCAGTATGGTTATAGGTAATTAGAAAGAATGAAATGAGCAATTTTTATGAGTTCAAGTGATGTAATAAGATTAACGTGACTAGGATCCCATATTGCAGGCGGATTTATTTACGTTTCGAGCGTATTAGTCTCGTAAAGCTGTACTTATAACGTAGACGGTGCTTTAACAAAGTTGCACCGTAAGTACCCGAGCAAATGATTAGAATTGTTGATGACGTACTCTATATTAATGGTGAACTTTAAGTTATTTATAATGTGTGCAGCAAGTTATTTATATGACATGATGAAATCTAATGGAATGTTAAGATGGCAAGTGTTAGGATTAGAATTACATATGGATACGTGCATTATTTTACATTTACAAATGACCCACATTTGTAATTTTACAAATGATAAATGGCTCATGCACGTGCATGAAATCAATAACTGGGCTAGCCCTGCACCATAAGAGATAGCTAGAAAAGGTATGTTCACACAATTGACCTATTCCACGCTTCTCAAACAGACAAATCAGTAAAAACAATTTTTCTTTCTCTTCAAACAGCGGATGACAGACCTGAGCACAGTGTGTTCCCACGAAGTTTTTCAAGTATGCTCGTAGTAAGTTCGGCTCAGCGTTGAGCCAATCAACAGTGAACGAGCAAGGGAAGCCTCAGCGTGGGAACGTGTTTTCGTCACGGCCCTCACAAATATGTTTGCTTGTTGAAACGTTGGCTCCAGGCTGAGGCTTCCCTTGCTCACCTCTATTATTCAATTGAAGTGTCCATCTTCTTGCAACCTCTTTGCCTTGTTCGAATACACAAACCGCGATGTTTTTTCAACGTGAAACCGTACATTGCATTTTCCAAGCATCCGTGAGCATTAATTGGGCTTACTGAAATGTTTACTTAGTTTAGTGTCCGTGTTTGTTTACACAATATTTGCAGAAGTCCTTGCTAGCATTGTTGTCTCCCTAACGTTCCTCGCTTTCTTACGAGTACTTCACTTGTTTCAAAGCCTTTACTGCCAGATCTGAGCACTGAATGTGCGGCAGAAGTATCAAGAGCAGACAATATGTGCTGTCAAATTTAGCATAACGCTTATTTTCGCGCACCCCTAGATCTTAAAAAAGTTGCGTCATGTTTTACTAAAAAAATTCAATCTGTGAAAAACTTTTTAAAGGGGTTGAAAGATGGGTCGGTGCTAGATTGCAAGAACTGTGTGCAAAAAAGAAATTGTGATAGTACTTGCGCTGCCTTCTTGTGGCAGCGCCAGACGCAATGTACCAGAACGTTACTCAATTGGTTCGGGCAAGGCTATTCAGACAAGTTTCTGAAGCAGGCAAAATCGATGTCAGCAGAGTCACTGCAAAGGTCGCTGGGATCTAAAAACAATGTTTTTTGCCAGTCTCTACTGTGCCAACGTTGCTACGGCTCGTATGCAATAAGGGGCCCTATAACTTAAAGCTATTCCATTATGATTGTATTCCAAGATCCTGACGTCACATTTACGTGATCGGCGACGCAAGCATCGGGCGTGCCCCACAGCGTTATTTGACAGTCGAATCGAACACTCTCTTTATTTATAGGTCAGTTTTCAGGGCTTTGAAAGCAAATAGCATTGCCTACATTGGCAGGTTTTTCATATGTGCATGATTGGCTGACAAGAGGTGAGCAGCACGCAGAAGTGGATAGGTTTTGGTGGGTCCAAGCTACAGCGCAGTGAAAGTAGATAGCCAGATGAGGAGAGTGGTGCCTGCGTCTGTGATTTCCGCTCGCTCTTGCTTAGCTTGCGGTGGCTGGTCAAAATTCGCGGCGGCGTGTAGCAGAAGCTTAAATATTCCGCTAGGACGGACCGTCAGCATAGAGGAGTTGGATTAGCGATGTCATATACGGGCCTAAAGAACTCAACAACGATATACTGTAATGCAGAAACTTTTATGAGACGCTGACGAATATATTCCCTTCGGCAGCTCCGAGTTATCATTTCCAGAGTGATCAGGGGGTAGCCATGTTATATCTCTTCAGAAAGGGGCAGCCTTCAGCTATTCCGAAAAGAATTTAAGTTTTGTTCGGCGTATTAATGCGTCTTTAGTGCCTACAGGCCACTTTGACGTGGTGAGTTTTCGTGGTTTTGTGACGTCACGTGAAAGATGGGCGAAGTGGGCGCAGCCCGAAAAACATTAACCAATAGCGGTGGACTAATGGCGAAAAAAGGCGTAGAATCAGAATTTTTTACGTCCATACCTTCGGCTAATTATGCATAACCGGTGTGTACACGTTGTATCAGATGGGGGAGTTTTAGCAGTTTTCGCGAAGTCGCGTCACAGACGGGTGGAATGAGGGTGCACCGAAGAATTTCCGACCAAGCGTGCACGGCTGATGGTAGAATTGGAATAGAAACAAATTAGAATAGCTTTGCGTCATCGCACCCGAAATGTGTGCGCAGGGTAAAGTTCCTAAAGACGCGTGCTTCCTTCCTTCCCTTCCGTCTGCGGGATTTTTACGAATTTTAAAGTTCGCATGTTGGCAGATATGGTTACAGGTGCAGAAACTTACGTCGACACTAGTTGTCTATGGCATGGTATTCCGGCAAGTTTCCACACTGTGGCTGATAGTAACAGTGAATACAATGTAAGTTAATGGCACAAGATGTCCCTAAAAAGTTCTTGGCGTTTCAAGTCGTTCATTCGACGTGCAGGAGCATACCCTTACAGCATTCTGGCAACTTCAACGCAAAGCAGTCGCTATATGAGGGCACATTAGAAATACAGGACGGCCGCTGGACATGCCAGCTCAAGCGCAAGGACGAGCAAGGGCAAGCGTAAACAAGATGGCTAACTTAACTACACTTAATCTACAAAGGCGAGCAAACGGTTCTGCGTCGAAACTGGCAAGGTTAAGAAAAAAGGGAAAACATTAAAAAGGACAGTGATTTCTTTTCTTTTAACGACACCCTGATATCCACAATACCAGTTGTATTCGTGCATTTATTGTGCAAATCAAACGGCTTCCTAGGGATAAAAAAAACAGCAGCAAGTTTATAAACAAAGTGTGCTGATAACGCAAACAGGGCGCAAAATGAGCAGCCGAATACGTTGATATTCCGCTTATTTTTCGCTGTTTTGTGCAGTAATCCTCACCAAGTAACTTAAGTTATTGGCCCTAAGTATTATTATTGTTCGTTTAGAAAACTTTCGCCGCCAGAGTATGTCGGAAATGTATCTTACGCGCTTGAAATTGAAGGCAGCGCCGCCAAATATTCGAAATATTTGTGGCCTCATGCTCTGTAGGAATTAGTTATTGCACCTGATACTGGCGCATCAATGCACCGTAGCTCGAAACGATGGCCTTAGGGAACCGGAATTCGAGGGGTGCGAAGTTTCATGCCACGAGAAGCATTAAAATAAGCGCTCGTCTGCACTGAAAAGTCCTTGGACAGAGTGCAAGCTTCTGCATTTTATTAAAGCAGTTTCTTTGGTTACCATTTTTTTGTGGTTGGATGCTGTTTGGGTATTTAGACCTAAGGAAAGGGACACTTGATCTCGGTGGAGCGATAGCTGTGTTGACTGTTACAGGCCGACACAGTCTTGGAAAAGTTGCCGGCGATCTTTTTGGCAAGCAACTTTTGCAAGGCTATAGTGCGAGAGCTATCTAATTAAAAACGCATGGCGCGTTGGTCGCCGAATGCCAACTATAGCTCCTTGAGACACGCATGCTGTCGCACGTAGGCTCTGCGAAATTTGAAAGTTAACGTGCTGTGATCGGTGGTGGTGCCGAGTCGGCGTTGCTCGGCTACCTGGTTTCGAGGTGCATTCGTCGCCGAAGTCCGCGCTTCGCGTCTGAAATGCGCCGTTTCGTATTGCCGGATAATTACAGCTTCGATGAAGACCGACTCTCACAGAGCGCGGGATATGCATTATATTAAAGTTAATGTCGCCATGCTGTCATCATCGTACCGTCGTCGCCTGCATCGTTGTCACATCGTCGTTGTAGCGCTGCCGCCGTCACGCTTCCATGCTATCCAGCATGACGGCGTGTATGCGAAAACTCCCCCGTCTGATATGACGCGTACACACCGATTATGCATAATAAGGCAAAGTACTGAAAAAAAATCAGGTTCTACGCCTTTTTTCACCGTTAGTTCACCGCTATTGGTTAATATTTTTCGCGCTGCACCCACTTCGCCTATCTCTCACGCGACGTCACAAAACCAAAAAATCTCACCACGTCAAAGAAGTGGGTAGGCACTAAAGATGCAATATTATGCCAAAGAAAACATATGTCGACGATCATTTGTGCCGCCATCTTGAAATACTGTTATCAACGTCAGCGGTATACATAGGAAGTGTTGCTGTGTGTCCATTTGATTCGCTATTCGCTCACTTTGGCAATCATACTCGATGGTTTCTACGGCATTTTTTCATTCTACCTGCAGTCAGAGAACACACGTGAAAAAGAAAAAAGTAAGGAAAAAAAGCAAAAAAGCAAGAACCCTGTGAGCAGAAGGCGCCCAAAGAAAATTGCATTGCCGTAAAATGCAGTGCCTGTAAAATGTGCGTCGTTCACATAACGTGTGGGCTGTAACTGGCTCGCGCTTAACCTGCAGTGAGGTCGGTGCATTTCTAACTGTAGCAGACTGCACGACTCCGAGACCTTTCCTGTGTAGTAGTTTGCACAACTTTCTGGGCAGGGGGGTTGATGACCTGGTGATAAGATTAGCTGAAGAAACAATGTCTGCTCCCTCCTCCAAGCAGGACGAAGCACAGAAGAAGCGTGCTTGTTGGCTCTTCCTTTTTACTCCGAGTGGCCGCTGTACAGTAAACTTTCAGTCGTACGAACGTTTGTTTAAGGAATGTTTTAGAATAACGAGCTTTTAGGCAATCCCCAATGGTTTTGCTATGCATTCTATGCAAGAATATTTCAGTTAAACGAATTTGTGAATAGGAAATATTTCAGCAGAAGGAACTTGAGGCTCCTAATGGACAGTAACACTGACCTACAATTAGAAACTGCTAGCATAAATCAGGTATTTCCCTCTTTGTAGTCAAAGTGAGCAAGAGGAACAGCTCGACGACGTGATCGACCCCGGGATGTGCAAAGATGCCTGCCACCAGTTAGATGTTGACAACACTTCATTTGAAAACTATGTGCAGTGACAGGAAGCTCGTTACATGTGCTGAACTATTAAATCTGTAAATTGTTTCCAGTGGTGGTCCTGAAGAAGCGTGCGACGAGGAAGATGCAACGGCAGAGGCAGATTCAAGTACTGTAATTCTAGCTGAGCCTGTAGGATGCCTTGGAAAGTTGCGAGACTTCGTGTTGCAGCAACAACTTGTGCTAGAAGAAGGGCACAAAACATACTCTCTGGACAGCTGTGTTAAGTCTTGCGCTTTAAAAGCACCAATGCAAATAAACATTATATTTTTTTTCAAAATGAGATAGGCCGCAACGTAACTGTTACAAACCTCGCATATAGGGGTGTACATAACTCCATAAATTGCATCTCACACTTATGACTCGTTGTCTGCTGTGCCCTACGCTGTTCCATATTCTAGTGAATATTTAGTTTAGTGAACTTTCAGTTAAGTGAACTATTTCCTCGGGCCCCTTGACGTTCACTCAAGTGAGAGTTCACTGTATATTCAAAACCATCTGCGACGGTGGGAAAGTCCGCGCTGCGCTGTGTCATCGCGGCGTAGTCCGCGCTGATGAGTGCGGCTACTGCCACCTTTCCTCACTGCAGCGTTTTGATAGCAAGTTTCCACGGTCATCGAGAGAGATGTGTTCATGTTGGCTTGTGCGCACGTCGCACCATGCTTGTTAATTTAGCCAGTATGCCTTAGTATGTCAGTTTACATGTTTACACGGCCGATGAAACTGCTATACTTCGTGTAGTTGTTTACCAATTTGCTATCGCAATCGATGCTTCGCCTTTCGGGCGAAACTGTGACTCTTTATTTTTTTTAATTTTTCGCATGGGAAAATGATATTGATTACACTGGAGTAACAGTTATACATGAGCCTATTTCCATCAGTCCTAGAATAGTTTAATGAGCAACTGTTTGCAAGCAATTCACGGCGTACAAGACGAAAGGAAGGATAATCAGTCCCAAAACTGCGCAGTTAGGTCAATGCGAGCTAGTTATAATATAAACAATATACGTACAAAACCAGAGGATGTTAGATATACTTGGTGTGCCACCCACTTTTATTTTTGTGTTCGCACACATACCTGTGTGGATGCAGATGCCATTCATTGTCACAAACCATGAACACATTCTTAAAAAAAAAAAAAGTGATGAAGTGCTTAGCCTGCGTATTGGCAGATTTCTCTCAAAATGGTAACTCTTGTATTTATACCTATGTGCTTGTATATTTTTTTATAATGATAAAGAAATATAGGTCGGAACAGATGAGCTTCTGGCGACATGATTTTAATAAATATCCGATTTCTTATTGCATCCTACGATTGGCGTCAGACTTCTCTGCTGGTCTAGACTAATGTGCCGTGCCAAATATTAGGAAGCCTTATACTCTTTCTCGTTGAGAGGTTGCGTGGAATGCGACGCCCCTATGAAATTTTGTTTCAGAAGAGCGAAAATAGAAAGCTCCAAGAAAATGAAGCTTATTGTGTCCGTAAAAAGCTCCTAACATGCATTTTAAAAGTCAACTACAACGAAATTTCACTTCGTCTAAACTGGTTAAAACTTAAAACCGAGTAGTATTTACTATTGAGGCGATCTTTACAAAGCTGGTAATTGTCCAATTTTTTTTAACAGCCCATAAATATCATCAAAGCAGACGATGCACGCACCTGGTAGTTAGCGGATGGGACGTGAATGCCAACACGTCTCCTCCGAGATTTATGAGCGCACCGCGGGCGGCGTCGAATATCGGAGGCTATGTCGAGCAGATACGCATTCTGGGTTGCGCGTCACTTCCAGTGATCTGCAATGGCGGCGTTCTGTTATTGCCTTCTTTTAAGTTTGTGCATCAAAAAACGCTCTTTCGCGAACTTACCGCACGCATCAACTCGTATTTCAAACCTAAGGTTTTTTTTCGGAGAGTGCTTTATATCTACGCTCTCTGAAACTAGACTCGTTACGCGATCCAACTTTTCGTTGCCGTTGGTCTGTAAGCAGCCGATATGCAAATGCCACAATTGAGGGTGAATGTATGTACTCAATTTGGGGACATGAGTTCTGCAAAAGTACCATTGACGATTTTATGTCACCTTGTTTACCGACAAACGGAATATGATCGACTTGTTCCCTTTGGTTGCTCTACCACGTGTGCTCTAGATGGGACAGCACATATTTGTTTTGCGTATTTGTGCAGTTGTTGACCTGATGTTACAATTTCTCCTAAGTTTTGTGAATTCAGTCAATTTTATAAAACGTTTGAGCGCCTCAGCTAGCGTTCTGCAAGGATCTTTAGTTTTGCTTTATAAGGTGCTAGAAAAGAATATTAGAGCTGCTTCAATGGTTGATTTATATCATTTCTGCGTTTAACTGCATTGGAATTGGAAACCAGAAGTGGTCGCGAACTGAATCCTTTTCGCAATCGTTATTTTGAACTAAGGAAAAAAATGTGACCTATTTGAAAGTGACGGTAATTATTCGAAGTCATATTTCGAAATAAGATTACTTTGAAGCAGCGGGCTAGCCGCACTGCTTTTGCCTAGCGCACGACAACACTATAAAAAAAGAAAGTCGGAAGCATATTACACTCTTGTAACACGTGAAGGCGAAATCCTGCTGCACACTTGGTAATGCACCGTCTCGCATCGTCGCGTTGCTGCTTTCGCAGTTCGGCTTCTTCGGCTCATTTTCGACGCTTACCTGCTGCTTTGCACGCTCGTATAGCGAGGTCAACGGCGTTTCTATTCGACCTTGCGTTGTATCCTCTCAGCAGGGGAATGAAATGTGTGCTGTTTTGTGTGTTGTGTGGGTGATTTCAGTGAATGTATGCACTATTGACTTTGCTGAACGTTTGTAGCCTCAGCCTTTCGGGGGTATGAGCCATTGCATTTTTTGCTTGCTTACGGGGGTATGAGTCATTGAGAAAGTCACGTGGTTTTTTATAGTGCAGCTGTTTATGCGAATCCTGCGCCGTCGTTGACGGAGTTCGCTAAAGCTATCATCATCAGCAATGGCTCGAGCGTCGTCGTCTTCTTCCACAGCTGGCTCATTGGCGCCCCTCGGCGCTACCGCGCGACCGCGCTCGTGCCACTGCTCCCGCGTTCGCCGTCGTCGTCGTCGTCTTCTTCCACAGCTGGCGCCGTCGCCGCTCCTTATTCCAGCGTAGAATTTCACTTCTGTCGTCGTAATGGGGCGGTCGCGTTCACGGGGGTAGGAGCCATTGCTTAAGGGGGTATGAGCCATTCATTGTCTTACATGCCGGAAATATTTAATTTTGAAGCAATTTAGTTTTGAAGAATCGCAAGCAGCAATGCCGAGTGGATACTGCTAACCTCGCCACCGAGCAAACTCGAGACATCGATCGCAAGCGACAACGGCGGACTGCGGGCATACCGTCACTGACGTCGCAGCCGAACGTGTGTTTATTGGGGGCGAGCTCCACCACTGGAAAAGCTGGCGCCACCGTCGGCGTGACGTGACATGAGGGATCACGTGAACACAGCGGCCGCGTCGGCTGCTTCGGAAGCGCCGAAGCGAGCTGAAAACGAAAGTTTAAAGTCCCACCTGCGCCGCGATTCTGGTTAAGTGGTGAGGCTTTACCGCCTTGGGTGTCAACTTGACAACATCGGAAACTACTATAATAGGTAGTGGCTGCCTTTGGAGGCGTGCACCATGGTAGGCTACTTCTCGGTGCCGCAGTGCCGGACGTACGCAGCGGAGCCTGATGTCAGCCTTATTCGCACGTAGCCGCAGGGCAAGGAGCTGCGTGAAGTTTGACTGGCGAAACTAGACTGTCAGCCATCGGCTAGAACTCGGGTATGCAGCAAGCACACACGCGAGGAAAATTTCTGCTACGGCGCCGAGACTGCGCGATGTTCGGTGAGTAGCAGAAAACGCGCACTGAGACGCTCGCCCGCGCCCGCTGTCCGGCTAATGTCAGGACGGTTTGGTCTATGAACTTGTTGATGCTAGGTACTGGCAAGTTCACTGGAACGGAAAGGGAGCGGTAAGACGCACATTAAAGAAAGGCATGACATATGGTCATGTTTGTGTTGTGAATTAATGCACTGGATTACAAAAAAGAAGCAGAGGGAAATGGCATGCTGAGAAGGCCGATAAACATACAATGCGACCCAACTTGAGAAATAATATTGAAATGTCCAAGAATTTAGAAGACAAAAAAATGTTGAATCGTCGCGACGGCACATCACAGTCGCCGTAGGCGTCGAAGCCTCTGTAACGAAATTATTTTTGAACAGATCTGATAGCGTCCATGCAACAATGGTTGCTAGTGTACTGTCAAATGCTCATATGCTGCGGCCTTAAGCTCACGGCACGGTGCGAAAACGCGCTCACAGCGAAAGCAAAACATTGTGCGCGGACATGCATGCAGATGCGCAGTCGGTCGCTGCGAACCCACGCGATCGCTGCATTGAGGCTTCATTCTGTTATGCCCATTTGGTTATACAGACAGCCCACTATAAGGTCATTTTTCACATAGTTTCACGCATAGTTTCACGCTTACCTTTCACGCAAGAAGCCGGTTCGGGAGACTCCATCGCGGCGAGCGCGCGTAATGGCGTTCACTGTACGTATTCGGTAAAGAGATAGCGTCCGTATCCGATTCTGTGCTTTAAGTTTGCCCAAAATTATTATATCGACAGTCAAAAACTTCGCTCGTTTTAAGAGTGCCTACATAGATGTCCAGGAGGGCTGCCGCGCGGTGTTTTTATTGAGCGCCGTAAGCTAAACCTATGAGGAGCGCGCCGGGTGTTACCTCATACTACGCAAGGGAGGCGCTTGCGACAGATGGCGACTTCGTAACTCCTCGCCCCCAATACCCTCATTTAGAAACGCGAAGACGTCAATCGTCAAACAAGACCAAACAATCGTTAAAACGATTGCAGCTCCCGCATCTCCCGTGGTCAGCCTTGCGCCTAATAGACAGAACTTTGGATTAGTGGTTCCGTACATTCCATCACAGCTACAACTATGGGAAGACCACGGGGCGGAGCAACTTGCATGAAAAAAAAAAAGGCACGGCAAAGCACAGACATAAACCTCACAAGCAAAAAAAAAATGACACTTGGCGAACCGCAAAATAAAAAGCACTCCTAAAGCGTGCTCACCACGAGAATCACGCAAAAGCGGAAATGAGGTTAAGTAATGGTGAAATAAGATTTACTGTATAGACTGCTTGCGACATTTGACCTGCATGATGTAACACTCGATGTAACTAACACAGCTTCGCTGTTCGACTACTTTCACGTACTGAAAGCGGCGGTGAGTTTTTGTACCACTCGACTTGGCGCCGCGTTTCTCTGCGTTGTATGCGTGCTTCCAATGAATGTATACACTGTACTCTTCACTTAGGTGAGTGCTTGTAGCCTCTGCATTACGAGAGGGATGATCCATTGCATTTTTTTGCTTCCTTAGAGGGGCATGAGCCATTGCTGATGATGAGTTCTTGTACCAGTGAACAAGACGACGCGTTTCTTTTCACGGCAATCGGGAGTATGACCAATTAAGGCTTTTGTTTTAAAAATTCGCCCATGGGGATGCTAATTTATACCGTGGCTAACATCTCCACCCTTAATGGGCAAGATAGACAGGATTATAGTTGCAACAGGTGACACCAAAACTTCATGACATAAATCCCAAGAGCTATACCGCTGTCAAGCTTTCATGTCACACATTTCAGTACGTACCAGGTGGTCAGAATTTCTACACGGTCTTAAAGCAAAGCTTTCTTTGCTTCCCCTTCCGCGTTTGGCGTGGCAGCTAGCTAGGGGTGGGTCAGTATCTAGGCGGATAGATTTGTGGATATGTATACGAAGGTTATACGATCGCTGAATGAAAGTATACCGGCAAACGGCGCAGATACCCGTTGTAATCGACACGGTAGTGCAAATAAGCGCACCTGTGTTCTGTGTAAGAAAAAAAGAATTACTACATAAATCCTGAAATATGTCTGGTAATGGAATAGTGTAATATATTTAGCGGATTATTTGGTTTACTATATTTTCTGTGATTTAGCCATTCGGCGTGTACCACTGAGCGTGTATCCGTTCTCCGCCAATCCTCCAAAAGGAGTATGCGGCCATTGTGACACAAGATGCACAGAATCCTAAAGGCTGCCTCATGCGGGAGGTACACCTTTCTGTGCACACAAATGTCAGCGCCATTCTTCCCTCGAGAAGCATCGTGCGACACCTTCGCCATCGTGACATCGCTGCGCGGACGTCTCGCACAGCACATCCGCTGGATGTGGTGTCTGAATTTCGGCATAGCTTGCAAGCGGTGTAGGGCATAAATAGCATGACATTAAAGTTGCGACCTTTGAGGTGGATAAACATAAACAATATATGGGACTACAGGTCGCATAGGATGAAAGTAAACTAAATTGTAGGCATTGAGGTTGGTTGTAAAGCATATAATTAACCACTTCACTAAAGCTTCGCTTCACATAGATTCCGACAGATGCGCTCTATCTGCATATATTTTTTGGTGGCCATGGCTCCTCTCGTAACAGTCGTAATGTGAGCTCGCTGTATGTAGTGTACAGTAAAGTTTTTTTTTGCAACCTTAAAAGTGAAAGCGCAAAAATGACTACAGTGTACGCCTATTAAAAGCTGTGGTCTGGCGGAGATTTCTGTGAAGAAAGGGGGATAAAAAAGGAGCTATTTAAAGAGCCTACTCGTTTGTGTTTATGGGTGGCGTTTACAGCAGAAAGAAAGCGATCGTAGTTTTGTAGCGTAATTATGCCATAGTATCATTGATGAAAACATGCAGACGGAAGAGGAAAGTAAGTATATTTGTATATATACAGCGACAAGGAAAACTTGTCCAACAGCTAGGAATAAAAAAAAGGCTGTGATGTCTTGGGAAAGAAACATTCTTGGTTATCTATTTTGGACCAGGTGGTTTGACTGCTCCTGGAAGATTCCCCGCCCATCACAGCAGCGCTGATGGGCTCGAGGACGCGGTTGCAATTAAATGATCACTTGAAGCAGCTCATAGCAGGTAAATATGCATAGGAGGTAAAGCGAAGCGTATAAGAAAGGAAAACTGGCGGACGGAGTCCAAGTGTTTACAGCGAAAAGATTAGCTTGATGAAGTGGGCGAGGACTCCCCTTTTGTGCAGTTGTCTGAAAGGACTCGCCGTAATACGTGTAATACGAGGCGTGGTTACAATAAATTTCGACGACAAAGGAAACCTTCCTTTGAGCGTTCTTCCCGAGTAGTGGCGGCAAAATGAAACCACAGCAGTTTGAATGAAGCAGCTGCTTCCTGCTTCTTCAATCACTTGCGAAAAAGCGGTCTGTTCATCACTGGTGACGTAAATAGCTCGTTAATGCCATTGTAAGGGGCCGTAAGTGATAAATTGTTTCTTGGTTTGTACGTTTGTGGCACGTGGTAATGCATCGCGCGTTTCAGGCGAAGTTTTATCTCACTGCATGTTACTTTATAGTGGGGGAAAAGAAGAGATTTGGTGCTTCGATAAATCTGGGCTCGCAGTCCAGTGTGGAGAGAGAAATAAGTGGGGTGGGAAAGGAAAAGAGGTTAATCGGAGAACATTCTGGTTTGCTACCCTGCACTGGGGTAAGGGTATGGGAAATGAAAGACGGAAATAATAGCAGAGAAAAATCAAAGAACGATAAATAGAGCAGGTTGGAAACGTCCGCGAGAACTAGACTCTCTAATAGGCCACTCGAACGCAAACATTTCAAGGGGGCCCTCACTGTTTTGTGGTGTGACGACTTAGTTTGGCGTCCGAGGACTAGCAGCTCCGAAAGTGGTCGGTCGTGATGACGCGCCAGTGCGGTCGCGAGTGACTGCCTGTGTGCGCTGTATCGGGGACAGTGATAAAGAACGTGTTAAATAGCTTCCTCGTTGCCGCATTGGTCACAGGCAGCATTATCTTACCTTTTGATGCGGAAAGCAAATGAAGTTCGGCTATTAAGCTACAGCCTATTTACACTACAGCCTTCCAGTGTTGTCCGGTACCTGCAAGTCAAATATTCGCTCATTAGTGAGCTTACAGGGCCAAGCATTGCGCACGTGCTGAGGACTTCCTCACTGTGCATGACCAGCTGCAACAATCGTGCTCGCGAAAGATCATTCCATCCAAACATACGTTGCTGTGGATTGTCTCAGGACGCATATTCGTCATCTTTCCCGCATTCTTGATCATCACTTGGCGTTCTTGCCATCGCGGAGACCAGGTACAACGTTTTCTGAAGTTATAATCCACCATACAGATTGTCTTCCATTAGGATACATACCAGCAGCAAGGCCTTCATAGCCCTTCTGGTGTCTCCAACAGCCTCAGGTCCGCCTAAGTATTCTGGGTGTAAAGAAGGCCAATCATCTAACAATAGCTCCGAAACAAATGACGCTGCTATTAATCAGTGAGACAAACCGGGACCGAATACACATCTATACTGATGGTTCGGTCTCACCTACCAGCTCTTCAGGCGCCATTGTCATTCCGTCTACGAAAACCACAATCAAATTCAAACTGTTCCACATGACATCAACGGCGGCAAAGCTTGTCGCCCTTATCAGATTTGGCAGACGTAGCTGTAGAGATGAACTTGGGACGACAGGGCTAGGCGAGCAGGCTTTAATTGCAGGATTTACATGTTAAAACAGGACACATTGGCGGACTAGCGCGACTCCCATATGGAGCCCGCAAAACTAACATACAGCAAACAGTTTACGAGCACACAGCTCACTAGTACATTTCTAGTATGACAGAGCACTCAGCTCCCGACAACGAGCACGACACGAGCACACCCTAGCAGCCGGCAAACGCTGCTTATAAGCCCTTGCTCGACGTCATAGTTCGACGTCATTCAAGATGACCCGCCTTTTTGGAGGATGAGGTGTGTCGGAGCAGGAATGGTCGGGAAGGTTCGTCCAAGCATTGTAAACTCGCCGCCGCCCCGCACTATGGCTCACACACACAAAGGCACACACATTCGAGCCCATACACACAAAGGCTCCGGAGTCGACGACCGAGGGCTTCGTAGAACTGTGCTCCGTCTCGGGTGGCGCGGCGGAGTACCACATTCCTGAGCTGACCGCGCGCCACATGGCTGCCGGTCATCCGCAGTCCTCGGTACCGCCCAGCTTTCAGTGCCGACGTCAGAGGGCTTCGTAGAACTGCTTTGTCCCGGGTGGCTCGGCCAAGTACCAATTTCCGGAGTTGATCGCGCGCCACGTGGCTGCCGGCCGTCCGCAGTTCTCGGAAGGGCGCCCCGACTGGTGGACTTGGAAGACGTGCAGCGGGCTGAAAGCTGGCACGTTGCCACCCCGTATGGACATTCTTAACACCCTGCGTGCTGCTGTCAAATATCTCCTGCAGGAGACAACTCAGAAATGGGTAATTTTTGCGACTCTAAGGCAGCACTTCAGAATCTGCATTTTGCCATATATCATAGGACTCTTGAGCAGCTGACATATAAAATAAGACAAGATCACCATCAAGCTATCGCTAAAGGGCATGAAATTATATTCCAGACGCTACCTGGACATACCGGTATTGCTGGTAATGACCTCGCCGACGAAGCCGCTCGGTTTGCCCACCTGGATGCCCGACCAGTTCCAATCCCCTTATCAGGAACCGACGCTGCAAGACAGCCTCATATTGTGGCTAAAGCTATGACCCACAAATACTGGTCTTCTCGCAACATCCCGAAGTGTCATCTTCATAGGCTGGATCCATCCTTAAAGATACAAGTGCCATCAAAAATTTCCTGCTCTGAGGCGACATTATTGTGCCGCCTCTGGCTCGTGGTGGCATTTACGAAGGCTTACATGTTCCTCATTGGAATGGGGGATACGCCCATGTGCGACTCTTGCGGAACCGCAGAAACGATTGACCACTTCCTATATATTTGTCCCCAATACGACGTCGAGCGCGAAGTTCTCCGGAAAGCAATGAACCAGCTGGACTCTAGACCATTTTCCGTAATGAAAAACCTTGGACCCTGGCCGTTCGCATCGATGGCACAGAAGGCCACGAAAACGCTCTTGAAATACCTCAAGTCGACAGGTCTTGGGAACCGTGTGCAGACTCGGTGCGAACCTTCCACTGTGCGCGAAACTGTGCTCTCTCTCTCTCTTCATCTCCATACCCCCTTCCCCCAGTGCAGGGTAGCAAACCGGACTTGCGTCTGGATAACCTTCCTGCCATTTCTGCCTTCTATTTCTCTCTATCTCAGCCATTATGATACTTGTACTTGGCTACGCGCGAAAGCTTCATACAATCGGCTGCTGTCTTGTTTCCCAAAAGAACAAAACGTAATATTGGAATCATTCAATAACTTTAGGTGACGCATTAAAACGTACGTGATTAAGAACAAAAATTTCGAAGTGGTATATTAACATCGTGTACGAAAAAGTCAATCCTGTGATTGCGTCCAGCATGTACTAGCGGAGATATTGTGTTGAAAGCTTTCTCCGGTGCTTGGAGAGAAAACGGCTTGGTGTAGCGACGACGGTAAACACACGAATACTATGGGAAAAAGAAAGGAAATGTCGGCAGATCAACTGATGAAGCATAGAGCGCCTGGCGACGGTTTCATTCGCACATAGATATATCAACTATTCGAGCACACCTTCCTCTCAGGCGAGGCGTATGCACCTGCAGCGACATCGTTACCAGATATCAAACAGCTACGTAACCCAAAGCTAGAAAAAAAAAAGGTTCGCTCAAAAACTTGCGAAATGTATTGTCAGGCCTTAAAGAAGTTTGTCGAAACAGATCCGCCACTGTTAACATCGACAAAGATGACAATTCGCCATTTATTTTGGAGCGGAGCTCTTAGGCGCCCGTTCCTGCGTTTGGCGTAGGCGTCGTCTCTCGGTGTAACCGAACGGGTTGGGTAAGCACAGCGAAGAATGAAAGAGCGAACGCAGAGCGAAATGGGAGATGATAGACAGTGATAGCGAAGAGAGCGAGAGGAGGAAAGCGGAGGAGTGTGCAGCGTAACCATATGACGGAAAAGGGGGAGGAGGGTATGGGGAAAGCGTGAGAAGAAAAGCGTAGTTCCGCGCAAGATGGGCTCTGCGGCGACGACCGCTATGCGATGGCGCCATGGTAGCGCGCCCTTGGCTGTTCACCGATGGCATGCGACGCGCGCGTCGACCGATGCCATATATGTAAAGAAAGCGCTGCGTGAGGGAAGGTCTTTCTGCGGCGGCTGCTGTGAATCGCGCCCACACGTCACCCACGCGCTGCCTCTCGCAATCTCCCGATAAGCGAGGCAGTCGCACCACACTACGCTCCATTTGTAATGTGCCGCACGAGACAGATTGTTCGTGCCAGCCAATATACCCTATATAAAACATTTATAGAGCAGCCCGCAAATTTCGCATGAGGGAATACCATAATCGTTACTGAATGTTTTTTTCTCTACAAACACTATATTCAGGAGGTGTTCAGTATTGCAGCAAGTTCGACAATATCCAATAATCTTGAGGTTTAATGCAATCTTACATTATGGCGTTGTTGAATTCGTTGATATTGTTCGAAATTGTTTGCCACAGCCGTAAATGTTCTTAAGAATAACATGACAAGAGCTGTATTTTCTGTCAAGTCCATTTGAATACTGACTACGTAGTGCATCTATAAATATAACACTGAGGAAACACTAGGCAATGTTGTGACCGGAGGTCCTAATATGCGAGATGATCATTCACCATGGAGGACGGAGGGAACGTGTCGCTGGGCCTGACATCCAAGACGTTTTAAACACACGTTTATATCTACATCTTGTACAAGAATGATAATAATTACTGAAGGTAGGCTAGATGATCACGTTGAAGTTCTAGCTACCCATCTCTTTCTCCAAGCGGCCGTCTCCTCCTTGAACCCCTCCGTCGGCCTGGTCCCGTAGCCTTCCCCCAATCCGTTGTCAGGAGGCGGATTACATCATCCTGCGCCAATCCGGAGGTTGGCAGCTCTTTTCCTCCGAGGAGAGCTTGGCCCAAAACGCACGCATATTACTATGCACGAACAGGGAAAAGGGGAGGCACAACGACCCCGTCTCCGCACCGGACATGGCATAGCGGGCCGATGTGAGGTGACGTGAAGGAATGTCCCCTTGCAAAATGCACAAACCCTTCATGACGGAGCCCAGCTGCTTGCCATGAATCATCGCAGTTGGATTGTGGCTCTGACGAGGTCGTCGGCTCGTTCACCATTGTCGCGTGCTCTGTGAGCGACTGCTCTTGTTGGGTAAACAGCCGATTGCAACACTAATTATACTAGGTCGCTTAGATTGTTTGAAAGAGCAAATATAAAGACGATAGAAATTAAAGCAGAAACGCTGCTTTGCCACTTCAGCCAACAATAAAGTACTTGAATATGAAGAAGCGTATAAGTTGCGTGAGCTAATCAAGGAATGTCTTTTTCCCCATAGGAATCCTGAACATATCATGTAGCCACCAAAGAACACGAGCTCTTATTCATTTAGTTTATTAACCCCACCCAGCCCCCTTTCTTACACTTCATCTAATAGGTTCTACGCCAGCACGCACACTAAAGTGAGAGATGTTATAATGTAGTGGATTATTAGAAGCTCAACTGGAACAAAACGTCCGAGCCACAGCAAAGCTGACCTTCGTCTAACGTCTCTCAGCGTTGGTAACTCTTCATTTTTACAAAGCCAGTTGATCGTTTCCCAAATAACTATATTTAGCGAAAAGTTGTTAAGTAGCGATGACAATAACTTTCTCAAAATTTGACTTTTTGATGTTTTCGTTGTTCCTCGACGTCCTGTGTATTAGGTTTAAATTGTTATTTAAGTTTTATCTTGGTGTGACAAGCACACGTTCTCAGTATGAAATAAGAATACAACCCACAATTTTAAAAAACCGTTTCACATCTCAAGATTATGATTTGCCTAGAAAAGCAGCTTGAATGTACCCGGATGGCTTACTGATAAGCTATTACGGTACGGCTTTAGAATTCACGAGGAATGTGGAGTGAGAGAAAGATAAAACAATGGAGATAGAAGGTAGGGCGGTCAACCAGACCAGAGTCCAGTTTGCCACCCTACACTGGTCTAAGAAAGAGGGCGAGTGGAAATAGGAATAGATTGAGCACTGCACGCATACAGCAGGTCGTGCAACAGCACTACAATATGTAACTGAGGCCGGTGTTTTTTCGAAGACTTCAGCATCGCACGAATCGATTTCTGGGCCTTCGACGGATGTTGCCAGGGTCCAAGAATTTGTTTCCTAAAAAAGGCAAACGAGCTCCGTGGTCTCTTCCAGTGTGTCATAAATTATATAATTGGGTCGTTTGTTTTCATTTTCGTGCAGCAAGGCGATGTGAGTGCCGTCTTGGAGTCGCTGAAAACTACTTACTCTTGCGCCTCTCCTACGGAAGTTATAAGCTTTATCGCGCTTAGGATAGCAAATAGTTCAGCCATTGTTGACGATGTTGCACGAGGTGACCTAAATGACTTGTTTATTGAAGTATCGTATAACAAATTCTGAAGTTTGAATTTGTACAACTGGAGCCATCTGTGTAGAAATCTCTACGATCCTTGTTATCGCATATGTAGTTGATATAATTCGTATAGTCAAGAAGTTGAGCAGATTTATTGAACCTGTCTCGTTCCCTAACTATACCATCTACTGCCAACGCTATTTTTGGGAGCGTAAGCAGACATGGAGTGCATTCTACATATGATCTATAAAACTAGTTTTTCGGGAGGATATAGAGGTGATCTTGACTTTCTTTACAGAATTGGCCTCACTGAAATGTCCGAGTGTCATTGTGGCTTTCTTGACGAAGACACATATCCCCGTCTTCTAGAATGCTCGTACCATGACACACGAAGACGCCGACTGAAATCTCCATTAATGGCATTAGACCTCAGTTTAAAGACATTGTTAGGCCCGTGGGCATCAAGAGCAATGAAATAGTGCTTTAATAGCCTTAAAAATTTTGGTCGACTGCGGCGTTTTTGACCGTTATTAACGAAAGAAAAAAAGTTTCGTTTATGAAAGCATTCTTTATTCTTACTAACAAGGCGCATATGCGATGTTATTTTGGTTAGCACAACCACTTGAGGGTTCCTTTGTTATGTGATACCGTTGTTCTTATTTCCGCTCTAAGAGTGCCTTTGTAATCTCGTGTTAATTTGACTTGTATGTGAGAACGCAACTTTGGTTTAATTATGTTGTGTGTTGCTATATGTTGTATCTTGCAACAGAATTTGGTATGTGCTACATATTCAAGAGCCAATGAGTAGCCGGCGTCATATTTGTGCTACAACATAGCCTTATGTTATGTCAATATTATCACTAATTAAAAAAAAGCACATGGTTGGCGTAAAGGGTAATGCGCAAATGACAGTTATTTATTTCATGGCGCGGTTCCGCTTGTCGTTTAACCAGGTCTAGCGCAAGAAAGAAAACAAAAATACAATATGTGAATCAGGATAGTTGTCACAATATTAAAACACTGCTCAGGAAACAAAAACAAAGGTCTGTTAAACATACAAGGCTCAGTTAAGGAAGAGTAAGATTTAGGCAGTTCCATTCAAACAATGCGAGTGGGGAAAAAAGTCTGCTGCTAGTTTTAGCAAAGAGAGTGCACTTGCTGTCATGTTTGCTTGATTTATTTATTCACGGGGTGTAACGTCCTAAAGCGATTCAGAAGCTACGAGACAGACCGTAGAGGATTTCTCTGGAATAATTCTGACCACTTGGTGCTAGCTTATGCATATGACTAAATATCAAGTGAAGCCAATTTAGACACTTCTTGTTCCTTCATAGTTGGAGTTTTTCAATGCTGCTCGCAATCAGTAGCTCAGTCAGAGAATCACAAAGATTGGAATAAAATAAAAAGATGTCTAACTTCTCGGCGGCCATGCTGTAATTACTCAGCACACGACGTTGAGTACAAGTTGATCTTTTCCTGTCAGCGGTATCGCGACGTTGACCTTCAGCAAAGCGGAAAATGGTGTACCGGCTCACACTTCCGGTTGCGACATGTGAAGTCGTTGTCGGTGTGACTTCCGCACCCTGTAACACACTCACTCGCTGCGCCTGCATTGATTTATTATTATTTTGCGGCTGCCGAAAGCGTGAAAATTAGGCAGACTGGTGCATAATCCTCACCATGTAGGCATGAATGACAAAGGAATGATATTATTATGAGATTGCATGCTAAAGCATTTACAGGCACAATATATTGAAATTAAAACGTAGTTCTTGCACAGCGGAGCCTAACAGAAGCGTTCACGAAATGCAACAGCGCCTTGAGTGAAGGAAGGTCCGTCACTTCGGCTCAGAGAAGCGTCGTGTGAAAGCGCGTTCCAGAATACGGGGGTAAGACACAGTGCACTTCAGCAAATTCGTGCATTGTGTAACGTTTGTTTTCAGTAACGATGAACCAAGCAGGTATCGTTGCAAATAGAGAAAAAAAGATGGGGGTAAAGGTAGGTCGCCAACATACGTGCTTTCGTTACCTTTTTACTGGCAACTTCAGCACCACTGGTTAGGGGGTATAAAAACACTTTCCGACTATACTAAGTTCATCACTGTAATGTAGATCAAAGGGACCAACATGGTTATGCACACAAAAAAACTAAGCCATAACTTAGCCCGGCTAACTATCTGAGTAGGCAATATGAGACTTAAGATTGTGACATCTCGACAGCTGCGCGCGTGTGGGTCACGGACGACCTTGCATACTCTCATTTGTCAAACCGACGTTTTTTACGTCGTATACAAACTTGTGATTTCGTGAAGACTGCATGTCGTTGAGCGTCAAAGTATGGAAAATGACACAGAAGGTGCTCTAGAGTACTCTACCAGCTAAACTCAGCCCATTAGATAATAAAGTGCTCTCGGAGGAAAAGATCCTGGGATCATGGCCTACGCATTCTTGCATCCGAAAGGCCACAAAAGCCCTTCACTTCCTGAAGACTGCTGGACTGTATACGAGCGCTTGTGGCAGTGGACATTCCTCTGCGATTGACTCTGGTAATGACTAACCCTTTATTATTTTTTTTCTCTCACTCTTATCTATTCTTCCTCTTACCCGCTCCCCAAGTGTAGAGTAGCCAACCGTGCATGTCCTTTTTAATCTCCCTACCATTCTCTTTTAGTTTCTCTCTCGCTCTCGTGAAGACTGACGTGCTCGCGTACGCTCAACACACTTCGAGTTTTCTGTGAGATACCTCCACAGTGACTCAAATCCACCTATAATGGTATATATAGAAATGCGGGACCGATATGGTGGAATCGAATCTGTCTTCCATACAGAGCAGCCCAATGCTCTAACGATTATCCTCGATCGCAGGTGTGTTTCTCTCGTGACAATGTTACTCTGTATAAAGGCTGGCGCGTGCGTCACGTGTAAGTTTGTGGAATTATTCCCTCGTGACAGCTAGCGCTTTGGGACACTGTGAGACTGCACACATTCGGGATCGGCCATACTTTTTAGACCAGGCGCTGATACCTCCGAAGTGGTTCAAGTCCGCTCATAATGCTATCGCATTACAAGTTAGCGGTCTGGTCGTTGCGGCGTCGTTAGCGACTTCTGTGGTTTCGACGTTCTTTTCCGCATCTCATTCTTGGCGCATCCCGCATTGTGGGTACGTGCTTTGTTTGACGCTCATCGTCACCATTCTCATATACGCGTCGTTTGTGCCGCTGATGCTAGTTTTATGGCCATGACGACAAAAAATTGCATGCAATGGCCACAACGTCAATGCTCGTCCTCTACAGCATTGCCTGTTGTAGCCTCCGAAAGGCATGCACAGATGCCATCACTCTCAGTGTATGGGATTCAAAAGCTTGCACAAATTGCGAAGCGCGATAGAGCAGTGGTTAGCGCTTCCGGTTCCTAACGTCACATTGTTTAAGCGACGTTAGTTAAGATTCTAATGGCGGTTGCATGCAAAAATTTCTTTTACGGGATTATTAGGGTAACCTCCGCACGTTTTACCGTATGTAGCACTTGATGTGTTGCTTTCCACTCTTTATTATGACACCTTTGTTGAGAATGGTACAAGAGCAAGGAAAGCATGGACGAAAAAATGCACACATACACACACAGATTTATGACGCTCGTATGACAACAACGGCGCTATGACACCATTGAATATCACGCGCTGTTCTAATGACTGATTATGCAGAACATATTTGGGCTCCCTGGTACCTTTGTGTCAGATGGCTTTCTGCAATATATAAGCTCGTTCGCTGCAAGCAATGTGGTGCCCTTGGTGAATAAAGTTTTCGTTTTTTTCGCCTTAGTGTGACGTTGAAGCTCGGGGCGATAAGGCGGCCTGATGATGAAGGAATAATGTCGTAGACCACCACGGTCGTAGTCAGCGTAACGGAATTGACAGAAGCACAGGCGAAGAAAATTCAGCGGTGAGCACTAGACTGCTGTCGCCGCAAAGAAAATGAAGGCAATATGAATTTGGGGATAAGTATCTTTTTATTGAACCGATCCCACTACGTATTATTAGATATGGTACCTACGATGATGATTTATTTGTATGTACATGTGTGAGTGGATGTATATTTACAAAGCGTCATCTTTCCGCATTTTCTCATAAAGGGACTTCAGTTCGTCGAGGTCCATGTAGCAGCCTTTCAGGTGCCTGAAACAAATAAAACGACATAAATATAGCTAAATCACGTTTTGAAGACATACTTGGAACTAACGGTTTCCAAAGAAACTCACTACATGACTTATGCCTAAGGAAATTCTTGTGATAGCTTAATTTATCTGCTTCCTCATACAACGTCCTTTAGATTTCCTCCCGCATTTGTTTAAGTTGCATTTGCCACAATATTTTTCATTTCAGACTCAGTTTCTCCCGAATTCCTTATGAAATTTAGCTACGTGGCCTTCGCAACGGCTCGCCTAATCTATTGAAGTGTAAAGTTTAAATTGATGCGGGGATCACTGAAAAGTCGTCTGATAAATCAGGTATGAACCGCTGAGCTTCCGGATGCTTTACGCATTGTTTTGCAAGTCATAGGATTTTTTTCTTACCATATACCATATACGCTAATTATCTTGATTAATGAAACGGAGACAGCCAGCAATGGTAATACGAGTCTACGTGGGAGGTCGCAAAAAGGCAGCTCTCTTTTTTCTTTGTATACTGGTACCAAGAGCGTCGCAGGCACAGTCGCATTTCTGTCTACAAGCAGTGCCGTGACAGATTTCGTACGAATGTAAACCGAACGAAAAAGATGTCGCATTTGACACACGGGATGGAAATAGTCTGCCTGCGGTTTTAATTAGCGTAGGTGGTATCACTAGCCCGTTCGTGACATTTTCTAGCGTTCTCTTACCTGTCAACCTTTGTGGGGTCAAAGCCCGTCCTTCCGTGCAAGATCCTGCGGTTGTTCATCACGACTAGATCACCGGGACTCAGGTAGAAGGAGTACTGGAGCGTGCTCTGCTCGATGCGCTGTGCGAACAGCCGTAGTGCCTCGTAGTAGGTGGCCACCTGGTCCTGGGGCAGCAGCGGCGGCCTCATCGAGAACAGGCTGAAGTGGATGTCTTTCAGCTTGCCCATGTAGTCGACGCTTATCACAGGCCACGTTTCCCGGAACCACCTCTGCGCAAATAGCGGAGCAAAACGTTTTTCAATCGGTCGGTCGGTGTTGGCTGTTTTTATGAACTTCCACATTTGTCTGTTATTTTCTTTTGCTCTCCTGCGTCCATTGTTTATTCAAGAGAAGCAAAGTGGGTGCCCTTAACGTTAGCATCATCCTTTGTTACTTTATTGCTTAGCTTGCTTTCATAACTTAGCTTTTAAATGCATTCATAGTTGACGGAGCATGTTGCTAAACTAGTGTAGTCATTTGGCCTGCTGTTGCATAATTGGCAAAGCTTTATGCTGTCGTCTGTAGCACAGGAAAACAGGATCGTGTTACTTAAAGCAGCTCCTTTCGAGAAGCTGTTTTACTGGTCCATTGATCACTAAACATGCCACGCATGGTGTTGACACAGTTACCTGGAGGCATGCATGAGTTCACTCGTATTTGAGAAAAAGTTAACAAGGTAAACTGCCCTTCATATCGCAAGAGACCGAACTCTTAACTAGACGACCATAGTGACATTTGCCAGATCCAGATCTGCCAAATGTCTTCGTGTATTTCAATAGGGAAGGCCTACGGCGCTCGTCTTAGCATTGCCTTATTGTAACAGGCTACAAAACTGCCAGCAGGCTGCTTGGCCTGCGCGTTTTCCCCTACCTTTGATGAGATACACCTTTTAATTTTCGGGCAGGAGTTGCAAGAAAGCTACCCGCGCCGATTTCTCACTATGGCGTTCTGTTGCTGTGCATGTGGTTGTTCAATTACTTGCCATGGCGACAGCGTTCATCTTGGAGCCGCATGCAAAAGAACGCCGTCCTGTTGAAATTTAACTGTACGTTAAACCTCCAGCGATTAGAATTAGTACGGATACCTTCACTACAGCGTTCCTCGCAAATCACCGTGAAGTTTTGGCGCATTCAGTGTTATCACGTTGCTTAAAGGAAACTGCTACATCTATAACCTTCTCACGGCATACTCACGTCTCTCTCGGCGTCCAGGAATGAGAACATGACCGGTGTCGTCGAGAGAATCTTGAAGTGCTCGGGGTAGTTGTAGCGTAGCCACTGAGCCGCGTAGAAGCCGTCCACGAAGAAAGACTTGCCGCCGGCCTTCTGGCCGCAGGTGGCTGGGTCGGCAGCCCTGAGGCAGTGCAGAAGCTGCACGCCCGGTGCCCGTTCCCGGTACGCCAGGTCGGTGTGGTGGCCGAACTGGACTCCCGTGTAGGACAAGTGGGTCTTCGGGTCAGCGTTGTAGCGCACGTCGAAGGTCAAGCCGTAGCCGGTCTCTCGGATGTAGCCCATGCGCCGTGCGACACTAATGATCTCGTGCTCGTGGAGGGGCACTCCTAAGGACAGCGACGAGTACGAAGAGAACTTTTAAAAGCCCGCCGTCAACAAAGTTGCACACACGAAAACGAGTTCATTCTTGTGTTCAACCGAAGCCATATATGTATATAGCTCGCAACGTTTATAATTTTAGTGTCCCGAAATCAAGACGTGTAGAGTATACTGTCGCTACCACTTTCTTATGGTGACAGCCAGTATTTTCACTTCTCACGCTGGATACTGATGTACTAATGTACACTAATTTTATTGCTTGTGCGTGTATGCGTGCGCGATGGTTTGTTGGTGTTTCTGTGTACTTTTGTTTATTTTGTTTACGTTTAGTTCGCAAATATCATAGTTGTCCCGTTAAAAGGCATCTCAACAACCTCATATACTCAAGCTCTATTCACTTATGTATTACTTATTTAGTTGCATCGCTTCACTGCTTATAAACATCTACAGATGGGCGATGGTGATTAAAACACACATACACACGCACGCACACTATATGTATATATATACTTTTATACATTGGAAGACGGTAAGAAAAGCAAGTGCGGAAAGCTTACCTTTGAGGACGGAGATGCCGTACTTGCAGACGTTCTTGAGCATCTTCTTGAGACCAGCACGCGTGCCCATGAAGTCTTCGTACTCCAGTTCAGGCGGGTTCTCTTCTATCTCGTCACGGTTCCACAGGATCACAGAAGACTTCTTGTTTGTGTAGGCCTCATCCTTGATGTCATCGTGCGGCTGCGGCACAGCCATGGGCTCGGCAGCGGAAGCAGCAGGGGCGGCTGCCACGTTAAAGGTGGCTGGTGGTACTCTGCAAGTTGTTAAATGGAATACAACAAATTTTTAATGCGAGAAACGAAGTCACGGGATATGTTAACATTTGAAGAGTGTCTGAAATCATATAGCTTTCCCATGTGGCTACCATGAGCCATTTAACGATCAGAATTTTATTCATATGGCTCAAGGTATTCCACGATTGAATTGTATATTACTAGGCTATAGGTAGACCTTCGTGTAACCCTTCAGTATAAGAAAGGACGGTTGCAAAAGTAAATGGTTGCGCGAATTCTCAGTCACAGAATAGAAAAATAGTCCGTCAGCTACTGCCACATGTTACATTTCTTGAAGAGTTCTAGTATTAATAATTGACATTCGAATCTATCAGCTGCGTGGAAATAGCGATCCTGCAGTTTATGAAGTCTAGGTCGCTTGATGTATTTAACTCGCGCTTTCGTTGTTTGGGCGCCTATGTCTCTGCAGAGGTCCGAACACGTTGAGCTCAGGGATTCACTGTTACGTAGCATGCAGCTTAGTAATAGGCAGAATTTGGTGACTTACGCTTCTCGCTCCTTGGGCTGGAACAGCTGGGAGAACTGGTGGAGCCACTCGGCAGAGTAGGTGCTGGCATGAGGAGGCCTGCGTGCCGACTGCGGCCAGAAGACCTCCAGAAGCTGCGCGTTGTTCTCGACGTCCCAGGAGAGCGGTTGGATCTTTGGGTCGATCTGGGCGCTGTTCAGCTGCTTTTCTTGCGTCGGTGGGTGCACACACGCCTGGCACCGGCAGCTGTCTCGTAGCTGTCAGAGCAGGAACAGAAATATATTTATTACGCTTGTCCTTGGTGGTATTTGGTTACACTGTCTTTCTTTGTAATTTCAAACGGCAATTCACCATTTATTCAAAATCTCCAATGTTTTAGCTAAAGCTTCAGTGAGAGTCGTAGCACTGGCGTTAGCTTTGTGGTCTGTGTTTTACTGTTTATTTCAACTTTTTGATATACATGCATTCTTGCACCCATGCCGTGCTTTTTTTCCTAATTAGCAAACGAAGTGTTTAGGTGCTTGTAGGGTAGTAGCCAGATAACAAGGGGGAGGGATGTGTGTGGCGCCACTGTTAAACATCATGGTGCCACCGTTACATTGTGTGGCCCTACTGCATGTTTATGGGCCGCTAATTCTGCCGTAAAGAACGCATAGGGCCATACACCTACACAATTTCTTCGTTTGCGTCTTCGGTTTCACTGCATTACAGCAGTTAACATGCCTACTGCTGGAGGATAGCGATTGATTATAATTTATGCTGTATTCAAATGAAATTATTTTTGTTTTACACTATTAGGCGTAATACAACTGCGATGATACTCACCCAAGTGCTGCTGAACTGGCATTTGCTGTTGTCGGAGAAGGTGACGCATAGGGTATTCTCGCTGGATTTGTACACATCTTTGATCTTTGGCGGGGGAAGTGAGATTTCTTCATGCTCTTCGGCGAGAACGGTGCTCATATGACGAGACGGTCTTGCCGCTGGGGGATGGAGAGAGGCAAAGGCAAGATCACTCAGAGCCACGACTTTCACTGTAGACATGCTGAGCGAATATGACTTTCGGAGCTATGCATGCTTGCATGTGCGCCTTTGTTAGTGTGTTAGCCTTGACTTCTGAGGAGCAGTTCGTTATGACATAAAGGAAACTATTTGAAAGCTCGAAAGAAAGAACGATTTGGAACGACGCTTGCGTGAGTTGCCGACTGGCAGTATTAGTTGTTTTGCCAGCAGATAATTTCTATGTGTACTATCCAGTCCTTTTGAGGTTAGTTTACACTTGACTACACTTGGGGCGAGGGTGGGGGAGGCGGGTGAGGCTGCAAGAAAGTTACACCGCTCATATGAATACGTAGTAATGTCTGTCTGGCTCATACCTAATAATGTCTGTCATAACGAGCAGATAAGGACAGAAGCTCGGGCACGTGGTCCCTTGATTGGGCACTCTAGATCTCTTATATAGGTCTGTTTGCAGAAAAGAACTTTAATACACATGTAAATGTTTCTTAGAATCTAAAACCTTGTTTTTCTCTCGTTCCTTCCACGGGTAACCGCATAAGTGTGTGTGCCCATATGACTACCACTATGATTAATTCCCAAAATGAGTGATATTCACATTAAGCCAGTAAACCTTGTACAACTGAAGATTTATGAAAATTTGGCCTTAGAAATATTCCACACGTAAGGTAGTCACCTACCTGTAGCTTTGGTGATCGTGACACCGGAGGAACGGCATTGAATGATGTGCCTCCCGGTTCCAGAAAGAAGGATTTTCCTGCAAACTGGGGAAAGAAACAGTCTGATATAGTGATCCGTCTCATTAAGAAACGTTGAAAAGCAATATGCAGTGTAAAGCAACATTTCTTAATGCAGTTGTCATAGTCGCTCTCTCTCTCTCTCTCTCATTCTCTCTCTGTATGTTTATTACGGCCTGCAGGTACAATGGCTGTTTCTATGATTACCTGTACAAGCAGCCTCTAATCCCAGTGATGAACAAACGCCTGCTGCTAACACAGCCTACCGTCTGATACCCTCTGATCTTTCAGGTCAAATGACTGTCCGAAAATGTTCATGACATGCTTACTCCGATTGAATGGCTTATCAACGCACCGGTTATCAGCGAGCCATAATTTAATAATTGGAAGATGGTAGTCTTCAGCGCTTCTGAGCTCAGTAGCTGTTGTCTCCTAGCCCATTGTTACGTTGCAGGTCGCGTGCCCTTTGGACGGCATTCGACGTTCACTCCGGCACAACACAATGCAATGATAACAGACAAGGACGTGTGAGATAATTCGTGTCACGTATGCCGCCTGCCGAACCGAGGCTTCCCTGTGGAACCGTTAGAGTGTGACGTCCTCGTGATAATGAGCGATAGCGCCGCTAGTATGGGGACGGTGAACGACATAACTCTCCGGCAGGGATGCCCAGGGGTAAAAGTGCAGCGAGTGCCATGTTGACAGGTACTTGATGGTCTTCGGGGCACAATTTACTCATACCACTGCTTATCATTTAGCTCTCCAACGATGATAACACGGGCACACTCTTACGGATAGAGCAAAGCAGCCAATTAGGAAGAACAATTGCTTGTTGGCACAATATATTTGACAGCAGTAAGTGTCGTGTTCAGTGCCGAACGGTCCATATCGCGCAATCGTTCATGCTTGTAAACCGAACCGGTTCAAAGTGGATCCCTTCACTGATGGCCATTCTTGTATTTGTATTCAGACGACAATATGATATTACTCTAAAATACATAAAGCGCTCTAAGTAAACATTCGGCTTTAAAGCATGGCAATTTGGATAGCGGCATTAAATATAAGGCGGCAGACGTGAAGTCAGCCCTGTCTACTTGTGGATTTCTTATCCTACGTCCTTGACCCAATAATAAAATCTGCTTGCTCAGCACCCTGATAAAACTGTGCCATCGCTTTTCTAGCAGATATTCACCCGCTTTAAAGCGTTCTTCTGCGTCGTCACTGCCATAAGAAGGCTGAAGCGGCAAGGGTACACAAGTTCGCCCCACGTTGTATATGTATGTCTCCAACAGCGGAGGCCGCCACCACTGTCCCGAGTCTAAGAGCACATCAACTTTTCAAAGCAAGGTGAGCACCGGCACCGCCTCTCTCACTTCGGCAGTCCAAGGGTCGCGTCTCGAGAGGAGGGGAGGGGGCCTCCCTTATCGTTGTCTAGCCGCCTGTGCTCTCAGTGATGTAACAGCGATTGAGATGCCATAAAACCAGCAAACAGAGACTCGCTGAGCAAGCGCACATATCGTTTCAGCTGCGGACTCAAGCAACAGTGATAACATGTATACTTCAAGCTTCCCCCCCGTGCCGGTGCTTCGACAGAGAAGAAAACCGTGTCGGCAATTTGCCAGCCGTCGTTGCTGTGCTCACAGCGTGCGGGATTTTGTGCCTCGGCGTCAAGGGAACGTGAGGTCACGGTCCTCCGGACATCTTTACATGCTCTCGAGTGGCTTCGCGAGCAAAGTCATTGTGCAAAGTCATGCTTAACGCTCGACTTTAATCAAATGGGATAGCTTGGAATCGCTCCAGCAGAAGAGATTCAGAGGAAGCGCTTGGCACTACGCCAGATTCTGAGGCAAATGTGAAAAAACAAAAAATAATGTGCATAATGCGGAGTGTTTGCGACCTGCGCGCCTGTTTTGTGAAAAAACACGTTGCGCAATATGGGTCGTGTAACATATGCGCCATTAGAGACTAGGTAATTCACTTGGAGCTGGTCGGTTGACTGCACGATGCGTCAAACAAGCTTTGGACTATAGAGAGCGCCATCAGTCATTTAAGAAATTTGATTATGTGGCTATAGTCAGTTTCATCCATGAGTTCATATTTTCACTTCGTTATGAATTCCTACGACGTATTAAGAAGTCATTTCTATGCAGTCACAAAGGATGCTCAAGGCATGGTGTTACACTTAAATATTAAAATGTTCAGCGAATAAATGCTGATTTTTCTTTCCTTTTACAGAGGAGCCTTTCGTCGTATGCCACAAGATATCCTTCTTTTTATACGTCTTTACTTCTGCGTTTAATAGGCGAAGCCTTGCGGCAAAAAAGGGGTGCTTATCATTATATCCTTATTTGCGAACTCTGGCTCTCTGTGTGTAGTCATTTCAATATACGTGTCAATATTTTTTGTTATTTATGAATTGAACGGGGCCTAATGCACGGCTGCGATATCGATGCAAATAAACACTCAGGACGGAATACCAAGAAATGCTAAACTTGCAAGGGCATCCTCAAAACGTCACTCCGTGAAGCTCATTGTGTAGGATTTCCTCTGCTTCCTGAGCCGCTTGTAATGTTAACTGAACATGCCTCCGACTGCTACGTATAACTAGATTTCAGGAACAGAAATATCGTGCTTGAGCATTCCTCGGAAAGGCAACTTAACGTTCATATGCAAACACTGTACAATCTATGACTTGGGGAGGAGGGCATTGACCCAGGTCTTGGTAGCCCCACGAGCTAATCTCCAATTTTGCTTAAAGGGTGTCAGATACACCGCCTTGGCCCATAATTGACAAGATTTGCGTAAACACTTGCTTTCAATTGACAGGTAAAAGTACACGAGCACGTGTACTCACCTTCCATGGTTGCAAAAGTTCTCTCTGCCAACTTTTCATGTATGGGTTGGTCAGCTCTGCACTGGAGTTCAACTTGGTTTGAAAGAACCTCCAGGGTCCACCATTCTTTATGCGGATGGGCGGCCAATCAGAGACTGGACCGTGAACCACGTGACCAACACAACCTTCGCCTACCGCTTCTCTCGCCGCCATGTCCGAGGAATTCTTCACCCGCTCCCATTTCTCCGTGACTCTCGAAGTTTCTCGAACCTTCTCGCTGCTCGCGTTAGAGAGAAAGGGAGAGATAACCGCCGTCCCGATGGCGCGCGCACGCGCGCGTTGCTCGGCACGTCGTCGCGGGTTCCGCATACGTGATGTCGAAGCCGGGCTGCTGTCAGCGTGCGAAAACATTGGCAGCTAGACGTGGCTAATTTCATAGGATGTGGAACAGTGACGTCTGGTAGGCGCCATGCATTGCTCAAGCTCGCACAATTCATCACGAGCACTAAGCAGATTTGCCAGGTGCGCCAGGTAAAAGTTGTATTTTCCTCCCATCATCCAGAGCAAGTTTATTAGCGTAGTTGGTTGCTATTGCAAATATAAGTATATGAGAAGATACCCCCCCCCCCCCCCCCGAAAGCTTGTTTCTTAGACGTCTGACTGACACTTCACATTTCCTTACACCAGCGTAGATCTTGCACGTTTCACAAATTGTTTTTTTTTTATTATCTCCCTCAGTCATTTCTGCGCGCTTTGGAGCGTTTCTAGCATAACTGTAGTGTGTAAAGTCTTGCGGTAACTTAAGCACATCAAGAGAGTGTTTTGACATTCTTTTGTAAAAGCACGAGACGGCCTTCCGACGCCATGTCCCTCTCTGCTCTTGTTCCCAACGGCCGGTAAACAACCTCAACTCGGCCGGATGTGACTTTTCATGCTTCGCTGATAAATTTCCTATACAATGTCCCTCCACACAGCTGTTTGCATTCATCTCTTACCTCACAAAAACAAGGGCCTTTCGTTAACGTTACCGAGAGGCGTTTTCTTTCTTTGTTGTTGTTCTCGCTCTATCTTATTTTTCGTCCCCTCTGTTTGCTTACACCTAAACCGTCGCTTGAGCAACAGCGGCGTGACGTACAAACAGCCGCTAGTTCAAGCGACGTCGACGACGGTGTTCCCCGACCTTGAAGTGCGGCGAGAGTGAGAACAGGCTGGGGGAGAAGTTGCGATACGGAGTCGGCTCTCTCGCACCACAGGCGAGTCGCCACTTCCTTCTCTGACCCAGTTGGCCGTGTTGCTGGGTGGTTGTCGACGCGCACGAAGACAAACACGCAGCGTCATTGCCGGGAACCGATAGCGCGCAGCTGCAGCGACAGGCCAGAGTCCGCTTACGAAACCCGTTCGCTTCGGCGGCGGGCCGAACGTTTTGCAGACACTCGCGACTCCTTGTGCGTTCTCCTTCTATCATCGTGTTGCTGTAATGGTATCGTCGATGAACTGGCCTCTCGTGCTGCAGGTGAACTGCGTCTGTGCCTCGCAGGTGTCGGTTTAGAATGAGTAACGCGCTTATTGTCGACAGTAGAGAGACAGTTGCTCACCACAAACAGACGCGTGTCGGCGGCTCAGAGAAATACTTACGTGCGTGTTATGTAAGAGAAAGACGCGGAAGGGCTGGCGTCAGAAATATGCGATGCAAGAATTTAAACATTGCATTCCAATTATTTGCGGTTGTTCGCCTGCGGTCCGAGTTGCGCTTCGCCTATGTTTTCATCGCGACCGACACTTCGTAAGTGGTAAATAATACGGAAGGAATAGAATGGAGTGAAACGGATGGCTACATTATACAGGCTTCGTCTACCGACAAAAAAAGTTCTCAACAACTAGCTTGAATCAATATTGCTTCACCACCCAGCGAGTAGTCTGAGCATATGCACCACGTGTGAGAGCCGCTACAATGAGCAATGTCTGCGGAATGTAAACTTAATTCAGCTGATCAGGACGCGTGGGAAACACTACCAACTGGTAATGATTTTTTTTCTTTGAAGTTTCCGCAACATATAAGTGATTTCTCTTTCCAGCTTTTTCAGCACGAGCGTGCGCTTGTTGCTAAAGTATTCACTATACTCTATCTAACGTGAGCTGTTAGCACGCAGTAGAGGAATGGGAACAAGAAATCACGCGAAATGTGAACGAATGGTTGAAACTTGGTAGCAGGCACTCTTACTGTCTGTTTGAAAAAGTACCTTGAAATGTTTTCACTGCGTAGGATCTTGAGATGAAGCTGATAACCAAAGATGAGTTAGCAACAGCATCTGCGAAAGTGTGTTGTGGCAATGGGAAGGCCTAATTGTAGCCGGCTGACGATGATTACGTGGCATAAATATACAGGGCAAAGCCTTCCTTGCGCAACTTCAAGACGAAAGTGCGTGGAAGACCTATGCACTCTCTCTCGAAGATTTCGCGAACGAGTATAACTAATCTTGTGAAAGTTTGAAAGTTATTATTAGTTGAGCATGTGTTGAATGCTGACCGGATTAAGTTTCACATTTGCAAAACGGCTCCTAAGTAGTAACTGATTAAATATAGTTACTTCAGCAATGACTTCATTGATACTGTCTGACATCCACCAGCGGTTAGAATTAAAAAAATATGAAAAGAAATGAAAAGAAACTCGTCATCTGCACTACAATGTCTTCAAGAAAACTCGATCATGTTCGTTAAAACAGCTGGGGAAAAAAGAATTGCGTTCGATGCAGACATTAAAACAGCTGGGAAAAATCATTTTGCAGAAAATTGACGAAGAGCATAGCATATTAACATATATTCTTGAAGTCGAGGTACAAGGGCCCGCGGTCATATTGGCCCACCTGTAGTTTTCGCCTGTCAATATGAATAAAAAATAAACGGGCCGTGTTAAAAGAAGGGCGCATGTCAAGCATGGTAAGATTACACACTATAGCAAGGGGGAGCATGCTGCATCGAAGGGAGACATGAATACTTTTCCCCTAGTTCTATTTACGCTTATCATGTCCACAGGCATTTGCAGCAGAAACAGCAGACATATTAACCACCTGCGCCTTGATCAACGAACAGAGCTGGGGCAACCTGGTTTGTAAGACTGTACATACAAACAGAACTTTTGTGTGAGCCAATGGGTTCATGCTCGAACCGTTGGGAAAGCAGCGCTAAGCAACACGGGGACATGAACGCATAGCACACACGACGAGTGCTGACTCACAAAGTACTTATTGCCACAGTCGAGTAACTGTGGATTCGCAATCTGCTTTGACAGGGCCAATTTAGGCAACCTATGTTAAAAACATTCGTTTCAAGATTTCATTTTTTTTTTTTGACAGGGCGAGTCCGACAACCTATGATAAAAAATTCCTTGTAAGGATTTCGTAAATGATATCGTTAAAAGAATGTTTTTATCATAAATTTTCTGGACTGGCCCTGTCAAAGCAGTTTGTGAATTCGTAATTACGCGATTGTGGCACATACAAATGTATGGGTGATGGCAATGTATACTAGTTGTATGTCAGTTTCTCTCGTGTGCACTGTGTGTCTGCTCCCTACGTTTTTTCGCTCCGCTTTCCCAACCGCTTGTGCATACAACTTTGGGTGGTAGCAAGCTTAGCCAGCAAATAGCGAATACTAAGGTCAAAATGTCCCCGGAATGAGAATCTTCTGCTACCCGATTCGCGTGCGTTCTTGAAAGAGAAAAGAACGTCGATGTGCATGTCCTCCTTTTGGCCAAAATGATCGTTCGGCTACGTGATTTTTCACTGAATAACCAAATTTCCATATCTATGTTTATTGCGTTGTAGCCGAAGGGGATAAAATGGAAGAGATATCTTGTTTACATACACATTAGGAGGCTGTGCCTTTGTGATCATGCACAGAGCGTGAACTCGATAAGAAATGACCGTTGTTCGTCGTTATACGTGCATGCGCTTTCACACATATTATTATTTATCGCGTGTGGCATGCACTGTTCCAGCCAGAAGTAAACTCAGGCTGAGTCATAACGCAGGCCTCGGTGAACATGCAATTATTATTTGCTTTGAAGTTTTGAAGTTTGAAGCTTATTTGTCCTACCTGCTTGCAAAAAGGGGAGCAGAGGCCAAAGGCTGCATAGGGTGACAAAAGGCCTCCGCTCCCATTACACTTCGGCACGCAGGCCGATGAACGTGACATAATACTGCACCTCTAATCATTTTGAGAAAAGATGATCTTTCACAGGATAAGAAAAAAAAAGAGAGAAACAGCACAACTGTGGCTTAAGTCATGATACATTGTCAACATTTACACAACTAAGTTGTCACAAACTTGTACTGAAGGTGAAATAGAGCAAAAGAAAAAGCATTGTATCACGCAATGCACAAGGCTAACGCAAAATACATCATTATTTATGCAAAATCAATATTGTGACGTGTCAGGATGGACTTGACAATGGTACTACAAGTATAGGATCCGCAATCGTGAGACCATGTAAGCGATTTAGCAATGTAGGTACTTGGTATGATATGTGTTGTTCACCATAATTTGTCCTCAGAGTTGTTGTTGTTTTGTGTTGCTGACATATGTTGTACTTTTTACGCGCTGATATGGTTGATATAGTTAATATATCGTATATAGTTTTGCAGAAGCCATCGTAAACGCTTGTTAATAGTGCAGTCGTGTTACTTGTAGCGTTAAAAAATTTCAGAAAGTATTTTAGTTTGCCAGTACCTGATAAGGCCGTGATATTCTTCGAAAGCTCGTAAAACTCCTTTCTTCAGAATTAGTGGTTTTTGATAATTAGTTTGTAGATCGTACCCCATACCAAAATGCAGTATGCACTCTAGAATAAAACAGATCATAATATAATGCATTTTACAACTGTTTTGGTAGGTCTGGGTTGAATTACTAACAATTTATCATGGAATTTACACATTGATAATATCTGTTTTTCCGCCCTGCGTAAATTATATTTTTTGCGACATAAACTTAAAAATTACTCATCTAACGTAAAACTGCTTGCTTATTATTCATTAATTAGACCGAAACTTGAATATGCATGTGTTGCTTGGGACCCGTTTACTAGACAAAATAATAAATGTCTCGAAAGGGTACAGAGGAAAGCTGTGCGATTCACATATTCGAAATTCTCTCGATATGACTCCCCCTCCCAAATAATGCATAATAATGGCATCGAAATCCTTGAGCAGCGAAGGGAGAACTTAAGAATTCGATTTCTTTCCATGCTTATGAATGGAGATTTATCAATTAATCCTGCCTCCTATCTGTCTAGTTTGACGTCTAGGCTTACTCGACACCATCACCCGAATTCACTAACACCTTATTTTGCATGGACGGATGTATTCAAGTATTCTTTTTCCCCGAACTATAACAGACTGTAATAACTCGTTGTTGCCTGTTTCAATAGATTGATGCATATTGTTACTGTGCTGTCTGACCACCCTGCTTGTACCTGAACTAGGTTTGCAGTATGAAATAAATTTTAAAAATGTTTGTATAGCCATCCAACAAATCTACTAAGTTCTATTGTTAGTTCTTTATACATGTGTATTCTACGTCAACCCTTTAGTAAACCAAACTCATAAGAACGTCTGGCTCTTTACCTGCACTGTGTGCCACCTAAAAAAAGTTGTGTATTTACGGGACTTTTTGATTGAAGCGAATAATATATACTTCGTCTTATCAACATTTAGCTGTAATTTAGTAGACTAACAAACGCTCCCTACACCTGTAAACGTCATCGCACACGTCGCACAGGTTACACAATCATCATAGCTTCACGCGCATCTATGGTAAAACAGAAGCGTTTAACTCGTCTGCAATTCCACGTGCCATTCGGATCCATTGTTACCATTGTTAACCATTGATATCACACTCACTGTTCTGTGTTATCTTTCCTACTTTTTTCTTGCACTGTAATACGTTTGTTACAAACTTATAGAGTTCCTTTTTATTGTACTTATATGCTGCTTTATGTAGCGAATATGTTTCTCTAACTTTTAGGCTGTGTACTTGGCTGGTGTTTTTTTTATTATTATTACTAGATTGTATGTAGTTACTTGATT
Source organism: Dermacentor andersoni (assembly GCF_023375885.2). NCBI lineage: Eukaryota > Metazoa > Arthropoda > Arachnida > Ixodida > Ixodidae > Dermacentor > Dermacentor andersoni. The sequence continues at coordinate 130,171,522 of NC_092818.1, forward strand.
CTATGCCCCCCTTACTCAATCCCCATGTAGGGGCCTTGTAAGGTATTTTACAAATAAAAAAATAAATTTAAAAAAAACTAAGCCAACCTGCCAGCTTATGAGGTAATTATTCACTTGATGCTCAAGTTATTGAATGTATCGAACGCTGAAAAAAATATTAGTGTCATTGCATATATTATTAGCTTGGGAAAACATCGTATGTCGCAGAGATCGTTTGTATAAATTATGAACAACAGAAGGTCCAGTATTGACCCCTCCCGTATAGATGCATAAGCCAATGCACTGTTATTCATGCTAAGGGTGGTTTCTTAGATAGCCTTTCATTACCTTAATAACCCCTCCACGCACATCGTATGTAAGAACTTGATGATATACCGAAATAAATGCTTTCCTAAAGGCTATAAACAAGCCCAATGTGTATATCCTAAGTTCAATATTTTTATTTCATCACCATCATCATCAGCCTATTTTATGTCCACTGCAGGACGAAGCCCTCTCGATGCGATCACCAATTACCCTTGTCCTGCGCCAACCAATTCGAACTAGCGCCTGCAAATTTCCTAATTTCATCACCTCACCTAGTCTTCTGCCGTACTCGACTGCGCTTCCATTCTCTTGGCACCCATTCTGTAACCCTAATGGTCCGCTGGTTATTTAACCTACGCATTACATGGCCTGCCCAGCTCCATTTTTTCTCTTAATGTCAATTGCAATATCAGCTATCCCCGTTCGCTCTCTGATCCACACCGCTTCCTTCTTTCTCTTAACGTTACGCCTAACATTCTTCGTTCCATCGCTCTTTGCGTGGTCCTTAACTTGTTCTCGAGCTTCTTTGTCGATCTCCAAGTTTCTGCCTCATATGTTAGCACCGGCAGAATGCATTGATTGTATACCTTTCTTTTCAATGATAGTCCGTCAGCCAGTCGGGATCTGACAATGCCTGCCGTATGCACTCCAACCCATTTTTAGTCTTTTTTAAATTCCCTTCTCATGATCAGGGTCCCCTATGAGTAATTTACCTAGGTAAACGTACTCCTTCAACGACTCTAGAGGCTGCCTAGCGATCCTGAACTCTTGTTCTCTTGCCAGGCTATTGATCATTATCTTTTCCTTCTGCATATTAATCTTCAAGCCCACTCTGGCAACCTCTGTGTTAAGGTCCGCAATCATTTCTTGTAACTCGTCCTTAGTTTCGCTGAACAGGACAATGGAATCTACAAACCGAAAGTTGCTGAGATATTCACCCTTGAACCTCACTCCTAAGCCTTCCTAGTTTAATAGCTTGAATACTTCTTCCAAGCATGCAGTGAATAGCATTGGTGAGATTGTGTCTCCTTGTCTGACAGCTTCCTTTATAGGTATCTTTCTACTTGTAGAGAATTTAGGTAGCTGTGGAACCTTTGTAGATATTGTCGAATATATTTATGTAAGCCTCCTGTAGTCCTTGATTGCGTAATGCCTCTTATGACTGCTGGTACCTCTACTGAACCAAATGCCTTTTCGTAATCTATGAAAGCCATATAGAGAGGAAGAGGGTGCCCTGGAGATTTCTTGATTACCTGATTGATGGCATCCATTTCTTCATTGTACAATATCCCTTCCTGAAGCCAGACTGTTCTCTTGGTTGACTGAAGTCAAGTGCTGCCCTTATCCTATTGTAAATTATCTTGGTGAATATTTTATGCAATACTGGAAGTCAGCTATTGGGCCTATAATTTTCCAATTCTCTAACGTCTCCCTTTTTGTGGATTAGTATAGTGTTCGCATTCTTCCAGTTCTGTGGGACCTTTGTAGTCGTGAGACGCACTGAACGTGTAACGGGAAGATCAGGAGCAGATGTCAAATAGTTTAGGGCATGTAGACAATAAAAATGAAAGCACATACGTGACATACTACTTTTTTTAGGGGATCTAAAAGATTAATGCCGGTAGTGTGGATAACTTGCAAAAAGTACACAATAATAAGCAGCCAGGGGGAAAGTGTAAAACTTGTGAAGTCACGTATGGTGCTGTGCGGGATCTGGGCTTTACCGTTCAACTTCTTTTTCGTGCCTGTGTGGCGTATAATCCATGTGTATCACGCACGTGATTTGATATTGGACCCAGTACATGAGCTCACTTTTTTCTTAATATTCTACCAGGTTGATATCACGCAAAACTATTTCAGGACGTGACCACATTTTCTACGAACATCCCCCCCCCCCCTTTCTTTTCCACTGCGCTTAAAGTCATAGAGCTATTCCAAATTGTTGCAATTTTCGTCATTCCTTTAGTGTATATCAGCGACGCATAAGACAATCCTTAATGTTTGTTTTCTTAGCGACAACAATACTAACGCTGCCACAAGATAGTTTCAACAGTCTACACAAGCGGTGGAGTGAGTGTTTCATAAAACGCACGATATGGGTATACGTTATCCTTCAGGTTTCATCGTAACAAAATAATGAAAAGTGCGAAGTGCATGTGTTCATTGTCTCCGCTTGCACCCACTCGTGACTTTTGCAACTTTTCATCGCATGCTCACAAAACTGACTCATGTATTTGAGATATCACCTCGACAGTCAGGGACCCCCAGTGTCATCCAGCTCACCGGTTCAAGGGCTTGTCAAACAGATCACTCCGCAAAGTATACCAGACAGGCCTGCCGTTGTGTCCTTAGCTTTGCCCTTCTATATTCGTATTCCACAATAAGCATTTGTTTGATACAGTATTCGTTGCATTCTGTGATAAAGGGCCCCAATCAACAGTTGTTTATTTGTACAGGGGAAGCATGTTTGTTGCCTTGGTGCTGGTAATGTAATCTTTAGTAAGTTTGCACAGCAATGTCTTTCTGGTGATAAGTATGTCTTTGAACACCCACACCAATTGCAATCCCAGGTGGCGTTGCCTATGCTTCAAAGCAATAAAGCAATGTGCCAATGGAGTGCTGGTGCTAGACTGTGACGAAGGAGTGCGATCATAAAAATACACGTGGTCATTCGAAGCTTATCACTGCGCGTCAGATCTTAAGCGACTCAACCTCGAGCGCAGTAGAAAGTTTTACGACACAGGAGGCTCTTTATTCTAAGCATCATGCATGCGTCAAATTCTGCGACGTTTTCTCTTGAACCAAATCGGAGAGTACGCAAATCCCTCGCAACCAGAGAAGCTAAAATGGTGGAACCACATAGTGGCGAAAGCCCAGGTGTCAGGTGTGTAGCTCAGACTACAGCTCGCCTGCGTAATGTGTTCTCAGCTAGACATCTCGGAATGAACGCACACACCGCGGTCACACGACCACAGGCGCCAGCGGTCGCGTGTTTATCTCTCCCCTCCTTTATTCGCATTCTGTGATAAACCCCGTCTAGCTCGCACTCGTGCTCAACTATCGGCGTCTACGAATGCTGACACGGGGATTCATGTGAGCAGTGACGTCACAGGCAGCCAAGGACACAGGCCGTGTTTTTTCTTACGCGTGCGCATCCTTCACGAGGGGGTTTCCTGACCTTGTGGCTCGCGCTCGTCCCCAAGGGCGTCCTGCTCCACGGCGGACATGTTGCGCAACTTCGCGAAAAACTTCCGCACTCCTTTAGTGTTTGCCATCCGTCCGCATCTCCGTCGAGGTTCCCGAGCGACCTCTTTGTTGTACTCGGCTGGTGCGGCGTGGAAAGTGGCCCAGGATCCCCCATGTGCCCCCCTGTCTATCTGAGCACGTCGATAAAAGCAAAGCCGACAAACGCTGCCAAATTACACGGATATCTCAATCATGAGTACGGAAATTGCGCCAGAGTTCTTGTTTATGAAACTTTAGCAGAGATTAACAGCCAGCTTGTTTCTCAATGGTGGGCTGGCATATGTTCGAACATAAGGTAAAACGACTCCATTAGGGAGTTCACACGGACTGCTGTAAGTTTTACTGATAGGCTGTAAATATGATTTAGCAACAAATGTTCAATTAGTAAACAAACATTACCACATCAGCGAAGAGGACGCAAACACAGTACTAGGTATGAACGTTGTCTCCTGAATACAACGCATAGTAGTGCGATGCGCTTTTAAATTATTTCAAATAATGTCCGGCGTACAGTGCATCTTTCTGACACCTTCTGAGACAGACAGGAAGAGACGACGTCACGCGCTGGCGCGTGACGTCGTCTCTTCCTGTCTGTCTCAGAACGTTCTGCTGGAAACCAATTGTGCTGTGTGCAACCAACGAGCTCAGGAAAACGCTATTCTGAAGATAATGAAGACGGTGTGGCAGAGAGCTCATGCTTAAAAAAATTGTGTGGTTAGCGTTCTCGAATTCTGCTCAACATCAATTGTAGTGCATTGTATGCTCATTTTATGTGTGTGCTTATGCCTTGGCTGATATGCCTACGTGTGCTTCGTCTTGTTTCAGACATCATTTGCTATTGCAGGTTGTGGTATGTTGCCAAACAACGAAGACCCTTGCGAAGAGTAACGTTTTCCCGCGTGTTAGCTTGTGCGATGTCAACCTCGGCCATCAATGCATTACTGCGTAATTTATGACGCAGTGGCAATGAACATTGTTTGCAGCCATGTTAAGTTTATCTGCAGGATTGCTGTGTCAGAATGCATAAACATCCGCAGGTCAGTGCGGATGCTTCGACGCACGTTGTCTGCGGCCAATAGAAAGCCATGGAAGAAGGTCCTTTTGCCAACGCGCAGGCCGCCAAAGGCAACTTGAAGTAAGATCGCACAAGACAGTCCCGAATGAGAACAGTCATGAGATTCAGCTGCTTGTGTAAGAGCTAGGAGATTCCCGGGAAAGCCGCGGCCTCGTTGGTGATATGGCAGTTACGTCATTTTGACGTCAGCGCTCGAGTGTGTTTCAAAACAACTTCGTTTGCGGTTGCTTTGGGTTCGCTGGCGAGGACGCTAAGATGAAAGCGTTGGCCCAAAATCAGGCGAGTATTCTTGAGTATCTATGTTATCCGACTGTTCACAACAGCCTGTTTGTGCAGTGCTAGAAACATCAAAGCTTTAATTTAGTCTGGATTTCATTTTTTTAACACAGCATACACTATCTGTTAACTGGAATCATAATACACCTGTAAACACTGACTAGAGTATGTTATAGGACTACGGTGGTGCGAACTGCTACTTTGATCTGAGCCTCACTGAGATTCCATCTGCGCAGTTCCACAACGAAGCAGTGACATTTTCATAGCTACCTAAGATACAGGCCATGCGTGCTTGAAAAGAGAGTGAATTATACCGCAAAACATTAGCACACGGTAAATGCGACCTCGTAATTAATACAGTTTGCTGCCACAAACTCAGATTCCACTTTACTCGACACATGCGATGTAGTGTCAGGCACTCGGCTTTATAATCCCGTAATTGTCCGCGATAAAGAAATAATTAAAAGAATAGCCAAAGACGCTATTGTACTCGTGATTTTTCGGAACTGTTAGGCACGCCGCAGCAAAATATAACCACAGACTGTCCACTTTGCTGAGCTGGAAAATCGAAGATACAATTTTCGTCTTTCTTGTTCTTCAACGAGCCATAGTCACATTAAGAAACTGTGACGCATATGGAAACAGTGTGAGAAGAGGAACGTTGACCCTGTGATGAATGCACGGAGTTAGAAGTGATTATAGGCGCGTGTGCTTCTACAAGAGAGATCTAGGAAATGTGTGGTTGCCCACGCTCAAAACTCAGCCGGTGCTGCACTAAAGAAGAAGGAAATGACTCTGCGGCGAAATATTTTACAGCGTAGTTGATGTAAGTCGCATATTAAAATGGCTTTGATGTAGAAGTGTTGTTGGTGAGTTGTTGGTGCTTTATGTGAGAAGTTTTATTGCCTTGGTAGAACTCTGTACAAAAATTAGGAATAATTAATAACTCATTTTTAAATATTTTACTTGTGTAGACAAAGCCCAAACGGAAAGTCTTGAGGGGTTAAACAAAACCAGTGCTTGTACTTGCCACGAGGTTTATTGGGGGAAAGCCTCAGTAATGGCATGCTATCCAGGCGCTGTTATTATCACAGATCACAGAGGCGCAGGCTAACAACCAAATGACCAAGCGGAAATTCTAATACAGGCTTTTAAGCTCATGATTACTCAAGCATCTCATCAATCTGTTCAGTGGATGTAACGTGTTTATATCATATGTAAGCTAATAATTTGCTTAACAATGAAGATGCAGGCTTTAAACTCAGATTAGTATGGGCTCGTCTTGTAAGCTAAATCTCATGCTTCAGGCAATACTTGAACGCCGCACGTCGCGCTTAAGACCGTTTTGTTCCTGTGGATGCCTTCTCTTAATGAACTTTGAAGAAGACAGACAGGAAGCACTAATCGAATGCAAAACAAAAGCAAGAAGGGTAGCTTTCAGACCAATGTGCATGTGTTTCTCCACTGTTCCAATGCTATGCCATCCTTCAAAACGTAAAGGTTGTTTGAAGTGCCAGATATTGCAGGCGGAACGAACAGCTCGTTTATTGGAAAGATGTGCCTTAGCAATCCTTCCGCGGCTAGAACCGGCTTGTCACACCTCGAGAAAGATGTGACAAGCAAAATTCTTGACAGGAAACACAGTAAATTTAAAACAGTGCGGAGCCACCTTGTAAAAGGCTTCATCGGGGGCACATGCAAGGGTCCATGCAGATGCGGTGCGTGGTATAAAGCGTCCCGATGCTGACTGTATAATGAATGAAAGTGTGCCGCAGGTGGCCTTGGAAACGCGCCTTTATTCGTTAAGTTTAAACCTTTGCTGTTTGAATGTCTGTAAAGTATCAACCATGTCATTTGCATGAGAGTGTGTACTCTGTTAAAGCACACAGAGTACAAGTACGGAAATGCCATGAAAGAAGGCTTGAGCGCGCGCTTTCAGGTAATCTGCTTAATGGGACCGCGAAGCTCCTGCTCATCTGTCCGAGAAGACGTATAGCGTAACATATCTTTGTCCAGTCTTTTTTTTTTGCAAGTTCTGTGTTAATCCAGATTTCAACATTTATAAACTCGCAAATAGCGGGAATGCAAGGGACGAATGCGAAAGAATCGAGACAATCACTGCGCCACCCCCAACCATCAGTTATTGTCATTCGGCTTCCTTGTCTCCGTCCCTTGCACTAAAGCACACGACCCTTTTTGCATTCCACCCCACCAAAATGTGGTCGCTGCAGTTGACAACGCTCACAACTTCGTCCTCAGCAGCAAAACGCAATATACTCTAAACCACTGCGACAGGCCGACTCAAGAACTTGATACTGAGAAGCAGGAAAAGAATCAGTTTCCTGGACTTCAAATACTCGCAGTCGTTCTTCTGCGAGGTAACTAATGCTTTCAGCTTACATTGCATACAGCACTCGTGGTTGTACGAGGCAAGCGAAAATTGGCATTTCAGTTTCTAGCACTGAAATCATTTCAGTTTCTAGCAGTAACTTCAGTCAGCGATTCGCTGATTGAATTAGTGAATTCGGTCAGCGATTCGCTGACTGAATTCTCAGGCTAGGAGCGTGCGCATAGAAATCATCTGTGATTGGCTAGTTCCTGGCATAATTTTCTGTTACTTTTAGTGGTTGGCATGTTCACGACTCCGAGCTAATGTAGAATGTCACTCTTACGTGGAAAAATTATATTGAGCTCAATCATTGGTGAGTCTGGCGCCAAGTTTACTTTTTTGAAACAAATATGTGCGAAATAAACCAGTTTCTAAAGCAGTGCGGCTTAGGCTCATGGCTGGGCAACGACAATATGAACCAAATGTCTAGGTGTAATAACAGAAGCGTTTCTGAACCACTTGTTATAGAAAGAGTGAAACATACTTTACTAAAACAAGGGTTCATCTGCAAGTAGAAAGCGAATAATCACGGTAAACTGTCACACCCGTACAATGTTATCCACACGGGTGTGCAGTAATACGCAAGACAGCACTTTTTAATGATATTTTCGATTAGAATTGCTTCGGTATTCTGCTGCTCTCGGCTTCCAAGTATCAGACTGGCGTTTGCATCAGCGCGGTACAAACAACACGATAGTTACCGGAGTGGGTACGTCCATGGCCTTGGCACCTATCCATGGTGTTGCTCTTGAGAGATGAGTTAAGCCTACCAACACTCACGTTCGTTATCATCGTTGCCGCGGAAATGAAGGAAACGATGGGTGGAAAACAAGAACAAACAAGCCCACGTGATCCTGAAGCCTGGTATGGAATTTTCTCGGCTAGTCTGACCCCGATAAGCGCTCTCTGTCTCGGACATAATACACAATGAAATGATTTTGATCAAACGTTCTTTATTGCTATTATTCCCATTCCTCCTAATCCATCCACCACGCATGACAGTAGTCAAAACTGGTAGTTGTATTGAAAATTAATAAAGGTCTTACAACAACAACGCATTACTATTAGCGCTGGCACGAGCACAGCAGACTAAGGAGCATGCAGCATTGACTCCCTCGTACAGCGAGCACACGGGATTTCATGTCTAGAATTTGCAAGCCATGGAATATGAAACCGAATGCAAGGTGCCAGAGCATCGAGTGCTGCCTAACCTGCAAGAACGTACCTGCCGAGTAGAAGGGATTTTTGTGAACTAGACGAGTGAGAAGGTTAGTAATGAAGAAAATATAATGAGAGCGTAGGAAACGAGAACAAGTGCTTTGATAGCTCTGTGTCCAAGGCTCATTGAGGGAAACTGCCGGATTTACTTTATTTTATGTAACCATTCTATGTAATGTTCTCAACATTGTCTTGGTGTAACATTTGCTTATTCTCCTTTCTTTTGTTACAATAGAAACGCACGTAAACACGCGCCAACGGCTTCTCTATCAGATGTGAGAGTTTCATGCGATAAACGGCTTTTACTTTGGTGCTCTATGAATGCAGGCTTTCTACAGACTAGAGGTGCTATTTCAGAGATGTGATCGGATAACCATTCTCGTGCTTACGAGTATACGTGAATGACAAAGAAGAGCGCGAATGAACTTCTTATCATACAGCTTGATGCTAACACTGTCTAGTAGTCCTGCAAACCGTATCATATTGTTATTGCGTTAGTATACGTACCTGTTGCTTCTCCTTTCCGCGTCAGAACAACGACCTGGTTATATTACCTACATGCTAAAAAGCTTTCTTCTTGACGTTAGGACATCGATTCTCGGATACGGTGGGTGCATTCTGATGGGGTGTCGCTCGTAAAACGCTCGTATATTTAGATGTAGAAGCACTTTAAAGTGCACCGACTTGTTAAAATTAACCCTAGCTCATCCGCTACGGCGTCTCTCACAGGTCTAGTGTTTCTTTGGTACGTTAAGCCCTATAAATCATGAATCCAAAAGTTATAATTTCTGCAACTGTGAAAGAATGCATGAAAATAATAACCAAATGTCTAAATAGAAAATAAGTTATGCGGGTCCCACTCACTGGCTATCGGTTTAAGCGAAGCTTTCTTACATGTTTGTGAGGAAATATGCTCTATTTTAGAGACCATTTGTAGGTATAGACCACACGACCAAGTTTGGCACGCTCTTGCCGGGAAACGCCTCTCTCAACCTAACCTCATGGGGCCCCAATACGGCCACCTCTCTCAGCAAGAAGACTTTATCTCAAATACTACACACCTAGCTATACTCGTCCTACACGACGTATTTCTCCAACTACTTGTTTGCTCCCGCAAACGAAACGGTTCCGATGTGCTGCTCTCTCGCCACTGCGCATCGACGCCGTCTGACTTCGTGTTTACGAGAAACGACGCGCTCGCCTTTCAAGGTATTCTTCACTGCCTATTCTCGCTGTTCCGCTTCGTGTTTCTAGGTGCAGTGTTCACTGCGCACCGCGGTGATCGTCACCGCCATTCGACGCTGCTGCAGTTCGCCTTCGTGAGCCAGCATGTGCTCCCTTTCTACACCACGCTTCGCTACGTATTCAAGATGTTCCTGTTCCGCTGGGCACTTCTTCCGACTCTCTGCACCCTTTGCACTTAAACATCCCTTGGACACAATTTCGCTTGTGTTGGAGCTCTCGTCGTCGCTCGGCTGCACTGGGTCACCTCAGTTTTCACAATCTCCGGGACCGGCCCATTGTGAAAGACAGCAGCCACAACCCGCAAAGGGGGAGGAGGATGCAATGAAAGGTTGACTTTAAACCCGTGTTTACAGTTTTGGATTCTTATATATCGAGCTAGCGCATTATATTTTCGTAAAGGTTGGCACAAACATCGAAGTGTTTCTCAGGCGCTGAAATGTGCTCCATCATCGCCCCGTTGCAGGAGTCCACAGTCAACGAGCTGGCTCTTGACGTAACCACTATAGAGATAGCGCCAGAAGCAGCGCCGCTGCAAAACAAATCTGAGGAGCGCCCTGATAACGTGGCCCGCCATCAAGCGCTCCATTTCTCAGCCTTGCTCTGATAAGAGAGGCCGCAGCCGCGCACACCGTGCAGCCGGCTGAATTGAACTTTGTGGTGCTGCGATCATGCCGTTCCTTTTTTTATAGCTGTTTTATTCGTGCTTATCATTTGGGTGTTTTCTGGCTGACGTCGCAACGGAAGTGGTAAACATGAATGGGGCAAAGGTGCTTCGTCATTCTTGCGCTGTCATTTCATTCTTAGTGTTTGCACGGCCAAACCAGGAAAGCTTGTCTTAGCGATTCACAGTGACCGATGCAGTGTCGCTGCGTGTCATTTTCTAACGCAAACATGCCGCGTGGCTTGTCTAATTAAAGAGTAGATGGCAGAAAATACTGGCGCACCTTGGATGCCTAGGTCATCACTCACATGAGGAATGGCAAGACGACTGCGCTGTCTCAGCTAGACCCCATGCGATATGTCCACAGCGTTGAACAACAAAAATTAACCCACGGCTGTCTAACGCATCGTCTCTTATAGCCCATCTTGAGCTACTTGACATAGCACCTACTCAGTCACTATCACTCTCACTACTGAGATTCGAAAATTGTGACCAGATTTGCTCGTAAAGCAAATATTTAAACAGGGTTCACGCTGTTTCTGAGCCAAAGAATTCAAAGATATTCAAGGGCGTTCAAGGCCATGCCATTATATATAGAAGGACCATGCCTTCTATAGTAATGCTACAAAACAAAAAAGTGGAGGCAACAAATCCACGCTACCTCTTGGCAAGTTCCTGCTGCTTTTTTTCAAGTTCATAGTTGATGCTCAGAATATCTTGGGCTTCGCCTCTGGCGGCCTTCCTTATGCTGTTTGATTTCACAATGCAAGCGAAGCCACATCGTGCCTCTGCTCTCGTTGCATAGGTGTCTGCAGAAGCTGTTAACTCAGCCACTGCCCCTTTCAACTTGCTCTTCCTTTTCAAACTTTCAATTTCCCCCTCGAGGCGGCTCTTCTCCAGACCCATTGCTACTTAAAGCTGTTCCTCCTTCTCTGCTTCCAAAGCAGCACAATAATGTTGCCTTGCGAAGGCGACTGACTTCCTCAGTTCCCTTATTTATGTATTTTATTTATTTTGAATCCCGCAAGGCATTACATAGGGGGGGGGGGATACAATTCACACACTATATGTCAACACAATAAAAACGACTGAAGACAACAACCAAGCACGGATTTGAGTAAAAGATAGTTTGTAAAAAAAGATAGAAAGCACTAAAAGAAATTACGGTGAGAGTACAGGGGACAATTCACATTTGCTATACATGGCACACTTCAACAAGACACTCGCGGCAGGTGGGTCTTGGAAAAATACACATTTAAAAGAAATGTATATATATATATATATATATATATATATATATATATATACATATATGAACGAGAAGAAAGGGGGTTAACCGAGGGGCCCGATTTTTATTAGTCATGTCATGAGAAGCCAACAACGTGTTGGCTTCTCATGATATGACTAATATATATATATATATATATATATATATATATAACAGACCAAGCAAGAAGTGGCGGCTGAACATTTTATACATTTAATAATGTGCGCAGGGCAGATTGGAAGGCAGACGGGTCAGTGATTGTTACAATATATCGGGTTAGGGCGTTCCAATGCATTCGCTGATAACACCAAAGGGGAATTTGGGAATTTTTTGGTCCTAGGGAATATGGGAGACACTGCATAATTGCAAAGTGTCCGGATCTCTTAATGGATGATTCCGCCTGCTCTGATCCCAGCGTCACAACCAACGTATCGAATATGGCTTCATTGCGGCCACCGCAGCAATTAGCTAGTTATTTCACGAACGTGGAACGCTAGCGCTTAAACACTGCCACACAACGCAAGACATCTGCATTGAAACAAGGGCTTCATTGTTGCCAGGCATTGCAGAAAATCTACTAAACGTAGTCATTGCTTTAAAGCTTGTTTAAAATTACAAGGACCCGCCAAGAATTCCAGGACTTTCAAAACCTTGAAAACACGATTTCTATATTCAAGGTTTTCTAAATTTTTCAAGTACTGCATCGACCGTGTTTAAAGGATTAAAGTGGTTCGGTTATTTTGAAGTAATCGATAAGTTTTAATTTATAATGCCGGCGGTGATACAAGTTCCTTGTTTTCAGTGACCAATTCCAGTTATCAGTTCTGTTTTGTGGGCAATTAAGTTCATAATAGCGAAATCTAGGGAACTTATCATTGGCCACTACCCATTTACGCTATCGGACCATATACATCTCTGTGAACTTTGCTTAATTATCTAATAAAGTTTCCGTAATGAGAAAAATTAGCAGCTATTTTCCTCATTTGTTACGTACGTCATCCTCTGAGCAACACTCAAAGGAACAGCAGCATCGAAAATTGTTCATTGGAAGTATGTGTTTACGGGGAAAATGTCTGGAACTCACTCAGATGTCCGGTTCGAACCCTTCTTCGTGAAGGATTCTTGAAGAAAAATTGGCGAATTTCTTTCTCGTGGTGCTCAAAGGGGTACTGGATTGCCTACTCTCGGGAAGAGCATTTTATCGGTATTTGAATGCGAAATACAATGTTGTTCAAAAAGAGAGGCCGAAGCGGCGTCTAATACACTTATCAGTATATTCTTGAAATTTATCAATGTACAAGTTTTTGTTTGACTTTTAACTTGACATGAGTGCCTGATTACGAATGTGGTATTCCAATTTTTACGGGATGAAGGGGAGTAGGTGAGAGAAGTTAGCGGGACACTCTTCGTTCCCTGATGACGTTCCTGGCTAAGTGGAGCACGTACCACGCTTCAAGAAACTCTCGAGATAATCACCGAAGGTGACGCCGTGACAATGAGAGATAGACAGCCGAAGAAGACATCATCGCCAATAACATGCAGTATGTGCGACGCTGTCCCAGACTGTGTAGCTTCGGTGACCTGTAGGGAAACGGCCAATCGAGAATGACGCTGTTGTACGCGGAAGGGAGGGGCAACATTATTCTCTGTTCAGGAAAAAAAACGCACCGTTTAACTGCACTAAACTTAACAGCAGACACGACTTCGAACAAGACACCTACGTGATGTGCGCCTCGCTCTAAAAGTAATTGAGCGCGCTGTTCTCCTGAAAAATGTAGAACAAATTGACCCCAATCAGCCACTTTTCGACAACATTATATCATCGTTGCATTACTTGAGTGAAAAAAGGTAATATGATACTTTGTCTTGCGTGCTCGGTAACATTTCTGAGGCTGTAGTTGGTAATAGTGGTTACTGATTGCTCGAGTTATGAAATAAGTTGAGAGTGGGTAGTTCCTGCGGTACTCATTTGTTCTTAGATGTATCGATACAGACGCGGTATTAAAAAAGAAACTCTTCAATATTTGCGACTCGACGTGCATTCATTCTTCTGTTCCTCTTGAACAAGACCCTGATGTGAGTTTTGTGGATATGAGTTAAAAAACAAAGCCCAAAACACTTGAGTTCTTCTGCAGGAGAACGTAGCTTTGATATCGCCTGTCTCTGGTCGGTGAAGAGAAGCGATAGATATGCGTCTGCGTAACCACCGCTTTCGTGCCAATAAGGCGTATTCAAATGACCAGGAGCTTGTTGCAGACTGTCAAAGAACAAAGAAAACGAGACATTATTTGAAGCCGTGCCCTTCACAAATGCACATGCAAGGAGAGCGATAACTGCGGGTCGCGGTGCAGAAACGTGTTACAAGGGGCACTGAAGCACAGAAACGCTATCTAATCGCGTAAACTGCTTTGCTGCATTTCCCAGAAATGAGTACAGCTCAGCATAGAGGAAGGCGTGAACAGCGTAACCGCCTACGACCGTCCGCGTCCTCCTCTGCGCCAGCATTGATTAGATGGCGATCTCTCGGTCCTATAGCCTTGCGTCACTAAAGAGCTCGAGGTCATCTCGCAACAACAAGCGAGGCTCCACTGCCTACAAGCTGTGATAAAGCGCAGCGCAACAGAATGTAAGTACAGCTCGCAAGATAACTCCTAGCTCGCGGGGAGCTCCAAGGAACGAGGTTGCCTGACGTGACTAAGCACAACATCAACCTCGGGTTTGAAGCACCGTGCACATACACAATGGACTTGTGTATGTGTGTATATGGACTGCACATACTCGCTGTCCTCGATAACACAGTTAGCCTAGGTAAAGTGTGGCTTTGCTTACTTCTGGAAGTAACCACCATGGTTACTACGTACAAGAAGACCAGCCGTGAAAGCATAGGCGAAGTTAATTCTTATGTTAAATTGAAATGTGGGAATGATAAAGTAAGGAAAGATTAAAAAAAAAAAGATAACTTGCCGCAGGTGTGGACCAAGCCCTCGTATCCGCATTACGCGTGCAGTGTACATTGTCTGTCATATTTCGCATGGTTCTAACAAAAATTTAGCCTCTCGGTTCCCCTTAGTGTTCTCGCTCACCCCGGTTACGCTCTCTCCTGGAACCATCCACAACTGGCAGATGGTCGGTTCTTTCGTCGATCTGTCATTCCGTAATCGCAAGCACATATGTTCAAAGTGAGGCGCTCGCATTTCATCGGGGCAGCACATATAACAGGCATTGCGCCTCCGACAAGCGATTGATGCCCAGCCGACGAACTTTCTCATTGTTGCACAACTCTCCGATTGTTGCTCCTAAGAAAAGAGGGTGATCCCATTTTCCCAGACGCATGACGGTGAGCATAACATAGCACTTAAAATAACGACTGTACAATTCAAACAGTGGAAGGATAGGTCGGTGGATACCTCAGAATAATGACGCAGATTGCAGGTTAATATCCAATTGCTAATGCTGCTACATGGAAAACCTGATATAAACAATAATATGGACGGAAACCAAGGTTAATCAAAATGATGCACGTCTTACAAAATATTTATTTAAAAGTTGTGTTTTTGTAATACTGCTATAACACAAAATACTTTCAGAAGGCTTACCGCTACAATGGAATGAGAGGCCATGGCTGTCCATATTTTAAAACTATTCTAATGAAGCGATATGCTCTAAAGAGTGAAATAGCGCACATGCATTTATCGGTGGCGCACATATCATGTGTTGAATGTGTCTTCGTTAAATATAACCGATATCCGTAAGAAATTTAGTCAATTGGCATAGAAAGCAGCTGATGTCATAGCATTCTAGTAATCACAGCCGTATGTGTCGTTAGGCAACTTTGCTAGTATCTGGTGTCTAGAAGTCGGCGGCTGCGCATTTCGTTTCTTCCTCTATGTTTCCGAGTTTGGTGCTGTGTCGACATTAGAATCCGGAACCGTTACCATCTCTGCCAACCTTCCGTGCTTCCTAATGTGATTTCCTGGTTCTTATTATATTAGACATTTCCTTTTTCGCTATGGAAACAACTTGAGGATGTTACTACTTTTTCTCTTACTGATTTAGCCTCAGCATTTTTTTGTTTGGCTCTTAGCTGCCAGTAGGACGTTTAGCTGAACAGCGTTCCATACAGATTCTATAGTGAAATGTGAACATGTTCAGTATATATTCCTTCAAAATATTGTGTCACTCCTGTCCTCCATGATTTACTGTCTCAAACGCGTATAAAACAAGTGATATTCGCCGACTATTACGACACTCTTTAGTGCGAAAGTTGAGCTCAGCTGTATACGTGTTTTCATTTCGCGATATGTTGGTTGGTGCGGACAATCTGTCTCGCGCGGCACTTTGCAAACGAAGTGAAATGTAGCGCGACTGCCTCACTAATCGGGAGATCGCGAGAGGCGGCGCGTGGGTGACGCGTGGGCGCGATTCGCAGCAGCCGCCGCAGAAAGACCTCCGCTCACGCAGCTCTTTGTCTCCATAGAGACGACGTGCGCTACTCTGGCGCCACATCGTAGCCGTCGTAGCCGCATAGCCCGTCTTGCACGGCACTACACTTTCATCTCCCGCTTTAGCCATACCCTCCTCCTCCGCTTTCCTTCTCGCGCTCTCTTCGCTAACGCCGTCTTTCGTCTTCCGCTGCGCTTCGCGTTCGCTTTCATCCTTCGCTTTGTTCGTTTGCTCGGTTATAAGGGACAACACCAACACCACCAACACCAACAAGACGTATACAGGATGCACATCACAAGTCTTTGCTGCAGAAAACAAGACATAAATGTCCGAAACCAACCGCGCAATTAGGAATATTTAATGTTATATGATATAAATATTATCAGTACGATCGCACTCCTTGCCCTAGAACACGTTCTATTCACACTCCCTTAAAAACGTTTTTTTGGGTGCCCTTCGCGATTCTGATTGATGTATCTTCAGCTTGAATACAATACACTTCGAATAATTAGCTTTTGGAGTGCGCTTTGAAGAGCCCGATAACACATGTGTTAGTGAAAACTGAATAACACATGGTCCCCTTACCATGATAAGTAAATGACCCGCTTCCTATATTCTGAAGCACTTGCCCACTGATGCACTGTGCTCCCTGAATCGATCGTTCTTGCACTTACCTGCTTGGCCAATGTAGAATATGGTACGATGTTGAGTTATCGGTGTAAGGTAAACCGAGGAAGATTTTTTTCACAAATGGACATTCAACGTCACTACGTGGTCTACGCTCTTTGAGCATGAACCATTTGTAAGATAAACAATGGACTGGCACCCCTCGGTTCCTAGAGGACATTAATTGTCATCTCAGCATGCCTGCGTTACGATCTAAGCGCTTCACACATTCAGAAGCACGCTCTTCGATGATTGAGCACCTAAACACAACTAATCAAGATTACCTGCAAGTGTACGTGAGCGAGTTGGTCATCATGCCTGAAGGCGCCTGTGCTACTGTATTTCGATCCCCTTCCTTGCTATCGCATGGTATCGCCGGTAACACCACTTGGCTATCATGAGCAACTACGGAGTGTGCTACTATTACAGCGGCTCTAGGCAAGCTCCAAACTGTTAGCAGACTCAAGACCTGCACTTCAATGACTCTCCCGTGGCGATCCTCCTAACAAATATTGTCAAATATCACTGGCTTTAATCAAGAACTTGAGAAGCAAATGATATAGTTCTTCCAGTGAAGGCCTTTCCAAGTTGGCATCCCTGGGAATGGAATTGTGGACTTTATTGCAAGAAAGCGCTCCCAAGGCGACCAACAGTAAGAGCAGTGATCAGCCACCGCTTCTGAAAAGACGTAATTCGCTACCACGTTTGGTATCTTTGAATCCTGGCACGTAAACCGTGGGCTGTGATCGGCATACACTCTAGCGTGGGCTTTCAAAACTGCGCGCAATATCTCTCTGTTATGCACAGCATGCAAAAAAATTGGTGACGTTGAACACTTTGCTCCTACTGTCACTTAAATGTTAAAAGGAAGACTCTGCTTGACAACGTGTGAACAACAGGATTTCCAAACGCGTGTATTCAACTGATAATGTTCCCCGAAGGACCGAGAATAGTTCGTAAGGAGGTCCCACGCATTCTCCTCCGATATATACGCAACACTGAACTCAAAGAAATGTAGCAGATTCCAGACCAGCAAAACAGACGCATAAGCAGAGCAATTCCAGGTAAAAATTTAATTATGGGGTTTTACGTTCCATAACCACTTTCTGATTATGAGGCACGCCGTAGTGGAGGACTCCGGAAATTTCGACCACCTGGGGTTCTTTAACGTGCACCTAAATCTAAGCACACGGGTGTTTTCGCATTTTGCCGCCATCGAAATGCGGCCGCCGTGGCCGGGATTCGATCCCGCGACCTCGTGCTCAGCAGCCCAACACCATAGCCACTGAGCAACCACGGCGGGTAGCAATTCCAGGTACGGACTGCCGAGGTAAACCCTGCTTGTAGTAAACAATCATTCACCACATACGAATTGCTCGATCGTGCATATTTTCGAAGTAGTTCAACGTCGCAAGGCGCTTTCGTTGTGATGGGAAGGCTATTTTGTTCTTCCCCCCTTGTTTGAACTCTCACAGCTGGGTGATTACTTCAAGTAACCACTCACGAGGAAGGCAAGAAATAATGTTTCCGGCAGCCACATTAGAAGAGGCCTCTAGTGGCGCCATTGCTCGATTGGCCGATGCTCGTACGACAAAATTTACTTCATTTCCAGGACCCGGAACTATAGGAGCTCCATACGCACCTTTTCTTGAAGTTGTCTCTTGTGTGCAGCTTTTCCGCACAATATTAACTACGCAACTGTAGGTAGCCTGTTTCGGGTGTACGAATGAGGTACAACTACACAAAATGCGATAGAGTGAATATTTTTCATGAATGATAGCGTCTTCAAGAAAGCTTTGAAGTTATTTTAATTGTTTTATGATACAGTACTTTTGACGGCCATAAGCCTTACACTTGGTAAACATTCCATCATTTAGTCCATTATTCGTCATTTGTGCTCCTTGTTTATTGAGTACGTGTTTCTTTCGCTGGTTTTTGCCTTAGTTGATCACTGGATAGGGATATCGAAATATTATGGAAGAAGATACAAACAACTGTAACAGCCAGAAAAATTCACTAGTAAAGGTATAGCAGTCATCACAGCCTTTCATGCAATCGTGGGTCCGTATTCACAACATATTGCGCTAGAGTTATTCATAAGAGGAAATTATACGACATCCTGATACCGGGACATATTATTAGTCAAAGTGCCCGGCCAATCGAAAAGGGAAATTATGAATGAAAGCTTCGTAAATTCGGCTGCTCGCATTCTCAAAAGTGGCAACAATTGACTCAAAGGTTAAGCATCGATCTGTTTACTCGCTTAGCAAAGTAGAAAAGAAAAAGTAGACGCAGAGGCAGAATTTTCTTATTCGACATTAATCGGCTGTCATTCTGAGCCGTCCCCTTCACTGTCCATACTCGGCTAAGTGTTGAATCTAATTGATCAAGACCCTTGATGCGCTTGATTGGCCGTAGTGTCGAGCGTGGCTACTTCAGTGGAGCAGTCTAACTGCAGGTGTAGGAAAAGCAGGGCGGTTGCTGGTGCAAGTGAAGAGAGCGCTAAGGGTGCATTTCTAGAGAGGATTCTTTCTTAACATGTCTTCCTAGTTTTAATGGCGTTGGCGAAGTTAAGAAAATAGCTAACCGGAACATTTCTCGCTGCCGTTCTGAGGATACCGGCATATACAGGTTGTGCTGAAGCATGGGCATCGCTTTGAACCCTTTAGCGTGAAGCCCGCTTGCCGACACTTCAGTCCTG
Source organism: Dermacentor andersoni (assembly GCF_023375885.2). Classification (NCBI taxonomy): domain Eukaryota; kingdom Metazoa; phylum Arthropoda; class Arachnida; order Ixodida; family Ixodidae; genus Dermacentor; species Dermacentor andersoni. Next base: position 130,191,015 of record NC_092818.1, read on the forward strand.
CTCATATGTAATCAGGTGACCCTCTTTCCAGGATCCTTCCTACGTACATAGGTGCCCGGGAGGCTGCAAGGGCACAAAGGCATTCCGGAAGTTATCAGTATCCACGAGGCGTTCGAAGAGGGGTGTGTTGAGCTCGTCGCGTTCTCGTTCGAAAAAGAACGAGAGGCCGGGGGAGTACCTGCACTGACGATAAGCGCTATCTTCGTGGCAAATAAGACGTAGCCTACCTCGACCGGCTGAGGGCGGACCATAGTGCTCGGCAAAGTCAAACAATCGAAATGGGATACTGTTTGCTTTACTCAAGCTTTGTGCTGTTCTTTCCCGGGTGAAAGCGGAATGGCGCTGAAGGGAATGACCCCTTGCAATTGGAATACACATTCTGTGTAGAAACTGCCAATACCAGCATGAGTGTTAGAATTAACCCAGTAATCGAAAACATGCCAATTATACCTAACTTACCTGAAAAAAATAGACTTTTTCGGGTAGCTGTAGCTGAACAGCTTACCTGCTACCTGTAGGCCTGCCGATGAAGTTCGAGGTTTATTATTGGGGTGTGATAGTGGGAACACTATAATGGGACATAATAAGTGATTGCACTAGTAGAATCTGGTAGGTTACAAATTTGAGTAAATGGTTACTTTATCGCTCCCAGCGCGCCGGCCGCCATGTACAGACAGCCTGAAAATTCAACCAGCAGTGGAATTTTCTTCGTACCGTTTTCAGAGACCTGGCACGGGAAAAATCAAAGTGGTTTTGACGCTATTCAGGTAGCTGCTCCCCCCTACCCAACCGAGACCTTCGTCTTAAAAAAATCCACGATGGCACTATATAGGGGCATGACTGTTCACACTGGACTAGCTTTCGAGTAGGGCTATCTATTGGTAACTGATTACGATGGGATGCATCGTGACTAGCTTGATATGCGACATATGTCAACACATGTTTCTTCTTGGATTCCACAATCATACGACTCCATCTGACGATGGTACAATAGAACAATAGCGTCAATTTCGTGGATTGATGAAGAAGCAGGCTAATACAATACGGACACTACCGACTTGGGTACGGAGACAAGATTGAAATCAAAATTTGTGCTTTCTTGCGTCAGAGACTCTAAAATAAACTGTGCAGAGCCGGTACTAGCCACTTTCATCATGACGTGTAAAAGCAATCTTGTAGGCCATGGCTATGCTGCTGGCCGAGCATATGCTCGGATCTCACGTTGCGATTTAGGCTTTATTTTGTTGGAAGAGGCCAACCCTGCAAAATAAGGCGTTATTTCTAAATTTCGTTGCTTTGGTCAATTTATTCACTTCGTAACAGACGCTATAGACGTTTCTAACGCTGCTGGTAAATCTAGACGTCCTTCTGTGTAGAAATGTCTTACACAAGCCCGGAGAAGCAACACCGAGTGTTCTACAAAGTATGGTCACGCAGCAAAGCAAGAAGAATGAATAATGCTTTTTGAGAACTATACTGGCTATACTGGACACTAAAGCACCCTTCCACAAGATTTTGCTATAGCAAGAAACTACGGTGGCGGTCATAGTACACAACAGCGAAATGTATTTTGATCCATTGACAAACACATCAAATCCTGTGTCTACGCTGATGATGGTAAAGCTTCCTCATTCCTCCTGTGCCAAATTGACACTTATTTTTACGGAGCAAAGATTGAGGTAACTAATATTCGATGGTAGTCACTACGTGAATTTCTGGAGCCCTGGGGCCCTATAACGTAAAACTATTCCAATCTTTTTTTATGCAAATCTCCTGACGTCGCGTTTAGGTAACCACCGGCGCAAGCATCGGACGGTAACCAGCAGCGTTGTTTGAAAAGCCCAATCAAATACGCTCCTCGTTTATATGATGTCACTTTCTTTTGCTTTCAAAGCGGATAGCATATATTGCCTGCATTGAGCAGTTTTTCTTATATAACTGGCTGAGAAGAGGTGAGCAGCATGCTCATATGGAGAGAGTTTCGGTGGGGCCGAGCCAGCACAGTGAACGTAGATAACAGGATGAGCAGGGTGGTGCCGGTGTCTGTGATTGGTCCGCTTCGCCTTACTTAGCTTGCGGTGGCTGGTCGAAAATCACGGCGGCGTCCGACGGAAGGTTACAAATGCCACTAAAACAGATGCTCAGCAAAGTAGAGTTGGCAGAGCAATGTCGTATACGTGCTGTAGGATCTTGATAACGTTATACGGCCATGCAAAATCTTTTATTATACGCAAATAAATCCATGCTCCCAGGCATCTTCGAGTAGCCAGTGCCACAGCGATCGGTGGGCAGCCATCTTCTATTGCTTTCGGAACGGGGCAGTGCCTCGCTATTCAGAAAAGCTTTAAATTTTGTTCGGCACATTAATGCATCTTTAGCGCGTACACGTCATTCTGATGCGGTGAGTTTTCGCGGTCTTGTGACGTCGCGTGACATACAGGCAAAGTGGGTGCAGCCCGAATACGTTGACCAATAGTAGTTGGTCATACAACGCCTTTTTCGCTAATGGCGAGAAAGGCGCCGAATTAGAAATTATTTTTTCTTTCCTTCGGTCTAATCATGCATTATCAGCGTGCACATATCATATCAGATGGAGCTTTTTAGCGGTTTTTATTATGCCACGTGACCGACAGGTGCATGGGTGTGGCTTCAAAATTTTTTGACCATTCGTGGAGGGCTGATTGCACAATTGGAATAGCCCTACCAAGTTTCGAAACATACTAACGAACTTTCTCAGTATTGATGCTTAATGCATTTGACTTATTTTTACTACATCACACATTTTTCAGTGCATTCGTTATTACTTTTTGTGGTTGACATTCATTTGATTACACCTTGTTTACCTCTTATAAATGTTCAGTCATGACTGTTTGTACCTTTCTTTTTCTTATGTATGCTCCCCCCTTATGTAATACCCCAACAGGGGCCTTTAAGGGTCAATAAATGATGATGATGATGATGAAAAGTTTGGAATAAGCTTACGCTATAGCGCCCCTGTTGTGTCCAAGGTTCAATTACTTCTGCTTGCCAGCGCGAGACTGGGAGTTTGATAACAGGCACGGTTTCAAGTTACAAACGTTTCGGTTTTGAGTATGTATATTCCCGTATGCAATAAAGAAAGCGTTTCTAGTCAAATGAAAGCCTACTGCCATAGCTACCAAGTTACCTTAACAAAAGGGGTCCCAGTATACTCGGCGAAAACGGGCACAGTTCCGCCAGATTAATCCTCTTACTAATTCAGCATGAACAATGGCACGAACGTAGTTACAGAACATTTCAGTCTTCGACTCCATACATGCAGTACGTCAAAAGGTGCCCATCTCCGTTTAGTGCACTGTACTGTGCTGTACTGCAATGCGCGTATTGCAGTTAAATTTAGTTAACTGACTGGGTCCTGAGTCAGCCAACCAACAACCTTGTGTTGAACAGCGGAAAACGATGACCTCTCATTAACCGTGTCTGTTTTGCAGCGCTACTGGGCTCACGTAGAAAACGGCATGAAATTGTTGAATGAGCTTCAGTCGACGGATAGGCGCTTCGCAAAAGCTTGGTAACGCACATCTTAATTGATGATAGAGCTGGCGTTCAGCTTATTGATGCTCAGTACGTTCTCGACACAGGATCACCTTCGGCAGAGCTCTGTAACCAGAATGGTATAGCTAAGCACGCCTTAAGCATCATGTCCGACGAAAAGGCACGCCCGCGGAATCAGAGTTTGAACTTTTACGAATTGGTCTTTCCGTTCGCTTCAAGCTTAGTTGTTATCATCAATGCTTGACGCCTGTTATGACCAAAATTGATTTGCCTACAGTGGTGCATACCTCTGGAGCTCTTAAGCTAGCTGAACAAAATCAATCGGAGCAGATTACCGCATATGAGAGTGGTGCATGACCACTGATATGAATGAAGAGGTCTACCGGCGGACGAAACACACCAAGCCACGAAACCCAATCCCCACGAAGCTTCTCTTAAATTTATTGATACTTCGCCCGGTCATGGTCCTCCGCTACCCGCGTTTCCCGGGCATCATTTCCAGTGTGTATTATTAATGTACTAGCGCAATGCTTCAGCCGTGCAAATGCAAAGCTTTGTGCATGGGCGTCCAATTCTGGGAGATAACAAATACGCCTCTTAATGAGCGCGGCCCAATATGATCATTTGTATGAATAGCTACACATTTCGTGCCTCTTTATTATTTTTCTTATCCTTCCTTTTTCTCGCCTATCATTCCTGTTCCTTAAGTATAGGGTAGCCAACCGACACATCCTTGGTTAACTCTCTGCTGTTCTTTCTTCGTTTCTCTCTCTCTCTCTCTCTCTCTCTCTCTTGTATTTAGATTCACTGGGAACTTTGAAAACATTCAGATCTGTCAACACACATGAAAAGTCTGTTTCTTTTTTGTTAGCGACTTCGTAATGAGTCATATTTACTGAGGTTTTCTCATTGTTAATTTATTCATTTGTGCTGTATTTATTACATTCCGCCCAAGGATCGATGGGCGTAAGCTTCTCATAGTTCCACTGATGAAGTTTCTTTCATTTATTTATTTATCAACAGCGTAACCCGATGTTTCCATTGATACACTACCTCAAAACTGAGAGCTGGGCGAATTGGTGTGGTTCCATCTTAACGTAGAAATGCTAAAAAACGTATACACGAGAAACAGAGAAACGACAACCACGGGCGCCATGTTTGTTGCTCGTGTTTGTCCTTTCTCTCTTTCTCGTCTACGTCTTTATCGCGCATTTTTTTTTTGTTATGATGGATACACTTCCTTACTAGTCACGTTCATAAGGCACTATAGCTTTCACTCATTTCTGCATTCCGTAAGCGAATAATATGCAGTGAATGAAACAATGATGCATGACACGGGGCAAATCTTCATCGTAGTAAACCAATATATTCGCCCACAGAGTATACAAACAGCTTGTTCATTTTCATATGAATCCACCTCAGGATGTCACCAGAGTTCGTCACAGCACTACTCAGTTGTTGGAGGCCAGACGCTGAACATCTTCTGGTGAAAGAATGTGCTGAAAATTCTCATTCTGCGCTGACGTTACGAATCGCGTATACCTTTTATCGGTTGCTTCGCGATTTAGCCCTGAAGGCATAATCATGTGTCGTCATCACTTTTCTTAAGCCACTCACACACTCGGAATGTGTTTAGATATTTCTTTTGTGGCTCGCAATCTAGCCGAGCACAGCGTGTCCACAGCTACATTCATTCCTCGTATTTGGTTCCTGAGATTTATCTCTCTTCATAGCTGTGTCTCGACTTCTCTCTCTCTCTATCTTTTATCTGCTTTTAGTTCTGTACATGAAAACATACCCACTGCAGTCAGGCTACTTTTGCGAACTTTGACCCAAACTGTAAACAAGACCCTTTAATGGACACGTATTTTCGCCGCAATAAAAGATAAAATGCCACCGCATACCTCCTTGTCACATCTCTTTCTATTCCACTGTCGCTGATGAAAGACCCTTCAGTTCGTATTTTCCCTCACTCAAATGAAAGTACCTAAACCTTTTATTCCTCTCTCGCTTCTGAAACACTATTTTCACTTATCGCTCAAGAAAAGTATATTTCTGAAGTTTCGCAGTCATTTCTTGCATTTATTGAATACTATGGACGTCTTTCAGCATGTTCAATTCTACGTTTAAGCCGATGACACTGCGTTTTGTTATCGGCTGTTGCCGCCTACAAGCAGTACAGCTGTCGCATCAAAGTGCAAACTGACGAGACAAAAACTTTCTTCACTTTGCTCATGTTTGCCGCAATGTCGAGATGTCACATGCTTGGAAGGAGAAATACATAAAGATAACGTCAGAAGGCCTCCACGAAAGCACATCCGATATGTTTATGGGAGCAACGAGTTCTTTTTGCACGTGTGCTGTTTTTTTTTTTTTTCGCTTGTTTCTTTTGGTGTTTCTATAGTCGTGTTTTGATACGCTCTCGGGAATACATGCACTGCCTCGGGACACTGCTGTGCAGCTGGGAATGTAATGAGAAATCCGTCCCGCTAATAAATATAATCGAGCAGTGGACGTTTTTCATAAAGCGTTTATTATGTTTTATGTAGTGGCAGTCTTTCTTTTATCCGTGCGCATGCTCACTTGACGTGTTCGAAGGGGCGAAAAACAGTTACCGGGGCAAAAACGTGTCGCAGTAGCATTATATATTCACGTCTACCGTGATTGAAATCGGCGCAACAAATTTAACAGTGCTCCCTTTACGAACTGCTCTGCCGATGAACTTTAAGAGCAGTAGTTGCCGTGTTTCTTTTTTATCATTATTCCCTATTCCGGGACATAAAGGTGTGGTGCCTCCGTTCAACGCCCTTCTGTGCTCTATGACCATAGACCTTGTTTCTAGCCGCAGCTTTGGAGGCACCATTGCATTTAGGCTAGAGAGAGAGAGAGAGAAAGAGACAAACGTTTATTGCCCCGCTGGCCTCAAGAACAGCTCTCATTTAGCATCTTACATTGAACTCGGTACATGTATAGCAGTGTACGTGTTGTAATGTACGGGGAACCGCAACACGGCGTCGCATATAATAACGTGGGCTGTAGCGGAGCTTGCATCAGATATACTATTTCCGCTGTCACAACCTCCCACCGTCTCCATTGGAGCACCTATGGCTGCAACTAGCCCTGAGGTATGTTGACTGGGTCTTGTAAACGAGATAATACTCTGAAATCTCCCCTTTCCCATGCTTTATAGTTGTTCATGTCGGTTTCTAAAAACGTTTGTGTAAAGTTTCTTTTTTGTGTGTGCCTGTTTGTCTTAAAGGCTCACCCACCTTGAACGGGGCTTCGCTTCGGCATGTTTACTCTCCTTGTCATTCTTCAATTAAATGTTATTTAATAAACATACCAATAGACAGTTGTTAAGTCCCTAGCTGCAGTATTTACTTTTGTTCGTTTATGCACTGAATCCGCTTCAGTTATTCGCTATATACTATAATCACTTATTCGGCAGCCTATGTGACCAGAAATAGAAAATAATACAGAAAATGTGAGCCCTTGCAGGAGGAACTTATTTCGCAATATTGCACAAATACAAATTTGTTTCAGAAATGCGTGCGGATTTGCCGAAATCAATTTGCACCAAGCGAACTATTTTTCCGAACACACAACAAAATAGAATAGTAGCGTAATGTTCGTGACGTGATAAACAGCGAACATACGTGCAGTGCAGACAGAGAAGTGATATGAACAAAAACAAACTAGCTTGCAAGATCATTTGCTGAATTTGTTGTAAACTGCACCGAACTTAACGTCAACGAGTGATTTACTGGATGGAGCAGATGCTTGCTTCCTGTGCAAAACTGTGTAACAGTATAGGTCGGTATAGAGTAGGGAAAGCGTGTATGCGTGGTGACCTTTGAACTCATTTCGAGGTACCCTGCAAATTAGTGAGAGGCTAACTGGTCGAGCGACAGCACGTCTGAATAGCGGGTTATATGTATTAACCGTCATTTCAAAAGGAAATAGGCCTCAACTGTGTTTAGAGACGACCTGATTGCCGACTCGGTCAAAACGCCCTGCAAGTGCATGGACGAATGAAGGTGTTGAGGCTACGCTACCAGTGAACGAATCTGTACAGATCTTCATACCTCGAAAATTCAAAAGTTACGGTACATTCTAAAAGTAATAGAATGCTGGAAACAGTAAAAAGACATTGAATACAAGGAACAGACAGTGCTGCCGCAACGTTCTCTTTATTATGGAGTGGTATTAAATGTTTCAATGGGTCACGCTCACTCGGTTTGTGCCTAATCAGAAGGAACGTACTCCACACTCCGAGAAACCCCTGAAATTGACCTAAGGGTGGAACGAGCAACTACATCCGAACATGGATCCACCTAAAGCATGGCGTGTGTTCCTAAAGTGCATAGCTATTTAACATAGGTTATGTACAGACGAATCACATGAAAACCATTAAGGAGATCATTTACCATGGCGGAATATCAAGAATGGGAGCGAGGATTCTGCACAGATGGTGTGCGATGACATACAAAGAATATCAATACATACTAAGATATGTTGCAAAGAATACAAAAACGAATGAATCAGAACCGAATATATACATTGTGCCCATGATCGAAACTTCTTTCACGTTACGAGTTAGATGTTTGCTCCAAATTAAGTATATACATTGAGGAAACTCAATGCAGGTTGTACAGCACTGAACGGTAGGCATAAATTACCGAAGTTACACCCAAAGAAAACGGAAAGAAATGAAAAAATACAAGACTGTACGATCTTAAATTGTTTTCTCCGTCTAATGGTGAAAACAGTGTGATGATAACAGCTATTGCAAAGCGTTGCTTTTTGGTGGCTGGTCGGTAGTTTTGTATTGAAACTGAAGTTGGCTATAGTCGAAGTCCTCGAGTCCGTCATATATTTTATAGTGTTAATAAGATGTCCGTTTCCTTTTGGAGTTTTGTATTTTACTACAAAGAAAATTTAACTACATCAGAAGATATTTGATTCCCTAGAATCTGACAATCATGGTCAGGGCCTACACCATGCTGTGCGATTAGTGCATGTTTCCCTCGCTGACGGCTGCAATTCCCGGAATACGCAACGTTGGAAGTGACTCTTGCCGAGTGCCCCGTACCTCAGTAGCCGTAATATCGTTTTGCACTAGTCACTGTTGCACGTTCTTCCGGCTCTTGGAGCGTATGTTTACGCTCATTGCCAAAATATATAGTCACCATGCGGTCGTGAGCAGGATAAAATTAAATAAATTGAAAATATTGATGAAAGCAAGGCACTGCGTGAATTCGGGGAAACCTCGGACAAATGCCATCGCCGGATCAGCTGCAGATTTTTGGGTTGCGCTTGAACAATATCCTGGGTGGTCTCCTGCAACCTTTTTTTTTTCTTTTGTTCCGTACTTTCCTTCGTTCCACGCGTGGCGAACTGCTAAAGTTTCTCGAGATTGCCCTTAGCTATGAAAACTGGCTAACCTCCCTGTCCTTCCGTCTATTCCTGCTGCCTGCTTTTAGGCAGTACAGTTGAACGCCATTTGTTCAAAGCTGGTAATTTAAAACATCCTTATCGAAAATGCCCAAAACAAGTATGCCCACGATAGCTATGACTGCTGCCGAGAGAATCCGCAATAAAATATCGCTCTCTACTCGTTTTCATTTAAGTTTTGCAACATATGCTTGAATTCAATGGAATAGGTGTACTTACTTGCCAGCCAGCGGTTCTCTCATATATAGTGTTATCGTGACAACCATTCGGTTTATTTGTGACCGTTCTTTTCAATCCGCACTCTTAAACCACATATCGATTTTCCTAACCAATGATTGAAGGAGTTTGTGAAAGGTTGATGTCTGAAAGGCTGAGTCCATACATTTTAATAGTATAATGACGGCCTTGTACTTCTACGAGAAGGAATTAATGTCTGTGAACATGGCAGACGGGCACGCGCCATCTTGGATGTGTCTGCTATATGAATGTAATTGTGATAGTGATTCATTTAAATATTAATTGACGAGGGTGTTTCACATCTAGAAGTGCTAGCTGGTGAATATCAAGGCCTAGCTTTTATGCATTTTTTTGCTAATCTATGTCTCAGCCACCTCAGTAAGTCCTTAAATGACCATAAATAATAGTAAGAAAGCCAGAGAAAACACGGGGAAGGCGGGAGATGGAAATCCAAGACGATGAGTAAAACGAGAACTAGGTAAAAGAGGAAGCCAGCGTTTCGACAAGGGTACAAAAAAGACAAGATCACTTGTCGAAACGTTGTCTCCCGCTTTTACCTTGTTCTCGTTTCGCTGAGCATGAAAGCCAGTAACCCAAGTTGCCAGCAGTTTTAATGCCATAAAATAAATAACTCAATTAAGAAGACATGTTTGAACCTTTGCAATTGTAGTCTCTCAGATAGGTTAGTCGATTTAACTTAACGAATAGCAGTTGATTTAATCAAAGATTGAGAAAATATATTGCTTGAAAAGCTTGCGGCCCTTTATATAGGCAATGCCTCAGGACTTCAAATGTATGAGAGAGCTGAAAGAAAGCCAACTTTATACTTTTCCATAAGAAGGGAGACGGTAAATAATTGAAGAATTATTGGTCCATTAGCTTGCTTTCAGTATTGTATAAAATATTCAAGATAATTCACAATAGAATCAGGGCAGCACTTGACTTCAATCAACCAAGAGAACAGGCTGGCTTTAAGAAAGAATATTCTACACTGGATCACATCCATGTTAACAATCAAGTAATTGAGAAATCTGCAGTGTACACTCAACCTCTCTATATGGCTTTCATAGATTTTGAAAAGGCATTTGATTCAGTGGCCATACCAGCAGTCATAGAGCCATTGCGTAATCAAGGAGTGCAGGAGGCGTGCGTGAATATCTTTGGAAATATGGGCAAAGATTCCACGGATACCTTCTATTTCCACAAGAAAAACAGAACGTTATCTATCAATAAAAGGGTCAGGCAAAGAGACGGAATCTCTCCAACATGATTCCCTGCTTGCTTAGAAAGAGTATTCAGTCTATTAAACTGGGAAGGCTTATCAGTGAGGATCAACGCCGAATGTCCCAGCAACCTTCGGTTTGCAGATGACAGTTTATTTGGTTCAGCAACACTCGCGACGAATTACAACTAATGATCGAGGACCTTAACTGAGAAAATGTAAGAGTGGGTTTGAAGATTAATATATAGAAGGCAAAGATATTGCACAATAGCCTAGCAAGGGAACAAGAATTCAGGATCGCCAGACAGCCTCTAGTCTGCACAGGAGTACGTTCATCTAGGTCAACTACTCACAGAGGGCCCTGGTCATGAGAACGAAAGTCACAGAAGAATAAAAATGGGTTGGAGTACATACGGCAGGCATTATCAAATTAACAAATCCTGACTAGGAGCTTACCGCTGTCGTCGAAAAGAACAGTGCGCAGTCATTGCATTCTACCGGTGCTAACCGGTAGAATGCAATGACTGCATTCTGACTGCAATGAATGCAAGCGCACTCGAGGACAGCAGAAATCTAGGGGATGGACTTAGGAAATTTTCAGGCGTAAGCTGGAATCAGCTAGCGCAAGACAGGGGTAATTGGAGATCGCAGGGAGAGAGGCCTTTGTCCTGCAGTGGACATAAAGATAGAATGATGATGATGGGGAATTGCAGTGCCAGCGCACGAACTGCAGTATGAGCGTATCAGCCTACGATGACACAGCCGCACGTATGCACAGGGGCGACGCACAATGTGTGTTCATGGTGTGTCTGAGAAGTTTCACTGCTCAGGCGTGGCTAGGCTGAGTGTGCAGATTTTACCCTCGTGGTGAGCAGAACTTAAGAGTAGTCGCATCACAATGGCGTTTCGTTCTTTCTGAAAAAGAAAAAAAAGTTTTGTGTTCAGCCCTAATAAGAATCAAACTAGTCATTGTGTTGCGAAACTTAGGCAGAAATGTTAGGGCAGTGGCTTGGTTATGTACAGGCAAAGATAGCTGAAACCAATGCAAAATGTTCGTAGGTACATTTATTATGAATGAGATTGGCTCTTTAAGAACCGTATGTGTTGACAGAGATGTTTAGTTAGTAATAGTGGCCTTAAAGCTCACCATAGATGGAGATTATTCACGCACTAGTCAATTATTCACATTGGTAAGCTAAGTCAAGTTGACTGTTGAGGCTCTCCAGCTTCTCGCTTCATGCTTTGTGCACAGCTGCAAGTTGATTGTACTTACTTGAGTGACCGGTGCGCAAAGCCTGTTGTCATGACTGTCATTGTCTCCGCTTGTTCTTTGTTGAAAAAAGGCAGACATCTGTTGCTCCTTGCACCAGGAAACTATTGCTGCTGATGGAATCGAGCCATTTCGAAAACCATGTTTAGCGCAGGCATCAAATAGCTGGAGAAGTGCTTCGTTTCCTTTCTTAATATCGGTTATTATTAGTAACAAAGAAATAATGCCTGTGGATGCTTATCGCTCCATTTGAATTAAAATTTTTGCATTTGGCCTCAAAAGGAAGCTCTAGCTTGGCAGGTCCTATGCAAATGCAGGGGAACGGAGAAATTGCTTTTTTTTTTTGGCAACCACTGCACCGATGTTGATGTGGTTTATTGAATTTCAACGAAAACGTCATAAGCTTGTTACTGCACGAAGCGGATAAATTATATAAGCTGTCAATTTTTTAGGAAAGATTCTTCCAAATTGCAGAACTTCACGACGTTTAGCCATCAAGTTTACAACTCTACCTCAGCAATGAAAAACAATACCGCCATTCTGTAAACTGCACTAATAATATAACTAAAGCGAACAAAATTGCTTTTGTGTACACCGATCTGAAACACACCACTAATTTGCGAGTAGGATATCGCGAGATCCTCGCAAACAATAAATCAATTTCACCGAGAAGGTTAATTCATTTATCAAATTTACCCGCTTTAGATGCTCTAACAGATGCAGGTTACATAACTAAAGTATGTGTTTTTAGATGTAAACTTCGCGAAGCAATGCGAAGTTTGTAAACTTCGCGTTTAAATTAGTTGAGACATTGAGTTTCAATAATGTTTTGTAGAAACCTTAAGGTCCTAAATAAAAGCTATGCTTCGTACAGTTGTTTGCCAGAGCTTAACCTTTTTCTCTTAAATGCAATTAATTTATTTAATACCGTCCGGCTGTTGTCTCGTAAAAGCGCTTCTGCGTTTTACTTGTACTTCAACAGCGAAATCGAAGTTGGCCTTGTGCTAAAGCTTCTTCTTAAATGACTTTCATACCTTGCAATATTCTAGTCGCGCCCAGTGGCGCAATCATTGATATTGATAAAATAGTTTGCCTGAGAGCGGTGACGTTCTTCTCCGGCTCCTAACATTCGCCCACGACCTCTTATACACGCCCCTTAAAGCCAGGGCCGATCCGGCCTGCCTTTGAGAAAACAAGCAAAAATTGTGGGAGCCAGTTAACTAAATTGCTTTCTTCTTATTAAATGACTTGCAACCAGCAGCGACCGCGCGGAAGACTTCACTGCTTAGAAAACACAAAGTAGCGTGCGTGTTGGCATCAGACGGTATTTTTCCCGCCTTCACAAGTTCATCGCTTGAGGTGTGTTGTGTTTTCTTCGAAGCGTGCTCTCAGCGTGCGTCCGTTCGCAGCGCAAGGGGCACAACAAAAACTCATATGCGCAGTTCACGCGGCCGCACCGACGTGATCGGAGTCGCGTAGCCGCCTGGCTCACTCGTTCTCCCAGCGCCAGCCGTTCGACTTCTTTTTGCCCTCCTTCAAGTAGCGAGGGGAGCTGCGCTGTGGCTTCCTTCTCCACCGTCTCCCTTCCGGGACCCCTATAATGCAGCAGAGAGCGGCTCGCTAGCGCCGCCTTCTGCTGCAAAAGAGTTCCGGTAATGTTTTTGCAAGGAGGGGAAGTAGTCTGATTTTTCACCCTCCGCTTCGTCCGTGAAAACGCCAGACGTTTATGTACACGTATTGATTTCTTCATTTCATTGTACCCTAAAGGCCATCAGTCAGAAGGTATTAAATAAGGGGGGGGGGGGGGGGGGGCAAATAAGATAGACAATATTCAAATAAAGACATACTATGCAAAATGAATACAAAATAAAACACATTACAACAATACACTGAGTACTGCACAATAAAGCAGGGCAAGAACAGCATACACGGCCAAATGCCCCGTAAGCAGAGGGCATGTGGTAAAAAAAAAAAAAAACACTGCTATTATACATTGCAAACGCAGGAATATTACGCTGCAAAACAGAGTACACACCGTTAATGACATGAACTGTTCTTGTTCCGTGCAGGCAAAGAAATGAACGTGTCATATGGCATGGAACTATTTCCGCTTTGCTATCCTTCTTTCTGGAAGGAATGGTGCGTGAACGAAGACCCGAAATCGTGCGGCTCGACTTCCAGGCCGTTTCTAACTTATACGGCGCGTATTCTGTGCAGTGACATATATGCGACGCCGTAAAACATGCGTCTGCAAGAACCTTTCAGCGTACTAACCGTGTGTTGGAGTTCTGAGCATTGAAGAAAACGCGCTGCTAAATTTCTTTAAATACCACACACTGCCACTCCGTTGACGAGGAAACCACTTCTCTGACATCTCTCGACGAATCCCGACCGCTCCCACTCGGTGCCTTCGCGCGTTTCGGAGCGGTGTCCTTCCATGTATGTGCGGGTTCCCTTACTCACTCGGCAGGGCGCCTAGCGGCGAAGATTGTAACTGATTTTTACGTCACTGGCAGCGCCCAAGGACGGCCGAGTTTCAAAGCAGGCGGCGGCACGGCTGGGCATAGACGATAAACACGCCGAGCGCATGAGAGGCCTGCTTCGGGACCCCGGAGAGCAATCAAGATGCAAGGTATGTTTGTGGTTTGATATTTTAAGAACTTCAGATTACTTTCGTCTCACAACCGAAGCCATCGCTTAAGAACGTGCATTCACTGGGAGATTTTACAGCAAAAATTTCCGACCTCGTACTTGCATTGCCGCAGATGCGCATCATCAATAACCGTCGGAGATTGACAGGGTCACTAAAGCCTAAGTGTTAAGCGTACGGTAGTGAAGAAAGGACGCTATTGAGTGTTTGTTCCAAAGGCCATTGAGGTCGAATAACGAGAGTGTAAAAATTGTAACGTAGGGTGCACGAGATTGTAGTGGCAAGTAGCTAGTAAGATTACCGACAGCGAGTGACGCTCAAGGGTTCTACAGTGTACTGATTTAGAACAACGCACGATTTATGCTTCTTTATTAATTAATTAATTTATTTATTTATTCAAGACAATTTTACGAAATTGCCTTGGAAGGCACAGCCACAGGCGAACATTTTCCTGACTGGGCCGTGACACCCTCACAACTGCGGCCGTATAAGGCAGAATCAGTCTATAAAATTACAACACGTGAATCCTACAGAATCATTACGCAATATTGTGAATATTCGTTGGCATGTTTTGTATGTACTTATTAAAAAATTCTGTCTTCTCTCATATCTTTTTTTCTAATTTAAATCCCAACACGTGGGGTTCATATGTTTGAGACAACATCGTTGGTCGCTCTTCCTTTTCTTCATTATTATTATGCAGCGCTAAATCTTTAAAAAAGGCGCTCGTAAGTCATTGAAAGGCACACAGTACCATTTCAGTATTAAAGATAAATTGTGAGCTTTATTGGGTGGATGCCAATTTAGAACTTCATTTCGCCAGATAAACACTCCTGCATCCCCTTTCATTTTTCCTTTATATAACAAGGTGAAGACAGTTCGTGAGGAGAATTAAAGAAACCAAGCAGAAAGTTGAAGTCAAACCACGTCGAATAGCTCGGGCACACATGGCGAACCGGGAAGCCATCGCTTTAATCAGTTTGTTTACAAAAGCAGAGCGTCGGCGGCGGATGAGTGAGGAGGATGGGAGAGAGGTGCCATCTTGGAAGCTCCCCGCCGTCGTATCGGCTTAGCTCGGGGGCGCGATAGCAACGGGGCGAACTGGCAAAAAGCAAACTCGCAATGAGAAGAATGAAACAGTTAAAAATTCACGCAGAAACTCCCCTGGCAGTTGTCTAAGTATGCGTAAGCATTGTGCCACTCTCTCACCTCCACGCAGCCCGTAGCCATTATCTGTTATTAAACTTGACCCCACCAGTATAAATGACAGCGCTACGGTGGCACGAACTGCTGCGGACGGCGGGGCAAGGTTAAATGATGTCGCAAGCAAACTACTGCAGGTGGTGGCGCCAGATGCGGTGATGACGTTCCGATCATTATAAGCCGTTATCGTTCTTTAGCGCCTTATCCATCCGCGTCGAACCATTATCAACCGTGATCATGCGAACTCCGGCGGCCGCTTAACGGATGCTGCCTAGAGAGCGATCTGCGATGGGGACACAGAGTGCGCCGAGTGCTGTTAGCTTCGTGTGCGCTGTGCTCTCGCCGCTTAATTCGCGTTGAAGCGCTCGCTGCTGTTGCTCGCTGCTGTGGGCGCTATCTTGAAAGCGATCGTCTTATGTGACGGACAAGCGGGTTTGCTCGTTGGGTAGGCATAGAAGTGCTTACGCATTTAAACAGTTTACTTCTCGCACATTGTTAAGCCTGAATGAAACAAAATGCGCCAACGAAGTGTTTGTAATAGGTTTTCATTGCAGACATACGAATCACAAAGGTACGCAGCTGTATGTTGAATATGATAGGAACAAAAAAATAAACAAAAAAAATAAATTCCACTGTTTTATAATGATTTATATAATACAGAGTTTTATACTTCAGGGATTAGAATGTGTGCAAGCGAGCTTAGCTGTGGCTGAAACAAATAAAAGAATCACAAGGCATGAAAGAATGTTTTCTGGGCTGGCGAAATAATTGTTTTGGGATCTCGTTTCTCGGTATGCCCAAATCTTGGCTGGATTGTTGTGTAATGTTAAATAGAACGCTGTCAGCACAACAAATGAGAAACTTCGGCTTCCAATGGCATTTACCAAGCGTGCAAAACGTCTCATCTCTCATCTGTGTTACCTCCTCAATGACAAATGTATGTTGAAATATGCACGTTCACAACGTCCTGCAGAACTCAGACGAAATTTAGAGGCCTATTTCATTTATTAAAAGTCTGCTTTCATAACAGGCATAGCAAGTCACGGCCGTTGCCTTATGTATACGCTGTGAGAGCAGTCCATTGTACAGCATTTGGGTAGCAGACAGGGACTGCTGCCTCAATTATCACGGTCATCTTGCAAAGCAGGTTTGAGTGTGCGTAGGCGAGTATGCTCACTTTAGTGTTTCTGTATTCTGAATACATGACGGGGTTCTTTCTCTTCTAAGCATATCACAAAACCAAACGCATCAGCTTGCCACATTTATTCAACTGTACCCTCTGAAATGCGATGACGACCATTAAGAACCACTTTTGCTCACGCGTTAACACAAGTGGAGTTCACTTGATATTTCTCATTCAGATTCCTCTAAAATGGTCTAGTATGCGAAGTTACCGTTGGCGGTTGGCGGGGTTGTAGCGGTAGCTGCAGACAGGCCTAGCCTCGCTGCCAATACTTCCGCCTGAGCGCCTCTTGACCAACGCACGTCACCAAACATGGAGTAGACGTAACACTTTCAAAACTACTATGTGTCATCATACAAACACCGTGAACTGCACGCACTACATTGGGAACGCCGTTCTTCAATATACTCTCAAGGAATATATACAATTTAACACACTAGCATGGACATGACGAAAATTACGTTAATACTGAGCCTCATCGTTCGCTTTCCTTTTTTTGCCGCATAGAACAGTTACAATGTTCTATCAGCCTCATTTACATGTTGTTGAGACAACACACGCGTAATGTCAGAGAACTCATGCAAGGTCGGCTTGTTTGAGGCGCGCAAGCTTTAGGAATGAAATCCCAGCAATACTGATAACACCGTATGTCGGAAGGGAAGCCAATTTAGCACACAAAGCTTAAACTTCAAGCAATTCTAAAGAAAACGCTTGATTTAAAACACTAAGGGCGTTTATCATCTCGCTTATATGCTCGTTCTAGCATACAGAGTCCCCAACACTTTATTTTTCTTCTATCGTTATTTCTCTGCTGTTAAGCACTCTGTCTTTTAATAGCCTTTGGGA
Organism: Dermacentor andersoni; assembly: GCF_023375885.2. Classification (NCBI taxonomy): domain Eukaryota; kingdom Metazoa; phylum Arthropoda; class Arachnida; order Ixodida; family Ixodidae; genus Dermacentor; species Dermacentor andersoni. The sequence goes on from NC_092818.1 coordinate 130,208,614, forward strand.
GGCAAAGAAGGACGAAGCCACGTGAGTTGAAAATATTTACTTCACACAGTGTGCATTCGACTTGAAAGGCGCTCTAACCCTTTAGCGCACTGTACTCTATGGAGGTGGGTGTCTGTAAATCGAGTTGGTAAGGAGGAAAGCCCAAACGCCCTTTGCAGTGTCGTCGTGCAGGTCGCAGAAGCGAGCACACCATATGGGTTCCGTCACCGAGGGGCAAAGTGGGTCACTGACCTAAACTTGAAGGGCTCTCGTTTGAGCACAGGCAGTGCCAACAACAATACGCTAAACTGGTGCTACGAGTTATCGCGCTTCCATTTTCTTTATCTTTATTTTTGTTCTTATGCCTCCAAGCTTTTGTTGGCGAGAATAGGTCCACCTCCTTATCCAGATGAGCGGGCACTCCCTGCAGGCAGGTTCAACGCCCTCCGAGGACGCTTTGGGCAGAACGGCCTGGAAAGGCGAACATACACTTGGGATGTTTTGTGCTACACGTCTCGCATTGTCTCTCCATGCGATTGCCAAAAGAATAACACAAGTGCTTTGAAAATTGCACCAAAACATTATTTAAAGAGATATGGCTGATTTCCTACACTTTACATCATACAAGGACCAAGAGACAGATGATGGTAAAGGTGTCCCATGTCATGCAAGTTCGCTAACAAAGACGAGTTTCTTCCCCTCTGTATGATATGTTAGAATTAATTATTGTTCATGTTTATATTCATCTATAGGCTTATTTAAACCATGACGACGACTATAATTATAATCGGTGCCGTCAAAAGCGGAATAACGAAAATCAGAATTACATTCTTTAAAATTCTCAGCGATGAATAGCCTTGATGCCCCCTCATAACCTGTTATATTCTTTCATGCAGCTTGCCGAAGGCTGCTGTTTTCGGGCCTAACTCAGAGCCGTGGTCTCCTCAGAAGTGCTGCTGCACGCAATGGAGGTAAGCATTCAACTCAATTCAATTTCATTAGCATTCAGCTTGTGTTCCAATTCCAGCAGCAATGGCCCTTAAATACTATGCTCAATTTAGTGCAAGCAGTCTTGGCGCAGGCGAACAATTTCCAGTATCAATTATTCAACATGTGAATACACAAGCAGTAAAACGACTTCCCCTCATGTTTCTTTATCTTCCTAAAGCTTTCACCCTTACCCGCTTCGGTGGATCAGCGCCTACCGTGTTGCGCTGCTAAACACGAGGTCGCGGAGTCATATCCTGGCCGCGGCGGCCGCATTTCGATGAGGGCGAAATGGAAAGATGCCCGTGTCCCGTGCTTTGGGGGCCCGTTAAAAAAAGCGAGATGGTAAAAATTACTTCAGAGTCCCCCACTTCGGCGTGCCTCATAATCAGATTGTGGTTTTTGCACGTAAAATCCCAGAATTTAATTAATATTTTAGGCCTTCACCATTGAAGGGCCTCAATTAATATATGTCGAAGTAAATGTGTAATCTTGTAATGGCCAAAACAAAACTCTGCAGTGGCTTCTAGCATATGCAAGCAGTTGTTTACTGTTTAGTGTTTACTGCGGCACCAAAATAAAATAAAAATGATAACAGCTTAAGGAATCTGTGGTGAGGCCACTGTAGGTGGTCGGAAGTGTTTGAACTGACCTTGAAGCACGCATTTTCGGCGTGAGATAGAGAATGCGTCCCACGCATGTCCTGCACGCAGGAACCGGCGTTCGCGCCATTACGTCGGATTTGGCCGAGATGGACGACGAGGAGAACGTCCCTAAGCCGGTCATCCGTGATGTGCGCAAGGTGAGCGACAGCACCCTGTGCGTCACATTCTCGGACGACACCAAGTGCCACTTCAACAGCATCTGGGTAAGTGGCGTGCCTAGGCGATTCCATTGCTGAGTTACCACGCATTCACAATGCCTCGGAGACACGTCATCAGCCGCGTGCACGTTTTTTTGACCGGGTTGGCATTTTATGCGTTTACCCCACTGCCATCGTGCACTAGTTAGAGACATGTGGATCTTTTTGTGCGCCTGCAGTCACGCATTTGTCACATGATCTCGCACTTCAACTTGTTGGCATGCGGATCTTTTTGAGCACCCCCAGTCACGCATTTGTCACATGATTCTCGCGCTTCAACTTGTGGTTCAATAAACCGGTGGACGAGAGTGCCTATCGCGAGGCACGTGATTGCCTCATGTGAAGGACAAAGCTGGCAAATAGACTGTGCAACGAGCTCGACCTGGCAGAACACCATACACACGTGGTGGAATCGGCATGGCAGATTATCCCATTGTTTTCTGTCGTACGCCTACGCGACCGTTTTCTGTCAGCTAGAAAAAGTGTTCACACCTCACCGGACGCCACGGACACGGAGGCAATATAACCAAATCTGTGATGCCACTCACACGAGACGACACAAGATTCTTTTCACCGGAAAGGCGTGATTGCGAGCTTTCCTCGAACAAGCTGATCAATAAAGTTTGATTATCTGCCATGCACAATCTGCTGAACATATACAGAATATTCGTGCGGTCGTTGGGGCTAACAATTGTAAATGAGTAATTTCGTAATCACTCCTGCGGCTACCATCCGAATGGTTTGCTGATCAGGGCAAACAGGAAGAAAAAAGGGATGGGAAAACAGGGAGGTTGACAGTGTAAGTATCGGCTGGCTACAGTGTACTGGAGAAACGGATGAAGGGAATTAAAAGGCGATAGAAGGAATTAAAAACAAAGATAGAAAAAGAAATTCCCGCTATACCGTGATGCTTCGCGCTACAACTTTCAAAGCCAGTCGCACAATTCACAAGTCCTTAAGAACATGTGCAACGCATTTAAGGCCTTGAATGCCGAAACCCTTCTGGTGAAGTGTCTGAGAACTTTTTCGTCCATCAGGATGCGATCGTCCAGTTTTTCGAGTGTGGTCTCGAACATTTTTCTTGCCACAGTGTAACAGCGACTGTCACGTGGAGGTGCTTGACCGTCTCCTCACAGCCACAGCTGTCGCTAGCAGAGCTGTCGGCCATTCCAGTTCGACAGGAATATGCGTTCATGGCTGAACCACAGGCAGTACAGATGTGTTACTCCCGGTCGTTGTATGCCTGGTGGAAGATGGAGTTGCAGACATGGATCCAATCTGTGGAGACGTGTGCCGGTAAACCCAATCGTGTTCTGCAGAGTATGTGTAGGCTCGAATGCGAGCGAGCGAAACCTTGTGGCTGAATCTGTTTTCGACAGTGATATTGGTATACAATGGACGCCGTCGTGGGCAGACCGCGCAGCGTCTTCCTCATTTTAGTTACCAGAAATTACTCAGTGACCCGGTATCCACTGGCAGATGATGTTCCCTTGTCGAGTGCGTGGTGGTGAAGTAGTCGGATATCGGCAACCAAGTGCACATTACAGGGGCAGCAGACACCGGAGAGATGCATTTGAGTCCTAAAAGATGTGCCATGACGGCGATGATTTACGCAAACTATGGGAGGCAGCTAATGCTGGCCGTCCCATTGCTCCTGCAAAAGAACAACTCAATGTGCAGAGACTGTACTATGTGCACACGTGAAGCATCTGCCTAGTCGACACTAATGCATTTTTGTTAACAAGTCATCTTTATATAATGTAACGCTACCCTACTCCCCCATATCTGAAACACTTGTCGTAAATTAATTTTGTTCTAAATTTATACATTCGTGTGTTCAGGTGCGTAAACGCGTCATGCTGTATGTGAAAATATCACCGTCTGCCGCACCTAACCTAAGGTGCACTACTATTGCATTGGGTAGGTTTACCTGAGCTTTAACGATCAGCTCCACTTGCAGCGATGCAGCTTAAGAGGAAACTTTAGCTCGAGCCCAGCTCTGACGACGTGGCCTAGTCAAGTACATGTAAAACGCACGAACATTTTCTGAGATATTCTAGACCGATGCTAATGAAACTTGTTGCATTTGAGAGAGAAAGTTAAACTCTAGTGACAGTTGGAAGCGGAATTTCGATTTAGGGCCTGAATTTTGTTGAAAGGATTTTCAAAAATTCCGAAGTTCGAAAGACATAGAAGCACGAAGTTTAAAAATTAATAGCTCTGCATCAAGAAGAAATATCGCGGTTCTGTAAACAGCATCCACTAGGTCATGAAAGCGAACAAATTTGGAATGTCATTTCATATTTTACGTGAATTTGTTAGGTTGTGTACAAGGGTTCTGCAAAAGCTGTATTTCCAGATTACTAAGTTATTTCTTTTTATTCATCTGTAAGAATCTATTTTGTCCGCTTTAGATGCACTATTAGATGCAATTCACACAATTGTGATATCGTTTTTCATTGCTGAGTTGCAGAGTTGTAAACTGAATAGTTTCGTTTTCCGAAAATTTTCGAATATTGCCACAGTTTATTAAAATGTTGACGACTTAGATCGAAAATTCCAAACCATCAGTCACTAGATTTTAAGTTTTTCTTTTAAATGTAACAAAGCACGCCAAATTTGGTGCAGTGGTTGCCGAGAAAAACGAATCCTCCTTTTGCATGTATTTAAATGGGAGCACCCGAGCTTAAGCTTCCTCCTAACAAATAGCACTCAGCGGTTCAGCGGGAACGACAGTGCTCGTGCACGCAACGCTTATGCCAGCCAGCCCAACGTAGAACGCTCCCCTCGCTCCGCTGACGGATCTTTATGTCGCACTTACTCCCTTCCCCACACTGCTCACCGATGTTCAGGTGTCAGCCACGCGCAAACAGTTACAGCAGGCTCAGTCAATCAATCAATCTGTCACTGCTTTATGCAGTCAATTGAACGGATCGTGACTTTGCATCCACTTGACTTCCTCGTCGTTTTGGAGGCAAGATGTCTGTGCGTCTCTCGCACCTCTGGAAGACGAGCTCCTGAAAAAAGAACGAAATCAGCGCAGTTATTTGCGACCTTTGAGCACATCAGAAGAAAGCAGGATGGCTCGTAAGTGTCGTTGAGCTAAATCTGTCCATTGATATTAGGTCGACAATGGCGTCTATGCCGTACGTGCGCTGGCGTAGCGCAACTACGCTTACGCACTTATAGGCGTTATATGCAGCGAAGTAGGCGGAGAAATATTTTTTATAACAATTAGGTTGCTTGGTAAAGGCTTTCATTGATATGAAGGGGGCGTTTGGGCCGTTCAAGAAACGACGCTAACTGCAGCAGCTGATCATTCCGTGCTGGAAATTGAAGTGTCTAGAGCAGAAAGTTGGGCTAGTTGAACTTCGTTCCCTTTGATTACTTGAAAATAGTATGCTAAAATAACAAGTGTACGCTGGTAATGAATCGCTACGTGGCATTTGAGCGGTTCTTACAGTAGTCCGCAAGTTGGAGAATTACCGCACGGATTTTCACAGTGACTACTGGGGTCCTCAAAGGGGGCATCTGAGCTGAAGTGTCCATGAACTGAAAGATTTCGGAGTAGGTCTCCCTCATTTCTGCTGTCAGTTTGCACGATTGCGTAATTCATATAGCACCTGACATCACAGTTCGTATAATCAATCGACTGGTCTGAAAATGCAGCGATGGGAGGTAGACGTACGAGTTCTCTTACATAGCCTGTAGAACAAATTCTTCCGATGCCCTATATGGCTGTAAGAAGCTTCGGTGCAGCGCAGAGGTGCATCTAGTTGTGTCATCGCTGAGGAGACGTGCCTTCACCGTAGGAAATGCTGCTCGCGGGTGTGTGTGCGTGCGTGCGTGCGTGCGTGCGTGCGTGTGTGTGTGTGTGTGTGTGTGTGTGTGTGTGTGTGTGTGTGTGTGTGTGTGTGTGTGTGTGTGTGTGTGTGTGTGTGTGTGTGTGTGTGTGTGTGTGTGTGTGTGTGCGTGCGTGCGTGCGTGCGTGCGTGCGCGCGCGCGTGTGTCGTTCTGATCTTCACGGCACGGGGTCGTCGCGTCGCGATTATATGTCCACGTTGCTTTTTTGCTGCAGCTCCGCGACAGCTGCACTTGCTCAGCGTGCGTGCATCCTGCAACGCGACAGAAGCTGGTCAGCAGCGTCACGATCAACCCAAACATCCAGCCACTGTCGTGGACCGTCGAGGACGGGGAGAAGCTGGAGATCTGCTGGCCACAACAGCCATCGTCGCCGCCTCACTCCAGCACGTACTCCTGTGACTGGTGAGCCGCAAAATCTCAACTGTGGCAGGAACAAAGCGGGTGGTGTTTGCCTCTCTGGCAAACGACGAAAAAGTGGGATTGACGATTATTCTTTAAGCTTGCTCTGAAACGACCGAGAAATACCGAATAAAAATAGAAAGGTACAGAGAGCAGCCGGAACAGCATACGGAAAACTGCGTTTCATACGCTGAAGGGAGGAATGATGGAATAGAGAGAGGGCGAAAAGAATCACCTGAAAAAGTGATGAGATTTTAGCGGAACAAAGGAATGACGCACGCATGCCCTTGCGATGCGCGATATGAAGTTATTCAAGGGAGGTATGTTGAAATCAAACAATCCTGAGTCAGAATGTCCTGAGTGTACGCTTTCGTGCACGTCGACGGAAAAGTTCTATGGTGCCAAAATGCGAATAGCGGGCTGATAAGAAGGCATTATCTGGCCCCGGATTTCCACAAGACCCCATTTTCTTTTTCATTCTGTTTCCTTTGCACTAAACTTACCGGTAATTATTCTTAATTTAACGAGCTGGTGGAACTTAACCTCGAATTGCAACATTATTATGACAATTAGTATTTAGAACGCTCTGGTTGTGCTTCGCACTCTATGTATATTTCATTTTTGTCTACCTTCGAGACATCATGTCCTCTGAATTACTGTATAAAAAAAGTCATTTTTGAAAATAAACAAGGCTTTCTCTATGAACTATTTTTTAACCATCCACGTAAACTTAATAAATTGTATATGAATGATGTTGCCTTAATTTTGGTTTTGTTGCAAACGTTTATATTGAGAAGACTAAAGTTCTAGTATACCTACAGGAAGGTACCGTAGCCCTTGCTAATGATTGAAAGCACATTAGTATACCTTAAGAAACACTGCCTTGTAGTAAGCCATGATTTCGCTACCGTCAGTGCTATACTTACCTGCTGTGAAACCTCCTTCCACTTACTTCTTTTCTTCACGATGCTGAAGGCTTTACCAATTCGGAAAACTCTTCGAGAATAAAGACGGCGAGCCGCTCGAGGTGTCCGATATGTTTTACACCAACACAAAGTCGTCAACGATCCTATGGAGCCGTGAAGAGTTCGAGGAAAATCCTCCCGAGTTGGACTACAAGACGTTCATGGAGGAGCGCTCGGGCCTCAAGCAGATGGTCAAGAACATCGTCAAGTACGGCATCTCCGTACTGCACGGTACGCAACCCATTTTAAGTTCTTTCTTTGTATTACGCTCGCTGTATATGGACGCGTGAGGCGAATTTCCACCGTCGTCGTCGCTGTGCCGGCTAACGTCCAAGTGGGATAGCATCGAGGTTGCGTGCCATATGCTGTAGATGCGAGTGAAAGCGCGTGAGACAGAGCCGGAAAGGATGACGGCTCGATCTCGCGCGCGCAAAGGAGGAAGGCGGTGAGGAAGCGCGCCGTCTTCCATCGTGGCCAAGGCACCGGGGGAGGGGGGGGGGGGGGGGCTTTTTACTCCGGCAGCGGCTGCGGATGGCACGCCGCGCGGGCCTAATCTTGAAAGCGGTCGTCTGTGGTAGGTGAGTCTATAGGCGCGCAGAGGGCTGATGTCTTCGTGCGCGCTTTGTTCTCGCCGCGTAGTTCGCGTTGAAGCGAGAGGAAGCACGAAGGGCAATTCGCTCGCCGCTGCTGCCGCTCTCCCGCGCAGCAGCAGCTTTTTCACAGAGAGCGTTCGCAGTCATCGAGTGAGATGATTTATGTTTACCTGCCCGCGCGTGATACCATGCTTGTTTAGTTTAGTAAGCGAATGTTTACAAGTGTGTTCGTCCGATAAAACTACTGTCCTTACTTCGTATAGCTGTCTAATAAATTGATAACGTAATCGCTGCATCGCTTTTCGGGTGAAACGGTGACATTTTTTCATTCCTTGTAATGACGTGACGCCGCAGTGATAGTCGGGTATACATTTACAGGTAAATACGTATGATATCACAGGCACGTATCATGCTAATTCGCATTAAATTCGCGAATTTCTAAATTAATATTGCATGTGCTGCTGTTTTGAAAGAAGATCCTCTGGTATACAGTTCCAAAGGAAAATAACTCTGTCTGTACAGTCACCCTTCCACTAAGACCTTTCTTTAGATCATGTTTGCGTCCTTATACCGTAGCCCGTACGTCATGCGCACTAGATTTAATGTGTTGGGTATCGGGGTGTCGTCGTACGTTCACATGTGTACCTTAAGGTTTGCTACGTTTTATAGGTTTTTAAACAAAAACCGTGACGCCAAGGTTTTCGCGTCGATTTCTCTTTGCACAGCTAACTCCCACCTTCACCTTGCCGCCTCTTGAAATGGGTATTTGGAATGTTTACTAAGGTTCACCGACCTCCGCATCTTCTCTACTAAGCAGTTGTTTCCTGAGTGTGTAGAGTTTCCACATATCACTTCTTTTCTGACACAGACGTTCCTCCTCACGAAGACGAGCTGGAGAAGGTTGCCTCCCGTATGGGCTACATACGGGAAACTGGCATGGGACGTGTGTTCGACGCCACCTGTCAGCCCGATGTGCACAGGGGTTCACGTTTTCATCAGCACACCGAGCTTCCCGACAGGGAGAGCGCCCCGGGTAAGCTATTCCTGTCTCCGTTGATCGCATTCATTGCATGCGCGCTTCCTGGGCAATCGCATTCAAGGATCTCGCCCACAGAGGGCATGGTGCTTTCACTTTAGATCTCACGCCGTTAAATGGACACTGCCAGATTCTTAAATTCCACAATCGTTCCTTTATATCCGCTGCTACTGCTCTCTTCTAGTCATTGCAAACGCGTTGCAACACGTACGAAGTCACTGGCACCACTGATACTGAATCTATCCACATGCGCTAAAGCCTGAACAGACATTTACAGCCCAACAGCATCGTATTAGCCCGCCCTCCGGTCTCGAATTCTACGTATTTTACTTCTTGCGTGCGTGTGCTTTTAGCCAGGTTGACGGTTTGCGCGCTGCTTTATTTCCTTGCTCTTGTGTGATCGCGCTGTCTGATCGCACTGTCACTGCGTCGAATTGTTACGCTTTTCCTGCTTTTTTATTCTTTCACAGCCACTGTCTACAATCTCTTAAGCCGCTGTCCCTGTGGTCAACCGATAATTAGCCTTGAATAATAACTGAATATTTTTAAACGTTTTCAAAGCTCGGCTGAAGCAGTCTTCCGTCGTCCATTTAAGTTTCACTGGACCAGAGAAGTTAGAATGGAAGACTTAAAATCTGCAATATTTGATGCATGATGCGTGTTGACATTATTGGCAGTTACCTTAAGTTAAAATTAGGGCTATGATAAACAGTTTAGTTCGTTTCTGCAAAACTTGCAAACAAGGACAAAGGAATAAACTGGTGTTTCCCGGCCTAAAATAGCAATGTGCAAATGTTCGAAACGCTGTTCAGATTTCCAGAAAAATGAGGACCATTATTGTGGGGCTGAGAGACAGATGTGCAGTTTTAGCGTGGTGGGCTAGTCATAATAGTTGTAGTTCAGATTTCTTAATTACCAGCTGCGATCGTGTAGCCTTTGCTAGTGTTGCAACTAGTGCATTCTAATTTAAGTCAGCTCCCGCAATTGTTCTATCATAACAAAGAATTAGAATAATAACGCAGTTTGACTAGAAATGTTACATAATTGAGCTAATGTGCACGTTAGATTTCATTTCTTTCTCTCTTTTTTTTTTACCCAACGCAATTTTCTAATATTTTGTTAAGTGGACATTTTTTTCTTTCGCATAGGTCAAATCATTCGCAAAGAAAAATGCCACGGATGCTCATGAACGGCAAATAATCACTTTTTGCCGCCATCAAAGGAGGTTCTAACACCATAGACCTGAAAAATTATCTGGGCCTTGTCGGTTTTCAGAATTTGTAGGTGCTGACACAATGGTTCGCATTGGCTTTTACCAGAGGCACTCGCTTTCTAAGGTCGGCGGAAATGTTAGTCGTCAACGTCTAGTTATCAAAACTTTGTATTTTGGCAGATTACATGGTTGCCTTGCAGATAACTTTTAGCAATTCTTTGACTCTAAGGCGTCGCAAAATTTCAAATCGAGATTTACCGTCAATATATGTTAAACCTGCATCATCAGGGCATCCCGATTCGGCAGCGCTATCATTCGATTAACATCTGAATGTGCCGTAACATTAGCAACGTCAAGATGTTGCTCATTTTGTATCTTAGTAAGCTAGCTATACGCTCGACAAAGTCACGTGAGTACTCGAAGCAGCCTAGTATAGTCTTTCCTGAGGCACAGCCGCCGAGATTGCGGATTGACGCAGACGAACGCCGCGCTACGACGGCTGTCTCCGCGGGCAACGCTAGCCACGTTGGACGGAGGTCTGGGGGCTGCGACGATGATACTGCTATCAACGACGAAGCGTTGACAACAGGTGAATACGGGGCAAGCACAGCACGCACGGCACCACTATAGCACGGCAGCACCCACGCACCCACTTAGAATTACGTACTAGCACCTATAGGCCAAGAAGCACCACCATAATAGATTTCCCAGAAGGACCGTTGATGGTGCGCTTCGTGGCTCAGAGAGCAAGCACACCTCGCGATGCAAAGTTTGCGGCGAAAAATATCGGCAGTGATAAATCGAAATGAAGAAAGAACCACTATAGACGCTTCGATGCGTGAAGGAGACTCGAGTTAGCCAACATGCCGGACAGTGTGGTTCGATCAAAAGTGACTTAAGGACTAACTGTTACGCCTGCGCAACTGTTGAGGAATCTTATAGCGCTGAATCGATGACTGCGCTAGCAATCGCCGAGAATAATTTTTGTATATACCAGGCTCATCCGACTTCGCGGCTGTCACTCGCGATCTGTCGTCTCGTTCCCGCTGCGGCGTTCGGCGTCTAAGCGAGCGGTCTTCAGCTGCGAAAAATTCCGCCGTAAACTTCATCGGCGCGAGCCTGATTCTGCCGCCGTAAAACGTCTTTCGCTCAGCGATGGCCCGGAAGGCGACAGTGAAACACCTCACGTGCGGCTGTTAAATGCTAATTTCAGACAGAAAATGAGAATACACACGTTTCGGCAACCGCGCTATCCCTGCAGAATTAGCCCGAGAGCAAAGTGAATTCGAAATGGCAATTGACAGACGTCACGCGATCGATCGCGATTGGCGAACAAAGAGCGGCTCGCGGTGGCTGATGTTCAAGAATTGTTCGCAAAACGATAGTAGCAAACGATCGCTTTTACACCATCTGTAGAGTGACCTACAAGGCGCACTAACGAAGTGATCCGTTTAAAACGAGACTCCTCACGTTGAGTGCCGTTGTGCGGTGCTTTCGCATCGACCAAGTTTGGTGTCCGTGACAGCAACACAATAGAAACAGTAAGACGTCAAAACACGCGTCTCTGCCTAGATCTTGTTTAGCTCAAGTAAGCGCTAAATTTTCATCTGCCCAGACCACGGCATGCCTCATAATCAGAAAGTGGTTTTGGCACGTAAAACCCCATAATTTTTTTGCCCAGATCACTAGTGTACTACATACTCCAGGGCACACGTGCTTGCCTGTCGCTGTATCTGGCATTTACTAATTCCGGGCTCTCGTCACATACTTCGATGGCAGGCTTGTGGTAACCGACTGAAAAGGCGCCTCGACGGCGTCAGTTCTCGTAGCGTGGTCCCTGGCGAAGAGAAAAGCCGTAGCGGAAATATGCCTTCACTCACGGGAAGCGTCAGTAACGTAGCCTTCTGCAAATTCTGATGGAAGTGCTCCAAAGCGCCATCGGCTCAACAACTTCGACTCCAGTGGCGGAACTGAAAAAAAAATAGAGCAGAGAGCTACGGTCGCTCTTCTACCAATCCAAACATTTTCGACTGTTGCAATGTGATCTAAAGCCCCTTGCGCTACTCTTGCAAATGGACAGTGTGGATGCGCCCTAACAGAATCACCGATTCCGAAAATATCTATGAGCAAGAGATGTTAACGACGCGGTGTTTCTGCAGTGAAAAAATTTCGCTCGCTCTTGACGTCGGGCACCACAGTGCGAACAATCAAGGCGATGAGTCACGCAAGGTATCTGCTCCACAGCCCTGTCCACAGGATAATTGTCACATATTTTCTTGCGAAGGATACGTAGTGGGTCAGGGCGAACACGTATCCTTCAAGAAACATAGTAATTCCACGTACTGCTATTTAGCCATAATCAAATTTTCGAAGAACTGAATTGTCAGCTTTGCGTTTACAATAGTTTGATTCTAAACCTAAATTTGTGCTTCCATATCAAAATTAGGATAATCTGCACACACCTATAACTAACCTCTTTTTCACAGCCCCAGCGTGATTTAAGATTCCTTACTTTCCCTTTTTTTTTAAACGACGCACCGACTTTGGCACTTTTTTGCTACTGGCTTGGAAACCAGCGCCAAATGTTAGGACCAGTGGTGACGCAAGCCCGCTGCGATGTGCACGTATAGCGAATTGAAAATAAATTAGTTATGACTAGGTTACTAAATTACGTTGCTATCTCACACAGGCGTCAAGCTGCTGTTGTGCCTTTCATCGGATGTTCCGAAGCAGACACTCAGTGGGACACCCAACAAAGGAAAAACCTTCTTCGTGGACGGCTTCTACATAGCCCAGTGGATGAAGTACAACCACCCAGAGTATTTCAGGTTACTTGTGTCTACGCCAGTCACGTTTTCCTACTACGACTCGAGGCGAGGTGTAAGTATAGAAATGCATTTCAATGTGTAGAAATTCAGAAACGCCCTGTGCCCACCAGCGATTCATTGTGGGCCGAAGGCGTCTTTTTATTGTTGAATGTTTGCAAACAGAACGACTACAGATAAAGATTGCACCCAGGTTGCTATCATCACTATGAGCAACTCAAAGCCTAGGAAAATGCAAGGGGACGGAGTCACTGATAAAAAACTCTGGCCAAGTTCGTGTGCGTCCATAGCAGGAATACTAAAGGAAACATCACAAAAGTGCTTGTGTCATTGTATTTCTACGCGCGGTGCTTTATCTAGCGTGTGCAAAGTCTCGGGAGTGTTCGCAATGGTATTTCCCTAGGAGATGTTACAGTCCACTTGTGAATAGCGAGGTTGTAGTGCCTTTCTGCAGAGATGACGCTGGAAGCCATGTTCTCAAGATAGCTTCTTTTTGAATGGTTTGTTTTCCAGTCAAGTTAAGGTAGCACAGAGAAACATTGGTTGTCGAAGCGAGAGTAACAAAGAAGGTGTGCAGTCACACCCTCTCAGCGGTACATGACGCTTTGTGATTCTTGTGACAAATAATGAAGCCCTTGCGAATACGAAGTCGAGTATTTTTTTTCTTCTCCATTGTACTGTCTTTATAATATGACCGTCTTTCTTTTTCTGCTTTCTTCGTAGGTGTGGCTGCGAGATACGTTTCCCATTATCAGGACAAATAATTATGGGAAGATAAAGAAGATTCACTACAGCACGTTCTCTATGCGGCCGCCGCTGCTGTCGTCTAGCGAAGCTACGAAGTTCTACGAGGCATACAGGTGAGCACTTCAAGGTGTTGCGACTTCTTTTTGTTTTGCTGTTTTTACTGTGAACCGCTAAGTTCACTGCAATGACACCTTGTTTGCTTTGCGTAAGAGCACGGTACCTTTTCGGTTTTTCACTTCACTGTTCGTGGGAAGTGTTCAGTGTTCAGTGTTCGTCACTGGTTACGCCCAGCCGTAATCGGCTACCAAACTGGAATCATTTTAAATAGCTTGATAGCCGAAAACAAATTGCGTAGTTCTCAACAGCGGTCGCACAAGAGCTGCCTCCGGAGCCAACGTGTTTCCACACGAGAGTTGCTTTTGTCATGCCGAGACGCCCTGACGAAGACAATTGAGTTTCTTGAAATGCTCGCTCCAGGGAGATTTCTTGTTCGACAACTGTCGAAAACTTCAAGCCCTCATCCTCCTGCCAACCTCTGCGTGGCTCTAAGTGTTTCTGTATTTGCTCTTGGAAAGTCCTAAATAACTCTTCCTTAGCAATTTCTCTTATATGAGAAAATATCTTTACGATAAGAGCATTGCATTCTCTGTCCTATGACTATTGATGAATTCATTCTTGCGCATTTGGCAAAAGCGGTGTGCAAGTTCTTCTTTCCCGCATGGCACGAAAGCCATAGCTACGAATTTGTATGCGATGACGGCACGACTTTTGCAGCAGATGTAGAAAAGGGTAACAACCATCTCAATTTCATTGAGCGATCTGCATGAATATTCAAAAGCAATTACCATAGGGCTTAAATGTTGGTCAGAGGCAACATCTTACTACCTCGGGTGGTAGTTCATTTCTGCCATTCCTTCTTTAGTTTTCAGAACAGTGTATAGGTCGAGTTATAACCTAACTATAAGAGCAAAAATTTTAAAGGAGCAACTAACAACCTCTTGAACGCGCGCATGCAGCTTCATTGTAAGAAATATGCGGCTTTGTATCACAGACAAAAAGGATGGCCATATGCGCTTACGTGAAGCCATTACTATGCTCTTTTGCAGCTGCGCTGCTGCACAGGTGTAGGATTTCGAGTATATCTATAGCTTGCAAAGTTTCTACGCGCTTGGGCACAGGAAAGAGCAACCATAGCCAGGGTGTTATCTTGTGCAGTTCCTGCAGATATGTATATTTATAGCCATGCGAAGGACAACAATGCTTTAAAATAAAAACTCTTTATTTGACCCAACTTACGGCCCGCGCAACAAAGCAAGCGACCGTCACTATGAAAGTCGGTGTTCATCGAAATGAACAGTGCAGCCTGCAGTCAATCCCTATTTATAGGGGATGCTCGACCACCTTCGATAACTTGGATGTGGTGGTGAAAATTTTGAGACTTTGTACGCGCGTCGCATGCGATAAAACTGGTTTCAACATTTGTGGCGTAAGCTTGATTTGAGGGTTCGAACCGTGCGAGCTCGTCTCGCGTGAGAGTGAAACATTGATAACGTCGATGTAAGGGCAGAGACAAATGATCGAAAGTGGGAAGTTAAACAAAGTACTCGCAACAATATATATGTTAAATTTGCAGCAGCCGCTAATATTACTATGTGTGTATAAAATGCCCAGATATCATTGCGAACTAAAATAGTGCAGAACATTTATTGTATCTTCGTAATGCAGTTTACTGCACCGATGTGTATCTGTTCCAACTTTAGGTATGCCACGCATGACAGAGCTCTGTTAATTTTACTGCCCTACCTTTTCTCGGTTAATCTCTATATTCGCATGGTCACGGCCTCGTCTACCCTTCTCAGAGTTACTTCTTTTCTCCTGGTAGCTCTTCACACACCTACGGCATTACCCGGGCAACGTTTTTTTTCTTCTTTCCGCGTTGCGTGCACTTCCTTTCCCGACACAGTGAATGTTTTTCACGGGAGATAATGATCAGGCACAATACCAAGGCTTTAATTGGTTCTATATGGTTCTATATATTCATGTGGTAAAGTTATACGATAACCCAAAGACCTTAAAGCTTGGCTTCGATTTTTTCATTTACCTTGTGTCATACATTGGCTGTACAGCGTAGGTTCCAAGCATACTTCTCCGTTCGTAACACACAGAACATCCGCTTCCTGTAAACGTTCGTTTGATGTTCAGAATATTTACTTGCTTGCACAAGTAACTGAAAGCCTTTACGCGATTCATGTTGTTCGCTTGTAATTGTTTTTTTTTTTGCTAGTAAATTACGCGTGTTTGTGTCCTTTTCTGCCGCACATCAATGCACCTAACTATAAATAATGTCCATATTTCACACACTTATGCTGGAGTGCTTGGCTTGCTCGCAGCACATTCACCAAGCGCATGGAGGAAGAATCGTCTCAGTACGCTTTCCACTTGGCGCCTGGAGACCTGGTGGCCTTTAACAACCGACGTATACTACACGGCATGAAGGAGATGGGTCCGGACCACAAGGACGTGTACGTTGCGTCCATCATTATTTATGATAAACGAACTCACTTAAGGCACTCACTTGAATCAGTCGCATTACGAGATCTTGAAGGCGCAGTAATCTTTCTAAGTTTCCATACTGGTAGCCTGCTGCAGCATGTCAAAATCAGTTATAATTTTACATTGAAGAATACTGGAAATCGAATCTTGAAGAATGCTACTGCACGTCCTAGATTGAAAAAAATAATGCCTGGAGACTCGGATCTGCGACGCCATTCTAGCCTCTGGGATATGTGAAATGAATGTCATTTTCCTTTCTTTTTCCAAACGCTGTGTTTAGCGTCCATTCAGACGGAACTATAACAATTGACACTGTTCCGTCCATATATACAAATGGAACTCTGGCTTTAACAACGTGTCATTATTAAGTACGCATGTCACTTGTATACCTGGCGTTGCCTCCAGGACTCAAAAGGGGCAACGGGGACACTAAAACAGGAACCTGGACTGGGCCTCGTGCTTGGAGCTTGCCGAGGCCTCCGTGCGCTAGAAATGAATCAGACGGGCTGTCCGATTGCACTTACGGCAGCCTTTGTATTCGAGAAACCCTCTGGCCCACTCCGGCCTACGGCGGTCCGAACACACGGACCGCCCTGGTTCCTGTTTTGGTCCCCTCCGTTGGCCGTGGGGCACCCCCGAGATACTGCGCCGCTGGCTTTGTTATAATCTCAGTTGCCCTCCTGCGGCCTCCGTTTCCCGGTTACATGTGCCCTCCTGCAGCAGGAGCTGCAAGAAATCTAATCCTTCGGGACACTATCTGCAGCCTTACTCATTTGTCTGGATGAAGGAGCCTCGGCAAAAGGCTGGCAAGTCTGACGGGGCCTCGGCTCTCGTTTGGTTCGGTACAGTGCAGAAGTGCATGCAACATAGCACATGACGAAACACTCTAACAGCAGGTACAGGAAATGCACATTGAAGTACATATACGTATAGCGGTACGAACATGAAGCAATTAATCACGCTTATCGAGTTCATGTTTTCCTCATTGCATGCTACCGAATGGAAACGAAGGTTCATTATCGTGGCGATATGGCTGCTAGCTTTCGGGCATATTGTAATTCAGAAGGCGCTGATGGCGAGCAAATTTACACCCCGATAATGAAACCCCCCTTAGGTAACAGAAGCATGGGTCCCGTTAGTGTTACACTACGGATTCGCTCACCGCGACCTTTGTTTATCGTTGATAAACGACATGCAGAAGTCAACAAAACCTGTTGTCATAAGGTATGAGACCGGGCTAGTTAGCGTCCCATCTGCTTAAACAGCGTTGTTAAACAGTTGTTGTTGTGCTTGCTTCTGCGCCATTTTTATTAGCACAAATTGCAAACGTGCAGCAGTGTCTGGCGCGCCATACATAAGCGTGGTGCCTAATTGGTTTTGCGTCTCGCGGTTCTCGGTGATCCCATGCCCCTATTGTGTCATTATATGCCATTTGTGTCATTGTGTCATTGTGCCATTATATCGTCAAGACGATCGTAATAACACCGTAAGTGATCCTATGATATTTTTTTGCAATTCGTCTTAAATGGGGCGGCTACGATAGACACAGGAAAGCTTAGAAAAGCGCGTGCACCTGTAAAGTTTATGTGAGGAACCCTTCAACGACGAAAGTTGTGCTGAACAATCCCAGGGCCAGATTAGTAAAGCCTCTTTGTGGCAAACGCCTTTTACGGCGTCCTGCTTTAGCACTACCCGTTCGGCAAAGGCAAGCGCAGTGTCGAAGTTTGATAGGAATGCGTAGTACTGTAGCACTCTCAGGGGTTCGCACTTGGTAACTGTGAACTATTTCAATTAAGGGCGAATCAAGCGGCAAAACTCTCCCTTGAAAAACATTTGCCATTTGACAGCAAAGTCTTGTCATAACGCTGGAGTCTGAAAAACACGGATGCACCATGTCAACTACGACGTTGTTCCCAGTTCGCTGCACCTGATTACACATGGCTGCTCAGTAGCCATCGTCAGGATTCGCTGAACCTGAGAAACAATATAGTTGTGCTTGCACTTTTGTATTTAAGGACAGATTTTTCAACGTTATGTTGAGCTTAGTATTATTGGACTCACTGATCCCTATATAAAAGCAAATATGTATCTGTCGCGACTTATTATCATCATCAGCCTATTTTTATGTCCAGTGCAGGACGAACGCCTCTCCTTGCGATCTCCAGTTACCGCTGTCTTGTGCTAACTTATTCCAACTTGCGCCTGCGAATTTCCCAATTTGTTCGCCCCGCCTAATTTCCTGCCCACCTCGACTGCGCTTCCCCTTCCTTGGCGCCCATTGTACTACCCAATCAATTATACAGTGCTTTAATTCTTATTACTAACAATTTGTTGATATACGTTTCAGGATACTGAGAGGTTGCTACATGGACATGGATGAAATTGCCTCCCTGTACGAGAAAATGCGGAGGGACGATGACCCTTGAGCTTTCAATAAGATCACGGTACCATGATGTTGTGATCTGCTCATCAAGGCTGCCTGTCCGTGAATCGCACGAAAATACTTCTTTCCTTTTGTACATAGCACTCTACGGATATATCAGCGCGCATACGCGCTACGCGCCATTCGTTAATAAACTTGTGGTGTATTGCGCTTGCTGTGTGTCACTGGTTCAGTGCATGCCGGAGGTCGCCACCGAGATATGGCACAGGGGATTCTAGTTTGGCACTCGGCGTAACCGGGAGGAAACGCAGTTACTGAGTCAGTCACGTTAATAGAAATAATGAATTCGGGTAAAAACCATCGGTAATGATTGTCAAAGATGGCGTTAGCAAGGACAAACGACGATGCAATGACAAACGTTTGACACATCCCTAACAAGTGATAAACCACGCGATCCGCGCGACCGCGGATTACACTTACTCCGGGATCGGCTCAGTTTTCGTTGCACCATATGTTGGATTGCCCTACTTTGCTTGGCGAGAAACGGATTGAGCAGACGTGCAGAGCCCCGGGAACGAAGGCAGAGGACGCTTAGCATTTATTCCTTTCGCAATTATGCCCTAGAAGGCGTGTAGTTATTGCACTGATGATGTTTATCGATCGTCTGTTCTTTCATTGTGCAATTCCGCAGAGAACAGGGCTGGTCACCGGCAGATCTATAGAGGTATAGTACAGACAGCTATATATAAGCCGATTCGTTGTATGTATACTGCATGTCTTCTCTTAGCCTTCTCAATCAGAGCCCAACCAGCCACACATTCACCGAGGGACTGGATTGCCGCAAAGACTATTGCGTAAAAAAAGAAGTTGATCAGTTCGTTAGAGCCATTCAAAACTGCCATTCTCACTCAGAATTCACTACAAAGTAAGTCGGGTACGGAGGCATGAGAAAGATGCTAAAAATTTTATATCGTACTTGAATAGACGATCGTACCGATAAAGCAGGAATTCACAGTACCGTCTATACATACAATTAGGCACCACAATACAGGCATACGGTGACCGGAGGCGCAGCAACCATTCATTCGCCAGCAAGACGCACGAAGAGCGTCCCCCGAAGAGGGGGGTTCTTCCGGAGCAGTGGGTGGTCTGGCCTGGAAGGTGCAATGTCGGTTGCTCATTTCAGGAGTTGCTCGGTGGCGGTTTTCCCGAAAGCTGTTTGAGGGTGCCGGCTTGTTGGGCCCGTTATTAAACTATCACGTCTTCAGAAAGCCCGCCTCTTATGAAAGCCGGCAGTCTTCAGAAAACTCGCGTATACACTGGCGGGCATTATTTCAGGGACATATTCTGTATTAGGACTTGTTTCTGGGCTATTTGGCATTTGCTTACAGATATAACGTAGCGCGAAGGCACAATTACGAAGAAGAGACGTGTTCTGTGTCTCCTTTTTTGTAATTTTGCCTCCACCATACATTATGTCGGTATTCAGGGACAGTGTGGTGCAAACCATAGACGCACGTAACAAAGACAAAGAAATTGAATTCTGAGGTCTTACTTGCCAAAATGACGATGTGGTTATCAGGCACGTCGTAATGAGAACATCCTGGTTAATTTTGACGTCCTGTGTTTCTTTAACATATACCTAATTTGAAGTACTCGAGCGTTTTTCATTTGACTCCCATCGAAATTCTGTTGCCCCGAGCGACATGGAACTCGTGACCTCAAGCTCACCAGCGCACTGACGTAGCCATTAAGCTACTGTGCCGGGTTTCATATAACTAAGTGCGAAACAAACCCAACCAGCCCTTAGCTTGTACGCCCAAGTTCTGCCGGACAGTCGTATATTGCAGTCTTAAAATGCATAACGAATAGACAAGGCAGAACAAAAGTCTTCAGTAGTGGTTAGTGTCACGGCTCTGGTTTGGGTTCTCACGTCATGCCTTTCATGTCACCCCAGTAGCCATCATCATCCTTTCTTCTTCCTTCTTTTTTTTCTTCTGGACTTTATACACCCTACACTGGAATGGTTTACACTTGCCAAAACCCTGAACCCTGAAACCGTTAACTACCAACGCTGTAGAAGTACTTGGAACAGTTCATCAGTGGATGGCTGTACTGTGCTTCATAGCATAGTGGCGCATTTTAGAAGAACATTGTTTTCAATAATTATTTTCCAATTTAATCCGTTAATTTCCGAGTTGCAAGTTGTTTCTAGATGTTTCTGTCCCTCTTTCTTGCTTTCGGCGAAACCACTTACTCTTTCTTTCTTCAGGCTGCTGCTTAGTTTCTTGTCGGTAGTTTTTCGTAGTATGGCAGAAAAAATAGCATTTATATATAAAGGCTATTTTTCCTGCTATACTACTTGGGGGCTTTCTTTTAAATCCCTCACAGCAAGACGTGAGAGCGTTTACGGGGGAAGATGCTGTAAACGGCGCGATGTCTGCGTAGTGATTCCGCCTTTCGAAAAGTGCGCCCGTACAGGGGAACGAAAACAAAATTGAAAAAGAGAGAAGCCGTGGCCTCTAAGACGACCTCGGCGCATCGACGTAATCTTGGAGGCCACGAGAAAAATTATGGCCTCTGAGATTGTTCAACAAGCGCTGTCTGAAAGGCGTATCGTATGAAAGACAGCGTGATCCGTCCGATCGCGGAGGCAGTATAAAGAGCTGCCTAGTTTACTCTGTTCCCGAACGATGGCGACGCAGTCCCAGAAGGCCTTCTAAGGAGGCTTCGTACGCACGCGTACCTCTCGTACACTCTGTTTTCTTGAGCGCGTTTCTGTATGGAGATTTTGTAAGTCTTTCACAATTCAAAGTCGCCCACATTTTTGTAATTCCGTGCAATATGGTTCCTTATTAAATGCGAGCCTTAACGAAGCTTTGTAAATATGTCTGTTGTGTATATGCGGGTGTGCGTGATTGCATGTGCTGTTAAGTTTAATCACTGTATATATCATAATCATTGCCCAGAACTTGAAGTAGCATGTGAGGCGAACAGCCAGGCTAACATCTCCAGAATATCCTTAAAGCTGCTGTCCCCTTCATAAATGCGTGAGCATTTCTATGTCTACCCAACGAAGAAACCCGTTCGTTCGTTCCTCCGCCACGTAAGACGGTCGCTTTTCAGAAACTCTATTGGACATTTCCATTTCGCACGAGTGGGGAATCATGTGACACGTTGAGAGTAATGAGGCTGTTTATGTCAGTGACAAACTGCTCGGTAAGCGCCATAATTGTGGAGGGGAAACTCCGGAGTTGGAA
This sequence comes from Dermacentor andersoni, assembly GCF_023375885.2. Classification (NCBI taxonomy): domain Eukaryota; kingdom Metazoa; phylum Arthropoda; class Arachnida; order Ixodida; family Ixodidae; genus Dermacentor; species Dermacentor andersoni. The sequence goes on from NC_092818.1 coordinate 130,230,280, forward strand.
TGATTCCGGAATATTGAAACACCTGCCACGGAACGGGAATGAAATGATGGCATCTGCCTGGCAAGAGCAATTCGAATGGAATGCGATATTATGATTCCAGAATGGCGTTTGAATGGAATGTGTACATAGTTCCGACGCGCTAAATGTTGATATTAAGCGAGAATGCAAAACCGGTGAATTTGCCACTTAGGCTGCAGTAGACTTGGCCAGTTTATTACATTTATCATACTTCTTTTGATACAACTGTTTCAGTATCTTTTTTGTTTACTACCTCTGCCGCGGTAAGTATAGAAGAGATGGTATTCTACAAATTCCACACTTCTGGTGACCCATAAAGTGTTCTTCGTTACAATGTTGGAATGCTCCTTAACGTTAAACGTAACTTAAAGTTAACTCCTTAAAGTTTAATTAAGGGGTTATGTTGGTAATAATTATTTCATTTTAGCAAGAACATGCTTGCCCTACGGCAAAGCGATGCAGGCCAGAAGCGGCCACATCGCAAGCGGTTGCACCCTGCACGACCACAGTGATTTGGAAAGCGCGACATAATTTTTCGTACGCTGTCATTTGTCAAAAAGGCCCGATAACAGGCAATCAGAGACGTGTGCTACAAGGTGGCGCCCGTTAAATGCGAGTACATGTGAAAAAAGTTGAAAAAAAGAACAAAAGGGCAGCAAACTTCAGCGATTTCTTCGGTTCTGAACTCATTCACTGCGACAGCAGCTATCTACCACAATGAAGAGTACCATCTTAATTTTCCTTTCCTGCATTTTCCTCAGATAAGTGCGCTTGCCCAATGTGGGACGCGGTTGAAGATGATTTTGCGCTTTGGTTGACCAGACGTATTAATAATTGTAGTGATTACAGGCTACAACGCCGTAAAGAGATGAGAGATAGTACGTAACTTTATTTGTTAAACTGCTAAAGACGCAAAAAGAATCATATTTATAAATTATATTTTTGTCGTTAGGGATGCAAGCTGAAGTAGTAAACGTTTATCGCGTGAAGGTTTCATTTACTGGAATTCGAGGAATTGAATCGACCAGTTCATCCGCTCTAGGAGGGGGAATGGTCCCATTGTGGTGGCTAGTCCAACTCTCCCTATCCCGAGGAGTTAAAAGGAGTGGAATTACTGGGATCTGCAGTCTCCGGAATGAGTAGGAATGGAATGGAGGGATTAACTCCGCAACTCTGGTTAGCTCTGATATCTGTTCAAGTGTCAGCGTGTATGCTGCAGATAACCTATTCCGAGGCACGTGCGCCTCTCCGCGCATGCGTCGATGGTCCCTCTTTCCTTCTTTCTCTCTTTTCTCTTCTATATATATTTCCGAACTGGAAATAAAGCGTCGTCTTTTTGCTCTGCGAATCGGCCTGGATTTCATCGCGTAGCTGCCGGCCTTTGGCCGGTAGAACGTACCAGTGGCGATGAGGATTCTGCTGCATCAAGGAAGCCAAGCAGAAGTTGCCCACCACCGACCATGGCACACAGGCTACCGGAATTTGAAGACGAAAAAGATAAGTGGCAGGCGTACCTAGTCAAGGTTGAAGCCTATTTCGAAGCGAATGATGTGAAGGACGATGCTATGCAACGAGCGCTGCTGGTAGCTGCGCTTGGAACAAGGACAATAGAAATTTTGAATGGAAAGGTAGCCCCGCGAAAGCCTAACGCCCTGACCTACAAAGAAGTTGTGCAGACGTTAAACAGCTACTACGACCCGGTACCGAATGAAATTTCTGAAAGTTTCAAGTTCTTCCATCGCTGCCAGCAAGAAGGGGAATCTGTACATGCATTCATAGTGGCAATACGGCAGATGGCACACAACTGCAATTTTGGAACTATGCTGGACAGAATGATAAGGGTCCGTATTGTGGGCGGCGTCAGATCCAAGAATGCGCAGAAGCAGCTGCTAGCGAAGAAAGATCTGAATCTTGAAGAAGCCGAGGCTCGTGCCCTTGCCGCAGAGAGCGCTGAACGCGATTCGCAAGGTATTGTTACGGACCAAGAACAAGCAAGATGGCTAAAGCTCTCTGGTTAATACGAATCGCGCGCGAAGTCGCAAGGCGTGCAACAATGCAAATGTTGCGGTAAGCGTGGTCACAAGACCAATGCTTGTCGAGTAATCAAACGCAAATGTTACAAGTGTGCACGGCCAAGGCATTTAGCGAGAATGTGTGCGGCAAATGAAACAAGCAAAATGCTAGCAGTAACTGCTCAGGCGACAGAAACCGAAGAGAGCGATAGCAGCACGTTAGAAATCTGGTCCTTGACCACCACGCGCTCTCTCATACCGCCCATCAGAAAATCGTTTGCGTGGAATGGCATCGAAATAATGATGGATATCGATACTGGCTCCCCTGTTTGTGTCATTCCCAAGAGCATTTACAGATGGCACTTTCACCGATGGCCGCAATACAAAAGGCGGAAGTACAGCTTTCATGCTATCTCGGAAAGTTGCCGCTTCTGGGTGCACTGACAATGCCAGTTTCTTATGAAGGTACAACAGTGCAGTGCAGTCTGACAGTTTTATACTGCAATGGCACCAGTCTATGCGGTCGGGACCTGCTGAAAAAATTAACAGACGAACGCATTCAGGTGCTGAGCGTGTATTCGACGGCTCCTGTGCCAAAACAAGCCTTGGAGGACGTGCCGACGCTGCTCCAGCAACACTCCGTTCTTTCACTGAAGGCGCTGGTCTCATGAAAAGCACGCCAGCCAGACTGCACATCAAGGCCGGAGCAAACCCCAAGTTCTTCAAGGCAAGGAAAATTCCTTTTGCACTTCGTGATAAAGTGTCTAAGGAGCTTGACAGATTAGTCTCAGGTGGTATAATATCTCCAGTCCCTCATTCCGAGTGGGCAACGCCCATCGTGCCAGTTTTGAAGAAGGACGGGACAGTGCGCATTTGCGGGGACTTCAAGGTTACACTAAACCCTGTGTGCGATGTTGAGCAGTACCCCTTGCCTGTCATAGACGATATTTTTGCAAACCTGTGTGGAGGAAAAAGAATTCAGTATTTTAGACTTTCGCGATACTTACAATCAGCTCGAGCTAGAGGAAGACTCGCGGAAATTAGCAGTGATAGACACACAAAAGGGGCTCTTTTGCTGCAACAGGTTACCGTTTGGCATCGCATCAGCTCCAGCGATATTCCAACGGAAAATTGAATCTGTGCTGCAAGGACTAAATGGGACCCAGGCTTATCTAGACGACGTCCTGATAGCCGAGAGCAGCGATGCTGAAAAGGTAAACCTGCAAGCTGTGCTACAGCGTTTCCGCGAGAAACGGTATCAAGCTTCGTTCCGACGAGTGCAAGTTGGGTGAACAATCAGTGACATATCTTGGCCATCGTATCGATGCTGAAGGGCTACACCCACTCGAGAAGCACGTGGATGCAAGCAGGCTAGCCCCTTCACCGCGAAATGTTGCTGAGTTGCGATCCTTTATGGGAATGGCTACATTTTACAATAAGTTTTTGCCAAATCTTTCCACTATACTTGCGCCCTTGTACAGCCTTCTTGAAGAAGGTGAAAAATGGGTTTGGCACGAAAAAGAAGACGCGGCATTTCAGAAGGCCAAGGATGCTTTGTGTGCAGCCCCAGTGCTAACGTACTTTAATCTGCAAGCTGGAGTTGATGTTGGAATGTGACGCGTCGCCTTAAGGTGTCGGTGCTGCCCTTTTCCATCGAATAAATGGTGAAGACAGGCCAATTGGTTTCAGATTACGAACGCTCACCTGAGCAGAGAGAAAATACTCCCAAATTGAGCGCGAGGCTTTAGCCCTATTTGGCGTGACACGGTTCCGCGATTACCTGTTGGGACGGGAGTTCACGCTTGTAACGGACCACCGCCCCTTGCTGGGCTTCTCAGACAGGATCGTCAAACTTCTGTCATGGCTGCCGCCCGAATTCAGCGCTGGGCGCTTTTGCTCGGGGCATACCAGTACCAGCTGATCTGTAAACCTGGCAAACAGATGCTAATTTCTGACGCTTTAAGCCGTTTGCCTCAATCGCTGCAGGAGCCGCTAGTGGAAACCGAAGATGTGTCGGAAATGGTGCTTATCATAGACGAATGGGACCAGCCAGCGGTTTTCCACCAAGATATTCAAGCACTCGCAGCAGCTGACGGTTCTTTTTCAAACGATATGCAGGTTCGTAACTGAAGGGTGGCCCTCCGTCGTAGATGACAGCAGAGAAATGGCGGAATTCTGGAAAAGGCGACACGAGTTGCCTGTAGAGAAGGGGCTGTTGTACTGGGGCCATCGTGTGGTGATACCAAGTGAGGCGCGTGAGAAACTATTGAAGATGCTGCACGAGTCTCATCAGGGGGCGTCTACCATAAGGACAAGGGCGAGGGCTAGATTTTGGTGGCCAGGTCTAGATCGAGACATTTGTAGAATGGTCTGACTGTCGAAGCTGCGTGCAGGCTCTGCCCATGCCACCTGCACGGAACCCCGTTAGCTGGCCGATTTCGCGAGAGACGGGGTCACGGCTGCATGCCGACTACGCAGGGCCCATTGCAAACAAGATGTTGTTGGTAATCGTCGACGCACACAGCCATTGGATAGAAGCCATTCCAGTATCTCGAGCAACCGCTAATGCAACTGCCGATTGCATGCGAACCTTGTTTAGCAGGTTTGGGTTGCCCCGCACCATAGTTACAGATAACGGTACGCCCTTTACCGGTTCAGACTTTGCTGTATTTGTGCAGAAAAATGGAATCGAGCATATTCGCACCCCGCCTTATCACCCTCAAAGCAATGGTCTCGCCGAACGGGCCGTGAGAACTATCAAGGAGGGCTTGAAGAGAATGCCTGGTGTGGAGTTGGAAACAGCTTTGGCTAGAATTCTTTGTAACTACAGAAATTAGCAACAGGCTTAAGGGTTTTCACCGTCTGAACTTCTTGGGTACCGTTTGCGTACAAGACTAGATATGTGTCTTCCTCCAAGGAGCCACGAAAAGCCCAAGAATCCAGCGGCTGATTCCGCCAGTCGGTACTTCGCCCCTGGAGATGCCGTCTATGTGCGCAACTACGGCATAGGAGAAAAGTGGACACCAGGCAAAGTAAAATCGACGAGTGGTGCCCGTTTAGTCACTGTGGCTACCGAGGACGGTGTCGTTCGACGCCATGTCGACCAGATCCGGAAACGTTCATCAGACACAGACGGAAGCATAGAAATATCAAGTCCCGAGGAATCGCCTCCGACGACCTTAGGGGCACCGAAATACGAGGCTCAAGACCTTCCCGAACGGCCTGCTCCTGACCTACGTCGGTCCACAAGAACCAGAAAGCCAGTGGAGCGCTACAGCTACTAGGGGAAAGGAATGCTGCAGATAACCTATTCGGAGCCACGTGCGCCTCTCCGCGCATGCGTCGATGGTCCCTCTTTCCTTCTTTCTCTCATTTCTCTTCTATAGATATTTCCGAGCTGGAAATAAAGCGTCGTCTTTTCGCTCTGCGAATCGGCCTGGATTTCATCGCGTAACAAAGCCGGTAGAACGTAACAGTGTATTTGCGCGAACAGGTACGCAAATTAACACGCTTATTTCGTAATTTGTTTACTTTCTATTACTCAAATAATTTATTTACTTGGAACTTGTTTGCTCACACATTACTTTTGCAAGTTTTCAGGTGTTACTATGGCACCCTTACTTTCTTTTTCCCGAATACTGAAATTGCTTTAGTAGAAAGATTGTTGCTTCCAGCTAGTGTGTGCTGCGTCTAGCCACTGGAACATTTACACTAAACCTTACTATACAAATTTACCGTTTCTATAAATAGAAGTGAATGTGTTTCCTGTTGTCAGTAGCTTCATTACAGCAGAAATTAAAGATCGCTGGCACTTAAAAACTGCGCCAATATACATGCAGAGAGGAAAGGCCTGCACACTTCGCTCCTATGATTGATGTCAGCGCAGTCGCAGCATTGCGGTCGCAGTGCAGTTGCATGTCCAAAAAAGAAAAAAATCAACAACAAAGGGCAAGAGAAACGCGGCCATAATGAAACACAAAGCGCTATGGGGATACAATAGGTACGAGGTGTTCCTGTGTACGTGGAAAGGTGTAATGATTTCTGGAATTACATTTAGAAATGCGTTTATTTGCTTGAAGTGCAATGAGGAATCGATGGCAATAAACTGAAGGTCAGTGGGATGCCTGGCATCGGGCGCTCACGGGAACACCCCATATGAAGCTGTATAGGGTGATATGGGCTGGACAAGTTTTTAAGTTAGTGACCCTCGGAGTAAAATTAATTTCTGAGAAAGACTGAGAAATATGAAAGAAAGCAAATGGGTTGCAAGAGTGTTCAGGTATTTCTACAGGAAAAACATTGACTCAATATGGAGGAAAAGAACAAGGCAGCTTAGCAACCGGTATAGTAAGCAACATGCCAACAAAGAACGTCAAATAGTTAGAGAGGCTGAGACAGTCTCCTGGGTGGCGGCAACGGAAAGGAAACCCGCTATGAGTAATTACCTAAAAGGTGAAAACAAAATCAGGAAAGAAACAATTGATGATAACTCAAAGGGAAATATTTATGAAGCGAGATCAGGATGCATTGGAACGCGTAGTTATAAAGCGAGGTACACAAAGGAAGAAGCATGTGCTTGCTGCGGCAAAGATAGAGAAACGATGGAACACGGTTCATTAGAATGTCTATTGAGGGTCCTCTGGCCTACTTGAAACCCTTGGGTTCAGCGATAGCAGGGGAAAAGTAAACACGTCTGCATAGAGATTAGTAAACGACGATTTGAGGTTTGGTGACAGAAAAGTAGGGAGACCACAAACAACAAAGACGTACAACGGAGACGTTCCTAATACTGTCTCACAAAGCTTGATGCAGGGAATTCTTTGCCAGTGTTTTATTAAAGGTACGTAGGCAATTTTCCTGCTGCCCTTTCTTTCCTCTTTCCTCCCCTCCTTCCGATCTTCAATTTCTGTGTTGCTGTCACCTGCTTTCTGAAAAGCAGGCAGGCGTTGTGCCCCTTCCGGTGGCAGTTGCCAGCCTGCTCCTCGCTTTCCCTTTCCTGTCAAATGTATGTTTTCAAAACAAATAATAATAGTACTATTAAACAAATGTACACCCTTTGGGTTGTATCTTGCAATGCCACAATAATCATCACCTTCTCGTCTTGTTTGCGTTTCCTTTCTTAAAAACACTGCGCTCGCTACTTTCCTGTAGAGAATGCTCTGTCGTGCTGTTAACGCGCATGCCATTCGTAACTTTTTTTTTTAAGTACCGGGCTTGCAGCGTTAAAGAAAGGAAATACGGACAAGACAGATGACGATTATCGTTGTGTGGCGAGATACGACCCAAAGGGTGTAATTTTGTTTAAGAGGGTAGGCCATTGGGCCGGGTAAGAAAAAGAGCTTGGTGGCGCAACCCACCGCCTCGTTTCAAAGGGGGCACTCCTAGAATCCATCCATCCATCCATTTGCTAGTATGTTTCTAAGCGCTCATGTTTGAAAGTGCACATATTCTCCGCATTACTGCGCAAGGTAGTAATGCTAGTTTTATAACCTCCAAAAAGCAACCTATGGTCCTTGGTACAAAAGGAAAGGTAGTGTTTATATCGCGCTCAGTTCGTTCTGTGCTTTTAATTTATGCTTGTTCGCTTCCAATTATAAGGCGACAAGAGTCTGAAAAAAAAAAAAAAAAACACGGGTCCCCAGATGGAGTAGTCTGAATTGAGTTATGCCGCCTGGCGAACAGCACCTTGCAAATCGAGCTCAGAGCGCCAGCCACGGTCCGTTTCCAACGTCCGACCGGGGTCCTTCGGTCCGCCTTTGCACAAAGACCTCCTCCCTCAGCCGGACCCCGCGGCGTGCTTTTCTTGTGAGCCGACTGACCTGGCGGTCAGGACCCTCCTAGGGCCTGCGAGTGGGCTCCTGTCTCAGACCTTCCCAGGGGAAAGGGATGCGAGCAACATCACGCTCGGTACGTGTCCCCTTATGCAAGCATCACCCCGGAACCACGTTCAAGAATGCTGAGTAGCGGCTTTAAGTACAACCACAACAACGGCCATACGAAAGTAATACGTGCCGAGAGGTTATACAAAAATAAGCACTATCAGCGCAAATATTTAGTTCGCATTACGTCTGTACGAAATTGAACGTTAAGGAGCGCAATTCTGTTAGCCTAATGTCTTCGTTAAATATAACATACCACTAGTATACGACAAAACCAATGACTTCAGGAGGCCCACTCGCGTGAATTATGCACCAGTGCCGCGACTGTTATTGGTACTGTATAGTTCTGTTATAGTTGCTTTATAGTACTGTGGTAAGTGCCATGTAATAATTCGGTAAACTTCCTACACCTTAACAAGTGCGTCTGTGACGGTTTAATTAATTATGCCAATGCCCACGTGACGGCCGCCAAAGCAGCACTAATGAGCTGGTCTTTTCGGCAACATTCAATGTGCATGGTCTTGGTTACTGGTTTTGTTTAGGTCAAGTATTTCAGTTTCAATGGCTCATTTTTTAAATGTCGTTGTTGTATTTCGCTTCTAGAAATTCTGTCCTTAAATCAACCAGAACAAAAGCTGGTTGCCAAAGGGTGCTTTTGAGGCTTCTCAGGCTCCCTGGTTTCCATCGTTTCTTCCTGTGTTTCTTTCGCCACCTCCGATCGTTCACCGTTTGTTTATATCTTTGTCTGCTGGTGCCGGTTAGATTGCGTTTTCTGACAGTGGCGTCATTAGGGGTGCGGGAGGGGAAGGGGAAAGGGGGTGGACCGCCCTTGGTACAGAGCTCAGGGGTGCAGCTGGGCGGTAAGAGGGAGGGGGGTTGAAATGGCAAAGAATTATTCGTCAAAGAAGCGAAAAGACACCGGGCGCCTTTCGCTGAGTGGAACAGTGGCATCATGTGCTGACAACAGAAAACAATGCAGAATCGAAATTTGCAGGAGAGTTCCCTTAACAAAGCTTAATGACTCGGGGTGCTTTAGAATAGGGAGATAAATATACATTAGAGACGTCGCCCTTGAGAGGTATTTGAAATGTTTCGCAGATACACCGGCGTAGCGCTCGTTGTAACTCCTGTAGTGAGTGAGTGAGAGAGATAGAAAGAAGGCAGGGGTGTTCACGAGTCAAGAGTGCGGTTGGCTAGCCTACGCTGGGGGAAGGGAATGTAACTACTGTAGAAATGTTTCCCCACCGAGGCCGACTGGGTTAGTGGATAGTCCCATATTAGCAAAGATTTGTGCTTTCATTTTCTTACGAAAACTCCTTTAAAATACGACGTGCGCTACTGATACTGTATTCTTCTTCGCGTACTCGCCTACTAGTTCTGACTCCTCTTCATTTTCCTCTCCTTTCAAGTATCCTCTTTCCGATGTATTTCTTCCAACTTAACTTTAGAAAAAAATACAAATATTCCATTCTTGTATCTACGCGGCTTCGTATGCAATGTGAACCGCACGTGGTTATGCATACACTGCATACACTGTGCATGTGTAAGCATGCGCTTTCGATGTGATGCCCTGTTGAACTGGGGATTGTGTGGTGCACTCATTACTTTGGAACCCACCGTGGTTGCTCAGTGGCTATGGTGTTAGGCTGCTGAGCACAAGGTCGCGGGATCGAATCCCGGCCACGGCGGCCGCATTTCGATGGGGGCGAAATGCGAAAACACCCGTGTACTTAGATTTAGGTGCACGTTAAAGAACCCCAGGTAGTCGAAATTTCCGGAGTCCTCCACTACGGCGTGCCTCATAATCAGAAAGTGGTTTTGGCACTTAAAACCCCATAATTTAATTTTTTTAATTCATTACTTTGGACATTTCACAATGAAATAAACATAATTAGTCGTTAGCTACAGAAAAAGGCTCCATGCTGAAGCGAACCAATATGATAAAATTGGGCTTTGTTGCTTGAAACGAAAAAGCGGCGGGAGAGAGGGGAGATGGAGAGGCGGGGTCTCGCGGCGGGCCACCACTACGGGTGGCGTCGACTCTTTGTGAGGCCACTGTTTGCCGGCACCTGATAGTCTGCATGCCTGTGCTTTTCTTTTCATTTTTATATGGTGGGTTTAAATGCCTGTGCTGTCGGTCCGTATGTTTCTATGTCTGTCTGTTCGTTCGTCCGCACGTGTCTACCGGTCCGGTCAAACTATTGGTGAATGGGCTGGTGAAACTATTGAAGCGCAAATAAAACAAACACAAAGAACAGAACGTCAGGCGTGCGCTCCACGAGCGCTACTCACAAGTGATTTGTTGTCAGCCCCTAGGAGACCAAAGAAAGACGTTCAGAATAATTCGCTTATGTGCAGATGTACCACGGACAAAATAATAATAATGGTAATAAGAACGATTTTTGCTTCCAAATACGTCGGTGTGTCTATATAAAAGAAAAAAATTGTTATTTTTCTTTTTTTTTCTTTTTTCACATGGTTGCCCTCATTTTTTATTCTTTCCGTGACGAATCCGTCAACATGCAAATCATATTGTGGGGTCTTCTTTTTCTTCTATCGAACTGGAATAAATGAATTGTGAGTGGAGCGCCCATTGTGTCCTGTCTGCAGTTGTTCGTGTGTTTTATTTGGGCCACAATGGCTTCACCAAGTATCGACCAACTTGCATAGGAACAAGTTATTGTGCGTCCCCTCATACGTGCTCCTACATATACGCACCTAGCCCTGCTCCTAGTATTGCTGACAGCCCTGTAGATCCTAGTCAACCGTCCAGCCTTTCTGTTATCCTTTTTCTCTTTCTCGTCGGCAGCATCGCGTTCCCCTAGCGTCCTGATCGGCAATTTCTGATAAATTATGTTTTCACTCGATTAGCATTTCTTTTCCACGTAGTTATCCTTCTCTTGATTCCTTTCGCAACGTCGTTCGTTGAACTATGTATGATACCGTTCGGAAGTTTTCAAAGCAGTTCTCAACAGGAATTGGTTACTCACGACACATATTAACAACCTCAAAACCATATAAGGAACATAGTTATTAAATAAAACATCTTGTTGGGCTACTTGGTGCATATTTGGTCGAGTAATTATCTGCCTTTATTAGCACGACATTATGACATTCGGACAGGACATGAGCTGTCCTGTGTACGTGTCTTTCCATAGGCATGTTAATTTACGCCCACACTTCCATTACCACATATGGTTACTTCAGTTAGGTGACTTCTACAGCTACAGAGACGCCGACACGCCAATACAGCTGAAAATTTTATTTGTTTAATAACTCAATAGCTATTGGGCAATGGGAAGGTACGTTACATTAGAGCCGGCTATCCAAACGAGCAGTTAAGAAATTATGTAACAGCTACCGTACAGCAAAGAAGAAGAATTTGCGTGGGAGAAAGCACGACGGAAAATAAACATAGTGTGCCGTAAACATCTATAAGAGGTCTTATTGACATAAAAAAGCACTTACGCCAGACTTGTTCGTAAGTGCAGCTGCAAAGCGCATCGTGATGAATGACATACTGTAAGAGAAGACGGCCGGTCGATGGCAAAGACCACTTACGACAGAACTATTTGTGATTTCGGCCCCAGGCCGTTTTACTTGAAGAAGTTTACCTCTTGCTTCTTCTCCCTCACTCCGCTGTGCGTAGAACTTCGCATGCTGATTCCTGCTACGAAGGCATCTCTCGTACCTCTTCAGCCTAACACTGATTCTCCCTTCTCCAGAATTTCCTCCTCAAACAACGTACTCTGTAGTTTCACTAGGTCTCTACGCATGAAACCTTGCATACATGCTTTATTTATTAATTTCTGGACCAAATAACTCAAGCAGTGTTATGACGCAATAATCCTAACCGCTTTTGGAGCTTGTACTTTTCTTCCAGAACAACGTAGACCGACATCCGCCGAAGAGAGCTGTTCTCTTGCAGAACGTACGTGCCCAAATAGTGCTTGCTGGCTTCTTTCACTATTCTGTCTAGGCAGAATCTAGACTGAGCCACAGTAGCGAATGTAGCCTTGAATTTATATATTATGGCTTTTCTGTTCGTCTTTGGAGGGACAGCGCTATAGCTTACTGTAGCTAACAACGTTTTCCCTTTTTTTTTTCATTTAGGCTGGTTTGCACATCGTGCAAACCGCAGCTCAAGGCAGCGTGACACAGAACAAAGAACATTTTGTGGTTATAGTGCTCTGCCCTATGTCACGCTGCTTAAAGCAACTGTAAGTTGAAAGAGAAAGCACTCTGCCACTTTGGGAAACTTTTAAGGGCTCGAAACACCCAGCGCCTGCAGCTTCGCGGAAATCATTTTGTTCATTGAAAACTTTCACTTTGAGCCAGTCTGAGGAAACCTTGACTTGATTTCAGCCCGACTTCTGAATATCGAATTCTATATTTCTCGAAGTTACGTCGTCTATTACAGCAAAGTGTGCCATATTTTGCGTCCCCTTGCACAAAACTTTGTGTTGAAGTCATGATTGCCGTAGGTACCGAAGTAGAAAGACGTTCACGCTGCTTTACCGATTGCTTTTCTTGAACGGAAGGGATTGCGCTTCGTTACAATCCAGCGCTTTCTGCACTTGTGTTGTAGCCTATGTTTATTTGTTTTGTCTTTAGTCGATGGTTCGACGGAATAGCCTCTGGCTAGGTAATACTATTGTTAGCAAAGAAGCAGGGGTCACGAAGCTTTTCGTTCCAAAGTGCTCTTCGCTATTGGCTCGCTGCCTTCCTTAATAATATGCCCAGCATCCGTATTGGTTGGCATCTGTTCTTAGGAACTATCTTGCGTAAGAGCTTTTTGTGACTTAGTAAGGCAGGCTTACTGGGCTAGTCGGCAATCCATACTAAATGTGAACAGCGCAAAAGCCGCGCGGGGATGTCGCGTCTCGCTTTTGTCTCCGTGCTGCTTTTCCGCTGTTCACGTTTAAATTTTTATGCATACGTGCTTTGATCGCTGACTAAGTCAATACAAAAGGCAGGTGAGCAAGGCATCCGTGTGGATCTCGAAACGTCACTGTTTTGACATGGTCAATAAGCTGCTTGTTTTCTAGCAATATCTTAAGAGCGGTAGACTAACTAGTACGATATTGTGGCTTCCTAGCCATGGGCACAAACGATACAAAGGTCAGCAGACTACGCCCGCGTGACGCGTCCTCGCTCAGACACAAACAAGGGAGTACGAACAGTAGCTTTTGAGACCGATTCGAATAAAAATCTAATAGCGCCATAAGCGAATCGAACATTGAATATTTTCAATACAGTTTCCGAGTGATAGTATAGCCTTCATACCGTTAATTTAATAACACTAAAAAGCTTCCTTCATTACATTGCACATTAAAAAAAATAACGTTTTATCTAGTTCGTATGGACGCGGTAGATAGTACTATTATTGTATCAAGTGTGTTGCAGTTAGACTTATTCATATGCAGGGACTTCAAAATTAAGCTTTATGGTTTTCTTAAAGCTATAGGCACTGGGCGGCCCGCAATGACCACCTGCGCAAATAAATTATGTCGCCAGGGAGACACAAAATGCGATGATAATTATCGCTGATCAGCAGCCCAATGAACTAAATTGAGTAATCAACTTTTTGTTGATTGCAGTAAGTGGGTAGGTTTGTATTGAAAAGTTAGAGGAAGTCGTGTTTCTACACCGTATCAGTTGGAAGAATTATTCTATGGTGCCTGTGCTGCGAGATATCTTACTCCAAATTTTAATTGTCGTTCGCATGATTACGCATGCAAGAGAGCTAGGATCCTCCCTGATGTGACGCGGCTGTTGTGTGCAGCGTTTAGTCTGACGACGGGGCGGAGGAATTGGCAAAGATGATAACTGTCCCCCCCCCCCCCCCTCCCCTCTCGGCTGGCGAAATAAAAAATAAAAGAACCCGGAACCAGGGTTGTAACACGGGACCGCGCAGATTGTAACGATGGCCGCAGCTGCCATGCCGATATAATGGCGAGAGCGGAGAAGCCGGAGGGCAGTGCGCGTGCGTAATGGTGACTAGACGAGCGGGCATGGTCGCTGCCTGGACTACGCAAATAAAGTGACTGCTGATTTCCAACTATTGCAAGTTTTATTGAGGTCAAGATCAACAACTGCACGGCACACCGGGCTGTCATATCTTGATTTCGCCACCCGAGAGGGAAAGGGGAATAGTTATCATCTTTGCCTATGCCTCCGCCTTGTTGTCAGACTAAACGCTGCACGCAACAATCGCGTCACATCAGGGAAGTACTTTGCGCCGATCCTCACTCTCTTGCATGCGTAATCATGCGAATGAAAATTAAAATTTCGAGTTGGATATCTCGTTGCACATAGACGCTAGAATTCTTCCAACTGATACTGTGTAGAAACACGACTGCCTCTAACTTATTAATACAAACATACGACTTACTGCAATCAACAAAACGCTAATCATTCAATTTTAGTTACTTGGGCGGCTGACTGCAATAATTATCATCTCACTTTATGTCCCCCTGGTTACATAACTTATTTGCACACATAGTTTTCGCGTGCCTCCCAGTGCCTAACTTTAAGAAAACCATAAAGCTTAATTTTGTGCATCCGGTATAATCCGATGAAAGGACACAGGTGTTGCATATATAAACAAGCACCAAATAGTACTCACTGATGAACGCTGTGTCTATACACTTTACTGTGAATGTGCATGTTTAGAAGCAACGGACTTACTGTCTGAGCGACGCAGCGTGCTCTAGTACGTTGTGTCACCTGAAGATGGGATGAAATTTATCGGATTTCTGCTTGGGGTTCGTATTTGATCAAGTTCAGTGGACGACGTGAAGTCTTCCAAAACTATTCGTAATATATACGAATCTTTAAACCGCTCCTGTTCAATTTGAAGACGAAATCAAATAGTGACTGTTCGATTCGAGGACCAATCGAATAAGGCTGCATTCAATTCTTTGTCAAAAAGTTTCGAATATTCGATCATACCTCATAAGAAATGTGCACACTTGTGTCCCTTTCTCCAACGTGCATTTCCGTTTGCAGGAAGCGATTTCTTACTACAGGCACGTATGGCCGATCGTGATTCGAAAAGAAGCAGAGTTGCAGGGTAGGGCAACGCTAGTGTAGGGAAACACTGGTGTAGGGAAACGCTGGTACAGGGCAACGCAGCACTAAATGAATAACTTGATCTTGTCGCTCTTTTTTATATGCTGGTTCGCTTTCTTGTTTTGTTTTCACTGCCTTTATCGTGTATCGTTCTTTCCTCCCTCAAGGAGGAAGTTCTTGGCCGCTTAGCACAGGGCAGACATGCGTGTTTCTGGATCCGCAGGCTTTGCGTGCGAGAGATCAATACTGGCTGCGACGGGGCAGAAGAGATACAAAACAAGACACGCTCGCGGGGCAAGGTACAACCGGCACTGGCAGGCAGGACCTCGTTAAGTGCGCGCCTCTGCGGAAGCCGTAGTCGTTGCCGCTATACAGACAGGAGCCACATTTTGCACACTTTTTATTATTGTTGTCTTATTTTGCGTTTTGTATGTGTGCGTACGTTCTAGACGGCCGACACACCGCTGTCTGACTTCCTGCGCGTACCAGCTAATAGATAAGACCTAACGGTCACTGACCGTCGTGGGAGCCACGCGAAAAAGACATGGCAACCCGTTCTCGAAATTGGGAGCTGGTTTCGGTCCTCGTGCCTGGTGGGGATCCTACAGGGTCCTAGTTAGATGGGGATCCGTGATTTCTACATTTCCGCTTCTTCGAGGGGCATCGGTGCGCATTTTTTTCCCAACGTGTATAAACGGCATGCTCGTGCAATAAAATTTGGAGCAACGCACTTCAGAAGGTGACATTATATCGGCAAGGGCTCTGAGTGAATGTAACAAACGATGGAAGGTTGATGCCTGCCAAAAAAAAAAAAGAAGATAGAGAGTGAGAACTGTAGTCTTCCTAAAACGAAATCCGTGAGCCACTAAGATCGAAAGCAATATATAACACGCTTGCAGAGCGGTTTCACCAAACATTGTTTGCCATAAGTTTTGAAAGAAAAATAAATTAGAAAGAAAACGGAGCTGGGTGAGGGGGGTGAGGAGGAGTCAGCGTAGTGGCTCAGTGGTCGTAGAGTTATGACGCTGAGCACGAGGTCACGGCATCATATTGCGGCCGCTGCGGCAGCGTTGCGAGGTGGGCGGTATGCAAAATACGTTCCTTGCGCTTGAACTCAGATACACGTTAAAGAACATCACATGCAATTAAAATTAATACGAAGCCCGCTGTGCGTATCCTTCATACTATCCGTGGCACGCAAAACCCACTCAATAACTGTTTGTATGTCTCTATACGCTAAAATTTCGAGTGTATCCAAGGAACTACTCTTCTCAGAAGAAAATCCTTTACTCTGGATAGAGGGAGAGCTACAAGCTTCAATGTACTCGAAGGAAAACACAATGCTCTCTTAGCACCGGTGTTGCTTTGACATGTTAAACTTTGTTGATCAATCTATCACTCAATCATACGATCTTTTTCGGCGACGTGTACTAGACTGTTGACGTTGGAACGTAACTTTCGCCGATGCTTGCAGCTCGCAGCAATAAGCTTAACTAGAAGAAAATTTTTCGCAGACGTGTGCCAATCTGAGCAGCTGATACATCAAAGACAGCGAATCTGCATTGAGCGAGTTATCAAACCTTTTGGATGTGCTAGGGGTCTATTTGCTTGCTCTTCTTAGTGGTGGCTTTTCTTACTTCTTACGAGTTCTTAGTAAGACAGGACGTGAGAAAAAAATATTACTAATTACTGGCTGAAGAAATAGCGCAAAAACAGGGGTTGTCTATTTGTGTGAGGTGTACGCAAGGTAACTTTTTATGCTATGTAAAAATTTTGGACTTCAATACAGTTTGCGTTGCTGATTGATGCCGAGCACGTCGCCGAACGATGGCCTTCACCACACGTAAAACAGCGCCGAAACTCCACTTACCGTATTCGCAGTAATAAAAAAAACAGAGAAACCACATTGCTTCTGCAAAAAGAAAAAAAGAAAAAAAAGATGTGCACATTACGGCCCCAGTGCAACCTTCGAACTGAATTGCTCGAAATTTTAATTTTCTTCTTGTTTGTTATTGCGTTCTCTTATCGCACTTGATTATACTTATCTCAATCTCAAGGGAGGAAACTTGCACGGCTCAAGAGATTTCCCCATGCCAAGTTCATTGAAATCCTCGTCCCGCCTAAAGTCCCGGAGTTCGATCGACGTGTCGAGACAGACCACTCGAACTACAAAAGTCGAGGAGCAGAATAATATAGCTGCAGTGAATTAACTTAGCAGGCGAATGTTAGATTGACGTGCCTGCACGCCCTTTTCTTCCTTCTAGTAAAATTAACTCCCGCCCAATTCTCGTCTCTCTTAGTCGCCCTTTTGTTTTCGCCTATTTATCCCTCGTATTTTTGTAAAAAGTTGAAGTCGAAGATTGTTACGAGATGTCCGCCGGCGAAACCTCGTTAAGGCGGAACACTTCGAACACAGGCAAATAATTCGGAATAGTTAACGTTCTCTGATTCTTTGCGCGAACCAATAACTTCCTCTGCACCGTTGTGTCTTCTCGTTATTTTTTCTTCCATGCCCAAGTGTCTCGGTAAAGGGCAGGATCTGTGAGCTCTGCCTTGTCACGAGCGCTGCTGTGCTGCTGTACTGACTGAAGCTACGTGATCGTGTATTCGTGAAAAGCCGGTTCTGAGCCTTACGTATCGGAAGTCTTTCTTTCGAGAGGGTTTGTGCTGGTGACGTCTAGAACATCCACGTAGGAAAGAAATCGATCATTAGCGCCAATTTAGATTCGCCGAAATGGTCGTGTTTTGTTTTCTATAGGCCGTTTGTGTCTCTGAATAGAGATTCAGGAGGCTTGAGTGCGCTGAGAATGAAACCAGTGAAAACAAAGGGAGCTTTATCAACATTCACATCAACAGTACGAAGCGTATTTTCTACACCAAAAAAGAAACCGGCTTTGTTACTTCGGTTTTTGGGGGCACGCAAAATTCTTTTTTTTCCGTATCATCGATATTTATAACTACCACGTCCTCAAAGCCGTGCCTACTCTGTCGCGTGCAAATAATTCCATCTAGGCCGTTACGTACCTTTCGCTTCACTCTGTGCCTAAATGTCGAGTCACTCTAATCCGACCTGTTTGTTATTAACAGGCCACAAACAGTAAACGATAGCTGTACGAATGCTCTGTAGCTTCAGTTGGCGTCGCAGAATCATACAGCTGCAAAATGAGTGACAGGTATTGTGATTTAACAGGTAGGCAACACTTTCGTTCAAGCTGCAGAACGAAAATCCTGTATGCACGTAAGCGTATTGCGACATTTACGTAAACCGACAAGTCTAACTTCTCAAAGTAACCGTGATTGAATAATGTCTCTTTTAGTCTATTTCATGAAAGACAATACAGGAAAAAGGGCTATGCTGTGCTCAGAAAATCAGAAGTATAATGAAATGTAAATTGAATGATTTATAACGGTGGCATAATTTTTTGTTGATTGGTAAAAATACAGAAAATTACATGTGCATAGTATACATAAGTAGGTCCCATAGTCGAAGACTGTATTGGCACCTCCTGGTAAAGACAGTTACGATGGTGTACAATGTTTAAAGCAGCAGTAGTGCTGATGAGAGCTAAGAGTAATGTGAAAACATGTTTATAGCATATGAGTAATAACAACACTTGTTAACAGCATGACAGTCTAAAAAGCAATAAAATTTAAAAAATGGACAGTATCAGTAATTATTTATTATGAATGCTTTTAGTTCTATTTTAAATTGGTATAATTTTTTTGCATGTTTGATTATAGGTGGTAAAGTATTCCAAAGCGATATCGAGGAAAATTCCGCAGTCTGTTTACCATATTTAGTACACACTTTAGGTAGACGGAAATTATTATTGAGTGCAAATCTAGTGCGACTATGATCTATCAGGTCACAAGGTGTGAATCATATCGATGGTAGTTATCGATGGCAGATCGATAGTTCAGTAACTGTAAATTTTACCGCCCTAATTACACTAAATGTACTAGCGTAACTGACATCAAATAATTCCAAAACAACGCATTCGCAATTAGAACAATTACTCATAATAACCTTCTTTCGTAACTTGAAACAATGTCTGGCGTGAGAATTGCTCCTATAGCTGTTTGTACCGGTGTTGAAAGAATTTGTTCGGGCCGTTTATTCGCAAATAAAATATTAATGGATCATTTTGGCGTCGACGTCTTTACGCCATTGTCACGGACGACCAAAGAGGGCCACATACACAGAAGGACTATGAGTATTGATACCTTTCTCTATATTAAATGCCTCGCTGTTCTGTCGCAATTTCTAGTAAAAAAGTGCGCTTTTCAGGAGAACCGCCTCATCAATTTTAAAACGCCGGACCAGCTCCCTTCCTTCCGCATTTATTTTCTTTAAAAAATACAAATAATTTACTTCGCTTGTCGGTACAACTTTCCCGTCAATATCGAACAAGAAACGAATTCCGTATACCCTGTGACATTCCACTGGAGTGTTACCTTACCAAATTTTTAATGACGACAGACCGCTTTACGCATCGCTCGTTTAAGGAACTATAATCGAAATCACTCGCACACTTCGAACGTTCGAACCCTGCGCAAGCATTTGCACTTGTTTAAAGTTGTGCCCCAGCTCTGAAGAATTGGAAACGTGCGGTCGAAAATTGAGCGCCCATCGCGTGCTCATACACGAAGGCCCGCGCAGGCGCGCACGCACGCACACTTGCGCACAAGCACACGCATTCACGCACACACTCCCTCCTCTCTCTCTGTTTCGTTCAAAGTATAATAATTACTAGAAGCGGAAACCATGTGGCGTATCATAGCCAGAACAAAGTGAAGGCGTCAACATTCTGTTGTCTTTACTACACATGTACAGCATGTTTCACTGTTAAAGGCAACATCAAATTAACATTTCTGGACTAATTACGGCTCATATTTGGCACAAGTACCTTTGTAATAATTTTTTTTTACCAATCTAGGTCTAGTAATGCATTTCGTCAATCACAATGTTTATTTCCTGTGAATGAAAGTCGAATTACATCGGTCTGAATATTAATTAAGGTACCTTTTGAGAGTGAAATATATTCGATTCGTATTCAAAATAAAGCAATCCGGCGTCCCAAATTGTGTCTTGCGTAGCGCAAGGTGTAAGGTTTGTTAAATTACTGCTGAACGAGTAAAGAACACAACGTGAAAAGTAAAACTGGATACAATATACTTAAGGACGGGGGGAGAGGGGCTGTGCGATGTTGAATTTGTATACAGGGATGCCAGTATACTTCAACCAACATCACCACATACGCAATGAAAACAAAACCTACTACACGCTTTTAGAATCGTTCTTACGCATCCATAGACTGCTCAAAGCCTCGAGGAAGAGACACGCGAGTTCAATGCTCTGGCAGCAATTAACGAGTTAATTGGCTGCAAAAAAATATTCTTCACTGAATTGACAAGACTTGCCATCCGTATGAGCTACTCGGATAATAACTAATTTGAATTGCCCACGTGTACAGATCTCCGAAGTGGCAGAAACAGCCCTTGGCCAGTTGATTAGACACTTACACAACTACATTGGATGGCAGCGCTATTTGCGCTTTGGACAGCTGCTGTCTGACGTTGTATAAATGTGTGCGGCGTCCTAAGAGCTTTAGCGCAAGTAGATCGTTGCCGGTCGACCTCGCGGTGCTCATTCGCTGCTATTGTAACCTGCCAGTTGAAAAAGAAAACACACACACCTTTGTAATTTAAGTTCCTTCATTATTTCATATATTATACGCTGCCCGAAAGCGCGTCATCATAGCCGTGTCATGTAGTATCGGGCCTTCGCGCCTTCAAGAGCACATTTTGAAATCATTCGTATACACTCCATGGAATGCAATTATCCTAACCTACGGCGGAGAAGAATTGCACCCGGCTCCAGCAGCTTGCGGGAGTTAAAGCCCCGCGTACTTTGAAAATACACGTGATTTAACATGTGCGCCATCAGTCATTGCTGTGTGGAAAAATGAACCACAGATATTTGCGCTCCATGTGCTTTTTACAGCGTGGTAATCTCACAATAAAAAAAAGAATCAGAGGTGTTAAAGCATTTAAACGTCAGCCATTATCAAGAAAAAGCTCGGATAAGACACCCCGCGTTTGGTAAGATGCTCGGAATGGTTTTGCTTCGTGTATTTACCGGAGCATCCTCAATTTCGCAGGCGTAGTCGTTCCTGATTAGTTTTCATCGGGGCCTACATCGCTTGCGGCAAAAGGGAAGTTGAAGGTTTTTTTAGTTTTAAATCAAGGATGTGGTTTTCTCAGCGTATTGCTCGTAATGAAACGCTTCAGTTTATCCAACCGGAAGTAACTCTGGTTAATCTCCATGTTTTTAGATGCACCCTCTATATCGCTTTCCCTTTAGTTTCTTCATTCACCTACTGCTTTTGTGGTGTATAAAAACCACGTGAGTTCAGGCCATACCAAACTTTCTATGTGGGGCGCAGTAACGTGACGTCATTAGATCTTGATAGGCACACACAGACTTG
The DNA here is from genome assembly GCF_023375885.2 of Dermacentor andersoni. Lineage (NCBI taxonomy): Eukaryota > Metazoa > Arthropoda > Arachnida > Ixodida > Ixodidae > Dermacentor > Dermacentor andersoni. Next base: position 130,251,751 of record NC_092818.1, read on the forward strand.
TTTTAGGTTTGTGTGCGTTAATGTAATTATTGACAGCGCATAAATAAGGCGGGATATATGAACGTCTTATTTGGTGTACCTCATTGGCAGTATTGCTCTTGCATTTACACCTTAAGCGACTGTAGTCCTCAAAATATGCCGCCAATGTCTAAAGGTAGGCCGAAAGACTTCACACCATGTGCCAACCTCAGTATTAATGAAAAGTGAGATGAATGATTCAACAGATGCATGTGACGTCGCAAAATCACGGAAACAGAGCGTCAGCGTGCACAACTGTCAAGGTACGTATTGTTCCGTTCGGTTCTGTTCTGTTATACACGGGTTGCTGTGCAGAGATTGAAGTAAAGATTACCTCGGCTGCTGCACTTCTCAATGTTACGCAGCAAAAAAAAAAAAGTACACAGGGAAGTAAACAGAAGCATCGAAATAAATGCGTTCTTTAGCATAGAAGACAGGCGTGTGCTTCAGGCGCATCATGAACGCCTCGCTCGAGAACAGAGCTCTCGCGCTCGGTACCTGACCATCGATCAACAGACTTGCCAGTGTATCGTTATGGATTGTTAATTAAGCCGCGTTATATATCCCGCGGGGTTGCTAGGTTTTCCCCAACCCTGTAACTCCCCAGTAAGAAGTGGCCGCCCATCATGCCTGACGACGCAAGCCAAACAGCACCGCCGGCCTCGCCCACACTTCTGTGTTCCGGCTCGCTGCGTCAACGGGATCCCGCAATCTTCAGCGGCGCCGACGAAAACACCGCCGAAGATTGGCTCTCATCCTTATGTTATTGACCTCATGACGTGCTCGCCTTTTCTCCTGACTTTGCCCCTCATCTGTGCCGTCTCGAGCACGTCTTGCAGTGCTTAACTAACACAGGCCTCCAACTCAATACGGAGAAATGTCGCTTTGGAGCCAATCAAATAACGATACTCGGACACGTGGTTTCCAACGACGGCATTTTATCCAATGCTTCTAAACTTCGCGCTGTCACTGATTTACCGGAACCCTCAACCATGAAGCATCTTCGAAGCTTCATCAGCCTGTGCTCATACTTTCGTCGTTTTGTCAGGCATATTAGTTCTGTCATTGCTCCGTTAGCCCTACTGCTGCGAGGCGATACCGACCTTTCTACCTGGTCCCCAGCTTGTCACGATGGACTTACAATATTGCTCCGTCTGCTCAGATCGCCGCCATTACTGCGCCATTTCGACCCCTCCCGCAGAAGTCCACACGGACGCCAGCGGCGTAGGACTCGGTGCTGTACTCGCTCAGCGCAGAAGTGGATACGGCGAATACGTAGTAGCCTACGCCAACAGGACACTACCCAAGGCACAATCTAATTCCTACGTCACTGAAGAGGAGTGCTTCGCTATAATGTGGGCCCTTGGAAAATTTTGACCATACCTGCACGGTCGTCTCTTCTATGTCGTTACCGACCATCACGCCTTATGTTGTCTGTCGACATTGAAAGATCCATCAGGCCGCCTCGCCCGCGGAGCGCTCCGGTTACAAAACTTCGGCATGCGCCTTGTCTATTGGCCTGGCCACAAACACACCGACGCGGACTCTCTCTCTCGTTTCCCCACGTCAAGCGGCACAACATGCCTTTCTATCATCGACTCGGTGTTTTCGTAAATTGCGCTCATTGATATGCCTGCGAAGCAGCACAAAGATATGTGAATTGCGGCTATTTTGGAATGTCTATCCGACTTCCTGGCGACTTGCCCTTCCCGTCCTCTCCGCCATCAAGCTTCTCACTTAGCGGTGCGGGATGGACTGCTCTATCGCCGCAACTACGTTTCCAACAGTCGCAAGTGGTTATTCGTCGTCCCTAGCCACCTCCGCGTAGATGCGTGTCCCGCTTTCCATGCAGATCCACGGAGCGCCCACGCTGGCTTCTTCAAGACGTACACCAGGCTCCGCTTACCCTTTTATTGGCCTGCGATGTACACTTTTCTCCAGAAGTACATCCGCTCATGCTTGGCATGCCAATGCCGCAAGTCTCCTGCTCGCCGCCCTTGTGGTCCCTTGCAGCCAATTCCGTGACCCTCTCGGCCATGAGACTGCATCGGCATCGACCTGTACAGCCCGCTACATTGCATACCTGCTGATAATCACTGGATGGTTGTCGCCGTAAGTCACCGGACGCGTTATGCAGAAACAACTGCACTACCAACCGCCACAGCGCGCGACGTTAGATCCTTCCTCTTGCAAAAATTCGTACTATGCTATGGTGCGCCCCGGGAATTTCTCAATGACAGAGCACTTGTCTTCTTTTCCAAGGTAGTTAATCCGCTCCTTGTTGCATGCCGTGCTCTCCATCGCACCGCTACCGCCTGTCGCCCGCAGGCTAACGGTAGGACTGATTGATTCAACTGCACTTTGGGTGATATGCTATCCATGCACTACATTGCCACCGACCTCACGAACTGGGACTTCGTTTTGCCATATGTGACCTACGCATGCAGCACCACCTCCCAGTCCACGACAGCATTTTCCCCATTCTTCCTCGCATATGGCTGTGAGCCTTCCTGGACATTCGACACGATTCTCCCCTAGCAACCTGACCCATCCGAGGGCACGCCGCTGTCTGAAGCTTCCAGATACGCCGAGGAATGCTGCCAGCTTGCCCGCTCTTTTACGACTGAAGACCAATGACAGCAAAAGTTCCGTCACGATGACGACCAACCAACCAGTGCATATCAGCCTACCAGTCTGGCTCTGGATACTTTCTACCACTTCCGGTCTTTCCTCGAAACTGCTAGCCAAGTACCACGGTCCCTGCCGTGTCATGCAACAGACGTCTTCTGTCAAACCTCGTCGAGCCACTCACGGCATCTGCTGACTTGGGCGGCGTGGGCGCGAAACGGTGCGCGTGCAGGATGACGTTCTCCACTCCGGGGGAAAGTTGTCGCGAAGAAGGCAGGCGTGTTTTTCAGGCGCACCGTGAACACCTCGCTCGAAAATAGAGCTCGCGCGCTCGGTGCCTGACGCTCGACCAACTGATCTGCCTGTGTAACGTCCAGGCTTGTTAATTAAACCGCCTTACAGTTCACGTAAATAGCTACGCTTTCAAGGTACCATCACAGACTAATCGAGAAATACTATAGTGCCCTTGCAACCAGTTCAACCAGTTTCCCTTGGTTCGTTTGCTGTAGGACCATTGCTGTGCACTTCACAATGCTTTTTATTATTTCATCGCGTCGACGAGTTCAAATCAATACTACGTACGCGCTCACCCGCCGTGGTTGCTCAGTGGCTATGGTGTTGGGCTGCAGAGCACGAGGTCGCGGGATCGAATCCCGGCCACGGCGGCCACATATCGATGGGGGCGAAAACACCCGTGTACTTAGATTTAGGTGCACGTTAAAGATCCCCAGCTGGTCGAAATTTCCGGAGTCCTCCACTACGGCGTGCCTCATAAACAGGAAGTGGTTTTGGAACGATAAACCCCATAATTTTTTTTTATATACGCGCTCGCTACAGTCTGTATGCCTGCTTTTCACCCAATATATAGTCTGCCACCGCTTTCCAAAGAAATATTTCATGTACGGAAAACTCAAACGCTTCGCTCATAAATCGTATCTGGAGGCACGACCTATGCTAAGTAAAAAAAAAAAAATGCTAACGAAACAACTTTCTTGTGACCGCCCTGCTGCAGGGAAATGCTCAGAGAAAGCGCTTTTCAGGCACCTTTCCTTTTCAGATTAATCCCAACAAAGCGAAATTCCTATACCTTTTAAAATGTTTATTTTTAACCAGCCTCCACGGGCCTATCTGCTTGACAAAGAGCAAAGCCAGGCACCATTTGCCCCCTTGAAAAATTTATGTCTGTTTCATGTCCAATGCGCGTATATCTCGCTTGTGTTTGCGAGGCAGTGGCACCATTACACCAATTGAAAGGATCTTTTTTTAAGCTGATTGAAGTATGCGTGGATTTGCATTCACGTTGTTTGTAGCAAAGCAATATGTCGCATGCTTAAAGCTGATTGACATATGTTACTGCATCCCACCAGAAGCAAGCGCTTTTAATGATAAAGGGCTCTTTACGTGAATAGAAGGTTCCAAAGTAATGTGTTACTGTTTTGGGAACCGTTTGCTTATATTATATTAAAAGAGATTGCCTCTCACCATCTGCTTAGTTTTTTCCCCTCAATCTTCGGTATATTGGAACGACAATTACTTCAGTATGTAGCAACGCCTCCTAGCTCAAAGAAACACAGAATACTGAAGACTGTGAGTTGAAATTTTTAGCTTCCATAATCGCACATAAACAGCCTAATCGTAACGGCGGAGTTTCCATGCAATCAGTGCATGAGACTGACGTTAAGAATAGGCTCCAGTCAACCGTGCTATGAAACAGAGTTCTTTATGGGCGCTGGCCAAAAAATAAAAAAGTCCTTTCCGAACAAAATGATTTGTCTAATAAGCCTCCGTTGGGTTGTTGACAAGCATCGTAGAAAGCGTGAAAAAAGAAAGCAAAACAATGTCAATGACACTGTCAATGACACGCACACACGCAGACATGCAAGCATGCACGCAAAGGGAAAGGAAGGAAGAGCGAGAGAAAGAAAAGGAGGCAGACGGTCCGTTGCACAAGAAAGATGGAAGAGCTCCCGCTATAGACTATATTAAAGGTATGATTCCGTCTGGCTTTGTCTCGTACGATCAATCTTGGCTTGCCAACTGAGTCTCCCGGTCGAGCCAGTGAATTCTTATTATAAACCACAGAAAAGTCGCTCTCTCCACAATATTCGTTGTAGCGGGACGCGCTCAATCAAATATGCATACCTTCAGTTCCCATTCAGTCGCTGCCTCTTCTGCGGCGTAAGTTATTTGTTCTGCACTCTCGCCTTTCTGAAAATCAGAGGGCGTTCCCTTTTCCAATTCGCTGTCTTGAAGGCTGACTGGCTAGTAACGTACACATGATGGAAACTCTCTAATTTATTACCCAAACGGTCGGTATACGAACAGTCATTGTTGCTCTCATATACCGGAAACTTTTAAGAGTGAGAAACTGTCGACTGTCCTAAAGAAGAAGAAAAAAAAAACGAAAAGAGAAAGATGGGGTGGGGGGGGGGGGGTCGAGGAAACAGGTGGGGAAAGAAAAAAGAGGTAATGTCAACGAATTAAACCTTACATCCGCCCTCACCGGTGCTTTATGCATTGTAATGAGCTTTCAGGGACACCTAATTCGTGCATATCAATTTATTCATCACGTAAATTGGTGCAAGCACGTGCGATACCATGGGGACTGACGCATCGCTGACCCAGTATTGTTCTCCAGACAAGTGAGTTGACCTGGCTGTGACAACATTGTAATGGGCTACAATCTTACCTTTACTTCAGGTAAATCCAATCCGTGCATATCAATTCATTCAACGCATAGATTCGGGTAAGCACTGGTATTAGTATGGGGGAATTATTTATATGCCGAGCCAGTATTGTTTCCCAGAGAAGTGAGTGGACATGGCTGCGCCAACATTGTAATGGCCTATAGACTTACCTTTTCTTCAGAAAATACAATTAGTGCATATTAACAGATTCCTCGCGTATATCAGTGTAAGCACGTGCATTAGCATGGAGATTGATGAATCTGCTGACGCAGCATTGTTTTTCAGAGAATGAGGGAACCTGGCTGTGACAACATTGTAATGGGCTATTAGATTACCTTTTCTTCAGAGAATTCCAATTCGTGCATATAAATTTATTCATGGCGTAAATTTCTGCAAACACGGGCATTAGCGTGGAGATTGATGTATCTGCTGACTCAGCATTGTTTCCCAGAGGAGTTGAGTGGACCTGGCTGTGACGTCATGGCAATGGCCTATAGGTGTACCTTTTTTTCCAGGGAAATTCAATCCGCGAATATACATTTATTCATCGCATAAATTGGTGTAAGCACGAGTATTAGCATGTGTAGTTATGTATGTGCCGAACCAGCATTGTTTCCAAGGGAAGTGAGTGGGCCTGGCTTCGCCAGCATTATAATGGGCCACGGGCGCCGATTACGGGAGAGGGGGGGGGGCAGGGAGTCGTTCGGGCAGGTCTCCTAACACCCACTATTCCAAGTGTCACTACGGAATCAAATAGACGTCCACTAGATTAGTGCAGATGTTCCTTTCGCAGGCATTCTTTTCAAAGGCTTCGAACCCTGCCTGAACACACAAATAAACTCTTTATTCGAAAAAACAACTATGAACTTACCTCTAAAAATAAGCCTGGCCGAGATTACACATCATCCTTACGAATATAGATAAACTGTTTATAGCAAAATGTAAGGTACTCTGCGCTTCAAAATAAACTCCAGATAATTAAACATATCTAGAGCGAATGGAGCAGGGCCAGACACTTGAAACTGTTCTACTAGGTGGCCTTGTGAAGTTGCGACGTCCAGCAATTGGACACGCACACTTAACCCACAACCAGCTCTTATAAAAGATGACCGGCCAGTCGGTGAAGTGTGCTTGGACAAATTATCATCGATACATTTCTGTGAGTTTTCCCTGAGCCTATTCGTTTATTCTGAGCTTATTCATTTATTCAACCAGGCGCATTTCTGGTTAGCATTACTGCCTTCTCCTTTCTTTCCTTCTTCTCCTGCTCCTCCTCCTCCTCCTCCTATTCCTTTATTTATCGCGTAAATCGGCGCGTGCACGTGCGTGCGGAGTGATGTATGCGAAGCTGCAGCAATTTAGAGAGAATTTATTGGACCGCCCCGAAACAATATTTTTCATGGGCTATAGCCTTGACGTTTTTTTCATTTTGCCGACAAAATTAATCTGAGCTTATTCGTGTATTTATCGCGTAAATCGGCGCGTGCACGTGCGTGCGGAGTGATGTATGCGAAGCTGTACCAATTTAGAGAGAATTTATTGGACCGCCCCGAAACAATATTTTTCATGGGCTATAGCCTTGACGTTTTTTCATTTTTCCGACAAAATTAATCTGAGCTTATTCGTGTATTTATCGCCTAAATCAACGCGTGCACGTGCGTGCGGAGTGATGTATGCGAAGCTGCAGCAATTTAGAGAGCATTTATTGGACCGCCCAGAAACAATATTTTTCATGGGCTATAGCCTTCACGTTTTTTTCATTTTTCCGACAAAATTAATCTGAGCTTATTCGTGTATTTATCGCCTAAATCGACGCGTGCACGTGCGTGCGGAGTGATGTATGCGAAGCTGTAGCAATTTAGGGAGAATTTATTGGACCGCCCCGAAACGATATTTTGCATGGGCTATAGCCTTGACGTTTTTTCATTTTTCCGACAAAATTAATTTGAGCTCATTCGCTTATTTATCGCGTAAATCGGCGCGTGCACGTGCGTGCGGAGTGATGTATGCGAAGCTGTAGCAATTTAGAGAGCATTTATTGGACCGCCCAGAAACAATATTTTTCATGGGCTATAGACTTGACGTTTTTTAATTTTTCCGACAAAATTAATCTGAGCTTATTCGTGTATTTATTCCGTAAATCGGCGCGTGCACGTGCGTGCGGAGTGATGTATGCGAAGCTGTAGCAATTTAGAGAGAATTCATGGGACCGCCCCGAAACAATATTTTTCATGGGCTATAGCCTTGACGTTTTTTCATTTTTCCGACGAAATTAATTTGAGCTCATTCGCTTATTTATCGCGTAAATCGGCGCCTGCACGTGCGAGCGGAGTGATGTATGCGAAGCTGTAGCAATTTAGGGAGAATTTATTGGACCGCCCCGAAACGATATTTTGCATGGGCTATAGCCTTGACGTTTTTTCATTTTTCCGACAAAATTAATTTGAGCTCATTCGCTTATTTATCGCGTAAATCGGCGCGTGCACGTGCGTGCGGAGTGATGTATGCGAAGCTGTAGCAATTTAGAGAGCATTTATTGGACCGCCCAGAAACAATATTTTTCGTGGGCTATAGACTTGACGTTTTTTAATTTTTCCGACAAAATTAATCTGAGCTTATTCGTGTATTTATTCCGTAAATCGGCGCGTGCACGTGCGTGCGGAGTGATGTATGCGAAGCTGTAGCAATTTAGAGAGAATTCATTGGACCGCCCCGAAACAATATTTTTCATGGGCTATAGCCTTGACGTTTTTTCATTTTGCCGACGAAATTAATCTGAGCTCATTCGCTTATTTATCGCGTAAATCGGCGCGTGCACGTGCGAGCGGAGTGATGTATGCGAAGCTGTAGCAATTTAGAGAGCATTTATTGGACCGCCCCGAAACAATATTTTTCATGGGCTATAGCCTTGACGTTTTTTTCATTTTGCCGACAAAATTAATCTGAGCTCATTCGCTTATTTATCGCGTAAATCGGCGCGTGCACGTGCGTGCGGAGTGATGTATGCGAAGCTGTAGCAATTTAGAGAGCATTTATTGGACCGCCCCGAAACAATATTTTTCATGGGCTATAGCCTTGACGTTTTTTCATTTTGCCGACGAAATTAATCTGAGCTTATTCGTGTATTTATTCCGTAAATCGGCGCGTGCACGTGCGTGCGGAGTGATGTATGCGAAGCTGTAGCAATTTAGAGAGAATTCATTGGACCGCCCCGAAACAATATTTTTCATGGGCTATAGCCTTGACGTTTTTTCATTTTGCCGACGAAATTAATCTGAGCTTATTCGTGTATTTATCGCGTAAATCGGCGCGTGCACGTGCGTGCGGAGTGATGTATGCGAAGCTGTAGCAATTTAGAGAGAATTCATTGGACCGCCCCGAAACAATATTTTTCATGGGCTATAGCCTTGACGTTTTTTCATTTTGCCGACGAAATTAATCTGAGCTCATTCGATTATTTATCGCGTAAATCGGCGCCTGCACGTGCGTGCGGAGTGATGTATGCGAAGCTGTAGCAATTTAGAGAGCATTTATTGGACCGCCCCGAAACAATATTTTTCATGGGCTATAGCCTTGACGTTTTTTCATTTTGCCGACGAAATTAATCTGAGCTTATTCGTGTATTTATCGCGTAAATCGGCGCGTGCACGTGCGTGCGGAGTGATGTATGCGAAGCTGTAGCAATTTAGAGAGCATTTATTGGACCGCCCCGAAACAATATTTTTCATGGGCTATAGCCTTGACGTTTTTTTCATTTTGCCGACAAAATTAATCTGAGCTTATTCGTGTATTTATTCCGTACATCGGCGCGTGCACGTGCGTGCGGAGTGATGTATGCGAAGCTGCAGCAATTTAGAGAGAATTTATTGGACCGCCCCGAAACAATATTTTTCATGGGCTATAGCCTTGACGTTTTTTTCATTTTGCCGACGAAATTAATCTGAGCTTATTCGTGTATTTATCGCGTAAATCGGCGCGTGCACGTGCGTGCGGAGTGATGTATGCGAAGCTGTAACAATTTAGAGAGCATTTATTAGACCGCCCAGAAACAATATTTTTCATGGGCTATAGCCTTGACGTTTTTTCATTTTTCCGACAAAATTAATCTGAGCTTATTCGTGTATTTATCGCCTAAATCGACGCGTGCACGTGCGTGCGGAGTGATGTATGCGAAGCTGCAGCAATTTAGAGAGCATTTATTGGACCGCCCAGAAACAATATTTTTCATGGGCTATAGCCTTGACGTTTTTTCATTTTTCCGACAAAATTAATCTGAGCTTAATCGTGTATTTATCGCCTAATTCGGCGCGTGCACGTGCGTGCGGAGTGATGTATGCGAAGCTGCAGCAATTTAGAGAGCATTTATTGGACCGCCCAGAAACAATATTTTTCATGGGCTATAGCCTTAACGTTTTTTCATTTTTCCGACAAAATTAATCTGAGCTTATTCGTGCATTTATCGCCTAAATCGACGCGTGCACGTGCATGCGGAATGATGTATGCGAAGCTGTAGCAATTTAGAGAGAATTTATTGGACTGCCCCGAAACAATATTTTTCATGGGCTATAGCCTTGACGTTTTTTTCATTTTGCCGACGAAATTAATCTGAGCTTATTAGTGTATTTATCGCGTAAATCGGCGCGTGCACGTGCGTGCGGAGTGATGTATGCGAAGCTGTAGCAATTTAGAGAGAATTTATTGGACCGCCCCGAAACAATATTTTTCATGGGCTATAGCCTTGACGTTTTTTCATTTTGCCGACGAAATTAATCTGAGCTTATTAGTGTATTTATCGCGTAAATCGGCGCGTGCACGTGCGTGCGGAGTGATGTATGCGAAGCTGTAGATATTTAGAGAGAATTTATTGGACCGCCCCGAAACAATATTTTTCATGGGCTATAGCCTTGACGTTTTTCCATTTTGCCGACGAAATTAATCTGAGCTTATTCGTTTATTTATCGCGTAAATCGGCGCGTGCACGTGCGAGCGGAGTGATGTATGCGAAGCTGTAGCAATTGAGAGAGAATTTATTGGACCGCCCCGAAACAATATTTTTCGGGGGCTATAGCCTTGACGTTTTTTTCATTTTGCCGACAAAATTAATCTGAGCTTATTCGTTTATTTATCGCGTAAATCGGCGCGTGCACGTGCGTGCGGAGTGATGTATGCGAAGCGGTAGCAATTTAGAGAGAATTTATTGGACCGCCCCGAAACAATATTTTTCGTGGGCTATAGCCTTGACGTTTTTTTCATTTTTCCGACAAAATTAATCTGAGCTCATTCGCTTATTTATCGCGTAAATCGGCGCGTGCACGTGCGAGCGGAGTGATGTATGCGAAGCTGTAGCAATTTAGAGAGAATTTATTGGACCGCCCCGAAACGATATTTTTCATGGGCTATAGCCTTGACGTTTTTTCATTTTTCCGACAAAATTAATTTGAGCTCATTCGCTTATTTATCGCGTATATCGGCGTGTGCACGTGCGTGCGGAGTGATGTATGCGAAGCTGTAGCAATTTAGAGAGAATTTATTGGACCGCCCCTAAACAATATTTTTCATGGGCTATAGCCTTGACGTTTTTTCATTTTGCCGACGAAATTAATCTGAGCTTATTAGTGTATTTATCGCGTAAATCGGCGCCTGCACGTGCGAGCGGAGTGATGTATGCGAAGCTGTAGCAATTTAGGGAGAATTTATTGGACCGCCCCGAAACGATATTTTGCATGGGCTATAGCCTTGACGTTTTTTCATTTTTCCGACAAAATTAATTTGAGCTCATTCGCTTATTTATCGCGTAAATCGGCGCGTGCATGTGCGTGCGGAGTGATGTATGCGAAGCTGTTGCAATTTAGAGAGCATTTATTGGACCGCCCAGAAACAATATTTTTCATGGGCTATAGAATTGACGTTTTTTAATTTTTCCGACAAAATTAATCTGAGCTTATTCGTGTATTTATTCCGTAAATCGGCGCGTGCACGTGCGTGCGGAGTGATGTATGCGAAGCTGTAGCAATTTAGAGAGAATTCATGGGACCGCCCCGAAACAATATTTTTCATGGGCTATAGCCTTGACGTTTTTTCATTTTGCCGACGAAATTAATCTGAGCTTATTCGTTTATTTATCGCGTAAATCGGCGCGTGCACGTGCGTGCGGAGTGATGTATGCGAAGCTGTAGCAATTTAGAGGGAATTTATTGGACCGCCCCGAAACGATATTTTTCCTGGGCTATAGCCTTGACGTTTTTTTCATTTTTCCGACAAAATTAATCTGAGCTCATTCGCTTAATTATCGCGTAAATCGGCGCGTGCACGTGCGAGCGGAGTGATGTATGCGAAGCTGTAGCAATTTAGAGAGAATTTATTGGACCGCCCCGAAACGATATTTTTCCTGGGCTATAGCCTTGACGTTTTTTCATTTTTCCGACAAAATTAATTTGAGCTCATTCGCTTATTTATCGCGTATATCGGCGCGTGCACGTGCGTGCGGAGTGATGTATGCGAAGCTGTAGCAATTTAGAGAGAATTTATTGGACCGCCCCGAAACAATATTTTTCATGGGCTATAGCCTTGACGTTTTTTCATTTTGCCGACGAAATTAATCTGAGCTTATTAGTGTATTTATCGCGTAAATCGGCGCGTGCACGTGCGTGCGGAGTGATGTATGCGAAGCTGTAGATATTTAGAGAGAATTTATTGGACCGCCCCGAAACAATATTTTTCATGGGCTATATATAGCCTTGACGTTTTTCCATTTTGCCGACGAAATTAATCTGAGCTTATTCGTTTATTTATCGCGTAAATCGGCGCGTGCACGTGCGAGCGGAGTGATGTATGCGAAGCTGTAGCAATTGAGAGAGAATTTATTGGACCGCCCCGAAACAATATTTTTCGGGGGCTATAGCCTTGACGTTTTTCTCATTTTGCCGACAAAATTAATCTGAGCTTATTCGTTTATTTATCGCGTAAATCGGCGCGTGCACGTGCGTGCGGAGTGATGTATGCGAAGCGGTACCAATTTAGAGAGAATTTATTGGACCGCCCCGAAACAATATTTTTCGTGGGCTATAGCCTTGACGTTTTTTTCATTTTGCCGACAAAATTAATCTGAGCTTATTCGTTTATTTATCGCGTAAATCGGCGCGTGCACGTGCGTGCGGAGTGATGTATGCGAAGCTGTAGCAATTTAGAGAGAATTTATTGGACCGCCCCGAAACAATATTTTTCAAGGGCTATAGCCTTGACGTCTTTTTCATTTTTCCGACAAAATTTATTTGAGCTCATTCGCTTATTTATCGCGTAAATCGGCGCGTGCACGTGCGAGCGGAGTGATGTATGCGAAGCTGTAGCAATTTAGAGGGAATTTATTGGACCGCCCCGAAACGATATTTTTCCTGGGCTATAGCCTTGACGTTTTTTTCATTTTTCCGACAAAATTAATCTGAGCTCATTCGCTTATTTATCGCGTAAATCGGCGCGTGCACGTGCGAGCGGAGTGATGTATGCGAAGCTGTAGCAATTTAGGGAGAATTTATTGGACCGCCCCGAAACGATATTTTTCATGGGCTATAGCCTTGACGTTTTTTCATTTTTCCGACAAAATTAATTTGAGCTCATTCGCTTATTTATCGCGTAAATCGGCGCGTGCACGTGCGTGCGGAGTGATGTAGGCGAAGCTGTAGCAATTTAGAGAGCATTTATTGGACCGCCCAGACACAATATTTTTCATGGGCTATAGACTTGACGTTTTTTAATTTTTCCGACAAAATTAATCTGAGCTTATTCGTGTATTTATTCCGTAAATCGGCGCGTGCACGTGCGTGCGGAGTGATGTATGCGAAGCTGTAGCAATTTAGAGAGAATTCATGGGACCGCCCCGAAACAATATTTTTCATGGGCTATAGCCTTGACGTTTTTTTCATTTTGCCGACGAAATTAATCTGAGCTTATTCGTTTATTTATCGCGTAAATCGGCGCGTGCACGTGCGTGCGGAGTGATGTATGCGAAGCTGTAGCAATTTAGAGGGAATTTATTGGACCGCCCCGAAACGATATTTTTCCTGGGCTATAGCCTTGACGTTTTTTTTCATTTTTCCGACAAAATTAATCTGAGCTCATTCGCTTAATTATCGCGTAAATCGGCGCGTGCACGTGCGAGCGGAGTGATGTATGCGAAGCTGTAGCAATTTAGAGAGAATTTATTGGACCGCCCCGAAACGATATTTTTCCTGGGCTATAGCCTTGACGTTTTTTCATTTTTCCGACAAAATTAATTTGAGCTCATTCGCTTATTTATCGCGTATATCGGCGCGTGCACGTGCGTGCGGAGTGATGTATGCGAAGCTGTAGCAATTTAGAGAGAATTTATTGGACCGCCCCGAAACAATATTTTTCATGGGCTATAGCCTTGACGTTTTTTCATTTTGCCGACGAAATTAATCTGAGCTTATTAGTGTATTTATCGCGTAAATCGGCGCGTGCACGTGCGTGCGGAGTGATGTATGCGAAGCTGTAGATATTTAGAGAGAATTTATTGGACCGCCCCGAAACAATATTTTTCATGGGCTATATATAGCCTTGACGTTTTTCCATTTTGCCGACGAAATTAATCTGAGCTTATTCGTTTATTTATCGCGTAAATCGGCGCGTGCACGTGCGAGCGGAGTGATGTATGCGAAGCTGTAGCAATTGAGAGAGAATTTATTGGACCGCCCCGAAACAATATTTTTCGGGGGCTATAGCCTTGACGTTTTTTTCATTTTGCCGACAAAATTAATCTGAGCTTATTCGTTTATTTATCGCGTAAATCGGCGCGTGTACGTGCGTGCGGAGTGATGTATGCGAAGCGGTACCAATTTAGAGAGAATTTATTGGACCGCCCCGAAACAATATTTTTCGTGGGCTATAGCCTTGACGTTTTTTTCATTTTGCCGACAAAATTAATCTGAGCTTATTCGTTTATTTATCGCGTAAATCGGCGCGTGCACGTGCGTGCGGAGTGATGTATGCGAAGCTGTAGCAATTTAGAGAGAATTTATTGGACCGCCCCGAAACAATATTTTTCAAGGGCTATAGCCTTGACGTCTTTTTCATTTTTCCGACAAAATTTATTTGAGCTCATTCGCTTATTTATCGCGTAAATCGGCGCGTGCACGTGCGAGCGGAGTGATGTATGCGAAGCTGTAGCAATTTAGAGGGAATTTATTGGACCGCCCCGAAACGATATTTTTCCTGGGCTATAGCCTTGACGTTTTTTTCATTTTTCCGACAAAATTAATCTGAGCTCATTCGCTTAATTATCGCGTAAATCGGCGCGTGCACGTGCGAGCGGAGTGATGTATGCGAAGCTGTAGCAATTTAGAGAGAATTTATTGGACCGCCCCGAAACGATATTTTTCCTGGGCTATAGCCTTGACGTTTTTTCATTTTTCCGACAAAATTAATTTGAGCTCATTCGCTTATTTATCGCGTATATCGGCGCGTGCACGTGCGTGCGGAGTGATGTATGCGAAGCTGTAGCAATTTAGAGAGAATTTATTGGACCGCCCCGAAACAATATTTTTCATGGGCTATAGCCTTGACGTTTTTTCATTTTGCCGACGAAATTAATCTGAGCTTATTAGTGTATTTATCGCGTAAATCGGCGCGTGCACGTGCGTGCGGAGTGATGTATGCGAAGCTGTAGATATTTAGAGAGAATTTATTGGACCGCCCCGAAACAATATTTTTCAAGGGCTATAGCCTTGACGTCTTTTTCATTTTTCCGACAAAATTTATTTGAGCTCATTCGCTTATTTATCGCGTAAATCGGCGCGTGCACGTGCGTGCGGAGTGATGTATGCGAAGCTGTAGCAATTTAGAGGGAATTTATTGGACCGCCCCGAAACGATATTTTTCCTGGGCTATAGCCTTGACGTTTTTTTCATTTTTCCGACAAAATTAATCTGAGCTCATTCGCTTAATTATCGCGTAAATCGGCGCGTGCACGTGCGAGCGGAGTGATGTATGCGAAGCTGTAGCAATTTAGAGAGAATTTATTGGACCGCCCCGAAACGATATTTTTCCTGGGCTATAGCCTTGACGTTTTTTCATTTTTCCGACAAAATTAATTTGAGCTCATTCGCTTATTTATCGCGTATATCGGCGCGTGCACGTGCGTGCGGAGTGATGTATGCGAAGCTGTAGCAATTTAGAGAGAATTTATTGGACCGCCCCGAAACAATATTTTTCATGGGCTATAGCCTTGACGTTTTTTCATTTTGCCGACGAAATTAATCTGAGCTTATTAGTGTATTTATCGCGTAAATCGGCGCGTGCACGTGCGTGCGGAGTGATGTATGCGAAGCTGTAGATATTTAGAGAGAATTTATTGGACCGCCCCGAAACAATATTTTTCATGGGCTATATATAGCCTTGACGTTTTTCCATTTTGCCGACGAAATTAATCTGAGCTTATTCGTTTATTTATCGCGTAAATCGGCGCGTGCACGTGCGAGCGGAGTGATGTATGCGAAGCTGTAGCAATTGAGAGAGAATTTATTGGACCGCCCCGAAACAATATTTTTCGGGGGCTATAGCCTTGACGTTTTTTTCATTTTGCCGACAAAATTAATCTGAGCTTATTCGTTTATTTATCGCGTAAATCGGCGCGTGCACGTGCGTGCGGAGTGATGTATGCGAAGCGGTACCAATTTAGAGAGAATTTATTGGACCGCCCCGAAACAATATTTTTCGTGGGCTATAGCCTTGACGTTTTTTTCATTTTGCCGACAAAATTAATCTGAGCTTATTCGTTTATTTATCGCGTAAATCGGCGCGTGCACGTGCGTGCGGAGTGATGTATGCGAAGCTGTAGCAATTTAGAGAGAATTTATTGGACCGCCCCGAAACAATATTTTTCAAGGGCTATAGCCTTGACGTCTTTTTCATTTTTCCGACAAAATTTATTTGAGCTCATTCGCTTATTTATCGCGTAAATCGGCGCGTGCACGTGCGAGCGGAGTGATGTATGCGAAGCTGTAGCAATTTAGAGGGAATTTATTGGACCGCCCCGAAACGATATTTTTCCTGGGCTATAGCCTTGACGTTTTTTTCATTTTTCCGACAAAATTAATCTGAGCTCATTCGCTTATTTATCGCGTAAATCGGCGCGTGCACGTGCGAGCGGAGTGATGTATGCGAAGCTGTAGCAATTTAGGGAGAATTTATTGGACCGCCCCGAAACGATATTTTTCATGGGCTATAGCCTTGACGTTTTTTCATTTTTCCGACAAAATTAATTTGAGCTCATTCGCTTATTTATCGCGTAAATCGGCGCGTGCACGTGCGTGCGGAGTGATGTAGGCGAAGCTGTAGCAATTTAGAGAGCATTTATTGGACCGCCCAGACACAATATTTTTCATGGGCTATAGACTTGACGTTTTTTAATTTTTCCGACAAAATTAATCTGAGCTTATTCGTGTATTTATTCCGTAAATCGGCGCGTGCACGTGCGTGCGGAGTGATGTATGCGAAGCTGTAGCAATTTAGAGAGAATTCATGGGACCGCCCCGAAACAATATTTTTCATGGGCTATAGCCTTGACGTTTTTTCATTTTGCCGACGAAATTAATCTGAGCTTATTCGTTTATTTATCGCGTAAATCGGCGCGTGCACGTGCGTGCGGAGTGATGTATGCGAAGCTGTAGCAATTTAGAGGGAATTTATTGGACCGCCCCGAAACGATATTTTTCCTGGGCTATAGCCTTGACGTTTTTTTCATTTTTCCGACAAAATTAATCTGAGCTCATTCGCTTATTTATCGCGTAAATCGGCGCGTGCACGTGCGAGCGGAGTGATGTATGCGAAGCTGTAGCAATTTAGAGAGCATTTATTGGACCGCCCAGAAACAATATTTTTCATGGGCTATAGCCTTCACGTTTTTTTCATTTTTCCGACAAAATTAATCTGAGCTTATTCGTGTATTTATCGCCTAAATCGACGCGTGCACGTGCGTGCGGAGTGATGTATGCGAAGCTGTAGCAATTTAGGGAGAATTTATTGGACCGCCCCGAAACGATATTTTGCATGGGCTATAGCCTTGACGTTTTTTCATTTTTCCGACAAAATTAATTTGAGCTCATTCGCTTATTTATCGCGTAAATCGGCGCGTGCACGTGCGTGCGGAGTGATGTATGCGAAGCTGTAGCAATTTAGAGAGCATTTATTGGACCGCCCAGAAACAATATTTTTCATGGGCTATAGACTTGACGTTTTTTAATTTTTCCGACAAAATTAATCTGAGCTTATTCGTGTATTTATTGCGTAAATCGGCGCGTGCACGTGCGTGCGGAGTGATGTATGCGAAGCTGTAGCAATTTAGAGAGAATTCATGGGACCGCCCCGAAACAATATTTTTCATGGGCTATAGCCTTGACGTTTTTTCATTTTTCCGACGAAATTAATTTGAGCTCATTCGCTTATTTATCGCGTAAATCGGCGCCTGCACGTGCGAGCGGAGTGATGTATGCGAAGCTGTAGCAATTTAGGGAGAATTTATTGGACCGCCCCGAAACGATATTTTGCATGGGCTATAGCCTTGACGTTTTTTCATTTTTCCGACAAAATTAATTTGAGCTCATTCGCTTATTTATCGCGTAAATCGGCGCGTGCACGTGCGTGCGGAGTGATGTATGCGAAGCTGTAGCAATTTAGAGAGCATTTATTGGACCGCCCAGAAACAATATTTTTCGTGGGCTATAGACTTGACGTTTTTTAATTTTTCCGACAAAATTAATCTGAGCTTATTCGTGTATTTATTCCGTAAATCGGCGCGTGCACGTGCGTGCGGAGTGATGTATGCGAAGCTGTAGCAATTTAGAGAGAATTCATTGGACCGCCCCGAAACAATATTTTTCATGGGCTATAGCCTTGACGTTTTTTCATTTTGCCGACGAAATTAATCTGAGCTCATTCGCTTATTTATCGCGTAAATCGGCGCGTGCACGTGCGAGCGGAGTGATGTATGCGAAGCTGTAGCAATTTAGAGAGCATTTATTGGACCGCCCCGAAACAATATTTTTCATGGGCTATAGCCTTGACGTTTTTTTCATTTTGCCGACAAAATTAATCTGAGCTCATTCGCTTATTTATCGCGTAAATCGGCGCGTGCACGTGCGTGCGGAGTGATGTATGCGAAGCTGTAGCAATTTAGAGAGCATTTATTGGACCGCCCCGAAACAATATTTTTCATGGGCTATAGCCTTGACGTTTTTTCATTTTGCCGACGAAATTAATCTGAGCTTATTCGTGTATTTATTCCGTAAATCGGCGCGTGCACGTGCGTGCGGAGTGATGTATGCGAAGCTGTAGCAATTTAGAGAGAATTCATTGGACCGCCCCGAAACAATATTTTTCATGGGCTATAGCCTTGACGTTTTTTCATTTTGCCGACGAAATTAATCTGAGCTTATTCGTGTATTTATCGCGTAAATCGGCGCGTGCACGTGCGTGCGGAGTGATGTATGCGAAGCTGTAGCAATTTAGAGAGAATTCATTGGACCGCCCCGAAACAATATTTTTCATGGGCTATAGCCTTGACGTTTTTTCATTTTGCCGACGAAATTAATCTGAGCTCATTCGATTATTTATCGCGTAAATCGGCGCCTGCACGTGCGTGCGGAGTGATGTATGCGAAGCTGTAGCAATTTAGAGAGCATTTATTGGACCGCCCCGAAACAATATTTTTCATGGGCTATAGCCTTGACGTTTTTTCATTTTGCCGACGAAATTAATCTGAGCTTATTCGTGTATTTATCGCGTAAATCGGCGCGTGCACGTGCGTGCGGAGTGATGTATGCGAAGCTGTAGCAATTTAGAGAGCATTTATTGGACCGCCCCGAAACAATATTTTTCATGGGCTATAGCCTTGACGTTTTTTTCATTTTGCCGACAAAATTAATCTGAGCTTATTCGTGTATTTATTCCGTACATCGGCGCGTGCACGTGCGTGCGGAGTGATGTATGCGAAGCTGCAGCAATTTAGAGAGAATTTATTGGACCGCCCCGAAACAATATTTTTCATGGGCTATAGCCTTGACGTTTTTTTCATTTTGCCGACGAAATTAATCTGAGCTTATTCGTGTATTTATCGCGTAAATCGGCGCGTGCACGTGCGTGCGGAGTGATGTATGCGAAGCTGTAACAATTTAGAGAGCATTTATTGGACCGCCCAGAAACAATATTTTTCATGGGCTATAGCCTTGACGTTTTTTCATTTTTCCGACAAAATTAATCTGAGCTTATTCGTGTATTTATCGCCTAAATCGACGCGTGCACGTGCGTGCGGAGTGATGTATGCGAAGCTGCAGCAATTTAGAGAGCATTTATTGGACCGCCCAGAAACAATATTTTTCATGGGCTATAGCCTTGACGTTTTTTCATTTTTCCGACAAAATTAATCTGAGCTTAATCGTGTATTTATCGCCTAATTCGGCGCGTGCACGTGCGTGCGGAGTGATGTATGCGAAGCTGCAGCAATTTAGAGAGCATTTATTGGACCGCCCAGAAACAATATTTTTCATGGGCTATAGCCTTGACGTTTTTTCATTTTTCCGACAAAATTAATCTGAGCTTATTCGTGTATTTATCGCCTAAATCGACGCGTGCACGTGCGTGCGGAATGATGTATGCGAAGCTGTAGCAATTTAGAGAGAATTTATTGGACTGCCCCGAAACAATATTTTTCATGGGCTATAGCCTTGACGTTTTTTTCATTTTGCCGACGAAATTAATCTGAGCTTATTAGTGTATTTATCGCGTAAATCGGCGCGTGCACGTGCGTGCGGAGTGATGTATGCGAAGCTGTAGCAATTTAGAGAGAATTTATTGGACCGCCCCGAAACAATATTTTTCATGGGCTATAGCCTTGACGTTTTTTCATTTTGCCGACGAAATTAATCTGAGCTTATTAGTGTATTTATCGCGTAAATCGGCGCGTGCACGTGCGTGCGGAGTGATGTATACGAAGCTGTAGATATTTAGAGAGAATTTATTGGACCGCCCCGAAACAATATTTTTCATGGGCTTGACGTTTTTCCATTTTGCCGACGAAATTAATCTGAGCTTATTCGTTTATTTATCGCGTAAATCGGCGCGTGCACGTGCGAGCGGAGTGATGTATGCGAAGCTGTAGCAATTGAGAGAGAATTTATTGGACCGCCCCGAAACAATATTTTTCGGGGGCTATAGCCTTGACGTTTTTTTCATTTTGCCGACAAAATTAATCTGAGCTTATTCGTTTATTTATCGCGTAAATCGGCGCGTGCACGTGCGTGCGGAGTGATGTATGCGAAGCGGTAGCAATTTAGAGAGAATTTATTGGACCGCCCCGAAACAATATTTTTCGTGGGCTATAGCCTTGACGTTTTTTTCATTTTTCCGACAAAATTAATCTGAGCTCATTCGCTTATTTATCGCGTAAATCGGCGCGTGCACGTGCGAGCGGAGTGATGTATGCGAAGCTGTAGCAATTTAGAGAGAATTTATTGGACCGCCCCGAAACGATATTTTTCATGGGCTATAGCCTTGACGTTTTTTCATTTTTCCGACAAAATTAATTTGAGCTCATTCGCTTATTTATCGCGTATATCGGCGTGTGCACGTGCGTGCGGAGTGATGTATGCGAAGCTGTAGCAATTTAGAGAGAATTTATTGGACCGCCCCTAAACAATATTTTTCATGGGCTATAGCCTTGACGTTTTTTCATTTTGCCGACGAAATTAATCTGAGCTTATTAGTGTATTTATCGCGTAAATCGGCGCCTGCACGTGCGAGCGGAGTGATGTATGCGAAGCTGTAGCAATTTAGGGAGAATTTATTGGACCGCCCCGAAACGATATTTTGCATGGGCTATAGCCTTGACGTTTTTTCATTTTTCCGACAAAATTAATTTGAGCTCATTCGCTTATTTATCGCGTAAATCGGCGCGTGCATGTGCGTGCGGAGTGATGTATGCGAAGCTGTAGCAATTTAGAGAGCATTTATTGGACCGCCCAGAAACAATATTTTTCATGGGCTATAGAATTGACGTTTTTTAATTTTTCCGACAAAATTAATCTGAGCTTATTCGTGTATTTATTCCGTAAATCGGCGCGTGCACGTGCGTGCGGAGTGATGTATGCGAAGCTGTAGCAATTTAGAGAGAATTCATGGGACCGCCCCGAAACAATATTTTTCATGGGCTATAGCCTTGACGTTTTTTCATTTTGCCGACGAAATTAATCTGAGCTTATTCGTTTATTTATCGCGTAAATCGGCGCGTGCACGTGCGTGCGGAGTGATGTATGCGAAGCTGTAGCAATTTAGAGGGAATTTATTGGACCGCCCCGAAACGATATTTTTCCTGGGCTATAGCCTTGACGTTTTTTTCATTTTTCCGACAAAATTAATCTGAGCTCATTCGCTTAATTATCGCGTAAATCGGCGCGTGCACGTGCGAGCGGAGTGATGTATGCGAAGCTGTAGCAATTTAGAGAGAATTTATTGGACCGCCCCGAAACGATATTTTTCCTGGGCTATAGCCTTGACGTTTTTTCATTTTTCCGACAAAATTAATTTGAGCTCATTCGCTTATTTATCGCGTATATCGGCGCGTGCACGTGCGTGCGGAGTGATGTATGCGAAGCTGTAGCAATTTAGAGAGAATTTATTGGACCGCCCCGAAACAATATTTTTCATGGGCTATAGCCTTGACGTTTTTTCATTTTGCCGACGAAATTAATCTGAGCTTATTAGTGTATTTATCGCGTAAATCGGCGAGTGCACGTGCGTGCGGAGTGATGTATGCGAAGCTGTAGATATTTAGAGAGAATTTATTGGACCGCCCCGAAACAATATTTTTCATGGGCTATATATAGCCTTGACGTTTTTCCATTTTGCCGACGAAATTAATCTGAGCTTATTCGTTTATTTATCGCGTAAATCGGCGCGTGCACGTGCGAGCGGAGTGATGTATGCGAAGCTGTAGCAATTGAGAGAGAATTTATTGGACCGCCCCGAAACAATATTTTTCGGGGGCTATAGCCTTGACGTTTTTCTCATTTTGCCGACAAAATTAATCTGAGCTTATTCGTTTATTTATCGCGTAAATCGGCGCGTGCACGTGCGTGCGGAGTGATGTATGCGAAGCGGTACCAATTTAGAGAGAATTTATTGGACCGCCCCGAAACAATATTTTTCGTGGGCTATAGCCTTGACGTTTTTTTCATTTTGCCGACAAAATTAATCTGAGCTTATTCGTTTATTTATCGCGTAAATCGGCGCGTGCACGTGCGTGCGGAGTGATGTATGCGAAGCTGTAGCAATTTAGAGAGAATTTATTGGACCGCCCCGAAACAATATTTTTCAAGGGCTATAGCCTTGACGTCTTTTTCATTTTTCCGACAAAATTTATTTGAGCTCATTCGCTTATTTATCGCGTAAATCGGCGCGTGCACGTGCGAGCGGAGTGATGTATGCGAAGCTGTAGCAATTTAGAGGGAATTTATTGGACCGCCCCGAAACGATATTTTTCCTGGGCTATAGCCTTGACGTTTTTTTCATTTTTCCGACAAAATTAATCTGAGCTCATTCGCTTGTTTATCGCGTAAATCGGCGCGTGCACGTGCGAGCGGAGTGATGTATGCGAAGCTGTAGCAATTTAGGGAGAATTTATTGGACCGCCCCGAAACGATATTTTTCATGGGCTATAGCCTTGACGTTTTTTCATTTTTCCGACAAAATTAATTTGAGCTCATTCGCTTATTTATCGCGTAAATCGGCGCGTGCACGTGCGTGCGGAGTGATGTAGGCGAAGCTGTAGCAATTTAGAGAGCATTTATTGGACCGCCCAGACACAATATTTTTCATGGGCTATAGACTTGACGTTTTTTAATTTTTCCGACAAAATTAATCTGAGCTTATTCGTGTATTTATTCCGTAAATCGGCGCGTGCACGTGCGTGCGGAGTGATGTATGCGAAGCTGTAGCAATTTAGAGAGAATTCATGGGACCGCCCCGAAACAATATTTTTCATGGGCTATAGCCTTGACGTTTTTTCATTTTGCCGACGAAATTAATCTGAGCTTATTCGTTTATTTATCGCGTAAATCGGCGCGTGCACGTGCGTGCGGAGTGATGTATGCGAAGCTGTAGCAATTTAGAGGGAATTTATTGGACCGCCCCGAAACGATATTTTTCCTGGGCTATAGCCTTGACGTTTTTTTCATTTTTCCGACAAAATTAATCTGAGCTCATTCGCTTAATTATCGCGTAAATCGGCGCGTGCACGTGCGAGCGGAGTGATGTATGCGAAGCTGTAGCAATTTAGAGAGAATTTATTGGACCGCCCCGAAACGATATTTTTCCTGGGCTATAGCCTTGACGTTTTTTCATTTTTCCGACAAAATTAATTTGAGCTCATTCGCTTATTTATCGCGTATATCGGCGCGTGCACGTGCGTGCGGAGTGATGTATGCGAAGCTGTAGCAATTTAGAGAGAATTTATTGGACCGCCCCGAAACAATATTTTTCATGGGCTATAGCCTTGACGTTTTTTCATTTTGCCGACGAAATTAATCTGAGCTTATTAGTGTATTTATCGCGTAAATCGGCGCGTGCACGTGCGTGCGGAGTGATGTATGCGAAGCTGTAGATATTTAGAGAGAATTTATTGGACCGCCCCGAAACAATATTTTTCATGGGCTATATATAGCCTTGACGTTTTTCCATTTTGCCGACGAAATTAATCTGAGCTTATTCGTTTATTTATCGCGTAAATCGGCGCGTGCACGTGCGAGCGGAGTGATGTATGCGAAGCTGTAGCAATTGAGAGAGAATTTATTGGACCGCCCCGAAACAATATTTTTCGGGGGCTATAGCCTTGACGTTTTTTTCATTTTGCCGACAAAATTAATCTGAGCTTATTCGTTTATTTATCGCGTAAATCGGCGCGTGCACGTGCGTGCGGAGTGATGTATGCGAAGCGGTACCAATTTAGAGAGAATTTATTGGACCGCCCCGAAACAATATTTTTCGTGGGCTATAGCCTTGACGTTTTTTTCATTTTGCCGACAAAATTAATCTGAGCTTATTCGTTTATTTATCGCGTAAATCGGCGCGTGCACGTGCGTGCGGAGTGATGTATGCGAAGCTGTAGCAATTTAGAGAGAATTTATTGGACCGCCCCGAAACAATATTTTTCAAGGGCTATAGCCTTGACGTCTTTTTCATTTTTCCGACAAAATTTATTTGAGCTCATTCGCTTATTTATCGCGTAAATCGGCGCGTGCACGTGCGAGCGGAGTGATGTATGCGAAGCTGTAGCAATTTAGAGGGAATTTATTGGACCGCCCCGAAACGATATTTTTCCTGGGCTATAGCCTTGACGTTTTTTTCATTTTTCCGACAAAATTAATCTGAGCTCATTCGCTTATTTATCGCGTAAATCGGCGCGTGCACGTGCGAGCGGAGTGATGTATGCGAAGCTGTAGCAATTTAGGGAGAATTTATTGGACCGCCCCGAAACGATATTTTTCATGGGCTATAGCCTTGACGTTTTTTCATTTTTCCGACAAAATTAATTTGAGCTCATTCGCTTATTTATCGCGTAAATCGGCGCGTGCACGTGCGTGCGGAGTGATGTAGGCGAAGCTGTAGCAATTTAGAGAGCATTTATTGGACCGCCCAGACACAATATTTTTCATGGGCTATAGACTTGACGTTTTTTAATTTTTCCGACAAAATTAATCTGAGCTTATTCGTGTATTTATTCCGTAAATCGGCGCGTGCACGTGCGTGCGGAGTGATGTATGCGAAGCTGTAGCAATTTAGAGAGAATTCATGGGACCGCCCCGAAACAATATTTTTCATGGGCTATAGCCTTGACGTTTTTTCATTTTGCCGACGAAATTAATCTGAGCTTATTCGTTTATTTATCGCGTAAATCGGCGCGTGCACGTGCGTGCGGAGTGATGTATGCGAAGCTGTAGCAATTTAGAGGGAATTTATTGGACCGCCCCGAAACGATATTTTTCCTGGGCTATAGCCTTGACGTTTTTTTCATTTTTCCGACAAAATTAATCTGAGCTCATTCGCTTATTTATCGCGTAAATCGGCGCGTGCACGTGCGAGCGGAGTGATGTATGCGAAGCTGTAGCAATTTAGAGAGAATTTATTGGACCGCCCCGAAACGATATTTTTCATGGGCTATAGCCTTGACGTTTTTTCATTTTTCCGACAAAATTAATTTGAGCTCATTCGCTTATTTATCGCGTATATCGGCGCGTGCACGTGCGTGCGGAGTGATGTATGCGAAGCTGTAGCAATTTAGAGAGAATTTATTGGACCGCCCCGAAACAATATTTTTCGTGGGCTATAGCCTTGACGTTTTTTCATTTTTCCGACAAAATTAATTTGAGCTCATTCGCTTATTTATCGCGTAAATCGGCGCCTGCACGTGCGAGCGGAGTGATGTATGCGAAGCTGTAGCAATTTAGGGAGAATTTATTGGACCGCCCCGAAACGATATTTTGCATGGGCTATAGCCTTGACGTTTTTTCATTTTTCCGACAAAATTAATTTGAGCTCATTCGCTTATTTATCGCGTAAATCGGCGCGTGCACGTGCGTGCGGAGTGATGTATGCGAAGCTGTAGCAATTTAGAGAGCATTTATTGGACCGCCCAGAAACAATATTTTTCATGGGCTATAGACTTGACGTTTTTTATTTTTTCCGACAAAATTCATCTGAGCTTATTCGTGTATTTATTCCGTAAATCGGCGCGTGCACGTGCGTGCGGAGTAATGTATGCGAAGCTGTAGCAATTTAGAGAGAATTCATTGGACCGCCCCGAAACAATATTTTTCATGGGCTATGTTTTTTCATTTTGCCGACGAAATTAATCTGAGCTTATTCGTGTATTTATCGCGTAAATCGGCGCGTGCACGTGCGTGCGGAGTGATGTACGCGAAGCTGTAGCAATTTAGAGAGCATTTATTGGACCGCCCCGAAACAATATTTTTCATGGGCTATAGCCTTGACGTTTTTTTCATTTTGCCGACAAAATTAATTTGAGCTCATTCGCTTATTTATCGCGTAAATCGGCGCGTGCACGTGCGTGCGGAGTGATGTATGCGAAGCTGTAGCAATTTAGAGAGCATTTATTGGACCGCCCAGAAACAATATTTTTCATGGGCTATAGACTTGACGTTTTTTAATTTTTCCGACAAAATTAATCTGAGCTTATTCGTGTATTTATTCCGTAAATCGGCGCGTGCACGTGCGTGCGGAGTGATGTATGCGAAGCTGTAGCAATTTAGAGAGAATTCATGGGACCGCCCCGAAACAATATTTTTCATGGGCTATAGCCTTGACGTTTTTTCATTTTGCCGACGAAATTAATCTGAGCTTATTCGTTTATTTATCGCGTAAATCGGCGCGTGCACGTGCGTGCGGAGTGATGTATGCGAAGCTGTAGCAATTTAGAGGGAATTTATTGGACCGCCCCGAAACGATATTTTTCCTGGGCTATAGCCTTGACGTTTTTTTCATTTTTCCGACAAAATTAATCTGAGCTCATTCGCTTATTTATCGCGTAAATCGGCGCGTGCACGTGCGAGCGGAGTGATGTATGCGAAGCTGTAGCAATTTAGAGAGAATTTATTGGACCGCCCCGAAACGATATTTTTCCTGGGCTATAGCCTTGACGTTTTTTCATTTTTCCGACAAAATTAATTTGAGCTCATTCGCTTATTTATCGCGTATATCGGCGCGTGCACGTGCGTGCGGAGTGATGTATGCGAAGCTGTAGCAATTTAGAGAGAATTTATTGGACCGCCCCGAAACAATATTTTTCATGGGCTATAGCCTTGACGTTTTTTCATTTTGCCGACGAAATTAATCTGAGCTTATTAGTGTATTTATCGCGTAAATCGGCGCGTGCACGTGCGTGCGGAGTGATGTATGCGAAGCTGTAGATATTTAGAGAGAATTTATTGGACCGCCCCGAAACAATATTTTTCATGGGCTATAGCCTTGACGTTTTTCCATTTTGCCGACGAAATTAATCTGAGCTTATTCGTTTATTTATCGCGTAAATCGGCGCGTGCACGTGCGAGCGGAGTGATGTATGCGAAGCTGTAGCAATTGAGAGAGAATTTATTGGACCGCCCCGAAACAATATTTTTCGGGGGCTATAGCCTTGACGTTTTTTTCATTTTGCCGACAAAATTAATCTGAGCTTATTCGTTTATTTATCGCGTAAATCGGCGCGTGCACGTGCGTGCGGAGTGATGTATGCGAAGCGGTAGCAATTTAGAGAGAATTTATTGGACCGCCCCGAAACAATATTTTTCGTGGGCTATAGCCTTGACGTTTTTTTCATTTTGCCGACAAAATTAATCTGAGCTTATTCGTTTATTTATCGCGTAAATCGGCGCGTGCACGTGCGTGCGGAGTGATGTATGCGAAGCTGTAGCAATTTAGAGAGAATTTATTGGACCGCCCCGAAACAATATTTTTCAAGGGCTATAGCCTTGACGTCTTTTTCATTTTTCCGACAAAATTTATTTGAGCTCATTCGCTTATTTATCGCGTAAATCGGCGCGTGCACGTGCGAGCGGAGTGATGTATGCGAAGCTGTAGCAATTTAGAGGGAATTTATTGGACCGCCCCGAAACGATATTTTTCCTGGGCTATAGCCTTGACGTTTTTTTCATTTTTCCGACAAAATTAATCTGAGCTCATTCGCTTATTTATCGCCTAAATCGGCGCGTGCACGTGCGAGCGGAGTGATGTATGCGAAGCTGTAGCAATTTAGAGAGAATTTATTGGACCGCCCCGAAACGATATTTTTCATGGGCTATAGCCTTGACGTTTTTTCATTTTTCCGACAAAATTAATTTGAGCTCATTCGCTTATTTATCGCGTATATCGGCGCGTGCACGTGCGTGCGGAGTGATGTATGCGAAGCTGTAGCAATTTAGAGAGAATTTATTGGACCGCCCCGAAACAATATTTTTCATGGGCTATAGCCTTGACGTTTTTTCATTTTTCCGACAAAATTAATTTGAGCTCATTCGCTTATTTATCGCGTAAATCGGCGCCTGCACGTGCGAGCGGAGTGATGTATGCGAAGCTGTAGCAATTTAGGGAGAATTTATTGGACCGCCCCGAAACGATATTTTGCATGGGCTATAGCCTTGACGTTTTTTCATTTTTCCGACAAAATTAATTTGAGCTCATTCGCTTATTTATCGCGTAAATCGGCGCGTGCACGTGCGTGCGGAGTGATGTATGCGAAGCTGTAGCAATTTAGAGAGCATTTATTGGACCGCCCAGACACAATATTTTTCATGGGCTATAGACTTGACGTTTTTTAATTTTTCCGACAAAATTAATCTGAGCTTATTCGTGTATTTATTCCGTAAATGGGCGCGTGCACGTGCGTGCGGAGTGATGTATGCGAAGCTGTAGCAATTTAGAGAGAATTCATGGGACCGCCCCGAAACAATATTTTTCATGGGCTATAGCCTTGACGTTTTTTCATTTTGCCGACGAAATTAATCTGAGCTTATTCGTGTATTTATCGCGTAAATCGGCGTGTGCACGTGCGTGCGGAGTGATGTATGCGAAGCTGTAGCAATTTAGAGAGAATTCATTGGACCGCCCCGAAACAATATTTTTCATGGGCTATAGCCTTGACGTTTTTTCATTTTGCCGACGAAATTAATCTGAGCTCATTCGCTTATTTATCGCGTAAATCGGCGCGTGCACGTGCGTGCGGAGTGATGTATGCGAAGCTGTAGCAATTTAGAGAGCATTTATTGGACCGCCCCGAAACAATATTTTTCATGGGCTATAGCCTTGACGTTTTTTCATTTTGCCGACGAAATTAATCTGAGCTTATTCGTGTATTTATCGCGTAAATCGGCGCGTGCACGTGCGTGCGGAGTGATGTATGCGAAGCTGTAGCAATTTAGAGAGCATTAATTGGACCGCCCCGAAACAATATTTTTCATGGGCTATAGCCTTGACGTTTTTTTCATTTTGCCGACAAAATTAATCTGAGCTTATTCGTGTATTTATTCCGTAAATCGGCGCGTGCACGTGCGTGCGGAGTGATGTATGCGAAGCTGCAGCAATTTAGAGAGAATTTATTGGACCGCCCCGAAACAATATTTTTCATGGGCTATAGCCCTGACGTTTTTTTCATTTTGCCGACGAAATTAATCTGAGCTTATTCGTGTATTTATCGCGTAAATCGGCGCGTGCACGTGCGTGCGGAGTGATGTATGCGAAGCTGTAACAATTTAGAGAGCATTTATTGGACCGCCCCGAAACAATATTTTTCATGGGCTATAGCCTTGACGTTTTTTTCATTTTGCCGACAAAATTAATCTGAGCTTATTCGTGTATTTATTCCGTAAATCGGCGCGTGCACCTGCGTGCGGAGCGATGTATGCGAAGCTGTAGCAATTTAGAGAGCATTTATTGGACCGCCCCGAAACAATATTTTTCATGGGCTATAGCCTTGACGTTTTTTCATTTTGCCGACGAAATTAATCTGAGCTTATTCGTGTATTTATCGCGTAAATCGGCGCGTGCACGTGCGTGCGGAGTGATGTATGCGAAGCTGTAGCAATTTAGAGAGCATTTATTGGACCGCCCCGAAACAATATTTTTCATGGGCTATAGCCTTGACGTTTTTTTCATTTTGCCGACAAAATTAATCTGAGCTTATTCGTGTATTTATTCCGTAAATCGGCGCGTGCACGTGCGTGCGGAGTGATGTATGCGAAGCTGTAACAATTTAGAGAGAATTCATTGGACCGCCCCGAAACAATATTTTTCATGGGCTATAGCCTTGACGTTTTTTCATTTTGCCGACGAAATTAATCTGAGCTTATTCGTGTATTTATCGCGTAAATCGGCGCGTGCACGTGCGTGCGGAGCGATGTATGCGAATCTGTAACAATTTAGAGAGCATTTATTCGACCGCCCCGAAACAATATTTTTCATGGGCTATAGCCTTGACGTTTTTTCATTTTGCCGACGAAATTAATCTGAGCTTATTCGTGTACTTATCGCGTAAATCGGCGCGTGCACGTGCGTGCGGAGTGATGTATGCGAAGCTGTAGCAATTTAGAGAGCATTTATTGGACCGCCCCGAAACAATATTTTTCATGGGCTATAGCCTTGACGTTTTTTTCATTTTGCCGACAAAATTAATCTGAGCTTATTCGTGTATTTATTCCGTAAATCGGCGCGTGCACGTGCGTGCGGAGTGATGTATGCGAAGCTGCAGCAATTTAGAGAGAATTTATTGGACCGCCCCGAAACAATATTTTTCATGGGCTATAGCCTTGACGTTTTTTTCATTTTGCCGACGAAATTAATCTGAGCTTATTCGTGTATTTATCGCGTAAATCGGCGCGTGCACGTGCGTGCGGAGTGATGTATGCGAAGCTGTAACAATTTAGAGAGCATTTATTGGACCGCCCCGAAACAATATTTTTCATGGGCTATAGCCTTGACGTTTTTTTCATTTTGCCGACAAAATTAATCTGAGCTTATTCGTGTATTTATTCCGTAAATCGGCGCGTGCACGTGCGTGCGGAGTGATGTATGCGAAGCTGTAACAATTTAGAGAGAATTCATTGGACCGCCCCGAAACAATATTTTTCATGGGCTATAGCCTTGACGTTTTTTCATTTTGCCGACGAAATTAATCTGAGCTTATTCGTGTATTTATCGCGTAAATCGGCGCGTGCACGTGCGTGCGGAGCGATGTATGCGAAGCTGTAGCAATTTAGAGAGCATTTATTGGACCGCCCCGAAACAATATTTTTCATGGGCTATAGCCTTGACGTTTTTTCATTTTGCCGACGAAATTAATCTGAGCTTATTCGTGTATTTATCGCGTAAATCGGCGCGTGCACGTGCGTGCGGAGTGATGTATGCGAAGCTGTAGCAATTTAGAGAGCATTTATTGGACCGCCCCGAAACAATATTTTTCATGGGCTATAGCCTTGACGTTTTTTTCATTTTGCCGACAAAATTAATCTGAGCTTATTCGTGTATTTATTCCGTAAATCGGCGCGTGCACGTGCGTGCGGAGTGATGTATGCGAAGCTGCAGCAATTTAGAGAGAATTTATTGGACCGCCCCGAAACAATATTTTTCATGGGCTATAGCCTTGACGTTTTTTTCATTTTGCCGACGAAATTAATCTGAGCTTATTCGTGTATTTATCGCGTAAATCGGCGCGTGCACGTGCGTGCGGAGTGATGTATGCGAAGCTGTAACAATTTAGAGAGCATTTATTGGACCGCCCCGAAACAATATTTTTCATGGGCTATAGCCTTGACGTTTTTTTCATTTTGCCGACGAAATTAATCTGAGCTTATTCGTGTATTTATTCCGTAAATCGGCGCGTGCACCTGCGTGCGGAGCGATGTATGCGAAGCTGTAGCAATTTAGAGAGCATTTATTGGACCGCCCCGAAACAATATTTTTCATGGGCTATAGCCTTGACGTTTTTTCATTTTGCCGACGAAATTAATCTGAGCTTATTCGTGTATTTATCGCGTAAATCGGCGCGTGCACGTGCGTGCGGAGTGATGTATGCGAAGCTGTAGCAATTTAGAGAGCATTTATTGGACCGCCCCGAAACAATATTTTTCATGGGCTATAGCCTTGACGTTTTTTTCATTTTGCCGACGAAATTAATCTGAGCTTATTCGTGTATTTATCGCGTAAATCGGCGCGTGCACGTGCGTGCGGAGTGATGTATGCGAAGCTGTAGCAATTTAGAGAGAATTTATTGGACCGCCCCGAAACAATATTTTTCATGGGCTATAGCCTTGACGTTTTTTTTCATTTTGCCGACAAAATTAATCTGAGCTTATTCGTGTATTTATTCCGTAAATCGGCGCGTGCACGTGCGTGCGGAGTGATGTATGCGAAGCTGTAACAATTTAGAGAGAATTCATTGGACCGCCCCGAAACAATATTTTTCATGGGCTATAGCCTTGACGTTTTTTCATTTTGCCGACGAAATTAATCTGAGCTTATTCGTGTATTTATCGCGTAAATCGGCGCGTGCACGTGCGTGCGGAGTGATGTATGCGAAGCTGTAACAATTTAGAGAGCATTTATTGGACCGCCCCGAAACAATATTTTTCATGGGCTATAGCCTGGACGTTTTTTTCATTTTGCCGAGAAAATTAATCTGAGCTTATTCGTGTATTTATTCCGTAAATCGGCGCGTGCACGTGCGTGCGGAGTGATGTATTCGAAGCTGTCACAATTTAGAGAGAATTCATTGGACCGCCCCGAAACAATATTTTTCATGGGCTATAGCCTTGACGTTTTTTCATTTTGCCGACGAAATTAATCTGAGCTTATTCGTGTATTTATCGCGTAAATCGGCGCGTGCACGTGCGTGCGGAGCGATGTATGCGAAGCTGTAGCAATTTAGAGAGCATTTATTGGACCGCCCCGAAACAATATTTTTCATGGGCTATAGCCTTGACGTTTTTTTTCATTTTGCCGACAAAATTAATCTGAGCTTATTCGTGTATTTATTCCGTAAATCGGCGCGTGCACGTGCGTGCGGAGTGATGTATGCGAAGCTGTAACAATTTAGAGAGAATTCATTGGACCGCCCCGAAACAATATTTTTCATGGGCTATAGCCTTGACGTTTTTTCATTTTGCCGACGAAATTAATCTGAGCTCATTCGCTTATTTATCGCGTATATCGGCGCGTGCACGTGCGTGCGGAGTGATGTATGCGAAGCTGTAGCAATTTAGAGAGAATTTATTGGACCGCCCCGAAGGAATATTTTTCGTGGGCTATAGCCTTGACGTTTTTTCATTTTTCCGAGAAAATTAATTTGAGCTCATTCGCTTATTTATCGCGTATATCGGCGCGTGCACGTGCGTGCGGAGTGATGTATGCGAAGCTGTAGCAATTTAGAGAGAATTCATTGGACCGCCCCGAAACAATATTTTTCATGGGCTATAGCCTTGACGTTTTTTCATTTTGCCGACGAAATTAATCTGAGCTTATTCGTGTATTTATCGCGTAAATCGGCGTGTGCACGTGCGTGCGGAGTGATGTATGCGAAGCTGTAGCAATTTAGAGAGAATTCATTGGACCGCCCCGAAGGAATATTTTTCGTGGGCTATAGCCTTGACGTTTTTTCATTTTGCCGACGAAATTAATCTGAGCTTATTCGTGTATTTATCGCGTAAATCGGCGTGTGCACGTGCGTGCGGAGTGATGTATGCGAAGCTGTAGCAATTTAGAGAGAATTCATTGGACCGCCCCGAAACAATATTTTTCATGGGCTATAGCCTTGACGTTTTTTCATTTTGCCGACGAAATTAATCTGAGCTTATTCGTGTATTTATCGCGTAAATCGGCGTGTGCACGTGCGTGCGGAGTGATGTATGCGAAGCTGTAGCAATTTAGAGAGAATTTATTGGACCGCCCCGAAGGAATATTTTTCGTGGGCTATAGCCTTGACGTTTTTTCATTTTGCCGACGAAATTAATCTGAGCTTATTCGTGTATTTATCGCGTAAATCGGCGTGTGCACGTGCGTGCGGAGTGATGTATGCGAAGCTGTAGCAATTTAGAGAGAATTCATTGGACCGCCCCGAAACAATATTTTTCATGGGCTATAGCCTTGACGTTTTTTCATTTTGCCGACGAAATTAATCTGAGCTCATTCGCTTATTTATCGCGTAAATCGGCGCGTGCACGTGCGTGCGGAGTGATGTATGCGAAGCTGTAGCAATTTAGAGAGCATTTATTGGACCGCCCCGAAACAATATTTTTCATGGGCTATAGCCTTGACGTTTTTTCATTTTGCCGACGAAATTAATCTGAGCTTATTCGTGTATTTATCGCGTAAATCGGCGCGTGCACGTGCGTGCGGAGTGATGTATGCGAAGCTGTAGCAATTTAGAGAGCATTTATTGGACCGCCCCGAAACAATATTTTTCATGGGCTATAGCCTTGACGTTTTTTTCATTTTGCCGACAAAATTAATCTGAGCTTATTCGTGTATTTGTTCCGTAAATCGGCGCGTGCACGTGCGTGCGGAGTGATGTATGCGAAGCTGTAACAATTTAGAGAGAATTCATTGGACCGCCCCGAAACAATATTTTTCATGGGCTATAGCCTTGACGTTTTTTCATTTTGCCGACGAAATTAATCTGAGCTTATTCGTGTATTTATCGCGCAAATCGGCGCGTGCACGTGCGTGCGGAGCGATGTATGCGAAGCTGTAGCAATTTAGAGAGCATTTATTGGACCGCCCCGAAACAATATTTTTCGTGGGCTATAGCCTTGACGTTTTTTTCATTTTGCCGACGAAATTAATCTGAGCTTATTCGTGTATTTATCGCGTAAATCGGCGCGTGCACGTGCGTGCGGAGTGATGTATGCGAAGCTGTAGCAATTTAGAGAGAATTTATTGGACTGCCCCGAAACAATATTTTTCATGGGCTATAGCCTTGACGTTTTTTTTTCATTTTGCCGACAAAATTAATCTGAGCTTATTCGTGTATTTATTCCGTAAATCGGCGCGTGCACGTGCGTGCGGAGTGATGTATGCGAAGCTGTAACAATTTAGAGAGAATTCATTGGACCGCCCCGAAACAATATTTTTCATGGGCTATAGCCTTGACGTTTTTTCATTTTGCCGACGAAATTAATCTGAGCTTATTCGTGTATTTATCGCGTAAATCGGCGCGTGCACGTGCGTGCGGAGTGATGTATGCGAAGCTGTAACAATTTAGAGAGCATTTATTGGACCGCCCCGAAACAATATTTTTCATGGGCTATAGCCTTGACGTTTTTTTCATTTTGCCGACAAAATTAATCTGAGCTTATTCGTGTATTTATTCCGTAAATCGGCGCGTGCACGTGCGTGCGGAGTGATGTATGCGAAGCTGTAACAATTTAGAGAGAATTCATTGGACCCCCCCGAAACAATATTTTTCATGGGCTATAGCCTTGACGTTTTTTAATTTTGCCGACGAAATTAATCTGAGCTTATTCGTGTATTTATCGCGTAAATCGGCGCGTGCACGTGCGTGCGGAGCGATGTATGCGAATCTGTAACAATTTAGAGAGCATTTATTGGACCGCCCCGAAACAATATTTTTCATGGGCTATAGCCTTGACGTTTTTTCATTTTGCCGACGAAATTAATCTGAGCTTATTCGTGTACTTATCGCGTAAATCGGCGCGTGCACGTGCGTGCGGAGTGATGTATGCGAAGCTGTAGCAATTTAGAGAGCACTTATTGGACCGCCCCGAAACAATATTTTTCATGGGCTATAGCCTTGACGTTTTTTTCATTTTGCCGACAAAATTAATCTGAGCTTATTCGTGTATTTATTCCGTAAATCGGCGCGTGCACGTGCGTGCGGAGTGATGTATGCGAAGCTGCAGCAATTTAGAGAGAATTTATTGGACCGCCCCGAAACAATATTTTTCATGGGCTATAGCCTTGACGTTTTTTTCATTTTGCCGACGAAATTAATCTGAGCTTATTCGTGTATTTATCGCGTAAATCGGCGCGTGCACGTGCGTGCGGAGTGATGTATGCGAAGCTGTAACAATTTAGAGAGCATTTATTGGACCGCCCCGAAACAATATTTTTCATGGGCTATAGCCTTGACGTTTTTTTCATTTTGCCGACAAAATTAATCTGAGCTTATTCGTGTATTTATTCCGTAAATCGGCGCGTGCACGTGCGTGCGGAGTGATGTATGCGAAGCTGTAACAATTTAGAGAGAATTCATTGGACCGCCCCGAAACAATATTTTTCATGGGCTATAGCCTTGACGTTTTTTCATTTTGCCGACGAAATTAATCTGAGCTTATTCGTGTATTTATCGCGTAAATCGGCGCGTGCACGTGCGTGCGGAGCGATGCATGCGAAGCTGTAGCAATTTAGAGAGCATTTATTGGACCGCCCCGAAACAATATTTTTCATGGGCTATAGCCTTGACGTTTTTTCATTTTGCCGACGAAATTAATCTGAGCTTATTCGTGTATTTATCGCGTAAATCGGCGCGTGCACGTGCGTGCGGAGTGATGTATGCGAAGCTGTAGCAATTTAGAGAGCATTTATTGGACCGCCCCGAAACAATATTTTTCATGGGCTATAGCCTTGACGTTTTTTTCATTTTGCCGACGAAATTAATCTGAGCTTATTCGTGTATTTATCGCGTAAATCGGCGCGTGCACGTGCGTGCGGAGTGATGTATGCGAAGCTGTAGCAATTTAGAGAGAATTTATTGGACCGCCCCGAAACAATATTTTTCATGGGCTATAGCCTTGATGTTTTTTTTCATTTTGCCGACAAAATTAATCTGAGCTTATTCGTGTATTTATTCCGTAAATCGGCGCGTGCACGTGCGTGCGGAGTGATGTATGCGAAGCTGTAACAATTTAGAGAGAATTCATTGGACCGCCCCGAAACAATATTTTTCATGGGCTATAGCCTTGACGTTTTTTCATTTTGCCGACGAAATTAATCTGAGCTTATTCGTGTATTTATCGCGTAAATCGGCGCGTGCACGTGCGTGCGGAGTGATGTATGCGAAGCTGTAACAATTTAGAGAGCATTTATTGGACCGCCCCGAAACAATATTTTTCATGGGCTATAGCCTTGACGTTTTTTTCATTTTGCCGAGAAAATTAATCTGAGCTTATTCGTGTATTTATTCCGTAAATCGGCGCGTGCACGTGCGTGCGGAGTGATGTATGCGAAGCTGTAACAATTTAGAGAGCATTTATTGGACCGCCCCGAAACAATATTTTTCATGGGCTATAGCCTTGACGTTTTTTTCATTTTGCCGACAAAATTAATCTGAGCTTATTCGTGTATTTATTCCGTAAATCGGCGCGTGCACGTGCGTGTATGCGAAGCTGTAGCAATTTAGAGAGCATTTATTGGACCGCCCCGAAACAATATTTTTCATGGGCTATAGCCTTGACGTTTTTTCATTTTGCCGACGAAATTAATCTGAGCTTATTCGTGTATTTATCGCGTAAATCGGCGCGTGCACGTGCGTGCGGAGTGATGTATGCGAAGCTGTAGCAATTTAGAGAGCATTTATTGGACCGCCCCGAAACTATTTTTCATGGGCTATAGCCTTGACGTTTTTTTCATTTTGCCGACGAAATTAATCTGAGCTTATTCGTGTATTTATCGCGTAAATCGGCGCGTGCACGTGCGTGCGGAGTGATGTATGCGAAGCTGTAGCAATTTAGAGAGAATTTATTGGACCGCCCCGAAACAATATTTTTCATGGGCTATAGCCTTGACGTTTTTTTTCATTTTGCCGACAAAATTAATCTGAGCTTATTCGTGTATTTATTCCGTAAATCGGCGCGTGCACGTGCGTGCGGAGTGATGTATGCGAAGCTGTAACAATTTAGAGAGAATTCATTGGACCGCCCCGAAACAATATTTTTCATGGGCTATAGCCTTGACGTTTTTTCATTTTGCCGACGAAATTAATCTGAGCTTATTCGTGTATTTATCGCGTAAATCGGCGCGTGCACGTGCGTGCGGAGTGATGTATGCGAAGCTGTAACAATTTAGAGAGCATTTATTGGACCGCCCCGAAACAATATTTTTCATGGGCTATAGCCTTGACGTTTTTTTCATTTTGCCGAGAAAATTAATCTGAACTTATTCGTGTATTTATTCCGTAAATCGGCGCGTGCACGTGCGTGCGGAGTGATGTATTCGAAGCTGTAACAATTTAGAGAGAATTCATTGGACCGCCCCGAAACAATATTTTTCATGGGCTATAGCCTTGACGTTTTTTCATTTTGCCGACGAAATTAATCTGAGCTTATTCGTGTATTTATCGCGTAAATCGGCGCGTGCACGTGCGTGCGGAGCGATGTATGCGAAGCTGTAGCAATTTAGAGAGCATTTATTGGACCGCCCCGAAACAATATTTTTCATGGGCTATAGCCTTGACGTTTTTTTTCATTTTGCCGACAAAATTAATCTGAGCTTATTCGTGTATTTATTCCGTAAATCGGCGCGTGCACGTGCGTGCGGAGTGATGTATGCGAAGCTGTAACAATTTAGAGAGAATTCATTGGACCGCCCCGAAACAATATTTTTCATGGGCTATAGCCTTGACGTTTTTTCATTTTGCCGACGAAATTAATCTGAGCTCATTCGCTTATTTATCGCGTATATCGGCGCGTGCACGTGCGTGCGGAGTGATGTATGCGAAGCTGTAGCAATTTAGAGAGAATTTATTGGACCGCCCCGAAGGAATATTTTTCGTGGGCTATAGCCTTGACGTTTTTTCATTTTTCCGAGAAAATTAATTTGAGCTCATTCGCTTATTTATCGCGTATATCGGCGCGTGCACGTGCGTGCGGAGTGATGTATGCGAAGCTGTAGCAATTTAGAGAGAATTAAATGGACCGCCCCGATACAATATTTTTCGTGGGCTATAGCCTTGACGTTTTTTCATTTTTCCGACAAAATTAATTTGAGCTCATTCGCTTATTTATCGCGTAAATCGGCGCGTGCACGTGCGTGCGGAGTGATGTATGCGAAGCTGTAGCAATTGAGAGAGAATTAAATGGACCGCCCCGAAACAATATTTTTCGTGGGCTATAGCCTTGACGTTTTTTCATTTTTCCGACAAAATTAATTTGAGCTCATTCGCTTATTTATCGCGTAAATCGGCGCGTGCACGTGCATGCGGAGTGATGTATGCGAAGCGGTAGCAATTTAGAGAGAAATAAATGGACCGCCCCGAAACAATATTTTTCGTGGGCTATAGCCTTGACGTTTTTTTCATTTTTCCGACAAAATTAATTTGAGCTCATTCGCTTATTTATCGCGTAAATCGGCGCGTGCACGTGCGTGCGGAGTGATGTATGCGAAGCTGTAGCAATTGAGAGAGAATTAAATGGACCGCCCCGAAACAATATTTTTCGTGGGCTATAGCCTTGACGTTTTTTTCATTTTTCCGACAAAATTAATTTGAGCTCATTCGCTTATTTATCGCGTAAATCGGCGCGTGCACGTGCATGCGGAGTGATGTATGCGAAGCGGTAGCAATTTAGAGAGAAATAAATGGACCGCCCCGAAACAATATTTTTCGTGGGCTATAGCCTTGACGTTTTTTTCATTTTTCCGACAAAATTAATTTGAGCTCATTCGCTTATTTATCGCGTAAATCGGCGCGTGCACGTGCGTGCGGAGTGATGTATGCGAAGCGGTAGCAATTTAGAGAGAATTAAATGGACCGCCCCGAAACAATATTTTTCATGGGCTATAGCCTTAACTTTTTTTCATTTTTCCGACAAATTTTTTCAGAGCTAATTCGTTTATTTATCGCCTAAATCGGCGTGTGGACGTGCGTGTGGAGTGATGTATGCGAAGCTGTAGCAACTTAGAGAGAATTTATTGGGCACGAATTTGCGCAATTCGCTTATTCATTGCGTAAATAGGCGGCAGCACTTGCAGGCTGAGTGATGCAGGCGACGACCGGCGCTTTCCAGAGGAATGAGTCAACCTGCCTTCATCGACGTACTGCTGGGCTATAGGCTTACCTTCTTTTTTTCCGGGAAAGCTAATTTACGGAATTCGCTCATTCATTGCGTAAATGGTCTGCAGCACTTGCAGGTTGAGTGATGTAGGCGACTACTGGCGCTTTCCAGAGGAGTGAGTCAACCTGCCTTTACGGAGAGATTACTGGTTTATAGGCTTACCTTCTTTTTTTTCGAGGGAAACAGATTTTCACAATTCGCTTATTCATCTCCCAAATAGGCGGCTATAGGCTTACCTTCTTTTTTTTTCCAAGAAAACCAATTTACACGATTCGCGTATTCATTAGGTAAATAGGCGGAAGTACTTGTAGGCTCAGTCATGTTGGCGACAACCAGCGCTTTCCAGAAAAGGGAGTCAACCTAACTTTACGGACAGATTACTGGTTTATAGGCTTACCTTCTTTTTTTTCCAGGGAAACAGATTATCACAATTCGCTTATTCATCACTTAAATAGGCGGCAGCACTTGCAGGCTGAGTGATGTAGGCGACTACTGGCGTTTTCCAGAGAAGTGAGTCAACCTGCCTTCATCGACAAACTAGTGGGCTATAGGCTTACCTTCTTTTTTTTCCAGGAAAACTAATTTACGCAATTCGCTTATTCATTGCGTAATATAGTCGGCAGCAGTTGCAGGCTGAGTGATGTAGGCGACTACTGGCGCTTTTCAGAGGAGTGAGTCAACCTGCCTTCATCGACATACTACTGGGCTATAGGCTTACCTTCTTTTTTTTTCCAAGAAAACCAATTTACACGATTCGCGTATTCATTGGGTAAATAGGCGGAAGTACTTGTAGGCTCAGTCATGTAGGCGACAACCAGTGCTTTCCAGAAAAGGGAGTCAACCTAACTTTACGGACAGATTACTGGTTTATAGGCTTACCTTCTTTTTTTTCCAGGGAAACAGATTATCACAATTCGCTTATTCATCACTTAAATAGGCGGCAGCACTTGCAGGCTGAGTGATGTAGGCGACTACTGGCGTTTTCCAGAGAAGTGAGTCAACCTGCCTTCATCGACAAACTAGTGGGCTATAGGCTTACCTTCTTTTTTTCCAGGAATATCAATTTACGCGATTCGCTTATTCATCGGGTAAATAGGCGGCAGCACATGCAGGCTGAGTGATGTAGGCGACTGCCGGCGCTTTCCAGAGAAGGAAATCAACCTGCCTTCATCGACATATTACTGGGCTGTAGACTTACCTTTTGTTTCAGAAAAACCTATTTGCGCAGTTGGTTTATTCATCGCGTAAATAAACTGTTGGACTTGCATCAGCATGGAGGCTGATAAATGTGACGAACCAGCGCTTTCCAGAGAACCGAGTGAACCTGCCTTCACCGACATATTGCTGGGCTATAGGCTAACCTTTTTTCTGGAAAATCAATTTTTACGTATGCATTTGTTCATCGCATAAGTAGGCGTCGACGCATGAATTAGCGCGGGTGAAATGTATGTGCCCTAGCAGTGCTCAGTAAGGAGGTGGGTGGACCGGGTTGCGTTTACATTCTAATCGACAATAGGCTTACCATTTTTGGGGGGGAAAGCCAATCTGCTCATACCCTTTTGTTCATCGCGTAAATCGGAGTAGGTGGGAGTGTTAGCATGGGGAGTTAGGTGTGCAGCGAATCTGCGCTTTCGAGTGTAGTTATTCTGGCTGCACAGACATCGAACTATCATACGCTTACCTTTTTTTTCAGCGAAAGCCAAGTTGCGCATGTCAGTTTATTCATCCCGCGATTCGGCGTCGGCAAGTATGTTAACATGGGAAGTGATGTATGCTGCGAATCAGTGCTGTCCGTAGTAGTCAGTGGACCTGCCAGCGATGACCTTGTAGGGCGCTATTGGCGCTTACCTTTTCCTCAGGGAAACCAATCTGCTCATATCAATGTTTTGTCGCGTGGATGGCCGTCAGCAAATGCATTAGCATAAAGAATGAGCATGCGCGGAACCGTCGCTTTCTAAAGAACTTTGTGGACCTGGATTCGCTGACAACGCAATACGCTATATGTCTGCTTTTTTTTTTTCTAGGATAGTGAATCAGTGTATGTTCGTGCATTCATCATGTAAATCGGTGTCACCACGTGTACAACAGGGGGAATGATGTATGCCCCAAACCAACGCTTTCCAAAAAAGTTTGCGAACCTGGCTACGACCTACGGGCTATAGGCACACCTTTTTTTTTGTTTCTTTAGAGAAAGCGAATTTACGCACAGCCATTTATTCAGCGGGTGAATTGACGTCAGCGCGTGTATAGCAGTGGAAGAGTTGTATGCGCCGAATTTAGGCTCTCCAAGTATCTTTTGTGACTTTGAGACTTGTTCGACTTTCGTTTTCTTCCGCAGCCTAATTACTTCTGTGCCCTCTCGCCGTCGACATGTTTCGCACAGTCAGGCATTCAATTCATAAAGGATGGTCGTCCCGACCTGCCCGAAAGTTGGCTCGAGAAGAAATAGTTTGATTAGTACTGATGGTTTTGCGGCCCGCTGTCGGCTTGGAAAAAGCGGGAAAAGAATGCTGCATGCAGTCGACGGCGTCCGGCTACGTTTATGTCTACCCGTGCTACTCTTATGCCCCTTGAACTCGTAAAACTTAGGACTAAATAACTTATTAAGAAATACCGAATATGAATGCATGATATAGTTATAGAAATAATTGTTTTCTTCGATGTCAGTGGATATTTCTTTCTTTGTTACATCGTACTCAGGTAAAAACCTATGCTTTCGATAGCTTTAACTAGCACAGAGCACCCCCACTAACGGCTCCTTTGCACGCCTATTTGTAGCCCGCTCACATTAAGGCCATTTTGCTTGCTACCTCATGTTTTACATTTATGAGTAGATAGCACATCGTGCACGGCCGCCATAAATATTCTGACTCTAGAACATTGCTGTTCGTCTTTTGAATTGTGTGTTTGTAGTTTTGAGTCTAATCATCTATAGACGCGCTATGACAAGAAGAAATATTAGTAGTGGTGTGCAAATAATAAATTCAGTAAGAAGTATTGCTGAAGATGATACTATGCCTATTCCTAACCCACTGTGCATGTTTCTTGCGTTTGTTGTTATTATTATTATTATTTTACAGCGCAAGGTCGGTTCTTCAGCAACTCTCACGTGGCTGGAACGATTAGGCCGAGTAGCAAAGGACGAGTTGACAGCCAATTTTCTACATCACAATTTTTTGTTCAATACAGTATAAAATAAAGGCAAACGGTTCACACGAAGCGCACAAAGAGATCAAGGAGACAAAGTGCAACTCCAGTACAGTGGTTTCTGAGAGAAACACACCCCTGGCGATAGATAGATTTGCTGGGAGATCAGGTTTGGAGGCTGGAAAGGGTGCTACACAATTTCACCCACATGCGGTATGAGGAGCTATGAATAATGAAAATTGCTCGCAAAAGTACTGCTTCACATGGGAAACATGAAACAGAAACAAATTGCTGATGACGTAATGTTCACCATACCACAACGTAGAAATTAGCGTTTCTTTTTTTTCGTTTTTTTCCCCCGGGAGTACAGCAGTGGCCACATAGAAATTGTAACCTTCACTTGTCTTAGTCTGAGATTTTCTGCCCGATGACGTCCCGCTCGACTATATGTGCTATTGAAGGGGTTCCCACAGCGAGCACCACTATGTTATGATTTTTCCCCGACAAAGACATTATTTCTCGGATATGCGTGGAGCTGAACAAAACTCGGTCGGTCGGCTACTCTGCATTCCGTCAGAATGTTACGCGCCGCGTGCATGAAAATGCACTGTGCGATGCCATTTGAACTTCTCGGTAATGCATACCGACCGGAGTGGTCTCGCCACTACTTCCGGTGCTTTTGCCTTGTAGGGATTTATATTGCTGCAGATGCAGTATCGGGTTCTCCGCTGTTGACAGACCATTTGTTCCTTGGCTTCGCAATTGTTTACGGTCGTACTGTAGATGGAAACTCAGACAACAATGCGCAGTAGTCTGCCCGTGACCGCGATTTCTCGACAGCGTGTCTAAGAGCTTCTTCGCGTTGCATGTGGTCATAAGTGAGGTTGGTCCTAAGCTTTTCTGTTTACGACAACGTAGCCTTCATTGTGTCATCAATCATTTCTATAAATAACAATTAGGCTTCTGAGGGGAGCGTTCTCCTCTTCTTCGAACCGTTCAAGCGTGTACGTGCCACAGCGGATGACTCATATGCCATGGCATATGAGTCAATATAAACTAATTGAAAGCAGGCTACAGTGCTTAGCATAATTGCGCCCAAGTTCATTCAAATAAC
This sequence comes from Dermacentor andersoni, assembly GCF_023375885.2. NCBI lineage: Eukaryota > Metazoa > Arthropoda > Arachnida > Ixodida > Ixodidae > Dermacentor > Dermacentor andersoni. Next base: position 130,295,976 of record NC_092818.1, read on the forward strand.
TTTATTGAGTGCCCTGCGATTAGGTGGGGTGGGCCTGGACCACGCCCTAGGTTGTTTATATTTAAATTCCCGCTCACGGCCCTTTTAAGCTTTTCATTGTGCGTTTCGTTTTCCCATTTGCGACCACATCCTTCCATCTAAGTTTAGGGTGACAAACCACGTGTAACCTGGTTAACCTTCCTGGTTTTTTTTTCTCTTTCCCTCTTCTTTTTTCTCAACTGTCTACGGATATGTTGCACTGTAGACGTTGGTAAAATTGTGCCCCATTGGCAGAACTGCTAAAGTTAGTACAATAATGCACTACAGATTGTTCTAGTAGTTTTTCTCTACATCCTGTCTATTATTATACGACGCCAAGATACAATGATGCCAATAAATGCACAGGATAGGGTAAGTGGCTTCCTTATCTATATGTAAAATTAACTAGAAACAGGGAAAGTAAACCGTAAAATAAAACCACTTGCCGTCGTCGGGAAGTGAACCCACATCATCTCCATGACGCATGCGAACGAAATATTCGCGAATATTCCGATTAAACTACGGCAATGCCTATACCGCTGGGACCTGTCTAGCACATTAATGTATTTCTAAACAGCCTAGCACTGAGAGTAGCGAGCCTACCTGGTAACGCCACTGCGAGTCACTCACGGCCATGGCGGCGGATGCTTCCACGCTTGCTACAGACAGCAAAAATCATGCTCCGCGGTCTCCTTGCAATTCCAGTTCATCCCATTCCTATTCGTCCTATTCCTATTATTCTAGTTCCTATTATTCTTTTTCCCCAAGTGTATGCAATTCTGCCTATAGTAATAATGGTATGGACAGTACATAAGAAGTGCCGTTGCAAAATCTCAGACCCGAGCAGAAAGCGTACGCATCAATGGGGAATGTCCCTCACGAATATCGTGGTTATTATTATTATTATTATTATTATTATTATTTGTTAAAAGATATATGCACTGGAGAGGAACGGGAAAGCGAAGGACATGCTGGCAGCTGCTAGCGGAAGCGCCACAACGCCTCCCTATTCTTCAGAAAAGAGGACGCGAATGCCAGCAGAGAAAAGGCTGCAAGAACAGCGGTGTCCCTAGCAAGCACAGCAGTGAAGGCAAGGTGGGATCGGCAGGCAATGAAGTCGACGACTCGACGGCTGGTGCGCTATCTTCCCGCCTCAGGCGCTGCTGTCGAAAACGACGCACCTGGGACCGTATACGTCAGCGATGATGCAGACCGACCCACAAAAGAGCAGCGACAACTCCGTCGATGTATACAACAACAAAAACAGAAAATATGCGGGACATATTGCACGTGCGTGCCCTTGGCTGCCTCCCGGTCTCCCCACTTTCCCATATGCCCATCTTCGCTATTCCCGAAAATCAACGTCGCGGCCCGAATGCATGGCGTATTAAACCACTGAGAGCGCGGATGGCGGCTCGACCTGCGGCTGTCTTGTTCGTCATCGCTCCTTCAGTTGCATTACGTTCTACGTTCCGTCGGGGCCTCTTACGCTCGCAGGGATCCGTCTTGCTTAGCGAAACAGCGCGAGGACAGACGTATACGACCCCACTTTCGAAACGGTCTTACGGTTTTTGCTTGAAACGGTCTCCGGGATGTCAATCCCTAGCACTATCTTTCTTTTTTTTTGTCTCATGTTTTCCCCTTGCTCGATATAATAATACCGTTGAAATCGTTGATGCCGAAGTTCTGTTCTGGTCGTCTGAGAAGAGCTGGCTCGGCTCTTAAAAGGTAGCAGAATTTGAGAAATTCGTGGATGTGCAATAAAACAAAAAGCGTAGATGTCTCTTTGTCTTTATCCTGGGGCAAATGGAGAGGCGTGCAACACGCCTTCAAGGATCCCAAGGTAAAGCTTTCTGATGCAAATTCTCAGCGGGACGATAGGCACCTGCGATGTGTTCATTTTGTGCGTCCGGAAATCCAGAAACGGGACGCAGTAAGTCAGTCGTCGGGCATTACAGAAAAAAAAATAGAAAAGAGGAAACAAGTAAGCATCAGGTATAAAAAGTTGCTGCATCATTCCGGGTAACGCCAAAAGCAGGAAAGACGTCAAAAAAGAGAGGCATGTTGCAGCGGCCCCACAGTATCGCTGAAAGAAGTGCGTCTTCACGGATCCAACAACCGGCCTCCTTTCCGTTTTAAAATCAGAAAGGCCACAGTTGCGCCATAGGGCTGCCGAATTCGTTCGCGACACGCCAATAGTACATACAACATTGGCGTGCCTCCTGGTGATTCAATTGATCCTTTCTGGTTTTGGTGTGCTGTAATCGGCGGTCGCCGAGTGCGAGGGGCTTTCAAGCACATCGCGTACAGCTGCGATTGAGTAACATTGTGAGCCTGAAGTTCCTTAACTGTGCTGTTGTAGGTTCGCATCGCGTTAAATGCGGAAATCCTGTCATTGGGCAATCTCCGAACTGATTTGAATAAATTACGACAAATTTGGAAGGAAACTTCCAAACTGTAGTAAGATAAGTTGGAGAGGTTCTCCTTTCGGCCCCAAATACTGCTGCGAAAATTGCCGAAAACCAAGGAATGTAAATATATAACCATCGGACTAACAACTATGAAACACCACAACAAAACCAGACATCTTTAGCAATGTAAAGTAAAAGTCACTAAACACAATATTTTGCCACTTAGAATTACGAATATGGTAGGACGTGTAATGAGCACATATTTATACATATATATATATATATATATATATATATATATATATATATATATATATATATATATATATATATATATATATATATATATATATATATATATATATATATATATATATATATATATATATATATACATATATATATATATATATATATATATATATATATATATATAAACAAACTAACAATTTCCACTCAACTGCAACCTTACGTATTACATTTGTGAAGAGAAGGGCACCCATAGGTGTAACAAAAAGCTTTGTGGCAGTGGGTGATTTCGTGTAAAATGTTGCTAAATAAATGGCAACTTCTTTTCGGACGCTAAAAGAAGTGGTCATATGCCCAGATGGTAAAGGCTACACGGACCCACAGCCGAAAAAGCAGTGTTGTGTCATGCAGCAAAAAATTTCGTCAAAGACGAATCGAGGCTGAACAAGTCACTGTTACGCTGTTCCAGCTGCAACGAACAACGCCAGGCTCTCCGCAGTGCCTTGAGCAAACTGGGTAATCTGCTTTCTACTGAAGCTAAGGCCCTGGGAGCCTGGCCTCATCCGCTCATTACGCCAGCAAGGCGCAATAAACGCTACTTCAGTTCCCCAAACCAACAGACCTGAGTGCAAGACTATGAGAACGCTGTGCCTCGTCCAGTGGAAGCGTATAATATGAAATTATGTCTTCTCTGTCTCTCTTTCACTCCCCTTCCCACGTGTAGGGTAGCAAACTGCAGAAAGTTTAGTTAAGAGGAAGCGTCACGTCGGGGCAAACACTGCAGATTTACCGGTTCCAATTCGTGTAAAACGCCAAAATGCTCTCATTAGAGAAACGCTGAACAGATTGGAGTGAAGTTTGCTGCGTTAAGCACAGCGCCATTCTCACACTAGTAGTCATACGAAGGTTACTTTCAGTGAGTCATTTGCCAATTTGATTAAATGATGTACCAAAGGAACGAGTAGCTCCGGGATGGAGGCGAAGGAGGGCTCAAGACTTCGTAACCCATTATATTTTCGACCTACTACACCGAAAGCGGTCACCATACTTTTTCAAACGCCGCATCAGAAAAAGTAAGCTTGGATATTAAATCTTCTCATGTTGGAAAGGTGCAACTCATTCGGTGGAGATATATGTAGACATATATCACTCGCTACTCCTACTTGCTTGTTTCGTATAATCGCAACAATAGCGCTAATGGGAACCTTCGTGTCTGTCTTTTTTTTTTTCGCATTGTTTGCGCGAACCTGGAACTCAAGTGAGCTATGCCCGCGAGCGAACAAGTTTCCCCTCTCGAGGTAACGCTGAAAAATGAGCTGAGTTAACCGGTTTAGTGCTGCGAACGCGGAAAGTTTAGGCCTAGAAACTTGCGGCTGCCTTCGCACTCTGCAGCAATGGAAAAACGAGCAGCTAGAGAAAAAATGAAGGTAGATGGCGCATAATGATGATGGAGGAGCATGCAGACCACGGCACGTTTCTGGTACGTCCGGGGCCTAGACAAGTACACACTGGAGATGGTCTCGGGTGGGGTGTCCGATTCGCGTGCCGTGCGCGCGCATTAGTCGAGCCTCCCTTATCTCCTTTGGAACAAATGTAGCATGCTTTGCTCTGGTTTTTTAGTGCGTTGCCAACGTCACCTTAGTTTCCGCATTTTTTTTTTCAGGAAGCGCGGTTGCGTTCTCGTGGCTAACACACACAAACACGAAGTGTGCAGTGCAACTCTTCTGGATTCAGGTACGCAGGCGTAGAGGAATATTCGGCAGCTAGCACGGGCAGCCCGTGCTGCATACTGTCTCTGCAACTGCGTGTGCTGCACTGAAATACTGCGGGTAGCTACAACCATCCATTAGCGCGAACTACGGAGAGGGAATCGTCGGTTTTCCGCCGCTAACAGTGCTTTTGTGCGCGACGCCGACTGAGCGTATACAATACCACGTAGTAACCAGCGGCGCATGGAAGTCTTTAATCTAAAACGCCCAGCGAGTTCTCGTCTCTGACTGGCTGACACGAAGCGTAGCCTTTCGCCTCACAGCGCATTGTTGCCAAAATCGGACGGACAACGTAACCTGAGGCTCCCTTGCTCGCCTGCACACTGTTGACCACTTCAAATCTTTCCGCAAGCGCTTAGTCTTGAATACAGCTAATACGTTTACATGGTAGAGTGTATAAGCGCGACTGGACGAGGACGTAGAAAGAAACAGATACACAGACACAGCGCTTGTCTGTGTCTGTGTATGTGTTTCTTTCTACGTCCTCGTCCAGTCACGCTTATACACTCTACCATGGATTCTAACCAACTAGCCCGCCAACGTGTTTTAATACGTTTCTTTGAGCTAGCTGGTGTGACGTTGCAAAAGCGCATGGCGCGTGCAGACGCAGAATGAGCAAAAAAAAAAAAACACGATACAGGACGGTGTGATTACTAATAAGTACTAATTTATTTCTACGCATTACTGGCTAAATACAGAAAGCGGAATGAAGCAAGCAGACGGAACCAATCAATGAAATGAATAAGAGACGAAGCACATAGTTGGATATCAGGGAGTTGGGGAGACGGCATTCAGTCGCGCCTCCCAAGTGAACTGGCATGCGGCGGAGTTTATTTACTGACGTTAAAGACGGAATTAACAAAAGGACAATGTATAACATCAGGCACCGTATTTAACGCAGTTTTTCGTTCGTAAGCACAGTTTGACATTCCACAGCCGTTTTCGGTAATAATTTGTTCGACATGACGAATGGCTCCAACTGCTCTTGCGAAGTTCGAGCATAAGAATGTTTTTCGCGAATACGTACCCAAGTTCGCTCATTACGTCAGAGAAACTCGGCGACTCAACGTCATTTTTTGTGTCGTTTATTCTTCGACATATACATTGCCTCTGGTGAGTGGGTCAAAAGACCGCAGGTAGGTACAGCACCTCAAACTTGAGGAAAGGCAGGAGGCAACAAGCAGTAAAATGCAGTGCACTGTTACACAATAAAACGGACAAAACACAGTTTAATCTAGCCACGTGCACAATATATGTGCTTAGTGAAGAAAGGTGTGGTCACGGCATAAACGATCACAAATTGTTAGCGTTGTATAACTCACTCGCTAAGTTATACATGCACACTGCACGGTTCAGTTCACTTCAAAAGATGTCGCTTCAGCAGCTCAACCAGAAACACATTGGTCAACTTATTCAGACCTCTGCTTCACGTGTCATCTTGACTAGTGCTAACAAGAAGGAATAATCATTATGATTAAAGCAACCAAGGGCCAGATTCGCAAGGATGTTTTGATTCGTAAGACCTCTCTGTCCTTGCACAAGAAATTTTGATATCTCGTCTGCTCTGATGATTGAAGAATACGAGCTCCTACTAACCAGTATTGTGTCCGAATGGCCTGGTGAATCTGGTCTTAGGTTTTGTATACCTCAAAGACCAATTTTCTGCTCAGTTGCCCACAGCCACATCAGAATAGGCTAAATGTTCAAATGGCACCCGAAGAACTGTCCGAACGGAGCATACAGCAGCGCAAGAACGAAGCAGACCAAAAAGTGTAGTAAAAAAAAACAAGACAAAATTCACTCATTCTTTAATGTTGTGGCAACGATTACAAAAATACAAATGTTCCAAAAAAGCAATCGGTCATTACATGCTTTGTTGCAAGACTGAAATTCGTCTCAACGACGCGTTTTACAAGAAACGTCGCCTACGCCACAAGCACAAGGTCTAATGTTTTTTTAGTGAAACATTGCGTGGCCGAAAATAGCCGTTCCTCGTGGCAACGTGAACTATTTTTCAACTCAAGATATCGTATTATTTTTTTTTTTTTTTTTTGATAAGCAACTCATGTTCTGATTGCGCATTAAGTAATTGCGTCTTAAGTAAACCATTAGCCTTGCATGCTCTTGTTATCACACCACTTTTGTCTACTGCGTTTCGAAACATTATCCCATCTCTGGAGCATGACAAGAAAACCGTGAGAGGTGCTGTGGGAACGTGTAATTCTAGAAACTCTTTGCACAGCAGATCAGCACCAACCAACTTGGCGCTGTAGCCTTTAGATAATATTTATGGAAAACTCAAAAGGGAGCTCAAGCTGTTTTCCAGCATTCGTAAATTAATATCCTGCAAGCCTGAACGCGCTGCCATTCTCCAAAAGACCAAGTAACTGCCAAGCCTTTTTTACTATAATACCATAGTTCTACCGAAACTGTCTTTAAGGACTCGCATGCAGGCGATTCTGAATAGTATACCAAAGGTAGTTGTCATGCGTTGCACAGTCGACAGTATACTATTCACGGCACATTCCTGTTCATATCCCTAACTAAGATTAGCCTAAATCCTGTCTAACATCAGCTGTTCCCTTTGAGATTGGTACTGCACAAACAGAGCTGCATTTCCCTACATTCTACAGCGTCGTATGGGCTCTCCAGCGGTGATCTTCTCACCCCCTAACTTTGCGTTGTAGTTCGACGAAATACTGCCTATGTGCTGTGCTAGAGGTCTAAAAAGGCAACATGGACAAAAGGCTAAAAGAAAAAGAAAATGCCCCATAGCGAACCTTCCATGAAACATAACACTGTATCTCTAGAAACTGCTGCTTCAAACGTAAACATTGCTCGCGAGGAAAATTATAGCTTGTTCAGGCGGACGTTAATACGTAGCACGCACGCCACTGTGACGTGCTGGCTAAAAGTCCTTTTTACTACATCTACGACACTTGAAACGTGCTTAGGAATAAGTCTATGAACATGTTATAAAGAGCGGAATTACAAATGAAACGGTTGGCATCTCCGAAAGTACTGCGTACTTGGTGGTCAAAAGAGCTTTAGTGCCAAAGGCTACAAACTACCAAGACTCATTCAATGCGAAGAAAGCTTTTTATCACATATGAAAGCTTTGGACACAATGTACTCTCTAACGGTAAAACGTGCGCCGTTATTACGCAGGATGGAAAGAAGAGGTTCTGAATTTCTAGAAAAATAGTGGCGCAGCGTAAGAGGGCACTTCGATATCTATAAGCAACCACGCGGTGAACTATGGCACTATGCAGGAGATGGACTTGTATGTTAGTATCATCGGTATAGTGGTTTAACGTATGGCGCAGGTAGCGAGCGGCGTCGAAAAACTCGAGTGAGCAAGGCTTTACTACTCTAAGCTATGGGCTAGACTACGATAGTACAATACTCTTTCTCGTTCCCTGTAAAGTACAGCCGAAGCACCATTGTTTGAACCAGCCCAAGCTGACCTGTCTACACGCTTGCCAGCATCAGCACACTTTCTTTATGCAATACAAAGGACTAGCAGTGTCCTACACAATTAAAAGGCTAATCCCACCAGTAGCCTACAACCACTCAACTCAACTCAACCACACAATTAAAAGAAAGTCTGCGCATACATATTTTCCTGCGTGGACCCGGCACAATCAGCTATATACAGGCCTTAAACAGGAATCTAGGGCAAGATTACAAACTCGAAAAGAAGTCAGACCTCGTTTAACAGCACGCTTCATAATCTTGCGTTCTAGGTAAGGCAAATGTATACATAGGCTGAAAGGTCCCTCCTAATATTGTTCCTGAGTGTATTATGGGTGGTCCCCGTAGTTGTGAAGTAGTGAGGATGGTATTGCATATACAGAGTTGTGATGGGATATATACAAGTCTACCTTACCCACTTTTCCCTTAGCATGCGTTGCTGCGGTAGGTGCAGGTATTCTTTGTGACGTCAAGTTCCTCTCGCAAACTCATAACCCTCGTTCCTGCGATCAAAATGTTTAGTGAGGACAAGGTGACACAGTGCTAGGGTATGTGAAAGGCTCAATCTTTTCGACTGAATATGTCGTAAGCTATTACCCTTGTTTTAAGTTGCAGGCGGTGGCACGAAGTTTGCCAATGCTAAGCAGGGAACCTCAGCGTTGATCCCGGACATGCTCTCTGAAACTGGTTATAGAGGCGAAGGCGATAAAATCGACGCAAACTGGTTGTCAAGTGATCGCGTTCGGAGAGCACAACCAACATTTTGGAGGTCTGGTAGCAGAGAAATGGATAGCTCCTAAAATCATTTCCTGTCGTCAGGTGTAATCATTCTTTGATGTCCTGAACGAGAGGTTATTAAAACCGTTTATCTATCTATTTGTTAAAGACCCCCATGAACCCGTCGAGATCCACAAAATAAGTTGGCGCAATGCAAAGTAAAATGAAGGTAACTTCGGTATGTCTTGCGATCATTATCCAATACCTCTGTCACACCAAGAAGAGCTCCTAAGGCAACCTAGTTTAGTCCACAGTATAAAATTAAATTCTTGATAAACGAAATAACTTCGGCACACTAGTAATTCCCAGAATTTTGGAAGTTGAACAAAGCGAATGACGGGCACCTACAACTCACGAGTATGTTTGCGAGCATATGCGGGAGACTATCATGAACCACTGTGTTCCTTTTATAACTTTCTCTGCTGCTGGCAAAAATTCACTTGTAAGCACACTCTGCGCTATGTTCTGGCACAGCTCATATATGTCTCTCCAACTACAGGCAGGCATGAGAGCCAAAAGAGAAGTGCGAGCGTCATTTCTCCAGTCTCGCTATATGGCTCAACTGCCACGAGAACAAGTGCAACTCAACTGGAGGGGAATCGCGATGTTCGAATCTTTCTACGCTTACCTTCGAAACAAGGCTCGATGGAGCGAAGCATCCATGACGGCTGTTTCTGGACTTTGTTAGGAGTTGATTACGGACAGCAGGGAAGGAACAGACCCTCACAAAGTGGACCTCATGAATGCGCGTGCATTGTCACTGATCAGTCCTTAAGGAAGCGTTCAGCTGGACTACAACTGCATTGATCGATAATTTGATTGACGCCACGCAAGGCTAGAAGAACTCTACCACTGGACTTTCAGTGTGTGTTACGTCATGCTCACCGAAGAGAGGGTACCGTTCCTCGTCTGCCTGTAGTAAAGCCTCGCACGACGTGCGAAAACAACATCTCTTCTTCTCGATAATCAGCGTAACCAAATAGATAAAGATGAGTCCCATCTACGCGTCGTACGTCCACCACACGCTTCATACCGGTGTGTTCACCGGATTAAGAAAATAAGAAAGGGAAAAAAGCGTAGACTTGAGTATAACACGACGCTGAAAACTACAATGGACGAAGATAGGTAGATAGAAAACTTCGCAGCTAAGTAGCTACGAGACTACAGCGTAGAATAATCCTACATGGCTGTAGTGCCAGGTTCTTCCCCCAGACCGGAAATAACTTATGTTCACCTGCAAAACTCTCAAAGAACCCAGATGAGTGGTTTTTGCAGCACCTTGGAACCTTCGTATAGATGCTGCCTTCCCCTTTCATGAACCCAAGTACACCTTGCGCATTTCTGTAAAACTTCAGCGTAGGGTAGCAAACCGGATCTTCCCCTCTAGTTAACCTTCCTGCCTTTCCCCTTCACTCTCTCTCTCTGTAAAACTTTTTTGGCTAATTATTAATACCTGTGCGCTATGCGGTTTGCGCTAAGATTACAGCCTGTGTGAGCAGTAATGGCTAGATGCTCTTAACGTCCTACGTCAGAGGGCAGAGCATGAGCATTTTACAAACTGCACAGAAAAGAGCCAAGTACACCAATAAAAGTGGGGAGACTGCAACATGCTCAGGTGGAAAATGAAAAGCTCAAGAGAGCGGTAACTGCAGGAGTGAATGAATTGTTGCGCAGACATTCCAAGAGAATATTATTTACCTATTACGTGCCAGAACGCGCGTGCGAATAGGCATTGCTACATACGTAGCACAACTTGGGGATATCTTGAGTGTGTTTAATTCAATATGAACGGTTTCCGCTCGCGCTTAGGTATCGAACAACGACCAATCAGAAAGAAAGAAACAGACCAATACCCGCTCTTATTTTGTTTCTCTCTCACATGTGGGGACAGAGGCACAGCGCGCCTAGTATTCAGTAGGTGCACATTCACATTTCAAAGCTATGGTTTCTTCATTGCAGTTTTCTATTGGTTGCCGTTATTTTATACGCACGATAAATTTCAAGCATATATTCAGCAATGGTATTATGTACAAAGGGTAAACGTGTCTGGCACTATTGAACATCTGATTGCATATCTACAAGCTGTCACAAGACCATCCAATGAAATTTTTTTCTTAATTGTCTAAGTGTTGCTGCGCCGCGTTCCAGCCGATTCCTCCCCGGGATCCCATGAGAGGAGCTGAGGACCCGATCACAAAAAGTACCTAACGCTCATTCCGCCAGACAGTAGAGAGGAAAAAAGTTCATAAGAAAAAAAATTATGGGGTCTTACGTGCCAAAACCACTTTCTGATTATGAGGCACGCCGTAGTGGAGGACTCCGGAAATTTCGACCATCTGGGGTTCTTTAACATGCACCTAAATCTAAGCACATGGGTGTTTTCGCATTTCGCGCCCATTGAAATGCGGCCTCCGTGGCCGGGATTCGATCCCGCGACCTCGTGCTCAGCAGCCCAACGTTCATGAGAAAGCACCGGTCCGTCTCGGACGACTGCAGCTAAGTTCAATGCGGCGGCAGTGTCCTGTCGTCGTTCGGCTAGGTCGGCGGGCTAGTAGCTGATAAAGAAGGGCTCCTCCATCATGCCGGCTTCCTCGGCTCGTTCCTCGGCGTACCGAGATCGGTACCCAAGTTTGAGGATAATGTAGAAGGAGATGAACAGTGGCGGCAGCATGCCAATCACGAAGCCGGTAATCTTGAATCGCTTCACGGGAACCCCGTCCAACGGGTCCCGGTCGCGGACCACGCTGGCGTTGGAAGAGGCTGAGCTGTCACCTGCGAACACAAAAATATACAGTCACGTTGTATCCAGACGCGCGCTTTTCTGCTGACACGCATCAACGGATTCGCTAGGCAACGCGTCACTGCTTGCTACTGTGCCAGTTTGTTTGGGGGTTAGCTGGAACATAAATTGGTTGCCCCAACTTGTGCTACCAGATAACCAACCAAATAAAAAAAAAGAACAAAGAAATAAGTTATTTCTCGACTACAGTCAATATACGAACCTAAAAGGTTATACAGAGTATCTTGTTGCGACCTACCCTGCGCGAGGGATCTGTGTATATTCCGAAACGCCAACTTGCCTATTGTTTGCTTTGATCAGTGGTCAGTTTGTTCACAGCTGTTGTGGTGTAATAGGACGCGAAACAATACTAAATATGGACAGAACAGGAAACACAATGTCCTGCAGAGGATGCGGATGTTAGAATTAGAAGGACTTGGCTCGCACATGCAGGAACCACAGTGCTAAATGCAAGTGTGCCGCAATTTTATTCGTGACAGAAGGCTCGTGCTCCATTGCCCTGTTAATAACGCAGTGGTCTGCTTGGCCAATATAATCGTTCGGCAACTTCTGTCGGCATCTTACTGCTGTGCGTGAAGGTATTACTTAAAATTAATTAGCGGCAGTGACTTTTGTGACATCTACTGCTCTATTTGTTAGCGACATTTCACGACCATATTGTGCCTATTGTGGTGAGAATGTGAAATTCGCCCATTTTGGCTTTTACCTGCGATTCCTTAAATAAGCAGGTAGGTGAAAGCTTAGAGAACACAAATTTCACGAAAACAATTCCTTCATCGCAGCCCAGGCATGGACTTGGAAAAGAAGTGGTACAGTCCGCGTCTGTGTATTCGACCTATTCAATGCGCTTAAAAAATGCCACAAGATATACAAACTTTCTTTTGATGCCATGGTCGGTAAATGCGTGGTCCCGAAGGCTCTTGCAATGCGCATGCGAGCCCACTGGGGCAATCGTCCTCTTTGGTTTCGAAGCTATTAAGAAAACGGTACGACACAGCTTGATGTCGAATGTAACGAACTAGAGAAACGTTTCATCTCACTGTAATGTCTCGACAAAGACTGCATCTTGTAATCGAAGCAACAACATAACGCTCAGTGTTTATTACACATGAAGTGCTCGGCAACTATTCGCTCATCAACGTTCGATGCAAACACAGGATGTTGCCAAATTGCATTTCATGGTTTTACGCAAAATGTAATTTACAACAAGCGTGATAGTGGTCTTCGTCCGAGTATTCGTCCTCCCATCTTTTCGTCTACAATAAAAAGAGAAAGTATCCTCCTCAACGTAGATATTTCCGTTGTTGCTCATTGTTAAGCATCGATAAAATGGAAAAGTAAGGTACTTTAGCTCTCTAGCTTTCAGTGGGCCTATTGCACGCTATGTTTCCGTTATGACGTTCTATTTCTGTGCGAGCAGCAAATAACCAACATTCTTGGAATTCTGCCATACGTTTATGTCGACATCTTCCGGTGTTTTCTAAATTAAGAAAGAAAACCAGCCAAAGAAAGACGCACACAGGAGACATACAAACATACTTAACGCAATGCCCCAACTACCCAACAACGTGTTTTACTAAATTATTTTTTCTAAATTATGTCTCCCTAGCTTTGTACCTGTGCGCAGTTCTTTTACAGCGAAGCTGTATATAGCTACTCTCTCGCAGTGGTCGATATCCGTCCGTCTACGAGTCGCGCCGACAAGAAAAGAATTTCGTCAGCAGTTTTTCGTGGTCCTCACACGCCTCACGACATACATGGATGGTGGAGGACTTTGCCCACATACCATGGTTGGATTTCGACCCAAGTTATCGACGCAGCATAATGTGCTCAAACTGAAACATCAGATCATAGATGCGGGTGCGAGAACTCCATATACCAAGGTGATACTAGGGCTCGATCTAGCAAAAGCCTTTGACACTGTCACGCACAAGGCAATACTACAAAATTTCCAAGAGCTGGATGTAGGACGTAAAACATACGCGTACATCGAAGACTTCCTGATGGATCGTACGGCAAAGATTACAATTGGAGAAACCACATCGGATGCACTCAAACTAGGTAATAGGGGTACCAGGCAGGGTTCAGCCCTAGCCTCCTTTTTATTCAACGTGGCAATAATTGGTCTCCCTACGAGACTCGAAAAAAATAGAAGGACTCGGAGACAGCCTATACATGGACGACATCAACCTCTGGGTGACGGCTGGAAGCGATGGGCATGTGCAAGAGATCCTCCAAACAACAGTAAACACGGTCGAAGACTACATCAGAGACAAGGAACTGAGATGTTCCTCGCGAAAATCAGAGCTTGCGCTCTATAGGCACACATGCAGGGGCCTAAAAAGCATTAAGGGAAGGCCGGGCAATGTGGTCACATTAGAAGGCACCAGGATACCAAAAGCGGAGAGCCTGGAAATACCGGGACTGTGCATATCCGAAAACGGCCATAGTGTATGAAGCATTAGACTACTGCACAATAGGGGTGAACAAACAATCAGACTAATAAAGCGGATATCCAACTGGAACTATGGCATGAAAGAGCACAATCCCATCTGAGTAATGGAAACATTCGTAATCAGTCGTATTGTATATGTAGTCCCTTACCTCAATCTCTAGGCTTCGTAGAAAGCCAAGGTAGAATGCATTATTAGAAGGGCCTATAAGCAAGCCTTGGGAATTCCGGCAAATACGTCAAACGAGAAGTTGCTGGCGCTCGGCGTGCGCAACACACTGGACGAACTTGTTGAGGCCTAGAGAGTAGCGCAATATGAAAGACTCACACAGAGTTTGACGGGCAGACACATCTTAAACGACATCGGAATAACCTGCGAAGCACAGCACGGACGGCACAGAGACATCCCCCCAAAAATAAGGGAACATCTCTCAACACCGCCAACCACAAGAAACATGCCCCCGAAGTTTCGCCAAAATAGAAGAATCGCAAAAGCGAGAGCTCTCTCCAAAAGATTGCAGTGCCAGCGACGTGGTCTATGTGGACGTGGCGGAGTAAACAAATAGAGCATATCGATAGTTGCTACGAGTCTAGACGGTAACTCCAGAGTTATTGGCACTGTAAAAAGAGGGAAGAGGGTGGCGGAGGAGGCTGTCTTAGCACTGGAAATAGCCTCCACGGAGGCTGACATCGTAGTCAGCGACTCCAAGACCGCCGTCAAGAACTATCCCAAAGGAATAATCTCGCCGGAAGCGCTAAGAATGTTAACCAGCTTTCGTGAAGATCGAGACGTTTACATTATATGGGCACCCGCACAATCCTCCCTTCCCGGAAACGAAACAGCGCGCAACCTGGCTCGAGAACTGACGGGTCGAGCAGGTGACATGCAAATACTGAGAACGGAGAGATACCGGATGACTAGCTTTAACGAGATCACCGAACACTATAAAGTGGGAGGGGCCCATTTCCTCCCGGCACACTCCTCGCTAAGTAGACGGCAAGCGACGGCATGGCGCCTCTTACAAACAGATACATATCCGAACCCGGTGGCCTACCACCGCGACTACCCGGACCTTTACACGGGTAGATGTAAACTCTGTCAAGAACGAGTGGACCTACAAAATATTGTTTGCGCTTGTCCTCAGACACCCACACAGAATAAAACACACGGCACCAGGGAGCAGTGGGAGACCGCGTTGCTCAGCTGTGCACCGGAAGACCAACTTAAGGCAATCCAGCAGGCCGGAGACGCTGCCATGGCCCAAAGGCTTGAGGCCGTCATCTAGGTGGAGAGGCCTTAGTCTCATAAATCTGCTGTACTGAAATAAAGTTTATTTCTCCTCCTCCTCCTCCTCCTCCTCCTCCTCCTCCTCCTCCTCCTCCTCCTCCTCCCCCAGTTTCTCACTACTGCTCTTAGCTCTCAATTAGGTATTTCGGAAAAAATCACACTGAAATTGGCCGCTAAGGTGGTCTATCATTACACCGAGTTTCATTTACTTGTCACAGTTCACAGTGAAGTTGTAAATGTCGTGGAATTCCCGTCTGTCATGCGGCGGTACTTGCACACGTCACTATTTCATAAAAGAATCAGAATAAATCACCCCACAGTCAAATGATCTGTTCGTTGTCTAGAATAATAATAATAATAATAATAATAATAATAATAATAATAATAATAATAATAATAATAATACCTAGATGCGTCGATTGAGGTAAAACACACCGCAGCTTCGCTGCTCGTCCTTCACAGAGTGGAAGGGCTGACTTTTTTTTATTTCCCACCAGGTGTGTTATTCTACCCAGTCGGCATTTAAGAAGATGCCTCAGTATGCATAAACGAACGAAAGCTTCCACCGTTTCCCCTCCCACGTCCTCCCCATTATTTTTGTTAATATAGCGGAACAATGAATTGAATATATAAAGAAAACAGTATGAGTAGTGGTGATCCAGGGGTCAATTTAAACGGACTGGTGTGCCATACTCTTCCGAAGCAAACAAGGTCACATCTATGCAAAGCTTCGCCAACAGTCCGAAAGCGCGCAAACGCGTTGACTAGTGCAAAAGTGTCCATTATAGCTAGAAAGCGAAAAATTGCAGAAGTCGCAAGAAACCTCGCAAACGAGCTAGAGGACATCTTGTGTCACGACAGACAGGAACTAGGGCTGCATGACGTTCAGGTTGGTTCTTATTGGGCACCAAGTGCACCACAGTAGCCAAGACGGTAATACTACTACTTGGAACTAGACAATGTTTCCGCATGGCTGCTGACGTCAGTAAACAGTAAACGACTACTTTTTTCAGCATCTGACTTCCTGCAGCTCTTGCAATTCTCTCAGAGCAATATCCTAAAATTTTTTGGAAGCACTTTGAAGTTCCCAGAATGACCCTGTTGCGACTGCTCGATCGTACTGAACGTTTCACAATTCTTAGAGCTTAGGCTCGCAGCTTTTGTGGCTTCTACCAGTATAGCTACATATAAGGTTCTCAAACAAACCTACGAAAACTGCTTTAGTTCTTTTTTTACCTGTTTTTTAGTCCATCAGTCCTTTTTAGTCGTTTAGTTTACTTGGTGTTCGCATTGCTTCGTGATACTGTATCATGGTATAGTGTGCGGTGATCGTGACCGACTGTGATTGTGTTCTCTGCGTCCATCTTTCCACCTTCCCATTTCCCTCACCCCAGTGTAGGGTAGCAAACCGAATTTTATGACGTGGCCAACCTGCCTGCCTTCGTCCTTTCCTTAGCTCTCTATCTCTATTAAGCTCCAGCAATTTTCAATCCTCAGATCTTGTTTAGTTCCTTTTTTTTATAGTTTCTCGTAAAACATTGCACACCTCAACCTACAACTTGTCGCGCTACACAAACAGCTAACGGACGAAATACTCAAGACTAAAACCACAGCGACTGACCACGTAAAAGGAACAAGGGGAAATTTCGCAGCGCCACTCACCATTTCGGAGCAGGAGCGAGCGGCTGGACGTGCCTAAAGTGTTG
Organism: Dermacentor andersoni; assembly: GCF_023375885.2. Classification (NCBI taxonomy): domain Eukaryota; kingdom Metazoa; phylum Arthropoda; class Arachnida; order Ixodida; family Ixodidae; genus Dermacentor; species Dermacentor andersoni. The sequence goes on from NC_092818.1 coordinate 130,312,920, forward strand.
CTTGCTACGCAGGTGTAGTTGTGGGGAACCTCGGCGTCATCCTGGGCTTCTTTAAGGTGCAAGTTGGATATTCGCAGACAGCCTTGCGACGCGTTTTCCGTCCTGTACATTTGGGATAGAAATTTGATCATGGCTTAAATAGAATTAAAGGGTAAAGCAATCATGCAAGCACAGCTTTCAGCGCTGGCGCGCTTTATTTCTTCAAAGTGCGTTCTTAGCAGGAAACACTGGAAAAAGAACTGGTGGCCTTAACGACTTATAACTTAACCACTACAGAGAAACGCACAAGGCGTACGTGTAAATTCAGTCACTAAAGATCAATTTCATGATTTGATAACGCTTGTGTTTTTGCGACGTTAGACTTATATTAGAAGATTTCGTAAATTTTTTTAGCGGATGGCTGAGAGACTCCGCAAGTAGCTCAGAAAGAGAATTAAAAAAAAGAAAACATCGTTCATGCCGAAAGTGAATACATGCACTCGCTTGTGTAGCGCGAGATGGAGTTCATGTATTTCTAAAAGTGTTCCTTTGCTGTTTTTCAAAGGTAGATAACGGCCAATTGGCTTAGAAAAATGAACCTTCCGCTGGTAGAGTATTCGAATGTAAACAGCGTTGCGCAGAAGTAGAGTTGTTTGCGTCAATGGTCGTGAAATGACGAAAGCGCGGCTATCGTGGTGAACCCAGCGGATGCGGGGAAGAACTATAAAAGACGGTTGTGTCTACACAGATAGCCAGCGAAAGCGGCAAAACTGGGATAAACCTGAGAGGACGTCATTGAAAATACTAAGCGATCGAGATGCCGCCGTGAACCTTACGCTAACTGAAGCTATTAGACACGAAGGGAGTGCGTCTAATATAACGGAGGTCATGACTTGCTAGAAGTCACAGGTGTAAAGTTAGTGAGCAGTCGAGCTGCCTACACAGTCAGCAAAGTGGAAGTACAGCTTCAACGGCCCTCTGATGATATAGTTCTTCCACTTTGTGCTGAATAGAACGTTTTGTTATACAGTAGAATTCTGAACAGTGCGACAGATAACACAGAAAAGAGGTACAGGACAGAGCGCCGCGCTCCTCCTCTGTGTCGCGCTGTTCATATTCTGCTGTTTAACAAGGTGTACCCCAAATACCCCAATTGAGCAGGCCGTTAATCTCTAACGTTTTTTCTGCCTCCATACGCTGTATAACTCTTGTATAACCTTGTCATTTATTATAGCTACAGACAGCAGCTAACACATAGTGGCCCTCCAAGAACTTGAAACCGTATAAATGACTGATTCATTACAGATTTCAGTGACTCCTGGCTCTTTGCCTGCTCCTGCAATTTGCTGGATTGCATTCACTATAAAAAAAATCTGGAATAAATCAGTTTCAGAATTAGCAGGGTCAGCCAAGAAACTCACCGCGCCGACTACTTCAGTTTCTTTTGTGTTTTCTTTAACAAACTCAAAGACACGCAAACACACACGCACAAATACACGAAGAAGTTACCGAAAACCAGCAAAAAAAGACGCAGTATCTCCGGAAAAGCGACGCGTTGATGCCGATAGCAAATTAGTAGACAGTTATACGAAATAAGGATAGTAGTTTTATCGGCCGTAGAAACTTGCAAACCTTCGTTCACTAAGTAAATTAACAAACATGGTCTCAGCACACACAGGCTAACATGAACAGATAACACTCGATGACCGCGGACACTCGCTGTCAAAACGCTGGCGTGAGGAAGCGTGGCAGCAGCAGCGAGTGAAGGGGCCTTCGTCCTGTCTATCGCTTCAACGAAAACTGAGCAGCGAGAGCGCAGCACACACAGAGGTATGAGCCGTCGGCGCACCTGGACTGTTCCCCCAACGCAGGTCTCTTTCAAGATAAGGCGCGCGCGGCCGCGCAATACACAGTTGCTGCCAGAGTACAACGGCGCTTCCACTCCCTCCCTCCCCTCCACCCGGTGGCTTGCGCGCGACGGACGACGGCGCGCATAATCCCCGCTTTCCTCCTTTGCGCGCTCGAGATTAGCCGCAATCATCGGCTCCCCACGCACGTTTTCACTCGCACATACAGCATACGGCGATTGGCAATAGTGTTATCGCCCTTGGACTTTATGCGGAACATCACGGCGACCCCGACGGCCAGGGTAAAAACACGCCTGGAGTGTCCATATAATTGCTATCGCAAAAAAAAATGTTGAGGTGTTGGTCGGCAATTAGAGTGTCATGTGCTTTCTGGGTTGCGACGAGCTGCCCACCTGAGTGAGGGTGTGATGTCCTCGGAAAGTGGCTGGTCGTCTCGCAGCCACGCGATCTCCGGTGAAGGCTCCGCCCCCGCAACGCACACCAACCGGGAGTCTTTCTTGTCCCGCAGCACTTCCAGAGGTTCCACTGATGGGGCATCTAGAATCGCAGGTGAAGTGAAGAAACTTTTTCACACAATATTTCAACATGAAAAGTTATTACAGTGCTAAAAACGTTTTGAAAGAGAAGTTATCGCACATATATGTGTGTATGTGCGCGTAAAGGAAGTGGGGAATTCGCGCACTTCTTGCCGTCTCAGAGACTAAGGTCCATGGGTACGCTAAGGTACGCTCTGGGAACATGTTAACAAAAATGCAAAATGCTGGAGTACGATGTCGCTCCCATAAAAGGTGGCTGACTCCAGGGTCCACTTTTCTTATTGGCAAGGATCTCCACATGAAACAGTGCTAATAAACATTCCTTCGTAGCAAAAACTATTTTGAGAAGGGATGTTCCGATAAGCAGGGAGGTTTAAATTAACCTAATTGTCATCATAAGGCATTGTCTACGGATCCAGCGAGAAACTTCTCTGTGTGAAGGCAATACAGATATTACTGTATATTAATAGAGTCGTAGCTCTCGACTGCCTCTTCCATCACGGTTGCTGTAGCACTTTAGAAGTAGCATACCTAAACTGAATTAAGTGGAGTAGATGAATGACCTCACTGGTGGACCAATAATGTAGTGAGCGTTATTGGAAGTTTTCATTTCAGTGTACAACAGCAGCATGCCCAGTGGCACTAATATGAGCTGTCTCTGATAGGCGCGTTAGATAAATATACAGGGTGTCCAGCTAACATTAGCCAAAATTTTTCCTTCTTTGCGTTTCCCCCTTTGCTTTGCGTAGCGCGTGGACCACCACCATGACGAATAGTCTGAATCTGAGAAAACATGGTTACAACTTATTCACAGTAACTGGCGGGAATTCAGGCGGGGTTAGCCTGATTTGTCCTCTTATATTGTTTTTTTTACCGGTCATGCAATCAGCGTCATTTACATTGATTTGTTATACAGAGAGTCCCAGCTAGCTTTAGCCAGAGTTTAAATATATGCGAATGCCATGTAGCTGGACAGAACTAAGGTAATGTTGTTTGCTGTCGCTTGGAGATACTCAGATTATTTTTTTTCATTCTACCTAATTACATAACTAGTCCGAATTATTTATTCAACTTCTCAAATATTATTTTTAGATGAAAAGTGTCGATGAGAAAATTGCAGAGCAACATGATAAACTTCAGACACTGCTTCCTGTTGCTCAATAGGTGCTACATAGAAGTGTTTTTCTAGAGCGTTGAAGAAACCCGCAAATGCATGCAAAATTTCCGCGCAGCTAACCCCTCAAGGCACTTTGCGTACATTTGCGGGCTTCTTTCACGCTCGGAAAAACACTTTTATGTAGCACGTATTGAGCAACACAAAGTAGCATCGGGAGTGTTTATGTCGCTCTGCAATTTTCGCAGTGACACTTTTCATGTAGTTTTAATATTTGAGATGTTCATTAACTAGGACTAATTATGCAATTCGGTAGGACAAAAAAAAATCTGAGTATCTCCAGGCGACGGCAAACAACATTACCTTAGTTCTGTCCAACTACGTGGCATTCGCATATTTTTAAAATCTGGCTAAAGCTAGCTGGGGCACCCTGTATAACAAAACAATGTAGATGATGCAGATTGCATGACCACTAGAAAAAAATATAACAGTACAAATCAGGCTAACCCCGCCTGTACCCCGACTACTTACTGTGAATATGTTGTAATAATCCGTTCTCTCATATTCAGACAATTCGTCATGATGGCGATCAGGGGGAAACAAAGGGGGAAAATACAAGAATGTAACCAGGACAAATTATTGGTTTTTTGTCCCTTGTTTTGCGTAGTGTTCTGACCGCCATCATGACTGAACGGTTCCAACCGGCCCAAATTACCACTATATTCAGATCAGATTATTAGCTGTGTAGGAGAAAGCTTGTCGTACACATCCCAAGCTGGCGCAAAATGTTGCATCCCATTCTCGTCGGAACCGGTCTCATCTGATCGCCAGAAAAATCGGAACTGCTCCTCTACCGCCGGACGCTTAGGGGAAGACCCCCCAAGGCTTACATCCAGCATGCTGCATACGAAGAAATTTGCATACGCACCAAAGGCGGAGAAGGAATACCCAGGGTGAAGCAGATTAAGGTGCTCGGACTCATCATAGAATCCAACGGCACCAACGGAGAAATGGTCAGGAATTTGGTGACTAAGATCACGAACACGATGAGGCTCATCAGAAGAATCACCAACAGACACCAGGGTAGGCGGGAAGCCAGCGTCGTCAGACTCCTACACTCCTTCGTTATTAGCCACGTCACCTACGTGGCCGCCTACGACAACTGGTACGCGGCCGGATATGCCAAACTGAACACCCTCATTAGAAGAACACACAAGACGGCACTGGGCCTTCCAGACAGCACAAGCAGGGAACTTCTGCTGCAGCTGGGCGTCCACAACACGCTCGAAGAGTTAATTGAGGCACACCAAATCTCGCAACTCGAGAGACTAGCGAAGACACGAACGGGCAGGAGGATCCTGGACAAACCCGGGATAAGTTATCACATGCAGCACGGCGACAAGACATCCATTCCAAGCGCGATCAGGGAAAAGCTGCAGGTGGCTAATCTACCCAAGAACATGAATCCCGAATTCAATCAAAGTCGAAGAGAGAGTAGAGCCGAGGCTATACTACAAGCCTTCGGAAGCGACAAGGAAACGCTGTTCGTAGACGCCGCGGAATACGAGGATCGACGTGCTTTCGCAATGGCACTCCTAAATACCGGCAAACAATTGGTCAGTTGGTGTAGTATACGGGGTAAAATCCCCGAGGTAGCGGAAGAGGTGGCGATAGCCCTAGCCATCGTTAACCCCAGTTACAGATACGTACTCAGTGACTCGCAGACGGCGGTCAGAAACTACGCACAAGGCAGAATTTCGCCGAAGGCTGAGGCTATACTCAAAGCCAACGCGAACTATGTCACCTCCGAGGAGACGGAGGAACGACACATTATATAGTTCCCGGCTCACACGTCCCCCGACACCCCCGTAGCCAACCTCAACGAGGAGGTCCACCGCGTAGTACGAGGTCTCACATTCCGCGCCCGCGTAAAAGGATCCTCTCTTGTGGTTGGAAATCCAACGTAGGCATGCACAGAGGAACAGAATGACCAGGTACTGTGATATTACAAAATTTTATCAAAACTCCAGGCGTGTTTATCGACCCCCTAACACTAAACTCGACAGGGCCCAAGCGGTAGACTGGAGGCAGTTACAAACCAAGACCTTTTCCAACCCCGTCCATCTCAGGAGGATATATACATCTCCGCAGCTAACAAAACCTTAGGTTTTATAAAACAGAATCTACGGCAGGTCCCATCAGATGTAAAATTACTAGCATATAAGTCACTTGTCAAGCCGAAACTGGAATACGCGTCAGCCATCTGGAACCCGCATCAAGCATACCTCACCGACGCATTAGAATCAGTTCAAATTCGTGCTGTTAGATTTATTCATACTTCATACTCATACGACGTCAGCGTTTCATCTCTGAAATCAGAATCCGGCTTGTCAATACTTTCATGTCGACGTCGCATTTCCAGTCTTTTCCTGTACCACAAGTTCTTTTCTTCCCTTAATCAAGAGCCTTACATCACAGCAGCAGCACGCATATCTCATCGCATCAGCCATCCACTTCAAGTGGCACGGCCACGTACACGGACAACCACCTTCGCAGCCTACTTTTTCTTCCGCACCGCCACAGACTGGAACGGCCTTCCCGCCAACATCGCTAATACCACTTGTCCATCTTCGTTCACAGAACTTGTAACCGACCATTTTCTTAAATAATTATTTCTCACGATGTTTTTGCTATCTTATAAAAGCCCACCCCTTATGTAATGCACCTACAGGAGACCTTTAAGGTAATAAACTGAACTGAACTGAATATATCCAGACATCTATTCAGACGATAACTGCAAAATATGCGGCAGGGCTCACGCATCTCTTAGACACATTCTCTGGGAATGTGAGGTTATATGCAGAGAAAATGCAGCTTTCCCAGATGAAGCTGCGGCGCGATGGACGGCCGCGTTGCGCATCTCAAACCTCCGAAATCAACTGTGAGCCATCCAGCAAGCCCGCGAGGCGGCGAGGAGACAGGATCTCCGGACCTCCTCGGGGGCGGCCTTGGCCCAGGCCACGAATTTGCCGGATTGTCAATAAAGTTGTTACCACCACCACCAATTCTCTTACTCCTCGCTTCCTTAAAACATGCCGCTTGTTTTTTTCTTCCAATTCCGCGTCAGACGAAGCTTACTCTGGCTTCAAGACGCCCGCCGCAGACTGATCGGCCACCAGCGTGGTAACATAAATAAGTGATGCTCCTATCCACACAACCTTTATGGACACTGCCACGCGGTCACCCTCTGGAAACAGACGCATCTCCCTAGAGGCCTCTAGCCGGAGCGTGCGCGGACTCGGGTATGGGGAAACAAGAGAGGGGAGCGCAAGGGGGCGCCTGACGCAATCGTCATTCCGTGGCCGGTCGACCGAAGGCGCCCACGACGTCCCGTGCATGCCGAACAGCCGCGTGGCTAAGCGTGCGAGGCAAGTTCGCGTTTCCCGCGCTTTGACTCGCACAGGTGAGGGGAGACGCCCTTCCTCCTCTGCCTTCACCCGTGCTATACTTCCAGACAATGCCGCCTGCAATAAAAGCATGGCAGTAAAGCTAGCCGTTAGGAAGGACAGACGCGGCTCACAGCCGGCCAGCCGTCAAGTCTCGGGGAGCCTATCAGGGAATGAGACACAATCCAGCCGGCGCGCGGAAACAGCAACAGCAAAGCAACGAGGGCCATCTCTGCCGCAATAGGGTCGAGGTGGCGCGAGTCGCTGTTCCGGAACGCGCTGCCGCTGCTTCGGTATAGCAAGCACAGTGCGACCGGTGTTCCCGAAGGCTGCAAGGTCACGGAATCGACAGCGCTGGTGTTTTTGGTGGCGCACGGCCAATGTACGGCGCGTCGTATGGGACGGAAGCAAGCTTGCTCTTCGAGGGCCGTTTTGAAGCCCAAGCTAGGTCTATGACTCCGCCGCGCTCGAATGGAGCGACACGGCGAGTGGGAAACACGAAATGAAAGGACTGAACAGTGCTGTTATAGCAGACCGCTGTGTGTGCCTGCTACACGGGGAAATTCCCTAGTGACGATTGCGATCACGTTCGGCGCCGTGTACGCGGAGCCAGTTCATCGCAAGTTACCGCTCCTTGACGCGCAAGGAAAAGCTCCTTGCTGTAGATGTTCCCCTTGGAATAGCCGTTTGATGGACTCTTTCCTGACCCTGGCTCCAGTTAATGGCTGTTTCTTTACTGGAGTTCTTCGGTTCACGCAAAAAAAAAGGACACCAGGATACAGCGGCACCAGAAGGCCGCGAAAGTTGAACGGATAACAAGGAATTGAAAGGCACTAAATGACCAATCCGACAATACTTACTGCAGCCTTCAGAGGGCGGCGCTTCTCCTATTCTGTAACGTATGCCATTGTATCACCTGAAGAGCGATCGGTCTAGAGTTGAAGATTTATTCAAATAAGTGGGGTGGGGCTGAGTTGGGGGGAAAGGGAGGGGGCGTACACAGGTTTCTGTTAATTTGTTGATCTGCGTTGTGTTGGTATAGTTGTCTCATTTATGGATCTCGATATGTCATCATAACTGCGCACAGTTAAATTTTTCGCTTCACTTTGATTCTCCTTCATTCCATCGCCGTGTCCCCGTGACCATGGCTTCGCACATCACATTTTCAGAAGGCTACAAAAGCGATGCTACGGCTCCTGAAGGCAACCGGACTTAGCAACCACATATGACACAGCGCTAATTTTCACTACTTCGGTTACTCGAGTGCGCATCAACTATTTACTTTCTCTTGTTCCCTTAACCTTTTCCTCCCTTTTTTCATTACCCCCGCGCAGGGTAGCCAACCGGGCTCCGTACTGGTTCTCCTCCTCAACTTTCATTTATCATTTCCGCTCTTTCTCTCCTTCAATGAAAGTCGTATAACGAGAGACTCACACTGGACGACGAGCTGGACGTCTACGAGGACGTGGTATCCGCGCGCTGACTTGAAGCGGCAGGTGTACCGACGCGAGTGCTGCCTCCGCACGCGGCCGAAGCGCAGCAGCCGGCCCCCGAGGGCGGGGGCCACTGGCCGAAACGTCGCCGGTGTCCCCCCGGGTTCTCCCACGGCCGCCGTCTTCGTTCGGCTCGAGCTTGCGCCGCCGGGCGCGAGCCAGCTGTCGGCGCCCGCCGAGCCGCACGACAGCTGCAGCTCGTCGCCCTCGCGGGCCACCACGGAGTAGCTCGGCACAGTGCGTGCCTTGTTGGGGACCACCTCTGGGACTGCACGAGAAAAACAATTGTGACAGAGAAAGGGATAAACACTTCATTATCTCCAGGACGGAGCGCGAGACACCTCTTGCGTTGACACATTTATCCAATTGCATGGCATGCGCCACCTATTACTGCGACAGCGTTTAAAAGCTCGAAACCGGACAGTCTGTATCCGACTGTCCACCCGTCCGTCGATCTCTTTCCGATGTGCTGGTATCGACGTCATCGTGATGTCACCGCCACGTCAGTTTTTGGTCCCCAGCTTCCCCCTCGTCATATGGCGAAGAAAAACAAGAACTCTCCCGTGGCCACAACCGGAGCTCAAATTTATGTCTATGCAGCAATGTGTAGTTGGTAGCTGGAGCTATTGTGCAAGATTCGCACTTCGCCAAAGACTAACACTAGTGGCGCCAGTGCACGTATATCGGGGGCCACAGCGGTTAACACAGTAGTGGATGAATGTGACGTTGTGTGCATTGCAATAATAAAGTTGCTCTAGAGAAGATGGTGGCGACCGCTGTGAGATGTTGATCATGTTGCATTAAGTGAGTTGACAACCAAAGAAATAAAGGAAGTATTTTTGTCGTTGCAATATAAACAGCTGTTCCTCGCACCCTTTCGAATTTCAGCGTTTCGAGTAAATAAAATTTTGTTTCGTATAAACTGATATTGGTATATTTCAATATATATCGTGATTACGCAGACACCTCATTTCATACCCACAGACGCTCGCAAATTGTCAAATCAAATCATTCCATAAATAGCACGAAGCACTGGTGATGTTTGCATACATATACGCAGGCGCAGACAACCGTGGGCTCCAGGAAGCTCATTCAGGGCGATGTAAATAAAGCACTGAGGTTAGTGCTCCTTCATTAAACATTCTCATATTACCGGAAAACATTCCATTGCGTCTGACCACCTTCAACACATTCTCGCAGCTTTTTTTCCTCGTCAGCAATGACCGAATACAAAAGTTACCACTTGGATTTAAAGCATATAAAAAATCGTTAACTATTTTTCTGACATATCAATATTGAAAATAGACCCGTGTGATGCTATTATCCACGAGAAATGCAGCGTTTCCGCTGAGGCTACGGAGCCTACGCCGTAAGGAGATAACTTCTGAAGGCAGCTTCATAAGCAACGTCGTTAAAGTAATGTAAATCATTAAATTAGAGGGGTTTAGGCGTCAAAACCACGATTTGATTATGAGGCACGCCGTAGTGGGCGACTCCATAATAATTTATACCACAGGGGGTTCATTAACGTGCACCTAAATCTAAGTACACGGGTGTTTCCGCATTTCGCCCCCACCGAAATGCGGCCGCCGTGGCCTGGATTCGATCCCGCGACCTTGTGCTTAGCAGCCCTGCACCACAGCCACTAAGCAAACACGATGGGTGCCGTTGAAGTGAACTGCTTGTTTGCGGACAAAGCTACGACATATAGCTGCTCCAATTCAGGAAGGCTGGCGTATAGCGTTGAGCGCGGAACACTAAAAAAAAGAAAAGCGTCGCTTAGACGGGAACTCCAACGAGCGTTCTCTATCCAAGTCAAGAAGAAATTGCCATTGAAGAGTCGCGATTTCGAGCTACAGTCCGAGCAAGGAAATCGTGAAAGGAACTAGGTCGCAGTGGGGAGGGCTACGCCCGAGCGCCATTTTCATAAGCCTCATCAATTATATACGAGTGAGATGTTCGCAGCAGGGGTTGCTGGACTGCTGATACAAAGCTCGCAGACGAAGATACAACCCCCAGAAGTCACAAGGGGGGTACTTAAAGGCACTCGATACGCATTGTTCGGGAATATGGGGCGTAGCTGCATGCGGCAGTGAAGCCACCTAGAACTGCGCGCATGCTCTCAAATTGTCTAGTTTCACAGCAAAAAAAAAAAAAAAAGTGCATAATGAACACCCACTCTTTCTCTCCACAAAAGATTATTTGAAAGAAAGAAATACAACGCAGAGGAAAACGAAAGGAGGCGCAATACAAGGGACACAGGCACGGTGTCACGTTGGGGACCCTGCGTCGCCGATCAGGCAGTATAACCGAATGCGGAACGAGGACAACGAAAAAAGAAAGAAAGCAAATGAATATTTGATGACTTCGGTTCTGAATAACATAATTCTGTATTAGAAGCACTACCATTTGGAGAATAGAAGAAATACGAGCCGGAACTTGGACCCTTGCATGTCGGCGGACGAAAGTAAAAATTTTGTTTTTTATGCGCGCCCCTGCTCGTCCGCCACCCAATCTGGTAAAGGACTGGAAAGCGGCCAACCGTGCGCCCTGCTTGTTACGAATGAAACGTACCAAAAAGAGGTCACGAACCAAATAGAAAAGCTATCAGTGCTACTCATGTTCTGTATGCGTTGCGTCATAGGTATGCGTTTACGTCAGTTGCTCGTGCAAAAACAGCAGCAGATCTGAGCGGTTACTTCACTACGACATTACAGGCGCTCTCCGTGGGCACTGCTATCTCGCTTGCTGACTACTCCTCAAATGATGACGCTGTTTCTTTAAAAAAAAATCCGACACAATCCACCTCATCATCACTGTCGACGTTAATGCGATTAGCATTCAAGCAATGTAGCCGCACAGCGTATTGCTGAAGACACCTTTATATACAGAGATTTCCCCTGCTTCGCGTACGCTGTTCCAGCTCGACACCTTCGGACGCCCCAGCGAAAGCTTCGCTAAACGCGGGCTACCAACCGCAGCTAGTTTTCTCCCGCTGGTACATTAAAACTGGGGTTCACCATATCTGACTTCAAATGAACTACGACGCAATTGTGAATAGGCTTCTGCTTCAGGCGTTATCAGCTAGAAGAACGCGCGTTATCACTTGCTCGGGCCCAACTCTGACGCGGCTTATTCAAATGCATGTAAAACGCAAGAACGTTTTTCTGAGATAACCCCTGGACCAATTTCAATGAAATTTGTTGCATTTTAGGGCGAAAGTTAAATTCTGCTGACTGTTGGAAGCGGAATTTCGATTGTGAAACAAATTTTCAGAAAATGGAAAGTTCGAATAAGATAGACGCATGAAGTTTATAAATTAATAGATCTGCATCACGAACAGATATCGTGGTTCTGTAAACAGAATCCATGAGATCATTCAAAGCGGACAAATTGGATATCTCAACTAATATCTTACGTGAATATGTTACGTTCTGTACAAGGGTTCTGCAAAAGCGGCATCTACATATTACTGAATGTTCTTTTAATTCATGTGTAACACATCAATTTTGTCCGCTTTAGATGCACTATGATATCTGATTCACGGAATCGCGATATCATCTTCCTTGCTGAGTTAGAGAGTTGTAAACTTGATAGTTTTGTTCGCTAAAAATTTTTGATATTTGCCAATTTTTAATAAAAAATTGACGATCTAAATCGAAAATTCGAAACAGTCACTAGATTTTAAGTTTTTTCTTTTAAATGCAACGAACCTTGTAAAATTTGGTGCAGTGTTTGCAGAGAAAAACCAATTCTCCTTTTACATGTATTTAGATAGGAGCATCCGAGCTAAAGCTTCCTCTTAACGCTTTCGCGTCAAAAGGACGAATGGAAGAGACAGAGACCAATGGGCGTCCTTTCTCCTCGTTTATAGCTCACTGCCCGCGCATAATTATGCATTGATGTTACCAACTCACCTAAACCGGTATTTGCGACCGAACATAATTTCTCAGAGCTCCATCCCCGTAACGTATATACGCGCCGCGAGTTGTTAGGAATAGGAGTCGGCAAGGTGGACGCACTGGCCGTTAATTAAGCCGCAACCCCACTGAATGCTTTCACAGCGTACACCATGCGTTTTTGTCATCCAGTGTCGGCGCGTCTTTTTCAGATCGTGCCATGACCGCGTAATACTCAATACATGCCTGTCCGTCTGTTCTCTTTTATTTATACCCGTACCCCTGTGTAGGGTAGCCGCCGCCCCTGATTAACCTCCCTGCATTATACTCTGTCTCTTTCTTGACAATAATCCGATAGGCCAACTCAACGCCTAACCTTCAGGCGTCAAATGGGCAGGGATTGAAGCCTCTTCGCAGGACTGTAGGGATTGGCAAGGCTCCATGGCAGATTGGGTGCAACTATCGCTCAGCTGCAGGTCACACTCTCTCCAAACTAGTTCCTCCATGACGTTGTTGCTGCCCTGCTGAGGGGCTTCAGCGGTGTCGTCTCGTCCACCAGCCTTGTCGCGCGACTTGACACGCTCTTGGCTGTCGTTTATCTGCGCAGAAGAAGAGAAAAACAAACGGACCTACAGCGGACACCCTGAACATCGCATCAGCCGCCCAATCAGTACGCAGTCGACTACGTAACATTACGGGACCTTGTTTGAACGATAAGTCTAAATTTATGCTTTGTTAAGTCATGACGGTAATAGTATAATGCATCATTGATGAGGTCGAAAGAAATTCTATGGGCTAGAACTTTGAATTCCAGTATATGTTTCATGCTTCACAAGAATTAACTTTTTTTTTCTCTTTTGGCATATATTGTGTCCCGTAAGCTTATGTGGCCTACTGTGTGCCTTTTCTTAATCTCTTCTCGATAGAACCGCCCTACCCAAACAAAAATAATTAAATTATGGGGTTTTACATGCCAAAGCCACTTTCTGATAATGAGGCACGCCGAAGTGGGGGCCTCCGGAGATTTGGACCACCTAGGATTCTTTAATGCGCACCTAAATCTAAGTACACAGCTGTTTTCGCATTTCGCCCCAATCGAAATGCGGCCGCCGTGGCCGGGATTCGATCGCGCGACCCAGTGCTTAGCAGCCCAATACCCATAGCCACTAAGCAACCACGGCGGGTGTACCACCCGACCAAAAGGCTCAATTGACGCACGCTGGTATATATAGATGTAGTACGATGCCTATTTATTTGTAGATTTAACAGAGACTGTCTGTGAGAATCGTGCTCCTGCCAATCTAATATCGTCTGTCGCGCCGAGTGTGTAATCACGCGCGAAAGCGGCAGTCCGGCAACGCAAGGCCTACATAGGAGAGCTCATCATCATCATCATCATCATCAGCCTGATTACGCCCACTGCAGGGCAAAGGCCTCTCCCATACTTCTCCAACTACCCCGGTCATGTACTAATTGTGGCCATGTTGACCCTCCAAACTTCCTAATCTCATCTGCCCACCTAACTTTCTGTCGCCCCCTGCTACGCTTCCCTTCCCTCGGAATCCAGTCCGTAACCCTTAATGACCATTCGAGTATCTTCCCTCCTCATTACATGTCCTGCCCATGCCCATTTCTTTTTCTTGATTTCAACTAAGATGTCATTAACGCGCGTTTGTTCCCTCACCCAATCTGCTCTTTTCTTATCCCTTAACGTTACACCTATCATTTTTCTTTCCATAGCTCGTTGCGTCGTCCTCAATTTAAGTAGAACCCTTTTCGTAAGCCTCCAGGTTTCTGCCCCGTACGTGAGTACTGGTAAGACAAAGCTGTTATACACTTTTCTCTTGAGGGATAATGGCAACCTGCTGTTCATGATCTGCGAATGCCTGCCAAACGCACCCCAGCCCATTCTTATTCTTCTGATTATTTCACTCTCATGATCTGGATCAGCAGTCACTACCTGTCCTAAGTAGATGTATTCTCTTACCACTTCCAGTGCCTCGCTACCTATCGTAAACTGCTGTTCCCTTCCGAGACTGTTAAACATTACTTTAGTTTTCTGCAGATTCATTTTTAGTCCCACCCTTCTGCTCTGCCTCTCCAGATCAGTGAGCATGCATTGCAGTTGGTCCCCTGAGTTACTAAGCAAGGCAATATCATCAGCGAAGCGCAAGTTACTAAGGTATTCTCCATTTACTCTTATCCCCAATTCTTCCCAATCCAGGTCTCTGAATACCTCCTGTAAACACGCTGTGAATAGCATTGGAGAGATCGTATCTCCCTGCCTGACGCCTTTCTTTATTGGGATTTTGTTGCTTTCTTTATGGAGGAGTACAGTGGCTGTGGAGCCGCTATAGATATCTTTCAGTATTTTTACATACGGCTCGTCTACACCCTGATTCCGCAATGCCTCCATGACTGCTGAGGTTTCGACTGAATCAAACGCTTTCTCGTAATCAATGAAAGCTATATATAATGGTTGGTTATATTCCGCACATTTCTCTATCACCTGATTGATAGTGTGAATATGATCTATTGTTGAGTAGCCTTTACGGAATCCTGCCTGGTCCTTTGGTTGACGGAAGTCTAAGGTGTTCCGGATTCTATTTGCAATTACCTTAGTAAATACTTTGTAGGCAACGGACAGTAAGCTGATCGGTCTATAATTTTTCAAGTCTTTGGCGTCGCCTTTCTTATGGATTAGGATTATGTTAGCGTTCTTCCAAGATTCCGGTACGCTCGAGGTCTTGAGGCATTGCGTATAGAGGCTGGCCAGTTTTTCTAGAACAATCTGCCCACCATCCTTCAGCAAATCTGCTGTTACCTGATCCTCCCCAGCTGCCTTCCCCCTTTGCATAGCTCCCAAGGC
Organism: Dermacentor andersoni; assembly: GCF_023375885.2. Classification (NCBI taxonomy): domain Eukaryota; kingdom Metazoa; phylum Arthropoda; class Arachnida; order Ixodida; family Ixodidae; genus Dermacentor; species Dermacentor andersoni. The sequence goes on from NC_092818.1 coordinate 130,328,124, forward strand.
TTTCTTTACTTCTTCCGGCGTTACTTCTGGGATATCGAATTCCTCTAGATTATTCTCTCTTCCATTATCATCGTGGGTGCCACTCGTACTGTATAAATCTCTATAGAACTCCTCAGCCACTTGAACTATCTCATCCATATTAGTAATGATATTTCCGGCTTTGTCTCTTAGCGCATACATCTGATTCTTGCCAATTCCTAGTTTCTTCTTCACTGCTTTTAGGCTTCCTCCGTTCCTGAGAGCTTGTTCAATTCTATCCATGTTATGCTTCCTTATGTCAGCTGTCTTACGCTTGTTGATTAACTTCGAAAGTTCTGCCAGTTCTATTCTAGCTGTAGGGTTAGAGGCTTTCATACATTGGCGTTTCTTGATCAGATCTTTCGTCTCCTGCGATAGCTTACTGGTATCCTGTCTAACGGAGTTACCACCGACTTCTATTGCACACTCCTTAATGATGCCCACAAGATTGTCGTTCATTGCTTCAACACTAAGATCCTCTTCGTGGCTTAAAGCCGAATACCTGTTCTGTAGCTTGATCTGGAATTCCTCTATTTTCCCTCTTAGCGCTAACTCATTGATCGGCTTCTTATGTACCAGTTTCCTCCGTTCCCTCCTCAGGTCTAGGCTAATTCGAGTTCTTACCATCCTGTGGTCACTGCAGCGCACCTTACCGAGCACGTCCACATCTTGTATGATGCCAGGGTTAGCGCAGAGTATGAAATCTATTTCATTTCTAGTCTCGCCGTTCGGGCTCCTCCATGTCCACTTTCGGTTATTCCGCTTGCGGAAGAAGGTATTCATTATCCTCATATTATTCTGTTCTGCAAACTCTACTAATACCTCCCCCCTGCTATTCCTAGTGCCTATGCCATATTCCCCCACTGCCTTGTCTCCAGCATGCTTCTTGCCTACCTTGGCATTGAAATCGCCCATCAGTATAGTGTATTTTGTTTTCACTCTACCCATCGCCGATTCCACGTCTTCGTAGAAGCTTTCGACTTCCTGGTCATCATGACTGGATGTAGGGGCGTAGACCTGTACAACCTTCATTTTGTACCTCTTATTAAGTTTCACAACAAGACATGCCACCCTCTCGTTAATGCTATAGAATTCCTGTATGTTACCAGCTATATTCTTATTAATCAGGAATCCGACTCCTAGTTCTCGTCTCTCCGCTAAGCCCCGGTAGCACAGGACGTGCCCGCTCCTTAACACTGTATATGCTTCTTTTGGCCTCCTAACTTCACTGAGCCCTATTATATCCCATTTACTGCCCTCTAATTCTTCCAATAGCACTGCTAGACTCGCCTCACTAGATAATGTTCTTGCGTTAAACGTTGCCAGGTTCATATTCCAATGGCGGCCTGTCCGGAGCCAGGGATTCTTAGCACCCTCTGCAGCGTCGCAGGTCTGACCGCCGCCGTGGTCAGTTGCTTCGCAGCTGCTGGGGACTGAGGGCCGGGGTTTGATTGTTGTGTTCATATAGGAGGTTGTGGCCAAGTACTGCACCAGGGTGGCCAATCCTGCTCTGGTGAGGGAGTGTGTTACCGGTTCTGGTCACCGGCATCAGGCCACATTCCAGGCCTGTTTATGCAATTTTATCAACACGCGGATTTTTTTTTTTTTTTAATCCGGTGGAAAATTGCGCGGCACCGGGATTCGAACCACGGACCTCTTGCACGCGAGGCGGGTGTTCTACCTCTACGCCACCGCTGCCACATAGGAGAGCTAGACGAATTAAATGTGACAAAGAAAAAAGAAAGAAAAAGCTAGGCCAGAACATTGCGAGCTCTCTAAGTATGCGACAGCATACTTAGAATGGGGTGCGTGAGACGCATCGACAGCTGCGCGCGTGGAGACCACCATAAAGTGGCTGAAGTCCTCCTATAACGCTATAAAAAAATGTGCGGCCGGTGGTGAGATCGAACCTCACTCATCCAGTACAGCAGCCCAGTACTCTAACCATTGCGCCACGATCGCACGCATGCTTGTCTAGTTCCCCAGCAGCTCTTTGAGACGTCCGGCCAGTATCTCGCATTCTTGCCTTCAGACAGCTAGCGCTTTGAGAGTATGGGATTGGCACATACTTTCAGATAGATACCGCCAAAGTAGGTGAAGTTCGTCTCTAGTGCTATAGCAGTAAAAAAGAAGTCGCTGCATGATACTAGTGCCAATCCCATTCGAAGTGAACGCTCACTCAAACAATCATAGATGCATGTTGCGCCTCGTCAATACACGAGTGTATATAGTGAGTGAGTAAGAATATTCTAAGGGCTGACATGCAGGCCTACGTGGTGTTTGGGCTTTTAGAGATCCATCCGGTTCGGGAGTGTGTGCTTTCACGGCCAAGGTCACTTGCGTTTGCTAAGCTAAGCTTACCGGGCTGAGTTTTTTGTTTAGCGTATTGATTCTCCTCGTCACAAAAACAAAGCATTCGTTCAGTCTAGGCATAATAGTTTCGTTTAAAACGCGTATACCTCACGTTGCCATAAACAACCTGCCCACTGCGCCGTCTTAACTCAGGTGAAACGAAACCACTCAATGTCCTAAACATTTTCTCACCATGTGCGTCCAACTCGTATTATGCACCTGCGTTCAGCTTTATGACATGGCTCATCGAGGTTGCTCACATTAGGTAAGAGTACGAAATAGCACATCAACATTTGAGCCTCACACAAAAAGTAAGGCTCGATCATGTCGTTCCCGAGCAGCATTCTTGTGAAATTCTTATCAGCGCACGATTCGATACCTCACAGGCCGAAACCATAAAAAAAGTTCGAAGAAATTTGCATATATCCATGTACATTAAGAGTTTTGAGCTCATTACTACACGAGGTAGTCAGGTAGCTCTAACCTGCCCAATGTTCCCACATACCAGAGACACTGATTGGATGCCGTAACTGACGCTCGTTCCGGTTTACAAATTGTGCATGAGGCATCGCGTATGTGCTGCTAATGTACCCGCGCACAAATAAAATATTAAACTTTTTGCACTATCACGCCTGCGCAATGGAGCACCGTTTCGGACTGCACTGATAAGCGTACCGTTTGTACATGCGCTCCAATTTCCTCTAATTTCGTTACTCGCTGATTTTGCACTCTATTAGCACGTTCACATGCTGTGCACCTCCCAATTTTCAACAACTGAGTGAGTTACATTTGACACAAACACCTAACTGAAGTCATCAAAGCTCTGCCGTACTCAAACGTTTCCGTGTACATTACCTGCTCTTCCTCTAGGGCAGAGGCTGGCCTCCGCGACAGGCACTTGATGGTGGTCAACGCCTCGACGCTGTCCGCTTTCTTCTTGGCTTCGGCTTCGCCTTCGGTCAGGGGCACAGCTTCCTCTGCGCAAAATGAAAAGTGAACAACGGCTGCATGAGCAGAGTCATTGGACAATACTTTTTGTTTACATAGCTATACCTCAGCAATATCTTGATGTCCTCACTGCGGTATGTTCAGCGGTAGCGTTTTCGGCGGCGGCGTCAGTCCCTAGAACATTTACTGCGCCAGTTACCTGATACGGTTAACAAAATGTCACCTTAACTTTGTTGCGTGATTCTCCCTCTCATTTTGGACTCAGGGGACACCGCTTGAAAAGCTATAACCTCTTCATTACTCTACTAAAACGATCTACTGTGCCATTAACTCTATTTTTTAAAGCAGTGAAGTCACCAGCCCGAAAACACGCACGCAGTATGACGCGTCCTCTCGTAGGTGCTATTTACAAAGTTGTTTATATGATTTTGACGCAACCGTGATGTAATGGTGAATTTATATAGTTACGGAGCTTAATTGCCGTATCTCAATGCACATTAGAAGAGTGGTAACACTTACGAAAGTGTTAATCATCTATGCGCGTCGTTTATCACTTTTCTTAAGCTGAATTAGTGAGCGCAAGTTCACGGGCTAGTCTTTTCGACATACTAAGGCATCGGCGGGCGAAAGACAAGGTTATAAGGAAACCACTCGTGACCTCAGTATTATGTTTCTTGTGCCCTTTTGTTTCATGCGCAGCTACCTTAGGGCGTAATAGAGCACCTTGGTTGCGAAAGAATACATGTGATAAGTGTTCTGTAACACGGTAAACTAAATTACTTGGTGCGCTTCCGTATAGTTATCGGCACAGACTTTGTGGCTACGTAGGTGCACAGGTATTGTAAGAGGGGCTTGTTGGGCTAGTTGGTACGTGGTTATACTAGGAAAACACCAGCAAACTTGAAGAAGGGGGAAAACAAGAAGGAGACAGACAAAACGACAGGAAGATGGTGCACCTTCCTGCCGCTTTGTCTATGTCTGCTTCTCGTTTTTTCCCCCTTCTTCAAATTTATTGCCCTTCTGCTATAGTTTAACAGATATCATGTTGAAAAAATTCGCTCCTAAAATCCCTGCCATTGAAGAAGTTAGGTGAAGATATGGTTCGGTAGCGCAGCTAATTATAAGAAGGCTTCCCAGTATGATTCCGGCAATGACTGCGAGGAACACAGTGATAAGCACTGAGGCCTTTTAATTTAGATAACGAGGATCCTGCAGAACGTTAATGTTCGTAGCTAGCTGTGTGGCAGATCATGAATTGCGTGCTAACTAAAACACAGGCCCTCGACATTTAAGAGATACGCTGCGGTCGGTTGCCCAGCAATAACCGCTGTCGCGTTGTACGAAATGCAACGTATATAACAAGCCTGCCGCAAATAGTAGTTCCAAGTGTTTACAGGCATCAAATGGTGCCAAGAGAAGGCAAGCGCAGTCGAGCACGGCAAGAAGCTGTATGTAATGAGATGAGGCAAGGAAATTCACAGGCATAAGATGGAGCAAGCTGGCGTGAGACAGGTGTAACTGGAGATCGCTGGCAGATGCGTTAGTGCTTTCAGTGAGCATAAAATAGGCATTATTATTATTATTATTATTATTATTATTATTATTATTATTATTATTATTATTATTATTATTATTATTATTATTATTATATTTCTGTGTGGGGAAGAGAATATATGTTTATATGTTCATAAAGCCATTCAACCCAATGTCCCACAAGCCCGGGAATGGGCGCGCGGCCGCGAGAATGATGATCACTCTTGAACGAGCACGACCAGAACAATAACGAGCAGCGAAAACGCGCGCAAACCGCTCAGCTTTCAAAGGCGCCTATAGCGTCCATTACGTTCGCGCCATCCTCGTCCATTCGTGCGGTCTTTCTGCAAAACTCGGACGACTGGGAAGCTGATGCCAAAAAAATAGAAATGCGTATAAATTTGCGATGGTTTCTCCTGATAGCCGCGGACAGCGGCAGCCACAGTGTATAAAGTTCCACATCATCACGCCACCACGGCGGGTGTTCAGCTTTTGTTTCCTCGAAACCTTTTTCATTCGTCACCAAAGCAGCGAGCGCCTTTTCCGGTTGTCGCGTACAAAAGCGTACAACAACAGCGCAGGCAACGTGTGCTATAGCGGGAAAAGAAAACATGAATGGAGGGAACAAGGAACATACAAGGAAACCGAGAGTCTGCGCAGTTGTGGAAAGGAGAAGAAAGGCAGCACGGTAAACCCGCCGCATTCATGTTGTGGACATGTATGGATCAATCCGATAGGCTTATATGCGTTTGTGTACTTCTGCAGCAGATGTTTTCCTTTTACCAAAGCTTTTGATGCAAAAATGATCGCTGAAGCGGAAAACATACTCGGCCCCTTCCTCTTTCTGGCGCTTACACGCATCCCGGAATATAGAATGTAAAACGTCGAACATCGAAAACCAAGACACCAGGTTTAGGCGACGGGGGAACGAAAAATGGCGTGAATGACACGATGTAGAGGCGTTTCGTGAAGCTTGAACCAACTCGTCACCACTACCGCTAGAATGTAGTTCTTGCTAGTCTCCTTTCCTTAGCTAAGCTTCAACGTTGCATAGTTTGATGTTTCGAAGACGCGGCGATCCTATAGTGATCATCATCATCAACAACATTATTATTATTATTATTATTATTATTATTATTATTATTATTATTATTATTATTAACGCAGGAAGAAATGAACCACAAGGGACCTCCAATAACAAAGTTTACTGTAACACTTTCTAATAAATTCATCTGGTTGATTCCCGCTTACGAGCTCAATAAATTTTTAAAATGACGTCTCCGGCTGTTTTCACAAAAAAATCTAAGCTGTCAACCGTGCACCAGCATCAAAACGTCCACCTCTTCTGTGGTGCCTCCTTCAGCTTGGAATCTCGCCACTCCGAGAATCACAAGAAATGTCGCTGGATCGTCACCGGCTATACTGAGTGGCCTATATGCAAAAGACGTTACGAATAAATTAAAGGTCCCGCATTGCCCGTCATTTCTTGCAGCGTAACTGCCATCCGAGCAGTTGTTCACTACAGTGCTATTATTATTACTGATCATGTAAACGTATGTAAACGCCAGGCATAATACACAAACAGAAAAACAATCAGGCTATCAAATGTCTTCTGAAGAAGACACCATGCCTACCCGTTTGGAGAGGAGAGAGAAAATAATGAAAAAAGAAGAAGAGAATGAACCACGATACGCCAGTACACACAGAGAGTATGAGTACTACAGATCGAAGTCGCGACCCGCAGTTGATAAACCCACAGCGCTTTCTTTTTTTTCATACCGCGTTAAACCGGTTGCATTACATAAAGTTTGCGGAAGCAAAAATCCTTCCTCACGGCAACATCCTTGGCTTGCTCGTAAAGAAATTCCGGAGTTAACGTAGATATCGAAACCCAGAGGCCACGATAAGCGTCCATTAGTTATGCCGCGCGTCCTCTCCTATTATCTTTCTATCCCATTAGCCCCTCTCTACGGGGTAAAACGGAATGCCAAACGCACGTCCGGTTGACCCTACTACATCTCTCTCCTTTGCATTTGCTATTTGTCTCTGTCTGTCTCATCCAAGTTCATCCATACAAACTCGAGCGCACAGATAAGCGCACGAGAATAAGTGACTGACACACACACACACACGCACGCAGACGTACACCACAGGTGGTGCTATGAATGACAAACCGGGCCGCAGTACAGCACGCAGCACAGTAAGAGGCAAGGTTATGCATGTTTGATTGCGCGCTGCCCGTCGGGCAGTGAGTGGAGGCGAAGGAAACTTGCGCGGGCGCCGGAATGCGACTGCGGTAGCTGAAGCCCGAGAGGCGGGCAATGGCGAGTTTCGTTTGGAAGACGTGTGGGGAGCCGTACACACGTAGGCGGGCACGCAGCATGTAACGTGGAGTCAGCGTGCTCGGAACGCGGAAAAGCTAGCTTCCCTATTTGCGGCTGCATCACTCCCGGCTATAGAGTACGCGGCTCTGTTTAACTTATCCCCGTGACCGCCGCATTCCTTAGGGCTAGCCCGGCGGCCTCCATGCTAGCGCGCAGACGCTGATGTACGCCGCTGGTTGCAAATGAGATCCGATGTGTTTGTGTTCCCGCCGAGCATTTCCCGGAAGAATAAATCGCAAGAATGTTTGTCCGTAACAACGTGTCCAGCTTGCCGCGGTCGTTTCTCCTGGATACATCGCCCGCGGTATTCTCCTTCTAAGCTTCGTTTGTTTCAGTGCCGGCTTCATCAGTGAAACTGGCTTCCTCTTCTTTACTTTGCATATATTATGAACAAGATGTTCCTATTTTCAGTCTTCTTTGCCAGCGGCGTGCTTTTTCGGTATAAGGGACCGACACTCCATCGCCTTCATCTCAGTTCATCCGAAAGCGTTAAAAATTGTAACTTTTTCAGCATCGTTGGGAGGCAAAAAAAAATATTTTTTTAGACGAAAAAAGTTTGCCTCAAATTTGGACGCAGATGCAGCCAAAATAAGTTTATTCACCACATCAGCGAGAGCATATATACTCCGAATTATGCGTATACATATGCTCGCATATCATGCCTCCCCATATCTATGCGCAGGATTAAAGTTTACAGCAAAAACGGTGACAGATGTAGTTAAATGCTGGGAACAGAGTGCGCTTCAATATAGAACTAAAATCTTGAAAACCTGCAAAGAAGAGGATTTCGAAATGCGTGCGTGGAACAAATATTTTCCGAAGGGCGTAGAATAGCTCGTAAGGAGATTTGATTCTCGTAGACATGTGGTAACTGATCCCTGAACAGTGAAAGAGACGAACAGGCGGAGCAGCTACTGGCGCGGTCTTCCGGGCTAACACTGGCTGTAATAAACAACGCGGCTGACCCACCGACCGACCAGAAATAAGGGTAAAGACCAACGAATATCTTTGGTTGGCGACCTTGCGCTATGAAAGCAGAAAGTGAATAAATGAATCAATGAGTGAATAAATATATATATAAATGAATGAATGAATGAATGAATGAATGAATGAATGAATGAATGAATGAATGAATGAATGAATGAATGACGAAAGAAAGAAAGAAATGCAAAAACAGCTTTCGATAGGCATTCGCTGGATTTCACGTGATTTTAGAAACTGCTTCCTACTACCTGTTCTCCGAGCACGTTCGTCGTTCTTCAATTTCATCACTACATTTTTTATTTTATTTTTTCGTACTGAAAGCATCAAGTCTTCTTTCTTCATACTACAGACAAGAAATCTAAATAAAGCGATAGAGAGACGTAGTCCATCGCACGTCACCGTGTACAGTGCTGTATTAAGGCGGGAAAAGGACAAACTGTTCGAAGGCACGCTCGCAATGTGTGCACACTTTAATCCACTGAGCAAACGATGACGAGTTGTCATCCGTCGCACAGAAGTTTCCAACTTTCTCCGCTGCACTAGACTTAAGGTGGAGTAACGGCGTTATTCTTGTTACATTGCCGAAGTTTACGGAACCCTACACATTTCTGTTCTGCGGGGCAGATCAACCCAGTCACGTGAGCTGCGCAGCGCTGCTCAACATATTTCTTGCCCGGTTTGGTTGTGAGCGCTTTAGCTTAACCTTGCCAAAACCCTTTGGGGACTCTATAGACGCCCATCATCGATTGATTGATTGATTGATTGATTGATTGATTGATTGATTGATTGATTGATTGATTGATTGATTGATTGATTGATTGATTGATTGATTGATTGATTGATTGATTGATTGATTGATTGATTGATTGATTGATTGATTGATTGATTGATTGATTGAGTTTAACGTCTCAACGTAACACTGCGACTATGAGAAATGCAGTAGAGCAGGACTTGGTAATGATTTCGCTCATCTCAGGTTCTCTCACGTGCCCCTACATTTATCTTCACGTGTTTTTGCATTTAGCTCCGATCAAGAAACGTTCACACCGGCTGTGAATCGAAATCTGCAACCTCGTGCTCAGTTGCGGAGCACCATAGTCGCCGAGCCATTGCGGTGCATGGTCGTAGCCGTTTTTCTATGAAACCTGTGGACTGCGTGCAAATAGTACATGGGCTCACGTACTCATCATTTTTGTAGACTATCATTTGCAGTTGTTCTGATAACAAACAGCTGGCAACTTTACAGACCACTAATAGACTCAATATAATATATTATTTATGAAAACGTTCGCTTACGCAAAATTTGTAGATATTTACGTACAGAAAAGCTCGAGTCTACGGGAAGGTAAAACAGAAGTTTCTACACAGTTCTTGTGCTGGCGGAACTAATTTTTGTAAGGCTGAAAGCTTCTGCCACAGATTATGCCAGCAAAGGAGGCGTAAGAGTCTGACCTTTACTACGCGACGTTAGTTTGCCCTTAACGTGATCGGGGCGCCAACCCTTGAGCAATCGCCGAAACAAGCAATGTTAGGGGAACTAGAGGTAACGTACCAGAAGAACAAGAACTACAAGGAATAAAAACTACAGTACGGCAGAAGACGCACTACAAAGCTGGCTGCCGGCTTATCGATCTGTTCAAGAACACGCGAGTAAACCGAGCATGGGGGTGCATGCTGATTAGGCGCGCACCTTATCGTTCTTCACTATGTTAGGATACCCTCTTTCTTTAATCCGCGGAAGATGTGCACGTTGTGACCATCCTGTAAGCACCCACTAACCATCCGGGTTTGCGTTACTGCGTCTTGATTACCGCAATCTTTTCTATCTCTCCTCTCTCTCTCTCTCTCTCTTTGCTTGTGTCTGCTTAATACAGCATAGCACCAGCCGGGAGCCCGGTGATAGTGGTGACTTGAAAGCAGGAGGCGATAATGAAGATAAACGTAACAAAGACGAAGATCCTTCGACCGAGAGTTCGATCAGCAACAAACTTCTGTCCAGACCGCCACTCAAATGCGGTTACAATTTGTAGTCTTTAACCGGTGCTGCAGGAGTCCTTTAAAGACAAGCATGGATGGCAGCCCTCACGCGCACCTGTGTCACCTTGTTGTCCATGGTCGAATGGTTAGAGCATCGCGCTTCTGTACTGAGGGAACAGGGATCGAATCTAACCTTCGGCCCAACTTGAGTCATTGAGCATGCGGGAATGTGTACATATGGGCCCCTCTTCAACGAATCTCTTCCTCGCCGACATGGGTCGCTGCAGATGGGGTAAATACCGCTCTTCAATGAAACTCTCCGAAATGAAACGTCCACTTGGAGCACTGGGTAGGTGCTAGTCGGTCTGTGCTGGTCTTCAATGAGCCTATTTAATGCAAACTTAGGTAACTAGGTAGGTTGCAGTAAGCGCGTGCCGCTATACAATGACAAAAAAAAGAATCCTTTAAATTTATTCGATGCTGCGCGGAATTGAACTCACGTCACACGGGTTCCTCAAGGAGAGCAACCCGACGACTTAAAAAAAAATGATGGGGTTTTACGTGCCAAAACCACTTTTTGATTATGAGGCGCGCCGTAGTAGGGGACTCCGGAAATTTTGACCACATGGGGTTCTTTAGCGTGCACCTAAATCTAAGTACAGGGGTGTTTTCACATTTCGTCCCCATCGAAGTGCGGCCACCGTGGTCGGGATTCGAGCCCACGACCTCGTGCTCAGCAGCCCAACACCATAGCCACTGAGCAACCACGGCGGGTCCCGACGACTTAGCAGGCTGCGCCTCGAATGAACTGGGTATGTGCTGCTTTCCAACGGACGTCGTTCAGGCCAGGGCTTTACCGAACTGCGCCACGAATGCACTGGGTAGGTGCTACTGTTCAATGCATTTTTTTATATATTGCATTAGTCATCGATTCAACTTTTTGTTGAAATGTACAAAATTTACATTCTCTCTATAAAATTATTCTCTCTATAATGAAAGTATCACGCAAGTCGCAAGTCATACAAAGACAGCATGACATTTGCGTATCTGAATTTTCTTTCAGATCACCGACCTATGTGTACATTACATGACATTAAAGTTGTGACCTGTGCGATACATAAGCAAACATTGCATATGACGAAAATAAGGACCATTGTACACATTGCCGTGAGAATTATGGAATTTAATTGACCGTTGCATAAAAGCTTCGCCTCCTGTCAGCTCCCAGTGCATTGGATCTGCATCATATTTTTTGCCGCTATTGCTGTCTATCTCGGCCATTACCGTGTGGCCACATTTTGTACATTTCAACAAAAAGTTGAATCGATGACTAATGCAATATATAAAAAAACGCATACACTCGGCAAGTACAGCAGTCAGAACAGGGTACAAACACATGCGCGTAATCAGATGCACACGAATGCAAAATACATACACAGCCGGAATCGCACTTCGGCCGAGTTGTCGCCATCTTAGGCAAAAAGAAAGCACAGGCTGACACTGTCATTAGAGCACCCGTGATCTTGCCGCTTGCCGGTTCATGGACTATAGGAGAAACACGAGGAATCTAGCAGTTACCGCGAGACAGCAGCTACGAATGCTCGCGCAGTCCTCAGCTGGCCATTCAACCACTCTAGACAAATGTGTTCAGTTGTGTGTGCCCACTATTATTTTCTATATATTAAAGCTTTAATGTGGTCTCCTCAGAAAATTGACAATGTCTGGATTCTGAATTTTGCAAAGGTAGAGAGTTTTATTCAATTGCTGTTCATGAAGAAAGCACATATAAAATCTTAGAAAAATTGTCAATGCTCAACACTTTCCCTCAGAAGAACATGTATAGTATGCTCTTGACATTCAAGCAGTTGTTCAAAAGCAAGAAAAAGAATCAGTCTCCCTTGTTTTAAGCATTGGGTTAATGCAGACAATTCAAGCAGGCGCAATATTCTGTTAATACAATTCGTTCAGTAATATCAGATTACATTGTACCTTGAGGATTTCCCCATACTTTAATTTAGTCGCTTAATCGAGTTTAATATTGCTCCTATTATTATACTCTAACATTGGCATAATAAAAGTTAAGTGCATGACTAGCTCAACAGGTTAGGATGCTTGCACAAATTTACAATGACGGAAACACGACATTTGCTCCACTTGCACAGTTTTTTTTCGAAATCTGGTGTTTTCAACCCTCACTTTAATATATAGTGCTGCAGCATACGCATGTCACCGAGATCGGCCGATAATTCCGATAGCTTCCTACTTTATGCCCCCCCCCCCCCTTCCACGCTTGCCCCTACAAATACAAAAAAAAAGCCGCAGTTTCGCCCGAAGGGCGAAGTACTGATTGCGATAGCAAATTAGTGAACAGTTATACGAAGCAAGGATAGTAGTTATATCGGCCACATAAACTTGTAAACATAGGCATACTAACTGAAGTAGCAAGCATGATGTCACGCGCACACAATCAAACATGAACATATCTCCTTCGATGTCCGCAGTAACTCGCAAGAAAAACGCTGTAGTGCGGAAGCACGGACGCAGCAGCGACCCGATTGACCGTCGTGTTGCCTCTCGCATCAAAAGCCGCGAAAAGATAGTGCAAGGCGGACTCAGTCTCCGTCGCAGATGGCTTTTAAGATACAGTGGCCTGGCGTGAAATTGAGGCGCGATCGCCGGCTTACTTTCGCACGCTTTCACTCGCACATACAGCATACGGCGTGCGGCGACGATTTTATCTCCCTTGGACTTTATACGGAACTTCACGGCGACGGCAGAAATGCACCTGGAGTGTTCATATAATTGCTATTGCAATAAAATTTTAGTGCTCTATTTTGTTATTAAACAAACAAATATTGCCCTAACAACGTATTTCATGTCTGCCGTGGTGCCACGCCACTGCACTAAGTACTGCAGCATACTGATTTAAGCATCTTGGTACATATTGACACGTGTACTTATCTTTATCGGGCGACCACGTTTCGCCGCCTAACAAATGTTATCGCACAGTGCAGGACGCACCTGCATGTAAAAGAAGTTTCTGGAATGTTATTCACCGCAACTTGTGTATTCTGATTGCATGTATGCGCGACGAGGATAGCGTAGAACTTTGTGGAAGACACGCGGGTCCCAACGGTTAATCTGGAACATTCGACGACTGATCTATAAAAGCCGACGCGCTTGACCCGCTGATCAGATTTTCGACGATCGCCGACTGTGTTCGCCGCTCTCGTTGTGCTTTAAGTGTAGCCTGTTTTGTGGGCACAGGTTCGCCCAATAAAAGCTAGTTTTGTCTTTCGCAGTATTGCTACCGTGTTCTTTGACGTCACGACCACGTGACAATATTCGCAGTGTACTAACAGCGCGAGACGCCGGACAAGAAAGTAGACGACGCCCATGTTTGTTAAAATGGTATGATGCCACGCACACAAGTGACTGTTGCTCCCCAAAAGATTGTGACGTTGGCTTTTACGCCTTTCGAAATATTCAGAGACGACTTCAATGCATAATTACAGCACACGCGCTGCGGTGTATGACCCAAGCTAGCGCAAATATTAAAGTTGACGACGCAAATTCATTCTACGTTCAGTGATCCCACAAAGATCATTTACGGCTTCCTTCGGGGGCTGAGTGGGCTTTCGGGTTATTGCTTGCTGCTGCGTTTGGTGCCAGAATATGGCTAGGAGCAGGCATCAATTATGCATAACTACGAGCAACATACAGGCATCATTTTTTCAGTAGCTGACGCTGAGCACGGGTAGCCCGAGAGTTTCAGTACGCTGACACGACGACTTCGCTACAGCCGAATACAGGACACTGCGTATGCGAAATGGGTAGCTAAATGGGCTTGTTCATAAATCGCCTTCTAATTTGTTGTAGCGCAGGCAGAATGATACCTACACAGAAGGCACATTAGACAAGTCGCAGCGCTGAACGATCAGCAACAGCTGTGAACGTCCGCCCAGTCTCCCCGCACTGAACTTCATGGAACCGCTGTTACGCCTTCCAAAACAGTTCTTAAACTACAAAACATGCGTACTTTTTGATCATATTAAAGTCAAGTTGCTAATATAATAATGCACACGTTTATTTGTTTTTCATCACATTGGAAAAATTATGCAGCGTATCCCACACAGCCTGGCAGCAAGCAACCCTCAACCCTGGGCGTCGCAACAGCCGCAACATTTAAATCGCCGTCGTGTGAAACGAACCCTCTAAAAATCGCATTTCAACGCTTGTGACTGCGCCGATTTTTTTTTTTTTCTCGCTCCACTTTCACCCCCCCCCCCCCCCCCCCATACGAAACAGCCTTCATTCCTAACTTGTTTCGACGGTGGCAGTACGTCGTATCGCTATATTGATTGAATGCTAAGGGCCTTACCATCGACAGTCAATTATGCCGACTTTTTTTTAGTTTAATGCATTATAATGACATAAAAGACCAGCAATTTAACCGGGATTGAGGCTCTTTTTACGGCAAGAGCATTGTGGATTTTGTTTGGCTTCTCGTGTGTTGCATTCAACAGCTGTACTCAGCCTAACTTCACACTCTGCAAACTATGTTTTAAAACCGAGTGACGAGCACAGGCTCACATCATTGAGTCGTGCAAGACGTAGTTATGCCTGCCATGATAAACCACAAATGTTCTCGTCAGGTGGTGATTATGACATTGTTATGCACTCTTGGTTAGCCGGACAGACTTGGCCAGCAACTGAACCACCCCAGCATCTCGCTCCATGTCATGCGTGCGCATGATGAGTCCATCAATTCAGACTCTCGTAGCAATGTGAGAAATATGAACTTTCGTCAGAAGGCTATGCTCTGTATACGGACTAACCACTGGAAATCATGCTGCGATCCTTTCGGATCCCGAAATGCTTGGACAACGGCCTCTGCTGATTGCAAGCTTCCGCCATTTCCTCAATATATAAAAAGCCTGGCGAAATAATAAATGAAGGAAGCGCGTCCCAAGCGTGCTAGGAAGAAAATAACAAACTAAACAGTTCTGGCGAGATTGTAACCTTTACCGCAACGCCGCTGGGAGAACATCAAAAAGCTCTGCGCCGGACATGCCCGGCCATTTTTCTAAAGGATTGGCCGGATGCCGCTGAAGCCGTTACCGTGGAAATAAAAATGCGGGTTTCCTCCCAGTCTTTTTACGATGGATATTTTATCTCGCTAAGTCTTAGAAGCGACGAGGGCTGGACGAGATGAATAATGAGCGAGAAGCGAAGCTTGTATAACAGCTAAAACAAATAGAGCTTCTGCGAATCTTGCAGCTCGAAGCGATTTGTCAGCGTTTCTTTTTTTCGCATGTTGTTAGGTACGTCTGTCACATATATGTACGGCTCAAAAAAGTTCGTCTAACTGAAGATTACAGTGTATGCCTTTGGTATAGAAAAGAAAACACACAGCGTACAACGCAAACGTGTACATAAACGCCAGAAAAACACACAAACACGCACATGCCCACAAGTGCGATTGTTTTCATTATTTCATTCGAATTAACTCGCTCGGCTATAATCGCTCTCTCTCTTTCTCGCTTCCCATTCGGGGACACGAATTCCGATGGTACTCGAACAGCGTGCGGTGTCACTTCCACATACTTGAATAACAAGCCCTATATTAACCTCGCCACGCGATGCTGTACTTTGTTTATTCCATGATGGCCATGATGGGCTGCATCTCGTGCCGTAGTACGATATGATAAGGAGTTCAAGCGCCGAAGACAATTGTGCACTCAACCAAACTGATGCATTCGTGCATTTACAAACATTTTATAAAGAAAGCGAAAACTGTATGGCCTGTGACAAGCATGCGAGCTAAGCTATCGGTCTATCATGTGTCTGGGAGGTAGTGTTAAGTACTGCGGTATGCGCGGCAACAATAACAAGTAGACCTCCGTGGTGATAGCAAACTGCGCACGACACTCACAAAAGAGAAGTTATGCGAATTTTGAACTTGTATATTTTTCCTGTGGGACTGACATCACACACATCTTGGTTAAAGAAGATCATCGTTGCTAGAGTTATTACGACGTTACACGGGGCACCGAATGTGTTGCGGGCGCTCGTGCAACGTACTAATAAATGCAAATATAGCTTCACTGTAATAGAAGCGCCAGTAAACCTTGCTGCATGCATTTGTTTGAGCTTTAACAGAATAAGATTTCCAGAGCGAGATATTTCCCGTTCACGCTGCTGCGTCTACAATAAAACCCGGTTGCTGCATATTTTTTTTTCAGGTGTTTCAAGAAGAGCAGCAACACCGCAAAACTTCAGCTAAAGAAAATGAGGCAATATTGGAAGCGTCGTGTCTTTTGACTACGATGTGATGATACACTATGAAGGTAACGTGGCTGCACAACGCAGAGAGGGTTACGTAAAAGCATGCATAAAAAATCGCACTTCGTCCCAAGCTCAGGTGGTAACTCTGGGAACCGACTGTCCTTGCGAGCTAATAAAGGTTGTTCGTATCGTACGTTGCTTTGTTTTGTTATATGCTAAAGTGTGGGTTTTAGATGCACGTTAAAGAACAGAAGGTGGTCGAAACTGATTCGCAGTTCTTTACTACAGCGTCTCTCATGGCCGCTGTGTTGCTATGGGGCGTTAGACCATATATATTCATTTATTTGAAACTTCCAACTAAAGTTACCGTAATTTGTGCAGGGAGACAGTGGCGCGGTTACAATGCTGAAATCTTGCCTGTTTTTTTGTGCAGCTCGCCGTTAACCATGGCGTCTCTTCACTTCATCGCCTGATTGCATTCGACGCCAAGGATGCCCTCTGGACGACCTCGACACTTCATGGCTTCTTGACAGGAGCCTGACTGTAGCTGCGTGTTCGCAGGTTTCCCTGTCTGCCTTCCGGTAGATTGCTACGCCTTGTCCAGTCTCGTTCGAGCTCGAATAAAGTTGGATAATCCAGGCGAAAGTCACCCTGGCCTCCACAATCACTGAATTCCCGCCTTTCGTGACGTCACCACCAGCAGCGGATAACCAAGCCATGCAGCTATCGCATTTCTTCAGTGTGCAGGAAGACAGCTAGCGGCGTGGCTACGATGCTGAAATCTTGCCTGTTGTTTGTGCGGGCATGGTACTTTGACGATGCCTACTGCTTTCCCTCAAGTGACAGCTTTTTGCTGTTGTTCCCTTGTCCACAGAGCGGCGATTTGTCATTCACGTAAATGACAGTTCAACTAATGCATCGCATCACCCGCCTTTTATTAAGCTGGGATACTGAGTTCAATACTGGGCCCCGTTCTGTATGGAGCATCGTCTGCCCCTCTTACATAGATACCACCGATAACGTTCGCTCTGTCGCTAACATGCTTGCCCAACTGCTAGATAGTTCGAGATATCTAGAGAAAAACTAGAGATATCACCGATCTGAAACTATCTGTAGACTATAGGTTTACTGCTTTCGAATCACGTCTTTTTCCCCTTGAACTCTCATCATCCGCTTCCGGTAACACGACACTTTCTGGCCGTCTGCGGAAAGAAATTGAATCGCTTAAGGCTACAGTCAACAGTTTTCCATTCCCAAACACTAGCCCGCAAAACAGCCCGACACGGAACAGCCTGAAAGCACGCCAACATAATCGTGTATAATATTCCTGATTGCCGAGAACCTTGCGATGAAACCGAGCAAAACGTCTTAGCAGCCTTTGTTCACCTGCTCTTGGTAATGAAATTCCAGGTGAGGTCATCGAACGTACGCATCGTGTAAGCGCCTTCGTCGCCCTTTGGTGTAGTCCAATAAATATTAAGTGTTCCTGAAATAAAAGCTAAAGAAAAATACTGTCTTCTCGATCAAAAATAAGGCCTATAGCAACATATCTGTGTCTGAAGATTTCTCGCCCAGTGCGCGCCTCTCAAGAAAAGAAGTTGCTAGCCTGTGCTAGAAGTCTGCCTCAGTTCCCTGCAATTTGGGTTACGATATAATGAGCTTTTCGCTAACAAGGCATGCTACGTGTATGACGCCGATATGAAGAGTGCGAAAGTTTTCGAGCAGCCTGCTAATGGCGACGACTCTCACGAAGCATTGTCGCCCACAAACACAAGCACTGCTACAGCTACAAACTCCGCCTCATTAATAGAGTCTTGGGAGGGGACGTGGTAGACTGCATTTCCTCGCAATGCGTCCATTTGACTGACTAACGCTAGGTGCATTATTAATGAGCGCGAATCATTACACTCCCCTGCAGATACTACTAGCACTAATATCATCCCTCTAACAGAAACCTGGCTTAGCACTGCTGTACGCAACGATGAGATATTTCATGACTCGTCCTGTTTCGCAATCTACCGTCGTGTTGGCACTGAACGTTAAGGGCGAGGCGTTCTACTCGACATATCTAATACTTTCGAATCATTTCGAGTTACCGTTAAGACTGACTTAGAAACTGTCTGGGCATGCGTTGTATTCGGGCGCCAGAAAATAACACTCGGCGTTTGTCATCGTCCTCCCAATAAGCCTTCTAGCTTTGTTTAGAAATTACGCGATGTACTCAGTTCCATTCCAACACGGTATCCCTCGTCACCGACAGTGTTGGTAGCTGATTTTATTTTCCTTGTGTAATATGGTCGCCTGGCCCACCTGCTTTGTCAACGACGAACAACAAAGTCAGGAATTAATTCACTTCTGTCTTTTTTTTTTTCTTTTTTCGCGACTTGCACTTCAGCCTACTCGCGTGACTAATGTCACTGCGAATATACTTGACTGAATTCTTACTACTCGAGCTGATCTTGTTTCCGGCTTATCTTACTTAAGTGGATTAAGTGACCATTTGGCTCTTTTATTTTATCTTCGCATTCTCATCAGGAAGACAAAGCTGTCCAAGCGCATCAGGAATTTTATAACAGCTAATTTTGACAAAATTAACACCAAGCATACCCATTATTCTGAGTTTCATGGGTGGCTTTGATAACAGAAGCGTTGAAACTAATTGGAACCTGTTTGAGCAATGTTAATGAACTAACAGATAAGCATATCCCACTGCGCAACATTTTATGACGTTCTGGTAGGCAATGGCATAACAGCCACATAAGAAGATTATCTAATCAAAAATGGTGGCGATGTTGCAGCAGGCGAGGTTAGCGTGGCATACGTAGCCGGCAATTGTTCCTCCCGGGCCTCCTGTGAGTGTCACTATGTGTGCCACCAGCTGTCGAAGAGCCCCGTGTCTCGCGTGAAAGCGAGACGTAGTCTTTGCATTCGCTTCCCGGTTGCCGCGGGCCCTCTGGGTAAAACGTCGTCTTCAAAGGTCTTGTGCGAAAGACCATTCTTTTTCACGCTGCCGACCATCGCTTTTCTTTCTGTGTCAAACTGCGGGCATAGCCAAATGAAATGTTCGATGTCGCCGATATCGCCACAGAAGGCACCGAGCGGGGAAGCGCATCGCAATCTATCGCCTTGAAAAGAACTCGTCATCCACCGTTCGAAGGAATAAATATGAGGGAGCAAATAACGAAACTATGTATCTGCCTTCAAACAAGCCAACACTAACTTCCAGCAAGACACGTTACCAGCTGTATTCACTGACAACCCATGCAAGTTTTAGCACGTCATCCATCCTAACTATGACATCACGCTTCGTTTAGTCGACAATAATGGCACTGCTATTTGTGATGTTGCATGCACGATATACCAGAACAACCCAGCCGTTGGCTAGTCCCATGTCGGAACAGAGAGGCCATGCCTCTCTGCTCGTTCACGGGCCCTCTGGACAGCCAGGAGCTGGACGTCTTGTTTCGGGTCTGTGATGGCCTTCATCCAGTCTTGTTGGAAAACTTGTTGGCACTGGCGTGTCGCGCCGCATCAACAAAAGTCTGCGTTCCGGATATGTTCTTTAAGAATTTCTAGCCCTCGCCAACCTTCGACCTTTATTGTGTTGGGGGTGGAAATTTCTTGGAAACGGTTCTACAATAAAGGAGTGCCTTGTTTGAATGTCAAGTTGCATGGTATGTCCCTGATGTGAGCTAGGACAGAGGCCTGCCGCATCCAGCAGCCTTCTGCCTGCTTTGGAGTTTCATAATCTAATAAATTGTGCTGATCTTTGTGCTTCTATTAACTCCAAAGTTGTGTACTCCCAACGTCATGAGTTTCTCTGGGCTAGCCGTGATTGGCACGCCGATCACCCTTTTGACACTTTTGCGCATAAGCTTGTCTAATTTATCTATTTCCGTTTTGGTCCAACTGAGGGCCGCGACTATGTAAATGACATGGCTCATGAGGAAAGCGTGGTGAGCCCTAAGGAGTATATCCTCGCCTATACCGCCTTTCTTGTTGGACACTCTCATAATTAATCTAATATGTTCTCAGTTTTCGTGGAGAGATGGGCTATAGTCTTAGCGTTGCAGCCTTTTGAGTCTATTGAAAGCCCTAGTATTTTGATAGAGTCTACTCTCGGGATGGTGTGCTTATCTCTGGTACGAACGCTAATAGGCACCTGATCGAGTGGGATGAGTCCCCTAGCACCTCGTCTAGCCTGTCTGTACAGCAGGAGTTCCGACTTTTCAGGCGAGAGTGCCAGTCCCGCACCTTCCAAGAAAAACTCTAACATCCAGAGCCTCCTGTAGAGCTTGTTCGACCGTTGCCGCCGATCCTCCAGGACACCAGATTCTGATATCGTCATCATATAATGCACGACCTACGTAAAAAATTGCTGCAAGGCTTTGCGACAACTTGCGCATAGCTATATGAAACAGAATGGGTGAGAGAACTGCCCCTTGGGGAGTACCCCCGTTTCCGAGTGTGAAAGATTCCGAGACTGATTGCCTCAGCTTTATGGCCGCCGTCCTGCTCTCTAGAAAGGATGCAACGAAGGAGAAGAATTTAACTCCTAAGTTCAAGGCCGATATCTCCTGAAGGATATCTCCTGAAGTCATGTGCTTTTGTATCGAAGGCCTTGTATAGGTCCAGTGCGAGGACCCGTTTTACATCTTTGCTTTGACAGTCAATTATCTGTGTTTTGAGCAGGAGCATGACATCCTGCGTTGAAAGCAAGGGCCTGAAACCAACCATATTATATGGGAATAGTTCATTCCGCTCGATATGTCTCGATACTTTGTTATGCACTGTATGTTCCGCTACTTTGCTAATGCAATATATTCAGTGGCTGCCCAATGATGCCGGCATTGCCATCACGACATCGCACGCAAAGTTGCAGCGCTTCGCCCATCCTTGAGGAAATAGGCCGGCAAGCAATGAACAATTCAGAACCTACCGTTGCTTGGACGCAGTTACCAGGCTAGCTTATGCCACGGCCCAGACCAGCGCACAGATGAAGTAGATATATAGCACGCATCGATGTGTTCCACACATTGGGCTGCTAACTTCATCGATTGCGATTAGGTTTGCATAACGTCGCGAAGCGAGTCAGGTCCAGCACCTGGAACTGCAGGTGCTCGCCGTTATCGTTATGCTGCATAGCGCGTCATTCAGTTATACGCAGGAGAGACGAAGTTTATAATCGTATCTGGAAAAAGTAGCCTAGCTGCGGGCCCGGTGTTCTGCGCCAGGCGAGACTGTGATCGATGAAAGAAAGGGAGTGAAGCCATATGCAGCCTACAGTAACCTCTAGGGCACTCCTTAAAGGAGCAATTAAGAGAAAAAAATAATTTGAGTCGTATTAGTAAACTGTGCTTCCACAAAGCCGAAAAAAAAACGACACAGTTATTGCGGCAGTAGGCCAAATGAGCCGGAAAACACGGGTGGCGATGCCGCCTTAATGTTCCCGCACCATCTCGTCTTGACATCATGGATTTTCACGGCACCTCCTCGTGCCTATAGTTAATCTTTTTATCGTTCAACACTGACTACACTGTATTCCGAAGGAGCGAGAGCCTAAACTTAGCAAGTTTCTATATCTTTTACAGAAGCAAAACGACTCAAATAAAAAAAAAGAAAAGTAGATTGAAATCTGTGACGTCACATTCACGTGGCAGCGCCGGGTTGTCGGCGACAAAATTAAAATGACTGGAAGCTTCGCCTTAATTTTTCTTTCAAATAGTTAACCTATTATCGCGAAATCAGCAAAAAGATAACGTCTTGAAATAATACGCTGTCAGTTTAAATTGTTTTAGCTTTTAGTGTCCATTTAATGGCCGTCTGAGTGGCCTTCCCAGAGGGCCTTGGTAGCGATCGCTGTTGCGAAGCTATGGTCCTTAGCGCTTGAGACGGTAGACGATAAAGCAAGATAGACCTTCGCATTCATAACCCACCAAAAGCAAATGCCGATAATCGACTGCCAAGAGAGAGAATATGTTGTTCAAGATCAATTCGTCTTAGCGGATGAGAACCGACTGAACGTTAACGGCGTTCTCGCACGCAGAAGATGTCGGCATTGAGAAACAAAGCGAAGATGTCTTCGCAAAGGTGCCTGAACCATTTATTACGCCAGTTGTACGGATACTTAATGAATTGAACAGCTCCAGTGCTCGCGTTCTCGTATCTGCTTCTTTTTTTTTTTTTTTCAATTGTTCTCACCACACCGAATCTGTTTTCCCCGCAGGATGTTTTTTCCTCCCCCGAGTAAGCTTCCTTCTCTACGGTTTGGAACCAGTTGTGCTCCGTTGGTAAAGTCATGGCAGTGCTGCTCCCTTGAGGACATCACTGCCCATTCTTTACCTGTTTTCCTTCTTCCTTTTTTTAATCACAGGCGGCCACCGCTGTGTTTTCTCCCACGTATACGAGCACTCCGTGCGCAACACATAATTAGATTGCACTTGTGTGTACCGAGCGAGTTTGCGCGCGAACTTACGAGAGCACTCTTGTCCTACGTATTGTTTTACGTGTTCTTCAGAATTATTTGCAGAGCGTGCGTGCGCCTCGCCAAACAAAGCCAAAGCGTACGACCAGGTCTTCCAAGCAGTGCAGTGTAACGCAGTCGTCTCACGCGAGACACTCCGCTGTAACTTCATCGCTGTATAAAGCAAGCCCAGCAAAGTATCAATGTAGCACTAGGGGCATACTGCGCCTTTACGACACCACGCGGTATAGCAGGCAGGCGCACTTATACGTCACACGTTCAATGTGCGCAGTACATAAAACTATAGTCGTTCTCCACGCTGCACGACCCGAGTTTTGGTCCCGCTGGTGCTTACTTATGCACGTCTCCCGTGACTGCGCGACCACCCACCTGAAAGGACCGTAAACGCGGTTACCGGCGCGTTTTCTAGAGCTGTCTCCTCGCGCATAATTGCTGCGTTTCCGGCGAGCAGTATATACAAAGAGCGCGATTTGCGCGAACTAATATTGCTTGATGGCTAAGGTGGAACACGGCGAAACGAACGTAGTGCCCAATCACACACACGGAAGAGGGAAACCACCGCCTGTAAATTAAGCGAGGGTAATATTACGTGAGTAAACGCACTGACGGTGTATTTCATCCAGCAGTGTCAAAGTACGAGGCACAGAAAAAAAAAAGAATAAAAGAACCAGACCAGAGAGAAGCGCACTTACCATATTTCGCTGAATCCCGTTACGATCACTGAAATTTTCGCCAGGTCGTAAATGCGGCAATTTCGCACATGCTTTGAAAAGTGACACTGCATAACTGCAGCTCCGGCGTAACTAGGTACACTAGGCACGTTCCTGAAATACATCCTTTCTCACTGGCACGATTACCGCGTGACGTAAAGCGGAGACTACGCGTTTCCCGCTTAATACAATTTTATGCTAGGACTACGATTTAATCTCGTCACGCACCGATACGGCTGGTATTGTCGAGGGTAATGGGCGTGTTTTCTCCGCTATTACTCAATCTGCTTCGGCACCGAAAATATATCGGGGATGACATGAGCGTCTTGGGTTTAACGAAGCACCATTTTGTATGCATATCAGGCTGTGCATTATTAAAGAAATGTCACTCGTAATTTTTTTTTCCTGTACGGTGCAAGCCTGAAACAAGTGTCTTTTGAAATTACACAAAAAGAGCATTGGCCTGCAATGTAATATAATGCATGTTAATGCCCAAATCAGTATACAAGGGCAAAAATATCTAATCCACAACTGCTACTAACATTATAAGAACAATTAAGCGCACGTTCACTGAGAGAAATGAAATGTTTGGTACTTTGAACGAGCGTGTATAGCATAAACCATCCTGTGTAACAATCACTGTTCCTTTTCTTTGTGAGCATTTTGCCATGAGTATGGAGTGTGCCATTCGCATGGATAAATGGGCAAGATATTCTTAGGAGCGACGCAGGTCGCAATACCTCCAGCAAATTTCTAACGCTCCATTTCTATTTCTACGTGAACTATTAAGAAGACTTATACACAGCCAACTTCCCGTGTTGGCATAAGCGCTTCTCACTAATTATCCGACCGTCAGCCCCCGCAGTTTCCCGGTGACTGCTCAACAAAATACTCTCGTTCTCTTGAACATCCACGTTTCCGTGCGTCGTCTTGAATGCATTAAAATTATGGGGTTTTACGTGCCAAAACCACTTCCTGATTATGAGGCACGCCGTAGTGGAGGACTCCGGAAATTTCGACCACCTGGGGTTCTTTAACGTGCACCTAAATCTAAGTACACGGATGTTTTCGCATTTCGCCCCCATCGAAATGTGGCCGCCATGGCCGGGATTCGATCCCGCGACCTCGTGCGCAGCAGCCTAACACCATAGCCACTGAGCAACCACGGCGGGTAGTCTTGAATGCATCTTTTCTTTCCTACGATTGTGCCAGCAATGTTCTGTTTCAGTATTTCCGGCGAAGCAACGATCTTCCGCTCCTTGACTGCAGAATTGTTTATGCCAGAGCACGAAACGCGTGATGCCTATCGATTATGCAATCATTGAACAATACATCGTCCCTGCCGCAGCCCACGCGCGTCTTGAACACATGGTCGAGACAGCTACGGCTGAAAAAAAAAGAAGTAAAATTGATCACACCTACGGCTGATACTTCCACAGCAAATACGCCGTTAATGCTGCTTACACCGCAAATGCGTTTTCTTCGTTATCACCTGATGTATCACACCGGCACACATTAAAGCGGGTAGCTTCCGTGCATACCACACGGAAGACGGTCGCGCTAATGACGACGTAACAATCCACCGACTTAGCCTACAAAAGTTACTAGAAGGAACTGCGGCGAGCCAGCGTTGTAATTATGGTTAATATCTGGATTTTCTTAAACATTGTTCTTCTATCTTCAAACAGATTTGTGACTTTCCAAACTTATCCTTTTCGACAAAATAATGCGTTGTATATGCAACAATGCGCAATGATTATGCATGTGAACCGAGTCTTATTGCTTCTGTGCTTAGAAAAAATAGGGTCCCTTCGAACTTTAGGCCTACGAAGACAGGTAAAGTGTAGTAAATGAAGTTACAAGAACGTCTAAAGCCACAGGCCCGGTGATCAGATAAGTCCATGTATTAAGCATCCATGTCCATGTCAATCTTAGTAGTCGCGAAGAAGCTGAGACAAGGTGTAAGAGATGCGAGGGGAGCCGAGGGTCTTCGCTGTTCATGATGTCGTTTGCTAAATGTCTGCGTAGGTGTGAGAACTTTTTTAAGTTTTTACACAGTGACTGGTAATACTGCCGGCCCCTATACCTGTTTATTCAGCCGATTAAGGTGGTGACGAGGATGAAGTACTCCCAGAAACACACGATGCTGCATTATTAACGGAATGTATCTGTTGAACTTTCTTTTGTCAGCGTCGTTCTGTCATCTCGTGACGTGCTGCACACCTATCGAGCTATTTCGGCGGCGGCTGTCGTCTCCCTAACCCTTCGTTCACGTCAACCCAGACATCCCGCGCCAGCAGAAACCAACGTGCAGGCTTCTTCAACTTTCATCGACGCCATCTCTTTCAATTTTTTTTTCCTGTCACCACCATTCGCGCTGCATGTCCTCACCCGTCGCGACTGTTACCTTTGCTTTGCTGCCGCCTTGAATCGGCTTCCGAAAGCGTCCCCGTCGGAGTGTCTCTTGTGTTATTCCTAGCCTGTCCCGCAGGTCACGCCTCTTGGCTTTCGCTTCCACTGAACGCCTGCTGACCCGCCAGATCTCAACCCTCTCGCTACGGCTGCGGAAGAGTAGATAAAGCGGGCAAAGCTGTCACGACACATCATAACGGCCTGACAGTTCCATTAAAGTCGTTGCCTTGCGCGTATACCTGTGTGCACACGGGTGGACTCGAGTTAGTCTTTCTCGCCCGGTGACCAGCACTGCCCCTTTCTTTTTTTTTCTTCAGAAGTTCCTTGAATTATTCGGCGTCACTGTCTTCCTGGCTCCTTTTATTTTTATTTCTTCGTGTTCCATTGCAATTAGGAAACCTTTCGGAGATTGTACGAGTGGATGCACAAAGCGCCGGCTGTTTAGGACGCAGAAACGAGCGGCGAAGTTTCATCTGAGCCCTTCCAAAAGGTAATCTTCTCCTTGAAAGCTCCTAACGAGAAATCATTAAAATTGAGCTTATTCCGGACGGAACTTGCAATGTTGAAGTTCAAACTCCACAGCCATTTTGTGAGTCTCTATCCTGAGCACTTAAATCGACTCTCATTACAAAGCCAGTGTGAGCCCTCATTGAACGGTCGCTTACACCACTGTTCGTTCTTCCTTCCTCCCTCTTTTTTTTTTTTTTTTTTTTTGATGTGCTAAACGAACCGAAAACAGGGGTCCTTTCACTATTCCTGCTAGTTACCGCTCCGCAAAAGAGGCGGCATTGAAACAATACCAATTGACTCATTTGAGAGTATGCAGTTTGCACTTTGTAACAAAAGAGATATCAGCTTTAGTTTTACAGCGAAAGCACTAAAAAACGTTACATGCCAGTATTCCCAGTTCTATGAAATGACTGGATCAGTTACGAAGTTCGTATCTTAAATAAATCTGGGAAAACTTAGGAAGAATATGCAAGCAGATTTCGAAGTGTGTTTGTAAATTAAAGATTAACTCATATTGCTAAAGCCTGATTTTTAGCCAACTAAGCGTTGTATGAAACGCTTAAATAGTTAACCCTTTTTTTGGAAGCATCAAAATAGGCAAAGGTTTTCTATTTAGATTTAATGGGGGCCACTCAACAGCTGACATGTACGGAAAATTTGCAGTGTGTAAGTTAATTATGTGTTTTAAAAATAATTACTGAATTCTCGTCTTCCAATTATTATACGTTGTACGAGGTGTGTAGTTAGCTTCCTCTGTCTCCTCACTGAAAAATCTGAGAAATGTTGTTTATATTTCCTCCAAGTAGGAAGAATATTGTGAGTGACGAGCGATAAATGTCTCATCTGTGTAGGTCAATTACAGCCTTTGTAGAAAATACCCGCCGTAGTTGCTTAGTGGCTACGGTATTGGGCTGCTAAGCACGACGTCGCGGTATCGAATCCCGGCCACGGCGGCCGCATTTCGATGGGGGTAGCACGAGGTCGCGGGATCGAATCCCGGCCACGGCGGCCGCATTCCGATGGGGGCGAAAGGCGGAAACACCCGTGCACTTAGATTCAGGTGCGCGTTAAATAACCCCAGGTGGTCCAAATTTCCGGAGCCCCCCACTACGACTTGCCCGATAATCATATCATGGTTTTGGCACGTAAAAACCCGTAATTTAATTTTAGGCTTTGTAGAAAGTTACATATTGAAGCGTTCCAAAGTGTGATACTGCCGTTATCCGCAATGTTTCCCAGAGTCCTAAAAACAGCTGTGCAAAACACCAATGCTAAGTTAGGTAAGAATAGGGGGAATATTAGGTGTAATGTATGGCTTAACTTTTGCTTAAAGGCCAACTGAACGAAATTTCACTTTGGTTAAGTTTGTTATAAAACAGTAGTATACGCATACCACTGAACCAATCTTGGCAAAGTAGCAGCGTTTGAACACCAACTAAGCTGATGATGCGTGCACCTGGGGGTGTCACTATGACGTTAGTCCCAGCTCGCTATACGTCCGAGATTTCTAAGCGTACCGCTGACATAGGCTGGCTCGCGCAGCCACGCCTTGGGAACCACAGAGGCCAATCGGAGCACGCGGTGGTCTGGGCGCCTCACAAGGGGAGAGGGTTCCGCAACGGCGGCGGTATCTGCGCTATACAGCAGTGTGGCCTCCGAGCTTGTGGAGCTCCTGCCGACACCGCGCCTTAGGTCACGCATCATTTCCAGAGAGCGGTAACGGCTGTGTGTGTGTGTGTATGTGTTTTTTTTTTTTTCAGTATCAGTATGAAAGAAAAAAAACGGCTATTTTTGCAAGTTTGCCGTGATGCTCGCGGTCGTATTTCAAACGTCAAATTTTGCGCGGGGGTCCCTTTCCCTCTACGTTAATCGCAAAGCAGGCCTTTTACGCGGTCCGAAATTTTTTTGCAGTTGGCCTTAATCTATAAGAAGCGTGGCAAACAATTACTGAGCCATCGTTCTTTTTCATGTTTTTATGCTGCATAAGGGGTTGTTAGCTGATTTTTTTTTTCGATGTCCTTGGTGAACGGAAGAAGACACCTTGTTCATATTTGACCAAATGGCCAGTACAAATGGCGTATAGTTAAGGTTCTGGCGAAGTAAAATTTGTGGGGATGAATTACCGCCTTTGTAAACATTCCTTGAGAAGTGCTCGAAAACGTTATATGCGGGCAAAGTTTCAAGCGGACCGATCATATGCATACAACATTTTGAAGCACATAACTTTATTAGAGGCCACTAAAATTCTTATTGCAACTCCTAAAAGAAGAAGCAGCTTCGCTGGAAATTGGGTTGTGAGTTTGTAAGGTCAGACAAGCCTGCTACTTTTTTACAGAGATAATCCTATATTCAAAGTCCGACAGCTGCTTACGTTATACCATCCTTATACAAGTGAAGCACACCTGTCGGCTAGATTTTAGCATTAGTAGCAATTATCCAAGCCACATACTTTATCGAAATCTTCTCATCTCACGATGTTTTACTATTATGTTATTACGTCAATTAAGAAATAGCCGTCACCATTCGAGGGTACTACATCTCATTCTTTTATTGTCATTTCAATTTTAGAGTAAAGTAATATTGATGGTATATTTCGTGACAGTCAAAGCAATATTGCATTCGGCTTATCGAGAAAGCAGCGCTGAGATACATCAGAAATTATATTCACTTCTTACATACCAATGAAATGCAACCAGAGTGAAGAAAGTAAGGTTTACTTTCTAGCAGTATCGACATATGCGTTGTAAACGTACAGCATTTGATAGTTATCGAGTACCACATACGCGCGCGCACGCGCGCACCCGCACACACGCACGCGCACACGCACAGTTTAGCAAGCTATACAGAACGTGCCATATGCCACTGAAACTCAAACACTAGCCGTATAGCTGTGATGCTCGCGCTTGAAAAGCAGTGCTAATACCACGTCCCCGGTCATCTTACAGACTGGTCCGGCAAAAAAAAGGACAGTGCGCTCATTATATTCTGCTGAGATCGAGTGCCATGCACGCACCATTTGCGCTAGGCTAGACTCTTTCTGTGGTTAGAAGCAAAAGAGACCTGCCACGCATACTTTTTTGAATGCGTCAGTCATCGTGTGTGCGTGTTTGTATTTGCGCGCACATACGCAAGCTCGCGCGCGCCCACATTTGTGTGTGTGTGCGTGTGTGTGTGTGCGTGCGTGCGTGTGTGTGCGTGTGCGTGTGTGCGTGTGCGTGTGTGCGTGTGTGCGTGTGCGTGTCAACGCGCGTGTTTGCGCCCGAGCGGACGCTCGAACACAAAGCGCACGGCACTTCCAAATCGTCCCATCGATTTTTTCATCACGGCTGTTAAAAAAAACGAGGGTAACGCTCTTTAGCAATGGTAATAGTCTCTGCTTCTAATGCTTCATCTTCTGTTTGTCTCCACTTGACGACGATTGTCGGCTGCGTGCGGCGGCACTCACGAACGATTTGAACAAGGCCAACGTCTACACAGGGCGTTCGGAGCACCGAAGAAATGACAGCGTCACTGTAAAACGCTTGGAGATTGCCACTTTTCTCGGCGAGCTGATGCGGTGTACTTATACTTTTAAGGAAGTCTAATGAGGTGCGAACGAGAAGAAGCACTTGTCTTATCCTTTCTTAACCTCGCGCACTCGTTTTTTTCCCGTTCTGTGCGTGCGAAAAGTAACCATGCGAAACGAAGAACACATACGTGCTCACGTAATTGAAGCGTTTTAAGAAATGTCTGTGCGAAGATTTTAGTTGATTCTCTCAGTGGCTCAGCAGCACGTGGTTTACTAAAGGCGCTTACATCTGCAACGGCATTAAACGCGCTTTATGCGGACGCGCCGCGATGAGCGCAATTCGTGCATAGAAGACTCAGCGAGTGGCTGAGGGGGAAGGGGGGGGGGGGGGGGGGGGGACGGCTACGCATGCCATACGACAAAAGCGTGCCCCGGCATACAGTTTTATGAATGCGACAGCAAAGCGCATCACCGTTCCGCATCATTATAATACCTATGTGCCAACAGTGACATGAATTCAGAAAGGCAACATCTGGTCTCAGTATATCGCCCTCTACTGCACTGAAGCCATGCGTGTTCGTAGCGAAATATCCCCGTTTACATGAATATTGATACGTTGCCGTCACGTTTAAGTTAATGCGTGTTGCATTGAGCACATGATTTTTCTGTGAACCGAGGTGTCTCGAGGATTTAGGTTTACAGTGGGCTACCCAGTGGAAAGAACAGGAACTGGAAGCAGTGTTCCAGAGTAACCCCCCCTCCCCCTGCATGGGGGGGCTATTCAGTCAAAACCGTAACGCCAGGCGAATTCGCAACGTGACACGGAGGCAAAAGTTTCCGAGAGTAGAGCAAGTGATACTGTAACACTAAAGTGCACACATGTGCCCAGCAGCGAATGTTGCCTTTAAAAGAACAGCGCCCATTACCAGAAGGAATGGGAGTCCCATGGATTAGCTATTATCTAATTCTTTAAATTTTTATTTAGGAATACCTTACAGCCCTTTGCAAATGCGTTGGGTGAGGGGAGAGTATACGGTTACATAAACTAAAAACAAACGTTATTCAAAGCAACAAGCCAAGAATATCAACGTAAGAAAAGCACTACTGGTACAAAGCAACAGCGCGCGACGTCGAAACAGTCAATACAAAAATTCGATTAAAATGCAAAGTAAATACAAGCGGAATTACACACAGGCGGAATGATATTACATGAAGATATTTGTATTATGGAGTGAGCATACAAACGCGAGGGAAGACCTATCAACTGGTGAATCACCGCAATGCAAAGTGAAAAGAAAAGGAAACACGAGAGACAAAAATAAACTCTGTCATCGATGATAGGCGGCAGGTTAACAGATTATGAAAAGCGTGGGAACTCGCACGGTATTAGTTCAGAAAAATAAATAATGAACAAAAGACACGCACGGGATTTATGCAACTTCCCAGAAGACGTCACGTTGTGGACAGCATAGATTATACACCACAAGTAGTATGTCTGCGCATACAAAGCGCTTGTACATGCGCGCATCTGCGAAGTGTGAGGCCGCAATATATATATATATATATATATATATAGGAAAGCGCCGCCACGGCGGCCGCATTCCTGATAAGTGTATTGCAAGTTGGCATAGAATTTACTGTGGAAAATACAGAGAACGGGTTGTATACAGACGGAGTGCATACAGTGGTTCAGATGAGGAGGCAGCGTTTGATGCCATTAGTTACTTCGCATGGCGCCCAAATAGACTTAAAATCCATTTGCATTCAAAGAACAACCAGAGGAAAGTTCGCCTACTGCACCCTTAGGTGACAGAGAAGTTATTGCGCAACTTGCTGCAAGTCAGTGAGCACAGAACGCTGCTGTGACCTGTAACAGCGGCGAAGATTTAAAACGAACTTGAGACTTAAAGGAACTGCTGTAACTTTAAGGAACATAGATTTGAAAATGAACTTAATCTGCATACGCAATTTCAAGGGTACTTGCTCTTCTTTAGGCTGCGATCTGCAAAGCGGAAGCGGAAGTAATGGCTTCCGCTTTAACTCACATACGGTCTTTGGGTAATCTCATTCTGAGAACTTCGGAACCCCTTCTCCCTCTCCTCATCATCATCCACCATATTCTTCTTTCATTCCCCTTCCCCCTTGACAGAATAACTGGTTAAAGCAAAGTATATCTAGGTAACCTCGCTGCCCTTCTTATTATTAAGCTTTTTTTCTTATCTCTCTTTGTCGTTCACGAACACTTAAAAAAGCACATAGTGGGTCACTGAAAGTAACAACATAACACGCAGCTCCGCGGGACGTTGCACGACCTCGTGAAAAAAAGATTGCTCCCGACGTGCCAGCTGCGGGCGACCGGTTTAGTTACAGGGCTCTAACAACGTATTCAGAGAGCATTTGTACCGCAAGCCTGCTCATCTGCCGGGTACTCGCGTTTCGGTTCCAACGTGAAATTACACGTCTTCTCGGGAATACACCGCTCACGTGCCGACGAAACCGTTATACGTCGGCTCCCTCTGATGGCTGAGGGCAGCATTAACTTGTCCTCGCGAAAGCGACGACCGACAACGTCATCCAACACTTGTGGTTCTGGTTGTCACGTCTTGTGTGCCAGCTTCACTCGCGTTAAAGCATTCTTGCTTTCCTTTCCTTTCTATCTTTATCTTTATCTTAAGGCTTCTCATCGTGCACGAGTCACGTCCTTTCGCACCAGCGAGTGTGTAACGAAAGGGGCCAAATCGCTTAAAACGACTTTAATGTGGCCGCAGGTCGTAAAGAAGCGCGGTGGGTACGAGTCCAGCATTAGGAGGAACGTCTTTAATGCAGAAAGAACGGATGGGAACCGCACTTTTGTCTGACTGTGGTGTTCCAGTTTCACGGTCGGTTAAATCCGGGTCGGGTTTCCGACGACCGCACAACGAGCTATTTCAGCGCTCGTTTACGTCGCACGAGCTTGAGAAAGACTTGGGCTCGAACTCAGTTACAAAGTGGCATTTACGTTCGTTGTTCGCGACACACACCGCCTCTTCTGTCTTTAGCAGCCGTTCAAAGACAATTCCCGGAATGTTGCAGAGCTTCTCCTTTTTAACAGCGGAGCTGTTTAAGTAAGCTTTTAGTTCCGCCGTGGAGCGTTACCAGAAACCTTAGCCCAGCTGTGCGCCGCCTCGAGTTGCCTAGTAACTACTTGCGAGAGCACCGAGCAACGTAGCCTCCTCGCAGCCCACGCGCGTAGGGCGGAGTCGTGGTGTCACAGGCGAGTAAAAGCTCGGAACTTTACTCGGAACAGCCGGCGCGACGACACACCTCTCGCCTCCTCTACTCCGTGTGTACATTCTGCTGCCATGGGAATAGACCAAGAAAGTCTGGACGCCCAAAAAAGAAACGGCTTACCAGGAAGAGCCCCGTACTGCCAAGCGAGAAGCGATGCGTCGCCGCCGCAGCTGCGCCTGTGAAGAGGCGACGCGAAGTCGAGGACCCCGAGTTTCAGTCCAGGGAACGCGAGAGTCGGCGCCTGAACGCTCGACGTCGCCGTGAAAGCGATCCAAGCCTGCGACTGCTCGAAAACGTCCAGCGTCAAGCCCGCCGAGACAGCAACTTAGCAAAACCTAGCATAACCTCGCCAAACCTTGAAACAACTTAGCCAAGCCTACCAACAACTTAGCGAAACCTAGCACAAGCTCGCAAAACCTACAAACAACTCAGGCAAGTGACGTAAAAGCTAGGTGATCACAAGCTCCGCTGTTGACTCCAGCCTTGCACCACTAGTGCAAGCTGCGCACGCTTTTTATGTATATGAAGTCGGAATAGAAGTAAGTGAGGAGCACACGAGTTGATGCGCAAATAACGCACAAACAAACCGCGACGGCAGCCAAGAAAGGAAATAGATTGTACTGCTGTCGAGCGTTTTTTTCTCCTTTTCCCCCCTCTTTTCTTTTATTTGGGCACAAACATATATGCACAAGCCTGCACACTCTGTTTCACTTCCAATCTCTGCCACAAGACGCATAGTCGTATCGCTTAGCTTGGTCCCATAAACGCGAATGGATGAATTTCGGTAACACATTCGCTGGGACGCGGATGAATTGCTCAACAAGTATAAGTAGGGGCATATCGAATGTGGTGCTCATGTCAGGATTACTGCTTAAGTGTAGATAACCTTAGCGTCGACCAGCTTTATTAGCGCAATTGCAATACGTTTCTTGAAAGCAATGTCACAAAGGTTAGTAACTAACTTTAATGAGTGACAAAATTAGCTCTATCTATATTAGCAACTTGCTTGCTTATGATAACCAGCTAAAGCATTGCTACTAAATCATTCTGGCGAGGTAATCAAAGTTATGCTGCTGCTAGCGCATAAAAAGAAAAAAAAAAGGACCGACAGGAAAGAAAAGCAAAGACGTCCGTAGAAGCAAAATACGAAGGAAAGCAGGATTTCCAGCATCCAAAGGCGGCAGCTTCAGCTGATAACGAATGGTTTTTTTTTCCTTTCCAAATCTCGTGCTGTTACATTACTACATCCAGGACGAGAACTTCATCACCGTAATCTATACGGACAAGAAACCAATGATGAATGCAGAGATAGGCAACCCCTATCATGAAGCGAAAATGTGTGGGTGAGTTTTCTTTTTTTACGTGTTATCATTGCTATCTGGTATGCAAACATAAATGAACACTCAGAAAAAGGACGAATAGGAAAGAGCCGCCTAATAACAGTTACCAGTATTTATCTCCACAACGTGGGCCCTAGAGATGAAAGGGGTGAAAATAACGAAGTCGGAGCAAAACAGGGAAGAGCAGATATTGCAAAATTATAGGGGTGTGTGAATACTTGGAATACGAAACGAGTAGTCTGTGCAGTTTGGTTCACGCTCGACTCGACTATTCGCTATCTATTCGAAAATGTCGAGTGATTGTTTATGTTAGGCTACAAGAGACAATGTTTATTGGAGTCTTCACTGGTAAAAAATCGATTCAAATGGCGACTGTTCCGAATAATTGTGGAGTTCGAGAACCGCGATTGTTGCACAAAGGCATCATTTCCTGAGCAAACACACAGGGAAAACAACGTTGGTTCAATAGCTTTCAACCGTTAAACTTAACATGCTTCGCCTTAATACAGCCGAATAATTTGTCGGGATTAAAGCAAGGCAGTTTATTATTTAACCACTCTCCCCATGTTCGCATTCCTTTAAAGCAAAGCGGGGCGGTAACTACGTATTACACTAAGAGCCACGACGAAGTCCACTACGACCATATGGCGAGGCGCTGTTCCTTTGTATTATTAGTGTTATTTTTATAGTGCGACATATATTATCAAATGTCACTTGTTTCTCGTTTATAAACTCCTGAGTGAACAAACAGAACAGTTGTGAACGTTTCACGTATCAAATAAATTACATAAGCCCTTCGCTTACGAAGCAGATAGCACGCAAGCTTTCTATTTCATTTTCTTCAAAAATAAGAACACTTGCGGCACTAAATTTTATATTCAAATGTTGATTTTCTCGAATAATTGTATTGGACTTGACTTGAAAATTTCAATATTCGAACACACCTACAAAAAATAACTATGCCGGTGAAATATAGCGCACACTATGCTACACACTGCTTCCAACAATATGCAGCAATCCCTCAAAAGCGCTGAAGATTGCATGGCTGTCCGACAGCCCCATTCTCAATTATCGGTGACTGGTTCATGGGTGCGAGTACCCTAAGCCACAGTTGCGTATACGGGAAAAGTTTGCCTCGCAAACTGGCTTTCTGATCGCGTGCCACTAGAAAGAGGCGAATGCAGCAAACAAAAAACTTATGGCCTTGAGGTGAAAATAAAGCACTCTCTCGCAATTCATTGTTTCTTGTTTTCATTTCTTTTTTAAGCCACGAAGCTTGAACGTTGTGTTATCGACGCAGTCTTGGGACACCAATATATTTCACAGTGAACCCACACGACACATCTTCAAGGCTGGCTATAGCTTAACTTACGTATAGATCACATGCGTCCAAAGACACGCCCCTTTGGTGTCTGACCTCGGGCACTGTCCTCCGCTCTATCAAACACAGAACAGCAACGCAACGAGAGAAGAAAATAGAAGATAAGAAGATATCAAACACGGAGAAGAATTTCGTAGCAGGTGTCGAAAGCGCTGGAAATTCCTGACCGCGCAGAGAAGGGTACGCGGAGCGGGCATCAACCGCCGGGAGCTTCATCAAAGCGCAGGTGCACCTTTCAAGTAGCGCCCGACACCGCTGGCCTCTCCCCGACACGACCCGCCAATCAATTACCCTAATCGACGGGCGCGGGCTTCGGAATAGACGACCAGCGCCGCGGACCGGCTGCGTCCAAGGGCCAAGTTGATCGCTTCAATGTATACTTAATGAAGAACATCGCCTGTTTAGTTTTAGACACTATATACCCGTAGATATCCGGCCGATGCGAAGGAGTGACAATGGCTTTGACCGCTAGTGGCATCGGGAACACGGACGCCTTCGCGACGCTATAAACATAAGAGGCCCCATGCACAGCACGCCGTCAGTGTTTTGCTCCATGTTTTCCGTTTGGCTATAACTGTCGTTGAGTGCGGTGTCGAGCAGGTAATGGGACTCGTGAAACAATTATGTGTTATTTTGTGGCTTTAGGAAAAGGTGGCTATAGCAAAAGTAAACTCAGTTGTTGGCGACGTGAGACAGTGTGATGAGACGGTGGAGAGGCCGCTGTCTCGCGGTAGACTTCCATTTGACAAGGATGATCGCGCTGATTATGATGACGGCGAAGGCGATAATGTGTTTGAAGAAATGAAGGATTAATACAAAACGACCCAAAAATGCGCGTAAATGCAGATGTCATATAACCGCGACAACCAAGCGAACATGATTCATTTCTCACAGGACCTGCCATAGTCCGCAGACCGGTTCAACTGTTTTCCGCGGCACGCAGCTTTTGTAGATGAGTTTCCTGTCTGCTGCTCTACCCCACAAGCTGTCGCTTTCTTCCTTTCTTCTTTCTTTCTTTCTTTCTTTCTTTCTTTCTTCCTACCTTCCTTCCTTCCTTTCTTTCTTCCTTTCTTCCTTTCTTTCT
The DNA here is from genome assembly GCF_023375885.2 of Dermacentor andersoni. Taxonomy (NCBI): domain Eukaryota; kingdom Metazoa; phylum Arthropoda; class Arachnida; order Ixodida; family Ixodidae; genus Dermacentor; species Dermacentor andersoni. Next base: position 130,365,307 of record NC_092818.1, read on the forward strand.
TGCTATGTACTTATTTATTTATTTATTTATTTATTTATTTATTATTTCGTCTGCGTTCTCGGAGCTGTTCGCTCTCCTTATTTTGCTGTGCGAAAGTCTTTGCGTTGAAGCAATGACATCGCTCCAACAACAATCTGTTTTTCTACACGCCATCTGGCTTCACGTCTGTGCGAATTTTCACCACAAGAAAACCATCTCTCAATGCGGGAACGGAGGAAATCAGCTTCCAGTTGTCACAACTAGTCCAAGAAGTAGATATATTGAAAGAGAACACTCAACAAAAACACGTACGAGAGGAACAGCGTGGTAAGCGTATGAACATGAAATAAAACATCAGGTATAGCATAAAATGCTATGCTGTAACTGATGAGTTTGGCTTCCACTTTTGTCGACAACGTGGCCGTTACTGTGAGAATGCGAAGTCTTGTTGTGTGCTACACCTTGTCTGGGTTGTTTATCGTGCGTGCCATGCAGCAGAGGAACTGTTGTACCCGGAAGGACTGGAGTGCCTTCAGTGAGAACTATTACGTCACCTTTTCGCCTTTTTAGAGGAATGCGTTCGACTTGCGATAGAATAACACTGACTAACCAGGAGGAGTGGGTGCCTAGGCATGGTGAACGCGGGAAATGTGGAAAGATATGTGCGGGCGCGCGCGCACACACCCACCCACACACACACACACGCGCGCGCATGCACACACACACACACACACACACACACACACGCGCGCGTACGCACGCGCGCACGCATGCGCACACACGCACACGCACGCACACACACGCACGCACACGCACACACACGTGCGCGCGTGCAAGCGAGTAAGCACGCAAGCGAGCACGCATGTTTCACAGATGTATAATAATAAAGAGGGACGAATTCTTGCGTAGAGCAGGAAAACATACCTACACTCATGCTTATCTTACCCTGATACCCAGCCGCATGTTAGAGCGAAGTAACATCGATGTCAAACAGATTAACGAACCTTCGTCGCCCAACAGGGTAACGACCGAGAGCATTACGGACAGGGAGACGAAGTTAATTACAACGTGGCCACAGGCGTGTCTGTCGCCGGGATGTCACCAGTGCCCGGTTCCGTGCTTGCACAACGAACCACGCGTCGCCACCTCCGTGCGCGATAGAGCCCGTAAGTTATCCCTAGGTCAACTCAGATTACACGTCGTTAATGAATCGCGCTAATGGGAACGCGAGATTTCGCCACTGCCAGTAACCTGCCTGCCAGTTACCGCAGCTTCATCTTCCACACACTCCCTCGAGTAAATAGAAAAACAAAACAAAATCGAGTGCCCAAGCCTCCAACGCGCGTATACATAAGCAGGGGCTATAATGTAAGACAGAATCTACCGCCGGGACACGGCCACTGGCTCGGAAAAGCCATCTAATGCACCGCGAACGCTGCTCTTCATATATAGCTTTGAAGCATCGGCATTGGTGTGAAACGCCGGCCCACCAGCAGTCTGTAATTTAAGGGTCCTAAGTATAGCCGAAAGAGGCGAAGTTGCACCGCACCGCCTCCACCGTCGGCGGATATGCACCGACGTTCACGCCAGGGAGACTCCGTAATATACACTCTGCTTGTTTCTCGTTTGAGGAGGCTTCCCGCGGTAACGGAGAAGGCTGCATACACTAGAGGGAGCGGTGGTTACCTCGTGACCGTTATAGACAGAGTATTTAACAGCAGAGGCTATAGGCAGAGCACATAAACAGTGCCGCTACATGAGGATACTACCGAACGCGCGCGGGCGTCGTCCAGGCTAGTTTTATTCCGCTCCGGGGAGACTCGGTTCGGCAGGTTTAATGTTGCGAGGCGCAATGCGCACGCTACGCCGAGGCGGCTAACGAGTGGGTATCGTTCCTTCTCTGCAACTCGCTATAAACACTCTTCTGATGATCCATTGCAGTGTGGCCGAGAGAGGAATCGCGCTATCGGGCATGCTTCGCAAGTACTGCTAGAGCTGCGCATTAGGAGGAAAAGAGAAACGACAAGAACGCCGGTATGCGTTCGTGGTTTGTGAAAGTTTCTCTGCAGGATTGATTGCGTTAGTGGTTCAAAATGGCGAGTTGGCACAGTTAGTACGTTAGCATCGTGCTGTTTGATTTTGACGATAACATTTTTAAGCAGAGCTTCGGAGAGAGGCATGCCTGCATGCCCTGCGTGAATAGTGCATTAAGCGCTGGCCCCGATGCGAGCACGTCACTTGCCGCTTCACTAAACCACGAACAGCATTGTTGCCCGCTGCACTCGATGCATTGCAGCGATGTACCTCTTCGATTTTAATGAGTCTGCGAAGCGCACATGGTCTGCAGGGCTAATATAAAGCAGTTTCGAAGAAAATTTATTTCATGTATCGCTACGCTTTAACATTTTACATGTCCATACCACGGCATGCGTTAACACTTATAGTGCGTACTACAAGCGGAAGTTCATTACACACTCGCGACGTAAAAAAACAAGAGGGAAACAAACTAGATCGTTGGATGGGAAGCCAATTAATCGCTGATCAAATACAAATACCTTCCCCATGGCGTACCATGTATACATGTCGACTGAAACCACAAACAACGAATTAAAAGGAGCGCAACATTCATGTGAAAAATAAAGTTGCGGAGGCGGTATCGGGCGTTGCCTTTATGTGCAGAAACTTACATGAATATCTGCATCACGTCACTGAGAAGTCGAGCTCAGTTATAAAGTTTATCACATCGTGGCAATATTGCACGTCTTTCACTCTTTCACAAGTTTTATCGACATTCAATTTTTCACGACGATTTCTTTCAGTCTCCTGCGGCCATTTCTTTCCACACCTCGATCACCCGTGCAAAGTTAAGCGCCCGACATGCCACTCCTTTCGTTTTGCAAGCTCACTCATATCACGCACCATAGCGGAACGGAATAATCTGACATCGCACATCGCTACTGAACATAAGATATGCAAGTGTCAGGAGCTACTGCACACTGAACATGCGGACTGACAGTTATGTTTTCTTTCTTAATCTTTTTACTATAGGTATTCACCGAAATTCATTTTGATCCTCTTTAGCGATAATTTACTGTTTCTGACTATTCTTCTGAATATTCCGTTTTGTGATTCTTGGTAATATACATGCTCTGTACTAATATTCAATGTATTGTAACTTGAATTCAGTGCACATGTATCATTTCTTTTTAGGTATGTTGTGTTACACTTGTAGTATTATACCTTCCTTTATAAACTTTCTTATTTTTATTATTGATTAATCTACAATGTTTAAGATAGCGTTAAGATTTTTCACTATGGTATGTTTACTAATTGTTGTAATACTCCTGTCTTGTATAAGCCCCACCCCTTATGTAATACCCTCTCTGAGAGTCTTTAGGGGTATTTGTTAAAATAAAATAGAATAAAACACTGTCAGCTGCCCGGTCCACTAACACAGCAAGCGGCGTCATATATACATCTCCATATGCACAGGCTACTGAACGTGTGCCTACCTGATTCCATGTGTCAAATCGCCCACTATACCATATTAAACTCCACTTTTCCGCATACACAACCTAACCCCAACAAATAGCAAACTACGAACAGCACGCACAACTACACAACCAGTTTTATCAGTGTTTTGTCTGCGACTTAAAAACGAATGTGAAAAGAAACGATGAATGTTTCACGAATGGGAATTCTAGAAGGCGTACGTTCACGCTGATGAGCTAAAGAAAGATCCACACACTCTTCGGGAAACTGGGAAAATCGAATTGTTTCTTCGGGCTGTTTCGCAACCTATCGGCCCATCGCCTCTACACTGGTCTGCGTAGCTTATAAGAAAGGCGTATGCATAGAATGTATATCACGCCAATTCAACGTTAGCTCTCCGCGCAGTTGTGACACCAAATCTCGGGATTATAAAAGCATACTTCCATGACATTTAAACACTGCCCTAATTTCCGTGCTTCCGGATACAATATCCGCGTGTTTTGTTGCCGCGTATATACGGAGGCAGAGCCAATTTAAGACTTTCAAATGGGTTTTTTTCTGCGCTGCTACTGCCGTTCGAGAATTGCTTATTTCATGCGAGCCCGAGACAAGTACGTGTTCGGAAAGCACCCCAGCAGACTTTGCATGCTAAGCGCGTATTTTACGCAGGAGGCTTTGTACAAGGGGCGTTAGCATTCAACCCGCCGGCCTGAGGGATCAGTGCTTCTTTTGAATAAACTTTGCCCCATTTTGTTTCGAATGAAGCGATTGCGTTCGTGCTGGCACGCTTGTTTTGGTACATGTCATACCGGCTCTAAAAGTATGCAACATAACGCCTTTTTATCCCGGCTGCGCAACAAGGACAGCCTGCAGTGACAGTAGAGTCAAGGGCCTTTGACACCACCGGATCTTTATCGATCTCAAGTTCTCGACCGAGTTGTGGCACTACAGCCTAAACGACCACACAGAAAAAGTCCCTAAAGGCTTTGCACATCACGGAGTGCGACTATCATCCTGAATGTTTTATCGTCCACGACTGCTGACATTTAAAATGAAACTTTTTTCAATGTAGACTTGCTGTAGTTATCTCATCGCTTTTGTCGGTAGGTTTTTCAAGGAACATACTGCCAAATTCAGCGTAAGCGTCACTCAACGCAAACAAAGAAGGACACAAGGCGTGTGCGGCAAGAACTACAAAAGACACACAGTTGTCGCTTGCATGGGTTTACGTTTTCTAAATTTATCTCGCCACTTGTGTTTCATTTCGTTGGGGTAAAAATCTCTGAGATATTACAATGCTGAGACGTCGAATAAAACTACAACTATACGATAAAAAAAGGCATTAATCAATATAAATGCAAGAAGAGCTTCTTATAAGTGATTAAACATGACGAAATGGCAGCGTGCAGAACTACCTTAAGCAGCGACTGAATTGTGGTCAAGAGCTTTAACACAATTCACGAACACAATTTGCATGCATAGCTTGACATATGAGGTAAGTTAGACACTTTTCACCAAGGCAGGGCCACGAGGTTGCCGGAACGAAACCCGGCCACGGCGGCTGCATTTCAATGGGGGCGAAATGCGAGAACACCGGTGTACTTAGATTTAGGTGCAAGTTAAAGAACCCCAGGGGGTCCAAATTTTCGGAGTCCCCCCACTACGGCGTGCTTCATAATCAGAGCGTGGTTTTGGCACGTAAAACCCCACAATTTATTTATTTTTTTCACCAAGGCAGAGTAACGATTACTGCGTGCCGCTCAAGCGAGTATAGCAGGCTGAACCCAAGCAACTCGGTAACTTTCAGCGCATTAGGCAGTATACCCAATTACGGTTGTTGTGTTAATGAAGACACTACGTCGAAGCGTTCGAAGCACTTGCACACATCGATGTTTACTCTCGTGTTTGAACAGTGAAGCTTTGAGTCCTGCAGATTCGGTATTACAACAGAGGTGGAGTAACTGGGAATTTCTGCCTGCGCAACAGCGCAATAAGCGCGAGAAGGTATCAAAAAACAACCCTGAAATCACTGAACAAAACTCAAACATTACCCACGGGCTTCGCCGACGTCTCGCGCTAACGAAGTTTCGCCAGCCAACCTCTCTAACGACCCGCCTCATGCCCTTAAGGGAAGCGAGAGGGAGAGAGAGAGAGAAAGCTGAAGGGAAAGACATTGACCTAACAAAAATAAGAGACCAGAGGACGGAAGAAGTTCGTAACGGCGCGCGACCCAGACTTCTAATTCGTTGCGCTCATTTTTTCACTGTAAATCCTGCGTGATCTTTCCCGCTCGTCTTCGATCGACTCGGTCTCACTGTAGCGTGAGCGACAGATATGCCAAGGCGTCGACGTGTATGCACTATACACACGCATGACGGGTGTGGTGGGCCGCGCACGTTCGTTTCGGTTAAGCCTTACAAAGACGGTGCGGAACGACGGTCTCAAACTACTACATAGGCATGCGAAGATTTGCCTGCACGGTTACCGTGTAGCCCCGTTCCAATCACGTTTCGTGGTTCCCACTCTGTGTTCAACCTTCAACTTTCGTTCTCCCCACGTCCGCTCTCTTGATCTCTTTTCTTGGTATATACTGTAGGCCCGACGTCGTAATCTGAGCAAGTCTCATTCAACGGCCTTAAAAAAGCGGGTTTCGACAGTTACATTTATTTTCGATTTCCCAGTTGACTCTTCATTTTTCTCTCTCTCTCTCTCTCTGTTTGTGTGTGTGTGTCTCTCTGTCTCTGTCTCTTACGATCCCGTTACTGCTGTTAGGAGCGCCAGCCGGGTCAGGTTGAAAGTCGTCAATCCGGATATTTTTTTTTCTCAGCTGTTTTCTCTTCGCGATAAAGGTGCACCACACAGAGGGATCTCACACAATACAAAGAAAGAAAGAAAGAAAGAAAGAAAGAAAGAAAGAAAGAAAACACGTCGAGGCGTCTACTGTTTCCAACTGCTAAGCATGAGGTATTCCAGTTCAATTTTGTAGCCGTGTTTCCATGGCGCGGAATGCTAAATGCTGTCATAGGATGAGACATCAGTGTACATTAAACGTGCGGGCGGGTGGTATTCCCTCTTCACTCCCCTCTAGGGCATTCCTGACAACCCAGGTTTATATTATGGGTGCAACAATCGACTTACCTTGTAGTTTAGAGCCCAACTAAATGCCAATGTTTTCCTCTGAACCGTGCGGAGCAAATGAAACACATTGCCAAATTCATCAGCTAGCACAAAGAAATGAGTGACGTCACCGCTCACGAATGGGTTTCGACTGCACTTGAAATGGTGCGGCTGCAAGTATAAGTGTACTCAAGAAACGTAGCTTGCGACTATTTCAACACTGTTTCTGCGCAGGCGTTAAAAGCCGTGATTACGTTAAAATTTTTGGCGCCCTGTATTCAATGAGCACCCGCCTCATTACCTCCAGGCACAGTGTGGTGTCAAAAGACGCCATAAAAGGGCGCTCCTCACCATTGTGTGCGCTTGCGAAAAGACCTCCACGTCTTATTGCAGGAAAGTTTGGGGCTGACATAAAGACATTCTTTTGTTATGCAACTGAGAACTAATTATGACTTGTGCCAGTATATGGAAAAGAATAGGGGTAATGGAAATTTTAGTGATGCAACGCACATGTGGGGAAATATATCTGAAGCGAAGCTTTAGTCAAGTGGTTGGTTAAGTGCTAAGCAGCTAACGGCGACGCGTGCAATTCTGTTCGCTTTCATCCTGTGCGACGTGTAATCTCGTGCAATATTTATGTTTATCCACCCCAAGGCTAAGAATGCTCGCCTCGCGTATTTTTTGGGGGGGTTTATTCACTACGCAACTCACAAGGGATGCCTAAATGCAAACGCCAAAATCCGGCGTATGCAGGGTGTGAGACGTGTATACACCGAGATGGCACGAGGGCGAATGCGATGTGTGATGCTTGTCTAAGGAAGAGTGGCGATGACGAAGGTATGCACAGGGAAGCACGAGACATACCTACCTGGCGTTTCAGGGTCCTTTGCCTGTTTCACCACAGTGGCACGTGCCCATTCTGAAGGACTGACCAAGAATATATGCACATACTCAGTGGCACGTAGTGAATGGCTAAATAAAAAAAAATCTACGTAAATCAAAGAATCCAAGTACTCGTGTCAATATAATGCCGCATTCCATTTAGAGTTCGGTGGGCTTTAGAGTTACCCCCTATGTGAGCCAACATTATATGCTCAAGTTTTGTGTAGGAATATGTTTTTTTACGCTGGTGCACAGGTACGGCTTACTGGCATTACTATACATAATATATATATATATATATATATATATATATATATATATATATATATATATATATATATATATATATATATATTCACAAATATATCCGCCGAGATACCAACCGACAGAGCAGCAGATAGCCGGAGCAAAGCGGGAAAGTAGGCAAGAAAGCTTCGCTTTAAAAAACTCGGAGGCCTCTAGTGAGAGGCGCTCGTTGTGTTTCTTTGACTGTTATGTTGCATTAATTACTGTTGTGTCTTCATGAATTGCCACAAAGTCGTCCTTCTACGCGAACTCTGGGCGCATGTGGATCCGAGTATATACGTGTACAATTCCTACTTATGAAACAAGCAGCAGCAGGCGACATACTCACGATCCAATGTCTCCTTTCTTTTTTATCTCTTCTATACCAGAAACAACATAAAAGCACCCGCTGCGGGGGATCAATGGCTACGGTGTTCTGCTGCCGGACAAGATGTTTAGGGTTCGATTCCCGACCATGGCGGAAGCGCAGGGACGCCCGTATATAGCTTAGATTTAGGTGCTCGTCAAAGATTATCAGGTGGTAAAAATTAATCCGGAGCCCCGTGCTACGACATCCCTTGTGACCCTGATGTGCAATTTTTGGAACGTGGGAGCCCACGATTTAATCTAAAATAACAAACCCGATGCCGACGTGGCACCTGCTTTAGAAGTATAGGCTGGGATTTTTCAGATAGGACATCAGATGTGTGGATGATTTCAAAATTCAAGCACCAATATCATGATTCAGGTACACGTAAAACGTAGAAATGCTCTCGTTGGACCCAACGCGATTCAAGAATGCACCACTCTCCCGTTGAAAGATAACACACACGCACGTGCCGGACAACTGTACTGCACGTGACGTGGCAGGATTTCTTCGGCGCGTAGAACTTCGACCTAAAATTAATGACGTAATCATATCGAGGGAGTCATAGTTTCTTACAAATATTACTGAAGGCTCTAGTGTCTACGGGAGCTATAAGTATGGCGGTCAATTTGGGCAGCATGATAATAACATACATTACATGAATTTGACTAAATATCGTTAGTTTGGCTTTAAACGGCTTCGTGAGTTTGTAAACTCGTCATTTCCAACGAAGTGTTGGAATATAAATGCAACATATCGCAATGATTGCGCATGTGGGCAGATATTGGCCTGTTTTCTTTAGTAAACTATGAGTGCTCGGAAATCTAGAAACATAAAGCAAAATAAGTAATCTGACAAGAATGTTTGAAGCCACACATAGCACGAAGATTACATAAATACCTGTACTAATCACTATTCTCGGGGGAACGATCGTAACGCCTGAGTCTCGACTCATCCGCCAACATGACCTTGAGCGGCGCTAGCAAACACACCCAGGACGTATATTGTATAGAGATACGCTGGAGGAGGAACGAGAAAAGTAGAAGGCAGGGAGGTTAACCAGAATAACGTCCGGTTGGCTACCCTACACCGGGGGAATGGGAAAGGGGAAAGCAAAGATGACCGGGAGAGAGAGGAGGAAAGGAAAGAAAGAAATTGCGGCGAGTTCGCTGACGCGTGTGGTCTTACAGAAATCGCGTTAATAGTCACGCAAACACTGGATAAAGTGGACGGGTGGATTGCCGCTGTGGTAGCTTAATCGCTAAAGCACAGCACTCGTAATTACGAGGAAGACGTGAGTTCGACTCCCACTTGCTGAATGTTGTCTCGACTGTCCACTTTCATTTCCGTTCTCCTTATTATTTCTGCTTTTCATTTAAGCATAACAGTTCATTTCCCCTATGCGTTCTGTGGACTCATTGTTTGTTTTGTTCGTATGGTTCCAACAATAAAATAAAATCAAGTCCTTCGATTATCCTTATTCCTCTCGCTCAGAGTTCTTTGTAGTCATTTTTGTAGGAATCTTTATGGTACTGCCCATGAAAGAGAGATATATAAAAGAGATGGGAAAGGCAGGGAGGTTAACCGGAAGACAGATATCCAGTTTGGTTGCGCAACAGTTACCAGGACACAGCGTTCCCATCTTGTGAATGGCCTCCACGCGCCTTTATACTCCTACAACGAGGCCGTAAGCCTTCGCGATCGAGTCGGCGGCTTCACTCCAAGGGGGTGCAATCTCCTTCCTCCTGGAGGCACCCAGCGTGAGCTGTCGCATGCATCACGGAGCACGTGTTCTCCATCCAAGCCGAACGTTTTCCATGCGGGCCGAAAACGTCCGAAAGAACGGCCTGCACCGCCGCTCGCAGGGAAACACCGCGTGAAAATAAACGCCGCCGTGGGGCCGTTTCCATCCCGAGTTCTCATGCAGCCAGTTCGCTCGGAAAAAACTGAGGCGGCTTTCTTCCGCCCTTCCTTTCAGCCTTTCTTTATTGCGTACCCACTCGTACCGTTTGAAAAGATCTGCGCAGGGCTGCGCAATCTGCGAGCAGCGGGCCAGCGTAGGGACAGAGGGTCTAGCTGTGCCGTCAAGCCGAGTGTGCCCGGTCTTTGTTTGAGGTCGACAACGGCAGTCACCGTACGTCAAAGCATCTTGAGAAGTAATTGTCTTCAACTTATCGGGTGAAGTAACACTTCGGATGAACTTATGACAGAATCATGCGTATGTTCCGCGCTGAGATGCTCGCCATTGTTTCCAAAGCAAAGCTGTCCTTGAGAACTCTCCTGGACTTTCATGACCGTGGTTGTTGGCTGGGTGGGTGCTCACATTGCATGGCACGGGTTCGTTACGCGCAAGCGTATTTGACCAGCTAATGCAATAGACGTATTTTTGTTCGAAGCCGCCAAGGAAGGGGAGGAGGAAGGCGCCTGGGGGTGAAGAGAATCGCGCGCCGAGGAAAGTACGAAGGAGCGCGTTGAACACGCAACAAAGCATCGCCACCTAAAGGAAAGTCCAGGTGACGTTCAGTGAAGGCAGTAAGGAGAAACGAGGAGAAGCGTCGGGGAGGAGGATGATAGGCGGAGGCGCGCTGGGTTGAGCTCCTCTGGCAGTTGCTAGAGGTTTTATTTGCGATACATACGTACCGGGTTCGTCAAGTGATAACATCGCCCTCGCGCGCCGTACGCTGTATGTGCGAGTGACAGCTTGCGATGGTGAGCTGACGATGGCGCCTCAATCTCGCGTGCGCAAGAGAGGAAAGCGGGGGGAAAGCCAGCCGTCTTCCCCCTGTGGGACCATGGGGGGCGGGGGGGGGGGGTGTTCTACTCCGACGGCTGCTGCGTATGGCGCGGTCCCGCGAGCCCTGCCTTCAATACGATCTGCGATGCGGACAGTGTAGGCGTCTAGGCACACCGAGGGCAAATAGCTGCGTGTGAACTATAGCCCCCATACGCTCGCGCGTCACCACGCGTTCACGAAATGAAACGTCACTGTATCTTTTTTGTTCTTTTTTACCGGTTGTCCTTGCAAGATGAATGAACGAAGTCAAAGTTTGCCGACATGAACCCAAACGTAGGTGAATGTCGGTGAGTACGCGAAGACATGTATGTGTTTACGTACTCACAGCTAAGACAAGTATTCAAGTCTGCACCATTGAGTGCCGGTGGATGTGAATGTGAACAGAGGCGAAAATATGTGCGGCGAGCAAGGGGTCTGTTATTTTTGGCCTGCTATTTTGCCCCAGTATAGGGAGACGTCATGTTTCGAACAAGGCTCTGCTGACCCCGGGTGCGAGTGCGAGCGTAGTACACCAGCATAACTGCGTGGCCAGCGGATGCATTGATTGTGAAAAGCGTGCTTTGGCACTAAAAAATAAATTGTTGCCTAGAGAAACGTGGGGCCCGCATTACGCTGGTAGCTCTTACGCTGTCATTATCCCTAAATGCAAATTCTAGCGAATCTTGATGTTAGATATGTTATTAGCGAAGCAGACCGGTCAATCACAAATCGCAGAGTGCGAAGCTTTCTAAATTCGGTCCACGTTTTGATTATTTTGTATCAGTTTTGTTTTCTTCGTTTTTTTTTTTTTAGCACGAGTGCATGAAATAATAAGTTCACCGGATTAGCGAAAATGCCAGCATGCTTGAAAATTTGTTCACAGTTCACCCGAGTGCGGAGCATTGGGAGAGTCGGCTCACCAGCAGCGAGCTCACGGCCGAAAGGGCCCTAGTGCAGCACGCGAACGATGCAGCACGACTCAGTGGAGCCTTGGAATAGTGGCCCACCCTTGCTGAAGAGAAGTCTCAAGTCGGCAGCGCCAAGAAGATGAAGACGACGGAGACCTCGTAACCGCGAAACTCTTAAAAGACTCAATAAAAGTTTTCACTCACTCACTCACTCACAGTTATAGAAGCTGATCACATAAAATATAAAAACTTGGTTGCACAATATTTCGCCATTGGAGCGGAATCAAATAGTCAAGGACACGAATTCCCATAAAAGGACCTTAATCTATACTTGTTCATAAGAGCGAATTCCAGCCAATCACGACGCTGGACACAATATTATTTGCAAAGTCGGTCGGCCAATAACAAACAAGGTTTAGGATCGAAAGGCTTCGCGCATTAGGTCCCTGCTCCGGAACCCGCGCCTGAGCAGGCGACGTTGCGACCAGTAAGGAAAGAAACATTCACAAGAATGATCGCGTTCGTGCATGGTTGACGTGGTGGACTCCAGATTAATTTTCACCATCTGAGGTTATTTAACGTCAACCAAGTGAACAGAACACGGGCGTTATTGCAGTCCTCCCCCATATCGAAATGCGGCCACCAAGGGCCGGGATTTGACCCCGCGCTCTCGGGCTTAGCAGCGCAACGCCGAAGCGAATACGCCAATGCCATTACGCCACCACGGCGGGTACGAACAAATCCAGCATAAGAGCTCTTCGCGAATACAGGCCCTACTCATTTATCTAATGCTACATAATCTGCCTTACTGTTTCTGGTCAACCCGACATTACTGCCACTTGTCGTTTTTTTGACGCAGAGATATTATGGTTTGCTCTATATCATTCTAGCAACATGGTCGCTAATCTAACCACACTGAAATGAATACCACCCTAGTATAAGAGACACTGCGGAGAAAGGCACTGTAGTGCAAGAGTGAAAGAGAAAGAGAAACAGAGAAAATAGCAGTGAAGCTAACCGGAACGACTAAAGTCTGCTTTTCCACGCTGCACGAAGGAAAGTAGATTTAAAGAGACAGGGATGGCGAACAACGAGCAGGAAACGGAAATTGGCGCACAAAATTTTGAGGCGGCTCATGTCACTATCGCAGTTGATCTCACGGGCTCGTGGATCGTGTATAGGACGGAAACTATCGCTGTAGCTGCCCTCACCCAATAGGTTCGTTGTAACCACTGTTCTGACATATTTTGTTCTGTTGACAGTGGCCGGCTTTTCATGGAGCGCCTCTAGCGCTGTACACGGCACCTTCATTTCGGTACTAAATAATGTGCAGGGTTATGTAATGAAGTAAAAAGTACCTGAGAAAGACAAAGCCATCCTAACCATCGCCTGCACGCCGTCCCCTGTTTGCAGCGCGATGCACGGAAGTATCTCAAACTCCATGCGGGCCAGCGGTCACTCGCCGATAGAACGACCACGCGCCGCGCCTCGTGCGGGCGTTTGGCCGTGGCCGTTTATTTCGCTTCCCGGACCGGCCGGCCGTATCGGAACTTTTGCTGCGAGCGATCAGTTCGTGCGCGCAGCAAGTTGCGCTATATCTCAAAAAAAGAAAGAAAGAAAGAAACGCCGGGCAGACATAAACACTGGGGCCAACGCGAAGGGCGCACGAAACTCACCTGAGCGGAGTAAAGTATTTCCGACCGCGCGCGTCGTTGTGCAAGAGAGCGAACGCTTGCTTGCTCGGCGGTGCGTTTGGCTCGTACGGTAGACTAACTGGATTTCGTTTCGCACGAAGATAAAGGAATCCTTTTCTACCCGGCAACGTTTACATTTGTTTTCTGTTAACGTGCGCTACGTGTGTTTCAGATCCACCGTTGCTGTCCGCCCGATGCATTGGTATCGAAAAAAAAAAAAAAAATGCGCGAGTAAAGCAGTGCAAACAAATTGTTACGATTCACTTTCAAGATTCTGCCAGCAGTAGCGCCACATACCTGTCGCTTTTCTTTCTTTATTTCTTTTTTTTTAGAATGAGCAATTCTAGACATTGCATGCGGCATACAGCCCAAATCTACTCCTTCAGCTGCATTACTCGAAGAGGCAGACATTGTGTATTTGCACAAGAATCCAAAATGCATAATTAACTAATTAACAAAGCTGCACGAGTTCACTTTTAACTCCTTATTGTAGGCGGATATTGTAATTTACCAATTCGAGCCAGTGATTTCTCGAAGCGCATAGACTAACGTGGAACGAATTTTGAAGCTATTGTGCCAAATTTGTCATCAGCGTCGTCACACTTAGAGTAAAAATTTGCCATTGTTCCTTTTACCTTGTTTTAGCAAAGCAATTTTTTTATGCATGAAAGCATAAAAAATACTGTAACGCCCATCTATTTAGTACCTATCTACATAGGTACTGCATATACCCGCTCACAAATCGAGAGTTCAAGTTGGAAAGCAGGTTTACGGAGTTGCATATAAGTGGTGCACGCGGTCCGTATAAGGCGCCGCAGATGTCAATCACTCGACGAACGTAACACACCTCCTTCTGCATTCTCACAGTCAGCAAATGTAACAACGTGTGTGGGAGTCTGGACACGTAATAGACGAATTAATTCCGCTGAGAAATGTGCACTCGTTGCTTTTACTCGCAAAGCGATGGCCCCGTATGCTTTGCGGATTAATGACCAAATTATACGATATAGACGAACGCACCAATTTCTTGGCGTTATCACTGATAGAGACTTGTCTTCGAGCCCTCACATCTCGTACATGACAAAGCGTTTGGCCGCCATTGTGGACCTTCTTGCGTTTCTCGGCGGGAAGTCCTGGGGTGCAACAGTACCGTCAATGTTGCAACTATATAAAGCACTGTTTTTGGGCTTCTTACGGTACAGCTTACCTGTACTAGGAAATACTTGCACTATGAATATTCGCAAACTCCAGAGCGTGCAAGCCCAAGCACTCAGGACTTGTCTCGGTCTTCCCAAAACTACGTCATCGATTGCGACAGTGGCCATAGCCAGAGACGCTCCTTTGACAGTCTACATTGATACAGATGTCCTGAGAGCGCACATCCGACACCTGACTCGGATTCCCTCACACCATCTTGCTTGCTTGCCAGCAAAAAGGCCACTTTCAACTTTTGCTAAAACTATTGTAAGACATCAGTCCTACTTGCCATCAGAATTTACGCCCGCTACACGATTGTCAGATCCATTGTGGTGTCTGCACCGGCCGCAAGTGCAACTGACAATTCCAGGAATCAGAAAGAAAGCTGGAGCGTCATTGCAAGCTTTAAAACAAGCAACTTTGGAGCACATTCACAAAGTGCACAGATTCCGGCAACATGTATACATAGATGGTTCAGTAAAACTCAACAGCTCTGCTGCTGCAGTCATCATCCCGGCACAATCTGAGGAAATCAAATTAAGAACTTCATGTGTGACCACATCGACGGGTGCAGAACTCGCGGCGCTCCGTGCTGCTCTTGATTTCATTAAGCAGAAGCCACTGCAACAATGGACAGTCTTTAGTGACTCCAAGGCAGCCCTTCAGTGCATACGAAGCCCAATGCGCCACGGACCCAATGAACAACTGGCCTCAGAAATTCGGCACATATATCATTAAAGCCATGACAAGGGACACAACATAATCTTTTAGTGGCTTCCAGGACATTGTAACATCAGCGGAAATGACCACGCCGACGAAGCCGCCCGACCTGCACATGAAAGTGGTCAACGAGTCTTCATTCCGCTTTCGCGAAAAGACGCTGCGGCTGAGCTGCGATTGATGTCCCGTGAGTGTACCTTGCCCCTGTGGGACTCGAATGTTTTCACCATGTGTCGGTTGCGTTCGTTGTCTCCGGACATACGGATGCACCTCCCGCCTGGATTACCACGACGTGAACAGACCATGCTCTACCGTCTGTGGCTAGGCGTTGCCTTTACAAACTCATATGCTTTCCTCATAGGAATGGCCAACAGCCCCACGTGCGACTCATGTAACATCGACGAGACGCTAGCACACATTATCTGTGTCTGCCCGCGGTACAGTGCTGAGAGAGAAGTGATGTGCAGAGTACTGGACCAGTTGGACAATCGTCCACTTTCAGAACTGAAAGCTTTAGGCCAATGCTCCGAAAGAACATCCGCGTTGAAGGCCTTACTCGCGCTATTAAGGTTCTTGCGGTCCACGGGGCTTCACGACAGACTCTAAGAATGCCGCCCCCTACCACTCTGTAGTGTACGCGTTTTGTTCGTGCTTGTCTCCCTTTCTTTCTATCTCCCCCTTCCACTCTGTTTCTCTTTTTATCCCCCTCAACCCTTCCCCCTGCGCAGGGTAGCCAACCGGAACTACCTCTGGTTAACCTCCCTGCCTTTCTATGCATTATTTTCTCTCTCTTAACAAGTACTACAGACTTTGCAGGTCACCATTTATGCCTACAAGTGAATGAGTTGTTAGCCAACTTCCTAAAACAGTTTTTCAACACTGTTACCTCCAACTCATTTTCGTTCTGCACGGCGCAGGAATAAAAAAAAACAAGAAAACGGACGCAGCGTCTCTTAGGAATACATAAAACGGCGTTCTGTGCTGTTGCCTTGTCTGTGTCCCTATTTGCGCTACCCATCCTGCAGCATATGCGACAGTGACACTGTCGACTTCAGACATCAGAAAAAGCTTTTAGTCGAGTTGCCGGTTTCCCGTACAGGTAACGGCTCTCCCTTTTTGGTATATACTTGTTGCAGAAAGTTCCCCGACCAACTAAATCGCTGGTATTTAGCATGGGCCTGTTGCTGCGTAGAATAGCAGTGCTCCTGCTTTGTTAATTTCACAGCAGAACCATGTAGGCATTCATGGTTCTCTACATACGCCAAATCAGGCCATCGCCGAAGAGCACAGCGCCTCCACACAGCGATTTGCACGGAGGCCAAAGAAAATCAAGTTGTAGTCAACTTCGCAACATATAATACGTGAACTTCTTGCCCTGCGCGACACTTTTAACAGCCTCACGCCTAGAGTCACACTAAAATAGCATTTCAACTTGAAAGTGATCGCATTTGGACGGTATGCATATTTTTATTACATTTTTATGCTATGCGCGTTTAAGATTATTCTAAGCATTTAAGTCGTATTCCTTATGACATAATGTAGACTTGGCATAAGGCATAATGTATGGTCAGTATTATACGTGTTTTGTAAGGCCAGTGTTTCGTGTGAATTGAAGCAGCGTTTTGTGGCATATGTTATCATGTACCCAGCGATCATAGCAGATTGTGCTTATATATCGCTGGATTAAAGAGAGCAGACGTGTGTTCACAGAAACTAACGCTTAAATGCCGCAGCTTCCGTCACGTCATCACGCATATAAACATCTTTATGACTGCGCTGATCGTTATAGCTGGGTGCAAGGCTACAGCTCGACCGCCGCCTCTTCTCGTATGCCCGACTCCACTCGCAACCACAGAACTGCCACCACTCCTGCGACCCCGAGCCCACTGCAACGTTAACTATACATAAAGAGCGTATTCCGGTTGACGCTGATTAAGGTTAGGCAAGCAGAGTTCGCCGACTCTGTGAACAAATTAAAGGGGGTTCAAACGAGAGCGGGTGCTCCAGTAGGACAGGCACGCGAGGTAAACACAGCGCGCGTCGACTGTGGCTCGCGAACAATTAGCGCAGGCGTCCGGGGTGCGAGCCAGATTTAATGTTCGCCCAGAGGTTATCCTGCAAGTCTCGCTGAGTAAAGCGCGCTGTCCTGTTAACCGTCCTCCCAAAAACCGGACTTGTATAATGGCCTCAGCTTTGGGAAATAGCGGATGACTGGGCTTAAGAAGGACTGCTATATATATATGTGTGTGTGTGTGTGTGTGTGTGTGTGTGTGTGTGTGTGTGCGTGTGTGCGTGTGCGTGTGTGTGTGTGTGTGTGTGTGTGTGTGTGTGATAATCCCAAGTTGTACTTGCAAATTTTCTAATTTTCTGCCGTCATCTATTGCGGTTCCCTTCTCTTGGCACCCATTCTGTAACTCTATTGGACCGCCTATTATTTGCCCTACACATTACCTGGCCTATACCCAGCTCCATCTGTTCCTCTTAATGTCAGTAGAAAATTGGCTACCACGTTTACTCTCTGATCTGCACCGCTCTCTTCCTGTGTTTCGAAGTTACGTCTAACATTTTTCGTTCCATTGCTCGAATTCCGCGGTCCTTAACTTGTTCTCGGGCTTCTTTTTAATCTCCAAGCTTCTGCCCCATATGTTAGTACCGGCAGAATCCAATGATTGTACACTTTTCTTTTCAACGATAGCGGTAAGGTCCCGTTCATTATTCGGCAATGCCTGCCGCATGCGATCCGGCGCATTTTTATTCTTTCGTACGCTTCCTTCTCGTGGCCAGGATCACCTGTGAGTAATCGACCTAGATAAACCTACCCCTATACAAACTGTAGAGGCTGACTTGCGATCCTGAATTATTGTTTCCTTGCCACAATATTAAACATTATATTTGTCTTCTGTATATTAATCTTCAAGCCCACTCTTACACTTTCTCGGTTAAGGTAATCAGTCATTTGTTCATATACGTATAAGCATATATATATATATATATATATATATATATATATATATATATAATGAGCGAGACGAAGGCGAACCAAGAGGCACGATTTCTTTCACGGTTAGATCTAGCACACCTGCCTAAATCATTGCACGTGTAATGCGAAGGCGTGTGGGCGGATCCCACCTGCGGCACGTTGTTTGTTCGCCCACTGTTATGTCCCTTTATCATTTCTACACTCTAAAAACTAAGGGAGTGCCGGGCACTCTCTTTGAGGGAGTAGCTGCTTGTCCCATATTTCACTCTCTTTTCGAGAGTAGATCGACCCTCTTTGAGAGAGAGTAGGTCAACTCCTCCTGACAGAGTTTTGTTACTCCACCGCAAGGGATTGCTAGTACTCTTCCGCAGAGTGATAATACTCTTCCCACAGGGAGTGCTAGTACTCTTCCGCAGAGTGCTGATACTCTCCCCGCAGGGTTAATAGTGCACCGCCAGACCGAGTACTTCTACTCCCCCAAACAGAGTGCTTGTACTCCTTCAGAACAGAGTGCTAGTACTCTTCCCAATACCCTCTTAGCCAAGTCCTGGTCACGCATGCAGGCAGGAAATCAGATCAAATTAGGGCCGCTGATATACTGTTCCCTAGGCGGCTCCTCAGAGACACTGGCCCGATTCCAAGCGGCCTTCAGAATAGGCGTGAGCAAAGTTATGCAGGATTTTAAAGTCATTTTTTTCCTGGCTATTTGCTGCCTACCGTGAGGCGTGACTGCTCTGAAGTGGCCTATGCGTATGCGTCACGAACGCCACTGAGGAGAAAAAAAAGCGAATTAACACTTCATCTGTAAATATCTCCGCAAATTTCACAATCAGGAGTCACACAATCTAATTAGAATACAATTGTCAAGGAAATCACATACTTATCAAGAATCACAATGCTCTATACATCACGTGCATTCGAACCCGCGTACACTCGCATTTGTACAATTCAAAACACACATCATAACCATTACACCACAGCGCCGCCACGCCCAGTCGTGTTCCTTTAGAGCTTATATATATACCAAACGTATTTGATGAATCGGCTGTGGTGGGTGGGGTTTCTCTGCAGTGTGCTGTGCTGTTGTGTACTGGAATACGTGTGCGTTTGCATCATTTCCATTCCTTGCTACGACTAACGAAGGAAGACAACGTAGACGACAACGTGAGAACTATTCACGGCTTGTCGTCACCGCAGGAAAATAACAAATGTGCCGTTCAGCTCATGATCGAGTGCTTCTCCAGTCCATGTTCTCCAAAATACGCGGATACAAAGTATTGCGCCAACCATCCACGTATGTGAATTTAATTCGCGCGTATACTGGTGAGCAACTGCGACGCCAGTACCAGGCATTTCGACGTGCCTCACGCTGCCGTGTAGGCGTTCTTTTCAAGTGCATTAGTTTAGAGTTTGGTTCAGTCCGCTGAGAGCTGTTGTCCAGCATTAGCAGCGGATCGTTAGCGTTTTGAAGCGCGTGCATTCCAGCATTTGGAGACTGCTTATGCCGATAGCCGCGTCAAATGCATTGGCACGCATGTTTAAATGACTAATGTGTCCACTTGTTACGCGTGCACTGCTCGTATCCTGTGGCAGTGCTCGTTCTAAAAGCTTCGAAGACCATCTACACTCATGCGTGTGTTCAATTTATATATGCACAGGATGGACTTGCCGGCTAGTTGGTTGAGCATTTTAGAAGAAACAGCGCAACACAAGGACGACGCAAAAACATGCCACACCACGAAGCGCTGGTGTGGTTGATGCTTTTTTTCGTCCTTGTGTTTGCGCTGTTTCTTCTTCCACGATACACGCACACCACAGGTACGCGAAAGTTTAGGAGCATAAGTGGTTAACTCTGTTTTCCCCGTTTTCTCTCAGTGTCAATGGCACAGCGCGTTGCCCGGAATTGTGCACGCTTACCCCCATATGCAGAAATGCATCATAACTTGAAGCCCATGCTTGACTTGATCTAAACGACGCAAGTCGTGAACGCACCAAAAGAAAGGCAGTGAGCGTCTTGGGGGACGTTCGCACCAGGCGTCGTTTATATCAAGTCAAGCATGAGCTTTGTATTAAGATACATTTCTGAATACGGGGGCTAGACATCTGCTTCTTCCAGAAAATGTCGAAGAAACGCCCGCCAAAACCAGGCACATTCGTAAACTTAACTAGGCGATACGAAGCTCCATAGAAAAAAAGAAGAGTGGTATTAAAAGCTTTCAGTATTTTTCTTTACTCCAAAATAGTTGCGCTCTCGTGGCTTCACTGTACAGATATAGTGCAGCGTTAGCTAGAAAGCATGAATTTCCTAACTCCATGCCAAAATAAGCTTGTAAAATTATTTAGGTGCTAGAATCCAGGGTTTGTAGCGATCCTTGAAAATCCTTTATTTCTAAAATGCCATTTTCAAGGCATTGAAAACCCTTGAATTTTTAGAAGTACTGGAAAGTCCTTAAACTTTTACACTTGGCTAGACTTAGCAGACATTGCCAAGCGCTTTTTTTCCCTTCTGTGACACTCTTTCGCATGTCACAGAAAATTGTCTCTAGAGGTAATAGAAGGAAAGCGACATCCTTAAAGTTGAAATTACAAAGGAGCTGCAGATACCAGTTTTATGCACATGGAACCGGCGACAAATGTGCTTGGAGGAGCAGAAGCAGGAAGCTCAACAGTTGAGGCATTCGAAGAGAAGCCGTGAAGAGTAAATTGAGAGCGACAGACACAATAAAAAGAAATTAGAAATGACTATTGCTTATTTGATGGTGAAAAAAGCTGAGGCAACAGATGACATCACATACACTGTCAAACCAAACAGTATTCAAAAACTGCAAATGTTGCAGGTCCAAGTAGTTAATTGTGCTATTGCAGAAAAACTTTGAGCGCTTTCTTGAAATGCTTCCTTGTGTGCGTTTAGTGGTGGGCGGTGAAAGGCAAATTAGCAGTCTTTCAAATGTTTGAAATCACTGAAATGCGATTTGTTTTGTTTTCTTTCGTTTGCATTAAAGTTAACGGTGTTCTTGAACAAGTTATTGCCTGTCCAAACTACTACACACATTGCACGAGGTCCTTGAAGTTACTGTGTCGGGGCCTCGAAAGTCCTTGAAAACCATTGAATTTTTTTCTTCAATATTGCTACGAACCCAGTAGAACAACTGTCATGGAGTAAAAACCTTGGCTGAACAGGGGCTTATACGCAGAGCACAGGAAGGCTAGAAATGCAGTAGTAGGCATGGAGGGCCCTGAAAAAAATGTGCCACATCCGCTCGTCTGCCTTATGTTTCTGCACCGACTGTCGCATTTTTAATAGAAGTGCACTTTCTGTTCTACTCCAATAAACGCAACATTACGAACTCCAGTGTGGGGCAGTCCTTCAGCCAGTGCAGAACTTTTTCTGTACATCCGAGTCAGCTCTGTCATTTTTCCAGCATTGTAGTACAAGATTTGTTAAACTGGTTTAGCAGAATATGAGCAGTATACTCTTAAATTAGCTGTTTATTTGTATGCACAAGTTCAGGTCCTCAGTTTGGTTGCATGACAAATTGCCATACCTCAATAGATACAAGAAACAATTTTATTACAGTTTAATAAAATCCAAACAGTAATAATCACAACAATATAATGACATACATTTCTTTGGTACGTATACAGCCCATGTCTTGGCAGTGTATAAATTCAACTATACACCGCAAGTACTGTGTCCTGACCACTATTATTCACATGTGTAAAACTATCACAGCAATTCAACAAATATCACAGTAATTAGTGACATACACTTTGTAACTGCTTTACATGAGCATAATGTATACAAATGGTCCCTGTGTACCTACACATGACTAGTGCCACCCGAGTACTATTACTCACAGGCGTAAAACCAACAAAGCAGTTCTTTAAAAAATATCACAGCGCTTAGTGACGTACATGCTGTAACTCCCTTGTAGAAACTTAATACAAACACGTGAGGACACAGAAAGCTAGCAGTGGGCATACATGGGAATACCACCGCCTCAATACTTATTCACAAGTGTAAAACCAACCAAGCAGTTCTTTTAAAGAATATCACAATGCTTAGTGACATACATTTTCTAACTAGCTTATATAAGCTTTATACAAACATGAGAACATACACAAAGCTAGCGGTGCACCCGCATAGAAGTGCGGCCATCTGAACACGATTATTTGCAAGTGTAAGCTCAACAGAACAGTTCGTTATAGTGACCCACATTTTGTAACTGCCTTATACAAGCTTGGTGCAAGCACAAGAATGCAGAAAAATATAAATTAAAAACTTGCTCTATGCATACACAAACAGATCAACACAAATGGTAAACACCGCTTTGAAGACAAATGTGACTGTGGCAAAGCGCAGTGCTGTGCCGGTTGAAATCGCCACCCACAAAAGTATTGAGCAATGCTTAAACCACAGGCAATAAAGTGCTGAAAGACTGCGTCTCTAACGTAACTATTTTAATTCAAATTTCTTGAATATAGGGCTCGCTTGCAGATAAGGCATCTGATCCAACTGACCTGATTTTACACCTGCTACATGCAAAAAATGCACTCAGATATAACTGGTAATAATAATTATAAAAGGCATTTAAAAACTTGATAGTATGATGAAGATGCATGACTAGAAAAGTTCTGTCCCCCTCGTACTTGTTAAAAAGGTGTAAGTACGACACATGTTCTTTTTTTCCTCAATTTTTGCATTAATGGACAGCCGGAAACCTCGAACCGACACAAAAAAAAGATACTGCTATGTTAATAGTGTTATGAATAATTTTTTGTGAAAGCTTTTTTACAGACAAGTTGCAGTCTCGTTTCTGGAGGTTGAGCTGTATCTTGCAAAATAACTTGAAAAGTGGTCACATGGGAGCATGACACTATATCATAATGTTAGTTTCAGTTGACTCTCTTGCCCTACAAGTCGCTGCTCACTGTGGCCAGTGATGCAACAGCAGTGTCTGTGTGATTTTCATCACACTTCTGTCCTATGCCATTCTTACCAGAGTTGGCGGCACATAGATACCCAAATTTCGATAGTGTTGCTTTCTCAGGTGGTTGCTTCTGATTTGCTCAATATCAGTTGGCACTTCAGCTGCATCAAACTTCTTTTTTACCTCTTCAACAACATCAACAACGATCTTATGACACCTGTGTTGTCCTTCTAGTTGCCTACAAAGACCAGTCAATCTAGCAACAACACTGACAGTCTCTACTATCTTGTAATGGGGGAGAGGTGTGTCCCACCATGTGTTCAACATTGTTGTCACTATGTGGGCTGGCTGGGGAGGCAACAACTGTAATATGTTTGCATTTGCATATATTAAGGTGATGCTTGTACTGTGTTGTAACACCTAACTTAGTCTTGCACTTGCTGCACAATAACACTGGCTCACTGTCGTGGTGAAAAGCTTTTGTATGTTGAGCAAATGAGTTGTATCCACTACAAAAAAAGTCAGTGATAGCACACATGTTGCTCTACCAGGCCTGGTGTGGTTCCTTCTGACACTGCTGCTGATGCTGACGCGCTGCTGCTTGCCTCGTACACTGTTGCAGCTGCAGTAGACATGGCAGTCTCTGTATCTATTGCTGCCGTGTCATCTGTCATGGTAACTTCCAAGTGGTATCGGGCTCACTTCTGCAACAGAGATGTTGTTTGCCCCTTGAGGGCTCTCATGATCAGGGCCAATAATTTCGTAGGCATTGTCTCCTGCATCGAAGAACCAATAAGAACAGCATGAATTAATAGATATAGCTCTAAAAAGTACGGACATCAAGACTTAACCACAAGCTTTGCACATAAGTGACCGGGCTTAATGAATAATACTTGCAGGAGGAGTTACACAATTGTTTGTGTATATTACAGTAAAGCCTCATCAGAAGATATTCAAGAGGCACGGGAAACATGTCTCTCGAAACCAAAAATTTTGAGACACTGAGGAGCCCGACTAGATCACTTTATTATGCATCATCACTAAAGTATGTTTTGATATATCTGAATGAATAAATGCTCAGGGTGGCTTAAAGGGCCCCTAAACCACTTCTCGACATTTTTTGAACATTTCAAGTAAACACGCGTATCAAAATCAGAATGCCGTCACGAACGACGAAGCCAAATGCCAGAGTGCGTAGCACTGCCGGAGCACCACAATATGAAGAAAATGACCCCGTGCGCCTCTCTGGACCTATCCTGCACCCCCCAGTTTGTCCTGACGTCACCAGGCTGTCTCTGATGATGTCACCAGTTTCCGGTGCTGTCGATTGGTCGAACGAAAGTGTACGACTGCCGGCAAGGCCTGCAAGCAAATACACACACTCCTTCTTCCTCGTCGCGTTGCGCGCGATGCCATTGTGGGCAGCCAATGGGGGCAAAGAACAGAAACGCCAACAGAAGGGTCTCCCTATGAGGCTCTTCAATACGAGTCACCATACAGTTCCGTTGTATTAGCGCCACCCCTCGCAGGACGACGGGCCAGCGCGGCAGCAACAGAGCTCGTTGGTGTCGGCCTGTCCCGTAACATTTGGAGGTGTACTAGGCAAGGAAAAGACGAGACTGTCCATATGGCGTGTACCAGATGAAAGAGTAAAATGAGTGGGGACTACTTTTCGATAATCAAACACACGTAGCTCCACTATTACTGCACCGTTTCGAAAAATTCTCGTGGCTACCTGTTCATTGCCTTATTGTGTAGAACTGCAACACCGCAACTAAATTTCAACCTCGGTGGTTTAGGGGCCCTTTATAGAAGACATTCACAGCTTTTTAGTGACTGTAGATTGTGTTAGCTTCCTTCCCAACTTCTGGAATTTAAACACTTCACTTTGCAAGCCTTGTTGCTCGCTGTACCTTTGAGGTGCTCTTAGACGCTCGTCAGCTTCAACTGCCGACACTTTCTGCCCTGCACTGTCCTCGTTACCCTCCTTTTCTGGTCCATGCTAAAAGAGACATGTGTGATTGACTTGTGTAAGGATTGCGTGATCTTTACGCCCTTCGGAGCACACAAGGTGCACAAAGTGAATGTGTCTGGGTTGTGTCCCTTCGAAGTAGTGAATACTTAAAAAGTCACCCTTAGTAACAAAGGTGTCTCTTGTATACAGTATTGTTAACGTGGCAAACATTGGAAAACCAACCAAACCATTTTCAGATGTCTCTTACAACCAAGTGCATCTTGTAATGAGATTCTACTGTACTGAATATTTTTCAACTATGGATCATCTGCATGTACATATAGTCACAAATACATGTTGTGTGGAATGGCGAATTGGGAAACAGTTCGTACTCTTACTTTTTGTCCCTAACATAAGCAGCTGATAACAATATGATAAAAAAGCAGGCAATGAGGCTAGAATGGAACATAATCCTTCAGCTCTAAACAGTTTTTTGGGCCCACATCATTCCCTCATATGACATAAGGAAACAACTTGATTGCAGTAATGGCTGCATGTGATCTGAGTTGATTGAAACAAACTATACGTAAGGTTGTCCTGTATGTAATTTTATCAGAGTGCTTTTTAGATGTCCTGCTGGTGATCCTGGCTGCGCGATGCTTCTCATGCTTTTTGGCACGATTCCTTTTTTTCCACTCCACTTTTTTTTCAGATTTTCTCCCCTTTCCCTTCCCCCTTGTGTAAAATAGCACACTTGAAGTATCAAATCTGTTGAACTAACGTGTGTATCAAACCTGTTAACATGTGTGCTTCTCTGTGGTCTGTGTTGTATTTTTGCGCTGCACAATTCAATTCAATATGAAAGATGGAACGTCCCTGCCTTTAGTTTAATTGTGTGTGTGTGTGTGTATGTGTGTGTGTGCGTATGTCTCTCTCATGTTTTGAAATATATGTACATTCAGGAGTGCCTGCATGCCCTTCTCTCCTGCTCCAGTGACGAAAAGGAGAGCCTGTTTATGTACCATAGTAAAAAATTCAAAGGTTTTCGCTGTGCCCATTACATCCCTTATCATATGGATCTGTCACAATACAGAGTAGCAGTGGTCCATAATACTAGCCCATCCCAACATAATTATAAATTAACACATACCGACATGCTGCGAAACAGCTGTTGCAAAGCCGCTGGTGAAGGCAATTTCCGCAGCACTGCAGTGGTACAGCCGAGTTCCACCTGTATAGTGACAAATCCATATGCGCGTTAGCAACTCAGTAGCTGCTGATGGTTTCATAAGCTTTACACTACACAATAAAGTAATCTAGACAACTTTGTTGGAACAAATGCACATAATTAGGACACCACTTAAACACTAACACGATTAATTGCCCCCAATCTCTCACTCACTAAGGGATAATACTACTGAAACATTGGTGGAGAGCTCAGATTAACACAGCCCATAAAGGACAAGCGTTCTTTGAGGAAAACAGCTATAACAGCGGTTAGTTTTCTTGATCATTTTATGTGGTAGCTTTGATTTAAATGTCATGCAGTACTATAAAATACGAAGTGCCGCATTTCTAGCACCAGAAGGCGTCGTCAGGCTCATGGTACAACAGATTTTTGCACTGTTTGTCAGTGAGCCGACACATACAAAGAAAACCGAATTCACACATTCATATACAGTGTCAAGTGCACTTCTCCTTCTGAAAACGCAGCCACCAGTTCCAATGTTGCTGAAAGGAAAGATTATATAAAGTGCCAGACTGCATGGAACTGCCACTTATGACTGTAAATGTATGGTCTGCTGATTGCAGAGGTAGTCACATGCTATTTCTAGTCTCTTTTAGAAGCATTACTAAAGAATAAATTAAAATCTATTCATAAGTCACGAATTTCATGCATCCACAGTTTGGCTAAATAACCTGCGAGAAAAAGACATGTTTACCTGGAATAGCAACCTTTTTGCCTGCTGCGAAACTTTCCTTCGAATTAATGAAATAACTTTACAGCGTCATAATGCGTTTCTCGCAACTACTTGCCGGCAGTGGCGAGTTAGTGTTTATATCCAACTCATTGGGCGACAATACTGCCAAACACAAATGCTTCACGAACACGAGAACACGTCCCTCGCAGAGAATAGCAACCATATATGCCTCTGTGAGACATGATCGCACCTTTGTGGTCAAAATGTACATTAGAATGACATCACCATCTCATTAAAAAAAAAAGCCTCCGTACAAGGCAGCCGCCAACTGCATAATGTCAAATTGCAACGGTTGTCCACTTACTGGTGGCCTGTGTTTGAGTCACTTTTGGCAGTTGACTGGGTGCTGAGAAATGCACGTCCTGGGTTGTCCCTGCAAAACATACAGGGTTATGTGAAATGTGGAAAATATATATATGCCGGCATTTCATCAGTCGCAAAACAAATGAGTAAACTAATAAACAACTGTAATGTAAACAGAGTACACATCATAAGATAGGCTGTCAACTACTAATGCATTACGCAAAAAACCTAATGCATAGGAAAGACTATAAGTATACACACGAAGCTGACACACAATTTAATTCGCTCTAGGTTTTTTCCGTGCAGTATATTCAAATTATTATGTCTCGTGGTTAGAGCAAAATTAGTGTAAATTACGAACTAAATTATCTACCCTGGAAACTTTTCTTCAATATGCACCTGTGCGCGCTTCGAACGAGTAGCGTTGTAAAATTTACGTACATGGCATTTAACATAGTTACTGAACACGGATTTCCTTTGCCCTGTGTCGTGTACAGTGAGCTACATATATCTGCCCCCCCCCCCCTTTTTTTTGTACTAGCCATACTGCGTGCCACTGCACCTATACGCACGTCAATAAACCTCACGACACAGAAATAAAAAAAGCGCCAATCACCCATGCCTGCATGTTGTAGTTGGCCTAACCTAACCAAGCATGGGCTGTTGCTTTTAAATTATGGGGTTTTACGTGCCAAAACCACTTTCTGATTATGAGGCACGCCGTAGTGGAGGACTCCGGAAATTTTGACCACCTGGGGTTCTTTAACGTGCACCTAAATCTAAGTGCACGGGTGTTTTCGCATTTCGCCCCCATCGAAATGCGGCCGCCGTGGCCGGGATTCGATCCCGCGACCTCGTGCTCAGCAGCCCAACACCATAGCCACTGAGCAACCACGGCGGGTGGGCTGTTGCTTTTTATAGTAAACACAGGCACCGTGCTCATTGCAAGTATGTATCATGTCGCTAAGCAAATATGCAATTTCATTGTACCACTATTTTTTTATCACATGGATATATCTGTTGAGAGGCAAGACAAAAAGCAGTCACTTCTCAGAACTAATCAGCTTTCTTAAAACACATTTTTAACTTTTCAATGACACTTGCTGCAATGTGTTTGTCTCCAGAGAGCATACTTGATTTGACTTTCCAATCAGAGACATTACATAAATATACCATGTTAAGATGTTAGATGACGTGAGAATTTTCATCTTCGTGTAACATACTGTATCTTGATTTTGTTGACATTTGGTCAAATGGTACACCCAATATACCCACATACTAGTTTTGTTGTCCAAATAACATGCCAATGTATTTTGATTTTTTGGCATTGGCTCCTCTGCACTACGTGAAGTCGCGCTGCACTGGCTCTTTCACATCCTCGTGTCCTTGCAGCTGCCTTCTTGCGTTATATAAAGCGGGTGCCTGAAAAATATCGTATGCAAAAGTCAATACAAGGGCATGGTGCAAAACAACATCAAGACAGTCAAGGCCATGGCAATAAAAAAGTCTTAGCTCTCAGTCTTCCTAGTGAAGTGCATGCAAAACATCCAAATGAATGCAACAGTCAACTGCTAAACTAACTTCAATTTTTAGATTTAAGCAAAAAAACAAATAAACCACAGTTCATCCTTGTTTTTCATGAATGTTAGAATACTCCTGCTAATGAATAGAATATTGGTCATTTTCAGACGTCATAGGTCTGTCATGAGTCTGGTGTATCGCAAACACCACTTGTGACACATCCTAAGCACGTGCCCAGTGTGCCTCCCCCCCCCCCCCCCCGCACCATCCCTGGTTGTGCCACTGCTGAAGCCATAATTTGAGGATTATAGCTGCAAACATGATGCTCAGTAGGGATGAAAATATTGTCCTTATGCTCAATGGATATACGGATGTGCCTATAAAAAAGGGCAACAAGGCTTGTTATGGCAAGCTTACCCACATTTCAATACTAACAAGTTCACTGCGGCCTGCATCTAAGCTTACTAAAAGGCATGAACTTATTTTCATGCATGAAGTGCGCAGTGGAGTTCATTTTTGACAGACCTGACTACTGTTGCAGTTTGAAATCTAGCATTTTAGATTCTTGTAGGCATGTAAAAGTTGCAGTTAAACCGCAGTTATTAGTTTATTACACCAACCTATTGTTCTGTGTACGACAGACTGGTAACACGGAATTAAAGCAACATTTTCTTTTGATATTTTATTTCTCTACTAAAAATATTTAAGCGATAAACACATCTTGATCTGCCATGCTATAGCAAAATGCACACATTACGCTTGTAACCCCCAGAGGAAGGCTGATTTAGCTGTTCATATGACATAACTCTGACACGCCAACTCATATTAGCAAATGCACAGGCATGTCCAAAACAATAAGCGTATGCAAAGCGCCCCTGCAATTGTAATTCCACACAGCAGCCGTTATATTCGATGCCGATGCGTAACTAGCTGCTCGACAATTCACCGAGTTCGTAGACCATAAGCATCCTTTCAGTTTCGCACAGTGCACGAAAACCGCAACAGGAGACAAAACCAGACCAATAATCACACCATTTCAACATGAGCAAAAACAGTTCAGTCTTAGGGATAAACACTGTGAGAGCGATTTAGTGCGCGACGGCGACGAGCGACGGCTTCGAGCGACAAAACGGGCCGTCGCTTGAACAGATGACTCGGTTCTGGAAATCTAGAAATCGTCGCTCGTCGCCCAGAAGTGCTATGAGCGACTAGCCAATAGCGCGAAGCCGGAACTGGATGTACATACATCGCTCAAATACTACCGATTGTCGCGCGGAACGAGCAAATGATTTAATTTTTATACGTGCAAGGATAAGAACGTACTGCAAGACCTCCGGAAATATTTTATGCTACTTTTTATAGTAAAATACATCAACGTAAATTACTAAAGCACGCGTCACGCGTGACTGCAACCCTCATGCCGGCAACACCGGGGAGGCGTCGCTCAAAATCGTCGCTCGCACGGAGTACGACTTGTAGGCGACGAGCGAACGCGACAGCCATCTCCGTCGCGTCGCTTGTAGCTGCCGCGCGCAAGATCGCTTATATGGTGTTTATACTTTTTTCAGCATAAAACATGGATTCCTCATGCGTTTTCAGTAAGTTCAAGATAACGCGCCCAACTGACCTCTTGCAGCATGCAGCTGAATGCCTGCGGCCAAGTTTCTAACTAGCACTGGTGCTGCACGTAACTTCAGTGGTCGCAGATTCCCTCTGCGCGAGACACCGTCAAGCGCGCGGTTTATTTATAAAAAAAAAGCATGCTGCCAGCAAAATGACGCCTTCTGTTATGTGATTCCTTAGTTCAACAGCGTTCCGTACACAGTAGACTGCCAAACTGAATAAATTCAAACACACAAAACGCACGCTAATCACGCTCCGCATAGGCTCGGAATCACAGGCTGGTGAACTAACCATTTTAAGCGTCCTCTCGCCTGGCGTCTTATTGAACATACCATAGTTCTGGCAGCGTTTGCGATTTTTAAAGCTCTTACAGACAACGGCAAAGTGATAAAATCACATGCAGTTATCGCGACGACTGGCTTTTTCGATTGACATCGAGAGACAGCGCGTACGCCTAGTCCTTTGTCAATCGCGTCGGCTAAGCGCAGCGACGACTTCCTGGCGATAGCATGACATATACGGAGAATGTGCACCTCAGTTAGAATTCACTTACCGTGGAGGATTTGTTGTTATATCCAAGGCATGACGAACGACTGTCGTGTTTTCGTGGCGACGCGAGATGGCCGACACACGATCTCCCTCGGCTGGCCTTTGCTCGCTGGACGGGTCACCTTTCTCCAGGGCTGTGTTGTTCCGCGATCTTGAGCGCGCGCGCGCGCGGTGGAGCCACTCCGAGCGAAAAAGTAGAGCGCTCGCTACGCGTTCCTTTGAACTGCGGCGGCCTGTTCTCTTAGAAGCAAAACGATGTGTTCTTTGCTCAGCGTGCATGAATGATACATTGCCATGTTCGGGGCCAGCCACCTAAGGTTGAAGCAGAAGATTACGCTACGTTTTGTTTTCTATTGCCGCAAGAGTCTCTCTTTTCTATTGTCGCAAGAGTCTTTTCACTCCCTCTCTCGGAAGGGGAGAGTGAAAAGCGCATTTCACTCTCTCCTTGGTGACAGAGTGAACAATGCATTTCACTCTCCTCGACATTTTGCGAGAGTAAAACGACGCTTTGAAGAGTGAACCGGCAGTTTCACTCCTGCGATACCCTTCCTAGTTTTTAGAGTGTATACTTCAATTAAACCTAATTTACCCTACGCTTTTCTTGGTGGTGATCATCTCTCGATTTCGAATGATTGTTAAAAAAATAAATTATGCGGTTTTACTTTCCAGAACAACGATCTAATTATGAGGCACGCCGTAGTGGGGGACTCCGCAAATTTGGCGCACCTGGGGTTCTATACCGTCCACCTAAATCTTAGTACACGGGTGTTTTCGCATTTCGCCTCCATCGAAATGCGGCCGCCGTGTGGTTTTCAAATGATTGTGACTATATATATATATATATATATATATATATATATATATATATACTTACATCATACTGCAGGCCGTGTGGCCCAAACAGGAGGGGCAAGCTAACAAATAAAAAGTACGCGTACAAAAGGCAGAATTGCAAAACATAAAACTTAATAAATGAAACAATATAGCACCAAACAGCAATGTTACTTAGGAAATACTCATAATATGGGTCTGAATTGATTCAGGGGAGTTCAGATGATGGAAAGGGATGATGTTCCATTCTTCTATATATAGTTCGAGGAAAGAAAGAAAATTTAAAGAGGTCTGTCCTGGCAACGTAAGGGGAGAGAGCGAGGGGGTGGGAATGCCAGGTTCCCCTGGGTGCAGAAAGAGTTATCTATAGGGACTAGGATCTAAAGAAAATTTACAGGTTTATAAAAAAGTAAAGGAACTTTAGGATTAATATTTTTCGTCTCGTTTGTAGGGTGTGAAAACCATTTCTCCGCAGTAATTCAGTTATAGACTCTTCTCGGCCGTATTTGGAAAAAGTAAGATCTATGGCTCTTTTCTGTATCCTTTCAAAGGCGTTAAGGTTGATTTTGGTAAACGGGTCCCAAATAACGCACGAATATTCCAATTTGGGTCGAATAAAAGTGGTGTATGCTAATGATTTTACTTCATGGGATGCATGTTTAAGCTTATGGCGAAATAGACATAGCTTTCTGAAAGCAGAAGATGTGGTAGCAGCAATGTGGCTATTCCAATTTAGGTTGTTTGTAACTGTAATTCCAAGATACTTGTACTCGCTCACTTCGGCCAAGGGGACTTGGCGAAAAGAATAAGAAAACTTCATGGGTAGTTTTTTGTTTGTTATACGTAGAAGCACAGATTTATCTGAGTTGTTTCATTCCCCACTTGTTGCTCCGCTCAAGATGTTGTTTAAGGCTAAATGAAGAGATGGTTGATCATTAACTGTATTAATATCGTTAAAAATGATACAGTCGTCTGCGAACAGACGAATATTGAGAGGGGCTTGTATTACATCACCTATGTTGTTACAATAAATAAGAAATAGTAGTGGGCCAAGCACGCTGCCTTGAGGCACGCCAGAGGTTACTACGAGAATCGGACGGCTGCCCATCAGTCACTACGCACTGTTTTCGACGCAAATAACGCTACTTAAATTACTTAAATTATTTACAAATAATTTGTCATGGGGAACTACATCAAATGCTTTTTGAAAATCGAAAAATATCGCATCTACTTGGCCAGCCTTGTCAAGGACAGAAGGAACGAGTGAATGTGCTTAATTGGGTGACTCTCGAGAGCCGCTTCCTGAAGCCGTGTTGGAAAGGAGATAAAACGTTGCGCTCGTTTAAGAAATCATTAATGTAGTCAGCAACAATGCGTTCAATTAAATTACAAGAAGAGGATAATATGGAAATCGGTCGGTAATTGAAGTCTGAGCTTGGGTCACCTTTTTTAATATAAGCAAAACACGTGCTACTTTCGGATCGAGCGCAAGTACCGTGGAATGTAGATAGGCCTGAAAGATTACTACAAGGAATTTGCTTAAATGTTCCACATAACTTCGAAGGAAGGTGTTGGGAATGCAGTCTGAACCAACAGATGATTTTACTTGTAACCGGAGGAGCATGTTAAGTACACCTTGATGAGAAATGGTAACGTCAGCAGAGCAGACTATATATATATATATATATATATATATATATATATATATACATAGTTCTTTTTTTCGACGCCGCCGCCCCAAAACATGTGCGTCGCGCATTTGGACATCGTCTATCGCCAGACCAAGACGAAAGGACACGAAGCAGGTATTACAATATTCTGGCACATTATAAAAGCACAAGCGGGAATACCCGCCAGTACACTGCAAGCTTTACAAAAAAAAGCCATAATACTTCGCCGACTTCAGATGGGCAGTTACCTCCACGGCACTCTAGGGCACGTGATGTACCCCTCAACATATACAAGATACTGCCAATTCTGCAATGCGCCAAACACCCCTTACCAAATGCAACAAGTAACCTATGGAAGCGCCCATCCGAGCCTTAAAAGAAGAAAAGTGGGAGGCCCAGCTGACAAGCCCAAATCCTCAGGACCAGCTACGGCTGGTGAACTGGTTTAGGCTATCACCACAGGGCCACGGCTACCTGGAAAATAGGGTGGTCGCCCGCCTTCCGGCACGGACAGCTTGGTCTCCGAAATAATGTTTATTCACACTTTGCTAAGATTAGACAGCTTCCATCAGTGCCTGTTTGCCGTTCCACATTATGCGCATCCTACAGATAGCAATCTAAGAGAAAAGGCAACGCTGCGGTTCACATGTTTACCAAGAGGCACAATCATTAGAGACTGAAATCCTGAAGGCGTTAGAACAAGATGAAACAGCTGCCGTAAAGTATTTCACAACTCCGGCGCATGAGTAGAATATACACAGTAAAGAAAAGGATCACTTGCTCCTTTGAACTGCAGTAAACTCAGTTTAAGGGTAAACAGAACAGATTTTATTAATATCGCTCTCTTATAGAATGTTCAGCCTAAATGAATATATTTGAACCTGTGGAAAGCTAAACGAGGGTTCCGAAACCTTTAATCACATGATGTGATTCATCCAAGCAGAGTTAGTCTCAATGTATAGCTACTGTATCCGTTCTTGGGCACTATAACGTAAAACTATTCCAATATGTTTCTATTCCAATCTCCAGACGTCAAATTTGCGTAACCACCAACGCAAGCACCGGGCGGTCACTCGGAGGGTTGTCTGAACAGACCAATCAAACGCTCTGCTCGTTCATAGGAGGTCACTTTTGTTTGCTTGAAAGACCAATAACATTGCCTACATTGAGCGGCTTGTCGTATCTAATTGGCTGACAAGAGGCGAGGAGAACGCTCAAATGGAGAGGGATTCACTGGGGCAGAGCCAGTGCACTGAAAATCGATAACCGGATGAAGAGGGTGGTGCCGGCGTCTGCGATTAGTCGGCTTTCCCTTACTTAGCTTGTGGTGGCTGGTCGAAAATCGTGGCGGCATGCAACGGAAGCTTAAGAATGACGCTAAAACTGACCCTCAGCAAAGAAGAGTTGGCAGAATGAGGTGGTAAACGTGCCGAAAGGGTTCGAACACGTTACACGGCCACGCAAGAAGTTTTGTTATACGCAAATACACCCATGCTCTCCGGCAGGTGCGAGTAGCCAGCGTCTCAGCGATCGGCGGCAGCCATCTTTTATTCCTTTGGGAACGGGGCAGCCTGCGGCTATTCCGAAGAAAATTCAGTTTTGTTCGGCATATTAATGCACCTTTATCGCGTACACGTCACTTTGACGCGGTGACTTTGTGCGGTTTTATGACGTCGCATGACAGGCAGGTGAAGTGGGTGCAGCCCGAAAACTTTTTACCAATAGCCGAGGGCTAATGACGAAATGGGGTCGAATCAGAAATAACTGTTTTTCTTTTTTCTGTCAAATCATGCATAATCAGTGTGTACACATCATATCAGATGGGGAGGTATTGCGGTTTTCGTGACGTCGCGTGACAGACAGGTGAATTGGGCGTGGTCGAAAAAAGTTTTTGACCAATCGTGGAAGGCTGATATCAGAATTGGAATAGAAAAGTTTGGAACAGCTTTTACGTTATAGCGCCCCTTGTCTCCAAACTGTGATGCGTTTCCCTCTCTTGGCTGTTTTAGCGGACAAACAGAAAACATTCGTTCGCTTCGTTTCTGGTAAAGCCTTCCCGAGTTCCGTGTCCAACCTAGAAGCGTGTGCTCTGTCATTTCATTGTATGTTTGGCTCGACCACCCTCGCTTATCGAAAACAAAGCCAGAAGGACGCATGTCGAGAAATTCCAGTCCCGCACATTCTTCCCTCCCGCAGCAAGCTGTGTCTCTGCGGACTTTTCATCTAAACAAGAGAGGCTGAACGGAACGAGATGCGTTCAGCTCGCGGCATTCCGTGGAGCAGCTCCCGTTGAAAGACGGCTCCCCTAGGTACACAAAAAAGTGCGATGCCCTCCGCTTCTGAACAGGGAAACGTTTCCGGGTGGCCGGGCGGCGAAGTTTTTTTATGCATCTCCGGGAGCAAATTTCGCTGTGCCGAAAAACTGTCAGAACCCGCATTCTTTTCCTTGCGCGCGTGGTGATATGTTCAGCTGTCGAAACGCGCAATGTCTAACGCGCACTGATTCAGCCATATTGTTTTTGAATTCACTCATCGTTCCTTGGATCTCGGCTACGCTACCCTGCCGGGCAGCTGCCTAAAAGACATTTCTCGAGTCATGTTCTGGTACGCACAAACACCCCCTGACCCGCACTTCAGAAGTAGCATGAGCAGCGCGTAAACATTTTCGGCAAATTTGTCCAGTGTTCTTCAAATATTCTTTTTGATTGGGGTTTCAACATTCAGGTACACCTTGAGCTCAAAATTATGTGCCAGGAACGACTAAAGGACGATAGAGACATATAGCCAAGGCAAGGCCTTTGAAGTTCTATAAATTGCAGTCATCTACAGGGCAAACTAGATGATTTACACAGATTACTCGTGAACAATACGAAATACAATGTTGCCATTCCCTCTAATTTGCCTGCAAACTGGGTAGCGCAACTTATTTGTATGTGGAACACCGACTAGCTATTCTACAAGCCTTATTAACGTCATCTGTAGCGGGATCTAGAACCCAATTAAAAAAAATTGAGTTCGTAAGTTTTCTTTGCTTTTGGCTGGTTGTCTTGACTGTGAGTATGTCCTACATTACGATCGGCTATAGCACCTATTTTTACGAACACTTTTAGCTCACGAACATTTACAGCGAGGCTGCTAGCCTCTAGTTGGTCAGCATTTCCCGCGGCGTCGTTCTCACGGAGAGAAGGACCTCCCGCAATTGAAGCGAGAAGTGCATATATACATTCTTTGGTATCACGCATGCAAACATACAGGACAGCATTCTTTTCGATTAAGGACAAGCACAAAACAAGCACTCAAACCACATGATTCATGATAAAGCGCTCCTGCTAACAATGCGAAGCACACCGCGTTCCCCGCATAAGTTTTCCGGTAAAGATTACTCTTGCGCAAACTCTCACGGCGACGGCAGCGTGTGACGTGGGGAGTGACTTCATTATGGCCTTTCATATATAAAGGAACCAGCCCAGCAACTGATTCCATTGTTGTCGCAACACCGCTATGGGTAGTTCAACGCATAGTTAGGACTCCCGAGGAGCGGCGTGAATATGAGGAGCGGCGTGAATACGAGGAGCGGCAAAGGGAAAAGAAAAGGCAATACGGCAAGTGGCGGCCTGCTTCGCCTGGTCGTATTGCCGTGGAATTCAAGCACAGGCGAAGCCCGCATGCAGGTCCACATTCTCCCTTGGCTTAATAATGCACCGGAGGAGGAAATGAGCAATAAAGGATTGCATACTCTCCTCAGCAGTTGTCGTGGTCGTTTGAACAGCTTCGCTGGACATCCCCTTTCGCAGGGCCGGCATGGCGAGTCCATTTCTTTGTATTTTTGTTTTGTATATACGAACCCTGTTGCCTATACTACGTACTTTGGTGTAAACTATAGCGCGTAGCTTCTTCCTTTCCCACAGCTTGCGATGCACTGGCTTGCGACATGCATTTTCTTCAAATATGCTTACGCTGCACAGTTCCTCTTTGCGAACCAGCGCGCTGCACTTCAGAAATGATTCCGAGCCCCGTTTTAAACAGTTTCAGAGGCAGGAGCACGAAACTTAGATAAAGGCAGCCGTATCCGAGCGTCGTCGACTCAAAATCAACTAAGGGGTTCGCAATCCTGTAGGAAGTATACTTGAAGGCTGTGGAAATTAAAAAGGGAATACAAGGCCAAAACCGTCTACTCACTGCGCGACAGAAGTGGGGCGTAACGAAAAAAGTTTACGACACGTGCGCTTCAGATGAGTTTCTGGCGCACGAGGTCTGAGGTCCAATTCTACTGGGGCTGAATTTCGATCATGTCCTAGGTTGCCAGACTCCAGGTGGTCGAAATTAAACAGAAGCTCTTCACTACGGCGTCCATAGAATTAGTGCGGCTCTGGCACGTAACACGTGCTAAACTAAATTCGATTATATACTTGTACGAAATCAGTACAACCAACTGCGATATCTGTTCAGTTTCTTACTCCTTTCACTTAAGGATGAATACATTACATCGAGTGTTTAGTTTATAACGATTCTCGCGGTAATGCACTTGCAGGAAGGAACGAAGCCTCTTAAGCACAATTTGAACCTAACCTCTCATAACGCTCAGTCAACAGCATTAAAACAACCTACTCATATTAGTGACATGTTTTCTTCATGCAAATGAGTATCTCTCTCTATGCGCATGAAAGTTCGATTTATGCTTCAACGCAGTGCGGCATCCTCGGGCATTGGCAGCTCCTCGATAACAAAACTTGGGTAGAGCACGTATTCCCGCTTAAAATAGGGCTGTGCTGACCGTGAGATTTCGCGCTAGTGTGTTTGTTGGCAGAGCCCGTTCAAGGAAAACAACCCGCCAATAGCGTTCGATTTAAAAACAAGCTCCGCACAACATCGCCCAAGAGGCCCCACCGTTCGGATGGGCTATTATCGGGTATAACCGCGTGCACTCCACCATTCTCCTGTCGTCAATGGCAGCCAGTAAAAATATTTGATGCTCAGCCCTTCATTGCGCTTCCTTGCTGAGCTCAGCTGTACCGCTATTCGTGGTTTCGGCAAATTGCGTCAGTGGCTATTAACCGCTCGTCAGGTGGTATGCCAGCACCCCCGCCTCATTTCAGTTTCACAATACCAGTGTTACGGTCGGTTCTCTCCACCGTACCTCTATGAGCAGTTTTCTATGAAGTGTCCTTTAATTATAATCAGCGCGTGTTAAGTTAAACCTGTAACCTTCCTTTTTAATGTTCCTGTAAGCTGCCAAGAGGCTTGTAATTTAACGACAGTGCAACATAAAGTATAATTAAGTGATCGTGAGCTGTAGCCCCCATTCTCTGGCAGCGTTACCGTATGGATAATTGCTTTCCAATTACAGCCCTGCCATTGCCGATATATCAATCGCTACTTTTGCATTTCCACTTTGGGCAAAAGAAAGATAATGCTGCACATAAACTGCAACGCGATGCTGAATGCTGTTTACAAGGTCATATGAAAAGCAATACCTTAATTTTACTTGCTTTACTTCTACATTACGGCTTCGATACTTCTACATCTATAACACTTCTACATGTTGCTGTTTACACGAACTCAACAAAAACAATTTTTCTTGGATTTGTAACCGCGTATGTCGGTTATGTAATGATGCGTTAAGTTATTTAAGTCAGCTTCGTTGCATGTGGACTCGTATTCTGACCTGAATGGGGCGAGACGCGTATATATGCCATGTGGGGTCTGAGAGAGAGAGAAGGGAAGAAGGAAAGGCAGGGAAGTTAACCAAACTGAGTCCAGTTTGCTACCCTACACGTGGGGAGGGGAACGGGGAGTGAAAGAGAGAGAGAGAGAAAACATAAGTCTATACCGCACTTTCACATGCACTAAGTTAGGCGTAGGATGTCTATATAGTCTGGCACTCAAATGGGGTCAGAGAAGCCTCAAGGCAAACCATGTTTGTTTCTATATTTACGAAGCTGAGTGATTGGTCTCGGCATTGTAAGTTCATTATTGGTTAGCATAAGCAAGCGAAGCAAACTGTGTTAGAAATTAAAACGTTAACTATAGTTTTGAAGTTGTCTAACCGCACGCTCGACCGGTTTGAGGCTGCAAGGGGCATGCATTGAGGCTGCTGCGCTGGAAAGCTCTCGCAGGAAGAATTGCTTTGTAAAGAAATGGCGGCGAGCCACCAGCAAATAAAATTACGAGAGGACTGTAAGTTTCTGACACCAGTTCGCGAGTAAAAACAGGAACAAAGGATAAACCAGTCACGAAACAAAATGCAATCTCAAGGAACGCACATGCATGCCTCAAGAACTGTAAGTGGTGAAAAAGAAATGGGAGGCGCTCACGGTGGAATTGAAATGCAACACAGTTTGTACTTCAGTTTCTTTTTCTTTTTCGTGAACAAGACGAAAGCGCACAAACTTTAATCTATGGCCTACAATCAAAAACACAGTAATAAAGCATATACCTAACGAAAGTCGAGCAAGTTGGTATAGGGACCCATGATTTGTTTTTTTTTTTTTCGTTCCTTGTGTTCGTATCTACATGCCTGTTATTCAGTAAGATGAAGTGTTCAAGAATTTATCACCGTAAAATGGCTGTCAAGTGCTGACAACGCTCGGAAACTATAACCGAACTTATTCTTTCCATTTAGGGGCAAGTAATCCTTTCATAGGTGCCTTCTGTAAAGGCTTTTGTTGCAAAAAGTATTTCTAATATATTTCGTAGAAATATCCTGGATATTTTCTTTGATTCATGTACGCAAGGCACGATCATTGACGCTCGCGTTTCCGACTTTACAACTGGCTGCCTACGGAAACGGGCTACTCTTGGTTAACCATTTCTAAAAGCAGTATTTCCAGCTGAAGTCCGCTTAAACGTCACCGGGTGTTAAAAAAAGCACCGGTGGTTACCTACATCATTTCATTCTCACTTTCTCGGCCTGATATCGTTTAAACGAGGGCGTATATCGAATACCAAGTAAGAGGGTACAGGGGGGGGGGGGGGGGGGGGGGCCCACCTAAGGGACGGTGCATTTCGCCCGCTGCTGATTGGATGCAGCTGTACGAGCGAGGAGGAGACGAGCTGCCCTAGCCAATCAGCAGCGGCCAAAATGGACAGTCTACTAGGTGGACTCCTGCAGAATACCTCCAAGATATGCTGAAATCCCTTAAGGCATTCTCTTATTTTTGAGACGAGTGCAACTTTCAACTTCGGAACGACTCTACCGACAAGAAAAACGGCATCGGTAGCACTATGAGCTTTTAGAACAATACAGAAAGAGATCTGAGCAGCGCATGATCTGAACGTGGCTAGCGTGACAGCTAGGAGACAAGTTTTGGTAGATTTGATGTTTGTTCCGCCCTATATTGTTATCAGAAATAATCTTAGGTGGGAAAGTATTGATTCCTTAAGACAGATAAGCTAAGCATAAAGCTAAGATAGTAACTCAGGCAACGAAAAGCGATAGAAGAGGGAGTATGAACAAAATTTAATGAACCAGTTCTTGGAAGGCTGCTAGGAGCATAAAGGTTTGCAGAAAAAACTGAAGCATGAAACATTTCAGTTCCCAAAGGTTTTTCTTGCTTTCAAATGACCGCTAGTCTCATTGGTATAGCTTTCTTATTTTGTGCTCCTGGTGTATCACACCACTTTTCTGTATTGGCAAACCATGTAGTGGTGTCTTCGCTTACAACATATTTAAGAACAAGGCAGTGCAAATCAGTCCTACGGAGTTCTTTTATACAACTGCGGTATTTTTTGTGCACTCCTGTGTCATCGCAGATGCACCACAAGTTCTTCTTAAGATGTTGCCAACAGAGCGGCATAAATTGTCGTTAGCCATTCCATAGACAAAAAAAGTTCGCCCTTAGTTCTTCGTGTAACTCTTTCGGGTTACCCCTACAGTCTATGATCCGTTTAGCCTTACACCGCAGCCGAAGAGAAGTCGCGCACTTATCTGTCCACCCACTTCGAGTTATCCGAAACGTGACGTGTTTCCCCCGCGATTCACTTGAGGACATCTCTGTGAAGGCTTCTTGCCTCTACTTCGCGCGCTATAGGAGAACGATTCGCAAACACTTTGTCCTAGCTTACGTGAGACCCAAACGGCCGAACGCATTAGAAGCACCAAATTATTCAGCTGCTGCAGAATCCCCTTTTATCTTTCTGTTGTACACCGGACATTGGCACTCAAGACATGTCCATATCAGACTAGACCGCCTCGCCGTACTTTTGCAGTGTGCGACATAAGCAAGTAGGTTAAGGCACACTGAAACAACAAAGACGCGAAGTTATTTGGCACTTCTTTCCAAATCACTTACGTCAACTATTTTCGTCCCGTTCAATGGGCCTGTTTAATCCCGTTGCCCGTTGTAATCCCGTTGTTTTACAAAGGCTGGTCTACCAACCGAAACGCCAGTGAAATATAGGAACCGAGTGGCCCGATTTTTGTTAATGGTGTCATGAGTAGCCAGCAAGCAAAGACACCAAGGACAGCATAGGGGAAATTACTTGTACTTACTAACTGAATTAAATAAATGATAAAAATGAATATAAATGAAAGTGAATGAAAAGACAACAGGCCGCAGATGGGATACGAGCCCACGTCTTCGCATTACGTGCGCGATGCTCTTACCAGCTGAGCTACCGCGGCGCCGTTTTCCCATCCTCTTCATGGGGTATCTATGCTTAACTACAAAAACTGACCCTGGGACTATTAGCCAGCGCGGTTTGTGAGGGTTGGCGTTGGCCGACACACACAAAAGAATGACACTCACCTGCGGACAGCTGTTTTTTCATACACTTTCATTTCCATTATTTCATTATTTCTTTATTTCAATTATTAAGTAAAAGTAATCTCCCCTGTGTGGTCCTTGGCGTCTTCTCCCGTTGGCTTCTTATAATACGATTTATATACGTATAATTTGGATGGATCATTTTTTTTTCTGTTCCTTTTTCCCTAACGCATAATTTCTAGGCTTATATAGGAATAAACGTGACTACCAGTGGCACGCACTGATCATGATTTGTTTTACACTTATTTTTCCTCGTCTGGAACGTCCGGCGGAGCTGCTTCGCTTAAGTTACCACTTTCCGTACTATTGCAGCTCTGGGCTTCTTTTCTTTTTTCTTCTTTCTTTTTCTGTGCGCTTAACATTTAGTGGAGTTAATAAACAGAAATTTCATTAGGCTGTCAGTTCCTCTTACTGCAAGGCCGGTAGAAATCATACAGCAGTCACGCAAAGATTTCAGAGCCGCTTGAGTTATTCTTTCTATATTAATGGGCGCGGCTATAATCAGAGTGCTGCTGGGCTGGTGGAGAGAACGGAGGAGCTTTCGCTTAAAAAAAAATACCAATAGCGGGGTGTTTATGTAACGAGTAAGTGCAGGCTCCGCTGTAAAACGTTTTGTGGAAGTATTTCCTTCGAATCAATAATATTACTGCGATATGGCTGATGAACGTTTGCAGCAGACGCGGCAATGCATTGTCATGCCCAGCAAGCAAAAACAAAAACAAAAAAGGACAGACAGAAAATGTTGACGCACGGTACCTTAGACATGAAAGGTACGCAGTTACGAAATAAATACGCGAACAATAGAGATGTGTGGATATTCGAAATTTTTAATATAGATCGTATAGTGTTTGCAATTCCGTTCGTGTTCGATTGGAGAACTCGTAATTCGAAGTTGTCGAACATTTGTTGTTGTTGTTTTCGCATACCTGGGGATAACAACCCTTACCGGAGTCTCAAGCGAGAAAGATCAATGCAAATTAGGACTGTCCCGAATAAATGTGCTGCAGGAGTGTGCTGCGCTAAGGCACCAGCTTCTGAGTGAGCGCACTGGAAACATAATTTCTGTTCAGTCATTTCTAATAATTTAGCAAACATTGGTGGCTTTTAGATGGCCCACATACAAATTTGTGGCCTTTGTTTAGTTTTTAGCCAGCCTCAGTATATCTGCATTTTTTTTAAACAATACGCGATGCTGCAATATCACACTTCTTTCCGTCAACGAACAGAACATCATAGGTTTTCTGGTGACATGCTATTCCGTTATTTCATTAGTGTGACTGAAAGCAAGTAGATAACTGAAAGCAGTAGTACCTCATTGACAAGCTCCTGAACTGTTAGTACTTTCAATTGCAAGCAGTGTAACATACATGTATTGAATAATGTTCACAAACTCTGATTTTGTTACCGCATGGACTCCCTGTTATATTCACATTACGCTGATTAAAAATTAAAAAAAAATATTCTATATTTTATTCGACAATCAGATGTCATTTTTCTGAAATGTTCGTATTTTGTTATATTCGAAAATTTTGCTGCTGGAACGTCCCTAGTTAGAAACAAAGACGTATACAAGAAACGAATGATGGATGAGCATCCGTATACACTGTAACACTGTAGCAAAACGAGGCTGATCTGTCAAAAAGTAAAGAAAGCGATCACACAAAACAAATCTAAGCTGTAGAGCTTAAGCAGCAGCATTCGAGGTGGACAACTTCGAGCCCCATCTTGCTTCCTTAGAAGAAACCGCAGTATAAGTATAGGCCGAAAATCCTGGACTTTCCCTGACAGGGGATCAGGCTATCACGTCGCTCGCTTCGCGTAACCACTGTATAGCGGTCACCAACAATGATGGCTCGTCGATCACGTGGCGCTGGCTTCTTAGCTGTTTTTTCTGCTGTTTCTTTACGAGAACTATGGGGAAGTTTGGGCAGCGGCAAGGCGTTACGCACGTCTTAACCAGCGTAATAAAACGAAGAAAAAGGAAAAACAGAGAAAGGGGTTAAAGAGGATATGTCCCCCATCGGTAACAGGGGATCTCAGATGGTGGTTTCCACGTCGCCTGCACTTAACGACATCTTGCAGCCGCCCATTCTGCTACTATAGGCAAGACTCGCATCGTTTATCGCAT
The DNA here is from genome assembly GCF_023375885.2 of Dermacentor andersoni. Classification (NCBI taxonomy): domain Eukaryota; kingdom Metazoa; phylum Arthropoda; class Arachnida; order Ixodida; family Ixodidae; genus Dermacentor; species Dermacentor andersoni. Next base: position 130,409,958 of record NC_092818.1, read on the forward strand.
TTACGCCTGTCTCGCCCTCCTGTGTCGATGGCGACCTGGGCTTCGGGGAAACGCGTATCTGCACTGTGCTACAGCAGCGTAGACGACAGTCATTGGTACGCAGTATCAGAAGGGAAAAAGGAGGGAGGGAGGGGGGCGACAGTAATATAATATAGTTGGCCATAAATGAAACAAAAATACAAGGCTCGTCGCATAAAGCCGCGACTGAAATCAACCGTGATTGCAAGTTCAAGGCAGGGATAACGTAGCGATTCCATTCCAATTCGTTTCCTTTCCGCGTTTTGCCAGTAAACCTGGCATCGCTACGTCTACGTTATCAGCATGATCGGCCTTTCATGAGTGATACTTTTGGGTACTTTTTGCGTGATTATATGGACATATTAAACACAAGAGGCTTCAGTCAAGATTGACACGAAACAGTGTAGTCATTAAGCCTAACTTGAACTAAACTCCATCTGAGCGTAAATCTCAGATATATATGTATGAACATTGAACTTTGCGTTGCTGTGTTTGGGTTGACTTTCAGTTTTAGTGTGGCATAAGTGTACTTATGTGTCTGGACTTCGTGTAATTGTGATTTGGAGTTGACTTTATTTTTAATGCGTTTACATTAATTCATTTTTTTTATATTTCTCCCATATGTCTATCTGAAAATGAGTAGCAGGCGCCAATTAGACGCCAGAACATCTCATTCGTACCATAAACAAAAACAAAAAAGGGGTGGGGGGGGGCAGATAAGAGGTTTCGCGAACCAGTGCATTAACTACAGCTTGTTATTGCAAGTAAAACTAAAGACAAGAAAGATCAAAAGTACAACCTGGCCAGCCAGCCACTTATTGATCTAACATGCAGCGTATCACAACAGCATGCCACTGCAGTGACCATTTTTGGCACGAGGTACCCAGAAAGACTAGAAGCATTGAGTAGGCGCCAATGCCGCGGTCGAGGCATAAGCTGTAACGCGAGACAGTCCAAGCGTGCTTAAAGATATGCTCAAATATTATAGCCGCGAAGCTTGTTGCTTCTTCGGCGTTAAAAGCCCCGGAAAATCATTTTGGCTCCGCTTCGTAAAGTTTGATCCAAACTTCAATTCCTCTGTTAAATGGGCCAAACAAAGAAATAAAGCATTAACTGAAAGCAGCTCTTCAACACGTAGTTGAGGGGATAACAGAGTGCAGCTTCCGAGAAGTGAAATTATTAGCGCTGTGCGAAGAATTCATAGTTACGCCCATCCGCGACTGATTGGACTACCACAAAAGCTCAATATATATGTAGCTGAGTACAATGAGAAATAATCCGCAGCAATAACAAGGTCACGTTGGGCGAAACACCAGTGGGAAATTAAGAGAGCATCTAAAGTGCGAACGAGCACAATAAGATTATTAGAGAGCACACCCCAACTGATTACGGGCTAATGTTAAAAGTACAGTTCCAACAAAAAAAATAATATGCAACGTTTCTTTGCTCATATATTTAACTAAAACGTCAATTCTTTAGAAAATTTTAGCTTCAAAGGAAAAGGAAAAAGATTTGTGCCAATTTGTAGTCCAGCTACAGTGAAAGCTGCCACATAATGACAAGACACACATGAATATGGAAACTTGAAGTCATCATCATGGTCAAACAAGGGATGTCTCCGGAGACAAAATTTTGTTGAGGGGATTGACGAAGGTGGCTTGAGGAAAATGAGTCCCCAAGTCAAAATGTTCACTCCAGCGACACCCCTTCCTCGACTGCTGTTCATTAGCTACGTAGTTTTGTAGTTTAGAACCCTGTGATAACCTGATGACGACATTACAGGGGCTATGACACAATCGTCCGACTATTCTCAGTGGCCATAACAGTTATACAGTAAAAAAAAAAGTGTGCACTCAGAGATATACCGAGGTAGCGCACAACGGAATGCATCATATGTTGTTATGGCCCATTACTAACAGCGAGCTTGTAACACAAAGCTTAGAGCTATTGTAACTAGGTCGGTCAGGTAGTTGCCAAAACAATAATCAGATCCGCAAGAAATAGTCGCACACACGGTCGTACATGATTCTGTCGACAGCGGTGAGTCGGCGCGCTGCGATACAGAGAAATCGATATCTGCGAGTTGCCGGCTGGTTTCAATAAATGCTTGTGACCAGCGCAAGCAGGAAGGACACCCTGACAACATATGGAACCTAGCAGTTGCTCTGTTATTGACATTTGTCTTCGCTTTGTAGCACAGCGCTCGCACGCTCTAGACATAAATTTTCACATCCAGCTTGAGCGCACGAAACAACACGATGAACAACAAACGTGATCGTAGGGCATCACACGTAACCAGTCACAGCCAGCGCGGCAAGGTCTCGACATCATGGGATGAAAAAAAGGACCGCGCAACGCTTGATATAGCTGTCATATTAATGACGATACTCGAAACTTTCAGCACCTGTGTGTTTAACCTAAATGCAGAATGCCTGCTTCATCTGCAAAACATATGGTCTACAATTATCAGTGCCGACGTAAGCTGGATTGCAGATCCCGACAGGTAAATGACAGCCACGTCGTGCTAACACCCCCCCCCCCCTCCCCATGCCCCTTTCAAGGAAAAAGTGGAAAATAAAGACGATTAAACGCTAAAAGGGAAGCGTAGTATTAGTCATAGCGAATGGCAAGAAATATTTCGTAAATGAAGCGCTGAGGAAATACACCGGATTCCCTAAAGCTTACTCGTAGAACAGTGTTCTAGAAGCAAATGTAACGATGATTCATGGTACATGATTGGTGCTCTACGACTCTCCTAGACCAATGAGATATCTTAGCGGAAGCCACCGAAGTCCGCTTTGGAACGGCGTTCGGATGCGGTCGATGTCCAATAATAGTCTATCATCTCTCGTTAGAGAGATGGCTAAGCTTCTCCCGATTCCGGGAATCTTTAACAAGCCTTACTCGGTCGTTATTACAGACTCTGTTAGCAAAATACACACTTTAACCATTACCTAGCGCAATTCCTTCGTCATTAGCGGATTTTTGACCGTTGGCCGGCGGCGAATATATCACCGGCGCGGTTTTATTAACTGGACAAGAATAGTCTTAGCTTAACCAACACCGTTTATTTCAGCACCATGAGCGACAATATACGAGGCTGCTGATTACGGAACCAGCTGCTCTGTTCGTAAATTGAACATAGAAGTCGCGGCAGAACCCATCTTCTGATGAATGTGAACGTTCATGCGAACGTCCACTGTAACAGACACCCTGTGGCACAGACGCGGTGACTACTACAAAGCCCAGAAAGAGGTTAGGACCGGACATCATACCGAAAAGTGCGTGAATTTCTTCAAAAATTATGATCCAATTATTAACCTACAGCGCCATAAATATATTAGCGAAATGACCGCTTTAACCGTGTGACTATAGGCTTGATAATCCACAATAAGTAAATTAATAAAGTAATTAATGAATAAAGCAGGTGGTGACGGCCCAGCCCTTAAAGTGTATCCGCAGCATCTCGGCGTGACGCCATGAATTTTGACAGCATTGCTTCTAGTTGACTGTTTCTTGATAAAAGGCCTGCATTACACTCGAATGGAACCGAACATTCCGTTGTCAAGTTTCTCAAACTTTTTCTGCGCAAAGACAAAAATAAACAGTAAAAATACAACAAAATACATTGAAATTCTTACACTGTCGTATCGGCGCTTATGTGTGACTTACGTGTGTCGGGGCTTACGTGAAATACAAAATATAAATGAAACCTTTGTTTTTATTTTCTTCCCTAATACTAAACAATTTGCTGCCAAACAAATTAAACTAGGCTTCTAAAATCGTTTAAATTTATGTTTTTTTTTTTAGAGAATACCATCCTAGTATAAATTTAGTTAGCATTCCTTCTCAGTGTGCATCTAACAGCGTCTTATGCAAAATGCGTGGCCCGGTTAAGTGAGTTCCACATAATTCTTACTCTGAACATAACGGTTCGCATGGCGGTTTAGCTAGTTTCCACCTGCACACGTACGACTGATTTGTTGCGTGAAATGGAGGCTAAAATGCACAACAAAAAAATAATGTCGATGAATGCAACCGCTACGGTACACGCTTAATTGACGGTATCGATCGATCACGTTCTTTCTTTCTTTCTTTTCCTGTTAATGTGCGTCATTGTCAAGTACACGTTGGCCATTCGGAGACCGGCCACGAACGTGCAGCCGTCACGCACGTCTACGTAAATGAACATCTGTCGTAGTTACGCTGGCCGACAACCTGCCCCTGGCGCACTCTGGGGACGGAGCTTGCCCCAGCATCCTTTGTGGCACATTACGGTTAATCTTAATCGCTAGTATACGTAGCAAGAGGACGCTAACTTAAGTCAGGAAAGAACAGATACACGCCGTTCCCTAGCCTTGCCTTCGGACCCTGTCTGCATACTTTCTCCTACGGTAACTACTACAGGGAATTCTGGCGCGGCGTTCGTTCAGCCACCATGAGAATGAGGGTCAGTACATTGATTTGTCTAATCTTCGTGCTTGAACAACAAGAAGTTTTTGTGGCTTCGTTTATTACGCTTTGTCTTCCTTCATTGGCCTAAATTTAGGAGCAATCTACACCTCTTTAATGCAGAAGGCAGTAACACTCTGCGAACACGTACGCGTAATCGCTGCTCATTGCATTGGTTCCGCTTGTCCGTGCGTCCATGGAGTAAAACGCCGTGCTTAACCCAACTGGTCCTGGCGATTTTCCACAATGGCAGGATACTACTGCGATCCCAACCCACGACCTGCGCGAATTTATTTCCGTGAAACTCAGCATCAGTTTGCTGAGATTTTGAAGGCCGCTGGCGATGCTCCCGAGTGGCTGTCGAAGGTGGAGCCTTTGATGGCTCTAAATGAATTTTAATGTGACGAAGCCAGCCCCCTGCCAGGCTGATTATGTCAATACCACGTGGTCATTGTATCCTGTATTTTTTTTGTTTTGTGTATTGCTGCGCTTTGTCAAAGTCAGGCAATAAAAAAAAAAGAAAGCGTCCATGGAGTAATGGTTTCAATTCTTTCTTGAAGATGATCAGCGTGCAAAGGTACGAAGCCGTTCGACATATTTTGAGGAATGTTGCTGTTAAAATGCAGCGCACTCCCCATCCGGCGAATGGGAGAGAAATCTTGCTATCTTTGTAATATGCTTGTCGTGCTGCTGCATCGGCTGCTATGTTGCTTAGGATATTAAAAATGTCGCGGTATCCACTGAAATACTGTCTCGTGCTGCGCTTGGTTTGCCTTTTAGAGCTCTTTGAGGGACTCATAAATTATAATACTGTTATATGGTTTCATTTTCGTGCTGCAAAGCGACGTGAGTGCCATCTGAAATTCGCTGAAATCTGCCCACTCTTGCGCCTCTCTTACGGCAGTTATAAATGTTATCCCACATAAGATAGCGAATACTATAGCCCTTGTTGACAATGTTGCACGAGGTAACCTAGGGCCCCATAACGTAAAACTATTCCAATGTATTTTTGTTCCAATCTCCTGGTGTCAAATTTGCGTAACCGCCAACGTAAGCATCGGGTGATTACCCGCAGCGTTGCCGCAGCAGCCCAACCAAACGCTTTTCTTGCTTTTCTTTGCTTTCGAAACGAATAACATGGCCTAGATTGACCGGTTTTTTGTTTGTAATTGGCTGTCAGGAGGCAAGGAGCACGCTCAAGTGGAGAGGGTTTCGATGGGGCCGAGCCACCGCACTGAAAATAAGTAACCGGATAAAGAGGGTGGTACCGCTGTCTGCGATTGGTCCGCTTTCCCTTACTGGGGTTGCGGTGGCTGGTCAAAATTCGCGGAGGCGTGCAACGGAAGGTTAAGAATGCCGCTAAAACGGATTCTCAGCAAGGAAGAGTTGGCAGCGAGGTCATAAACGTGCCGAAAGGGCTCGAAAACGTTACACGTCCACGCAGAAAGCTTTATTATACGCAAATATACGCATGCTCTCCGGCAAGTGCGAGTATCCATTGCCTGAGCGATTGGCGGCAGCCATTTTTTATTCCTTTCGGAACGGGACAGCCTGCGTCTGTTCAAAAAAAAAAATCAGTTTTGTTCCGCATTTTAATACATCTTTACGCGTACACGTTACTTTGCCGGGGTGAGTTTTCGTGGTTTTGTGACGTCGTGTGACAGGCAGGTGAAGTGGATGTAGCCTGAAAACTTTTGACCAATAGCCGTGGTCTAATGACGAAAAGGCGACGAATGAGAAATAACTATCTTTCTTTTGTTCGGTTTATTCATGTATAATCAGTGTGTACATGTCATCTCAGATGGGGAGCTATCGCGGTTTTCATGACGTCGCGTGACAGACAGGGGAAGTGGGGCTGGTGCAAAAAAAGTTTTTGACCAATCGCGAGGGCTGATTGGAGAAATGAAATAGAAAAGTCTGGAATAGATTTACGTTATAGGCACCCCTAAATGATCCTTGTATATTGAGTCCTGTTACAACAAATGCTGAAGTTGAGGAATGTGTCGAACTGGAACCATCTGTACTGACATGTATGTATCCTGGATACCGAATATACCAGGTGTTTCTACGAAGGCTTTAAGTAATATTTAAAAATAGCCGTTTGACCACCTGGGGTTTTGGCCCTATAGGGGTTTTTTATCGTGCACTTCAATCTAAGTACACGGGTGCAGCGAAACATCAAAGCCACTAAGCAACCACGGCAGGTAGAGAGCGAGGGTGCCGTGGCGTCCCTCTCCCCTCATGCAACACGTGGCGCTCCAGCGCGGCAGCAGGCGTACTCTTTCGCCCGCTCTGCTCTGTCGAGGCGCGCACGTGACGTGGTACCACAGCCAACGGGCATTTAGGTGCCGTTTCGCTGCTACAGACGCTGGTTTTATCGCTCAGTGGGTCATTTGATGCTTTAGAATAAAAAAGAGAGAGAGAGAAAGCATGTGCCCGACGACCTATGCATTTTGTAATTCCACATATTATATAAAATAATTGGATACCAAAGTAATTGATCGTGCCTGGTCGTTCTTTCTTAATTTAGTACGGTGTGCTCATGCGAACTTTCCATTACTTCAGTTCTATTCGTATTTATATTTCATTCTTGTACACTGCTATTATTTACATCTATTTGTGTAGGAATCCCCTCCACTGCCTAGGTGCCTCTTGAATTGCCTGCAAAGAACCGTAAATTAAAGAAGACGTGAAATATGGGTGCCCGGGGTTGACGATGATGTATAGGGTTTCGTGTGTACGGAGTACGAGAGGGAGGCATATGAAGACTCGAATCCGGAGCAAAACTATAGTACACCGCGCGATGCATGTTGAAAGCGATACGTTGTCAATAGCTGGTCAGACAAAGTGGCGGTTATGTTAGAGACATCGCAATGCTACGGAACGACGTCGTTAAACTTCCAATTGCCAGGCTTAATTTTAGTAAACATGTTGGGTCACATGGAACCTGAACTGCAACGGGCAGCGAAAAACTGGCCGTACCGCTCGGAACTGCGGGTCGAGTGCTAATTAGACATAGCGTTGCGAAACCCTCCGCCACATCGTCCCCAGGAACCGAGCTTCTCAAAGCGCGGCGAAAGCCAGCGTATGTACACACAACTACCACGACCGTGCAACTACACGCGAAAGTCTTGTGGGATACCTGCGGTTTAGATATATCACAACACTCACAGTGAAATGTATACCGATGAAGCTGTGATTGCTATATACCGGGGCCGGTATAATGTAAGCTGCTGCTCTGAGCGGGTCGGGCAGTAAACGTCAAGCTTAAGTTAAGTAATATTTCGCTGTGATATTGTTAATAACGATAATAATTGGCGCCTCACGCATCCATTTGATACGGCAATAAAATTCGTCGCATACATTCTAACTATTGTTTCGAAAAGAGTCATATGTTTTAACAACTGCACCGTTTAGACATCGTTCTGGAGACACTGCCTTATAAACGCCTCGGAGCTGAGTTCAAAAATCCCGACAAGCCGCTGGTTAGGCCCCACTTAACAAAATCGTGCGACTTCTGCGTACTTTCACTGCGTCTCCGCCAGTAGGGCAGCTTTAGCAAGAAAAGTGTACAGCTAAGCTAAGAAAGTCGAACAAGGAGGCGACGGTTTTCAGCGGGGCAACCGACCGTAGACTTCCTGAAACACCAGAGACCAGCAGTGCGTGTACATAGTGACGCATGAGTGAGACTCGCGCCGAACAACGCGAGGGACCCCGCGCTTTTCTGGCACCGGCAGGTGGTCGCGAACGGTCGACAAATGGCCTCAGGAGATTGCGACTTCATCGCTGAGCGCACCCAGCACTCGCACGACGCGAGTGGCGGCGAGCTCACCACTGGGAAAGTGGGGGCGTCCTCACATGCCCACTCCAACCCAACGTTCCTTTCCTTTCTTTTTTTTTTTTCTTCAGGCACGTTAACCTCCTTGAAAAACGACAACGCCTGCGCAAAGCGTAGATTTTTGCAATATTCCTTTTCCTTCGCTTAAACGTGCTTCCGGTTCTCCCACACACATCTAAAGCAAACGCACACACACAAAAAAAGGAAGAGCTCCAACAGTGAACCTGTAAGTTCGCGCAGTAAGGCGTTACTCTTGAGGGAAACGAGGCGACAGGAAAACGTCATTCTCGACCTTGTGTTTTGCTTTCCCTGCCACATCGTTTCTCTTGCCTCTTTTCGTTACTCCTGTTTTCTGTCGTGTATGGTCGACTGCACTGGCCCGTGTTTTCTTAGGCGTTTCAGTCCTTCATTCCTCGCTGTCTACAGTGTGTGAGTATCCGGCCAAGGTGCCAACTATTTCGCTGTTTATTGCTGCCGAAGGTTTCCTCTCGGCCTTGTCAGTGCCAGTGCATGTTTCAGTTCTTTACGCTGCTTTTCTTTCTTTCTTTAATGTTTCTATGCTTAGGGCAGCTTTTACGCGCGTAAGCGAGAGTGAGTAGCGTTCGGGCGAACTGCATTTTCCTGAAATAAAACTAGAACGCGTGCTAACATGTAGGTCAGGCGTGTAGACATTGTTCGCGCACATCGTAGTTGTGGCTTATCCAGAGCTGCGGCTGCAGATCCCTAAGCCGTTGTCTGCCACGTCACGTCTTTATGAGGCGCGCCGTCACTTTCGAGGTTTAAGAGTTAACCTTGTCTTTCCTTCTCTCTTTCTCTTTGACGGTTGCGCGCTTCAGCAACACATGCACAAACACGCACACGCGCTTGCAGACACACACACGGACGCACACACATACGCACTCACACAGGCAAGCCGCGGTAGTTCAGTGGCTATATTGTTGCGTTGGTGATCTCGAGGTGGCGGCTTTAATACCTGCCGCGGAGGCCGTATTTCCACGAGGAGGAATGCGAAAGCGTTCGTGCACTGCGCATAGGGGCGCGTTAAAAAAAGAAATGGGCATGGGCGGGCCATTTAATGAGGAGGGAAGATAACCGATGGTCATTAAGGGTTACGGACTGGATTCCAAGGGAAGAGAAGCGTAGCAGGGGGCGGCAGAAAGTTAGGTGGGCGGATGAGATTAAGAAGCTTTCAGGGACAACATGGACACAATTAGTACATGACCGGGGTAGTTAGAGAAGTGTGGGAGAGGCCTTTGCCCTGCAGTGGGCGTAACCAGGCTGATGATGAAAGAACCCCAGGCGGTCAAAATTAAGCCGAAGTCTTTCCCTGCGGTTGGCGTCATGTTGACAGATCCTGTTTTAGCCCGTAATGACGCCGAATTTAATTTAAACCACGCACACACATGCAAAGAAAGACGGATTGTCAGCGCAGATTACGCAACGAGAAATTTTTGTCCAGCTGCGAGAAGCGATTGCAATACTACAGGACCTAAAAGCAACAGGATACAAATATTTCTCTCTCTCTCACTATCTATCTATCTATCTATCTATCTATCTATCTATCTATCTATCTATCTATCTATCTATCTATCTATCTATCTATCTATCTATCTATTTATCTATCTATCTATCTATCTATCTATCTATCTATCTATCTATCTATCTATCTATCTATCTATCTATCTATCTATCTATCTATCTATCTATCTATCTATCTATCTATCTATCTATCTATCTATCTATCTATTATTTCACCGAGCACATCGTTTTTCTTATGTCTTGTATACTTGCGAGATAAGTTTGCCAAAGCGCTCAAAGGCTCGTATGTCAGTCATTTCTGTATCCTCAAGAAATATTTCTTGAACGTAGTTGCGTGGCTTTCTCAGTTTCGTCATTTTAGCAGTTATCAGCCGCATTAATACTTCAAGTGCAACGAGGTTAATTTTCTTGATTTATAGGGCTTGACAGAAGATTACTGTGTTTTACATGCCAAAATCCCGATATGATTATGAGGCATGCCGTAGTGGGAGACTCCGGATTAATTTTGACCACCCGGAGTGCTTTCACGTGCCTCTGCACGGTACATGGGCGTTTTTGATCCTAGTGCGCGGTAGCCGCGGCCGGCACTTGATCCCATGACCTCGTGCTTAGAAGGGCAATGCCAAATCCACTATACACCGTCGCGGTGGGTTATACATTACTGCACGAAACGTTTCACACTTTTGGTGCGCTTGCAAGTTATTAATACAAACAGATTTACACATAACACAAATTTACAATCCCTTAATCCCTGTTCTCCCTTTTTTCTCGCGGCAAGCCTCCATCTTTCTTTTTTTGTACATTTCTGAGCCAGCACTGAGTTAATTGGCTGTGCACATAAATCACTCGCTACTCTGGACAGCATACAAATAAATATGAACGTTGTGAAGGACACAGTACTCGTATTACACAGTATATGTTTGCCGTTTACGCTACTTGCGTATGTTGCTTAATTCAGGACTATTACTCACCTAAACACGATAGTATATTGTACAGCACGGTTGGCAATTTTTTATGACTCATCTGAGGCCCTACAGGGGATTCAGCAACCGTTTTTATTTGTTAGTGCGTAATCAATATACGTAAGTTTTTTGTTATCTCACACACTTCAGCTAAGAATTAGGGTTGACGTGGAAGAGGGCCAGTAAACAGACTTCGTCAAGCAGCACCAAGATTCCAATGTATGTGCTGCAAAACGGCGTTTATCTAAAAAGAGCTAGCAAAGCAGCTAGCTGGAAGTACGTCCCAATTCAAAATATCTGATGCTCAAACGTAATACTGCTTTATGAGCATGGCAATCTTTACATTCATTATTATTTGAAAGTGGCAAACGTAGTGAAACCAGCAAAAAAAAAAAAAAAAGGAAGACAGAGACAAGAGTTAACGACACCCTAGCTAGGTAAGGGTCCCTTACCTTAACATTATGAGCATTATGATCATAATGCTGCTGCTCAAACGTAATACTGCATTATGAGCACGGCAATCTTTACATTTATTAATATTTGAAAGTGACAAACGTGGTGAAACCCGCAAAAAAAAAAAGACAGAGACAAGAGTTACCGACACCTTAGCTAGGTAAGGGTCCCTTGTGACACCGAGAAGAGGCGTTGCTACATTGGCTACATTGGTTGCGTCTGTACGCAACCACGATACGTTGTATATTCTTGTCTTTCACATTCTAGATTGCTTTGTAGTTTCTGTCGGTTTCAAAAATGTAATAAATTCTCACATGTTCGAATGACTTAAAGAGCAAAATGGAGCTTCGAGGCATTTCACATAAGAAACTAGAGCAGCAGCAAAGGATCATATTACACGACCTTTAAAAAAGTAATTTTCGTTCAGTTCGAGCTATTCCAAAAAGTGTTATGAATTTTTTTCTCCGCTTTTCACATAAACGTTAGCCTACGATTCCTATTCCGTCTTTCTGGCCATGAGCGTCAAGTAAATCCGCCCATTTATCCGCGTTAACGTCAAAGAAAGTGCCTAGCATGGCATATCTTCAATCGCCTCGTCGTATGTTTAATGGGTTTCGTTTCGTGTAAACCCTCGGGGTTGCGAGTTTGTCCAAGTGCAGTTGAAGCTATACAATGTGAATCTACGTTTTACTAACAAATTAACAGAAATCGCTTAAGCACTGAAGTCAAGAACACGGGCATTTACACTTCCTTCCTAGACCACTGTCATCTTCTGCAACTTTGTCAGTGTTGCTATGGCATAAACGTCGAAAATAATTATCAGCCTGGTGGCATATCACAGTCATGCGCCCTCAACACTGACGAATCAGCTCCGACCAGTAAGCCTCTGCAACAAGACATCAACACCGGCAAACACAACACGGGTCCTACGTGGGCTGAAAGTCAACATTACCAAAATATGGCCAGTGAGCATCAGCGACTCAAAAGGCGTGATTCTTCAGGTGGACACCCTGTTACTTAAGTGAGTCACAAGTGCCTTCGCTCTGCCGAGGAGCATTAGGTTGCCAACTTGAGTCCCGGCTACAGCGGCAGCCTTCCGATGGGACCGAAATGAAGGAGAAAAAGAAAGTTCTTGTGTGCTTAAATTCGGGGACACGTTAACGAAATCCAGGGGATGAAATTTATTCGGGAGTCCTAAACTATGGCGTGTATAGTAGCCCCAGAGTTGCTTTTTGTACGTTAAACCCCTTGAATCAATCAATGAATCAACCGAAGTGGCTGGCAAGTGGAGAAAACTCGTAGCAAAACAATCTATGTTCTTTAGTTTGAGTACTTTAGTAGTAAATATTTCACGTTTAAACGGAAGTGCAGCCATATTTTGCGCAAAGCTGATACGGTTTGTATTACAACTGTGCCTGAATTATATGTAATTCAACGAAAATAAAGAAGAAAAGTATCAGTTGAGGTTTGGCAAAGCAGTTTTCGAACGAAATCCTCATCATGAATTTACATACATTTCTTTTTATTTATTTCTTTTATTTTTTTCGCTCCCTCTGCTTTTGTTACAGCTTGAAACCCAGCATGGTAGCTCAGTAGGTACTGCGTTTCGCTTCTATGCATGAGGTCGCGAGTTTGACTCCCGGCCACATTTCGGCGGGGGCTGGATGCAGTAACGTTACAGTGTACCCTGGTTTGTGTAAGTCTCAAAGAATCCCAGATGCTGGAGATGAAGGAAAGAAGAAAGGAAAACAAGAGGTGAAAGGCAGAGAGGTTAGCGTAACCAGATTAAGTGTCCCGGCTACGGCGGCAGCCTTCCGATGGGGTCGAAATGGAAAAAAAGAAACGCTCGAGTGTGCTTAAATTCGGGGACACGTTAACGAAATCCAGTGGATAAAATTTATTCGGGAGTCCTAAACTATGGCGTATCTAATAGCCCCAGAGTTGCTTCTTGTACGTTAAACCTCCTGAATCAATCAATGAATCCATTCTGGCCGAGAGTGTAGACACAAGGCCATGGGTGAGGTGATGTTCACTAGGCCATTGGGCGTATATGTGTTTATCGAGTACAGGCATTCGTGACATGCTTCCACAGTGACAACTGTGGACTGTTGGCAACGTGAAATGTGGAACACACCAAGAAACGTCAAAAAGATAAAGAAAACAAAAGAGGCCGACAATCGAACACGGCGGGGCATGCGGTCGAACAAACAGCCTGAGCCATTAACCATTTCCAATTAGGCTTGTGCCATTGGGTATATTGGTCAGAATTGACAACATGGGAATTTTGTTATGCCCACCTCCACCGGTCTTCGCAAAGAGTCAGCGTCTCGTCACTGCATCGCCATCACCCGTTTTTCAAGCCATTGACTTCAGTGTGTGGTGGCTACATGGTATTCGTTACGCCGTCAGTTTGACACTGGTATTCCACTGTCTTCAGTACCCACTATACATTAACATAGGCCGAAATGTAAACAAGAAGTAAGCAAGCAGATCTATTGAAGTCGCCGATGTAGGCCTTAATTGCAGGGGGTCTTTAGATTTAATGTGGGTTTACATCGTTCTTTAAAAAGGTTCCCAAGTTGTCTCTTAAGCAACATACCCAGAGGACCATATCGTCTGCTCAGCAAGATAGCAGCCAGCCCACACTTTGTGCCAAAAGCTAGCAGACAACTTGGGTCACCGGGTGTTTAGTGTTAGGCAAGGGTGTTTGGTGCTTGAACTTTGCACCGTATACATCCTACGGTTCGCACTGACTGCTGGGTGCACTGTGGCTGCTTGGCTGAACCAACGAGATTTCTGCGAGAGAGAAAGCACGCGTAAGGCTTTGGCCAGCACGCGCCTTCGCTATAAGCTATCAGAAATTAGGGCTTGACGGGCTGCGGTGGATGAGGGTACTAGCGTAGGCGATATCTACAGTACACCTTGTTTTTTAGATCGTAAGCTTCTGCGCGTACTATCAGTGAGTATATAGACTTCAAACACACTGTAGAAAACACCATACCAAAGATCACACAGGGGGATGGAGTAAGGGAAGAAAAGATAACACAACAAGAAAATAAAAAGAAGGAAAACATCAGTTCACACATTCTATAGTTTTTCAATGAGTCCCGTTTCTTTGAAAAAGTACACTAGCGCTTTTAAAGCAGCTCGTGTCGACGTCGGCTGGGACCATGCAGGGTGCAAGAATTCTGGCATCTGTAAAGGGACAGTTGTCAATCTTGTCGGGAGTGGTGCTCAGGGCTTTTCTTTGTGCTTTGAAACGATGACAATCTCACAGGAGGTGTGCTATCGTCTCTTTGCACCCAAAAACTCTACAGTCTAGACTTGTGGCCATTCCGATAAGGTTTTGATGTGTCGAGTGCCCGAGTGCCGTGATCGAGGTGGGTCAGCCATACGAAGGCGACAATGAGACGCTGCAGCGGTCGCACGAGCGCGCTGAAGAAATAATTCGGACAACAACGAAAAGCGAGCAGAGAGAGAGGAAGAAGAAGTCGGGGGAGACGTGGAATAACGCGAAGACAAAAAAGCCCTGTCATTGGCAAAATGTACAGATTTTTTGCACCTAAATTATTCTTGGAACCGGAATTGGTGTCCTAACCGTAAATTCGAAGTTTCCTTTACTAGGCTGCGTTGCCGTATTCCAACACTTAACTTTTACTTGCACAGGTGTGGTCTGGCGGTATCACCTCTATGCTACCTCTGCAATGAACCGGAATCTATAGATCATTTTTTATTATCTTGTCGGCGATTTTCTGTTCAACGAAAACTATGTCTAGAAATCCCTCTTCAAAATTTAGGATTGCCTTTAAACAGCACTACTATTCTCTCTCTTGGAGCAACAGTATTGGGCTATAGCCACAGGAACGTATGCCTAGCCATTTATGATTTTCTATGTGGCACAAAAAGAATGCCTTGTTAACAGTTATTAGTTTCAAGAACTGATTGCTCTTTACTTTAGTTTGGAAAATTCAAAAAGTAAAGGCACAAATTTACACTTTAAATTTTACTATTATTATCCATAATTTACCTTACTCAAGTTTAAGTGCATCCACCTTTCTTTCTTTTTTTTTTTTTAACCATTCTTATCACCGCAAGGCTTACTACAGTATTGATCAATACTTTATTTCATGTATTCACATTTTATTGTGCATCTTGGATTATTTTTTTTCCTGTGTTATTTATTATCCAATTTATTTTATCTATTGAATCATATTACCACCCGGTTCGTGGCCTATCCCCCACAGTGGGTTTGTGCCATTTGTTGAGGATTCATCATCATCATCATCACAAGCTCCTGGTGCAGGAGTTAAGCCGTCGGGCGTCAGGCCCATGCTTCATGTCTTCTACTGGACCAGGGTGATCTTACAGGGGCGTGTCACCGCATTCTCATGATCGCACGCACGAAGATGCCGAGCGACGTCGGGAAAATGAAGTTCCTGCACCGAGAGCAGAGGTGAAGCCATTTGACTTGATATCCGTCGTCGAGACCTCTACCGTGCCAAGGCCACTTGCCCTTGTTCTCACTGTCACAACCGAACTTATGCTGTATCACTGGATGCCGGGTTTTCGCCTGAGGGTGACCGGGATTTTTCTTCAACAGTGCCGGTCTTTAGCACCGCTTCTATACTCCGAGGGCTGCCTCCGTCGCCACCTCGTGTTCATCTCGCAACTCCCCTGCAGACCATGAAACTGTAGGCCCTTTCTGACTTTGACACTTTCCCTGGGGACTTCATTCTTTTTATGTGTGTGTGTTTGTTTTATTCGTCTGCAGAGTTTCTGTTCCTCTTTTTGCTGTATGTTATTTGAATGACTTGCAGTGTGATAATGAACGACTTCGTCACGTCATGGCTTAGGCAGTGCCTCAGCCAGGATTAATTAATTGAAAGAACCTCATCACGAAGGTAGGAGTACGCTTTGGTAACAGCTACTCCAAGCCATAGGCGACAAATGAGAGTAATCTCCCGTCGTGGTAACTCATGAGCTTCAGATCATGATCCAGCGAACAAAGGCGCAAGTTTTTAAAGTCCGCCGAATGCTATTGGGCCAATGTAAGCTCGTGAGCAAGCGCACGGAGCTTTCCCGCTGCGTCTGTTCTTGACATCGGGATAGCGACACAGTCGGCACTGATATCTGAGAATTGAGCGGCTACGGCTGCTTGTTCGTTTCTAAGGATCTCACAATGATTGGCAACCACTGAATTACGATGTCATGCCCTTTCTTAACTATCCGATAGTAAATTTCTCGCGTGTCTGCGACAAGTTGTTCGTGGGGTCCACGGCGTAATGCAGAGAGCAAACTCTGGAGGGCGGCCTTGCAATCGCCGAAGGTGGACCATTTCTTGGGCGTTTCCTGATTGTTCAATTTAATTCCTGCCCGCAAAGCTGCAAGTTCGAGAGCCGTCGTTGACGTCAAGTGATGATCTCCTGAATTTTTTTTTATTAGGAGCGCTTCACTATACGGCATCTCCCATAGTCTCAATGTTGCTTGCGACGTTAAGCCCTATCAACATGGTAAATGAATTATAAGTAGAGATTATCTATCACGTTGCAAAAGATGTTGCCGTCATAATTCATGACAGGTTCCGGTTGAACCTGCGAACGTTCTAAGAATTTATAGTCAGTGGTTTCTTTGTTGTTTTTCTTACTTTAGGATAGCACGGTATGAATTCATCTGAATACCTGAATTTCTGCGACAGTTCTCCAACGTCAACATTTCAGGCTGTAAATTGGCGCGGGTTCCCGTTTTTGCGTTCATGGAACCCCGTTTCGGCGTCTGCTGAAGACGTCAGTTAAGGTGGAGGATCTGTGCATAGGCATTGCCCCTATATATATGATATTGACACGTGCACTTGCCTATCTTTATCGGGCGACCACGTTTCGCCGCCTAACAAATGTTATCGCACAGCGCGGAACGCGCCTGCATGTTTCGGAAGTTTCTGGAATGTTATCGATGCTTCTATCCGCTGTCTGTTTTCGCCGAACCTTGTGTTATCTGATTTCATCGCGTGACGCGAATGGCGTAGAACTTTGTGGAAGACACCCGGTTCCCAGCGATCAGTCTGGAACATTGAACGACTGCTGTATAAAAGCCGACGCGCTTGACCCGCTGATCAGATTTTCGACGATCGCCGAGTGTATTCGCCGCTATCGTTCTTTGAGTGTAGCCTGCTTTTGAGGGCACAAGTTCGCCCAATAAAACGCTAGTTTCGTTAATCAAAGTTTTCCTGCCTTCTTCATCGTCACTACCACGTGACAATATTCATAAACACTGGCTCAGCGATCCCTTGCAAGGTTCGAGCTCGAACTCTTCCATAGCGACTAAAGAAGCTGCCGTCAGTGACAGATACATGACGGGAGGTAGCTAGGCTCTCCGTCACGGAATGTGCGCCTTTTACTGCGGCCTCTTCGGTGGCGCCAACAGCGACTCGACATGACACGAATTCTCATTCCATAGGACCCTCGGTGAATAACCTGGTGCTTGAATAGCGAGCACGCGCACTTTCACGCGGCGCTAGGACCCAAGAGATGGCAAAAGGACTCCGCGCTTTGAGCCGTCACGACGCGCGGGAATACCGAGAGCCAGAACACGACAATGGGGGAAAGCGGGCAGCGCTTATCACGATCCATTTTTTTTTTTGCCAAAGCATGATTAGTAGTGAGAGCGTCGGCCTTCGTAGATGACGTTGCTGCAGCCAGAGTACGCCGGCACTATTTTTAGCCACGAGCTCTCTCTGACCGCCTCTTTTATGTCAGGCGGACTCTTCGGCCCTTTTCCCCTCGTCGTGGGCAACATCTGAAAACGCCAAAGCGGTATGGCTGGCACTAGGATTGTTTGGACTATTGTTTGGACTACGCTTGCACGGAAGCGTGGATGAAACTATTTATCGTTCCAAAAGAAAATTAAAGAAGTCCTGACAGATAATGTTTGACTTGTTTTTATTGCTTTATTAGATAGGCGTCGACCGAGTAATAATGCTACGGAGACCGGAGAACGAAACAATATATTAATTACGTTACCTTTTAACAGGACCAGTTCAAAACGCGGGCCAAGTGCAACGCGGCTTCGGATATGAAAAAGGAAACTCGTGAAGTCATCTAAACCTGTTGCGGTGGTCTCGTGGTACCAGATAGCACTGACGCGTTCACCCACAGTACGTGACCGTGCTGCCGAAAGCTGAATCCATTCAGTCCTATAGACCAGACAGGAGGGGAGCGCGTGCCCCCCTGAGATTCCAAGAGAAGCGAACAATTGGACGTGCCAAATCGGCAGGCCTCGATGACACGGTTATTTAATGGCCTTCAACAATCGCACGAGGCTGACTGGCAGGCTTTTGTTGTGTTTGCGATACCACGCGATCGCCACGTCCGCTTTCGGTCACGCGTTGTGCTGCGATTTCTCAAAATAAGCACCGGTGTCTTACGCGGGAACAGATCGTAAAAGCGCGGACTCTGCGGCCCAAACGTGGCATCTAACGGCATCACGACGTAAGCGCTGACCAGTGACAATAAGGTCCTAACGAATTTGAACCGAAGAAGTCACGAATCCTGCCCCCACGCAGATGATCAGCGTACCTCGAGAATCGAAGAGGAACAAACAAAGCAGGGCACTTCTCACACATGACAACCTGGCATTCCGATTGCAATCTCGGCGCAGCCAGCTTTGTAAATTGCACTAGCCCCGTAAAGTCGTGCTGAGGCCTTGGACACGCCGGTGTCACACGTACTCAAGGGAAAGGGAGGAAGCGCAAAAACGCGTCATGCTGGCCATATACACGAACACGTGCTTAGCGTCCTGCGAAAGCGAGACACGCTCGACTGCTTCGAATAAAAGAAAAAGCTAGATACGCGCTAGAGCGTGTCTGTTGGCGAGACGAGAGAAAGCGAGAGATTCCAGCGAAAGGTATGCATAGCGGCTCACCGGACAGCGTGGCGTAGGCCCACAGCGCCAGCAGCACGGGTACGCATCCATCCATGCACGCGTCGACGGCGGCGCTGACCGGGCAGCGAAGACGCTCGCCGCGCTCGCGCCCACCGCCGCGGGCGCCGCCACTTGGCTCTGGTCGAGCCGGCGGTGTGCGCCCCCCTCGAAGCACGCGCGCCGTGCGAGAGGCCCTGGGCTTGACTCGTTGGCGCGATCGCAGCGCGCTCCACGGAACGCAGGCGTAGCGCGTACACGAGCCCCGGTTCGGCACGGAGGAGGAAAAAAACCTCGGTGTCCCGACTCGCGACGGAATGCGACGGACGAGTGGCGTGGCATCGAAGCGCAACCCGCTTTCTACCATTTCTCTCTCTCTCTCTCCCTCCCTTTCCGAGTCGGCGCGGGTGATCTGGTTTTGCCGTCAAACACATTATTTTGATTCACGGCGTTTAACACCCCAAAGATGCACTGGAACTATGCGAGATGCTGGAGCGTGAAACTCCGTAATAATTTTCACCACCTGGGTTTCTTTATCGCGCACCTAAATCTAACTAAAGAAGAATTTTTGCGCAAGGCCCCCCTCGGAAATGCGGCCGCCTCGGCCGGGAATCGAACCTGCGACCTCGTGCACGACAGCAAGATACCACGGTCACTGCGACGCCACGCCGGGCAAAAAACACTTATGGTATATTCGAGTGGTCGTTTCAGAGCACTCCGGTAGCACCGCGAATGTCGTGCGACTGTTTACAGTGCGACTGTAAACACGCTCTAGTGACGACGATAAGGCCTGATTGTCCGTACTATAGCCGCCTATTCTATTCATAAAAAATTTAAATTTATACTTAACGACTTTTGTAGCAGTGCCAGGGCGCTCTAAAACGACCAGACAGGTGCTATTATAAATACTGCCGGCGATGTTTGCTTACTTTTACTCGCTGGGTTATTTACTGCGTTAAACAGGATTTATCGGAACTTCCGGGGTGAGCGCAGGACAGGCAAGTGCGTCATCTCCTTCTCTTTTTATTGCTATCGCAATTATATGGGCACTCCAAGCTCATTTCCGCCGTCAGCGTCGCCGTCGCCGTGAGGTTCCATATAATATGGCGATAGCACCAGCATATAGCACCAGATAGCACCAGCATAGCACCATATGGCGATAGCACCAGCACCACGCGCCCTAGGCTGTATGTGCGAGTGAAGGCGCGCGAGGGAAGCCGACGATCGATCTATCGATCGATCGATCGATCGATCGATCAATCAATCAATCAATCAATCAATCAATCAATCAATCAATCAATCAATCAATCAATCAAAGCTTTATTTCAGTTTGTAATACAGTGTGCAGTACAAACTTGGGTTAATTAAGAGAGAAAGACGATCGCGGCTGAAGCTCGCTCGCGCGAGGCACCGAACGTTGCGAGGCATTGAGGGGAGGGGAGGGAGGGGGTCAGTGTTCTACCAACTGCACATGTGGTGGCTGCGAGCGATAGCGCGCGGTAGCGCGGCCGTACCTTGAGAGCGATCTGCGTTGGGGGAAGAGTCTAGGTGCGTCGACGGCACTTAGCTTCGTGCGTGCCGTGTGTTCTCGGCGCTCGTTTTGCGCTGAAGCGATAGGCAGCACGAAAGTCACTTCGTTCACTGCTACCGCCACGTTTACTCACGCCAGCGCTTTGACAACGAGTGTGCGCGGTCATCGAGTGAGATGGGTTCATGTTTGCTTGTGCGCGCGTGACACCCCGCTTGTTAATTTAGTTAGTATGCCTATGTTTACAAGTTTATACGACCGATAAAACTACTATGCTTACTTGTATAGCTGTCCACTAATTTGCTATCGCACTCGATGCTTCGCTTTTCGGGCGAAACAGCGACTTTTTTTCTACCAATGGCAACAATCGCTGCTGTGACTTTCGAAATGTTTTAGTCGTGGTATAGACACTGTATGTGTTATGTGGAAGATTGCTATTGCAGCAAGAAGCCACACAACACTTCAAAACATTCAAAAACACCTATGATAATCCCGTTAATCTATGAGAAGAAAACAAGTGGCAAAGATATTCGTTTATCTTGTATCTTTATGCAGAACAAAGCGTTTAATGCCCGATGTCTCCGAGTACCAAGCGTATCAGCAGTCTCAGAAAGAGATTAAGTTTTGTCGTTGAAGATGCATCGCGATATGAACGACGCATTTTAGGCTTGATTTCATGGACTCGAAGAGAGAGAGAGATGTCAACTGCCTCGCTGAGGGGAGAAAGGTGCGTGAATTCGCTCGACGTCTATAAAGACGTCTCTCTCTCTATAAGAGACATCCCTTTTATTACGAAACTCGTAGGTCCGAGTTTCAAAAGAATGCATTTTCTCCTGCATTCTAGTCGCATTTATTTACACGTATTACATACCTTACGATCATAACCTCGAAGTACTCCACCTTCTGCCCACCCACTCCCATTTATACTCACAGTGGTTTCTTTAGTGACGGCCTCTCCCCACTAGTGGCGAACTCGCAGTTGCTGCGAGATTGTTGGTACTCGTCCACCTGGTGAACTTTTCTATTTAGGTTGTAAAATCTTGATCATCAAACCCTCCCCGTTTCCTTCTTTTTCTTTTCACGGCGCCCTTGCGTTATTTTGAACTCCCATACTTCAGTAATTCATTTGGCACCAGTAAGAAAGAAAATATGAGTCAAGAAGGTAAACATATAGCTATTGCAGTTTCTAACGGATGAATAAATGAGTGAGTGTCTGAGGTAAATGAGTGACCAAGTGAGGAGCGGGGGAAGGATTCATCCTTTATACATAAGCGTTAGCGTCGAACACGTGCTCACTAAATTAGGGATTTTTACATTGCAAAGAAAAAGAAAGTAACGTGACCTCAGAGTCACGCTCTGTTGACTTCATCGTGTTGTCCATATTTAAAAAATATTACAGAACAAAGGATATTACTAACAACCGAACAACCTTTCGTTGATGAAGGCAAGAATTCTTGCCGTGTACTCGTGCAGTTCAAGAATAGCTATACATAATATGCTAAGTGCGTTTCCCTAACATACAGCCTCTTAAAATGTAAAACAATATTTCAGAAGAAAAAGTGAATCACACGCACCATAGCAAGCCAATGGACTCATACAAAGAAAATTGACAAAGATAGAAAGAAAGAAGTGACTTGCAAGACATACATAACTTGAAAGATATACGAATTGCATCAGTTAAGTAATTTTAGACATCAGTGTAAACTTACGTTCTTTTTTCCAATACCAAATTATATTAACTACAACACAGAACTGCACGCACCAATCGTAAACTAGTCTACAGATGGAGTCTAAACGAAAAGTCCCTCACATGGGGAACTCAAGATAGGCTCAGTAAACAAAACAAACAAAAGTAAAGAAAGCAAAAAGGGGCGGGGGGAGGGGCTCTAGAGGAGGAAGTTACTTGCAGAGACGCTTGCAACAAAGTAAGAAGCACCAGAAAACGTTATGTCTTAATGCCACACCGATGCTAAGCCAGTCTTTACGATCTGAGCCGAACGCTATCGTCCGTGTTGTCAGGGCGTTACGCTCAGCCACAGCGTATGTTCCGCCGGTACGGTCAGGCTTTTGGGAGCAGCTGGGAAAATAAAAAAGAATGAGGAAGTTGTAGTCTTCACGTGTTTTTATCTTTTTATTTTTTCATCTTTCGCATCATCAAATGTGCCCCAAGAGTCTTGCTCCTTTCTTAGGAAAAAAAAAAAGAAATTATAATGAGTCTCCTTTGCCAGCGGCACTCCCTGGAGAATACGGCGTCTTCACCGCTGCTGCCTAGATGTTCTAAACGTCTGCGCAAGATAAAAGTTTTTTAACCAAGTCACCGGGGGAACGTACCAGAAAAATTTAATCGAAAACGGAAGAAAAGCGCGAACGAACAGCGGGCGTCGACAAGTGCCTTATGTTCCAGAGAAAGAAAATTTTTTAAAATTGTGTCAAGTTCGGAATCAGAACATAGTTTGGATGAATGCTTCTCAACGCTTAATTCCAACTTTCGTGTCGTTCCTTTCTTTTTTTTCATCGTTAACAGCCATACCGATTTTTCTATCGTTCTCGCGGGAGTGTGCTTTCAAACCTTTCTTTTTCTTTCTTCGATCCCAAATTGTAAGCGAGGACACCGAACTTAACTCTCTCTGTCTAGCTCTCTATCTTTTATATCCGTTCTTTCGTTATGAATTCATGACGCAAGCACTAGCGACGCGGCGGCGGACCATCAAACTATAGGAACACCATCTGCGACGTATAAGCCAGAGTCACTGCACAAATGTCTCCTGTCCTAATTTTTCCGCGCCAATTTCTCAGCTGTTCTACGAACCTTCCCTCTCTGCGCCTCAGCTATAAGAAAGATTACCCCACTATATGACTTTGGCTAGAGGTTGACGCCAAACCCTGAGAAGAGAGGCAGAGCTAGGTCACATTTTACCCTTGAACGATTATAATTCCGTAGTGTCCTCGGGAGCAGTCCACCCACGCCTTTGACTGCATTGTCTTCAAGCCTGGCGCGCATTACAAACAATATTTAAACCTTTAAACAGAACTCATATCGCGCTTCGGTTTCGCATATCGCATAGGTTTACCATGTCGCTATGTTTGATTAAAGTCTCCGAAACAGACCGGGTTTTGATTACATCAACGCCGGGATCTGCACAGTGTGCTGTGCGAGATACAGGACGACGCACTAAACCTCAGGAAGGTCGTCAAAGAAAGATTTGAGTTTAAAAAAAACTCATTTAGTAGCATAAAAATAAACGTTTTTCTATTGTCCACGATGAATCCCTATCAACTAAATCAACTTTCTGTGGTTCTATTCTTCCAGCAGAGGAATATTTCCGGTTCTACAAAAGTCACGCGCAAATACATGATCGCGTATATAAAAGTACAGGGTTGCTGTTTATGGGACTCTATCCTTAACGACTACCCATTCTTGCGGCTACCCGCCGTGGTTGCTCAGTGGCTATGGTGTTGGGCTGCTGAGCACGAGGTCGCGGGATCGAATCCCGGCCATGGCGGCCGCATTTCGATGGGGGCGAAATGCGAAAACACCCGTCTACTTAGATTTAGGTGCACGTTAAAGAACCCCAGGTGGTCGAAATTTCCGGAGTCCCCCACTACGGCGTGCCTCATAATCAGAAAGTGGTTTTGGCACGTAAAACCCCATAATTTAATTTTTTTTTAATTCTTGCGGCTATTTGGTACACTTATAGCGCTATAAATTTCAGAAATATTATGTTGCTTAGGAACAGATAGCAACAGTTTATTTTATCGTCCTATGGAGCAATTCTTTCGCGCACCATGAACAAAAATAACTCTTTTTGGGTATACCCGACAGACTCCGTTAAAATTTGATAAGCCGTACTTGTGCAGGCGTTTGTTCGTGTCTTTGTTACCCTACGTGTATGTATTCATCACGCGTGGCTGCAACGTGGCAGCTAAGCACCCACTCACCCTACAACAAGCTTGCGAGGCCCTACTTCGCGACCACTATGACTCCCATCAGACAAAGCTTCCTGGGGAAGCGTCGCACTCCTCCATCTTAACGGAGATGTCGGCTTGCTCTTGTAACAAAAAGCATTAAATGACAGTTGAACGCTAAGTTCTGGTAATACTTTACCGGCAGGCCCCATATGAATCGTATTAGTCTATGCATCTTTTCTGAGTCAGGCGTACCTTCACTCATTTTACACAAGAGGGCGCCTGTATTGTAAGCACGGCTCAGATACGTTCTAAGAGGTTTGTGCATTGAGCAACAATCAGATTTAACAGAATTTAGGACCAATTACATCGTAGTTACGACGTGGCACGAAGTAGATGCGCAGCCGATATGGCCGTCGAATAGGCCGAAAATGCATTGCTTGCGGTTGCCGCTTTTAGCTTAATCGCGTACTCGCACACTTACGTCGATGGGGAGAAATCCGCCTTAATTACAGTTTCTAAGATGGGAGCAGCGCGCCGATGATAAAGACCAAATGCAGGTCGTGTTTAAACGGCTAATGGGATGTCGGATAGGTTGATAAATTGCTATTAAAGCCGGCGCCAGTATGCAACGAAGGCAATTTTACTCTTTCTTCCAATTGAGTATGCTGTGATATGCCAGGTTTGGCTTCTATCTGTTTGGAAACAAATTTTATGTTATGTCTCTTTTTTCAAGGATTCTTCAGATCTGGACTATTCGTCCTCTACCGCAAGGGAATCGGAAGAGGGGTGTCAGGGCGGGATACCTGATTTTGATTCGCTGCTGTTGCCCTGATTCTGACAAAAGGCTATCTTCTCCGCTCGAAATCCTATAGGGATACCCACGCGGGAATGAGCATGCTGGATCCAATGCAGCGGGTGGTGAAGCCAACGTGGGCTTTTGATATATATATTCCTACGTCTCCTCACAAACATCAAGGCATGCGAAAAAAGTTGCAAGCGACGAGTTTTTCATTCCACAGTTATTTCTAGCAAGCTTCTCGACCGAACTCAGCGGCCTCTTTCGTTAGCGCTTTTCGCACGGGTGGCGCACGGTTGGCGATTTGTAACATTCGTAAACTATTCGAGAAATATTCGTATTAACGGATAGGGACGCACACCCCTATACAGTATGACCTATGATTGCCTATAATTTACGACTAGCGTATGGCGGCATAGCTCCACTCAGCTTCATATCTCGTCCCTTGCGCTTGTGAAGGTTCTCTGTGCTTGGTCCATTATGTGTGCATCACTCAGTTCGTTCAATGATTGAGCAGCCACCTGCGAGTGCGTGGTAAAATTGCACAGTTGCGTTCTTTCCACGATATCCTGCATTTTTTTTCCGGAATGGATTGCCGCGAATCTCATGTCGCAAGTAAACGTGGCCTCGAAAGCCGATTTTTTTTTCTTTTTTTTAGGGCGGCTGCACCGCATTCACACGCCTCGTTGCTTAGTTCACTTTCCGGCTTCAATGTAGCCGTGCGAGTGACGTACGAAGTAAGGCGCGCGCCCACTTCCTATGGCTGAACCATGCAGTCTCAACACGACTGGTTGTCCTAAACACGATTCATGTCACACGGAAACTCCAGTTTGACTAGTTAGATTGCTATGAGTCAACTTGCTTTCTTTCTTTTTTTTCTTTTTGACTAGCACTAGTCCCCTTGGAGTTGTATGGAACGAAACTCACAACGGAGATTATGTTCGTGGTAGGTCAAAAGGTATTTATTGGGAAGATGACGTGTATTAAAGAAGTCATGCAAAAACGAGAGAAAGCGCCAGCCCGAGTCCTATTACAACGTTTTGACAAAATGACTTGTTCCAACGAAAGGTATCTGCCAGCTAATAATGAAGCCAGATACTCTTCTACAAACTATAGCAGCGAAGTGACTCTTCGCTCGACTTTGATCCACCGTAGTTCTTTTTTTTTTTTTGTCACCCAGGTGACGTCGTGGTTTAGCAGCAGACCTGCACAAAAAGACTGTCAACAACGCCAAGAGACAAGTTTTGGCAACCTTCAACTTTTCTTTATTTTCTTTTCTTTTTTTTTCACTTTACGAGGCAAACCGGAAAACTAACGGAAATAAGGACCTGCGAAGTGTCTCCCCCGCAGCACCTTTAACGCTCTATTCCGTCTTCGACATTCCTTGGACGAAGTTTATTAGCTGCTACGCAGGATCGCAGCACCAGGCCATACTTATGTTTGTGTTTTTGATACGTGACACCGTTCGCGATTAGAAAGCAATAGAAAGATGAATGTTGCCAATGGCTTTATCGAGACACTTGGCCCGCGAGACCCGTTGTGACCTGACCCTCTTATCTGGCTTCGTGCTCCGTCGGTCGAGGTAAACGGTAAAGGGATTGCGCTGCGCTGCAGCTTCGCCCGGAAAGTATCGTGCAATCTGCTAGAGCCGACGGTGCTTTGTGAAAGGTGGGAACGTGTCCGCTTAAATGCACGCGAATCAAGGCAGGAAGCAATGACCGTGAGAAGGCTGGTTTGCTCGCTGCTAACTATCACCGACTTCTTTGCGCCTTCCTTGCGCTGTACCCCGTCTAATGGTGCGCCCTTAATTCTGTGCAGCCAAGCAGATGTGGATATAGTGAAGCCAGAGATCATCTCTGGCAGATTCACTATAAATAAAGCGAAAGAAAGTGGTGGTAAGTTGGGTGCAATGGAAAAAAAGGGGGTGTGGGTGGCGAT
This sequence comes from Dermacentor andersoni, assembly GCF_023375885.2. NCBI lineage: Eukaryota > Metazoa > Arthropoda > Arachnida > Ixodida > Ixodidae > Dermacentor > Dermacentor andersoni. The sequence continues at coordinate 130,437,305 of NC_092818.1, forward strand.
GGAGCTTTGCAAACACGGCAAGCAAGACATTAAAAAGAAAAGTACGATAACACAAATTCCAGTGCCTTGCTATTTGAGGCGCAAGCTGGCTGCCTGAGGGAAGAAACATTCCAGATGAAATACTCGCAACAGGACGGACTATATGAACAAGTGCTGGAGCAGTGGAAGAGGTCCAAAGCTATCCTCATACCCAAGCCCGAAAAGCCGTTGAGCTTGGAGAACGTACGCCCAATCTCTCTCACGTCGTGCGTGGTTAAAGTCATGGCACACGTCTTCCTGAACCGTATCAACAGCCACTTCGAAGAGACGGAAGCCTACCCCCCCCCCCCCCCCCCCCCGATGATAGGCTTCCGATCCCGCCTGTCCACGCAGGACGTCATGTTACGACTGAAGAACTCGATCCTTGACGACAAGACAAGAAACACAGAGCCATCCTAGAGCTACACCTGGAGAAAACATTCGACAACGTCGCTCACGAGTCGATGCTGAAACAAGTGTCTAATCTGAACCTGGGGAAAAGGGCCTACAACTACGTGAGGGACTTTCTGAACGATCGCAAAGCCACCCTGACGGTTGGCGACCTCGAGTCCGAAGAACGGACCCAGGGAAGCGCAGGTATCCCCCAGGGCTCAGTTATATCTCCACTCCTTTTGAACTTAGTCATGCTGTGCCTCCCCAGCTATCTACGGGAAATCGAAGGAATCCACCACGCTACGTACGCAGACGATATAACGATTTAGGTGGACCGCGGCAGTGACGGCCAAATTGACAACGCACTACAAACGGTCATTCACAAAGTCGAAGAGTATCTCCAAGGAACAGGCCTCAAATGCTGCCCGAGCAAGTCCAAGCTATTCCTTTATTGGCCCACGCGCAGAGGCATGCCACCAAAGAGCTTCACGGAACACCGGGAGTACGAGGAAATCGGCCTGTACACCCAAGACGGAAATGCGATCCCCAAAGTAAAGAAGATCAAAATCCTCGAAATGAACATTGAGGCCAACGGAGCTAACGGCGAAACCATGAGGAAGATCGAAGGCAAAGTCACCAGCGCCATGAGACTCATAAAGTCTCGTGGCGCGGGCATGAAGGCATGAAGGCATGAAGACACGCGGGCATGAAGGAACAAAACGTGATTCGACTAATCAACTCCGTTGTCAGCCACAACGCCTACGTAGCCGCCTACCAAAACTGGTACGTCGGGGAAAAGAACAAGATCAACACGCTCATAAGCAGAACGTACAAGATAGCTCTGGGCTTCCCGGAATCGACGAACACCGAGCTCCTGGCCCAGCTGGGCATACACGACACCCTGGAAGAAATAGCCGAAGAACAACGCATCTCGCAGCTAGAACGCCTGTCGACCACCACGATGGGAAGGCACATTATGAACAAGCTTGGCACAACGTACCACAACCAGCACGGCCAGAAAGTGCAAATCCCCAACAAAATCAGAGTACCGTTATGGTGCAAACATCCCAAGAAACGTGCACCGCGATTACAACCGAGGCACAAGAAAGGCAAGAGCCGAGGCTCTGCTCCGTTCATTCGACAGGAAGAGAAACGCGCGCTTTGTCGACGCAGCCGAATATCCGAATGGCCAAAAATACCGCCGTAGTCATAGACACAAACTCCAAAATCAGAATCTCATGCATTGTGTACACCAAACACTCGGAAATAGCGGAGGAACTAGCGATCGCGCTGGCCCTCACATAACAGGAATGCGAAGTCGTACTAAGCGACTCGCAAACGACAGTAAAGAATTACGCCAAAGCTAGAATTTCCAAGGAAGCCGTGTCCATTCTGGTCAAAGCGGGCAGATCCAAAACCGCGAGCTCGAGGATCATATGTTGCCCGCGCACGTCACCACGGAAGGCGACGCGCTCCCGAACCTAAAGGAGACGGCGCACCGCACGGCACGAGACATGACCCGCCGCGCCGAACAGGGCAACGCCTCTCGCACGATAGCGAACACTCCACGCGCAGAACGGGACAGGCTCACCAGATACAATGACATATCCAGTGGATATCTAAACGCCAGAAGGATGCACCCACCGCCGAGTCGCTAATTGAACAGGAGGCAGGCCGTCGCCTGGAGACAGCTCCAGACGAACACCTTACCCTAATCCATTCCGTCTGAAACGTCTGAAAAGATAAGCATCCGGACGACACGTGCAAATTGTGCCAGGAAGGACCAGCAACACTCAAACACATGCTGTGGAAGTGCAATGTAGTTATAGGAAGGATGGCAGTTGCTCCGGAGACCCTGTCGTCGAGGTAGGCCCCCGCTCTGCACAGCTCAGACCTCGGAATCCAGACGTGGGCAGTCCAGCAAGCCCGTGAAGTGGCGTTGAGGCCGGGCCTTGGCCTTCCCCCATGGGAGAACTGAGCCTGGGTCGCGTTAAACCTTGCCGGACGTACAAGAAAGTTGTATCCACTGTGGGGATGCGTAACTCTCACGCGTCCCTTGATATGTTGTTTTCCCGCATAGCTCCCGTCTCCTGTAATCCACCTTTGCCGCGTGGCTTGATGCCCGTGGCAGTCGGTGTGGTTGAAGTGCATCACGAGAGATGGCGCGAGTGTGGCTCTGCTAACGCCACCTAACAGCAGGGTTACTTGGGCGCGGAAAGGAGAAAGCTCTTCCTCTTTTACTTGGGATCAGCAAGCGGCGCGGACACAGTAGGGCGCGTGCGCCGATCCATGCTTCTGCGAGACCGTCTCGAGAGGCCTCGTTCGAACGCGCCACCTTTCGCGTGACCGTACGCGCGAACGACCAGGCGTTGGTGCCCAGAATGGGGCGAACAAATTTGCTCGCTATCCGGTCGCGGTGAGTCGGACTTCCGCGATTTGTCGCGCGCCCATCGGCATGTTTTGTGGTTAGCAACTCGGCTAGCAGGCATTGATCTATGAAAGGTGCAATAAATGCCCTTGTGATTGTTCGCCCTACTGTGTTGTCGTTCCTTTGTCCCAAGAGCACTGGCGAGAATCCCACGCCATCCACCCATCCAACAGGAAGGGTCCAACATCAGTCTCCAACATCAGTCCGCTGCAGCAAAAGCTCAGAGACGACTCAGAATTTTGTGACGGAATACCCAGATATTCACTTTCAGAAGCGCCAATATTCAAAGCTGATTTACTAGTCAGCGATCGAGATAAGCAAGAGACGTTTAGAGTATTGGTGAGAAAAGGAACAATCAGAACAATGGCAGAACCGGAGACGTTATAGGGATAGATAACTGTACAAGATAGAAATAGCGATATTAATAAATAAATAAAAGATTAAGGTAGGATATGCCATAACGCTACACTGTGATAAATGTAGTAAAACATGTTTAGATCAAACAGGTTAGATGACTATTTGTCGCCACCCTGTTTCAAAGGCCATGCCATTAGACATCATGAATCGTCATGAATCATCATCATCACATGCAAGTTGGACCCCGCTTCCATTCACATGGCATTACTATGTGTTAAAGAAACTTGTTGCTGGGCAAGTTGGTACGATTTTCTATATATTTTTTTTTCATGGTGCAAAAAGAGCTTGTGTGTGTCGTGTTCTTTGTGCGGTTGCTGCTCTCCGCGCCGTTAAAAAGAATTGCTTTGAGTTAGCCGCATAGTCGTCAGAAAGCAGAAAGACATGACAACAGCACTTTGTCTTTTTCTTTGTTTTTTTACGGCAGTTTCCGCGGGTACTTCTTCTGACGCATTGTACACAGCATAGTAACACAATGGCAAGTAATGGTCATGAAACAATGCAACAATCTAAGTATAAGGCATGACAGGCATGAAATGTTATACAGTCGGTTTCCTTTGTATAAAATGAAACCTTCGAGAAAAATTACCCTTCTATGTGGGACTCCCATATCGTTATCAGAAATAGCAACGAGATTGTACCGCGGAACCAGCTATTGCTCGAATATTTTCGCAAATCGATACGATTGTGAAACATTGGTAGGTGTTCAATACTTCACTATGAAGCCGTACGATGACTGAGACCTGAAATGCATCTTTGAACTCCCTGTTCAAATACAGATTACTTCGAAGAGTCACGTGGATCTGAAAACACTGAAGTGCATTGTATAATTAACAAGGAATGTACTGCGTGAATAGTGTGGGGGCTACACAAAGGCCAGACAAGTGGGTACAAAAGATTACTCACATATGTTTAACATTTAACATCGATCCGATCACACGATGCATGCCTTCAAGGAGTAAAAAAAAGAACGCATGATATAACTCCCGCCTGGATTGAGGCCCACAAGGACCACATGGACATGAAGCGTGCGCCAGCCTCACTTACGTACACGCACAGGTGGCACCATTCAGGCGCGAATCATGCCATGCTGGATTGCTCCATGAATACGATGCCGTTGACACACATCCTCACTTGTACAAGCGCCCCCTCTCAACTATGTTTAGCGACGCGCAGCATCGCTCATCCACTCAAAGAAGCAGATATATTCAATGACGGTATTCAGAAAATCCTGAACGATTTGTAATCACGCATCACATGCCGTAAAAATACAGGACCAAAGTTTACGCCGTCATCTCGGAAATGCTGCTATGTGCCGACACAGAACATTCCAGCGATGGTCTTATCTGTGCAGACAGAGGGCTTTGTAGATTTGGAGGCCTCTATAATCCGAAATCATCCATCGACAGCAGAACCTTAATATGGCGATAAGTCCTAGCTAGCCCACGACCTTTTGCTATGGATCATACTTCTCCTGTTTCGTTAAGGTCAGTGGACTGGTGTAGCGCTTCTCAAACAGCTCCTTATTGCAGAAAAATTGGGAAAACGTTATTCAAGCGCGTTCATTACTTCAGGCGAGCGGCTGCGCTTCACTCAACGAAGTAGTTCGGTGCAGTCATTCGGTGCAGGCAGAGAGAGGAACTTCAAGCCGAAGCTCATTTGCGAATGCTAAAGTCAGTATACCAAGGATTCACAAAAGGACACTCCAACGATGCACTTAGCCATGCGTACTCTCATTCCCATCTCGCCAAATTTCTTGTCTGCCCGCGCTCTCAATAATACGCAGACTATATTCGGAACACAGTTATTCTCTTTCCTCAGTACATACATGACCAAGGTAACGTGTCCAACATTAGAAAAGAAAAAGAAACGCGGGAGAAACAGGGACGGTGGTGTCTTTTACTGTGAACCTGCGGATACCTCCGACTTGAACCTTGCAAGCTATCCTCTTGATCCCCACCGAGAACCAGTGTTCCTACGCTCGCGCCTCAACCATTGGCGAGTAGTGGTGCTTCCACAGGCAGTTCAGGCAAGTGACCGTGAGGTTAGAGCGAAGCTGCTCTGAGGTCACCGACAGGTCACTCGTGAAAGTGACGCTGAGCTGGCGTTCGGTCATGACGAAGCCGTTGTCCGAGAAGCGACCTCTAATTTTGCCGGCCGAGAGCCAAACGAACAGCGCGACGCCGTCCGTGGACAGGTCGACCTTGTGAACGTTAGCCTTCGCTTCTGTCGTGTTTGTAGCCTCCCTCTCTGGTTGTTCTCGAATTGATGTGTGGACGACACCTTCCAAGGATTCGACGCTCGACGGAAGGTTGTGTTCGTTTGACCCAGTGCTGTCTGTGACTTTCTGTCCGGCCGACGACATGTTCTGTAAGGTGTCGCCGGCTGTCGGCGCGCTGCTTTTCCGCATCGAATTCCCGGGATCGTTAACCAGTGGTGATTCATGCTGTGCAGAATCGTCGGCCGTGATGTTAGTAACCTGCAAAAGGGTCGCATGCGCGTTTTTCTTTAGCGACAGCCTGATAAAATAAGCAAGTTACATGACGTCCAAGTAGTTTTTTTTTTTTTTTTTTTTTTTTAATGCGAGGGTAAATGCCTCGGGCTGTCTCAGGGCATACAGGGGTATGGGATGGGGGTGAATAAGAATGATTAAATGAATGAAAAAAGATTTGCTGATCTAATGAAGTCCAAGAGGGACGTTCAAGTAGTTCTCAATACAGCTGACATACCTTCGAGCACACCATAAAATTTGATTGCACGTGTACATAATTATTTTTCTAAAGAAAATTAAACTTGAAGTGTCATTAAACATCGAGTGGAGCCCGAGATGCACCATGTATGTTCTACGGCATTCCCATCCCGGAAATCAAGTCCTCAGTGCTGTTCCGAATCAGTTGAAGCCAAAGTTGTCAACGGCTGTTACGCGTTTGGTGTACAACTACACATTATGAAAAGGCACCCTTAATGTGCAGTTAACCTTTCATATGGATCGCAACATCGAAGTAATAATAAGAAGAAGAAAAAGAAGGAGAAGAAGCAGATTTTGGTAAAGTCTAGCAGTAGTTTTTGATATGGGGGGGGGGGGGGGGGAGGAGTGCGATTCCGCACGATCACAGTTCTTTTGGATTCATACAAGTACACAGTGGCAGTAGAATGCAGAATACACATATCTCATGCAGAAGGTTACGTAGCAGGTTAGTGGGTGCAGCGTGTACGAACTCCTTGACACTAAAGACAAACTGGACTCTTCCTGAATTTTTTATGCTTTCTCTCTGTTGGGAAGGTAAAACATGCATTAACTTTTAAACGCAACATTGATTGCCTAGAATGCTCCCGACGCTAACAATTCGCATGCGCCATTATTCGTCTGTCATAACTTCTTTCCCCGTTTGATTATATACTTCAACAATAGGTGCATGGCAGCACGCCCCGACACAGTGCACATTTAATCAATGAAAACAATGAAACGTTTCTCTTTTTTGTTTCCCCACTTCTACTGTCGCGTCGAAGCGGCAGCGTTGACGCGTTGACGACTCAGTGGCGTGTCTTCGCATGCTGACACCAAAAGCTGGCAACCTTGGCCGAATACGGAGGTCAGCATTGAATTTAGCATCGATCTGCCAGACACAAGGCTACCAGAGTTCCCACACGTGGTCTGCTTTTTGCTAAGGACTGCGACAGCGTCAGAAAGTATGGTTCGTAAATAAGTCAAACAAATTGCGCCTCGAGAAGATAAGCGCACGCTGACTCGCTATCAAGTTGACGTTGTTACAGGTAAGCGAGGCTAACATGAGGAGGCCACTAAAGAGATAAACAAAACCACCCAGAACAAGACTGGATGCAAGCTGTAGAGTGAAATAGCGGACGGTTTGTTTTTCGTCTCTCGTTTAGCCGAGCTGCGGATCCGTCCTGCGGGAGGCCGACAAGCTATTCAGTGCACGCCGCTCCTACGATAAGCAAATACTCACGCTACAACGAAAAGCATTTCGCTAAGCGAAGTTTACGTCTGCAGTTGCTCGACATGCTTGACGCCTACTCATTCAGAAGCTATTACATTGTCTTGTCACCGATGCCGTGCACTATATGGAGAGACGAGTCCACGCACCAAATGAAATGCGTCGCGCGAAATAGCTGCGGAGGGCTTCTTGAGGATCGTTACATGCTCGCCTTAAATTAGACTTCTATCAGAACAAGAGCACTCGAAGTGACCACTGTCTTCATCGTCTCATTTTTTAATGCTTTAGCATCAGGAGTGTTGAAGTGGGGAAAAAAGTGCATATGTGGGAAGATTGGGAAGCCGGTCACGGGGTCGGGGAAGAGAGGGGTTACACACATATATATATATATATATATATATATATATATATATATATATATATATATATATATATATATATATATATATATATATATATATATCACCGCGACTGGGACGACACGCTGGCTTACGTGACGTTCGCGTATAACTCGTCCCGACATGACACTCCGGGATATTCACCCTTTTATCTCTTGTATGGTGTGACCTTACACTGCCGTTTGACACAATCCTCCCTTCTGTGCCACGTGTTGCAACTGAGTACGCTCGTAAAGTCATCGATCGCGCTCACATGGCGCGTCAAGTCGCTCGATTTCGTTTATTAGCCTCGCAGTATATACAAAAAGAGCGTTATGACCGGTGCCATCGCGATGTTAAGTTCGCGCCAGGTGCTTGGGTGCTCCCCTCTGGTCTCCATGTCGTCGGGTTGGCCTCTCCCAGAAGCTTCTCTCTCGCTACACAGGGCCTTATGCAGTCTTACGCCAAGTTAACGACGTAAACTACGAGATTTCGCCGCTACACTTTGATGCATCCTCAAGTCAGACACCTGTTGACGTCGTGCACGTTTCGCGGCTGAAGCCATACTTCGCTCGCAGTTCTTCGCCTACCGTGCGCCGCGACGGCGCTTCGCCACCCGGAGGTCTTGTTATGGAAGGATGAAAAAAGAGAGAGGAAGAAAAAGATTGGAGACTGGCTGGCTGCATGTCAGCCATCTTAACTACTCTGACTCATCCTGTATATATATTGTAAATATAGTCATTCTATACTCGCAATATCCCCGTAACAATATATATATATATATATATATATATATATATATATATATATATATATATATATATATATATATATATATATATATATATATATATATGTTTAACAGTCTCGGAAGAGAACAGCAATTTACAATAGGCAGCGAGGCACTGGAAGTCGTAAGGGAATACATCTACTTAGGGCAGGTAGTGACGGCGGATCCGGATCATGAGACGGAAATAATCAGAAGAATAAGAATGGGCTGGGGTGCGTTTGGCAGGCATTCTCAGATCATGAACAGCAGGTTGCCATTATCCCTCAAGAGAAAAGTGTATAATAGCTGTGTCTTACCAGTACTCACCTACGGGGCAGAAACCTGGAGGCTTACGAAAAGGGTTCTACTCAAATTGAGGACGACGCAACGAGCTATGGAAAGAAGAATGATAGGTGTAACGTTAAGGGATAAGAAAAGAGCAGATTGGGTGAGGGAACAAACGCGAGTTAATGACATCTTAGTTGAAATCAAGAAAAAGAAATGGGCATGGGCAGGACATGTAATGAGGAGGGAAGATAACCGATGGTCATTAAGGGTTACGGACTGGATCCCAAGGGAAGGGAAGCGTAGCAGGGGGCGGCAGAAAGTTAGGTGGGCGGATGAGATTAAGAAGTTTGCAGGGACGGCATGGCCGCAATTAGTACATGACCGGGGTTGTTGGAGAAGTATGGGAGAGGCCTTTGCCCTGCAGTGGGCGTAACGAGGCTGATGATGATGATGATGATATATATATATATGCATACCGCATTTAGATGAACAAACGTAGTCTGATAGCTTTTGATTGGACAATGGACTTGCAAGGCACAGACTTGCAGAATAATGCAACTGGTTGATAAATGTTATTTACGGTCGCGTTGAATTATGCGGACGCTGCTTGTGACGCATCACACAGTGTCACTATTCATGTTCCAGCTTTCCGAACTTCTCCATCCTTGCATCAAAGCTATTCTTCGTGCCTTTGCTATCCGCGCCTCAGCTGCGCGACAGATTCCTCGCTACGTCTACTGGGCGAGAGCCCAACGCCAAACATGGAGGAGGAGACGAAGAAGCTAGGTAAACCTGGGCGTTTAATGGATTGTGAGGATCGGCCCACCCACGGCTTTGATTTCCTAACCTCCAGGATTTACAGACCACATTCAAATGCTTGGAACTACGCAAATCTTGCGCTGGTATGAGTTCCGATGTACTAAGTCGCAGCCTTTGATTAGCCATTCTCCGTGATCGGCCCTGTTGATACGCTGTCGCCATAATAGGCACACCTTACTCTGCGAAACACACGATGACGACACGCCAAACCGTGGTGGACAAAGAATGCGTTGCTTTAAAAGAAGTCATTTTCTTATTTCTCTTGGCGGGCGGCCCTCGCTGGCTTTCAGTGGTAAAATGGTTGGGCGCATGCATTTTACGTGCCGATTTTGCGAAACCCGGCACGGCGTTGTTCGGGAGCTAGGGTTTTATGTCGTGATGGTGGCCGTCACGACAAGGGCTCAAAAACTGCCAGTACACGTTAAGTCCTTGAAGAGACAATGCATTGCTGCAACTGCAACCAGTCAACTCCAGTTGAGGTAACTTGAAAAAGTATCTTAAGTTGGAATATAAAATGCCAACAAAACGTATTTAGGTCACTGTACGGCATGTTGTTTTGCAGAAGTACTTGTGAAATACCAAAATAATAGCAATATTATTTGACATTCAGTATATTGAGTACGGTACTTAAGATACGTGTAAAGCTTAATGATAATTTAAAGAAAACGATCGAAGACGGGTAGCGGCGTCACCTTTAGACAGCCGCAAGTAGCTCCTCGTGGCATTGCATGTTTCAGACGCGCCTGCTAGGCACCGTTTAGATTGTTACCATAGCACCATCCTCCTTCCTTTGCACATCCTATCTCTGTTGTTTCCCTAAACCCCTTCACCAGCGTGGAATATCAGGCTAGAGGCACCTTACTCAAGCCGATCTTTCGACCTTTCTGCCATTAAATATTATCTCTCTCTTACCTATGAAACAGGACTGCATTCCATTCTATTCTACATTCCACCTACACTCGATTACCTTCCATAGAGACTCAATCGGACAACTCTTGTGGCTTCTTCCAGGAGGAGGAGGAGGATGAGGAAAAGAGGGGGAGGGGAGGAATCAATAAAACATACAGTTAAACTTCGACAACGGAAACACGATTTTAGAAATGTTCCGATTTAACAAGAGGCTTTCGATTACCAGACACGCATTCATGGAGCATAATGCGTTGAAAACCTCAAAACAACGAAGTATCCTCGACGTCCCACCGAATTTAATGAATTTTTGGCAACAAATACGAGTAAAATGTGAAGCAAAACACGGGTACGCATGGTTTCAGTTTAGGTGACGCACGCCATCGACCTGGCACGACGTAACTAACCACGTGCTCAACGGGCTCGCTATCTACAATAAGTGCGATGAGTACGCAGGCATACTTTTTTTGAACTCTTGAATAAGCTTTGTTATCCGCACGAGTGTTTTAAGGGCTTTCGATGTAACAAATTTCTTGAGTTAACAAAAAAAACCGGTTCTCAATGACTCCACGAAATTTAGGTCTAGGCGTATCGTGAAATTGGTGCCGTTAAACTAGCATCGTCCGTTCCGCAGCTTGGACACGAAATGCAAATAGAAAACGTCTGGCCTTCATTTTGTCCCGTAATAATCAATCATTTATGTGCAAAAACATAACTAAAAGCGCAAATGGAGTTCCGAAATAATGATCTAAAGTCTACGGCACAAGTGCTTTACTTTACCGCTTTTGCAAGCTTGTCTTTTTTCGGATGAAATGCGCTTTCGCACAGTTCCCCAGAAATGTTTTTTACGTATATCAAAATCAATGGCAATGCCAAACCACGTTCGTGACGTCACGATCAGCAGTTCGTCGGCGGGTTATGCGGAGTGTTAAGCTCACTCACTCGTAGCGTGACGGACGCGATGTCCTTTGCAAAGCGAGGCACCTGCAGGAGCAGAAAGTTCGTGGACAGTGTCGCGTTGTCAGTCGCGTTCAGCAGGCGGAAAGCGAAGAAACTGTTGTTGCGGTGGCACGAACCCGAAGCCAGCAGCCTGGACACGTTGGCCACGTATGCAGCGTGGGCGTAGTTAGACACCTGCGTGAACCGGGGCAGCGCGTGTAAAACAAAAAACACGCAAAGAAAAACACTGCGTTAAGGCAGGAAGTGCTTACGTAACTCACGCGGCCGTTAGCTGCGAAGGGCGCGCGAAAGTAATATCGCAGTTCAGCGAAATCACGCCCTCTAACCCGCACGGTGCCAACAGTTGCGGTCTGTAATTAAAGTGGAGGAACGCCGTACGGGCCCCACTCGCATATTAGTGAGGTGCAGCAGACGTGAAGTGCCGATGTGTCGAAAAATAATGAGAAAAAAATATGGAAGGTAGACCAACACTCATTTTGTTTTCGCTCTTTCTGACGTAGAGGTGCAGATAGGCCTCATATACCATTGCAAAACAGTGTTGACAACACTGCCAGCAATGCTTCGCTTAACTTGGTTACCGATGACGACGAAATTAAATCACAGAGGACGTGCCGGCGAACCAGACGTTATTCTTCAAGTGTTTCACTAAAGTTTGCAATTTCTGGTGTGTCAAAAAAATATTGCTTCACACTTTTTCAGTTTGTCCTTATGTTACGCCTTGTAACTCTCGAGTCCTCCGCTGAAGTCACCCTTAAGGGCAAAGAGCTCATGCCTTCCTTCTTGTCACTTCGTTATTTGGGAGCGAGACGCGAAGCGGGTACCAATAGTTGCAAAACGAGACCAGTAAGTATCAGTCTTCTCCTACAATGTCTTCAATAATGGTGTCTACGTGCGGAGGCCTAACTTATCGTTTGCTTGTTCCGGGTAATGACAAGGGAAGGAGCGCGAAAGTATAGAGCTGATTCAAGTGCCGTTTCTTTGCTAACGAAAAGATATATCGTGTGCCACTCTAGTGCTGAAAATATCACCGTACAGGGGACACTGTCATATCAAGAGAGACGTTGCCATGTTGGACGGGAACTTTCTGCTTCATGCTCTCACTCGAACTTTATCTCATTACTCACTGACTTGTGAGGAGTATTTCATTTCGTGAAAGAGCAAATAATTATGGCGGTTCAATACCGGCATTTTTTTTTACGTAACTTTCACGAATGGGCAGAAGTTGAGTAAATATTCGGGCCAAGCGTAATATTTTTTTGTCGTTTCGCTGTTTTTATAGAAACAAAAATGTATCGAAATTAAAAACTTTACGACTGACTGTCATAACTTGTGACTCAAGGCAACGAGGTATACGTACAACAACAATCCTGCATGTGACTCCTTTTTTGCACTTTGTGGCTAAGTCCGCTTTCTTTATAGCACTCTTTTTTTTTTTTTTGTTACACAGTGCACACTACCCGACATACCTAAACCGAGATTTTCAATGAAGGGGATACCTCATGCTGCCAAACTTTCAAAGTATGGTAAGTATCTAAAATATGTTCTTGTAGCACAGCACACCGCATTAATGGGAGCTTATGGAACATGTATATATAAATTATAAAGTGTCAAAAAAGAAGCGACGCGTGCGATTTGCTCGCGAAATTCACTCGGGGTCCAGCAAATTGCTGTGGTAGCACGCTCTAGTAGATCTCCGAGTGTGTAAGCCCCACAGTAACCGTGTCCCGCTCAATCTGAAGAAGAAAAATAAAATTGCAGCTGGAGAAGGTGCGATCGCAAGCTTCATTTTGGAAAATACGCTTCTGTGCAGGATCTTTCGCGCCATAGTGGCAAGTCATTAATTTTCCTTCTGCTTGGTATCACCACAACAAAGAAAGAAAGAAAGAAAAAAAGAAAGAAAGAAAGAAAGAAAGAAAGAAAGAAAGAAAGAAAGAAAGAAAGAAAGAAAGTAAAAAAGAGACTGTTTGTGGTTTTCTCATATCCCATATTTCGTATCATTACGCGGACCAAAAAATGTCGGCGCGGCAGAAACTGCGTGATCAAACAGCGTCCGTAGCGAAAGTGGAACAGGTGGCGCTCTCTTTCTGCTTTTATAACATCGTCTACTGCATAGTGCACCACTGTTCGAATTTGTGTGCAGTTTTCATGTGCTTGGTAGATCTTGTTTCTTTATGTTTCTAAAGCCTCCTTTATTGTTATTTCATTATTTCGTAAGTTCGGCTGACACAAGGGCCTTCTGGTGACGCGAAGATGACAACCCTACACCCCCCCCCCCTTCCACCCTTTCACTCACGTAAGCACCTTTGTATACGGGCACCCCACTTTCGTCGTTGTCACAGGTGTAAAAAATTTTATTTTTTTCTCCTTTTTGTCCAAGACAGAAACGTAATTTCAAAGTGTTTTCTGGGTAAGTTGCAGCTGCGTAACTATCTAGTAGACAAATTTCTAACTGTAGAGTGAAATTACGTGTAACCGAGCAAATATATTCGCGTGTCAACCATGTGGTCACGTACGAACAAAGCAGGCTTCCGCTAGATAACCTCTTTTCGCAAAAATCACAGCACCCAGTTACTTATGAAACCTCGCCGGTTGTATGCAAATTTTGTCAGTACGTTCATGGTCGGCTGGTCGTGGAATGCTGGAAGAAGCCGTTATTATCTTTTTGTGCGTGTTTCTAAGCTATTTTTAGCAGCAAACCAGTTAAAACGATATTGCTAGCACCGATGAGAGTAGCTGCTCCAACCTCGACTAAAACGAGGCACTTCGAGTTATCCTTCCTTTTTATTATTAAATATTTATGCAGTGCACCTGACTATGCGTAAACAAGCCAAGCAAACAAAATAAACACATTTGCTCGAGTTTTACAATAGCCAGGTGAGAAACACTCGCATTGTCTTGTGGAAACGAAAGTGGCAATATCAGGATAGTGGTTCACCAGCATATTGGAGCGCGTAACGTAACTCGAGATTTTTTTTCGTAAGTTTGGTAGTGTAGAGCAAAAAAGATAGGAAAAAAAAGACAAGTTTGCAACACTCTCGCGCATTTAAGCATAACAACTACTCGGCTAATGGACACCGTGAGCCACCAGTGAACTTATTTACTTCTTCATTTTTCTCTCTCTTTCTTTCTTTCTTTCTTTCTTTCTTTCTTTCTCTCTTTCGCTCTTTCTGTTCAGCACTTCTATCTCACTGTCAAGCCCGAAAGCAAGCATTGCTTCGAAGAGCGTAGCGCCGGCCATGCCCTGGGAACATCGCGTTTCACTATCTCGAGCAGTGTAAGTGTCAGCGGCATGCAACGTATTGCTTAGAATCAGCACACAACAATAGAAAATCTCTTATACATAGAGACAGTGCAAAGCGGATTCCTCGACGACATCGTGAGCCAGGAGATTCGTGCGACCTCATGTTTTTTGGTGTCACAAGTATACAATTGCTACACGGCACAGGCAAAAATAGTCCATAGACCCGGCGCTGCTGACTGCTGAGTATAGGTGACGCGTTCCGAGCACCCTCAACTGCGGTGGTTCTCTTATCCCAGATGCTGCTAGAAGCCAATGAACCAAATCACTCACTCACTCACTCACTCACTCACTCACTCACTCACTCACTCACTCACTCACTCATTCACTCACTCACTCACTCACTCACTCATTCACTCACTCACTCACTCACTCCACCAATCAATCAATCTGTCAATCAATCAATTAGTGATAATGCATGTCGGCGCAGAGATCCCGCTAGATAGGAAGCCAGCAAACCTGGCCGCGGCATCGCGAAGTTGATGCTAGGGTCGTAGTACGCCTATCATTGTCACGTGTCTCGCACTAAGCAGTAAATGAAGCCCCTATTTTCTTTCATAATACAAACAAAATTTAAATATGGCTTTCGTAGACGCTACGATTTCTACTTCTTAGCTAGAGAGCTTGAATAGGTGGGCGAACCGCACGACAAACCGCAACTATAAAAGTAAGTGGTTACAAAATTTTTCCTGTTATCTTTTTTTTTTAAGTTAGTATTTTAGGGCATAATAGGCGCCAAGAGAAAGAAGCGCAATCGAGGACGGCACAGAGTTAAGTAGTGTGATGAAATTAGGAAATGCGCGGATGTAATTTGGAATTTGATTGCGCATGACAAGGGTAAATGACGATAGCTTGGAGAGGCCTTCGTACACAAGAAGACATAAAATAAATAAATATGATGATGATGGCTATAGCACACGGGTTATAAATTCTTAGCTGAAGTCAACGGACCAGTTTCGGCATATATTTACTCTTAATATGCGGCACGACATGCATTGGCATATATAAAAGTTCTTTTTTGCCCCGCATTTCGCTAGGAACGCTTTTGAAGCAAAATTACCTCCAGGAAGTCAATCTGCTTGTGCGTTCACTATACAGACGGGTGTGCAAAATGTGTTGCTAGTCTAGGGATTCCGCGTCAAGTACAGCCTGCCGAAAAAGATTACAGGGCACGGGATTTGCGAAAAAAACTGAGTTCCCACAAAACCTTGACATCTGCATATAGCTCGGAATTCAAATTTGCACTCTCTAGTAATTTATTGTGACGTACAAAATAACTCGTTAAATTAGATGCACTATGCCTAAAGAAAGTAGAAATTCACATTTTGCGTGGTACCCACGTCCCGGAAACTTACATTAGCCGACTACACATGAATATGCCCTGATCACGCACCGCCTTTAAAGACCAACTGCATCATTTTGATGGCTAAATTGATTGTAAATGAGTAGTCTGTACCGTGGAAGCAATCTTGACAAAGCTGCGGGCTCGCCGTTGGATCTTTCTTTTCATTAGCAGCCTTTAAACAGCATCGAATCAGACGAGGTGTGCAGTGTGCACCCTTGTGGCTAGCGGGTATGATGTAAATCTCCAGCACGTCGCCTCCGGTTTTTTTTTTTCTTTTCTTTTTTTTTCCAGCACCCTGCGCGCAGCCGCGGACCTCCTGCAATCTCGGAGGTCATGCTGTGGAGCCGCGTTCTCGGTCCTGCCAGGCCAGCTCCGCCCAGCGGTAATGGCGCTTTTTTTTTCGGTTTAGTTATAAAAAACTTCTATTTTCGCAAGCTTCTCCTGATTCACCCGCTCGCATTTTAAACGTAAAATTTCGTACGGAGGTCGTTTTATATCTACGCTATCTGAAACGAGGCCTCTTACGTGGTCCAAAATTTTGCGTCACTTGGCTTCCAATTCCGCAACTACAACATGCGTTAATGTAATTGATTACCGCAGGGTAATAGGTGGAACGCAAACCCGAAAAATCAGGCAGTAGATCAAACTTGCAATTGCTCGCACAGTGTCCGCACCGTGAAGTTGTGCGCGATCGACGTCTTGGGCTGCAGGGAGGCGTAGTGGTAGAGCTTGACTTCCAAAAGCAGGTCGTAGGGCTCGTCGTGGTACAAGTCGTCCAGCACGTAGACGACCAAGCGCCCGGCTTCTTCGTACGGCGACACGAGCAACGGTGCATAGAAGCGTTTCGCGAAGTAGTGCAGCATTTTCCACTCGCCCGTGTAGTCTGCACCGGCAAGCAAAGGACTGTTAAGGTTGGTCGAGCGACAAGAAATCACGCAGATTCTCTGAGTCGGCTCTTCACACCTTCCTCGGCTGATTGGGTGCTTACCAGCCTTGGACAGTGGCTGTTTTACCTACTTTAACTACGTACAGTGAGCTGTCTTGTACCCGCCGTGGTGGCTTAGTGGGTATGGCGTATAGCGCTGCTAAGCACGAGGTCGCGGGATCAAATCCCAGTCGCGGCGGCCGCACTTCGATGGGAGTGAAATGCAAAAACGCCCGTCTGCCTTGAATCTGGAGACACGTTAAAGATTCCTTGGAGGTCGAAATTATTGCAAAGTCACCCACTACGGCGTGCCTCATAGTGAAATCGTGGTTTTGACTCGTAAAAACCCAGAATTCAGTTCAATTCGAGCTGTCTTGAACTGCTGCTTTCACGTTCGAGGTTTTGTGCTGGATTCACAACTTTGTCTTCGCCTTTACTTTTGTAACAACACATCCACGTGAAAGTTGCATTAAATTCAATTCGATTCAATTTAAGACAGTTTAGTGCGTGAAACGCCAGCGAGGTTGCATACTTGGACTGTTGGTGTGGCAGAGCCCACCGTACAGCGCTGCCTGTCGTCCCCTATGCTTTCGTGCTGTCCTTTGTGCGTTGTATGCAGTGAAAAAATAACGACAATATAATGTGCAACGCTTTATTTGGATGTATATCTCATGGCCAGTGTTAATATCGCGACTCGCAGTAAGCGAACTTGCCTTTGACGTATAGCCTGGCACTAATTCCACAACACTTTTGAAGCCAAGTATAGTAAGCTATACTGTCCATTAATATACATTATGCATTCTGTTCTCGACACCGCATAGGCCGCTTAATAATCCCTAGTCTCTGCACCACCCCGTATTCAAACAAACTGCCATCGTTGTCGCTAGAATTAAAAAAAAAGGGATGTAACTGATGTCTCACTGACGCCCACAATTCGGGTTTTCTGCATATAAAAGGCTTCCATCAAGTCCCGTGCAAGTGGAACACTATGCTCGGAACGAGAATTCTTACGGTTGCTTTTCATTTTGCCGAGAATAAGTTAGTATCTCGGCACCACGTGTCTAGTATCATTAACAAAACAAAAAAAAAGTAATATTTGCTTCGGCTGGGCGGCCCGGGATGAAAGACATGGTGGCGAGCGAACATCCTAATTGCAAATTCTGAAAGCTCCACCACGTGGGAGTTCGCGAAAGCCCGATTCTTGACGCTTGTTCAAAGACGCACGCGAACGTTCCCGTCATAAATTGCATTACGCAATCGAGCGCTCTTAAATTTCACGTTATTGTATAGAAAACACACACATTCCAAAGAACACGTCGAACACAAAGTTCCGGATCGCCGCAGGGACTCCCCGCACATTTCAACCGCCATGAAAAAAAAAAATAGGAACTTAGCATTTGAGAAAACCTTCGGACACTGCATAGGTGAATCCCCCTTTTTTTGTTCTTTCTTTCTTCTGTTTTCATTTTGTTTTGCAACACGAGCGCTTGCGTGCACTAGAGCAATTTTTTTGAGACACATTTATCGGAAGCGATGTCAGGGCATCGTAAAAAGGTTACACGGGTCATAAAACCACGCCGCCTTCATTTAACCAGTCGTACGCAAGATAGCCGCGTTATCTGAACAAAAGCAAAAACACACGGCAGCACTTTCACAATGCGCCGGCACCTCAGATGGCAGGAAAGGAAGAAAGGAACCTAAATTCCTTGTGTCGCAATACTTTGCTTTCGTAACACGACCGTTGATCGCAAAACGCTTAAGAATTAACAGACCACGCGTCCTGCATTTGACACACACGCACTGTACAAAGTCGGTGATTTGCTGTGTGGTGCTGTGCCGCGCATTCCTATGGTGTGCTGTGCTTTGCTTGAAAGCATGCCTACCTGCCTGCTCGCTCGCTCACGCAATTTGTTTGTTTGTTCGTGTGCTTCACTGTCGCTCGTTTGCTTGCGTGCGTGCGTGCTTGCTTGTTCGCTCAAACTTGATTTTTCTTTGGCAGAAGCTCAGATTAGGTTGTTTCAGCGAACACTTCCATATTTCTTTAAAAATTATTTGTGGCAGATAGCGCAATTATACTCCATGAGCTGGTGGTCTACTCAAAGAGGCGGATCTTACTGGCACAAAAAAGAAATCGGAATACATAATCTAATAATCAACAAAAATTACTAATTAGGTTTCTAACTAATTACGCTATAACACATATTGCAATTTACAAATTATAGCGAGTGAGGCTGCAAGGCATATCCACTCGAAAAAAATTTTGTGGATGACACCATTTACGAGATATGCGCCATCAAACTTGCGGTTAAAATGTACCGTTGTTCCACTTACTTCCTTAACGAAGCGTCGCTTTCTACATTGAAGCACAAAAGTAACGGGAACACCAGTGCATTTCTCCGCAAAGTTCGGGAATAAATATTTCGAAACTGGTGTCATCTTGAGAATTCGTTCCTAGTATATCTAGCTTGCGAGCTCCCCGGCTAGAGTTTGTAAATTGCATCATGTGCCATAAGGTAACTAGTTAAAAATCTTAATGAGTGATTTTTGTTTATTAGTCGATTATGTATTTCAAATTTTTTTATGCAAATGATGTCCGCCTGTTCGAGCAGACCAGCTCAGGGACCAGAATTGTGCTATCTCCCACAGGCAACTTACAAAAAAATTTTGATAGTGTTCGCTGAAACGCTCGGTATATGTATAAAATTAACACTCACCTATCTTCTTGAGACACCCCTAATTGTTCGTCGATGAGCAGACAAAACTAACAAACAAATTCAACGCTCCATTGGGGTCCTAAGGGGGTGCTTTTTTGCTTAAAATAACTTGATAGGCATTTCCTTTCGTAGGATCTATGGTGTCGCGATTGCTTGCAGTTTTTATTGCGTACGAAGACTTTTTCTTTCTATTCTACGAAAACATCTTGCTTTCCAATATACCGAGGGCGGAAGGTCGAGGGTAATCCTCGGCATTGGCTTTTCTTGACTGATCATAAATATTCCGTGCAAAGGTTCGCGACAGGTATGTATGCGGAAACAACATAGTGTTTGCGTGTGGCCCGGTTTGTGCGCTGGGCGCATAGTTTAGTAAGCCGCGATAGCGCGTGACATTTATGCGCCCACAAGTCACTAGCTACACCGTGTATCTGATTCACCCTTCACGAGGCCCGTTAATATCGTGTACCAGAATTGCGTCGCATTTCCTAGCGCATTGCGTTAATGCGATGCGCAAGCATTCACATCAATTCGCTAAGGCGACATCTGCCCCTCAGTGTGTTCCCGGTTGAAGCATAAAAGCTATGCGTTTTCTCCGGCACGTTGTCCCCGTTTGCATGAACGCAACGTGCTCGAAAGATGTGTTCATGTAGACTCGGTCGTATGGACTCGGCAATCTCGCGCCCTCCCTCCCCGTTTGCATATTCGAATAGCAGAAAGCGAAGGCATTCTCATCCCCACGAGTGAATGGCGAACCGACGCGGCGGAGCAAAGGAATTGTTTGCGCGATATTGCGAACCAACAGGATTTTTCGTAAAACAAAGAAGTACGGCATAACATACGCGCCAACTGCGCGCGAAGGACTACCCGGTGGGTGGCGGTGAAGCTTCCCTTCCGTGACCTCTATTCACGAATCAATATGCGTCGCAGCGAGAAAATTGCGTTGTTTTTTTCCTTTCGCCCCGCTCGTGGAATTGATATTTATCTCGAGCTCATCCCTTTCTCACGGGGCACCGCTGTGCGTGTGGACGCGACGCGACGTATACGTAGTGCATAGCCTTGACGTGCCGCACTCACCTTGCGCGTCTGTTTTCGAGTCGTCGTCGGTCGATGCGAGGCAATCTGGTATAGACGAGTCGCTTACCCGCGATCGATTGTACTCTGGGGCACCGTC
This sequence comes from Dermacentor andersoni, assembly GCF_023375885.2. NCBI lineage: Eukaryota > Metazoa > Arthropoda > Arachnida > Ixodida > Ixodidae > Dermacentor > Dermacentor andersoni. Next base: position 130,458,086 of record NC_092818.1, read on the forward strand.
ACGTTAGACGGTACATAGCGAACGCCAATGTGCATGCAGGTGCTGGGCGGATTGTTTTAAAGCATGCACACCTCATTTCTTCGCTGTTGCGATGTCATGGCAAGACAACAACGGCAGCAGTTCACCTATTGCGATGCGTTGTTCGTTGCAGCTCAATTATGCGTGCAATAACAGACCTAACTTGCGGTCAGAACTTAGGACAGACAAGAAAGTAGGTTACTCTGAGATGTCAGGTCAAGGCCGCTTTCTTTTGCGAACGGTTTGTGTCTGAGCCATTTGGTTCCTCAATGTAGGATGAATCCGGCAAACACACCTCACGGATTAGCAATTGGGGCTTTATTAAACGCGTATGCGCGTACACAGTATGGCCAAACACATGCACGCAGATGAAAACCAACCGCTCTTTAGGCTAATAATTTCAAACGTGCGTTATCTTAAGCAATCTATCTTACATGCGTAATATGGTAATTATGCGTAAACGTGATCAGGTATACGTATACCAAAGTGCGTCTACGCCAGTACGCATGCACTATACGTGTAAGCAGTCTGTCGAGAAGTGAGCACGTGCAATAGGTATGTGACGTGCAAATCCACGCCTTAGCGGTGGTTGCCTCTGATTAACAGATTTTGTTTGGTGCTAAGCAAAACAACTTTTCTTACCTTTTACATTGGCTACGTTCTTCAACCTTTTTATTAAGCACTGACAGATTCCGAGGGTGATGAAGAGGTGGCTATCCTTCTACGACCCTACAAAAGCCGATACTTCAGCGCTGACAGAACTGAGAGGGCAGAAAGCACTATATCCAAACCATTTTCTCTATATGCTTTGACCAGCCTCCCCTGTGTAGGCCTCTTGCGCTAAGACTAGCATAGAGGGCGCCTCAGCGGCCTTTTCTGGCTTTCGTATATATTATCATACAGTTCAATATCCTTGTATGTAGCAAATGCTCATGTGCTTTTAAGGCTGAATTGCAACACGTGCAAAAGGCGCATAGCACAAGCAAGGGAATCAAGCTGTGCCTTGTGTTTTTATCTTTTGTACGAAGGCACAAGTTCTCTGGTCACGTCATGCGTCTTTTGCACACACTGCAATTCAACAACGCGTCAAAACCAACTCGACCAGATTCAAAGTTCAAAGCACTTGTGCTTCGATCGACACTAACCCGTGGACCTCCCCTAACGTTTGCCTCACAACACAGAACTGTTACAAACGTTAAACGCATATATACTGTTCTCTTCATATGTGATTGTTTTGTGGTTTTCATTATCACGGAGTCTCGCCATCCCCAGCGAGGGTTCGGCGAATGCGACGAGTAGGCCAGCATATCGTATAGCCTTTTCGTCTTGTTCATAAAGTTTATTCGATTATATCTTCTCGAGACTCTTTCGCGGCAAATTTCAGCAACGTGGCCGGCAAGCCCTCATTTGACATCCTTTGAATGATCAGAGTCGAATAACGGGAAGCGATTTAGCAAAGAAATTTCGTGTTTGCAGCATGCACGCTTCTATTTAAATGACGGGGATTTGTCGAAAAACGTCGCTGTGTAACGCCCTTTTCAAGATTTTGTAAGTAAAGGTCAAATGTGGATACGCTTCTCGTGAAGATGCGGGCACTTTTTTCGCCCGCAATTATTCAGCTCGAGCTCATCTGCCGTGGTACACAGGACGAGAAAATTTCAGACGTCGCGGAATATTGCGAGAACTAAAGCGTCATTCAGTGTGCGTTCGAACGTCGAATTAGGTCAAAGAATGGATCGCTCAAATATGGCCCAATGCGGGCGCCCGCACATGCCTTAATATTTTATACCATATAGATTTCCTCGTTAAAGCATATGGCAATTCGTTTCGTGTAGGCCGGAAGTCTCTAAATTATGCCTAAGGCGAATCTCACAGCGTTCTGGAAGCATATGATTCCATTTTTTTATTATTTGACTGATCGAAGCACTCACAATATACTGGGGTGGCTGACATAAAAATACATGTCATGAACATTGATGGAGAGATCGACTGTAATGAATAGTTTGGGTGCTTTAAGACAGCTAATAGCAGAATTAAAATTCTAAATTCTGAAATTCTAAATTCTCCGCGCTTTTATGAGAATCAACCGACAGCAAATATTCCTATGTGATGTCCATAAGCCCTACACAAGAAAGAAAATGGAAGTGCATGAGCCTCAACCAACGACGAAATGTCTTTCCATTATGTCAAAACTTGAGCTTGTGAAGTGTACCAAACGGGAAGCAGCGTGCGTAGCGCGCGCCATCAAAATCACTCCTGCCATTGTACAATCTAAACACCATAGCTCACGTTCACAAGGGTTGGCTGGTATTATAGGCCATCCGCCATTGAGAATAGAAAGCCGTGCTTTATGAGAACAGTGCCGCGACGATGACCAATAGCGGACGGCTTCTACGCGACAGGCGTTTCGTGAAAGAAGAGACCACGAGCAGCGTACGTCCAACTAGGCCCGGAGGCTCATTATTTCTTGCCACTTTGTTCTTCCTCCAGAATCTCTCCTACACCATTTGGGCTTCTTTTTTTTTTTAATCCTTCATGCGCACACGTGAACCTACGGTCGACTGCCACTACACCAGCGGCGCCCTGACGTGCACCGGCATGTGACTGCGCGATCGTCATTCCAATCCATCCCCATTGTTTCGAGGTCACTTTGGCCGCTATTCGAACCCACGAACTCGAGATCGGCTGCAGAATGCCGCGGCTGCCGAACTATCATGCACGAGCCCGCAAAAACGCGTCCGTTATGAACGCTACAGTGGCACGCACCGATGGAGGACCAGGAGGGTGCCTGCCAGACGTCGTTCAGATGCCAGTAGATGGCGCCCATGGTCAGACCCTGCGAGCGGCGAACCGCGAGCCGCTGCCGACGGTAGTGCTCGGCCTGCGTCTTGACGCCCATCGCCTGGTAGATCTGCGCGTACGGCAGGCTCCAGTCACACTTTACTAGTACAGGCAGTTGTGAAAGCAATTTTGGTTTAGTTTTTCACAGCCGTAATCTTCCCAGAGTGACACTATTCTTTACCCCAGCTGCCTCTACCCCATAACTCACCGTCTCTATGTACACAAGTTAGGACTGAGAGGACGGTACTGTACTTCAACTAATACAGATACATTTTCTCCCTGTCACTCTAATTTGACCATGTTGTTGTTGTCGTTGTTGTTGTTGTTGTTGTTGTTGTTGTTGTTGTTGTCGTCGTCGTCGTCGTCGTCGTCGTCGTCTTCACCCCAAATCATGGTTACAATTACAAGGACATTCCAGGCTCATCTGGCCTTTCCCTTTCCTCTTCCATAAATCCAAACGAAGGCGTTGTCACAAGACTGAATGGAACCATGGTGCTAGATGTTTAGTGATAACCACATGAAGTCAACAGACAATGAATGCAAGATAATGAGGAATTAACTGCTTCTTTATTATTCAACAGCATTAATAATTGTACATGAGGTCTAAATTCGCGATAAGCTTCGTCCTACTAATAAAGGACAAAAGTAAACCGAAAGTGGAAAGAAGACAACTTTATCAATGATGGTAGTAGAACCACAATATCAGCATGAGGTGACCCCAGTCTCTCCGCTCGCCCTGGATGGATGAATAGATGTTATGAGCGTCCCCTTTGGAACGGGGCGGTGGGTTGCGCCACCAAACTCTTGCTATTATGCTGCCTCACGTCCTACCTAGGTTAAACAATTAAAAAAAATACACTATGGACTCACACAACCAAAGTTTCTGATCCCCTATTGCGAACTGTGCTTTTGTACGTCTCCGTTTTTTCTTTTTTTTTTTTTTGTCGTTTCCCTACTTTTATTCCACCAATCCTCCAATCGCCTCTTACTCGCCTCGAGTATTAGGCGGCGCCACTTGCGTCAGTGGCGGTGGATGTAGAACATCCAGAAAACCGTAGGTGTCACGCAGTAAGTGGACACACAAAGAAGAAGGTGGACACAGAACAAGCCAACCAATATTTTATGCGAAACTCCCTCCCATTGTTCAGAACAGCTCAAAAGTGTTCAAAAAAGTACAAAAGTGTGCCACGAGAGGTGCGAAAGAAGACATAAAAAAACGAGAAAGAGAAAAACGGAATAATCGTCAGGCTGCGAGGCTCGAAGCGACAAAGACAGGGGCGACGCGCTGAGCCATTTGCTGAGCATACGTCATGCGCTGAAAATTAATCAGAACAACACTGCTTTGCCACGTGTTCTGTTAATCAAACCTGATGTTCAGAAGGGGTGCTACACCTTGAACTTTGGCCTCCCGTGTGGCTGTTGAGTTAGCCGCCGTGCGCACGACTATTTCTTTCTTTCGGGTACGCGCATACGAATGCACACAGACTCCGTGCCTGTGCCGCATTTTGTATACGCAAGCAAACCAGTAAAATGTAAGAAGTAGGGCGACAGTGAAAAAAAAAGAAAGAATGAGAAATTGACGTGATGTGTGTTTGGTGGCCACTAGTGCACCGACAGCCCCGCCCTGTCCTGTGTGACGGCAGTGCTGTGTATAAATTGACTTAATGTCCGTTCGTGCATGCTACATTTTGGCCTCGTCGCTGGGTTTTTGTTTCTCATTTCCTCGTCTTGTCGTGCGTGATTCCACCTGAGTTGCCGTTAACCGTGTGATTCTTTCTTTCTTTCTTTCTTTTACTCTTCCTTTGGTTTTACCTACGCGCGACTCACTCTCTTTTTTTTTTCTTTGATTACAGGCGTTCTACTGTGCAGTACTACCAGCAAGTGTTGCTTGAGCGACGATCGCCCTGTCGCTGCTGCAGCACTATGTACCTCTACACTCTCATCGAGCGAATGTGCGTCCATACACGTGCTGATGGTTGCTGGGACCGCCGTCACTACAAGTTAAATGATTCACGAGTCTACCTGCGTTAAAAGCAAGAACGCAAGCGGTACAAAACGGGCGGTTAAATGAGAAAGCCTTCGCTCGATGCGCGGTGAAATAGCAGGCTATCGTTCGGTTGCCAGGTTGGCGGTTCACCAAGCTGGACACATCAGTGTTTCGTTAGATTGCGTCCCCTTAAACTTATATGGAAAGCCTCTGTCAGAAAAAAAAACACGTGAATATCATATATATTGAAAATAGCGATATGTCTGGACATTCTTCTGCGTGAATCTCGTCCGGGGCTGGTGTTGCACAAGCCAAGGAGGCAAGAATTCGATCGTCCATAACAGCTCTGCTCAGGGTAGCGCATATCCAAATTGTAGGTCTGAAGAGACCAGCTAGCGTCGTTATTGGTTTGAAAGGCTGGTAGTGTATTTGCCACTGTTCAGACGGCTACTAAACAATGCCCGGCAACTTATCGTCACTCGTTTGCTGGACAAGAAAGGGAAAAAAACGAAGTCTGTATCTCTAAGCGTACTGGTACGTGAGGTAGCACAAATGTTTTAACGGTAACGAAACTGCAGCCACTGGGCACATTTATTGAAAGAAAAAAACTAATTCTACAGTATTTTTAACCGTGTGCGATAACCTCGCATATTATAGCACAAGCGTTATCCTTCAGACTAAACCAAATCTCGACTTTTAGAAAGCTGCGACATATGTTTTACTCCCTTCTTAGGCTATAATATTTTACAAAAATGCCAACACCACAAAAGGGAATGGCAGAATAATTTAAAAAATGACCAAGAATTTTAAGATACTGCACGTTATAAACGTTTAAGAAATAGAAGCACTATAGCAAGATCATGGCTGCATTCGATCGCAGTGATTGCAATCTTTCATCACTGCCTTAGCGGGGAGCCTCGGTAGTGAAAATGCTCTGTTTTCGTTACCGCCACATTAAGCGCCTCGCTGACCCGTACTATTGGACACAGAACCACATAATCGCAACAGATAGGTGGCCAGAGGCATCGGGGGAGGCTTGTTCTCTCAAACCAGCAAGATTGAGTAGCACTGACCTAGACTGAAAGCTTTCGGTCGATTATTAAACACCTTGCTTGTCCACTACTGCGCCAGGTAGGCGCAATACTCGCGTACGAAAAACCAGTTAGGCGGTTCGTGGTAAAGATAACCAATTCATCAATTGTAGAGTTAGTTTGATAATTTTGTTTTCACTAGTACATATCCATGTAGCTATAGTTTCAGTATTCCAATTCATATTATCACAGATACAGAAAAATAGGGCGGGGGAAGCAGATCAAGAGAACAAAATTAAAACGGTTTTTCTTGAGCTAAGAAACATTAGTGTGCTTTATTAGAAGTTCAATGTTCAACACTCCGTTCTTTGTGATATAAAAGAAGTTAATGGTATGCTTAACAATGACACTCAAATAACTCTCACACTATATTACTCCTTCTCAATGTGCGAGCATAAACAAAAGCGGCATTTTACAAGACCAGTTCGTGATAAAGGAGACCAAATATGGCACGACCTGCGGTGTTGGCCTTTGCGAGACTGCCCGTAACAGCGGTTCATCCACGAGAAGGGAGTGTTAACAGGAGAAAGGGATGTTAGCATTAAACGTCCAGTTCGTAGTCAACTCATGTGATTTGTCCCTTAGTTTAACTTTGTCCTCATCTGCCTAACTCAGCGAATTATTTATTGTCGCCGACTCATCCGATTCGCGCTCTAATACGATTAACCCGTACGGAATTTCGACTGCCCGCTTTAAAGGGGTATAAGGAGCACGTCCTAGATAAGTAATAGACATGCGCTGCATGTGACAAGACGTCAGTGAATGCGAACTCGATAGCTGAAAACAATGCCTTTCGAGAAAAGCACGCATCTCCAGCCTCAAACTTTACGCGTGTACATGACGTCATGCCACGTGACCCGTACGCCTGTGTGTTATACAGTATATATGAGGCGCCGTAATAAGTCGCGCGATTACTTTTGCGCTATGCGTACCTGCGACAACAAGATGAGGATCCTCAGGGCCTGATCGGTGCCGTCCTTCTTGGGAAGTGTGACGACAGCTGACATGTACGTTTCCAACCTGGCATTGGCTTTGGTGTGCAATGCAGAAGAAACAGAAAAGGTGAGACAGTAGTCACTATCAACAATAAATAAAGGTAAGCACTCAATAAACTCACGAATACGTACTAAAAGAAACGACTGCTTAAATTGCAACCTTACCCTCTTCAATGTGAATCTTAAAAACAGGGGCAGGCACATATTCGCTATGCTGCAAGAAAAGTTTTAGGAAGCTTCACGTAACGTAGCATCAATCCGTTAGGTATTCGCACTTTTCGCTCACAAGTAAAGAACTGGACAACGAACTCTGCATCAAAAACAACCTTCGCTACGCGTGGCTCGAGTAGGCTGCCAATTTTTACGAACGACGAGGAAACCTGTGGATTACTGTTAAATTATTTTTACGCCAGAAAGTCACACCTGGGACCACGAGGCAACCGCCGAGGATCATTCGAGCTGTCAGTGAAATAAGGACATCTAAACACGCACACAAACAGGATACGAAAAGAACAGTTCGCATTGTGCGCATGTATAGATAAATTAATCGTGTCGTGTATTTCAGGGAAGTACAGTGAATTATAAAACGCTAACCGACAATTTAAGCCCACCGTAATGTCTTTGCTGAAAACCCCGGACAAACTTCAACTAACAAAATTCCCACGTGTCGGTGAATTACACGGTTGCTTTCACATTCTGCGTCCCCGCCAGCCTGCTGCAGCTGCGGCTGGGACACGAACACAGCACTTCACACATAACCGACAGCTGCTGAGCTACCGTCAAATACAAATTACACAAGGTGACTCCGAAGGTCTGTTTACGGATTTACAGCGCGATCAACGCATAAAGCGTTCGCGACACGAACTGGCTGTTCAAGTTCAAAAAAATTTACTCTCGGTGTAAATAGCCGTGCCGTATACGATGACAAGAAATAAGTGCGTAAAACTCCTACAATTTGAATGAAAATTCACTTCTGAGAGAAGCTGTGGCAGGATGCTGAAACAAATTAAAAATCTGCGCCAAATAGACTGCAAGACGGCCAAAGATGTACTGTCTTCGAAGATGATGTAAAATTACAATTACCTTCGCGGTCTCCTACCGTACTATGAGGGCGTCTTGTTGCATACAAGCGCGATTTGTGCTGAAAATTTGAACTCATTGCTTCGGAGCTTTAGATATAGCCTACCACAAAGCCATAACATCTATAGCACTTCGCTTATACGAGGGAAGCCAAGTTGAGTTCATGTCCACGCGCAGTGTCGTTACTCCGATCCTTCGGAAAGCGAAACCGTCGGCTATTTCTAAAGCTCGTAGCCATCCCTTGCCCCAAGACAGCCATCAATCCGTACGTGCACATGTAACAGAGCGATGAATTAGGCTTGATGGTCTACGTTTGTTGCGCTTACGAATATGTGCGGCACACGCTTCGTCGTGCGAGTCGTGTATTCGTTCCCGGTCAGCGCTCGTCTTGTCCCCGCTAGTGGTGCGCCGTACATGGTGCAATAACAGTGAACGTGCGCGTGCATTCCCGCGACGTTCATTCCATGTAGTGTCCTCGGTTTAAGGACTGCGCCGCCTCATAACTAAGTTTAGCGATCGACGAGTAGAACTGTGGAGAGACACTCACAGAATGCGCGCATACTTCTTTCCACGGCATCCAGATTCATTACAAATACACACGCCCCTACTGAAACGAGTGAAACTCCCGAGGCAAGGCCATTCAACGCCGGCCATCAATGTGCACGCGAAGCTCGCCTTCCAAAGTGCTACGCAAACACTCGAGGCGCGTGGGTGACACCAAACACGTTGAGTGCTATCGAACCAAGGGGGACCGGCTCTATAAAGCGTCGGTAAGGGGACGCCGGAGAACGCGGGCGAGGGGGGCTATTTTTCTGGAAGATTTCTCTCAGTATTCGAGATTCGAGGCATTTGCGCTCGAGCTTCTACATTTGTGTTTCGCTTTTTTCCTGGGACCAGGAAAGCGGCGTGTACTCTAGCAATAGGCCGGCGAAACTACGCCTACAAATTCTGGAAGTGTCCGAAACAGCAGGTTCGTTGACAACGATAGAAAATACAACACAAGTGAGGTTAACTGAAACGCAAGACATGTGGAGTGACACTGCATACTCCCCCAAACAGGAGCCTGAAAGCTGGCTGTGTTATGTTTCGTCTGTTTCACATTTATATCTTTATATAAAGTCCTCATTAGTGTTGTAACTTGAACATTGATATTCTTAAGATCTGGCTAGATTTTCCTCCACATTTCTTGAACAAACGGTAAAAAGCTTCATTAACCAGTTCAGGGTGGGCGCACCATTGTGCCTGCTTATGCATACTTATTAAGTAAACAGCGTAAACCGTAAGAGTGCAGTCAGGTTTCCTTTAAGTATAGAGCACCAAGACTGCCTTTCATGGGTAATTTCCTTCTTGAAATAAATTATGGTAGAAGAATGAATTCATAAAGATGCGAGAAGAGTGGAAAGGCCCTCTCTCCTCTCAGTTCATTGCGCAATTTAGCCCTTGTCAACCCATGCAACCCTCATCTAGCCCTTCTCAAGAGCTATTTTCCATCGACATCGGTGCACTGTTTGTAAATTGTCTTAATCTTGCTATAGCTACTTGGTTTTACTTCCTAAGCCACATATTCTAAATATAACCGAACAACATTCTACTGTCAACCCACCTTATTGTTATCGCTACGTTCTTTTCTCCCTATACAGCTTATATCTAAATTAACTCGTGAAAATGCATTGCCTTTATATCAGCTGCCCGCCGTGTATACATTACCACAAAAGAACGGCTTACATTACTGGTAGAGGTAAGTCTAGCGATAAAATTACCGTGTTTAGTTACCTGGCGCAGAGTTGATCATCTATCACGTCCTTGTAGGTCGCAAGATTAATTACCAGCAGCGGGACCCGACTTCGTACAGAACCGTAAAACAAATCCTCTCGTGTGCTTAGACATTATTTATTTATTTATTTATTTATTTATTTATTTATTTATTTATTTATTTATTTATTTATTATTTATTTTTTATTTATTTATTTATCATACCCTCAAGGTACGGTTGTAGATTGCAGAGGGGAGGGGCAAAGTAAATACAGAGGCAAATTACAAAATAAGGAAGGAAGGCAAACAACATGGCAAAATACATCGTATACAAAATAAGAATGGTAAATAGAAACTTGTAAGCGTGGCAAAAATACATGGCGTAACAAAAAAAAGAAAGGAAGGAACCTACGATTTAAAAATACAAGCCATAATGTAAAATTATGGCATAAAAGCAGTTATTATACAGAACAAGCAAACGCAACATTAATTTATAACATAAAGCTTTGAAGTGTGGTTTTAAAGATATTGGTGTCAGTTATGCTTGTAAGTAATGCGGGTAAGTTATTCCAATCTTTGCTCGTTTGGGGAAGAAATGAATATGAAAAGCCGACGGTGTTGCAGTGCGGAATGTTTACCTTTTGGCGGTGGTCTATGCGAGATGAAATGTATGGCGGTGGTTGAACAAAGATAGAACGTAAATATGTGTTGTGGTAGTAGATTTTATGGAAAAGACATATGCGAGATAGTTTTCTACGGGTTGATAACAGCGGGAGGTGAAGGAGAGCTTTCATGTTAGTGACACTCGCAGTTCTTTGGTAGTTGGTGAGAATGAAACGGGCTGATCGATTCTGTATTGCCTCTAGAGACTGTATGAGGGTGTCATGACTAGGGTCCCATACTGATGATGCGTACTCTAGTTGTGGACGAATGTAAGTTGTGTGCAATAAGAGTTTTAGCGATGATGGTGCTTGAGAAATATTCCGACGAAAGTATCCCAGTGTACGAGTGGCCTTAGATGTTATGTGATCAATATGAGTTTTCCAGGATAGATTGCTGGCAATGTGAACCCCCAAGTATCGATATGACGTTACACATTCTAGTGGGATATTATTTAGCGTATAGGTGGGGCAGATCACGTTAGTACAAGAAATCCTCATAGTCTTACACTTTCTAATGTTTAATTCCATGCGCCACGTACGACACCACTCATTTATGTTATTGAGATCCTCCTGAATTAGTAGAATATCTGAAGAATTAGTTATTTTACGATACAAGACGCAGTCATCCGCAAATAGACAAATGTTCGAGGAAACGTGAGTGGGCAAGTCATTAATATAAATTAGGAATAATAAAGGACCGAGCACAGACCCTTGCGGGACGCCGGAGTCAACTGGGGCTAAAGGTGAGTTAGCGTCATTAGTGATTACAAATTGAACACGTGATGTCAGAAACGCGCGAATCCAATTAATTACGGAGGGGTCTATGTTTAGAACGCCTAATTTATGAAGAAGCAATGCATGGTTCCCTTTGTCAAACGCTTTAGAGAAGTCGAGAAATATACAGTCTGTTAAAAAACCAGAATCTAAATTGGCATGTAGGGCATTAGTGAAGAGGATAAGCTGAGTGTCACAGGAGAAGTTTTTACGGAATCCATGCTGCATAACTGTGAAGAAGTTGCTATCTTCAAGAAAATTAACCAGATGTGTGTATGTTATGTGCTCCATAACTTTGCATGGTACAGATGTAAGTGAAATAGGTCTATAGTTCTGTGGATCATGGGTTGGTCCAGTTTTGTGAATGGGGATTACTTTGCCAATTTTTCAATCATACGGTAAGGTGCCAGAGTTGTAAGATTGTGAGTAAATGCATTCTAGTAGGATTGAACAGTATTCCGCTGTGTTTTGTAAGAATATAGTGTTAATTTCATCTACCCCACATGATGCTTTAGGTTTTAATTTTTGTACTATGGCTTTGTTACCAGTTGAGTCGAAAACGATGGGATCCATGAAATGGTAGTTAGTTGATTTTATCTCGGGCATCAGATCAGGGGTCTGAGGTGATGAGAATGACTGAGTGAAGGTATTGTTAAGCACAGTAGAACACAGTAGGTCAGGTACTGGGTCCCCAGAAGTTGTTAGCAATGATATTCCAGTTTTATAGTTATTTCCTCGTATGGCTTCCCAGAAGCGCTTTGGATTAGTCTTCAATAAATTTGGAAGTGTACAATTAAGGAATGAGAATTTGGCTGACCTTAAGGCTTTAATATATGAAATTGCTGCGTGTTTATATGCTAGCCAATGTGTCTGTTTTGAGGAATGTTTCGCTGTACGGAATAAACGTTTTTTCCTGTTCGATAACCGATTCAGATATGTGCTGTACCATGGTGCTTTATTGTTAGCATAGACGGAACACCTTCATCGTGCCTCGAATTAGCCTAGACCTGAGGAGTGAACGGAAGAAACTGGTACATAAGAAGCCGATTAATGAGTTAGCGGTAAGAGGGAAAATAGAGGAATTCCAGATCAAGCTACAGAACAGGTATTCGGCTTCAACTCAGGAAGAGGCCCTTAGTGTTGAAGCAATGAACGACAATCTTGTGGGCATCATTAAGGAGTGTGCAATGAAAGTCGGTGGTAACTCCGTTAGGCAGGATACCAGCAAACTATCGCAGGAGACGAAAGATCTGATCAAGAAACGGCAATGTATGAAAGCTTCTAAACCTACAGCTAGAATAGAACTGGCAGAACTTTCGAAGTTAATCAACAAGCGTAAGACAGCTGACATAAGGAAGTATAATATGGATAGAATTGAACATGCTCTCAGGAACGGAGGAAGCCTAAAAACAGTGAAGAAGAAACTAGAAATTGGCAAGAATCAGATGTATGCGTTAAGAGACAAAGCCGGCAATATCATTACTAATATGGATGAGATAGTTCAAGTGGCTGAGGAGTTCTATAGAGATTTATACAGTACTAGTGGCACCCACGATGATAATGGAAGAGAAAATAGTCTAGAGGAATTCGAAATCCCAAAGGTAACGCCGGAAGAAGTAAAGAAAGCCTTGGGAGATATGCAAAGGGGGAAGGCAGCTGGGGAGGATCAGGTAACAGCAGATTTGTTGAAGGATGGTGGACAGATTGTTCTAGAAAAACTGGCCACCCTGTATACGCAATGCCTCATGACCTCGAGCATACCGGAATCTTGGAAGAACGCTAACATAATCCTAATCCATAAGAAAGGGGACGCCAAAGACTTGAAAAATTATAGACCGATCAGCTTACTGTCCGTTGCCTACAAACTATTTACTAAGGTAATCGCAAATAGAATCAGGAACACCTTAGACTTCTATCAAGCAAAGGACAAGGCAGGATTTCGTAAAGGCTACTCAACAATAGATCATATTCACACTATCAATCAGGTGATAGAGAAATGTGCGGAATATAACCAACCCTTCTATATAGCTTTCATTGATTACGAGAAAGCGTTTGATTCTGTCGAAACCTCGGCAGTCATGGAGGCATTACGGAATCAGGGTGTAGACGAGCCGTATGTAAAAATACTGCAAGATATCTATAGCGGCTCCGCAGCCACCGTAGTCCTCCATAAAGCAAGCAACAAAATCCCAATAAAGAAAGGCGTCAGGCAGGGAGATACGATCTCTTCAATGTTATTCACAGCGTGTTTACAGGAGGTATTCAGAGACCTGGATTGGGAAGAATTGGGGATAAAAGTTAATGGAGAATACCTTAGTAACTTGCGATTCGCTGATGATATTGCCTTGCTTAGTAACTCAGGGGACCAATTGCAATGCATGCTCACTGACCTGGAGAGGCAAAGCAGAAGAGTGGGTCTAAAAATTAATCTGCAGAAAACTAAAGTAATGTTTAACAGTCTCGGAAGAGAACAGCAATTTACGATAGGCAGTGAGGCACTGGAAGTCGTAAGGGAAAACATCGACTTAGGGCAGGTAGTGACGGCGGATCCGGATCATGAGACGGAAATAATCAGAAGAATAAGAATGGGCTGGGGTGCGTTTGGCAGGCATTCTCAGATCATGAACAGCAGGTTGCCATTATCCCTCAAGAGGAAAGTATATAATAGCTGTGTCTTACCAATACTCACCTACGGGGCAGAAACCTGGAGGCTTACGAAAAGGGTTCTACTTAAATTTAGGACTACGCAACGAGCTATGGAAAGAAGAATGATAGGTGTAACGTTAAGGGATAAGAAAAGAGCAGATTGGGTGAGGGAACAAACGCGAGTTAATGACATCTTAGTTGAAATCAAGAAAAAGAAATGGGCATGGGCAGGACATGTAATGAGGAGGGAAGATAACCGATGGTCATTAAGGGTTACGGACTGGATCCCAAGGGAAGGGAAGCGTAGCAGGGGGCGGCAGAAAGTTAGGTGGGCGGATGAGATTAAGAAGTTTGCAGGGAAGGCATGGCCACAATTAGTACATGACCGGGGTTGTTGGAGAAGTATGGGAGAGGCCTTTGCCCTGCAGTGGGCGTAACCAGGCTGATGATGATGAGACGGATCGAAGGGGTACGTGTTTGGTGATAAGCTCACTTATTTTATTTTTGAATATAGACCAGTTAGTTTCCACGGAGCGTTGCAGATGAAGTGGTAGGAAAGTGTCTAGAAATATGCATAGTTCTCTGTTGATGGCTTGATAGTTAGCTTTTTTATAACCTCGGAATTTTTTCCTCTGTCGGTATGTTTTTTGTTGTGTTGTTGCAAGTGTAAAATGCAAGATGTCACGATCGCTCAGTCCGGGCATGTGTGTCACCGCAAAAAGTTATCGAGCGATGACGTTAGAATGAGGTCCAGGAGTGAAGATGTGTTTTGTGCTACACGTGTTGGAAGACTGACGATCTGCGATAAGCCGAAGTCAGAGCAAATGGAGATGAACCGATTGGCCTCGGCCGACGAAGGATTAGAAAAGGGATTGACATGTGACCAGACAATGTTAGGAAAATTAAAATCGCCTAAGAGTATAATTTCAGTTCCGGGGAAACGCATGGTAATCTTATTTAAACAATCATATAAGTCATCGCAAAAGGATGAGTCGCTTGATGGGGATCGGTAGCAAACACCTAGTATAAGTTTTTTAAAACTAATAGTTATACAGCGCCAAATTAGCTCTAAATCGCTATCAATGGTCACAAAAAATCAATTAATACATTCTTTAACGGCGAGCAGAACGCCACCACCAATTCTACCTGTTCGGTCACTTCGGTAAACAACGTATTGGTTCTCGCACTCAAACAGTTCGGGGTTTTTTATTTTGCTATTTAACCATGTTTCTGTGAGTACAATGATGTCAGCATTACAGTCGTTAATAACAGCACATAATTCGTCTTTCTTAGGAAAAAAACTACGAATGTTAGTAAAAAGAACTGAACACCCGCAATCTTTTAAGGCACCTCCCCTCGGATGGCCCTAACTTGGCTGTAACTTACGGCCAGAACGAAGAGTTGTGCCAGGTGTATGCGTTCTGCGCATTTCATAAATACTTTCACTGGCTTCGTCATATGCGTAGCATTTCCCATCCAACATTAGTTTCTTATATCGTAGTTTGAAAAACGTGCTTTTCGATTTGCCATATTCTAATAATTTTTTCCTTATGTTACGAGTTGCTTGGCAGAAATCTTCACTCATTGCTGTGTCCGTGTTCTTTAACAAACCTCGCTTTGAAGAGACGAGCTCCCTGGTGTTATAGATTTCAAATTTAGTTATTAATGGTCGAGTTTTCGCTGAATCAAAGCGACCAATTCTGTGCGCCCGGCATATGTCAGAACCCGTTATGTTAACCTTCAATGTATTAGTCAGCAGGTTTAGTATCTTATTTTCTGATTCTGATGAAGTTTCGTCTGCGGTGTCCGGGATTCCATAAAAGATCAGATTATTTCTTCGAGATCGATCTTCTGCGTCATCAAGACGTGAGTGAAACGCACTCGTGTTTTTCTTGAGGCTCTCTACCGTGGCATGCAACTCTTTCATATCTTTTTGGCACTGCTCGAAAACAGAAGTTTGGGTTTCAACTTTCGCTAGTCTGTCCTTTATTTCGGACATCGCTTCTGAAACAGACTGCTGCTGTTGCTTTACTTCAGCTACTGTTTCCAATATTGTTTTTTGCGCTGATTCAATTCTCTTTGTACGCTCATTCAAGTCCTTCATCGTTTTCAGAACTTCTGCAAGATTATCGGGGCCGGGGTTGCTTTCAACATCCCCACAAAGAAGAAGCAGCAAGGAGCAAAAAGGCAATAGGACGGCTTCAGGGCACGGAAGCACGATAGCGAATGGATCATCTGATCTGAAGCTACGACAAGGTAATTTAGAAAGGCAACTAACCTGCAGGACGAAAAAAGAGGTGTGTAAGCCTTTGGTTCTTTCGCTCATCGTGCCTCCATGCCCACTGGAGAGATACTGTTCGATGCATGGTCTTATCCTTTCCAGACGTAATGACGTTGACGTCGCAGCTGCGCACTGGCGGAATTGCAGGTGGCGCCCTATGCGCACTGTCAGGTCCACGTGAGCTGTTGCCAGCAGGTGTGGGTCCGGAGCAGAGGCGGCATCACAAGTCACATCATTCATTGGTCTTATATGTGACTATTACTTGACTGAACGTTGAGCTGCTCGCTTTCCGTTATTTTTCTTGCTTGTGTACTCAAACCACATTTGTTTACGTTGAAGAGCCTCGAGTGTTCAAAATAATTCGGAGCCTTCTATGCTATGCGGTGTCTCTAATAGTCCACGTTTATCACTGAGACATCGATTCCCTCGACGTTCAGAATGCACTGCCAGAATCTGAATGCTATAGCAAACGAATGCCGTCTGTCCAAAGCACTTGTCACTACTACTTGTCACTACTAACCTAAGTGCATCCTGTTCTCTAGCGTTTGCGGGAAAGGCAGCACCAGGTCTCCGGGTTCAAGGGCGGTGGCCAGCGTCTCCATCGATGGGAACGAGACAAGCCCGAAGCTTGAACAGAATCGTGGCGTCGGCACGGAATCCAGGCTCCAGGGCGGCGAGTAGTAGTCGAAGTAGTGCACTGTCAATCAACCATGCGCAAATGAGAGAGAGAGAGAGAGAGAGAGAGAGAGAGAAAGGAACATAGGTATCAAGTGAGCCGATACATATAATACACAACTCGTTAAAAACCAGATAAACGTTATTGAACAAAAAGAAAGAGAGAAAGGGTAGGGACATAAATTTCAAAAAGATTGAACTGCACAGTGTGCAGTGGTCGTGACTGAAAGGCGCTGGTTATCTTCCTTTGGGCAGTTAATTAAGCGGGGCTTTTTTAGCGACGAGTGGAAATAAGATGCCATAGCTATACGAGGTGTCTAACAGCCAAGGCTTTTTGAAAGTAGAAACGTTAGCAATACGCCATATTGTTGTTTTTCGCTGCAATTCTCATCCCAGCATCATGCCAGCCTTACAACCGCTTTAGTGCGCTTTAGTTCTTCTAAGCGCGACATAACGTTGCAAATAACTCGAGATAGTTTCAAAATATAAGTAAACCAGCAGTTTTAGTTGTTCTTGTCTATTTCTTTTTTCGATAACGAATGCAACATACACAAATATCGGAAGGGCATTGTTAGTTTGGCCCGATCCGCGTTGGCACCAGCAAGTCAGTGGCGTAGCCAGGGAGGTGGCGCAGCGGGCATGTCCCCCCACCCAATAAAAGAAAAAAAGGTGTTAGTATGCTGCCTGCTCATACTCGCTCCCCCTCTTCACCCTCCGTATCCCCAGCAAAGTGCGTGCGCTCCCCCCCTCACCCCCCAAGAAAAAAAAACATTTCTGGCTACACCACTGCATCAGATAGTCAAAAAATATATTGCTCAACCTCAAGAACTCGGCTGCTAAAAGGTACGCCGCCTCGACGTTCCCGCCCCGACTTGCCGTGACGTCATTGATTCTGAAAGTGCTAATTCCCAATAAATTTTTTTATCGGTAAAAATGAACTACATTGCCAACGCTAACGAACCAACGACTGAACTTGGTAAATTTTAGTAACATTTTGTGTTCGACAACGCCCCAAGCGCGAAGAAATGCATTGACGTCCTTGTCGCCACGCTGACGTGCCGGTACAGGGCATCCGGCCCGAAATTAAAAAAAAAAGTGAGAGCTTGGCCTTCATTACCACAAATTAGCTCTTGAAACACTAGCTTATCAATTTAAGCAGATTTAATTTTTGTATTTGGTGTCCCTGTAAACCAAGTGTTTGTACCGTCGCCATAGAGCACGTCGTTCGGGTTGTCGTGAATGCCACCGCTGAGTTCCGAGAGCAAACCGTTGGAAGGGGTCGAGCCCACGAAGGGCCGTGACATGTCCTCCTCGTACACAATCTTTTGCAGGGTTTCCACGTACAACTTGACGTAGTCCTCACGGTGTTCCGTCGTGAGAAGCCTGTATCATACAGCCAATAGGGGAGGGGAGAGAGAGAGAGAGAAAGCATAAGGAGCTTGCAACTAGCACCTACCTCTCTTCGTGATAACAGCCTAAGTGTATCTACATTAGCATGTGTCGAATAACTATTAGGAAGAGGGGCGCGAAAATATACACACGCTGAATGGACAGACAAGGCGAGCTTCCCTCTTTTCATGGCTATGTGTCCCCACCTAATCCAACGAGAAATACTCATCTGTCGAATGTGGACGTGTATTTGTTAACACAAAAGATATGACATCGTTGCGGCGATGAGAGAAATATTAGGTAAGAAAGCCGTGGTTTGAGAGAAACATTTCAGTGGTGGAAACGTGTGGTCTTGATGAAAACGGAGCGTTGTGTGACAAAATGTTTACAGATGTAGTCACGACGCTGCCATAGCCTAACGAAAAAATTACTGGCCCTTTCCTAGCCTGCTCCCTACATTCGGTCATGTATTGCGCAGCTCTCGTGTTTAATATACATCGTCAGGAAATTTGACATACACCGAACAGTTGCTAGAATGTTAATGCAACAGACTCCAGTAAAGCCGAACCCGAAGGGACGACACCAAATTCGTTTCGCTTATTTTAAGCTTCGTTTGACAGTATAATTCCGACAACGCATGCCGCATCCTAATATATACATTACTGCTACTGCGAAGAACTGGCTGAAATTGTTTTATAATAAGGAGCAGCGGTGGCGTAGAGGTAGAACACCCGCCTCGCGTGCAAGAGGTCCGTGGTTCGAATCCCGGTACCGCGCAATTTTCCATCGGATTAAAAAAAAAATCCGCGTGTTGATAAAATTGCATAAACAGGCCTGGAGTGTGGCCTGATCCCGGTGACCAGAACCGGTAACGCACTCCCTCAACAGAGCAGGATTGGCCACCCTGGTGCAGTACTTGGCCACAACCTCCTATATGAACACAACAATCAAACCCCGGCCCTCAGTCCCCAGCAGCTGCGAAGCAACTGACCACGGCGGCGGTCAGACCTGCGACGCTGCAGAGGGTGCTAAGAATCCCTGGCTCCGGACAGGCCGCCATTGGAATATGAACCTGGCAACGTTTAACGCTAGAACATTATCTAGTGAGGCGAGTCTAGCAGTGCTATTGGAAGAATTAGAGGGCAGTAAATGGGATATAATAGGGCTCAGTGAAGTTAGGAGGCCAAAAGAAGCATATACAGTGTTAAGAAGCGGGCACGTCCTGTGCTACCGGGGCTTAGCGGAGAGACGAGAACTAGGAGTCGGATTCCTGATTAATAAGAGTATAGCTGGTAACATACAGGAACTCTATAGCATTAACGAGTCTTGTTGTGAAACTTAATAAGAAGTACAAAATGAAGGTTGTACAGGTCTACGCCCCTACATCCAGTCATGATGACCAGGAAGTCGAAAGCTTCTATGAAGACGTGGAATCGGCGATGGGTAGAGTGAAAACAAAATACGCTATACTGATGGGCGATTTCAATGCCAAGGTAGGCAAGAAGCAGGCTGGAGACAAGGCAGTGGGGGAATATGGCATAGGCACTAGGAATAGCAGGGGAGAGTTATTAGTAGAGTTTGCGGAACAGAATAATATGCGGATAATGAACACCTTCTTCCGCAAGCGGAATAGCCGAAAGTGGACATGGAGGAGCCCGAACGGCGAGACTAGAAATGAAATAGACCTCGTACTCTGCGCTAACCCTGGCATCATACAAGATGTGGACGTGCTCGGTAAGGTGCACTGCAGTGACCACAGGATGGTAAGAACTCGAATTAGCCTAGACCTGAGGAGGGAACGGAAGAAACTGGTACATAACAAGCCGATCAATGAGTTAGCGGTAAGAGGGAAAATAGAGGAATTCCAGATCAAGCTACAGAACAGGTATTCGGCTTTAAGTCACGAAGAGGACCTTAGTGTTGAAGCAATGCACGACAATCTTGTGGGCATCATTAAGGAGTGTGCAATAGAAGTCGGTGGTAACTCCGTTAGACAGGATACCAGTAAGCTATCGCAGGAGACGAAAGATCTGATCAAGAAACGCCAATGTAAGAAAGCCTCTAACCCTACAGCTAGAATAGAACTGGCAGAACTTTCGAAGTTAATCAACAAGCGTAAGACAGCTGACATAAGGAAGTATAATATGGATAGAATTGAACATGCTCTAAGGAACGGAGGAAGCCTAAAAGCAGTGAAGAAGAAACTAGAAATTGGCAAGAATCAGATGTATGCGTTAAGAGACAAAGCCGGCAATATCATTACTAATATGGATGAGATAGTTCAAGTGGCTGAGGAGTTCTATAGAGATTTATACAATACGTGTGGCACCCACGATGATAATGGAAGAGAGAATAGTCTAGAGGAATTCGATATCCCACAAGTAACGCCGGAAGAAGTAAAGAAAGCCTTGGGAGCTATGCAAAGGGGGAAGGCAGCTGGGGAGGATCAGGTAACAGCAGATCTGTTGAAGGATGGTGGGCAGATTGTTCTAGAAAAACTGGCCACCCTGTATACACAATGCCTCAAGACCTCAAGCGTACCGGAATCTTGGAAGAACGCTAACATAATCCTAATCCATAAGAAAGGCGACGCCAAAGACTTGAAAAATTATAGACCGATCAGCTTACTGTCCGTTGCCTACAAAGTATTTACTAAGGTAATTGCAAATAGAATGCGGAACACCTTAGACTTCCTTCAACCAAAGGACCAGGCAGGATTCCGTAAAGGCTACTCAACAATAGATCATATTCACACTATCAATCAGGTGATAGAGAAATGTGCGGAATATAACCAACCATTATATATAGCTTTCATTGATTACGAGAAAGCGTTTGATTCAGTCGAAACCTCAGCAGTCATGGAGGCATTGCAGAATCAAGGTGTAGACGAACCGTATTCAAAAATACTGAAAGATATCTATAGCGGGTCCACAGCCACTGTAGTCCTCCATAAAGAAAGCAACAAAATCCCAATAAAGAAAGGCGTCAGGCAGGGAGATACGATCTCTCCAATGCTATTCACAGCGTGTTTACAGGAGGTATTCAGAGACCTGGATTGGGAAGAATTGGGGATAAGAGTAAATGGAGAATACCTTAGTAACTTGCGCTTCGCTGATGATATTGCCTTGTTTAGTAACTCAGGGGACCAACTGCAATGCATGCTCACTGATCTGGAGAGGCAGAGCAGAAGGGTGGGACTAAAAATTAATCTGCAGAAAACTAAAGTAATGTTTAACAGTCTCGGAAGGGAACAGCAGTTTACGATAGGTAGCGAGGCACTGGAAGTGGTAAGAGAATACATCTACTTAGGACAGGTAGTGACTGCTGATCCGGATCATGAGAGTGAAATAATCAGAAGAATAAGAATGGGCTGGGGTGCGTTTGGCAGGCATTCGCAGATCATGAACAGCAGGTTGCCATTATCCCTCAAGAGAAAAGTGTATAACAGCTGTGTCTTACCAGTACTCACGTACGGGGCAGAAACCTGGAGGCTTACGAAAAGGGTTCTACTTAAATTGAGGACGACACAACGAGCTATGGAAAGAAGAATGATAGGTGTAACGTTAAGGGATAAGAAAAGAGCAGATTGGGTGAGGGAACAAACGCGCGTTAATGACATCTTAGTTGAAATCAAGAAAAAGAAATGGGCATGGGCAGGACATGTAATGAGGAGGGAAGATAACCGATGGTCATTAAGGGTTACGGACTGGATTCCGAGGTAAGGGAAGCGTAGCAGGGGGCGACAGAAAGTTAGGTGGGCAGATGAGATTAGGAAGTTTGGAGGGTCAACATGGCCACAATTAGTACATCACCGGGGTAGTTGGAGAAGTATGGGAGAGACCTTTGCCCTGCAGTGGGCGTAATCAGGCTTATGATGATGATGATGATGAAGAAAGTTAAAATACCAAAACCGCATTTCTTTTGTTCTGGGTAACTCAGAGTAAATGGTTGCTGCGCCCACCCCCAACCTTTAACGACGGATCGTAAAACCAAACCATGTCTCTTGGCAAAGGGATCGAGCTACCGGTCGTGCATATATCTGGTGGGAATATCCACACCTAAACTCTTGATTATTTCCTGGGCCTTCAAGGCGACCCCGCCAATTGACAAGTTGTTGCTCTGCGACAGTCCAATAACCCGCCCCCTCCCTCCACCCCACTTCCTTCCCGAGCGGCCAGGATGTCTTCAAAATATTTGTGTGCGCTGAAATGTACACATACGTCCGTTTTGAGAGAGGAATACGCGATAACAATAACGATCGCAATTGCTATCTGCTTCTGCTCTTTCATAATGTACCTGGCAGGATACTCATCAGCATGGAAAACTTGCAACCTATATTACAGCTTTTGAAGACACGGTCTTCTCGAAGATTCCAGATTGATTTGTGATTCGTGAGATCCAGGCACCTGGCCACTTTCGCCAAATCAAATTAGACCGTTTGAGGTCTTCTACCACACCTACAACAACGAAACAGTTGTCATAATAAAGCTTGGTGCGAAAAAAAAAGAAGTCGCACCATGTTAGCGTATAGCTATGTACAAGCAGTAACGATACGTAATTCGCACAAAAATGGCGAAATGAAATACACGTGTGCTCGTTCAGATTGTGCGCCCCCGTATAAGCGAAATCGGAAGCGTGACATTACTGAACAAAAATTATGGGTCGATCCCGGAGTTAGTGCAGCCTAAAAGTGTGGGCCGATTCTGAAGGCAGCGCAGTCTAAACAACAAACCACATGGGGTGGCGATAGTCCAGGACCCCTAGTCCAGGACTCCTACAAAATGGCTGCCTATCGGGCCCGTCACACCAGTTGTTACTGGTCACGCGGGGTCTGAGCCGGGCACCACGGGCTCCCAGTGTTTAGAGGTGGAGTTGGGGTTTCGGGGTTAGGGAGACGTTGAATGTGTGAGAAAATTCCCATGTGGAGTGGTGCAGTGACGCATATTTGCCGCAACGGGCACATTTGTAGTGGTAGAGGGTAGGCTGAGTAGCACGATAGACTTAGATATCAATAGGTGTTGGCCTGAAGCTGCCGCCAGAAGACAGCGTCAACCCTATTGATAGAGTTTTGTGAAAGGGGTATTGCTGACGGGAGTGATGATAGAGTTGGAGTGTATGGTACCATAGGGATACAGAACCATCCTCGACATCATGTTCTTCTTCTTATGATCTACGCTGCTAAGCCCAAGGGCATAGAATCAAATCGCGGCCGGGGTGGCCGCATTTCGATGGGGGCGAATTACAAAAGCGCCCACATACCGTGCATTGGCTGAACATTAAAGAACTGCAGGTGGTCGAAATTAATCTCGAGTCCCCCACTACGGCGTGCCTGATCGTTGTTTTGGCACGTAAAACCCCAGAATTATTTTCTTCTCATGATCATGATCATGGCGCCCGAATTACACGCGCTCGTGCGACAGCCTGAGCGCACTGGTTTCTGCGAAGATACTCGTGATCAGAAGTCGAGACTAATGGTTTCAATATCGGACTTCTGTGTTAGAGGTTGTGCGTTCGAATCCCGCTGTCGGACAATTATAATACTGTTTCTTTAATTATTTATTACGCCTTACGTTGTTGAAAAAGACGAGTTTACAAAGTCATGAAGCCATTTGAAGCCAAAAGGACAAAGCTCAGGCTAATCCACCTACTTCCCATAATTCCCACGCTGGCTGCAGCTCCCATAGACACTAGCGTCACAGTTACCTCTACTAGTTATATTATGAAACAATATGCCAGTAGGTCCTAAATCTTTTACAGTGATAGACAGACAACTGCATTCCTTATCATGTAGGAATAAGGATGGTTGGCTTACACGCTGTGTGTAAGCCAACCATTATTATTACTACAGGATAAAGAATTTACTTTTATTAATCGATATTCAGACGTTTTTTATATGCGTACTGTATATATACCTCATCTTGACATGCGCGAAGAGTCCATTTTCTATATATGTATTTTTCCATACGTGCATTAAACATCAGTTGTGAGTGAGCGCGGGTGTTTCTTTTTCTACGTCTTTCGCGTTTTTAGCGCTCTAAGTTTTTGTTAATTAGGATGAGTGTATATTTTTTTATCCTCGAGGAAAGAAGTGCATCGTGAAAGGCCGGCAACACAGCCAGTCCTTCTGCACCAGCAGCCCGTGACCTTAGTCACACAGACATATTTATTTCCACAATATGACATTCACTAATTTCGCAGCCAACTACTGCACCGGTCGATCTTCCCTTCCTCCGTTCCACGTATTGCAGCATGAACCGAATAGAGTGCTTTAGCGTTAAACCAGTTGCATATCCCACAGCTGATGGCACAGTAACAGTGTAGATCTAGCGGTAATGGTTTCGCATTCATGCGCTTTCGATTGAAGTAAGAATGAGTGGACCGCCGAAAGCACCATTTCCTTCCTCTAGACTACAGCACTAGTAGACCAAATTACCCCGCGATAAGGGTGTGTACTTTTTTCACAGCTGACTGACGCTCACTTAATAAAAGTGTAATTTACAATTAATTGGTCCCTTCACAGGACCCGCTATTGTTAGTTTTCCCTGTATTACTTTTTTTCGGTGCTTCCAACATATCCTTTTCTCCCAGTCGTGTGCTCTATTGGAGGTATGCCAGACCTGTAATAAAAATGCGAAGTTGCTGCAGCGCCTGTGCCCGTGTTCCTATTACCCTGTAGCTAGCGCTATTTATTCGGAATGCTGATTTAATACCAGATGTGTAGCAAACCGAACTGATACCGATTGCTATTGGTAAGGACAGAAAAAAAAACTATTTCGGAGGTGCATGCCAGTCTGAGCAACTGATACATCAGATACAGCGAAGCTGCATAAGTTCTTTTCTTGGTGATTATTCAACACCGATAAACTGGTCATGTGTGACCATGAACTCCCACACGGGGAGCTCCGAAGCTTCCACACAGGCTGCGTTGCCGGCGGCTCTTTACCATTGGCATCCGCACAAATGCCTACCAGACCTCCAACGTGACGCTGGTAAAACAGGACGTGAGAAAAATTTTTTTGCTAAATATACCAAGCATCGAAGGTGTTGTCTATTTGTGTGGTGTACGCAAGGCAACCTTTATTTTGTAATCGTCGATAATTACGTTTCAGACAAAAAAATTTTGTTGGATTTGTTGCTGACTGATATCGAGCGCACCAGCACGCGTCTGCCGTCGCTCGAAAACGGCTGCGATACTCCCCTTAACAGCTTAGCTGTAAACCCTTCAACTAAAGCAGTCTTACGCCACAATACTATCCGCCTCCGCACTAAGTAAAGGCAATATGACACCTAAACTAAGTTCCCCCGAGAAGATTTTACCGCTATACGAAGACGGTTGCAAATAAAGTAGGTTTGTTGAGAACGAGCAAATATGTCGTTCGGCGAAAGCGATGCCACTGGGAAAGGAGAGACGGGAAAGCGGGAGCGTTGGGCACTGCACACGTCATCCAATGGAGTTCGCAGGCGTCTACGTTTTTTTTAAAAAAAAAAAAAAGAAGGAACGAAAACGAAACCCTCCCGGGCGTTGTTGGCGCAGCATTAGCCCCAGTGTCTGCCATAGCCGCTGAAATAGCGGCCGCGACGCAGTGCGACTCGAACTGCTTTGGACGAGTTAGCCGAGCTGTCAAAAGGAGTGGACGGCGAAATGTGCGCTCTTTAGGGAGCCATGCAGTCGGCCTTGCGAAAGTGAGGCCCTCAACCTTACCACCCGATGGTGACGTTCCCTCTCTCTCTCTCTCTCTCTCTCTCTCTCTCTATCTATCTATCTATCTATCTTTCTCATATTTATTTACATACTGTTCATAGTAAGACAAAAAAAAGACTTTGAACTCCTCTCTACTATCATAAATAAATTTAAAGCTACGTGATGCGAGGCTCGACGGCGACGGGTTCTAGACACTGTCGGGATCGTATTTGGCGTCTTGGCAACGAACAAGTTTGCGCGGTACTGTTTGACACTGATATTTGACAGGAAAGCAGTAAACGTGCGCGAACCACTTCGGTCCCTCTCACTCCCACTACACAGTGGAAAGCGAGCGATCAAACTAAATTTCGAGACGAAGGTCGCAGGTCTCGAACTGCGCGCAAGGTAATACACCGACCGGATGACTGCGTTCACAGGAAGTTCGTGCTTTCGAGAGATCCGCCCCCTTGTGCATGCGCATCCTGGTCTCGTCAGCGTCGGGATCATACTTGTGAGTCGTTTCCTGAGAATAAAAGAAGCACTAGGCGCGATTTCGAGCGACAGCACAGTTGCGCCTTCAGCCACTTTTCGTAGTCGTTGGTTGGGGACGGCGTCTCCAACCTAAAGCCATGGCTGCTTCGCCGAGACATGTGGCGAGTGCGAAGGATGTGAGCGAGTGAGCCTTTCTCACAGGGTAGTCTCCCAACGGTATCGATGTCGACGAATCAGACGATGTAGTCGTCTATACTGTCCCTGCTGATTTGCCGGTGCCCGGTCTAGTTTCCAATGAAACAACAAGCAGTACATAAATATTCGAATTGAAACAAATATCTACCTTCAAGCCTATAATTATTTGGTTAAAGTGGTTCTCTTCGGCGGGATTTCGTGCGTCTGCTCGGTCAACTTCTCGCTAAGTAAAGTGTGCCGATCACGTGGACAGCGTAAAAGTAAACTTGGCCGACCAAGGAGATGGTGTAGTCAAAACTAGGCTCATTCAGGAGACTGCATGCCGCGGTCACGTAGGTGAACAGTTCCTTACTCGTGGTTGGAAATAAAGTTGCACGCGTGTCACGTGTCTTCTTGCATAGCATTCAATTCATACTTTCCAACAAAGTTTCGTTTAACGTTGATTCCAACAGGTGCGTTGAGCCTGCCGTATTTCCTTGAATAAACATACAAAAGTGAAACGGAATGTCGTGGTTTCGTAATGGGACAGCATGAAGCAAACTATACGCTAGAATAAACTAGAGCAATCCAGCACGATCATAACGTAACGAAATCAGCGAAAGTTGCTTTGAAAACACAATGTGTAATAGCCTGCGCCATGATTGAGCGAACAATCACACATGAAGAGGGGGTGAGGGAGGGGGGGAGAACATATAAAATGAAGTTATCTAACGTCAGCGCTGTTACAATTTAGCAGAGAAGAGCTCCATGCACCTCTTATCGTTTAAGTATCAAACTCGGACTTCCGTCTTGCTGCATCCATTTGAAAACACGAAGAGAAAAATACAAATCTGAGTATATAAAGATAATAGAAATGTAATAAAAAATACATTGAGCTTAGCTCATAGTTTGGGAAAGCTTTGCAACACTGGCCTTCTCACAGAATAACGGGTACCGAACAATTAGGAATATAGTATTATTGAAAGTTGAAGCAAACTGCGCATTGGAATGTGTCTTCTTGCCGCTATCGGATAATTATGTCGTTGTTGTATCCAGCCATAATCTATGCACTCATACAAACCAGAAGCGTCAGCTGTTCCTGGTAGACGTCAAGACAACGACTTTACTCGGGCGCTACCATTTCCATCCAGTCGCCGGCTTGCTCAAGACTGAGTACGCATCGATTCTTCAAAGAACCTTGCAGTACCCCCCCCCCCCCCCCCCAAAAAAAAAAAAAAAGATTATGTGCATTCAACTAGCATAAATAGAACGAATTTCACATTACTCTAGCTCTCGTGGCGCAGGCACAAAGTTGAATATTTGTCAATTGACATTACATCACGTGAAATGCAACAAGCTCCAAATGCACATGATGTGCCGCTTCGTACTCACAATTACCCACACCTAGTCACACCCAAAGCCAATAAGCCGCAACGTTCCTGGCATTTTGATGTCTGGGTTGCCAACCTTCGCAATACTTCTTCATGGAACCACTCTCCTACACCATCTAGTCGACATCATATTCATTGTCAACCCTCACCTTATAGTGCAAATCAGGGCACAGTTTTTCGTATATAAATGTTCGTCCCTCTTTCCTATAAGGCGATACACGCTGTTACCTTTTTTTTTTCGGTACCACTTCGGTGTTATTCGTACACAGAGCGCATGTCTTTATCTTACGTACTGAACAGCCCTTTACGATATCCCTGCTACTCTAGGAACATCAGGATACCCTAATTTATTCCTCGCAGTTCGCCCTATTTGAGGGTTAACACAAGACATGGCATCATCATATTCCGGTCCATGGAAGCGACGCCTTTGGTACGCGGGGAAGCTCGGCTTCGGACAAAGCGGATAACAATCTGCCACTCACTTCCACCAGTTGTAAGCCAAGCCGAGTTCGTTTTCGCTGTTTCCGCACCAGAGAACTAGACTGGCGTGGTGACTCAGACGCCGCACCTGCAAACGCCACCGCCTTTTAAGTTTGCTGCACTGATAGTGGAGGTAGGAAGCAAGCTTGACCAGTAACACTCGTAAGAAAGAACGATACCTCTCTGCATGCTTTTGTACATGCAGCGTCAAATATGTTGCCTATTATAAGTATGTAAATGAGTTCACTAAGCGTCTTTACCGACGCCCAGGTATAGCAGATACCTCAACATTTTAGGTTACAAATGAAGGGCGAATAAATATATGGTTATTCCTTGAGCCTCGAAGATTTCCTTGTTTCTTTCTTTTTTACTGGACGCTTTAGAGTGATAAAAAACGGAACAATCATTTCACTATTCTCATCCTAAAGAGAACGTTTTCGACCAAATGATTTAGTCTAGTATCAGCTTGCAAATCACGCTTCAAGGTAACAAGTTATGTTCGAACACTTCAAGTGTACACATATTTACGCAAAAATATTCCAAAATAAGTACATCAAAAACAATTCCACTTGCAGTTCCAATGCTGATTGTATCATTGCTGATTGCACAAAGCCATTATATTTTGTGCTCAATGTCGTAATGCCACACGAGAGTACCTTCGATGTAGAACACACCAATCGGCGAACTTCTTGAACGTGTCACACTATGTCCATGACTGTGTTCCCTTCTGCCTATATGGTTTCGCCGTTAACAGTTGTGCTAGTGGTTTCTCTAGAATCACGCACGCTGACCAGCAGCGGTTTTTTACTTCCCGGTTTTAGTGCGTTAAGTAGAATCTAATGCCCGAGAATGAGCGGGTTTCCTATTTCAAAAATTAGCATGTTCGAGATGTCATTTGCAAAACATTGAGAGAAAGCATGAAGTCAAATGATACCATCCTTGTTGAACGGTTAGACTGGCACAAAGTAAACACGCAGTGATCGAATTGATAACGCAATCGTACAGCCAATCTGCCTTCATTATTATTGGAGTCACTGTCAGGGCATTCTCACCACTATATTACATTGGCCACATCTCGAAAAAAAAAAAAGAAAACGGGCTGCCTTATACAACGAAACATGCAAAAAAGCTCCATTACAATAGTATTTTTTACACCTACGACTGAAATTAGCACCTTAATTGTAAAATTCTTTTTCCGCGTCAAAGCATCACGTCAGTATACGGTATCATCTGAACGTGGCCAAAGATTTGAACAAGTGGCTATCATTGTTTTCCTGTAAAGGGTACTCTGCCACTACAACTGTGGCACTTAGTAGCATAAAGAAAGGAGCCCTATGCTGAGAAAACTATGAACGAGTGCCATGAGCCCATCCTGTCATCACTAAGCTATCGTAAATATGACGTATTATCGTAAATTTTGCAACGTTAGTGTAAGGTATGCGTAAAGGTGGCTTGAAATAGCCTAGGATCCTGTAAGCTGAGACAAATCTCGTTAGAGGAACCGTGTTAAAGCTCACGTGAATTTTGCCGAGAACGCGGCATAGGCCACGGGTTACGATGCAGATTACTACGAACCACGATAGGTAAAACACAAAGATTACAGTGCCGTTCATGTCACCATAGAGCACGCTGTTTGCACACGACAAGTGCCTTTTGTTTCAACCATGTCAGTCGGCGGCTTGTAGGCTATCAATTCTTCCTCAAAGTTTTCTGTGTCGATACGCCGGCATCGGCAGCGGCAGGAGGGGTACCGCGTGGCGGGGGAAAAAACGTTTTATTCTTACTTCCCACTTCTAGACTCTGGCAAACATTTTTTGCTGGGAATACCACATCAAGACTAGACGCGAAAGAAAAAAGAAAAAGAAAAAAAAAAAACGACCTCCAAGCCAAATAGCTAGTACAGCCTCCAGCCTTCGGAGTTGACTGCCGTGGACTTTTAGCAGTTCTCCTTTCACGCACTATAGATTCACTCATCCATAAAACTCGTGACTTAGTTGTTGTTCTTTTTTCCCTCGGGACCTGTCGTCCTTCCATTTCGGGCGCAAGTGTTGTTTACTTAGTCAGCGTTTCACGCCTTGCCAGCGACGACTAAAAGAACGGAAGCTGTCCATCAAATTTGGCGACGGTTACTTCCGGAAATCTGGGAAGGCCACAGCCGCGTTTCGACCGTCAGCTTATCATCCCGCCCGCTTCCGCGAGGGCTTATCGCTTTTCCGCCCTTCTTTTATGTCACCCGATTGGTCCCGTTCATGTCCTTTGAATGAACATCATCGACAGCAAGAAATAAAAATGAAATCGGGTAGTTTAGTGATCCCAACTCTGGCTTTTATTGTACGCCTATCAGAGGTTGAACACTAAAAGGCAAGCGGTAAGTTTGGAAATAATGCCTAAAATACCTTTCTATGTGACGTATGCACTGAAGTTATCAGCGTCGCCATTTTGTAGCACAGTCATCACGGCCCCCGAAAAGCTAGGCGTTATTTACATCCGCTTCTCTCCAGCAGCACAGTGGAAGCTCCGAATAGGGCTGCGAAATGGCGTACGCGACGCCTTGTGAATACTCCCTATAACTCAGCGAGCGTGTTTTCATGC
This sequence comes from Dermacentor andersoni, assembly GCF_023375885.2. NCBI lineage: Eukaryota > Metazoa > Arthropoda > Arachnida > Ixodida > Ixodidae > Dermacentor > Dermacentor andersoni. Next base: position 130,489,087 of record NC_092818.1, read on the forward strand.
CCGAAGAAGTTGGACTTCGTAGTAAGAAAGAAAAACGTTGTAGTAACCTCAGCGAGCATCAACTTCCTTATCCTCAAAAGTTCGTCGCAAGAGTGCTATACTGAGGACGTTACTCTCGTGGCTTGTTGGCGCCGGCTATTCTCAGCAACTCAAAACGCGGCGTAGTTGTGTGCGAGGAGGTCACTGCAGCCTACAGTGAGGCGACGCCATAGAAATAAAGTAAATCAGCTGATCGCGTTGCGCATTTCTCCCACGAAGTCGGGGAAGATGGAGTCGACTGACACCGTCCCCACGCTACATCTGGATGACTTCTATTGCAAATACTGTTACGTTTCGCCTACAACGCGCGGTAATGCCGGCGCGGATGCAACGGACGCCGGGGCTTTGTTCAAAGCGGCGGACATTTTGGCCCGTCCGACGCCGCCGCGACGCCTACCCGCCAAGCGTGTCCAGGCGTGTTTCAGTGCCACGTGTCTTCGTGTGTGCGTGTGTGTGTGTGTGCCCTCGCTTGTCAAAGCGCGGTAGCCGGGGAGCGGAGTTCCCCGAATGAGGAGCCTGGAGGTCTCTCGGCTCAACAGTTCGCGCCGTCGTGTGGGCGGTTGGCGATGCGTCACTACACTCGGTTCAGCAGGTCTCTCGGCTCAACCGCTCGCGCCGTCGTGGGCTCCTGCTGCGCCATACCGTGACCTTCATCCCGTGACCTTCCCTTTTGGACCGCGACGCCGAGAGTATAAGAGCAGCTGCCCCCGGACGCCAGGAGAGAGGCTCCGATTTGTACTGTTGAGCTACGTGCTCTCCCGTCTCTCCACTTCGGTCGACCTGACCGGCCGCTCTTTTGCTATGTTAGAATAAACAAGTTGTTCTGTTACCAGTCTTCTCATGCGTTGCCGGGACCTTCGGATGCTTCCAGTGCCCCAGGCCGCCAGGCCAACGCTACCCTTGGGGCTTGCGACCCATTGGCAATAACGGGCGTCAGCACCGAGACCCCAACAACTCGTACCAGCGGTACGATTCCAACATCTGGTTGCCAGCGGTGAGATCGCGACAACGGAGGCCAGCAGCGAAGAGATGCGGTTGACTGTATGCTGAGCAGCACAACGACCATCCGGGAGCAGCGCAACGAGCCCTGTGTGATGACTGGTTGCCTGCAGCGGAACGACTGCGCTGAAGTCTTGGCTGCGAGGTTTGGTGAGTGCGGGACTTTCTTCTTCTGAGTTTTGCCAGGCTTTTGTTAGTGTTAGAAACAGAGCTGGTAATTGTGGTTGTCGTTGCTGCCGGGTTAGTTTGCGGCAAGACAATAGTAGGCAGTAGAGAAAGCAGCATTCAGAGCAGCCATGGATTTGAAGTCGTTGCGCAAACCGAAATTGCTGGAGCTTGCGAGAGAGTTGGGTCTGGATGTCTCAGACAAACTCAGAAAACCAGAACTGCTAAGGGCTATTCTTGAGTTAGAAGCTGAGGATGACGAGCTGTCGGAATGCCTTGAGACCATTGAGGAGAGGGAGGAGCAAAAAGAGAAACAGGAGCGCGAACTTAAAGAACAGAAAGAGAAAGATGAGCGCGAACGTAAAGAACAGAAAGAGAAAGATGAGCGCGAACTTAAAGAACAAAAAGAGAAAGAAAAAGAAGAGCGCGACCGTCAACACGCTTTGGAAATGAAGCGTCTCGAGTTAGAGATGGAACGCGCTCGTAATGGAAGTCAGGCACACGGTGCAGGAGAACGAGTATTGTTCAAAATGACTGACCTGATGCGGCCGTTTAAGCTTGGAGAGGACATTGGTTTGTTCCTGGTTAACTTTGAGCGAACGTGCGAGAAGCAGGGGTTCTCTCGGGAAACGTGGCCACAGCGCTTGCTCACTTTGCTACCCGGCGAGGCGGCCGACGTAGTCGCTCGCTTGGAGAGAGAGGAGGCAGAGGATTTCGACAAAGTGAAATCGAGTCTGCTAAAAAAGTACCGGCTGACAGCGGAGGCGTTCCGTCGGAAGTTTCGGGAAAATGAGAAAGGCAAAAGTGAGTCATATACAGAGTTTGCGTACAGGCTTATGTCAAACATGCAGGAGTGGCTCAAAGAAGAGAAAGCGTTTGGTGACCACGAGAAAGTTCTGCAGTGTTTCGGGCTAGAACAGTTTTATAGTCGGTTACCTGAGAACGTGCGGTACTGGGTCTTGGATAGGCCAGACGTTAGTACGGTGGCTAGAGCCGCTGAGTTAGCCGAGGAGTTTGTGACGCGTCGGGCTCGCGGAGCTAAGGACGGTCAAAAGCGTGAATTTGGCTCCAAGTTTGAGAGGCCGAAGTTCACACCCATGAGGGCAAAGGGGGATACACGTAGTGCGGATGCGAGTGAAAGCAGTCCGACCGAACGTACGGAGACGGCGGCAACCGAAGCCGAACGCAGAAAGCGGTTCGAGACGAGGCAAGCGCGCGTTTGTTATACGTGCCAGAAGCCGGGTCACTTTTCGGCGCAGTGTCCAGAAACAAAAACAAAAGTCGTGTTTTTGTCTATATGCAGCACTGACGAGAACATGAAGCTTCTCGAGCCTTACATGCGAGACCTCCTCGTGAACGGGAAAGAGTGCCGAGTGCTTCGCGATTCCGCAGCTACAATGGATGTAGTTCACCCCTCTTACGTAGAACCCGATATGTTCACGGGCGAGTGCGCATGGATCAAGCAAGCAGTGGAAGCTCATAGCGTGTGTCTGCCGGTAGCAAAAGTGCTTATTGAAGGACCTTTCGGAGCACTTGAGACGGAGGCCGCAGTGTCATCTATGCTGCCCCCCCAGTACCCGTACCTATTTTCGAACAGGTCCGATCACCTCCTGCGCGAGAAGGGGCTTTTGTTTGGTGAGGCTAGCGTTCAGGCCTTAACCAGATCGAAGGTTCAGGAGCTCGCTGCAAAGGCGGTAGTTGCGGGACCGACGTTGTTGAACGATGAGAAAGGGTCAGAGGCGCAGCAAGCTGGTATTCAGAGCACGCCCGAACGGGATAAAATTGAGCCTGTAGCGTTAAAGGCACCAGATACTGGAGAGGAAATTCCCGATGCGGGAAAGTTAGAAGAGCTTCCGGTCGAGCTTCCGGGACTAGGCTCAGTGACGAACAGGAAAGACACCGATCAAGTCATTAGTGACTTAATAAGTAAAGCATCGCTGTCGCCTGAGCAGAAAACCGAACTACACCAGCTCTTACACGAGTTTCAAGGTCTGTTCTCTGAGAGGCCTGGTAGGACTTCTGTCCTTACTCATGACATAGAACTTACCTCCCCAGAGCCAGTACGATCCAAGGCGTACCGGGTGTCACCCCGCCAGAGCGATATTATGGAGGCTGAGGTAAAGAAAATGCTACAGCTCGGTGTTATTGAAGCGGGTGAGAGTGATTATACCTCCCCTTTGATTTTAGTTGAGGTACCGGGCAAGGAACCTCGTCCTTGCGTCGACTACCGCAGGCTTAATTCCATCACTAAGGATCAAAGTTATCCGATCCCTAACATCGAGGAGCGCCTTGAGAGAGTGAGTAGCGCTCAGTTTATTTCCACCCTAGATCTTGTCAGGGGTTATTGGCAGGTTCCACTTACAGAAGAGGCTAGTAGGTATGCGGCGTTCATTTCACCAATGGGGACATTCCGTCCTAAAGTTTTGAGTTTTGGTTTGAAGAACGCGCCATACTGCTTTTCAAGCCTCATGGATAAAGTGTTGCGGGGACAGCAAGAATTCGCTTTACCGTATCTAGACGACGTAGCGATATTCTCCGCATCCTGGCCTGAGCATATGGCGCACTTGCGGGCAGTGCTAACCCGCCTGCGCGATGCGGGCTTGACAGTCAAGGCTCCCAAGTGCCAGTTAGCACAGGCCGAGGTTGTCTACCTCGGACACGTGATTGGTCGGGGTCGTCGCCGCCCCTCTGAAATAAAGGTAGCCGCTGTGCGAGACTTCCCGCAACCGCGTACGAAGACCGATATTCGGTCGTTCTTAGGTGTCGCCGGCTACTATCAGAGGTACATCCCCAGGTACTCTGATATCGCGGCTCCCTTGACGGATGCTCTAAGAAAGACAGAGCCGCAAACAGTCGTCTGGGATGAGACGAAGGAAAGAGCTTTTAGCGCCCTAAAGAGCGCCCTAACAAGCCAGCCTGTGCTACGATCACCCGACTACACAAAAGGGTTCGTTGTTCAGTGTGATGCTAGTGAGCGAGGCATGGGCGTTGTACTGTGCCAACGGGAAAATGGAGAAGTAGAACACCCCGTCCTGTATGCTAGTCGTAAGCTGACCAGTCGTGAGCAGGCGTATAGCGCCACCGAGAAAGAGTGTGCGTGTATCGTGTGGGCCGTTCAGAAATTGTCATGTTACCTAGCTGGCTCGAGGTTTATCATTGAGACGGATCACTGCCCTCTCCAATGGCTGCAGACCATCTCTCCCAAAAATGGCCGCCTCCTGCGCTGGAGCCTCGCTTTGCAACAATATTCCTTTGAGGTGCGTTACAAAAAGGGGAGTCTCAACGGTAACGCCGATGGCTTAAGTCGAAGCCCCTAACGTGGGAATCAGCCTCAAAATTACTTGTTACTGATGTTTTTCTTCCTGAGGCAGGATTTTTAACCTATTGCTTTTGTGTAGTGTTTCAAAGTGATGATGTGCTTTTTAGTGCAATTTTTCCGATTTGTGGACGCGTTCTGAGTGCTGCTAAACTACTGTAAGGAACTAGGCAGCAGTGTAAAAGGGGGAAGAGCCTGGCAGGGCTTAGTGAGGGTTGTGCCGTGCTTGCTGACTGAGCGGTTGACTTTTGGCGTGGTTCTAACGCTTGCCGGAAACGAGAACAAAAATGTCAACTCTCCCGAAGTCACTTTGCAGTGTCCTGTGTGCACCTGAACGTGAGAACGAGGCCTTCTCTGTGCGCTGCGCTCAAGAAACGCCCAAGGACGCCCAACTTCGGTTATGAGCATCATCGAGCGACATCCCTCCGGACAGCGGATGCAGTCCCCTGACCATCGGGATCTCCTTCCCCCGGCGGGGCGGTCTGTTACGTTTCGCCTACAACGCGCGGTAATGCCGGCGCGGATGCAACGGACGCCGGGGCTTTGTTCAAAGCGGCGGACATTTTGGCCCGTCCGACGCCGCCGCGACGCCTACCCGCCAAGCGTGTCCAGGCGTGTTTCAGTGCCACGTGTCTTCGTGTGTGCGTGTGTGTGTGTGTGCCCTCGCTTGTCAAAGCGCGGCAGCCGGGGAGCGGAGTTCCCCGAATGAGGAGCCTGGAGGTCTCTCGGCTCAACAGTTCGCGCCGTCGTGTGGGCGGTTGGCGATGCGTCACTACACTCGGTTCAGCAGGTCTCTCGGCTCAACCGCTCGCGCCGTCGTGGGCTCCTGCTGCGCCATCCCGTGACCTTCATCCCGTGACCTTCCCTTTTGGACCGCGACGCCGAGAGTATAAGAGCAGCTGCCCCCGGACGCCAGGAGAGAGGCTCCGATTTGTACTGTTGAGTTACGTGCTCTCCCGTCTCTCCACTTCGGTCGACCTGACCGGCCGCTCTTTTGCTATGTTAGAATAAACAAGTTGTTCTGTTACCAGTCTTCTCATGCGTTGCCGGGACCTTCGGATGCTTCCAGTGCCCCAGGCCGCCAGGCCAACGCTACCCTTGGGGCTTGCGACCCATTGGCAATAACGGGCGTCAGCACCGAGACCCCAACAACTCGTACCAGCGGTACGATTACAACAATACTAAGCCAAGTAGCAGCTTGGCAGGGTACACAAGGAAGTGACACTGAGGTGACGACGATAGAACTTGTAACTGAATCTCGAAAAATATGAACAGTCATCAGGTAACTGCGCACGCGCTGGTCATGAAGGGGCGCATAATTCATGTACAGGGAGTTGGGTAGATACTTACAGGAAATATAAGGTCACCCAGTCGATGAATAAGAGTGGTAGGTAATCAGATAGATGATCATTTCTAATGGCGTCCTCTTCGAAACGGGCTGGCGACAAATAGGCAGTATAGCCTGCGTGACCTAATAAGTTTTGCTATACTGGAGTATAGCATTTTGCCTATATCTACTTTATCTCGTAAATTTACCTATATATGCCTGCAATGACCTCGGCCCCATCTCTTCGCTGCTTTCTTTTTTGACGTCTCTTGTTTATCTCCACCGCTGACCAGTTAACGTTTCCACCAGATATGGACGAGAGCGCTTCCGGAAGGCGGACATTCGCTAGGGTTTTGGCTGGGGGAATATCTGCGTATTCCACTACAATGTGCTCAGTCATCGCTGCCTTTCTTTTCTCCTTTTTTTTTTACAGGGAAGCTGTGAGCCTCTAGTTGGTCGGAATTTTTCGTGTCCGTCAACAAAAAAACAATTGAACCCAAAAAAAGTACATATCTCCTTTGGAATCAGGATACAACACAAAGCTCAGTATCCATTTAAATAAAGAAAATCACAAAACAACCGTCAAAAGCGCAGGATGGATGATAAGGCACCTGTGAACAATGCGAGGCACGTTCCTTCTTCCCGTGTGTATTTCCCGGTAAAGATTACGGTTGCATAAGCTGCTCCGGTGGGAAAGGGGCAACAGTAGCATACGAATCAGTGAGCGACGTCATGTAACTTCATATATAAAAGGGAGACATGCCCAGCAACTCATTGAGTTCATTGCAATACCGTTATGGGTAGACTAGGCAAAGTTAAGATTCCCGAAGAGCAGCGTGAATGCGATGAGCGTCGAAGAGTGCAAAATCCTAATGCTCAACAACGGCGTCGTGCTAAGACTAGGCAGAACAATAAAACATTTCATATCCCCATCGACGGCATTTGAGGGACTTTCTAGCAGCTTCGCTGACCATCCACTTTCACAACGTCGGGATGGCGAGTCAGTTTTTTTTTTTTTTTTTTTTTACAACAAACACACGCCAGTTTCGATTACGAACACTAGCTAGTTTGTGTTTTTGTCCTTAGACCGAACACTCGGGCCTCAAAAAGCAAGGCCTTTGTGTTTTCGTAAACATTTTCTGCCCTGGTTTTTTTACTTGCCGTCGTTGTAAAACTCGGTCGGCTTTCTTTCTATCCTTTGCATTCAATTTACCGCATTCGTTTCTGTAACTTTCTTTTTCATAAATGACAAGGCTGCTACTTCGTCTCTGACCATGTCAAAACGCCACCATGCGGAATATGTCCGTGGTCGGAACACTGGGTCGGTATAATGTAAAAGTTCATTTCACTCGATTCTTTTCCTTTTGTATAACAAACAGTCTACAACCGGCGAATCCCGCTAATAACGGGAGCGGAGCAGGGCTCAGACGATTGACAAAAATTCGGAAAGGAATAAGGTTGTTTGAAATAGAATCGTTGCATCATCCAGCCCTGGCTGGCCTGGCTTCGTATAGGAGGACGATTAAACGTCGGCTGCCTACGGTCTCGGCGTCCTTCTTGGGGCGGGACACGGCTGAGTCTGGGACACGGAGCAAGTGGTCTGGGAGCCCACGGCTCCACGAGGTGTCAGACGAGCGCTCACCTGCTGGCGCGCCTCCAGCGCCACCGAGTCGAGGAACGCCGGCGTGGCAGGGTAGAGGGCGCTGGCGAAGGCGAAGTCCTGCCAGATCATGAGCCCCTTGCGGTCGGCCATGTCGTAGAACATGTCGGACTCGTACAGGCCGCCGCCCCAGACGCGCAGGAGGTTCATGTGCGCCGCGGCGGCGGAGTCCAGCAGCGCCTCGAGCCGCTCGCTGGTCACGCGGTCCGGGAACGCGTCGGCCGGCAGCCACGCGCTGCCCTTGGCGAACAGCGGCAGCCCGTTGACGCGAAGGAAGAACGTGGCGCCTGCGGGCGCGGGCGCACATGCTATAGGTACTTGAGCCTTCTTTGCGTAACCTTTCAGCGGGCAGGTAACGTAAAATTGGTGCGTATATTTATATATATATATATATATATATATGTGCATTCTTTCGCCCAAATAAACATGAAGTAATCGTGAAAACGTTCGAAAGAGAAGTGCGGGAAACGATAACATTGTTTTCATTCCAAGGACCAAAATACACAGACGTAACTCGGTATAACGGAAGCAGACTAACAAGCTGTCGGGTGTTTCTTCATTGAACATTAGCTGGGCATGCTTTATATTAGTGTGATTTCTACGGCTTCGACGAAACTGAAAATGCACGAGGCAAATGCCACTGCATACGAGAGTAATATCCCGGGCATACGACCGCCCCCCCCCCACCCCCCAAATTGCACCAAGTACTTTTATATTTATTCTGACTCGCCCCACCCAGTTAATTAGATTGGTACTTCACTAGTGGCTGAGCGAGTGCCAACACTCCTTCGAAGATAGGGTGCGTATTCCTCCTCTCAATATTTTTTCTCTTTTTTCTTTGGGGGGGGGGGGGGGAGCAGCGTAAGAAGAAATGTGAAACAAAAGCAAGTATTATAATTGAAAATTTTTGCACTTATTCCCAAACAAGAATACATCAGAGTCTATTATCATAAACTGCACACTCAGCGATTCCTGCCACCTGTCGTTTAACCAGGCTTGCGGAGCACCGAAATAGCCACTGTACCAGAAACGCCTGCAGGCGCCGCTCCGTCTCATTGCCGAGTGAATCTCACTGCAGTTCCAGAACGGTGTGCACTTGCGCTCGTTGCTTGGGGTGGACTAGTACTTGGGCCAGTTGGTGAATAAAACATTGCTTAGCGCGTCGTCCCGTCTTTTTCGTCATGCCTCGTTATTTTTTTTTTTTTTCGTTTTTGTCGCTCTTTGCCCACTCGCCACAGCAACTGACTCCGGCTTACCGGTAACGAACATCATAGTCATCGTTATAGCACCTAATGAAATGACGCCACACAGAGATATGCGTCGGAAATGGCTCGTCATGGTTCACCCGTCGCGGATCGCCAACCACTCACCCGTGCTATTCACGAGCGGCTCCTGTATCAAGTCCACTGTACGAAAACCGATGCTCCTGGTGATGAGGGCTGTGTCACTGCCCAGAGACAGGGAGATGGACAGGGTGTACAACCGGTGTTCTCCGTATCCGTTGGGCCACCAGGGCTCGATGGCCAGGCTCTACAAGCATTCAGTGTTCAAGGAGCACGTGAAGGCAGACATTCATTCATTCATTCATTCATTCATTCATTCATTCATTGTGCATACTTTCAAGGCCCATACCCACTGGAGAAATTATGGGAAATGCAGAAAAATACGCAGAAAAACAAAATATAAGGCTAATATTTGGCGTGGTAAATGTTGGTCTTGAAGTTTGGTTCACACGTAACCTCCTTCATGATGAGTCGATGCAGGTGGCGCCAGTCGTTAGTGGTTCCGTATAAGCTTGAGTTGCAGCTAAACACTTCGTGCTTATTCTTCCTGGCGCCCAGATGCAAACTCTAACAAAATGTTGTGTCGTACAAAAGAGGGTACGTTTCCTTTAACAAAAAATGGCGATCGCAGAAATGACGCAAATATGAACTTTCCATCGCAAGCAACAAACAAAACATGCTAAAAGCTTTCGTTCCCTCAAGTTTGTGTCACAATACGGAGGCATTTGTCATATTTCGTACGTTTCTTTCACTTGAATCGCCGCGCGGTGCATGCGAATCGGCTTCAACGTTCTCTCTCCCTCTTGTGCAGCGCGGTTGAGGTGTCCTCATCTGAGAGACAGTTACTGCGCTGCACTTTACCCCATGTTTTTCCTCCCAAATCAAGAATCTCTATCTCACTTAACCTCCTCTCTCAGCTCCATGAGACACCGTGGCGCATCGGCGGGCGCACGAGAGACTTGCCTCGGGTATCCGTAGCCGGAACCGGTAGTGCGCGCCCAGCTGGTTGTTCGCGGACACCGATATGTTCTTCTTCACGGTCAGGCGTTCGTCGAGCACCAAACTGAGCAGCAGCCGCGTCTTTCCGCTGAACGCGACTTCGAGGAACAGGCCCACGTCCAGCGACCACCTGCCCGGCCTTTCGCCTTTGTTTTGCGAGCCTGCGAATGCACGGCGTCAGCGCGGTAAAGGAAGCCGTTCATTCCGTGCCGCTTAGCCACCATTCTGTCTAACGGGTGCCCATCAACGAGAACGTTGCTGCTTTGTGGGAACCCTGCAGCAAAATACATTCCTTCGCTTCCCTCAAACTTTTAGGTAGGTCTCTGCCTCGCTTCATTTCGGGCCTCTTACATAGAAGATGGAAGGAAAATAAAAAAAAACACGTGTCCGACGGCGCATTCGAACCAGAGACGCCCTGCGCAATGGCCCGATGAGCTACCCATTAGGCCAAAGATGCATGGACACTTCCCTCGTGCCAACCAGCGCTCTCAGACGTCACACAGCAACCCAATTTGCTTGGAAAATCGAGAGCACGCGCGCGAGCAAGTTTCCATTACGCCACCGGCGCAGGGATTGACTGCGCGAATGATTGCCAACGGTATTTCGCTTGCGTAACGTCGCATGCATTAACAAGTCGCTCACAAAAAGATCCTACCCCAATCTTCAACTTGTGGCAGCCAGCACATTGAGACCCAATGGGACATTCTGCCACTTTCTGGATCCGCTCATGTCGTAATGGAACGGGTTGTAACGTTTCTTTACAGGAGCATACAATAAGTTAGTCGCCATGCCACCGTCGGTCAATGCCGCCAATACAATCGTACCTGCCTTAGTCTTCACACAACATAATCAGATCACACGTACAGTTGCTTGTCTTACACGGAAACGTTGCGCCATTGGGTAATACTTTGGTAATACCCCAAACAATGCGAGATAGCTAATTTCTTGCAAGATGCATGCTTCTCATAACGTTGATCCCCCAGCGCGATGTCAGCACACTTTCCTTTAGTTCAAGTAAAAGCGCTTATCTCCTCTTTTCTCCGCACCATTCCTTTGGCGATGAAAGCTTGCGCTACGGCCATGAACGGCGACGACGCAAAGACAGGCGGGTGAGTGTTTTCATCAATAAATATGAGTTTTAGCGCAGCGTAGACGTCAAACACAGCACTGAAAAGCATTGGTTACTACATCCTTGTTACTCTGTAGTCAACAATACAGCATTATAAACGTTTTCAAGTTGTACGATTAAGCCTTCTCACCGAGGAATAAACTAAAAATAATGTTGTTTCGTGATGAATATGTCACTTTCGCGCCTAATATCTAGCGCGGCAATCGCTTAACCACTTTAGGCATCAAGTGTAGAAAGTGTATTTTTGGGCGGTTTGGCCCGGTTTTGTTGAAAATGCACAATGGGGCTCCCATAACGTCCCGATGCCTATTTGAGTTGGCTGTACAATTCGCTACGTTTACTTATGGCAGTTAACTACATAAATGTCTCATTATTCCGCTTACATCTCAGAAATTTATTAAACCACCACTTCATATATAAAGTACGCATGGCGCTCTCTGTGTTTGAGTTGGACAGCAGGACTGACCATGGGTAAATTATTTTTGATGGTCCAAACAATAATTCTTTATTGCTCTCATAACAGCCGACGATTATTCATTACGTTATATACGGAAAATTAGAATTGTCACTTACACATCAAGAATACACGGAGAAACCGCAACCACCATCGAAAGCTGTTTAAGTAATTCCATATACTGGCCAACATCATCGTGAAGTTTTCTTACAATGCTAAAGTGACTGTTGTTTCCATGCTGTAGTATGCAAGGAATGCCGCAGAAATTGTCTTCGGATAGAATCTTTTCTAAGACAGGTAGGGCATATTGAGGACGCGTCTGGTGACAAACGTTGCACCTCATGAATATTTTGTGTTAACTAAAACGGCATGCAATATGCTGATTTTATTACATAAATAGTTATCAATTGTTAAAACAACATGAGTACTCATATCAAACTAGCCCAAGTACCCTTTGTTGACTAGATACGTGTGTACAGTGGCGCTATAAGACCGGAATGTACTCAAACAAAAAGGACTGTAAAGCAAGAGCATGACTCTAGCAGAGCACAGGCAAATCAGATTATAGTCGGATACAAGTCAAGTCGGCAGTGAAGCCCCGCCCACGCCCTCATAACTGCCAGCCACTGTTCCTCCGCGAGGCTGCGAATAAATCGTACTTCAAGCTTTTCCTGTTACCCAAATAAGACGGTAACCACAAAAATAAAATTATTAGCGCGTAATTTTATACGTTTTCCCTCGCCTATTATAGTGAAATGGCGAAAGCCTAATTCTTTATTGAACTGAAATAAAACGCTTGCTTCGCTGCAGCTAGTTATTGTCAAGCTTCGCTTCAGTTGGCAGTGAAGTTTCATGAGTAAAACGAAGTCAGCAGTGAAATGAACTATATCGCGGAATTTTGAAGAGTGAAATGCTCATACTCGATACACTTTGTTCATGTCTGTTGCACACCTCATCGCTTCCGCCAATGAAAAGACTATTCAAGAACAGCAGACGCTCCGGAGGTATCAAGCATGACGCCATTTTGAAATGGTCGCATGACGACGATTTTCTTTTTTTCTTGTTTTTTTTTTTTTTGCTTCTGCGATTGGTTGGCGGAGTAAGAACCTCGCGCGGTCCGTGTGCCTTGGTTGCCCACTGCTGTTTATTCTTATTTTTTTTAAGTTGTATCCTACTATAACAAAATTTGCTGGTGACCTTGAAAAACTCACCAAGCCGTCGAGTTCTGACCACCATGTCACGTATGACGAGACCGTCGTACATCTCGATGCCGATGTCTTTCCTGAATAAAACGCACAGACACAAAAAGAAAGCGGAGCCGTTCATTAAGGTATACGTTGCACTAAATCCTAGTTTATGATAGCATTGGAGATGTCCTGTCAGCATAGCTTCTATCATACTGTGCGCTATTTACACGCCTGGCGTGTTATTTTAACGTCTCAAACTACGCCATTAACCGGGCACGCCGCGCTGGGCAGATTTAAAATAAATTGCAGTGCAGGTATATATATATATATATATATATATATATATATATATATATATATTTCTTACCTGCCCCAAAAATTCGAGCACACGGGCTTTTGTACTCGACCTAAATGAAGCCGTCGGACGGAGATCGAACATACGACTTCTTACTCAGCAAAACAAGGTCATATTGGTTATCGAAACGCGCCGGGTATGGAAGTTGTTGCGGGTGTTCGAGGTGCACCGTTACCCGCCGTGGTTGCTCAGTGGCTATGGTGTTGGGCTGCTGAGCACGACGTCGCGGGATCGAATCCCGGCCACGGCGGCCCCATTTCGATGGGGGCGAAATGCGAAAACACCCGTGTACTTAGATTTAGGCGCACGTTAACGAACCCCAGATGGTCGAAATTTTCCGGAGTCCTCCACTACGGCGTGCCTCATAATCAGAAAGTGGTTTTGGCACGTAAAACTCCATAATTTAATTTTTTTAGGTGCACCGTATAGCTTCACATTAGTGCAGAACAGGCAGTCATCGTAACAGCGTCGCAGCATGGCTATAGACGACGCTGACCTTTTAGTCCTACATTACAAAGCGGACGCCGATTTCGCTTTAATGTATATCGTATGTGGGACCCTTTCTTGATATCGGTATACCTTAGGCCTGTGTGAAGAAGGAAGAAGTGAATTGTAACGTTAAACTCAATATGATTGATTGATTGATTGATTGATTGATTGATTGATTGATTGATTGATTGATTGATTGATTGATTGATTGATTGATTGATTGATTGATTGATTGATTGATTGATTGATTGATTGATTGATTGATTGATTGATTGATTGTTCTTGGCGCTTGTTTTGCAGCAATGACTGTTCCACGGCAAATTCGGTATAACCAGTCGCAGGTGCCGACAATCAGATGGTACGCTCACCAGATCCCTTGCGTGGGGAACGCCGGTGCCATCTCCCAGCTGAAGGAAGCCTGCGCCTTGCGCACTTGGTTTACGCTGCATTCGCCGCGCTGGCGCAGGGGCGGGCACTCGGGTGGGACTTGATGGCCCTTGCTGAACATGCGCGCATGTTCGCGCGCGTGCGCCACGGCTGAGGTGAACTCCACGCTCACGTTGTTGTAACCCACCTGGGCAGGCAAACCGCACCGCAAGACGCACGGCGTGACTTTTAACCGCTAATGAAATCGCTGTTGCTCCAGCCCACTGAAGCACTGCTTGCTCGAAGAATATCTATCTATCTATCTATCTATCTATCTATCTATCTATCTATCTATCTATCTATCTATCTATCTATCTATCTATCTATCTATCTATCTATCTATCTATCTATCTATCTATCTATCTATCTATCTATCTATCTATCTATCTATCTATCTATCGTTCCTCATTCCACCGCTTTCTCTTTAGAACAAATACGCTTCGGCATCTCCTTTTGTCAGCCTCCCGCTCTAACGGTGGAGTACAGCTTGAGGCGATTTGCAAGTGAGCAGTTAAGGATTGATTCACCTAAACAAAAGTCGACCAGAACATCTCATTTTTCTTGCGATTAAATGAAGACACACAAGCGATGAGAAATGTACTGGTCGGTAATTTCGCTTCTTTCCCCCTCTTTCTCCCTCTCTCAGCTTCCCTTCGCGGCTCCTGCTGCTACTGCGCGTAGTGCTCGTGTAGCTTCACTTTCCTGTGATTGTAGAATTAAGTTATATGCGAGTTGGCGCCTGCCCTCACTTCTACCCTGTCATGGCGTCGCTGTCAACGCGCGTTTCAATTATTTGAGCACCCTCATACCTTGATATGCTGTTTGATGTCGAACACGTAGCGCACAAACATGTTGTCTGTATCACCCACGGGCACATCGTTCACGTAGACAGTGGCCACGGTGTCAATGCCGTGAGCAACGAGCAAAATCCGGCGGTGCTGCGTGTGCTCCTCTTTCACTGAAACGTGGCAACAGTAGACAGAATAACTGGCGGTATCGCGACACCGATAACAGCGACATTGAACTTCTTGGAACAAAAAAAAGGCCATGGGGCTGCCTTTATACTGTTTTGTCGACTGAGGAGGAGACTATTAACTTTCATCAGGGATGTAGTGCGATCTCCAAAGCGGCATTCCCTTTCCGATTACGCCGAATCGTCTAGGACACAGCTAAGCAATCAGTCTGTCGCTGCTATTTCACATGATACCAACACACTATGCATTGTTAAGGATCTTGTATTCATGATGAATACTGTTTTCGCAATAGCTTTGCGCACAGCGTCCGAATGTGATGTCCAGCCACCCCGGGTTTCCTTTCCCGTTTCTACTTCTTCATTCGTTCACGTTTGCTTTGAGGTCCCCCACTGTAACTCATCAAGAATGCTTTCCGATTACGCAAAACCATTTAGGAACGAGTTACGCCGGCCCCGTGGCCCATACAAAGCGCGTGGGAGAAGTATTCATTGTCGTGCATACTGTATACCCATGCGTGCTGCTTTCGGCGCCAGCGTCACAGTGACGGAAAGTATGTATGGAACAATGTTTTTCTTTCTTGCCTAATCTTTTTGTACAACAGGCTTGCGTCATGCTTGCTTGCCGCCGCTAAGGCCGTTGTCCGATTTGATAACCTTTCCACATTTATTCGTGGCAGGCGTATCGGTGATCGTTCTATGCAACGCGGTCTTCGTTTCTCCAGGGATAACACCATCGCACATTCTTTAGAATGTGTGGGACGTCCATTACCGTCAGTTTACAGAACATTAAACGTAAGTGGACAAAATCTTTGCTATGCAAAGCCCTGCAGCTCCGTGACCGAATGGATCATGTAACTAACTTACGCCAAGTACTCACGTTCGAAAGAGGGTGCCACAGAAAAATTTTACTTCCATCTTTTCCTATTTCATTGTGGGGTGACAGATATCAGCCTGTGGTTACTGACCCCAAATAAAAAGGCCCGTTATGTAATAGCCCCTTTCACCACTTGCAATATCAGATGGTTTATGTTGAACAGCTAGGGAGAATAAACTAACCCAAGGAACCGAAACATTTCCACACGCTTGCATACATTACTGTGATGAGGCAGCTATCGTCGATCGGGCGATGAGACGCAGTTGCATCCCGTCAAAACAAATCCGGTTACGTCGAATCTTCGGATATGCCAACCAATGGTGTTTGGTTGGTTTCCCATAGATAACAAGCAAGAGAAACAAAAATCTGCTGAATACGAGCCATCTAATAGGTTAAGCCAAATCACCAAAGGTCCTAGCGTGCTATTGCAGTCTGATAAGAATATTGAGAGCAATGCCGGGGAGCAACAAGGACAAGTGGGGCTCACACGGTGCACCTGATAATACCTCGAATACTTTGGCACATTGTTTCAACCTAAGGACAATGAGGTACTTTTTATCAAATTAGATCAAGTGCCAGTTTTGAGACAGACAACAGGTGTGCAACGCGGCAACAAATAAAAGTTAATGAGTGGCTCGACTGAAAGTACAAGCACCAATGCTTTGAATCATCTAGTGCAATAACGTATTTTTTTACATGTGCGCTTTGAATTAATAATTCGTGGACCTAGAATAGCGAATTTTAATTTTTTAGATTATACTAAAACAAACACACGTTTTTCCCCTTTAAGTTCGTTTAATGAGTGCCTACTGTACTTTCTGACGTTTTTTATTCGGAAGCGGTCTATTGATTATACAGAGATCATGTACGTCTGTCAACTTATCTCGCTTAGCTACTTTTTCTAAATAATTCGCTCAGAATCAGCAATTGCCAAATGTCACTCCTAGGCCGCGTTACATTTTGCTGCGCCACTAAATAAGAAAGAAGAGAGGGGGTTACTATAAGTCGGCCTGTTCTATTATCTTTTCTTTAGCTTGTACAAAAGCGTATGTAATGTAAAGGCACTGCGCTTCGCCGTGTTGCAAAATAGATACATGGCTTAAACTGCTTAAACTGCCAACTGAATGAGAAGACAGGACCTACCAAGCCACAATGCCGCGAATTATAAGTTTCATAGCATAGCCTTCAAGATCAAGCAGCAGGAAGGCAGCGAAGGTGTCAGCAATAACGGCACGTGTTACCTAGAAGCTCATGATCTCGGCCATTGGTCCTGTCTCCTGTACTTTGCTTTCTTTTTCCATTGTGTGCTATCGATGTACACACAGCATTTAGTTATTTCGCGCTGATCGCCACGTGAAATATTGGTGCGGTAAGATAAGTTGTGCATGCTTGCTTTGCTCAGCGACGAAATAAGTGGCTTGTAGAACTGATTTTCTACAAGCAAACACGCGTAATTTCTCAGGTTGATCACTCCTCATCCTGGTACATAACTATATAGAGCTCTGTTTCTTTGCTGCGCCGCATTAGAGTAACAGTAACTCGGTTCTTTGATGCTCGTGAACGCTGCATATCACCATAACCGCAGAAGAGAATCGTAATACGTACACTGGAAGTCCCTCGTGTAGGTCCAGTTGTCGTGGCCGACCCAGGCGAAGCGCTCGTCGTTGTCGCGGTAGTAGGCGTTGTCGATGAGCTTGGCGCGCATCAGGTCTGTATACACGTTGCCAGGAACCACGCCGGAGAAATGGTACGCTGCGAGATGGGGCACGATACACGTCACCATGAGTGAGGTCCGCCACTCCGACAAAGATATGTGACTGGACCGTGATTCCTGAGGACGTTTCTTACGGAACTTTTCACATGGTTGGTGCTACGCCTTCGTCTATCGCAAAGACATGCCCACCCTATGCCACCATATACCTATACCTATCTTATCGATAGTTTAGTAATAACTTCTGAAGTTTTGCGTGCAAGACCCACAAGCTGATTATGAGGCACGCCGTAGAGGGGGACTTCGAATAATTTTGAACACCTGGGAGGGGGGGGGGGGGGGGCTTACTTTAACGCGCATGTAAATTTTTTTTTTCTTTCTTTCTTTATTAGGACATAAAACATACAGTCAAATATTTTCTCAGCCCGCCAAAGCAATGACGCTTTTGAGCGGGACTGGGCAGTGCTCTGGCCCAATCGCACAGTCTTGTGCTCTAAGAACAGAGGAACAATAGGAAGGGAGAAAATAAATGTACAATAGCAAATTAAATTTCTTGTATGCACCACACATAGTAACCTGTAGTCCGCGAAAGCACTGATGCTTTTATGCGGACCACCGTGTATTTGCCTTCAACAAGGCACAACACAAGGACACATTTTCGAACCCTTCTCACTTCCATGCCCTCACCCTGTTCCTTCATCGCTCGTCTAATTTCTTGTATTTGTTACTGCACGAGCCATAGTTTAAGCAAATACATATTGTTACGGGATTACAGCAGCAAAATAAATGTACAGCACATCCCTATATTTCATCATATATAGAAGTCAATGTGTTGGAAAAGTAGCAATCGTCAAACACTATTGGAAAGTAAAAAAAAAGAACAAAATACACATAGAAAGAACACAATACTCTAGTCTGTCTTATACAATTGCTAGCGAAAGTTCATCAGAAAATTCCTGCGACATATTTTACTTCTGCTATTCCCAGTCACTTGTCAGAACCGTGTGACGCACAAAATCTTTTATTTTCCTGAATGATGATACGTTGGGGACTTGTGTTTTATTGAAGTAGAACGGTATATAAAACGATCGGGTTCTTTTGCCGTAGTTCGTGAATGCTTTAGCCCGAACGAATGTTTCAGTCTTGCGCAGATCGCGGGTTTTGACGTTTTTTTATTTTAAATGATTCATCAAAATAATGCTTCGTAAGTATCACGGAGAGAAAAAGTTGTTTAACATCAAATATACTATGCTCTGCCATCAGCTCACTGTGGCCGGTGGAATTGCTGTTTGTTCCGTATGCTATATTATTCGTTATTTTTTGTATTATTCTATTTAACACGTTTAGCCTATATGGCGAAGCAAGTCCGTAGATCGTAATGCCATATCGTAATATGGTTTCCCCTAGAGCTTTATATGTGAGTTTTCTTAACCGAACGTCACATACTGATCTGATTTTGTACATGACTGCACATACTGCTCGGAGTCTTTTAGCTACATATTGTATGTGATGGACAAATGAGAAATATTCATCGAAAATAACACCAAGGTACTTTATTTTCGTGGCATACTGCATACTTTGGCAAGAACATCCAATGCAGTATTCACGATGCAGGTATAGATGTGCAGTTAGCTGCACTCTTTTGTGCGGGCTGTGAAAGCAGATTAACTGCGTTTTTGCTTTGTTCACAAATATGCAGTTGTTCTCAAACCATGCCATTATCTTGTATATATCGTCCTGTATCAAAGTAACGCATTCATTAACATTGTCATGGGGTAATATTAAAGCAGTATCATCCGCAAATTGGTATATCTTTGAGTTTAGCGCTAGATGGGCTAAATCGTTCACATACAAATTAAACAGTAGCGGGCCTAGTACGGATCCTTGTGGGACTCCATGCTTTATGTGTATTAACTCGCTGTCTATATTTTGAATTCGAACGACCTGATAACGATTTTTGAAGTAGTCTTTAAAAACCTCTATGAAAGGCCCGCGGAATCCTATTTGAGCTAATTTATCAAGGAGTATATCGTGATCTAGCGTGTCGAAAGCTTTCTTCAGATCTAAAAAAAGACCAATTACTATCTTATTTTTATCTATTTCACTGTTAATTACGTCTGCAAAGTCCTCTAGTAGTGCGATTGTGCTTTTCTTGCAACGAAACCCATACTGTGAATTAGACAACAGATGAAACTTTTCGCAAAAGGAAACCATGTTCTTGTGCATAAGCTTTTCTAGAACACACGACAATGTCGGCAAGATTGCTATAGGTCTGTAGTTTTCGCACTGTTGTCTTTTGCCGTTTTTGTAAATTGGCCTAATCATAGCTATTTTCATTGCGTTGGGAATCTGACCCGTCCTAAAAACTTCAGAGTAAATATATAGCAGCACACTCTTCAAACAAGCAAAGTTAAAAAATATCTCACGAAATCTAATCCCATCATATCCTGGCATTCTAGTAATGGAAAATGACCTTATTGCACCCCAAATATCTAGAGCAGTTACCTCACTCAAGTATGCAGAGTTGACGTTTGATTTGATTGGTATGTCACCTGTACCCCTAGGGGAATTTTCCTTAAGTTTCTGAACAGTATTAGCAAAGCAGTTATTAAATTCATTTGCTATTTCATCCATTTGTCTTCTGGGGAAATTGTTTCTTATGGTTTCGTCTATGTTGCGTTTCGTTTGTCTGCCTGTTAGGGAGTTTGCTATGTTCCACGATTTTCTCAAATTAGATTTACACTCGTTCAGCTTATTACTATAGTATTTATTCCTTGCTAGCCTTAGTGAAGCTGTTAGCTTATTTCTTGTTTGCCTAAATTCTTCTCTTAACTGCACGTCTGATTGATTAGCCCTACTTCGGCGCCACAGCTTTTCTTTGATGTAACTTAACTCTTTAATTTCATTAGTAATCCATGGTTTCTCGATTTTCCTTTTTTTCGTAGTAATTATCTTTCGGCTTTTATCATAAATTGATTTAAATATGCCAGTTAGCTTCTCGTAAGCTTGTAAGTGATTTAGTGTTAATAAGGAGTCCCAATGATATTCCTTAATTATTCTATCAATCTTCTGGTTATCGAAGATGTGAAATTCCTGTTTAGTTTCCGCACGTGAATTCGTTAAATCTTCACTAAATATTGTGAGAGCAATGAAATAATGGTCAGCAACTTTTTCTTTTACAATACTTGTTACAGGTTGCATGCTAGAAACACGCGTTAGTATGTGGTCAATACATGACGTCGTAAGTTTGTTCCCTAAGAATTCTTCTCGTGTAATTCCTGTGATGTTATTTTCCAAGCCGTAACTTGAAATGAGAGTCAAATAGTCGCTGACATAATTTTTAGTAGTAGAAGAAGTATCTATGTTGAGATCACCTACTAGAATTATGTTATCTTTTTTCTCTAGTGTCATTAAGAGATGCTGCAATTCCCCCCAAAATATGCCTATATTTCTGTCTGGTGGCCTGTAGATAGCGCAGATTATGAATGATGTACGTGCACATTCGACTGATAACAGCAGCATCTCTGCTTCTTTGATAGTTATGGTCAGTCTTTCGCATAGCCAATTGTTTCTAACGTATATTATAACACCTCCTCCTTTTCTCTCTTGACGGCATACCGAGAATTGTTCAAAATCTTTTATTTGATATAAGTGCTCAAGCGTGTTTGGCCTTCACATCCTTCGAAATGCGGCCGCCACCGACGTAAATGAACCCAGAATCTCAAGCTCAGCAGCGCAGCCCCATAGCCACTGAGCTACCATGGGGGTCTTATCGGCAGCTGCTACCGCACTGAGTACATAAACACTTTCTGCAGGCACGCCGCAGTATAGAGTCACGTAATCGCTTTTGAGGCTGCTGGGCGAACACATATTGTGCAGTAGTTTAAAAAAATTCACCGACAATTACGATACTCCCTAATGGGAAATTTGAGCGCAGCTCTACACGTGTTTTCATTTCGCGATATATTGAGGCACAGCATTTGATAGAGACAGGTAGCAGAGTTGGCGATCGTCAAAAATCTGATCTGCGGGTCAAGCGCGTCGCCTTTTATACATGACTCGTCGAAGGTTCCAATGTAATCGCTGGCGTCGCGAGGCTTCCAGAAAGTACTACAGAATACAATGAGATTACGAAACAATCGGAAACCATGACAATCGAAACAAACACGAACGAGGCCAAACCAAGCAAACCCAACAAGCGCGAGCGAGAGCTAACGCGAGCAGACGATAGCACGAAACGAGCGGTCCGGCTGAGACCAGTTCTGAGTACGCATCGGGCGCTTGGACGGGTCCGCGTGACACCAGCTACCAGCACGCACGTCACTGAAGGGACCGCTCTTATTGGTCTCTGCCGTTCGCGGCTTGCGTCTTTCATATCCCACTCAGCGTTCGCTCTTTCACCTTTCGCTTAGCTCTTTCGCTGGGTTGCACCGCCGCCGACGCTTGCCGCAACGAAAGCGAAAGAGCTGCGCTCTAAAAATAGGGAAGAATACGAACAAGGGCGTTCTTATGACACTGAGTTGATGCTGGCTGCATTGTCGAAGCGTCTCCCCACTTCGCATATAACGCTGTCAAACGGGCTAGTTGGCCGCCACATTAAACGTAGGACGTGTCTGCGTCTGCTCTCTGTGTTCGTTATATATCGCCGGTAAGATCAATAAAAAAACTTCGCATTTATTCAGCATCCGTAGTTTACTGTGAAAAAAAACGAATCAACAGTGCAAAAGTTAGAATGCTCAGTAGTTCCCTTCGGAACTGCAAGATGGATTTAGCATTCAATTGAACATCGTAGCACTGCGCGTTCAATCATCACTCGAAGTTACCGACACGATATTTTACCATGTGCATGTGTTTGTGCATCGATGTAGCGCATGTTTGTGCCACTCATGGCTTGTGCTCTTCGTTGCGTTGCAACAGTGAATGAGTTTCGCTCGACCTGAACAGCTGCTCAGAGAGCACAGTAAAGCGAGGGTGTGCGCGTGCAGGGGTGACCCGCGTAGGCGAGAAAAGCCTCCGCTTACTGTCTTCACCGACGTGTACGTACATTTATTTCGATTGTACACCCTCCAGTCCCCGTTGAGCGGCAGCACCACGCCCAGGGCCCTGGCGCACGCGGCCAGGAACGCGGCGAGACCCAGAATCAGCGCTGGACGCCGGGGTCCCATGACCGGACAGCCTTCTTCTTGTTCTTCTTCTTGTTCTTCTTCTTGTTGTTCTTGTTTCCAAACAATGACTCATACCCACCACGGGGAATTGCCCAGGAGGCAAGGCGGTTTTACAATCTTTCGATGAAGATCGAAACCAAAATAAAACCTAACGTATCGAAACGTGGGTGGTAGAAAAGTAAATAAATGCAGAAATGAGGAGAATACTACAAAATAAAATTGAGATAAAATAATTTGCTTCTCTCCAATCAGCAGAAACCAAGGGTAGAACATAGCTCGGCCCAACTCGTCCGTATGCGCTTCAGCAACGCTACTATATTGACGTAGGGTTTGAGATTGTTCATTTGCATCATAACTGGCGTGGAATACCGCGAATTTAGAAAGCGTTAAGTGAAAAAAATATATACATTTGTAACGAAGGAGAACCGCCCGTCAGGCAGGCGCATCGCCAGTCATCACGTGCGGGCCCCAGTTTGGCTGCTTGCAGGGTAAAACCTCTGCAACGAGTTCGACCTCTCCCTTCTTGCGCAACCTGCAGATACATACTTTAACAGTACAATTACATTGTGTGAAAACAGACAAGAAATTTTGCAAAACCCTCGTAAGCGTAGTAACTATTTCAGAGAGAAAGAGAAAGGAGCTCTTTATTAAAGGCACATATTTTTGCCCGGCGTTCTGCAATAGGGATATTCTGCAATAGGGATGGGCATTCAAATTTCACATTTTCTCCAATATTCTACTGTATCGCATCGAGATGCTTTTACAGATGCAGTTTACATAACTGCGACATCTGTCTTTGGTGCAGAGTTACGCGTTTGTAAACTTTGGTCTTTTATATTCTTTCTTTTATCTTGCCGGCTTTCGGCAATGCTGGTAAAAAAATTTCCAGCTACAAAATAAAGGTTCTGTTGGCTACAATTGGTAGAAGTCGACTTCCTCTCCTCGAGTGCAATAAACTTCACTGAAATCGGTACAGCAGTTGTATAAAAAAAGGCATTTCTCAATTTTACATGTATTTGAAGACTGCAATGGGCCTTCTGCTAAAGCTTCCTTTTAACGAGAATTGTTTACAAAAATACAACTTTTCGTACATCTCTGAGTTAAAAAGAACAACATATAGTACGTGAAAACGTCATATACTGCCTGAAAATATTTCTGTATGAGGTTTAGCGTAAAAATTAGAGCTTAAGAAAATTACACACATCAAGGGATGCTTTTTCCGTGTGTTTCTCATAATAACAAAAAAAAAGGATTATTAAAGAACATGGTTGCCTAGTGTACGATGCTATTATAATCATGGAGTGTCTTGAAATTGTTTGGTAAAGTGTATCTTATTACTTTTGTCCAGTATTTGTGTGCGTCTGGCAGGAACCAATAATTATTATTCCGTATACCACAAAGGCTCGGTCGTCGTGTTAGAGCTGCAAGAAAGTTACTCTAAAAATAAATTATTGATTTTTATATTTTTATTACGTCGATTAATTAATCTATTTGCCAGGGACTCCTATAAGTAATGCATTAAACTGAACGAAGCTAGCCTACATTTGCAAACTGACAACCTTTAGAATAATGGATGTAGTAGTCGCTCCCCCCCCGCTTCAAAAAATATATGTATTGCGGGTTTTTACGTGCCGAAACCACAATGTGGTTTGAGGCACGCCGTAGTGGGGGGTTCCTAATTAATTTTGACCACCTTGGGTTCTTTAACGTGCGCCAAACGCACGGTACACGGGCGTTTCAACATTACGATGTGGCTAGCGTGATAAATATAGCCAGCAGCTTGCGAAGGCGTGCAGGAGAACGAGGAGCCCGCTTTCGCTCGGGGAGTCTGTGTGCAAGATAACGACTCGAGCCGGCTTTCACTATAGCAGGTTCATTTACCTTTCAATTTTAGTTTCTTTCGGTTTCTTGATTTCAAATATGGTACAGCCGAAGGGTAACAAATATACAGGAAGAGGTCCCACAGTGGTACACCGCAAGGATACCTTTTGTTATGTCTCTTAAAACACGATTAGAACTGCCGCTGAACAAAGTGGTCAAGCGCGAAGTTATCACTAGGAGTGCGAGAAAGGGAAGTTAAGACTTGAAGAAAGCATCAGGAACAGCTAAACGTCGAAAAGTACTGGGGTACAACAATTTATATCAATTGTGAAACATGCATATTTAGGAATCGTTTGAAACTCCTCAGGCATGTGACATGATTCTACTAGCATTAAAGCCTGTGGACTTGGACAGGGTAACTATGTACTTCAATTACCTCAGCATGGATACTTATCCATCCTTTCAGTAGTTCCTGCGATATTCCGCAATGACCAATAAATTGCGCTATAATTACCAACAGTTTCGTGTTATAACACTAACAGCTAATGTAAATGACTGCAACAATGCAAATCACTGTAACTGCACCTGACGTCGCGCTACTCGCTAATGCCGCTGACTTAAAAAACATCATCCAAAATTATGTATAATTCAATCCCACCTCTCACGTAATGCCCCTTCAACATAGCACTTGAGGTACTCAGTAAATAAATAAATTATGTGACACCATCATTTGTGTGCTATTTTCACGAGCTACGACGAATGAATAGACATGCTTGGAACCTTTACTCTTGTAAGAATGCTTTCTCAGAGTTAGGTAGCCTGATCCTGCTGATTTCTGCAGCGCAATGAATTTCAATTAATTTCATCCATAAACCGAACCAAACTGCCGAAAAGCGCAGCTGTCACGCCCTTAGCAGAAATCCATTAGTGACGTGACTGTTTACGCCTCTCCTTCGGGTGGGCTAGGGCGCGAGCATCCTTATGAAGCCGCAATCTCATTCGCTTGGCAGAGAGAGAGAGATAAAACTTTATTATGGTCCTTGATGGGGTCCAGAGGTGGCGGGGGTTGGGCTACTAACCCTCAGACTTCGCCCGGCATCACTCTGATAGTTTCCTTTGGAGGGAGTACGCCAGATTATGCTGGTAGCATATTGCTAGACTTCGAAGCTTCGAAGTCTGGGTGTGTCCAGGTTGACGTGAACGAGCATGCGGTTCATGACGACACTGAATGGCATGTCGTTGTATTATGAGAAATTAACTTGGCAAGCAAGAAATCGCAACCTATACGATACCGCTGAAAATTGAAATTATACATACACAGCCTGTTTTACTTTGGTAGAATTTGCCATTTGGCTAGTTGATACGTAATGTTACGATCCAAAACAACGCAAGAAGACGGGGCAATAAATAAATACGCACTGCCTTCTATCTCTCTATCTTGTACCATTTCTTTAGTTGTTTTCGTTCTCGACTTCACGTTTTATTACATCTGCTCCATATATGCCCGTGTGACGGGAAGTCCATTTCCTAGTAAGTTTGCACCGTTTCCATAATTACAAGACATTCACGTGTCATTAAGTCCTACGTGGTGCTTATGGGACCGTTGTATACGCAATAACGAGCTGAAATAAAGCAGTGCAGCGCTTTTAATTCAGACGTACACTTAGTTTGGTCTACTGTTAAAATGTGTGGCTCTACACTAAGTGATTTATTTTGATGAAATGGGAAATGTTGGCAACCCTTGTGTGTCTCTCAGTTTGCTGGTACTCGAGCTACGGGCGCCGGCTAAAACTATACGTGAACATTCTACAAAGAGGTAGAAAGATTCCGGCACCGCCAAACAGAAGTCGTCTGCTGCAAAGCCAGGCGCTTCCACGATTGCCAAAGGGGGAAATTTGCGCTTCGTTTACAGCTACTGCGTTGGCCTTAACAGTAGACGACGACGACGACAACGACGACGACACTGTACACTTGGAATACCCCCCCCCCCCCCCACCGACTTGAGAGAGACATCTGTTTCTTGGCCAATCCCCCATCGTGGGTAGGAGCCACACGTGTGACAGGCTACAACAACAACAACAACAACAACAACAACAGCAACAACAACAACGACGACGACGCCGACGACGACGACATCTGCCAATTACGCAGAGGCAAGCAAACTGAGCAAAGAAACGGACTCGTTATTCACGCGATCGATTTTTTTTCTCAACTAACATGAACGAAAATCACCACTACTTGCGCCTCGAAGTAATAGAAGTCGCGTAAATTACTTCAAAAGAAGGTTATTTTTTAAAATGTGCACCATCTAAGCATACACGTTTTCCTTCCCGCCTTTCGCGCAATTCTTTCGCGCTCGTTGCCGAACGCAGTATGTCACGGGTCGGCGAGCGTCCCGTTTCTGGGGACGCCCCGAGGGCATTCTGGCTTAACCGTGCAATCCGAGACGCTGTAGATAACTATGGCTCCTTGAAGCTGCTCGGGTGTCACGCTGTCGGATGTCCTAAACTGGACCACCTTGGCGGGATCTTTGAGGAGAAAGCCGTTGTCGGAGAAGCGACCGCTCAGAGCCTGCGAGTCGAGCCACACGAAGAGCGCCACGTTGTCCGTAAGAAGCTCCACGTTATAAGTGTAGACACTTGGCTCCAGGTAGGAAGAAAATGGTCCCGTTACGGACGACACCTGAAGAAGAAGCGTATACAGAAGAGAGGGTGTGCTTGTGCAAATGAGGAGCTGCGACAAAATAAGTAAAATAATGGAAAGAAGATAATTTATACACTGGCTGTAGCAGTTAGACCAACTGTTGGTCTATCACTCCGACAAAGAAAAGTGAATCTCACGCGCCAAAATCACGATATCATTATGAGGCACGCCGCAAGAGGGGACTCCGGAATAATTTCAACCAACTAGGAATTTTTACACGCGCACTCTGCACGGCGTCCCCTTCGACTACGCAGAATACTGAGCGAGTTGGTATGCGTTCATTTTTGGTCCCGCAAGATAAACACACTGGTACGCAGAAGAAGGGAGATGACAAATGTTCCGCTTCTACTGTATGGCAGTATGTTATTTCGCGCTGCCACCGTAGCGAGGGATCACTGCACCGATTGCGTACTCAACGGAGCGCAGGGCGAGGAAGTCTGGCTGAGGTTGCACCCCACCGCAATAAACCGAACGTTTCGACAGCATTGTGACATCATCTATGAAGCCGTAGCGTGACCTAGAGTCGAGACTAGTGGGTGGTGGCATAGTAGGTAGAAGTCTGGGGGCTAATGCGATAGTTGGTAGTGGGTACTGGGCTCCCATCTGCTTGGAAAGACGGGGGCCAGCAGGAGCAAATCGGAGGGAAGCAGCCGGGAAAGCGTCGCTTCTTTAATCGCTTTCTGGTGTCAATGGCTCCTCTCTCTCCAGATGCAGAATCGATGGATTCCATCGCTCAGTGGCTTTGTCACTGCGCTGGTGAGCACTTGGTGGAGGGTGCAAGTCCCGATTGAGAAAGCCACACTTTGAATAGAGCGACATGCAATGAATGGAATGGAACTCTCCTCTACGGACAATCCAGATGCTGCTCTTGGACGTGAAAACCGATCAAACAAACAAAAGCCTAGAAGCAACAACACCCATTTACTATTACCAAATCTCGAATCTGCTCTGCTTAGTGCGTGCACATTCACTGTGACACCGTTTATCTTGGAATTAGCTATTGCACAGCGGAGACAAAGACACATGCCTTGATTAATATCACGAATATCTTACAAAACATTGATAATCGCAGATTCGTTCATTACAAGCTTAAGCGTGCTGGTTGCCTCTTCTGTAGCCGCAGTAAAAAACAGCAAGAGCTATATCGTGAAATTTTAGTTTAGTGAAGTAGCATTATAGACAGGAAGAGATATTCTTTCTTGGCATTTCTTCGGTAGTTTCGCTGGCATTCTTGTTAAATAAATACATCTCCTGTCTCCCTGGACTCTTAGGCTTTGGGTGTTTTCAGTTACACGTACCCTTAAACAATACTTGGGTATTTGCTTTGCGAGGGAGACAGAGCGGGCTTGGAACAAGTCGAATAACAGCGCCAGAATGGAGGCGCAGGGGAGCACTTAAGCGTGGTGTTAAGATACCAAGTTCCCGGCACGTGGCCTGTTTCAGAAAGAGGCGCTCTGCTGCCGAAGAACACAAAAACAAGAACCGTCCAAACATAGCAGAACATTTAGTGAAGCTTTCGATTACGTATGGGTACTCTTATTCACAATAAATATGCGATAAAAACGCAGCGCGTTTCACGCTTAATGATGCAGGCCGCGAGCGTGCGCTGTCATATGTGTCCGGTTATTTTTATTTAAACATGTCCGTCATGGTGTGGCTGTGCAGCGATTACAGATGTAAGCGTGATCTTACTCTCTCCTCTGCAGCAAGCTTTTCAAACACACTTCTGTAGCCAACCTTGTGAAATGTGGTTACGGTACGTCCTACGACACCACTAGAGGTCACACACCGTATCCAGACTTCTGCTCTTGCTGCCTGATACGTTTCTTGAAGTAACCGGTCTCGTGTCCATTTTTATTCGCCTTCCACCGCTACTTGCCGCCCTCACAGATTGCTATTAAACATTTAAGTCCATCACAGAGAAGCTCCATCGATTACTATAAGTGATCCTACCGTCTAATCAGAAGGCAAATCAGTTTCATATACGCTTGTAACGGCCCCCTACTAATTAAATGCTGTAGGAAGCATTACCGTTATCGTCGCCTGTCTCAGTAGTGCGTCGCCAGGTTGGACGGGCAGCACGTAGGCCTCTGGCGCGAGCGGAGACTTGGTTGAAGGGTCTTCGAGCGTGAACCACAAGAAGCATTCGACGTTTGAGCACCAACTAGTATTCCACAGGTACTCCAATTCTATCTCGACTGCGTCCAAAGAGCTGGCAGCGGGCTGCAACGTAGACAGTAACATTGATTAGCGCTCTATTCTGCGCTATACATCATTTGAGCGTTGTCCCCTCTCGACTTAAAGGCTCGGAACTCGTATGCCGCTAAATCGATACAACCGTCTAGAAAATGTGTTAATAAGGCCGATTCACCGCAGCCCGCATTTATGATGAAAGCTTAACCCAACACAGCATCCGTTAAGCAAAAAAGTGCAAGGCGTAGCGGCGCATTCACTCGAGCGGTAAACTACACCGTACATTACTTCGTTTGTGCGTTAAGAGCCTTGCTTACCACTGTGAGCCTAAATCGCATCAAATGGGAAGGAATGAACGACGTCCACTGTTGCACAATAATTCTGAGCGAAACATCTTGCAACGGAAGAAGTCTGTCGTTGACGACGAATACGCGAAGATCACTTCCATCTATAAACGGGGACACGATCACAGGACTGAAGAACTTCTTGGCGAAGTAGTGCAGCATTTTCCAGCGACCACCGTACTCTGAAAACGTGCGAAATAAATGGCGCAGTTAGGCAACAAGGGGGGGGGGGGGGGGGGGACCACAGCGAAAGAACAACATTATGCGGATACAACCCACATGTTGAAATCGGAGAAACGAAGCTTTCGTGAGGTGGCTAAATAAATACCTTGCAACCGATTATATTCTGCACAGTGGTTTGCACCATAGTGATTATACCTGCCTGCCAGTGAAGACGGCCAGTGGCGGAGACCCTCCACCACGTGACCCACGTGACCACGCATTATACCGTCTCGTGGATCGGCCCCCCTTTGCTGTTACTCTGTATCCATGGTTGGCGCGCCGACTAAGCTGGGGCGGATCCTTGAGATGGTGCAACAGTAAACTACACGTTACTTGGCGAGAGACCAACCAAGCAGATGTGCCAGACACCGAAACATTGGAAAGCAGGCATAGAAAGCATAGAAATGTTTGCTTTAATAAAAACAAAAATCGTGTTCTTGATTGCATGCCTATATTTGTTGTGCGTACATTTAGGTACCTTTTGTTTTGTCACTGAATAATTTCGCAGAAAGCAACGCAAGCCGCCTGGACACCTATGACAGTAGTAATGATGGTAGTGTGTGTTCGGCGTGCGAGCTACTGGGCAAAAAATAAAAATAAAAAACACGGCAGCAGCATTCAACAAAGCAGCTACGGTCAGTAAAGTCAGGGAGTGTTCGCAGCAAAGAAAGCTTGGCTTCGATAAACTAAGCGTCTGTGTTATGTACCGCGGCCAACTCGGCAAGCCAACTCTCCCTGAAGACGTCCCCTTCATTTTTTTTTCTCAAAAAGTAGGCCCAGCACGTGACCCTGCGCTGGGTGGACTCGACCCAGTGCCCTTAGTACACGGCAGCTTTTAGTCAATGCGCACTTGTTCAGGTAGTTTGGCAACAACCCTGTGCAAATTTTCTAACGCACAGGCTTATTGTCCTCGTCGCAGTGTGCGAGTTGCAGCCGCCGCATGCTGCTGCCGCTCCCGCGTTGTCTTTTTGCAAGAGCGTGCGTTGAGTACGTTGCGCCGGCTCTTCTGGGGGGACATCAATTTTACCTCGTGACACTCCCTGCTAGCTTATTCCTTGCTTCATAAGGACACTCAAGCCCTGTATAGAACAGTTAACTCTTAAAAGCGACACCTCGGTGCTAATAGAGCCAGTGTAAATAACTTCTCTTAAAAACTTCTCTTTTACAGTGAGCAAGAACAAAATGGCTTATTGGACATATCAGGCCGACAAGTACGCACTATAAAAATCATCTGCACGTGTTCATGCAATAATTAAGCTGTAATTGGCCCCTCAATACGAAATGCGCGTTCTATCAATGGACCACACTGCGCATTAGTCCTAACATTATCGATTTGTTCTATAGTGTCGCCACCGCGCTTAATTTTGGCCTATTAATGTTTCACCAACTATGTCAGCAAAATTGAAACATAATATCCTAACCACGCGTATTTCTCGTCTCTTTAAAGGGGTCCTGAGCCATCCTTCGGGCTCGGTGAAAAACCATAGTGCGCGGGTAGCCTACGCCGCTGCGAACATCTCAGCCAAGTTTTGCAGTCGCGCGCGGAGCGCGAAGTCACCCTTTCTCTCAAACGCTCTCATCTCAACGGAAGCCTGCTCTTCACTCGTTCCTGGACGCTCTATTTCTTAATATACCAGGTTCCCATACGTGGCTGCTATTGGCCAATAATTCACATCAATAAAAAAAAAAAGCGTGTTTGGATCAGTATACGCTTCTTCCTACCGGCCACCGTGCATACTTATTGACGCAGTTTAATAATCAGCCTGAAGTAAGCGAAAATCTGCTTTAGAATTTCGATAATAATTACGGGCTTGTGGAAGAAGCCGATTATCGTCTGATTGCGCTCGGCCGCACGCAGCCGCCAGCGTAGGAATTGAACTTTGGCCACCCTGCTTATTGGTGTCGTAGCCGACGGGTCTCGCTAATGTCGACTAGTATTAGCTAATTTCGACTAGCCGCACTTGCGGCTTGCTGAGGACTACTTCGTTTGGCGCGTGATAGGCGCCAAAGTCGGTAGCAGTCGCGTCTACGTGAACATCCAAAGCCAAATTTGAACTGGGCGCCCCGGTGGCGTTCAGTATGCGGAGCGTTGAGGGCACGCCTCGCTCCGCCGTAGCTTCCGCAGCGCAAGGCGTCGATGAAGGATTCGAAGCACCGTGAACTGGATGTTTGATTGCCTATAATTCCACGTCCGCTGAACGCACTGAAGTATCTTTTGGGGCAAAAGTATTTACGAAGGAACCTATTTTAACTTCACGTGCATTTCTTAACTATGATAAAAGGAAGTGTTTCGTGGCCCCTTTAATGCTTCCTTTCGTTCATTTTGGATTTTCAATATCTTCGCTCATTTGCCAAGGTGATAAGACCACGCAAGAAGCACCACGCAAGAAGCATTCGATATGTGTCGGCTGTTTAAAGGCTGAAAGCGCTGAAGTAGACGAGCCAACGTCCCTTTAACACGCAAACACAATCTTGTCTCATCTACAAAGCAAAAAAATAATGTAGACCAGTGATGAAAAAATTAGTGGCGTACGCTCAGTAAAGAACCTAAAACCTCGCAAGAAGTTTACGTGTTCCGCCGTCAACGCTCTTACTACTTCTTTTGTTTTTGCGCTTCTTCCCCAGGCTTCGACTAACGCATGTTTCAAAGCTATGGGTGTGCAAATATTGAAAGCTTTCTAATATTTCAGATATCTGCCATCAAGTAATTAACTAAAGAAGTAACTGATGTAATTATAGTAATTATTCATAAGCACTTCGATTTCTCGTAGAAGTAATGGCCGCCACATCGTGTAAGTTACCTCAATGGTTAGAATTGTGCTATAAGCAGCGGACATCCTTTGTTTTTAATTTGGTGCAGCTAACAGAAACACCTGGTATAAGATTCGATATGTTTCAAATAGTATTACTGAATATTTGAACACACACGATTTTATGTTCTGTCCCATATGTTTCATATGGGTTTATTTGGGTATGTGGACATACGGACTTTTACGTACGATTCATATGTTTAATATGGGATCATTGGTTATGGGACCATACTGGTTTTATTATAGAATCCCAGATGTTTCGTTGGGGATTACTGGATATGAGAGTTAGGCGGCACATGAATTTCTTTCTATAGGTTTAGCATAACCCTCGGCGCTGCCTGATTCTCATATCCTGTGGAAGAGCGCCTACGCCTGGTTGGCGGCATTACTGACCGATGGAAGACCAGGACGGGGCCTGCCAGATATCGTTGAGCTGCCAGAAGAGAACGCCCATGGTGTGGCCGCGGCCGTCCTTGTCGAGGTAGCTGCGCCAACGTCGGAACGACTCGCAACCGGTGCGGACGCCTTCGGCTTGCACAATCTGCACACGTGCATATATGTATATATATATTATATACACGTGTCCCAGCTAACTTGGATCTGGATGTTGAAAAAAACCTATGCGTTCTTCAGAACAGAAATCGCGTGTATGTCGTTAGCGTTTATCGAAATTTACAGCCCCACTTCTTGGTCGTCTTCTTTAAGTACTTAGCCGAGATAAGTTAATTAACTTTTGAAATATAGCTTGAAACGTTCAGGCGGCAATAGGAAAGTTGTCGAGCTCCACAAACGTTGCCCAACCCAGGTACTTCCAACGAGATAGACTAAGCGTGGCCGTTTTTATTTTTTTATTCAGGAAAAACGAAAGCACGCGGAGTTTAAGAAGTACCACGTGACAGCGCGCTCTGTGCGCCTGAGTGCGCCACGATTACAGCGCTCTCATGAGTGATTTGTAAAAAAACATCGCTCGCTTCGCGCCTTTTGTGCTTCCCACGACAGAGCTTCGCGTTGTGTTTGGTTCCGAGATAAACGCCGGTGGGTTCGGGCGGCAGCTGAAATACAGCGTGGCTCCCGTTTCTGCGGCGATAATTGCATTCTCAGGCCAGCAGAATGCATGCGGAGGAAAAATTATATGCTCATGAGTTCAAATTTGGGAGCAAGACCCCAACCAGCAAACACGCATTATAACAAGCTTGATAACGTCGTGTGAATTACGCTGGTTGTCACAAAAGAAAAAAATTGTAAATTGACACGGAAGGTTGCTCTTTAGCTTCCTCTCCATTTCTTGTCGGCAGAGAATTTGTAATTTCATATTACTTACGTACCTCTTCCACGTCGTACAAAAGTTTCACACAGATAGCTCTTTTCGTGGATAACGGTTGCAGAGATTTATTCGCTGTGATGTCTGTCTAAAGAATGTGTTCAAACAAGTCGCCCTCTGCCATAATGCAGTTTTGGCACCTTTTCAGCACGTCCGATGTAGCTTTTATGATGACGCAAGGTGGTATCTCGCCGCAGGCCTCAGCAATCTCTGCCTTTAGCGCTTCTGGTGTAGTTGTAGGTTTGCGGTACACTGGGTCTTTCACGTGTCCCCACAAGAAGAAGTCAAGAGGTGTCAAGTCCGGTAACCTTGCAGGCCATGCCACTGGTCCATGCCGCCCGACCCACTGACACTGACGCTTGAAGGCTTCGTCAAGCCAGGCTCGGGCAAGACTGCTGCTGTGAGCTGGTGCACCGTCATGCTGGTACCAAGTTCGCTTTAAAAACGCAAGAGGAAGATCGCAGCGAAAATCTTCGACTGGGCCTTCCAAGATGTCGGTCACGTACCGCTGAGCAGTGAGCATGTGATCACAAAATATGGGGCCAATTATCCTTCCGTCAAATATACCGCACCACACACTGAATGACCATTGTTACTAGTGTCTGGTCTGCGCCACCCAATGCGGGTTCGTATCGCTCCAGTATAATGCGCATTATGGATGTTGAGAATTTCTGTAGGAGGTTGCCTCATCTGTCCAGAGCACTTTGTCAACAAAATCCGGTATTTCGTCACTGTTCACAAGGATCCAATTTGAGAAATCAAGCCGCCATTGAGTCTCTTTCTTGCAGCTTTTGACGCAGTTGGAGGTGATACGGATACATTTCAGCCTTCCTAAGAACTCTTGACACTGAAGGCTTTGAAATGCCGACCTCCCCGCTCGCATCACGCACGCTGGAATGAGGGTTTGCAGTCATGAAAGCCAAAATGTCTCCTTCAGCCTCTTCACTGAGGGTGTCCTTTCTGTGCCGCGTCTTCTGGAAGCTACCTGTTTCTGTCAGCTTCAAGCAACTCCTCATAATTGTGTTCGCGCTATGTCTTCCCCTACATTGCCAATTTCGGTATGCATGGCAGCTTTCCTCTCGTCGCACCGTGCCGCTCCCAAGGCTAAAACCATGTTCGCCTTCTGCTCGCTTAAGTACGACGTGCTTTAGGCGCTGCAAACAAATTCTTCGAAACGGTTGCGTGGCATGACAGTAATAGACAGTCGCGCTCACATACATCTAGCCGCTGGCACAGCTTGGAAGAGGCGTTGTAACAAATGATGCTCTCTATCGCACAGGTTCCAGATGTACGATGCATGTTTTGTGTGTATTTTTTCTATTCCGCATCGATTTGAACGCTGGAGCTCTCCTCGTCATATTGGAATAAACGGCTGATGACGGCGCGTTCTTCGGCGACAGGCGCTGGCGGCTGCTGACGAAGCGCTTTTTCGGAGCGCCGTCGCCAGCCGCTGCCGGTAATGTCAGAGCCGAGCAAAGGTTGAAGCCCTTTCTCGTAAGCGAAGGGAAGGCGCGACGCTGGTGATGTTTTTACAAATCACTCATGAGAGCGCTGTAATCGCGGCGCATTCGGGCGGACAGAGCGCGTTGTCACGTGATATTTTTTAAACTCAGCGGGCTTTCGTTTTTCCCGAATAAAAACGGCCACGCTGAGTCTATCTCGTTGGAAGTACCTGGGTTGGGCAATGTTTGTGGAGCTCGACAACTTTCCTATTGCCGCCTGAACGTTTCAAGCTATATTTAAAAAGTTAATTAATTTATCTCGGCTAAGTACTCAAAAAAAGACGAGCAAAATATGGTACCGCAAGTTTAGATAAACGCTAACAGCATACATGCGATTTCTGTTCTGATATTTCTGTTCTTATATATATATATATATATATATATATATATATATATATATATATATATATATATATATATAAGAAGAGAACAGGTCAAGGATGACATTCAGTAAGCAACGAAGACGACATTGCGAATCGTTTTCATAGAACGTGGATACGAAAGCTTACGGAGGTTATCGTTGAGAAAGTCTGACAGAAAAGTGACAGCGAATGTTGCACATGCTTACCTTAAGTGCGTGTGTTGTGGAACATGCTGGAAACAATAGCTTAAGCTTGACTACTGGTTTAGCAGTTGAAACAATAAATCAGGTTCACTACTGCTTATTTTGAAGCAAAATACTTGTCCCTGGATTAATTCTCGCTCTAAACGGCAACATATCAATGTGCCTCCGGATGACAATTTACCCTAACGGTCATAGACACTGTCACGTGAATGCACTGATTTGCTTGTTCTTGGTTACATTTCATTTATTTTTCGAAGTTCTCATGCGACAAATTGCACCTGTTTCCGTTGGTACTGTTTGTAGTAATCCTCGATGAGCAGATAAAGAATATGACAAAGAGGAGAACGAAGACATGGAGGACTGCAATCGCAGTTGATGAGCAGGATTAAGGTATTGAAGGCTTTTGCCGTGTGTTAGAACATTCTACTGCTGGTGGCATCCAGTGCGAATGCTTAAAGTATTTATTTATACATCGACATTTTCTAAGTCTACTTCTAGGTACCCTTGAAAACTATCACCAGTTCTCAGCAGAAGTCTCCTAACACTTAAACTAGCAGGAACTTGCAGGAAGTAAAACAATTATTCTTTTCAAAGCAATATCTCATAACTATACTTTAGCTGTCGCAAATAATAGAAAGTCATTCCTGCTGAGGAGGGCTTTTCTGCTCGTTGCTTCTCGGTATTTAAATTACCAATATCTGTCTAGTAAACTGCTTCACAAGCTTCTAGTGATTTCAGCCATATAGGAATGCATGAAAACACTTACTTGGCTCAAATATGACACCATGATGTATCCCTCTTCTGTGCCGTTCATACTTAAATCGCGTATGAATATGTCAAAATGGATCTGAAGCGCTAGAATTAATTCTTCATAACCTGTAGAACAGCAGAAACGCAACAGGACGTTGTAAACGCTTTACTTTTCCACACACCTAGAAATAATGAATGAATGAATGAATGAATGAATGAATGAATGAATGAATGAATGAATGAATGGGTGCATGTATGTATGTATGTATGTATGTATGTATGTATGTATGTATGTATGTATGTATGTATGTATGTATGTATGTATGTATGTATGTATGTATGTATGTATGTATGTATGTATGTTATGAGCGTTTCCTTTGGAACGGAGTGGTGGGTTGCGCCACCAAGCTCTTGTTATTTTATTGGCTAATGTCCTACCTATGTTAGAAACGAAAAGGAAAAAAACACGATGAATTCTTGTAACAAAAGTTTCTCAACCCCTATTGCGAACTTTGTTTTTGTACGCCTCCATTGTTTGTCGTTTCCCTACTTTTCTTCCACCAATCGTTCGATCGCCTGTTACTAATCTCTATTGCGGACATGTTAACTTTCCCCCTGCTCTCACTGAACCCAAGGGCTTCAAGGAGGCCAGTGATTCCTAAATCGACCGCTGGGCAGATATTTCCACATTCTAATCAAACATGCTCCATCATTTCTCTAGCTTTACGGCCAGCAAGCACATGCTTCATCTTCCTTCTTATATCTCGCTTTATAGATGCGTGTTCTAAGGCATCCTGATCTCGCTTCGAAAAGTAATGAGCTTCCCTTTGAGCTATCATAAATGGTTTCTTTCCTGATTTCGCATTTTCTTATTAAGAAGCTTCTCATGGCAGGTTTCTTTTCCATTGCCGCCGCCCATGAGATTATCTCAGCCTCCCTGATCTTCCGCTTGACCTTCTTTGTTGCTGTGTTGCCCACCCTACAGGCCGCATACTTGCTGGTAAGCTTCCTAGTTCTTTTCCTCCACCGTGAATCAATGTTTTTCCTGTACAGATACCTCAACACTCTCCCAGGTCATATACTTTCTTCCATATTCCTCAGTCGTTCTTCATACTCAATTTTACTTCGAGCTTCCCTCACTTCAAAACCAGGCCAGCCCTTATCACCCTGCACAGCTTCACTTGTAGTCTTCCCGTGAGCGCCCAATGCGCGGCGTCCCGCTGACCTTTGGTCGCCATCGAGTCCTGATTATACCCCTGATTTCAAGCAAACAACCTCATTTCCAAATGTAAGTCCTGGAACCCTTACACCTTTCCACATACCCCGGGGCACCTCATACCCATTGTATCTCCATAGCGCTCTATGTTTTATTATGGCCGCATTTCTCTTCCCCCTTTACTCTTATTGTGTTTTTCTTGTGTTTCCATATATTTATTGTCTTCGTTTACCCATATACAAAGGTATTTATATTCTTTTATGCAAGGTATTTCTTGACCCTGTATTGCCGCTCTCTGTTCACTGTTTTCACTGAATACCATAACACCTGATTTTCTAACGATAAATTTCAAACCTAAATTCTCGCTTTCCTGTCCACTGATATTAGCCAGACGTTGCAAATCAATTTGGTTTTTTAGCTAGTAACATAATGTCGTCCGCATAAAATAAACCTGAAAGTTTCTGCTCTACTACTGTATCCGCCAGTTTGTATTAGAGATTAAATAAGATATTACTTTCCTCTAGCGCCCTCTCCATCCTCACCACGTACATCATAAACAGCAGCGGGGATAAAGGGCACCCCTGCCTCCGTTCCTTGTTCATACCAACTTTCTCCTCGCTCCTCATCCCTTTCCATTCAACGCAAACGGTATTTCCTAGGTAAATCTCTCTCAAAAGCTGTAGACAATCGTCGCTTATAAGCCTTCCCTTTCAAGAATACCCCACAGAATGTTGCGGTATAAGTTGTCATAGGCTCCCGTAATGTCTAAAAAGGCCACATATAACGGTCTCCTTTCTGCTCTTGATCTTTTAATACACTGAGTAATAACAAATGAGTTATAACCCAAACGCCCACCTATTCTGAAGCCATTCTGAAGTTCTCCCAAAACGCCATTATTCTCTGCCCATGTTGCTACGCAGTGGCGCCATCTATGGGCAGTCGGAATGCTGACGCACCGAGCGCACCGTCTTGCGCTCCGTCATTTTTCGTGCTCGTGCGGTCTCTTTAGCATAACGTGGCGTCTTCTATGTGGAAAACGGTTCTGTGAGATGTGCTGAAATGGTTTAAGTCGTCATGGCGGGAGTTTCTGCTGGCGTTGAGACGGACGGAGTACGCAGCGTGATGTGTGCGCACGTGTTTGAGCCTACAGTCACACTAGGGTATCGATGGTGTATTTCTGAAAATTCCATTCACTAATGGGATCTCATTGCAGTATTCTCCGTTAGTTCTAAGCTGCGATTTAGGAGCAATGAAACATACGCGACGATTGTAACAGCGTGGGTACCGTTCTGCTACGATAGAAATTGTGCTGTTATACTCTGACAAGCGTTCAAAGTGTTAGCTCCAGATTACATTGGGTGACTACTTCATTCGGGTTCGGTAGACGAAGTTTCCACCCATGAATGGAATGAAATAGTTTTAGTTAGTAATAACAGCATATCTTACAGTGTGAATTATACTTGTCCAGGAAAGCGACCTTTTACGAACTACGCGAGCGTCCTAAGCAGTGGTAAATGCTGGATTACAGATATCTTTGTTCTATATAGCGCATTGTCCAAACATGTGGCATCAACGTTTATAGATCTATAAACGATGTGCGGCGTGACCTATGCGAGGTCGTATTGCGGCGATAGTCCCTTTTCTCCCTCCCTCCCTCCCTCCCCCTATATCTCTCTCTCTCTCTCTCTCTCTCTCTTTTCAGGAATATGATAACCGATGTTTTTTTTTTTTTTTCGGTTGTGTTCGTCCCGTTCTCTACAACGCACTCACCCGTATTATGGAAATTTTGCCCTCAAAAAGCCATCGCATTCTTTTTATGCAATCCCTCTCGGATATTACGGCTTTACAGCGCAAAAAAAGGCAATGCCGAAGCAGATATATAGCTTATATATGTACACTCTAAGAAGAGATTACACCCTTTGGCGTGTCCCTTCTGCCACACAACGATAATCGTCATCTGCCTTGATGCGTTTCCTTTCGTTATCGCTGCGAGCCCGGAACTTTCCGGTAACGAACGGCACGCGCGTTATCAGCATAGAACAGTTTACACCCTTTGGAGTGCCCCTTCTGATAACGCGCGTGCCGTTCGTTACCGGAAAGTTCCGGGCTCGCAGCGATAACGAAAGGAAACGCATCAAGGCAGATGACGATTATCGTTGTGTGGCAGAAGGGGCACGCCAAAGGGTGTAATCTCTTCTTAGAGTGTACCATGCTGGTTCCCCAACCGCAGTGATCGCTATATTGAGCAGCGCCATCGGCTTCATGCAGAAGGCTAGCGCAGACATATAGTGATTTCAAGACTATTAGACTTGAAATGCGTGAGAACGATATCGGTGTATCACAAATATTTGATAGCGCCTGCCGCTTAGATGCTTCGTGGTTGCCTTAGGTTGGCCGTATACACGAGCGTGCGCTCTTATATTTTAGTCCCTACGCAAAGCGATCACATAGTGACCAGATCTACCATTTCATGCTGGCAATACAAAGATGCCGTTTCTCTTTAATTAAAACCGAAGTACCTAAAATAGTTCACAACATATGTACACACTGCGGCTGATAATACGCGTCCCAAGCTTGCGCCCCCAAGAGATATTTCCGCGTACTGTAGTTACCGATGCACCGAAAGGCTACAGATTGGTTCCCTGCGACCTTGTACGAACGGGCATTGCGTAAATTTCACAAAGTGCTAGCTAAAACGACTCGAAATCGTTCCGCAGCGCGCGGCAGCAATACTTCCGAGCAGCGCCATACCGGATCGAGCAAGCCAGAGAGGGGTAAACGCTCGCCGCGCGGCCTTTCCTCCTCGCCCGATGAAAAGGTCTATAATGTTCAAAATAGATAGCTAGTATAGATTGTGCGCACGTGACGCCTCGGACGCAGCCTCTCGCCATGATGGCTCTCCAATATGGCTTTTAGGGTGGCGTCAATGTATCAAATTCACTGCCGCGAGTAACCTGCTTCCGTGCACGGAGAAAGGAAAGCTCATAGGAGAGGTCCCTGTCCAACTGCCGTTGTTGAGAGCCGCGAGGAATGTCAACGGACGCAGATTCTCACCGTCCTGGTTCACCAACATGGCGCCTAAGATGACGTCAGGGTAAGCCATTTATAGGGCTGCAATTGGGCCCACTTGGTTGTTAATTGTTTTTGATCACGCGCTGTTACGCATAGAGACAACTTTGAAACTGCACGGAAACACACCACAGAGACAGCGAAATCACCCATCGGACATGTAATGTCTACGTATACATGTATACATATATCTTGTGGCATGATTTCAATAAGTTGTGAGAGCGCGATATTTTGTCGTCATTCTGCACCTGCGAAGTGGATAGCAGTTAGACATATACCTCCAAAGTGACGGCTGGTTTGGTGCTGTGCGTCGTATGTGTTTCCGGCTAGTTTTTAGGTTGTCACCGTGCTATACGGCGAGTAATCGAAAACAATATTTGGTCGGCCTTAACGTGCACCTAAAGCACGGTACACGAGTGATTTTTTTATTCTGTTTTTATATGAATACAGCCGCCGCATTCGGGAATCGAAACGAAATATCCTGCTAAGCAGCAGAACGAGATGAGACACTGTGGCGGGTAGTCAAAGCGACTATATTCGCCCAGGCGGTGCTCCCGCGTTCGATCCCCGGATCGGGTCAGACATTTTCAAAACTGACGCCTTTTAATGGAAAACGTTCTTTGCTTCATTGTTGGCACGTTGCGATAAGTAGGTTCCCCGTCTCGCCTCCCTCTAATAAATAAATAATAATGCGTGACCGATGCTGGAATTGAACCTCTGCCGGCGATCACGGCAGCCCGATGCTCTAATCATTAGGACATTTCTTTTTAATTATCGAACCATTAGGCCCCGATCGTATGCGTACTCCTCGCGATCCAAAGCCAGCCAGCTCTTTGAAGCCCTCTGCGCGTAAGCCAGGTGTCACTTTCTCGCCTTCTGTCCTCTCGACAGATCGCGCTTTGCGGCGCCGTGTCAGACTACACTATCTCCTGGACCGGGCCTACTTTTCCCACCGTTTTTTCTTTTTTTTTTTTTTTGTAGCAGCTTACGCTACGTAGAAACTGTGTGACGCACTGCCAACTTCATAAACGTCCAAATAAAAGATGTTTTAACATTTCTTAGCTAGAGTATACAAATGTCATCACCGTTATAACAAACACCACAGGACGCCGTCATATACGCACGCACGATTGCACTACACCTAGTTGTTGATCACGTCCCAATCCATGTTTCTCTCGCTTACGCTCATCGACTACCCATTTAGAACCGAATAATCGTTATGTCGTAAGCTCGCGTCGAATGGCCAGTGTAGTTATCATGCCTTTGCCGCCATATGAACGTCTTCGACGTGGTTGTCGTCATGCTCCTGTCGTCACACACACGCTCGCTGACGACCCACACGCACAACTACTCGAATTACATAAGCACGTTGGTTCACTTGGTGACGGTTTGCGGAACGCCAAAGAAGGCTGGATAGCCAGGTACCTGCAATGTGCTTCGCATAACATCGATTTCCACAGTGCGTGGGATCTTTAAAAAAAATTTAGGTGAAGCTTTCTGAACCTATTCATACATATTGTAATTACCTATCTAACCAGTGTCGGCTGCGCAGATGCATACTGACGTCAACACACCGCGCTCACACAACTCGTC
The DNA here is from genome assembly GCF_023375885.2 of Dermacentor andersoni. NCBI lineage: Eukaryota > Metazoa > Arthropoda > Arachnida > Ixodida > Ixodidae > Dermacentor > Dermacentor andersoni. The sequence continues at coordinate 130,531,747 of NC_092818.1, forward strand.
AAAATTGTGCCACTATTGTAGCGTATTGTAGCGAAGAATACTAGGTCACGCGGTTTATTGAGCACTCAGAAACGAGACCGTTTCAGTCGAGCGTCAGACACCGAGAGCGCGAGCCCCTCTTGGCGACTGGCGCGTCCATAGGGCGCGCCAGTCTTCTTCGCTACAATATATATATATATATATATATATATATATATATATATATATATTATGTATATAGAAATCCGACGCCCTGATTACGGACACATGCTTAAAAATGCAAAATAAAACACCCTTACAAATTTCCCGCCGCTTGGCGCCTTAGGCGCGTCGCATAGCGTTAGGCGCTTCGCATAACAATTAAAAACGCTGGCAGATCCGACGCCCTGTGGGCCTCGATGTTATGCGAAACAGTGTGCGGACAGCCTGCCAAGTTAACGAAACGACCATGAGAGCACCAAGACGTAGGCGGCTGTTCCATGACCTACATGACACGCATGTCATGATATTCATAACATGACCTATTATTTATGGTCATACACTCTTGTCATACTATGCCATTTGTTGTACATACCAAGTTAACGAAATGACCATGAGAGCACCAAGACGTAGGCGGCTGTTCCATGAACTACATGATACGCGTGTCATGATATTCATGTCATGACCCATCATTTATGTTCCTCATACAACCTTGTCATACTATGCCATTTGTGGTACATAGTTAACGAAACGACCGTGAGAGCACCAAGACTTAGGCGGCTGTTTCATGACCTACGTGACACGCATGTCATGATATTCATGTCAAGACCTATCATATATGTTCGTCATACAACCTTGTCATACTATGCCATTCGTGGTACATACCAAGTTAACAGCCTCACAAAAGCTCCGCGTACACTGATCCCCAAAGCGCTTGTGATCTGCGTTTTCTCCTTAGAAACCCTTGTGTGCTTCCTGTGCAGCTTAGTGCTTCGCTCTTGGGGAAGTAAATAATTGCCTACATTAATCCACTTCCACTTTCAGGGTCAGTTGGCTATTCTTTTTTTTTTTTTTCAGCCTAGGCAAGCATTGCGTGCACTAAGTGCACACAATCGACATTGGCGTTACGTTGTCTAAGCCTGCTTTCTTTTGATAGCATTTTAGCAAGGCGCCTGTAACCTATCTATAGCATTAATTCGTTTCGTAGACCGCAGCGCTTTGAAACATTGCTGTAAGAAAAGGCGGTAGTACCTCCGTTGTGACGCTGTCTAGCGTTGATGAACGGCGAGAATGGGAATACGAGCGTCGAGTCCGGCGACACTCTCTGCATGGTCTCAGCAGACGGGTATGACGGCAGACCAAACTCGCTCACGAATCGGGGAATGGGGTACACCGACGGATCCCAGCCATTTTGCCAGTATTCGTAGAAGTGCACTTTACCGGAAAGAGAGAGAGAGAAAGAGAACTTGTAATGAAAAGAAACAGCAAGGGCACGTACAGGACGCAACTTTTAGCACTCACTCACTCACTCACTCACTCACTCACTCACTCACTCACTCTCTCTCTCTCTCTCTCTCTCACTCTGCTCACTACTTCAAAGTATAAGAACCAATGTACTAAGCACATCGGCAAATCCTTGTGCGACCAAACGCGCGAGCGAAATGCAAGGACAGTGTAATACCTTTCCAACCAATTTGTCTATATTACTCTGCTCTTTCCAGTCAAACGAAAAATTGATTTTATTCCGCGCTTGCAGCGCATATGCTGCATGGTAACTTAAGCATAAAAGCTATATCGGTATCTTGATGCTGTTTATAATCAAGACATTATACCACATAAGTAGCACAATGCCTTCATTTGAGTGGAATGTTGGCTTATGGTTATGCTGCAGGGGTATCTTGTCAGGATTTAAAACACCACTGTTATAACTTTTAGCTTCTTTCTTCACAAATATTTACCCCGAAACACACTACGTTAAGTAACTCCAAGCGGGTAGATCCACATCGTGGAGAAAGTGGAGAAGGGCCACATGAACCTAATCGTCCGTGAGGAAACGCTCGTGCCACTTAGTGTATTCAGTCTATCCGCACCCTGTGAAAACGTCAAGTGGAACAGCGGTTGCTTATCGTTAATTTCGACCTCACGCTGTCAGTTGCAATCTTTGTGGTTAGAGCAGAGAAGCTAGCATCAGCCAATATTTCTTTGCAGAAAGCCTCAAAACGGAGGCTTTAGTTATCAGGCGCATTTTATTAGGCGACGCAGGTTACGCTTGGCAAAAAAAAATGGTAGGGATGATATTGATAGATCTGGGGTCGTTAAATGTAATGATTGAGGCTTTAGAGGGTTACTCTAATGTATTTACGACTATTCTTTGTTTTCTCTTCGTTAATTGAAGGTCATTAAGCCCTAGAACGAGTAACAAGCCTCAGAGCGCCTAAAATAACTTAATATAAGAACTTCGCTACAGCCGGTATCGGATTCGTCTCTAAAGTGGATAATGTGTTATGGCGTCATGACGTATGACGTGACTTATGAGGTAACGTGGAAGCAGCTAGGACATTGCGACGTTTTGAGACTCGATCCGGCTCGCTCGCTCGCCTAATGTGCTGCTACTCGTTGTATCTATGTAGCAGCATAGCGCACGACCGTGCGAGTCGCAGCGCCAAAGCGTCGCAAAAAACTGCTCCCACGTGACTACGTACTGCGTCGTGACGTCAGAACACAGTACAAACGAAGCAGAAACTGGATACGGAAAAGCGATAGCAAATTAAAATATTTAGGATGCCCTGAAGCTTGACAGTATTTCTTCTGGGGTTTAGAGGTGCCGGACTTTCATTTATTTATTTATTTATTTATTTATTTATTTATTTATTTATTTATTTATTTATTTTATTTATTTTATTTATTTTATTTATTTTATTTATTTTTATTTGAAAATACTGCCAGCAGCTTTTTGGCAGTGAAAGTAGGAGTAGTACATAGAAAATAAGAAGGGGTACTGTACAAGCAAAGAAAATGTCGAAATGAAATTCGAACACAGCAACCTCACACACAGTGCAACACAGATCATACAGACCATAAGCAAAAAAGACTCAAAATGAAGGAGAGATGGGCAGTACGCTAGGATTCAATACACGTAGTAAAACTTGATTGGCTCAAACAGGCTAGGTGACTATATGTCGCCGCCCCATTCGGAAAGGGGCGCCAGTAGAAATCATCACTGCCATGATCGTCGTCGTCGTTATCTGAAAGATCAGTGCGAAAGCTAGGAGAGGAAAGGACGAACCCAAAACAATAAACTATGTAATATAAATAAAAGCGAGTGCACTGCTGTTCTAAGCGAAAACTGTGTCTGAGAACATGGTGTTGTAGGAAAAGCAGTTTGCGAATCAAGACTATTTAAGTGCACACTCGAATAAAAAGCTCGCACCTTTGAAGCTTACCTTCTCCCCATAATATAATCGCGTCGACCTTGCATGCATTTCCTTTCTTCCTTTATTTTCTTTAACAAGGTATAACACTCCATGGACGGTGTTTCACAGCTTGGAGTGAACGCTCGAACTCGGTTATAAGGAACAGACTTATGTGCCAAAACATATTTTGATATATCAAACAGCTCGATGCACTTAAACTCGCCTATAACAAACTAAAGCGATCTTTTCTGACGCGTTAATTTACATGCGGGCCCGTTATCATCAGCGAAGAAATAAAGGAAGGAACCCATATATTGAAAACAAAACTACGCGCATTATGCAGTAATTTCTGACGCGTCAGCGAATAATAAACCGAAACTGATGTTCCTAAGCATGATAATAAAGGCAATAAAATTAACTCCCGTTCCCGGCGTGCAATCGGCTTTATGGCGCTGGCAGTGGACGCGCCGAGTTCCTTATATCCGAGGCCAAGTTCGGCATGAAGGGGTTATTTTAACTGAGCATCGGTCAGCAAGTTTACGTGTTCGATATAGAGAATAATTCGCTTTGTCCGGGTTTGTTATATCTGAGTTCACAGTGTAACAAAAAAACTGTTGGTAGTGCCGGATCAGAGGCCCCTTTTAGGGCGGGGTAGCATAATAACAAACTTTTGGTCGAGATAAAATTGCAAACACGCGGAAATACACTCACATGCGGACACACACACACATGAACGAGGAAGTGCGTGTGTACGGTGCTTGCAGGCGCAACATGCAACACGCGATAATAAGGAGGGCCACGACAGAAGAAGGGCGAAGAACAAATACCGTAATATCCCCCGCTCACCATCGCCACGTGTTTCGCTGTTCGGCGAGCCTTGCGCCCAAATGTCTTTTACGTTCGGGTGCAACTGTCCCGGGTCTGAAATGTTCAGCAAGAAAGGGGTGCCGTCCCTGCCGTTGCTTGGAGACGAAGAGAGGAACGGACGGGACCTTTCCTCTCGGTCGATAACTGCCTTAACGGTGTACACGAACAGTTTCCGATAGTCGTCCAATAAGGAGATCATAGCTCCCCTGTTAAAGGACAAGGAAAGAAGCAAAAGTAAAAAAAAAATAAGAAAGCACTCGTTGGAAATTCAGCGGTACCTAAATGCAGGAGTCATCATCTTGGCGAGTCCCAGAACGGCAACACGTCTGGTTTGCTAAACATTCGCAGACTTCATTCCGATTCCGCAGCATCGGAACGCCTTAAGTCATTTCAAAAGCAGAGAACGTATCTGCTCTCAAGTTATCCCCTTTCAATGCTGATAACATTGTCAGACCACTTTTCTTTGAGCATATCTAACCTCTGTAAGCGTTTTCGCGAGCCGTTCCCGAAAATAATGGTGTCTAAAAATGAGGTTCGATCCCGAAGGCTGTGTGGTTTAATGTCCTTTAAAATTTTTCCTGTGCTGGGCGTCACACTGGTTCTTCAAGCACAGCAGCCCGACACTCTAGCGCGCGACGCCACTAATACTTGCTATGAGGAAGAGATTAATACTCAGTGTTCACGCACACCGACGCGCCACGCATTTCAGAGGCCACGCCCGGACTTTGCGGGCGCGCCGCTTGATGGCGCAGCGTGTAGAGAGAGAAACGTGAGAGAGGAACCGTGCTGCAGTACACGCTTCGTGCCATGGTGCGTTTCATGCAATGGCTATTCGCATACTTGGATAGTCATCGTAGATGAGTTCCGCCTGAATTTTAGCATTGTACGCTCGAATGAACAGCACTCACAAATGTATCAGCGAAAATAAATGCTGCCATCGTGAGCGCTGCAGTCGCGTGGTGCCACACGTGAATATTTTGATGTTTTCGGCCACAACGTCGATCATAGCCCTTTGATAAATTCTCTTGCGTGTTCGACGGCGGGGGCTCTATTCTCGGCACACATGGCGGCTGCACGGCCTCCATTATACTTCATGTTGGCGATCTGATTAACCGTCGAAAGGTCACATCCTTTGTTTTAGTTTGTGCCTGGAAGCAGAAGCTTTGCAAAACGCGTCTCTTCGCTTTCATCAAGATGACGGAACATGAAGGAAGCGGTAGGCTTTCTTGAAAGAAACTTTCTTTTTCTGGACCTTGACAGCTACTTTGTGATTTTAGCAGAAACCCTCCAATGTATTTGCAATTTTACGAATGCGTGGTAATGTTCCGAAATAGTCACCATGCCAGCTCGTTCATTGGCTGAAGAGATATCACACGAGTAACGTCACAGGAAGGGCTGTTTTGTAAACGCCAATTTGACGTTGCCTGACGTTGCGCTGAGCCGCCATTGCGGAGATTTTCCATAATGTATGTGGTGCGACGCACAACACGGTAATGAGCGGCCATATGCGATTACGGCAGAGAGGCAGGCGTTCAACCACATTTTCGCCATCGTTTGTAGTCATTAATTTTTTTTTCATGATTCATGTTCATAGCATTTGTATAGCTCTGGGGCGCTGTTGGCATTTGTACTCGAGGCCATCATTTTTTGGAATAATACCGGTTGTACATTATGAACCTTTTGCAATGTTTCGCACTGTTCCCTTGCTGCGTTCGTATTATAATTCAAAATTAATGCACTCTCCACATCATCAGAGGCTACAACAACGGCAGCTTTCTAATTTATGAAAAAAAAATGCACGCATAGCGGCACCTTGGAATTTCTGGACATTGTAAACTTCCTCCATATTGCCAAATTTTGTAATGGCGGCATTTTGAGCCATTCAAAGGGAACGTAGCAGCTCTCTAAGTCAATCAGAGCTGACAAGATGGCAAATTGGACAATACGGCCGTATTTGTAAATGTCCAGAATAGCACCCCTGCTTAGTCGACACGCGACGGAGTCAAGTGGTTTCGGTATCACTCACCATACCTCACTGACGAAATCATTTTCACTCTCGTTGCTGCCAGCCCATACGATCAGAGACGGATGGTGCTGAAGACGACGAACCTACGTAGATGGACAACTTTGTTTATTGCCGATTATACGTCGCCCGATATTACTAATAAATGCTACAAAGAAACATAAAGTCGATAAACACGCGTTGCACGTCTTTGCAACAGCAAAAAAAAAAAAAAAAGCGCGTCCTGACGTTTATTGTCCGTGTTGTTCTGCAGGCTCTCGCAAGAGCACAAAAACAACTTTTTATTCATTCCTAGTCAGGCGGCAGGCGCAAACCAAGAAAAGCCCGGTGCCTTCAAGCTATATTTCTGTTTCCCAAAACACAACTGGCAAGTTGCAAATCCAAGCTGAATAAACTGCCATTTTTACCGCAAACGCAGGCCTGCTACACGCAGGAAAAGCGGCTGAAAATTAAATCCTGGCAGCGAAGTCTTTAAACCCCTAAAGCACGCTTCCTGCGGTATCACATGTTGTGGGAGATAATCACTGCGGCTAGACAACTTCTCGTTAGCAAAAAAAAAAAAAAAATGCACTGACGATTACGATACTCCCTAATTCGAAATCTGAGCGCAGCTCTATACGTGTTTTCAGTTTGCGACATATTGAGGCGTCGCACTGATCACCACACCGACTGGCATTGCCGCGACGAGCGGCGCTATATATACCGGCCATACAGTTGCCGCTTCCCGGCAACATCAGCTTATGCAACCGTATTCTTTACCGAGAAAAGCATGCGGCGAAAGCTATGCGCGAAAGCGAGCCTTCTGGTGCTTCTATTTTTTTCCCCCGCTCGGCTGGCGCCGCCGCTGCCGCGGATGCATTACGGATGGATGGATGTTATGAGTGTCCCCTTCGGAACGGGGCGGTGGGTTGCGCCACCAAGCTCTTGCTATTGTACTGCCTAATGCCCTACCTAGGTTTAAAAAGGAAAAGAAAAAGAAACCACGATGAATTCCCATAACCAAATTTTTTTATCCCCTATTGTGAACTTTGTTTTTGTACGTCTCCGTTTCTTGCTGTTTCCCTACTTTTCTTCCATCAATCTTCCGATCGCCTCTTACTAATCTTTATTGCGGACATGTTCACTTTCCCCCTGCTCTCGCTGAACCCAAGGGCTTCGAGGAGACCAGTGGTGCCTAAATCAACCACTGGGCAGATATCTTCCCTTTCTAATAAAACATGCTCCATAGTTTCCCTAGCTTTGCCGCAGTGAGCACATGCTTCTTCTTCCTTCTTGTATCTCGCTTTATAGGTGTGTGTTTTAAGGCATCCTGATCTCGCTTCGAAAATTAATGAGCTCCCCTTTGAGTTATCATAAATTGTTTCTTTCCTGATTTCGTTTCTTCCTCTTAAGCAGTTCCTCATGGCAGGTTTATTTTCCATTGCCGCCACCCAGGAGATTATTTCAGCCTCTCTGACTTTCCACTTGACGTTCTTTGTTGCGGTGTTGCCCACCCTACAGGCCGCATATTTGCTGGTAAGCTTCCTAGTTCTTTTCCTCCACCGTGAATCAATGTTTTTTTCTGTAAAAATGCCTCAACAGTCTCCCAGCCCATTTACTTCCTTCCATATTCCTGTCGTTCTTCATAATACATTTTACTGTGAGCTTCCCGGATGCGCGGACGTGAGGGCCACCTGTTGGTGCTTCAAGGTGGCTTCCCCCCCCCGCTTTCCTCCTCGCACTCTCTTCGCTATCGCCGTATTTACCCCGATATCCCCCGCTGCACTCCAAGGTCACTCTTTCATCCTTCGTTGTGCTCGTTGGCTCGGTTACGCCGAGGCCGAGGGACGCCGAGGCACCGCGACGCCCAAACCAATGGGCGCCTTAGAGGTGTGCTCTAATACTACAGCGCCATCTGGTGGTCTCGTGCGGCACTCTGCTTTTCTCCTCACCCTTTCGCCATACTCTTCTCCTCCGCTTACCTCCTCGCGCTTTCTTCGCGGTCTTTTATCCCCCGCTGCACTCCCCCCTTCGCTCTTTCATCGTTCGCTGTGCTTGTTCACTCGGTTACGCCGAGGGAGGACTAGGCACGTCGAAGCTCAACGCAGGTACGGGCGCCTAAGAGCTGTGCTCTAAAAAAACAAGAATATTAAGTAAAATTAGGCTTTGTAACGTCTCTTCTGCGTCTCAATATCTTTTTTTCTGCTGAAACCTGTACCCTCTGTCATATATCCTGCGCCATCAGGCACTCATATGTCAGCATGTCGTGATCATGCGGTGATAGTAAATCAGAAAGCAAATGCCAACCTCCAACTGAAGGTTGTATAACCGCCTTTAAGACAAGCAAACAAAGAGAGTTAGAAAAGAAATATCTGATTTCACCCAGATGTACTGTTTTCGTTTTAAGTCCGCTTTAGTATATATAGTATATACTTTAGTATATACGACATATCGTTCCATGTAAGGTATTGCCCTGGTAAATGAAATGCACGTAAAGAACTTGGTTAGATTAAAACAAAATTGCTTATTTATGCGAAGCATTATACAGACAGCTCTCAGCAAGATCACGCAAGGTCATTTTCGATTTTTGTTTCACCTTGAAAAATCAATTGCCTGCTTGCGTTAAATAATGCTACAATCTAGACTAGACCTACTATTGTCTCCGTTATGCGAAAATTATGAGGACATATTCAGCACTTATCTAATGAAATTTTAGAGAAGGCTCAATTTCATGGTTTTTCTGATCGAGTGCGAAGTGATAAGCAAACTTGGGACTTTGAAAATAGCCAACCTCTATTATCTACGCAGTAAGTGTCTATTTAAGGTGGGTCACGTGACCATACAATAATTCGGGAGTCCTGCGTCCTCTGGGCACGAAGGCCACATCACGCGCAACGAAGTCCGACTCTTCGCCCCCTTCACGCGCTAGAGGCGCAGCTACCGCGCAATTCGCGCCCAACTCGGCGTGGAGGCATACACTCATTGGCGCAATTATCGGACACCGAGCGCCGCTTGCCACTCTCCTGCAGCTTCTCTCGGTCTGCAAACATGCTTCGACCAAAGAAGGAGAGCGTTGCTACTACGTCATGCGCCACAAAAGACAGGGATAGGCAGCGCTACAACAATCTAACGGAATAAGAGAAGCAAGAAAGTTTAGCTCGAAAACGCACAAATAAGGAGCCACATATAATGTTTCGCCACTATAATTAGCGCACCACGACAATTTCCCTGAAGGGAATTTCGGCCGTATTTTTCTTAAACTTACGAGTGGTTACGTTTTGCAAAGATAAATGGTAAAGTGTTTCAAGCAACGAAACACATGCCGTTTTCTGCTACAATCGCACATTTTTCGTCATTTTTTATTTTTGTGCGGCGTCAATAAGCATTATATCAATCGAGAATTTGACAATTGAGTTGCCAAGCTATGCCGATTCCTCTTTAAATAATTTTAGCCTGTTTTGATGGCGTCGAAGGCCTAGCTGTCGACAATGTTACCTTTACGATTCTCGTTTCAACGAGTGCAGAAGGATCATGCCTGTGATGATGATGGTGAGGATGGTGATGATAAGGCGCAAAGGCCAAGCCAGTGAAATATTAGCTATCCTGGGAGGGAGCCACGGCTATGAAAATATTACCAATTTATTCAGTCGGATGTGATTCGAATGGCCGCTCTCTTTCCACAAGCAACACAGCCAAATGCCATACAACTGCATGCGAAAGCTTGGCGCTTTTTCTTGATGACATCGGGCTCACCCGGCGCCTCATATTCTACAAGACGTGACCGCGGCCACTGCATGTCATAGTCTTGCCAGCGGCAGCCTATCCCTTCCTTTGTTTCTTTCACATCCTGGCGTTCTCGAACACGCGTCCTTGAATCCTCTCATATTATTTACAGTGACCGCTAGTGCGCCGCTATGAGCGCCATCTAGCGTTAGAAGGTAGCACAAGCACGTGACAAAGAAGTGGGTCGCTTCAGTCAAGCTGCGCGGCGCCCCTAACCGTGAAACGAAGTCCGCTTGGCTTTATCGTGAGGCGCATTTAATTCGTGTTTCTAAGAGATCATTCAAACCTTATTTCAACAATATACAACCATTACGAGGAACCACTCTGAAGTACTGGCTTTCATGGTCTTCCGTGTTCTCAATACTAAGGCGGCACTTGACCAAAGCGCGTCTACTGAACTTGCAATTTTCGAGATTTCGTATGTTGTTTGCGATGTAGCAGGCGACTAATTTCTGAAGTCCGACAAATTTCTAAAGTCCACAATATCCGTAACAGGTTTTAAAGCAGCAAACCCTTCAAAGTCGTTCTGAAGGCGCACTTACCTGTTGCTTCACTTCAAAGGCAACACTGCGAAGAAAGGCTTTATCTGCAGGATAGAGGCTGACAGAGAACATCAGGTCCTGCCAGACCAGAATCCCAAGTTCATCCGCCAGGGAATAGAAGTAGTCTCTCTCGTAAATGCCGCCGCCCCACACACGAATCATGTTCATGTTGGCATCCTGCGCACATGCACAGACGCCCTTTTCTTTTACTACGTCATTTCCTTGCGTCTCTGAACAGCTATGCATGAATGTCACACAAAGCCAATTACCGACACAAAGCCGAATATTCAAGTTGTGACAAGAGCTTTGTCGTTGTAGTAGTCTCGGAAAATGTCATTAGATAAAAGATTGTAATTCTTTTATATCTCTTACGTAGATTAAAAAAATTTAGTTGCACTGTCAGAAGAACAGTGAGTCAAGGAATGAGAAAGACAACAATATAAGTTCGAAGACGTAAAAAGGAACACGTGGACAAACATATTGGACAATAGTTTAGCGCTCGTTTCCTACTTAAACTGCGACGGCTGACTGTGCCCAAAGCAAAAAGTGCCTCTACTAGTTTTGCGCATCAAAAACACTTGTGCACTTATGCTGTAGCTTGTACCATACGCCCGTTTTACTTAAACTAATGTGTACAGTATTCAATCGCCAGTGGTAGGTACCTCTATTGTAGAGCACAGCTCTTTGGCGCCCGTTCCTAAATTGAGCGTCGTCGTCCCTTGGCGTAACCGCGCGAACGCTCTCGTGCCACTGCTCGCGCGTACGTCGTCGTCGTATTCCACATGTAGGTGGCTCCGATGGCACACATCATGCCAGCGTTCCCGTACAGCCCCTCCCTCTGCGAAGGCGCTGACGGCACTGGCCCACTGCCAGTCGGTGTGGGGATTTTGGTCTCGAATTATTCGCCTCAATATATCGCGAAATGAACACACTTACGCAGATGCGCTCAAATTTTGCATTAGAGAATATCGTAATCGTTGGACGTACTTTGGTAACTAGGTTAAAATTTAGAAATTTTTACATTTCACACAGAGGTAGGTCAAACAAGTAAATTCCGCCTTTTCAAGCGCTCTTTTTGAAACAGCATATGTACAACAGGCTTCTTTCTTTCTTATCTGAGAAAATTCAAAAGTGGATAAATTGCATGTAAATACCGGTTATTAACTTCACAGAAGACTGCTCATAATGTAATTTTCAAATCAAGATAATTTCTTCATTTTTTCCACCTTTCTGTTGCGCTGTGTGAGGTACTTTTCCATTAAACTCCTCAAGCTTTTCAAGAACTGCTAAGTTTTTTTTATTCAACATGGACACGGGAGTGAGGATGCTGTAAGGAGTTCTGTGAGCATCTGTGCAGGATGAACGCACCTTGGCGGATTGCAGCAGCTCTCTGACGTACTCTTCCCTAACCCTTTCCAGAAAGATGTCCGCTGGAATCCAGTTGCTCCCTTTGGCGAATATTGGCACACCGTTGATAATAAAGTAGAACTCCGCGCCGCTATCGTCTTCAGCATGGAAGCATGCATTAGAAAAAGATTAGATAGATAGATAGATAGATAGATAGATAGATAGATAGATAGATAGATAGATAGATAGATAGATAGATAGATAGATAGATAGATAGATAGATAGATAGATAGATAGATAGATAGATAGATAGATAGATAGATAGATAGATAGATAGATAGATAGATAGATAAAAAAAAAATTATGGGGTTTTACGTGCCAAAACCACTTTCTGATTATGAGGCACGCCGTAGCGGGGGACTCCGGTAATTTCGACTACCTGGGGTTCTTTAACGTGCACCTAAATCTAAGTACACGGGTGTTTTCGCATTTCGCCCCCATCAAAATGCGGCCGCCGTGGCCGGGATTCGATCCCGCGACCTCGTGCTCAGCAGCCCTACACCATAGCCACTGAGCAACCACGGCGGGTGATAGATAGATAGATTAGGTGTTATGAATCAATGATCTGACTCGAAATGTTGACATCCTGTAGCGCGTTAACATTAGGGTGTATAAAATGAAAAAAGAAATAAGTCCATGTGTGAAGTAGATTTGTAAAAGTTCTGTAATACTTAAAAGTGATCGCCACGCACGCACGCACGCACGCACGCACGCGCACACACACACACACACACACACACACACACACACACACACACACACACACACACACACACACACACACACACACACACACACACACACACACACACACACACACACACACACACACACACACACACACACACACACACACACACACACACACACACACACACACACACACACACACACACACACACACACACACACACACACACACACACACACACACACACACACACACACACACACACACACACACGCACACGCACACGCACACGCACACACACACGTACACGCACACGCACACGCACACGCACACGCACACGCACACGCACACGCACACGCACACGCACACACACACGCACACGCACACGCACACGCACACACACACACACACATACACACACACACAAGGTTCAAGTGGCGCTGGTCATTTAGCCGACCACATTCGCCGTTGCTCGCACAAGCCAGCATGCAAGGCGTTTTTCGCACGAACACGTGTGTTGCGCAAATATAGTAATCAGAAAAACCGGGAAATTTTTGAAGCATTTTGTATCTCGAATGAAAACGCTTAATGTGTCAGTGCTCGTTCTGTTGTACTCGGGAAAAAAGAACTTGATTGTCTCAGCGCAAACGGGTGTGTCCAATCAGCTAGGTAGGGCGGGAGATGAGCTAGTTTGTACTGAGTGATGTAAAAAAAGAGGGGCAGAAAAGAGAGGGAAAGGTTTTTTCACCTTTTTTTCACTTCTTGCTTTTATTTCTTGCTTCTTTTGGTTTGACACTTCTGATGACTGTTGCCTGGACCCAGGAAATATTTTTGGGTAGTCCTGCGCACTTGCAGCCCCCCTCCCCTCCCCCTGTGTACATAAAGGCCTGTTTTCCATGAATAAAATTCAGTTGAAACCGGCGTTCGTGTTGTCTTTCTCTTCTCATCCGTGTTCAATTGTGCGCTGGAACAATGTTTCATAAAACTTCGTGCTTGGCACGGTTGTACGCGTACGTTACAAAAGGTAAGTCGCCGTCCCAATTTTTATGGTCAGCAGCGACATACATTTATAACATGTTGGTAAGGGTTCGATTCGTCCGCTCCGTGAGGCCATTGGTTTGCGGGTGGTAAGTAGTGGAATGACCATATGCAGAACCACAAAGCCGTAAAAGTTCTTCAACGACATCGGCGGTGAATTGCCGTCCACAGCCACTGATGACAACCCGGGGAGCGCCGTGACAGAGTATGACGTGATACAACAAAAATGAAGAGACATCTGCTGCAGTGGCAGATGGAAGGGCAGATGTAGCGAGTAAGGTAATCTATACGCATACTAAAATCCAGCGGTAGCTATCTGACGTCTTTGGGAGCGGGCCGAGCAAGTCGATGCCGACTTTTTTCAAAGGTACAACGTCGGTGGCCTAACTGGTTGCGAATAGCCTGCTGGAGGCGTCGTCGTTTGCTTGTGGCTCTGGCAAACAGTACAGCTGGCGACATACTGTTTCGTTGTTTTCCAGAGATTGGGCCAGAAAAATCCCTGTCGAAGTCGGTGTGGTGTGCGTGTAAAGCCACAAGGTGCTCGGACGTAATATCGTCATGCTTGGAACGAAGGAGAGCAGGGCGCAGTTTTTTCGGGCACAACTAGAAGCAATAGAGGACCATCAGCCGAATCAATTTTTTTTGTACAGTAAACCATTACGAAAAGTAAGCAGTGTTGTTCCTGCTGGCTCACGTTCAGTTGCCCGAAAGGATTTCAAGGTAGGGTCGCAACGTAGCTCACTCTCGAAAGTACTCAGGTCTGGAAAGTCGGAAGAGATGGAAACTAGGCAGTGATCGAAGTCATCATCGTCAGCTTTAGTGTGCGGCGAAGGGAGACGGGATAGGCAATCAGCATCCGTGTGACAGCGTCCGCTCTTGTAGTTAACGGAAAAGCTGTACTCTTGAAGGCGCAAATCTCAGCGGGCCAACCGGCCAGACGGGTCACGCAGCCCAACAAGCCAACGGAGTGAATGATGGTCAGTCACCATCGTGAATGGGTGGCCGTGTAGATACGGACGGAACTTCTGAATGGCGAAGACGACTGATAAACACTCGAGTTCAGTAATGGTCTAGTTGTTCTCCGCTTTTGTAAGTGTCCGACTAGCGTAGGCAATGACATGCTGACGGCCACCGCGGAGCTGAACAAGCACAGCGCCAACACCTACACCGCAGGCGTCAGTATGCAGCTCAGTTGACGCCTCCGGGTCAAAATGCCGCAGAACAGGTCCAGAAGTCAACAAAATTTCAGCTGTTGGGACGCCGACTCGCAGTCAGCAGTCCACAAGTATGAGGTGTCTTTGTGAAGCAGAGACGTGAGGGGAGAGACAAGCTGTGCGAAATTCTTGATAAAGCGCCGGAAATATGAGCAAAGGTCCGAAAAGCTTCGCAGATCTTTCATCGTGTGTGGCTGTTGGGAGTCGCAAACCACTGCTATCTTTTCAGGGTCCAGTCGTATGCCGTCTTGGTCGACCAGAAAGCCTAGTACGAGGGCTTGACGCTCACCGAAATGACATTTCTTCCGAGTTCAAAATAAGGCCAGCTTGCTGGATACAGTCAAGAACGACCGACAGGCGCTGATTGTGCTCGTGAAATGTCCGACCGTAGATAATGAAGTCGTCTAAATAGCACATGCAAATTTCCCATTTGAGTCCGTGGAGCACGGTATCCATAAATCGCTCGAATGTCTCTGGAGCGTTGCATAAGCCAAAGGGCATAACGTTGAACTCAAAGAGACCATCAGGTGTCACGAAGACTGTCTTCTCCTTGTCTGAGAGCTGCATGGCAATTTGCCAATGTCCTGACCGTAAATCCACAGAAGATAAATACGACGTGGAGTGGAGGCAGTCGACGGCGTCGTCTATTCGTGGTAGGTGGTACACGTGTTTTTTTTGTTTTTTTGTGACGGTGTTTAGGCGGCGATATATATATAGTTCACACAGAATCTCTATGAGTTGTCTTTCTTCTTGACTAGGATCACAGGAACAGCTCAGGGGCTACATGATTCCTGGATCTCTCCTATCTGCAACATTTCTTCGACCTGCTCTGCGATGACTTTGGTCCAATCCTTCTCATTTTCAGCGCTTCAAACGCCCGGCAGTGTTTCTTCAGATCAGACGGAGTATTAAGATCTTCCTTCGTTATAAGAAAATTATAAACATCTTCGTGAATTCCTTTAAGCAGATGTCCTACTTTGTCTTCGTGGCGTTCACGATTCCGCATAATTTCAGAACAGCCTCTATGTACGTTGTACAAGTTTTGCCAGGTAATTGAGCTCGTCGGGAAAGCGTCTGCACAGCTTTCTTTTTCTTAGAGATCGGGTCCCCGAACCACTTGGTGAATTCTTCTACAAAATTATTCCAGTTTGTCAGAACGTTCTCTTGGTTTTCAAACCAGAGGAGCGTGGTTCCAGCGAGAAAAAAAAAAAAAAAACACGTTATCGAGCTACTTCGTAGTGCTCCAGTGGTTGTGGCGACTCACTCTCTTGTACGTAGTAGTTCTGCGGAAACCCGCAAGGTGGAGAGAAGTAATTAATAAACGGAAAATCAGACATCCACCCTGATTTTCCCTTTATTAGTTACTTCTCTCCACCTTGCGGACTGCCGCAGAACTACTACGTCGAACACTTGCCTTTGCTTCGTGTTGTCGACAAATTCGACTTCGCCCTGCCATCTGCTAGCCGTCAGGTTAGCTCAGACGGTAGAGCGGCTCAGACGGTAGAGCAGGTTCGAGTCTCGGGCCAGGATGCATTTTTGTTCAACTCTGAGGCCTTTTTTTTTTTCGAAAAACCCGTATGGTTTTTTTTTTTTTTTTTTTGTAGCAATTGCTACGAACGGGTGGATGTCTGATTTTTCCCTTTATTAATCGCTCTGTTGTAATGTTTAAGCCAGTCGTCGACGTCTTCGTTCGCCTTCCCCGAAAAGGTGGGTGGCTTTCGCAGCGGTGTCCAGTAGCCAGCCTGACCTGCGTGATTGCTGTCTGGTTCGCCGCAGATGAGGTTGCCATTGCCTTCTCCGGAATCGGCCATGTCCGCTGCTTGTGGTCGTAAACCGTCCAAGCGTCTACTCCGTGGGACAGTTGGTAGAGCTTGGTAGTCCAGGATAGTCCAAGATTTGTCCCGCACGCCCACCAATGATGTTACGAAAGATATTTATTTGCAGGGTGAAACGAGACCGCGCGCACTCTACTTCTTTCTCTCCCTCAGTCGCGCAGTGGTGCGACAATATATATATATATATATATATATATATATAATATATATATATATGCTACAAGAGATATAACACGATGTAGTAGTATTATTAAGACCGCCCTTACACAATTAATAACGGCACATACAACTACCCCCCAAACAAATGTTTATTTTTTTATCTAAATATGTACAAAACACATTGACAATAAGCATGATCAACGAAAAGAAATAATGCTCTGCAGGAAACTGAAAGTGCGCTTCACCACAAGCTATCCATGGATCCGTTTGAAATTTGTACAGGCAGATTTCGTCCTATGTGGACCATAGGCGCATATTTTATATGCTTTACACCACGTGCTTGACACCACTGTAGCCGGAGATACCGCACCGGTATGTTTCCTCTGAGCGTATACTTTCAAAAGAAAGCCGGTCACGTGCGAAGCTTCTTCCCCGCCCTGCGTTCCTGCTCTAAACCAACAAATGACGCTTGCTGCCTGTATTTCAGCGTTGGCTGAATACATTTAGCCAGATATTTTGTACTCTATACCGAAACTCGGCAAGAAATAATAAATTTTGGGGATGTGGCCTGCAGACAGCACTTCCCAATAAAGGGTTAAGAAACCTAGTTCAAGGATATCAAATGGACGAAAATTAAAATGTAGGGCCGGGAAGGTGATTCATGTTTTAGTCGTCTACGCATTTCTTCGCGGTTGAGAAAGTGCCCTAGTTGAAGCATTCAGCAAATAGACTTGTGTTGATTCTGGCAATCCAGCACGTTCGAGCACGGTCCTCACGTCGCATGGTCGTTATATTCCCGATTGAAATTAAGATAGAATTAGAAATGTGAACAAATTGACTTATATTTCCTTTATATGTGCATTACTGAAGATCTAGCCCTCTTTAGCACTGTCGACAAATTGCAGTACGACAAAACTATATGGACGATGTCTTGAATACTTGAAAAACAAAAGGACAATTAATGAACCGGGGCCAAAGCCGTATCTTTCGGCACAAGGAAAACGCGGGAAAAGCGCCCATTTGTCACAGTGGGCCACAGAAAGCAATAAAACACGTCTTTGCTCTGATTACATGTTTGAAATATCTTAGAGGTGACTTACCGATAGCATCTTCCTTGAGTTCGACGGTGCGAAATCCAAATTTGATGACCTTGTCGCACAGCTCGCCGCTGACAGACATGGTCACGTTGAGCTGGTACAGCTTCTGACTTCCGTAGCCGGTCGGCCACCAGCGCTCTATTGCTATAGTCTATAGAAGCAGATCACAATTTAGTTGCTCAGTATATCAAAAACGTTGTTAGGAATCGCAACCACTATGTCGATTTAAAGGTGCTTTCATTAACATCATGCGCACATGCATGTACGTTAACAGGACACAGCAGGTCTGATTCAACGCACAATTTTATACGTTTCAACTATTCATGGGAGTGACTACAAGAGACAAGCACGGCAGCTGTAGTGTGTATAGCTTGCCCGTAAGTATATTAGCATCATTAAGGAGGACGAAATTCAAGAGACAAAAGAAATCTGTTTCAAGAAATGTAGCTTATATTTACTAAGTGACTGAACAAAACTGATTTCATGGTACAAGGTTTTTTCCTTTTCAATAAACGTCTGCGCCCATGTCTTCAGCCTTTTTGGATGTTATCGTGCGTTAGATCATTTGCAGAGTAACAGATCACAAAATACCACTTTGCGCTCCGGTTCCCAGTATCGATCCCCTTTCTGTACGCTATCAGTATTCGGCTTATTATTTTTTTTCGCTCCCCCTGACCCTTCCTCCGCCGAAAACAAAAAAGTCAACAGAGGATTTGATTACATTCGGTTTCATCGGCTTGTTACAAAATATGTACAATTTTCTCTAAGTTAACATGGACGTGCGGCACTGAACGAATCTATACAACCATTTTCATGCATCCAAAACAACCCTATGCTGCCCTGCGTTGGCTGATGATATTCAGCAAACACCCATCATGGCGACACTCCAATTTTTCCGCAAACACTTCTATATGTGACGCCGCTTCTGTCGTGTGGTCGTACGCGGGCACCCGCCAAACACTGGTCTTTATGTTGTCCCTAATATAGTGTCTGAGCTCGACGACAGTGAAACAACAACAACAAAAAAGAAGGGAGATGTGTGCAACCTCGCATAATCACAACCCAAACATCCGAAGAAGCTGCTATTGCGACCATGAAAGCGAACTGCTCTGCGCAAACTGAATTTTTTTTTTCAGTTTTACGCGCAAGCATAAATGCCTAGGCGCACCGAGGGCCATCGAGGGGTAGTGCGCGGCAAACCAACGCCCCCTAGAAGAAAGTCTAGGTGGCGTTGAGCGAAGCAGGGAAGGAGAAAAGAGGCGAAGAGAGAGAGAGAGAGAGAAGGGAAGACAGAAAGGCAGGGAGGTTAACTAGACTGAGTCCAGTTTGCTACCCTACACGTGGGGAGGGGAATGGGGAGTGAAAGAGGGAGAGAGAGAACTTAGGTATAGGATGTCTACAGTCTGGCACTCAAATCTGTTTCCCTCAGGTAGCGAAAAAGCGCTCGAACTGCTTTCTGGGCCAATGAACTATGAGGCCAGGCCCCCAAGATCTTCGCTTCCGTAAATGGCCTGTCATCCAGTCTATTTAAGGCACACTGGAGAGTCTCGCGTTGATTATCGAAGCGAGAACAGTGGCACAGAAGGTGACTGATGGTCTCTTCACACTTGCACTTCGCGCACATTGGTGAATCCGCCATTCCAATTCGATAGCTGTAGGAGTTGGTGAATGCTACTCCTACCCACAGCCGACACAGCAGTGTTGCGTCACGTCGTGGAAGGTTCGCTGGTAATGTAAGTTTCAGTGATGGGTCGAGGCTGTGTAAACGACACTTAGAGTTCTGAGGTGTATGCCAGCAACCTAACGTGATTGTACGAGCGAGACTGCGAAGCTCTCTTGCAGCGTCGACTCTGGATAAAGGTATAAGGAGTGTCGGTGAGCCAGCCTGGGCACGTCATATTTCAGTGGCTGCCGGGACATTGTGGCATCGTTGGTAATCACCTCGCCGATGACGCTGAGAAAAGAGGCGAAGCTTTGCAGAGGAGGAGGGTAGGCGAGGTGCGCTGGGTTGACCTCTTATGGCAGTTGCTACAGGTTGTGCGCGCGCTATGGAGGTACCGGGTTCGTCTCGTGATCGAGTTGCCGAGCGCCGTGCGAGAAGGACGGAGCAGCAACACAAGCGGCGGCAGGGCGACCGCGAGTCGGTGAACCCCGAAGTCGTCGCCAAGCGCCGGGCTCGAGCTGAACAAGTGCTGGCTAGAAGGAGCGCGCCAGCAGCAGCGGGCGAAGCGACCTTCGCGCGGTCTCTCGCTTCAACGCATACCGAGCGGTGAGAACACAGCACGCACAAAGGTATGAGCCATCTGCAGATCGCTTTCAAGATAAGGCACGCGCCGCTGCGCATGCAAACTACGCAGCTGCTGCCAGAGTACAAGCTCCCCCCCCCCCCCCTCCCTCCCGCGCTGCCTTCCCGCTTTCCTTCCTTGTGTGCGATTCGGCTCACCGTCGCGCACTTTCACTCGCACACACAGCATGCGACGCGCGAGGACGATGTTATCGCCCTTAGATTTTATAAGGAACATCGCGGCGACAACGACGGCGGAAATGCGCCTGGACTGTCTATATCATTGCCATTGCAATTACATAGGATTGACACCCATAAGATCGCGCGTAACCCGCGTTCACGAAACGTCACTATTTTTTTTAATGCTTATTCTAAACTATAGCAAAATGCTGCCGCCGAATATTGTTGCGTACTTCACCGCAAAAACATGGCTGCTTCACGCTAATGCATTCCAATTTAGCACGCTGTACTAATGGTAAAAGCAGTTAATGTGCGAAAGGAACTCACGTCTGGGATGTCCACGGCGATTTTCGCCCTTCCACTGTAATCTGCAAATAGTATGTTGCGCTTTTTCAGATTCATGAAGTTCACCTCTGAACTGAGCAACAAGATGTCATCCAGGCTAATCAATATGGTGCCCTTTTTTGGTGCATGTCGAAACAGCGTGAAGAACACGCCGACTTCGATGGCCCATCTGTCCACTCCGTCATTCGTCCCTGCGTAGTCAACCAATAAGCAGCGGTTAACAGCGGTAAAAATATCGGGGCCCAATTCGCAACCATTTTAGTTCGTAAGTGCTGTTTACCATTGGATGATAATATGTCCAGCATAAGGATTGGCTCGCATTTTACCCGCCGTGGTTGCTCAGTGGCTATGGTGTTGGGCTGCTGAGCACGAGGTCGCGGGATCGAATCCCGGCCACGGCGGCCGCATTTCGATGGGGGCGAAATGCGAAAAACACCCGTGTACTTAGATTTAGGTGCACGTTAAAGAACCCCAGGTGGTCGAAATTTCCGGAGTCCTCCACTACGGCGTGCCTCATAATCAGAAAGTGGTTTTGGCACGTAAAACCCCATAATTATTATATTATGGCTCGCATTTTACGTTACGAACAATACTCTAGCGTAAGATCTTTTCGTGAATACGGACCTCGGTGTGCAAGCTCCTTGAGGTCGTAAAAAGACGCGTGTATAGGTGTTACCGACAAATGTATGAAAAACGTTATCGCTTCTTTAACTCGGAAGCGTACTTAAGCTCCCCTCATAATTATCGCGTAACGACAATGACGCGAGCGCCACGTGTTAATTTTGGTCGCGGTCAACAGTAGCCTTAAATTTTTAGCAATACTTTCACGAGTGATGAGCTCAGCGAAAATTATAAAACATAAGAAATGTCCACAGCGTGTTCTCTTTCTTAATCTGCTTCCTGCCATTGAAAAGCACGTCTGTATTCGGACATCAGGGTTTAAGGAATAATGCTTCTTGCTTCCGCCAGTAGTTATCACGTGACGTGTGAATTCCCGTTATCCTGCATGCGGTGCGTGAATTTTGTCATGTTACTCTATATTCCGACATGATCCACGGTTCAAACTCACATTGTAGTGTCGTCGTCACAGTAACATCTCGAATAGCAGCTCCGTTGTAGGCCTGTAGTTCAATCGGCTTCCTGCCAAAGCAACGGATAAATCTTCAATAACCAGATGAAAAGTTAATATCGACTACATGCCTAAAACTTTTGCATGTCCCGCGATCAAGAACAAGCATAACCTCTTATGTGCTCCTCACAAACACGATGAAATTCGCATTGCAAAAGGACAAGGCCAGTCCTTCAGCAAATGCTATCATGGTACTTTCATTGCAGGAATAGAAAACATTTCGTCGAAGAGCATTAAAATTAGTATGTATATGAAATCGACTTTCAGTGTTTAATTCATATGTGCTTTTGTCAAAGATGCATCACAGATTTTTTTCTAGTTAAGCTTAACTTTGGGCGTTATTTTTCTAGCCCAGTACGCATGCTATAATGAGAGCGTAAAGGAGGAAATAAAACTCAGCCAGAGCAGGACGTCTACTTCGGACACTTAGCTTGCTAGAAAAAAGCTTAACCGACAACACCATGGTTACGTGCTCTGTTACTTATTTGTGCCTGCAGGCTTCCAGAATGTTTCACAGGCTTTTAAAACAAAACTCGCTTATGGCATGTAGCAGCTCACGAGATAAAGAGTGGAACGTGCAACAAGCCTTCTTATTCCACGCAAGCTTTATCAAGCAAGCCTGAAGATGTTTTTCTTTACGCTACCGAATCCCGCCATCTGTGCCAATCAGAGAGGCCGTAGCAGCCCTTCGAGCCAATCAGAACTGGCAAGATGGCAAATTCGACAATATGGCGGAAATTGACAAGGTCCAGATTAGAACCTTAGCTATAAGTAAGGTCATAAGTTTCGAACGAGGCTGATCGTTCTCGGCTTGCTAGCGTTTTGCACTTGGTAGAGTGACGTACCGTAGCTCTGCGGCGGTGGCGCGCACAGTAAAAAAAAAGAAAGAAGAAAAAAAGAGAGGCAAGTTGTTACCTCCTCTTAAATATGTGCAGGCAACAATGCTACCACTCAGGACCAGACGAAGGAGAGCAAGGCCCAGTGGCATGGGACGCGGGTGAGTGGTAGAATGAAGACAAGTATGACTGCTTTTGGTGATAACCGACCAGTTACCACCTCTGCATCGTGGGTAAGTGACCGCTCATTCCAGCTTTCTCAGGGATACATCCAACGCCTTTGGTCAAGTCGCCTCAAAAAATTTACTTCTTAAATGAATTTTTCATTTATGTTATTGCTCTTTGGCCTAATACAAGGAATGGCAAATGGGAAAAGCTAGTCGGTAGGGGAAGGCGCGATGCGAGAAGCAAGGTCTACAACAGGTGTGACAACCCAGATTATAGCACTGCAAGGGCCCTGGTTGGGCCCGGAAGCACGGGCCAGCCGGCCGGGTAAAGCAATATTTAGCGAGCCCGGGCAGGGCAAGGGCCCGTTCACTGATTACTCTATGGGGCTAGCGGTCTGGAATTGATGATGATGATGATGATGATGATGATGACTTATTGACATCCCCTTTGACACGGGACGGTGACACAAGGTCACCTAGCCTGCTTGAGTTAATCACGTGTACTGTACATGTTTTATTTCTATCATTTTTGTATACCCCTCGTCAACCTTTTTTTTTTCTTTTTCTTCAAAACTTCTCTATCTACCTTGTATCGCTACCAATGCATCTAACGGATCAGGTCGCATGAATTTCCCCCCTGTTTTGTTTTTTTTTCGCCAATTCTCTAAACGTGTCTGGCTTATCTAGTTTTGCGCGCACTGCGGCGCAACCTGGTGGCAAACACATAAGTTGGCTGGGTAAATTACGGGTAGGACGCCGCGCCACAGAATTAGCACGCGTCTCGCGCGTTTTGTGCGTTGTACTGAGTTAGGTGCATAATTTTTCGTGCTCAAAGAGTGCTTGAAACGCACACACGACTTCATGCGCTACCAGCTGTAACACAGCTCGCGGAAAACGCGTCCACATCGCTCCACCAAGCAGTGCCGAAGGCGGACGGACCCGGCGACTATATATGGCCAGCATGGGCGCTATATATGGTGGCTCTAACGGGCGCTCTCCGCATTGAGTTCCGCCGTCATCTGGCTGTAAAGCCGGTCTCGCTCGATTCTTTTGTGTGTCCAGGCTACACTTGTTACCTTATTTTGGTGCTTACTACCGGAAGAGGCACCGTCGTTTGCTTAAAATATGCGCTAGCTGTTCTCACCTCGTAGAGAGTATGCCCTGGGCTTCGCTTAACCATGCAGCAAGCTGGATAAAAAAAAAACTCAGTGCCCTTCCACTCTGTGAAGAAGGATGACCAGCGAAGCTGTGTTTGTGGGCCCCTTAATGGCGAACTGCACCTCCGCCGCAGGTCGGCCCGGCATTGCACTATCCCCGGGATCGGCCCACGTTTTTGCTTATACCATGCCAACGACACGAAAATTTCTTTGGACGGTAGAGGTATACAGCTTCGCTGTGAAATGCTGTCTATTCTCTGAAATCACGAGTGATGGCGTGTGTTTTCTAAGTAACTGCCACGCACAGGAATTTACAAAGCTTAACATACTCTTACCACTTCCAATCCCTCGCTACCTATTGTAAATTGCGGAAGAGAACAGCAATTTACAATAGGTAGCGAGGGAGTGGAAGTGGTAAGGGAATACATCTACTTAGGGCAGGTACGGACGGCGGATCCGGATCATGAGACGGAAATAATCAGAAGAATAAGAATGGGCTGGGGTGCATTTGACAGGCATTCTCAGATCATGAACAGCAGATTGCCATTATCCATCAAAAGAAAAGTGTATAATAGCTGTGTCTTACCAGTACTCACCTACGGGGCAGAAACCTGGAGGCTTACGAAAAGGGTTCTACTTAGATTGAGGACGACGCAACGAGCTATGGAAAGAAGAATGATTGGTGTAGCGTTAAGGGATAAGAAAAGAGCAGATTGGGTGAGGGAACAAACGCGAGTTAATGACATCTTAGTTGAAATCAAGAAAAAGAAATGGGCATGGGCAGGACATGTAGTGAGGAGGGAAGATAACCGATGGTCTTTAAGGGTTACGGACTGGATTCCAAGGGAAGGGAAGCGTAGCAGGAGGCGGCAGAAAGTTAGGTGGGCAGATGAGATTAAGAAGTTTGCAGGGACGACATGGCCACAATTAGTACATGAGCGGGGTGGTTGGAGAAGTATGGGAGAGGCCTTTGTCCTGCAGTGGGCGTAACCAGGATGATGATGATGATGATGATGATGATGATGATGATGATGATGATGATACTCGAAAGTGGCTGCGCAGCGAAACTGCGCCGATACGACTTCTCGTGCTCAGTGCACGCACTCGGCGCAGCACTGTGCGTCCTTCTCGACAGAAGGCGTGCTGCAAGGTCTCCCATGCACGAGACTCGTACGAAATCTCCACCGCAGCGCAGCTCAGGCGAGCAGATATACCGCGGCGCGTTGCGTTAATGGCCGTCGCGTTTTGTACGTAGTCCACCTGAAACCTATATATATTTACAAGCGCGACATGCATGGAGGGCTCTGTTGGCCGGCGTTTCCACAACGCCACCTGAGCAGCCCGTCACGCCCATAGGTCGGTCGTTCGAACACATACGGGCGCTCTACAGTCTGAGCAAAGCTCAAGTGACAAGTCGAAGAAAAAAAATTAAAGGAAAAATAAAAGCTGGCTGTTGATTATTTAGCAAACAAAATAAAAAATATTCCGAATTAGTTTTTTTTTTGCGTGGTTTCTTTCTGTAAAAGCTTTCTTACTTTTTGTTGCTTCAATTGTTGTTTAAAAACAAGCTTTGTACTCGCCAAAGAATAAAATTGTTCTACAAAACGCTCTTGACACGGTTCGGCTGTTACCGCCTTTCTGCGATTGCAGTATTTCATCGCTCTCGATACGGTTATATTATTCTAATTGCGTCATTTTGCCGCTTTTATATTCATTGCACCACATTGACAATTTCTTTATGGCCCCCGCAGCACGCATAGAAGGCTTACGCCTGAACAGCATTCGCAGTGTTCTTCACGAGCCTTAAATTTATGCACGATAATTGTTTCGTAGTGGGCCTAGATGGGTTGGGTATGCCAGTGCATTTTCCACCTTGAATTTTTCGTGCACGAGTTCGAGCGTGCGCGTTTTAAGATTCTGCTGCTTTTGCACCTAATAGTTTTTTTCTTTCTGTGAGAACTATTTACAAGAGCCATTTTGTTGCGATAGCAATTATAGGACACCGAAGGGGCGCTCGCGCCGCCACCTTCGTGCTACTATACGGTATGGACGCGCATGCAGGTAGCCCGCACATGAAGGGTTGCGTTTTTAGCTGCAAAGAACGTCGAAGCCAAGTCACCCGCACGCAAGATATGACACTGGGCTAGCTAGTGCTCCATCCTGTTTCCCGCTGTGCAACAAAATTAATCACCCTCGCGATCCTCTTAATCAGCCCTGCCGTATAGTCAGAGCGGTGCTCTGGTTCCTATACAGCTGCCATTGGCGTCCTGCGCTCACACATTAACATTCCTGCTGAGACGTCGTCTGCTTACCGCACCGTGGTGCGCTCACTGGTCCGGGTGGAAAGAACAGTAAATGTGAAGCCAAATCTAGCGCTGCCAAAATGTTTACAGGCTTTCTGTCTGTTTCATCTCGTGCGCCACACCACCGAGGTGCGACGCCAGTAACTCCATTGCCAACGTTCGTCGCGATACAGCGTATATACTGACACGGCAGGCGTCTCTGTCAGGGCGCTGTTCCTACTGTGTAGTAGCAGTGGCTTCGCGCGCTGCATTTCCGCATCAGTTGTTTGACGCCTGGTCGTACGCGTTGTTCGCTGTACACAGGGTTGGTGCCACCGCTGTCAGAGGCGCTATGTGCGTCGTCGTCTACGCACACATCTTAATTGTTCGCTTGTCTCGGCCCGACGTTTTGCGTAAGTGTGCCACTTTTCCATTAAGTCTGGCGTGAGGGCTTTGCCCTCACAAAAAAACAAAGACTCAGTTATTGAGATGTCGGTCTGCTGCTCTGGAAGACTTAAACTTCAGAAAGACTTAACGCTGAGCTCGTTGGCCTGGGTTCACTTCCGACGTAACGTTGCCGCAGAAAATAAACGACGACGGAAGAAGAGCCGGTGTGCACGGTGCCTGTTATTGTGACTCGGGGTCGACGACGAGAGACGGACTCTTGAAGCCGACAAAGAGGAGACGAAAAGCTTTATACAATATTTACATACAGCAGGTAGCCTACAATAGCGGAGACGAAGAGCAGCGCACCAGACCGGCGGGGCGACTGGTGGTGACTCTTTCTCTAACAATGGACCGGCTCCACCTTAAATCCCTTTGGGCGTCCCATCGTCGGCAGGACGAGGAGGACCGGTGCTGACGTCAACCTCGTCGCTTTTCTCGAAGTCCAAGCTGCATAAAACCGGTCTCCCCGGCAATGGTCAGCAGTCCTGTGGAATTCTGAAGGCTGCCAGGGGATTTGTCGTAATGCTCTGTGACCCCGAAACCGAAAGGGTTCGACCAACTGAAAGGGTTCGGCAGTTTCCTGGAACTTTGAAGGTTGTCACCAAGGGCAACCACTTAAAACAAGGGGGGGGGGAGTACCCATTGCTTCGATGCAGGCACGCAGTATGACACAACACTGCGTACACCCCGTATTCTTTCGTCGTCGTGTACTTCCTGCGGCAACACTACACCGGAAATGAGCGCTTCAATTTGTTTCGAGCACCGTTGCATTTTGCGACGTCGTTATATGGCAACTTTAGTTCGCCTCGAATGCGATAAACCGAAAATAGGGCGACACTGTTCAAGATTCGACTTATTCTCTTGCTAAATGAGTGTATCATTGATCAATCCTGCATCACTATATACTATGCTGCGCACACTGACCAGATTCCGGTGGAGGGGAACGAAGGCCCCCAGTCCCAGCCGAACGAGCACGGCATCTTGCGGATCATGTTCACGTGACACTGCCCCCTCTGCTCCGGTGGGGGACACGTCGGCCACACGGGGCGTGACGTATTTCGCTCCATGTGCTTGCGAAGGGCGTACAGCACCGGCGACTCGCAGCTCACCACGATGGTGTTGTTTCTCTGCATTGGTGGGCATGACAAAAGCGGGATGCTTTGATGGCGCACGTGATTTTGTGTGGGTCAGTTCTGCACGATATTCAGTCTCACGGTGCTCAACGGGTCGCGCACGAAAAGGACCGATGGATGCAAGTGTGTTTTTAGCTCAGCTTGAGTACACGAAGGAACACGGTCTGCATTTGATCCGTCATCGGCGGCCAATCTGGCGTTATAATATTCAAGAAACTTCGATGCAACAGGGAAATATGTAACCTTCGCTTCAGTCAAATCTGCCGTCATCGATTAATACACGCAATAAATTATTCGGGAAACAAATAAAGTATCGTCTTCATGTAAGGTAAACATCATTATATTCCAAGATGCCCGACATATAATACGAGCCAGTGGTATTCGCCTATAGAATCGTGAATACCATGAACAGCGCGTTGGTGAAAGCCTTGGAACCATTCAAGATTGAAACTTTGTACAAGAGCGCGTTAGGAGTGCGCTGCTCCGTATGAGCAAGACAAACACGCTTTTCCTCGCTCTACTAATGAAGATATCGCACAGGCTTACCCTAAGCGCGATTTTCACGCCGACTTCGTAGCGGACGAACATGTTGCTCGTTCTGAGTACGTCAATGCCGTTCAGTGTCACCTCGCAGGCAGTGTCGATGCCGTGAGCGACGAGTGTGATAGCGTGGTAACCGAAAAGGTGCATGGGAACTGTGAACACAGCAACGTAAAACAAGAAAATAGAAAAGAGTTAACGGCGCATCTTACAAGTGGTTTAGCGAGAAGGTGCAACTATGAAGTAGCTTTAAGTGTACAATTCTAAATATCAGTGATCCTTTCCGGTGATCATTCTGCGGTGATTCTTCAGTGAATATTCTACTAACGTCAATCATTTCCAATGATTTAAGTTAGAGTTTACTTGCGTTCAGTCATGATTCTAGAATGCTCTATAGAGTTTTTGTTCTGTAAAATTTTTTTAACATGTTGCAAAATTATGGAGAGTAATTTATTTGCACTCCAAGGTGCTGAAATATTAAACCTACAGATTGAGCACTCAACGAGAATTTGTTCGTCATTTTATCTCACAGCGGAAGTGACACAATTCGCCTCAGTATGCAATTTCAGAAAATAAAATGAAAACAGAAGTTCACTGGTCTATAGCTTTACTGGAAACTACTTCGAAGTTTCGACAAGCACGGTCTGCCTCATTTTCCGTCATTTTCTTTTTCTCCGAATGGTTATTTGCGCCAGACTAGAGGCGGCACTTTGTTCCAACGCAGCGCGTTTTTCTCGTACGGAGGCTCAGTTTCGTGTTACGCTCGTGTTACGGCTCTCTTCTTTTTCCGGGTTTGATTTGTTGGCGCTGTAAGTAATGATGCAGATGTACCGACTTGACCAGCTAACTACTGTACTTCAGTTTATTAACACATCTGCCGCAATTACACGTGTGTTAGAAGGAGATTGAAGAGCATAACACAATATCATGTCATATGCGCAAAGTAGTGTCTCAAAATTACACATTAATTCGTTCGGCAGAAAAAAATTGTCTATCTTTAGAGAAAATTAATAAGACCAAAGTTCCTTTTTTTTCTGTTTTGCTCCAACACATCGAGATGGCGTCGCGTATTCCAATCTGTCTCTCTCTCTCCCTTGCTAGATAGATATTGCTGCTAGATATATATATATATATATATATATATATATATATATATATATATATATATATATATATTACGTCTGTGACATCAAGGCGGGAAAGTTCGATGACTTCAAAACAGTGTCCCAACCAGTCTTTTGTTCTTGTGCCTCTCTTGGTTTATCAAGCCTTCTCCCACGCAGGTGTAGGAGTGCTAGTCTTTGCTAAGGCAGAAGCATATAATTTACTTGTACAGTTAAATTTATATATTATTCCTATTTCACGATTTATTAAAGTATCAGCATTGAACTTTCAGAATAAGAAAATCAAACACGACCACGATAAGTGGATGTCATTTGTTTCAGGCGTGTGCGTGCGTGTGCGTGTGCGTGTGCGTGTGTGTGTGTGTGTGTGTGTGTGTGTGTGTGTGTGTGTGTGTGTGTGTGTGTGTGTGTGTGTGTGTGTGTGTGTGTGTGTGTGTGCGTGTGTGTGTGTGTGTGTGCGTGTGTGTGTGTGCGTGTGTGTGTGTGTGTGTGTGAAAACGTAGTGAAAGCGGGAGAAGGTTTGGAGAACCATACTTTCAAAGTTTCTGTAGAATGTCCAGTTCTCTTGACCAACCCATTCGTACTCGAGATCGTTGTCGCCGTAATACGGTTCGCTTATTATGCCCGCCATCATGAGATCCGTGTATATCCCGCCAGGCACGGTGCTCGGTACGGTGATTGCTGCACATTGAAACAGACGTGCGGCTTCAAATAATATTTCATACCTGACAGCAGAAGAGGAACCGAGGGGCTCTGATTTGTTAATCATCACCAAATAGAGTCAACAGACAATGAAGCCAAGGAAAGCGTCGGCGAAGTTAGCTGTGGTTGAAATCGGAATGTAGAAAATAACGAAGAAAAGGGAAATGAAAGTGGAAATAAAGATTACATGTCGACGGTGGGAGCCAAACCCACAACCTCCGCATTACGCGTGCATTGACCTACCAATTGTAATACGGAGACGGCTATCAATTCTTGCACTAATTTTGGTATTTATGTTTAGTAGATATAGCTCTAGGAGTGTTAAACAGCGCCACTAAGAGCCATGGTGGGTGGATGTTCCGCTTCCGTCCACAAAACTCGGTTAAACTCACTTACACTGGACTGGTGTAACGCTCTTACACAGGAAAGAAGAAAGTGGACAGAGACACCAGCGTCTTTCTGTCCACTTGCTTCCTTTTCCAGTGTTTCTTTTCTATTTTCGCTAGAAATTCTTATAATATGATTTGTTTCTTTGTTTATGTGAATGATTTTGCACTTCCTGTAATTTTATGTTGGTCGTTCCTTTTTATGCCTTCATTGTTGCTATCTTTCTAACCTCCCACCCTTACCCAATGCTTGTTTGGGACCTGTATGGCAAATTTAATGAATGAATGAATGAATGAATGAATGAATGAATGAATGAATGAATGAATGAATGAATGAATGAATGAATGAATGAATGAATGAATACCGATTACTAGTTCTACCACAGAGCTCTATTTTCGCCTCGAACAGTAAAGCTGTCGTCCCTTCTTCTCGAGGACTTCTCCACAAACAACAAAGAAAGGCAACTCCACCCACCATGGTGGTTCAGTGACCTTGGCGTTGCGATGGGGCGCGGGATTAAACCTCGGCCACGGCGGTCGCATTTCGAACGGGAAGAAGTGCAGAAACGCCAGTGCACCGTCCAATGGGTGCACGTTAAAGAGACCCAGGTGGTCGAAATGAATCAAGGGTCCCCCACTATATACGACGGTTTTAGCACGGAAATCCCAGAATTTAATAAGAACGACAACTCTGCCTTCTTTATATGGGCAATGAAAGTTCTGCAGCCGGAAGGACGGACGGGTAGGGTGGTCTGTTACATTCACACGCAGAGCAAGCTAAATTCGAACGCATAAAAAATATTGACACACTTACATCCATTGCTGCTGCTGACGGTCCACCGCCCATTCAGCGAAAATCGTTCGAATCCCAGCGCGTTATTAGCAGTGATAAGGAGGCAGGCAATCTTAACAAGGCACGCCATTCCTCTTCTTTGTCGTCTTCGTTCGTGCTCGAATTAGCTGCTTCCATTGCCCTCTTTTAATCAGGTTTACACTTGTTTTATACTTTGCTGATCAGAAAAATTTGCGCAACAAAAAAAGAAACAAAGGAAAGGCCACCGCACATAGGAAGAAAAGACAAAGACAAGCGCTATACTCACAACTTTCTAATAGCTGGAAAGGTTCCACGTGCATATGACCTTGTCACGCGTGCGCGCACTAAAATACAGAAATATCGCAGGAAGAACGGGCGTAGATCAAAGGCGGTTGCGCAAGAAGTCAAACTCGGAGTTAACAAGTGCGTTGGACGGCTCACTCAAACAACGATCTCTGTTCTTTTTGATAAAGAAGGCTTCCAATGCAAGTCTAGAAGAAGCTTTGCCGTTCCTGTCCAGAATGGTAGTCTCTGAGAAACAAGCCTCACAACCATACGCACTAACGTGGACCACCATATACAACGCCCTTGTTATCTTCCTTGCTCACTTTTTTGCGCATACATGTACTATTCTGAGCAGGCGGTAACGCCTGCAAATTGCAAGTTTTTTTTTTTTACTTCTTTTATCTACACGTGTTCTTCCTGCGACGATTCTGTATTTTTATTTGTGCGCATGCGTGACAAAGGTGATATATATGTGAAACCATTCCCGCTATTGTTCTATCCTATCTAGTATATGCGATTCCTGCCCCGCTATTAAACAGTTGTTAAGCAGTCTTCCCGTCCTGCGTGCGTTGTCGTTTTGTTACGCTAATTTCCAGATCAGCAACGCAAGACCAACTAGCCCTAGAATTAATTGTTTTATAGGGTTTTATACTTCTCCTGCGAAACCCCCTGATGCACTAGACACATAATAAAGAGATCATGCAGATCTCACGCACTGTGGGAACCGATGTTATGCGAACCATTTTGCAGATAGCTCGATGCCCGCCAGCGTCTGTGGTTTTGAAAAGCGCGTTACCGGACGGATTATTATGCGTCTGTAGGGCAAACTATTATGTGTCTGAGGCCAGCGTATGCATGTCGAGAGCAAAACGACAACAGTGACGATGGCTAACAAAATTTAGAAGTGCCTTTTTGCTTCTAGATTCGAAAAGGTAATTGAAATGTTTAATATAATAATCTTCTTTTATTGCTTTTGATAATATGCGTTTGAAAGAAGAAGCAACAAAGTTATAATCACTCCGGTTTTTCGAACATCTTAAGAGAGAAGTAGCTTTGAAGTGGCCATTCGTCTTCAGTGATCAGGTATCCTGTTTTCCGCCGAAGGCTGATAGATACATTATTATCCATGGTTAAATTAAACGTTCGGTTCACCAAGGAATGTTTCAACACAGCACATGGTGTCCATCCATCCATCCATCCATCCATCCATCCATCCATCCATCCATCCATCCATCCATCCATCCATCCATCCATCCATCCATCGATTCCATTCCATTCATTCATCCATCCATCCTCCTGCGGCAGCGAGTGACGCGCGTAATAACCGGGCATTAGTGTGGGGCGAAATGCGAAAGCACCCGTGTACTTAGATTAAGTGCACGTTAAAGAACTCCAGGTGCTCGAAATTTTTGGAGTCCCATACTACGGCGTGCCTCATAATCAGAAAGTGGTTTTGCCAGGTAAAACCCCATAATTTAATTTAATTAATTAAGAAAGCTTCGCATAACTTCCATTACCGCAGCACGTGGTGTCTGCATGATATTTCCCTTCTCTTCCTTTCTTCTTGCTACGCGGCGCATTTTCGATGACAGCGTTGCGCTTTCCGCATCTATACAGACAACCGAGTACACATTGTATGGGAAGGCCGAATATGTAATGAAGCGGTAGAAATTCACTAAGGATGGAAGTAAGGATTTTCTCTGTCTCCATTGTTGTTCACGATTTATGTTAAGGGCGTAGAAAGACTTCTGGAAAACAATTAATTAGGGTTTTATTTCTCCTGCACGCATAATGGACAAATGGTGCAACAGAAGGTCGATGGACTGTTGTATGCGGACGCCACAGTGCTGCTAGCGGACAACGCAAGAGATTGACAGGCACTTGGGTATATCTGGGGCAACGTACCGACAAAGTTATGCCTTAAATTTAGCACACAGAGATCGGGAATTATTATTTGTAACGTTATTACGTGGCGTCACTTGAGCAATAAGTCATATCCATAGCCAAGCAAT
The DNA here is from genome assembly GCF_023375885.2 of Dermacentor andersoni. Classification (NCBI taxonomy): domain Eukaryota; kingdom Metazoa; phylum Arthropoda; class Arachnida; order Ixodida; family Ixodidae; genus Dermacentor; species Dermacentor andersoni. The sequence goes on from NC_092818.1 coordinate 130,565,576, forward strand.
ACAAATACTTCGACGTGTACATAAATGAAGAAAAGACTAACTCAAGCACCCACCAAGATAATCTGAAAATAAAGGGGAAGCGGAATGCAGCAATAGTGAAATATAGAGGTACTTTGAGGTCGCAATAAGTATGAGGTGGTGCATGGAATCCGGAAAGGAGTAATGGTGCCAGCCCGAACGTTCGCAAATGTCGCGCTGTGCTTCAAATCGGATATCTTGTCGGGGTTGGAAGTTGAACAAAGATCGGTAGGCCGGTTGGCTTTGGTAGTCCACGGTAAAACCACAAATGAGACAGTGCAGGGAGGCATGGGTTGGGCCTCTTTTGAAGAAGCCTCTTTTGAGAGAAGCGCTGAGCAAAATTAGTTTTGAAGAAAGACTCGGGAACATGGATCAAAATAATGGGCGGCTAAAGTGCACAAGTATCTAAGAGAGAGAGAGAAATTTATTTACAGAAAGGCAGAGAAGTCGGCCTGAGCTATTGCTCTGGCACGCTACTCTACAATGGGGAAAAGGGACGGGGAGGCAAAGGGCTGACGACAAGTATCTGTACCTGAAAAGCGTGGCCACAGAATGGAGGAAGAGGTGAAGAAGGCTGGCAACCAAGTACACGGTAATTCAAAGTGCAAATACGCAACCAAGAGTCATTATAAAGAGAGAGAGACATAAACAGTGGATTGTATGCAAAGAATGGAAACAAAAACGATCATGGAGATTTACAAGAATAGGAAGAAAGATATTAGAAGGAAAAATAAGTACTACGACAATACAAATGGCATTGCCTTGCTATTTGAGGCTCCAGCTGGTTTCCTAAGGACAAAAACATACTGGAGCAAATATACGCCAAAATATGAGGTATCTGTAGGCTGCAGCAAAAATCCGGAGATTACTTGGCATATCCTAATGGAATGCGAAAGGATTCACCCAGTGAGACCCGTAGGTAACGTACACCTTCCAGAACCGCTTGTATTTAAAGTGGACGGAAACATTAACCAGTCAGCAGTCGAGATAAAGAAGAGACGTTTAGAGTATTGGCCGAAAAAGAATGTAAGGAAATAGATGAATGCCACCAGATATGTTACAGACATAGGCAGCGGTACAAGGTTGTTTTTGTTGTTGTTGCATCAAAACATGGCAAAGTAGATAGAGAAGTTTTGAGGTACGAAAAAAAAAGATTAAGGAGATGTTTACAAAAATGCGATAGGTGCAAGTAAAACGCACGATCTCCAACGGTGTTGCAATTAATGACGCTGCTGCAGTTGCGCGAAGTTTTCCGTACTGCAGTAGTGTTTGTGGACGTTGCTCGGGCGGCGTGAGACAACGCTTTCCGCCTCGTTCGCAGAATCGCAAACCGGCATCGAGGCATGAAGGAAACAATCTTCTCAGGCTGATCAATGCCTTCGTACTCTGCCACCTCACGTACACGATTTCTGTGCACAACTGGCTCAGAGCGTAGCGAGACAAGCTCAACGTTCTTATCCGCAAAATAGTCAAGAGGGCTCTCGGGCTACCCATCAGGACCCATACCGAGGATCTCTTGAAGCTGGGGGTACATAACACCGCCGAGGAGATTGCCGAAGCCCAAGAACGCGCGCAACTCAGTCGCCTGGCCACCACAGCGGCAGGTAAACGCATCCTCGAAGAGCTGGGTTACCACCCTGCGGAATTCTCGATGGTCAGTACCCCGATCCCTAGGTGCATTCGAGACAAGTTCGTAGTGGCCCCTGTGCCTCGAAACGTCCATCCCGTCCACAACGAGGGCAGACGCAAGGCCAGAGCAGCAGCCATCCTCAAACAGATCAAGCGACACGACATTAGCGCAAGCTTCGTCGACGCCGCGGAGTACAGTGACGGGAAGACCTTTGCCGTCGTTGTGGTCGACTCGAGCGGAAACATTGCCAATAGCGCCTCGATTCGCACTTCAGACCCCGGAGTCGCCGAGCAAGTCGCCATCGCCCTCGCCCTGGTAGACGGTCATGGGTCCGAAATCTATAGTGATTCCAAAATGGCAGTTAGGGCTTTTCAGAAGGGTTGCATCGCCAAGGAAGCTGTTCGTCTTCTTAGCGGCTCGAGTCCACATGCTCTCACAAACCATTCAATTCACTGGTTTCCCGCTCACGTAGGATCGGTCGAGGGTGCTCCCCCGAACCTCAATGAGTCTGCCCACGAGGCTGCGCGTGACCTCACCGACCGCGCTTCCTCTATAAGGAGCACCGACTCCCCTCCTCTCTACGGCCACAGGGACGCTCCCGCTACTCACAACGAGATTATTAAATATTTCTACATGTCCAGAAGGGTCTTTCCACCTCCTCACCCCAAGTTGAATAGGGCGCAAGCCGTTTCGCTTAGGCCCCTACAGACCAGCACATATCCGCGTCTGTCCGCTCTCCACGAGGCTTACCCCGACGTGTATCGCGACGACGCCTGCCCGTCCTGCGGCCAGACCTCCACTCTACCTCACATGCTCTGGGAGTGCGGGTCGGCATACCCCAAGTTCATCAAGGAGGAGTGGAACTCGCTTTTGCGTAGCCCCGCTAGACCTGCCGGTGGGCTAGACCTGCCGGTCCCGACGTGGGACTAGCCGGGTGCGCGACGAGTTCGCGTCCTCGCCGGACCTACAATAAAGTTTATTCACTCACTCACTCACTCACTAAAGTACCGATATGTAGTCATTGATCTATGCGTAACAACACACGTGTAGTTTTGCGGTAGGTCGGCAAAAGAACTGCATGAGCTTACGAGAGAGAAGTAGAATTAAAATTCTTAAAACGGTTGCAACTTAAAACTTGAACTTAACTTAATCTCTTCAAACGGTTGCACCCTTTGGGGTGTATATTTGTCCCACAACGATAATCGTCATCTGCCTTGCTTGCGTTTCCTTTCTTGAAAACTCGGCGCTCGCTACTTTCCTGTCGAGAATGCTGCGTCACACTGATAATGCACATGCCGTTCTTGACTGGGAAGTACCGGGTTCGCAGCGTTAAAGAAAGGAAACGCGGGCAAGACAGATGACGATTATCGTTGTGGGACAAGATAAGCCCCAAAGGGTGTAAAATTTTATAGGAGTGTACACTCCCAGCCAAAGTTACACCCTTTGGGGTGTATCTCTGCCACACAACGATAATCGTCACCTGCCTTGCTTGCGTTTCCTTTCCTGAAAACGCCGCGCCCGCTACTTTCCTGTCGGGAATGCTATGTCATGCTGATAACGCGCATGCCGTTCGTTACTGGGAAGCACCGGGCTCGCCGCGTTAAAGAGGAAATGCGGACAAGACAGACGACGTTTATCGTTGTGTGGCAAGATACGACTCAAAGGGTGTAAACTCAAAGAGTGTGTTACTCACCGCGCATAATGCCCGTGTGACCGGAGCCCGGGCTGGTAACCTCGCAGATCCTGTTCTCCTTAAAGTTTTTTCCGTCCGTCCGTCCGGTCTGCTTGGACAATGGCTTGGAGTATTGCTCAAAAGAACCGCCATGGAGTCACGTGACTGGCGACAGCAGTGGTATTCTTAGCCTCCGAGATTGCAAGCGCGTGTAATCTCGGAAGCTATGCACAAACCAAATTAGCTTTGGTATTAGCTGCATGAAATAACCATGCGGGCTTTCACAGTTTCACACAAAGATTTATGCCCTCTCTTTCTCTCGCATTAATCTCGTGCGTATGCAGTGAGCTAGTTTTCAAAGGCTAACGCAAGCTGGCGGCGGACTTTGGAATAAATAATAAGACAGTGCCCATGCCTTCGCATTGACAGTGCGCACTTTGTTTTCTCGAGTTTCCACGATGAAAATCTACCTGTATTAATGTAACGTATAGAGTGCTCTCTAACTCGATTTTTAATTAAATGGAGATCAAGACAACGTGCCTAGTAACGCCATATTTCCCAGCTGACTAGACGGAGCGACGATCGCCAGCTGAGCCACCGAGGCTCTGTTTGGCAGAACTATGGGGATCTGACGTTTGTTGCTCACCTCACAATTTCATTTCCCCTTCGCTTATGTGATGATTCGGAGCACACTTAGTAAAATTGGTGTTCGAGCAACGGTGCAAGAAGAGCTGCAAGCGTATGTGCCAGCGGCGGTCCTACCACAGACCCACAGGACAGGTCCGATGAGATCAGAGTCCACCGATTCGTCTTGAAACCAACGGTGTGCAAATCGTGTGTTTCTTTGTTCCGACTCTCTAGCTATCGTGGAAATCTGACGTGCCGCCCTCATCGCCGTCTTGCCCCTGCGTCTCCTTGCAGAGCTGTATGAGCGAAGCCGGACCTTTCAGAAGGTCCCACCGATAGGAGTTGGCCGCAGTATGTTCTCCCGGAACCACTGTCATCGCCGTCCTCCAGTCTTTGAATACTCCTAGCAGTTGTTCGAGTCGGCTTACACGACCATGACGTTGCTTTGTGTGCGCCGTTTGCGTGGAACTTCATTTGTCTCTGTGATGAGGCTGATCGTAGTCCTGGCACTGACCATTTCACAGGTAGCGTGACCATACACGCGCAGTCATTCTACATTTCTGTATTTGTTGCCTTATAGGCACGCTGGCGAAGGCATGCGTCTTTCTTTGAAATTAATAATGACTCGCGGTCGGACGCAATCGTAAATCTTGCATGTGTATTTTCCATCAATAACGAGTGTGGTTATCCTGGTCGTTGAAAGATGTTTTGCCATTCACAGGTCTCAGCCGGGGAGTACTCGGTGATAATGGCAGAAGCAGACAATGCCGTGCATCAGTTTTGTATGGTATATTTCTCAGAGTTCAAAGAATTACCTGAGAGTCCAGAACGAATGGTGAGTTTTTCATGCATATGCCTTATTGTGGTCCCTTCTTTTTGCACAGAGTTCAGATACCAATGCTTTGAAAGAGCAGTAAAGTACCGCCCTTTGTATTGTCTCACTTTTCGCAATACAGCCGTACATCCAAATGGTCAACTTAACATCTCAGGATGGCTGCAAGAAGCTGCAGTCTATTAACCTGCATGGCAAAGTTGCTCTCATAAAAGACAGTGGGAACTGCACACTGGACAAGGTTGTTCTTCACTACAAAGCTGCGCAGGCATACGGCATTGTTATTTCGACGCAGAAGAGCAGAGTGGTAAGTGGACACACAAAGGGATGGGCATCTGGCAATCGCAGAATTGCAAGCCTAGTTGTACCAAAGTAATGTTTAACTGCCTTCTGATTTGACTGCATTCTAGGACAACATTATCATCAACAGAAATGACACACGTCACTTGGATCTTGTTGTTGGATTTGTCACAGACGTCACTGGCAACAGCTTGCTGGTGGGTTTCTCTCTTTTTTTTTGTAGGGGTTTGCTTCATTTACTTATTGTGTTCGAAATAGAACAATTTGTGTCTGCCCAGGCCACTAAGAGCCTGAAAGGTGTATCTGAATGGCGGGAATTCAAACAAGTTGTATCAAGTCATCCCGCAGCATCGTCTCATAGCTGGTGTGCTAAAGAACCATTCTGTCATGCAATTATATTTTAATTGGGCTACAGCGCTATTTATGAAGAGAAAAAGACTATTCACAAAAATGGAGTCTGCACTTAAGCAGTCTGCACTTAAGCCTCGGAAAATATTTCAAATAGAGGAACAAAACAATATTGCATGAAGTGACTTGGTAAACAGACATCTATATCTAGATGTTCATAATATAAATTGTGGTTCCAAGGAAAAGGAGGAGACCTGATGCATTACCGCATACTAATTCTTTGAGCAACCACCCATGCCTATATGTTCCAGGCTTCTTTACTAATACATTTCTAGCATATTAGTAATAATTTCTTCCAGCCTGGATAACACTGGTAATGACCTAAGATGTATGCAATATGTTTTAGGCATGATATCTGCTTCAAGTTTTGGTGCATGTCTTTTAGCACTTATGTCTGAACATAATTTGTCTTATGAACACTTATGAACATTTTATTTGTCTTATGTGAAAAATCAAGGGCTTCTTAGTGTATTTACCTTGTTGCCACATGGCGAAGATGATTACCATATATTTTCATATATGTCCATAGTTGCATAATTGTATGTGTAGTAACATACTTTTACATAGTTCGACCCCTTTTGCACACTGTCAAACATGCTGCATATGTACCGGCCATTCTTGCCCATAAATGTATTGGCTTTCTTCAAGTCACCTGCAACATTTGTGCCACTCATTCGGTTGGCTTGACAAGGCAGATCGGTGGCCTGTGCCTCGGGTCTGTCGTAACTTAAATTTTGTAGGTTGCTTATCGTTGTCTCAAATTGTCATGTGCTTGGGCTTTGCACAAGACACACCATAAATAGAAGTTTAGTGGCCAGACCCAAGATAAGCGCCCCCACAAGAAGAGTGGCATGGATCACTTAAAATTTGTGGCGAACTTGAGGCAGACATTGCTTTGCTGGGCAGGCTGGGTGCTGACTCAGCTTTTCAAATTTTGTCGGCTTTTAAATGTGCAAGAAATAATATTGTAAGAAATAGTGCATCACATATGAGTAAACCTTGTGTTCACAAATAGGCTCTGAAACTTAGCATTCATATATTTATTATAAATCTAACAATTAAAAAGGGAGTTAATGAATTGCTACAGGCTGCATATTCGGGGATAACTAAAAAAAGTTATGGATGGTTCTTCAGGTGACTGCCAACAGCATGCTTGTGTCGTCCACAAATCTTTATAAAACTTGGTGCATGATAACCGGGATACCCTGCATAGTTGCATATGCATCATGATGTCACAGCTCTAACCGTGTTGTCAGTTAGGGTGGGCAAGAAATGCAAATAAAGGCTTACTGGGAGTGAAATTATATTTTATTGCTTTTTCCACCTACAACAATTTCGCATTAATAAGAACATCAACTAGGTCAAAACATATTGACACTGGAAATATGGCATCGATTACCAGGCAGTGCATTAAAGTTGTGTGTTGATATAGTTGTAAATTTTCATGCAACAGAAGTACGTCTCAAAGAGTACGGATGGGAAACTGTAAATCAAAGCTACAAAAAAAAAAAAAAGAAGCTTATGATTTCAATGGCAAATTAAACAGGTGCATAATATATATATATATATATATATATATATATATATATATATATATATATATATATATATATATATATATATATTATGCACCTGGTTAATTTATATATATATATAGATATATATATATATATATATATATATATATATGTATTGAATAATAGGAACCTGAAATGCATTGCCACCTATGTACAAATTGTGTACCCATTTTTTTTTAATATGGGTGCAGCAAATGAAATGCCTGGCCGCTGTTTGCAGAGCCTAATGAAGCCGAAGGAACCCTTGCTGACTAAGCTGTTCACGAAGAGAAGCTTGGCATTCGACTACAGCTTGATCATCATCTGGCTTGTGGCTGTGTTCACGCTTGGCGTAGGCTCCTACTGGTCAGGCCTGGTCAAACACGAGATGTGAGCACCTTGTTCTACTTTTATCATCCCTCATAGCAGTCGTTGCATTCATATTATGTGTAATCATTCCCTGAGGTTCCGCAAGGTAGAGAACCTGGAGAACTTGAAGCTTGTTTTGTATTGGTGCAATATCGAGTTCATTTCTCACTCTTTTTTTATTTGACACAAAACCTATTAGGGGTCATTTAAAGCAGCGTTTGTTACTAAGTGAAAGCAGGGGGTGGGGGACATCTCCAGACTGCCGATACCATAATCCTCTTGTAAAAGGCTGCATACTCTGTTCCATAGATAGCAGGCAATGCACAAGAGCAAGAGACTTCTGTCACACCTTAAATTTGCAATGAAAAAACAGCGCATCACATATGAAAGAAAGATATTAATATGTGTCATGTAATTCAATGTAACGTTGCCTGGTACAATTATGTCTCAAAATATGACATGTTATTACATTGCAAGCTTTACAGATCTGAGCCGTTTATCACAGATGAGTGAAGTGTGACATTTCTCCCAACAAGTGGCCACAGACTACTGCTTGCACATGCAGCCAGGACATAGTAGTTCACACGCTGGAAGCGCAATCGTGCACAAATAATACATCATTTGATATAACCACAAGTGTTTATTGTAGTGCTATATGGAATAGTTATTCTGTAGAAAGCACTGCACTTTTGAAACAAGCGCACTGTGAAACAAGTAAAGTGAGACTTCTATGACTGCACTATTCGTCTAGTTTCCACAATGTTGCCTGCTATGTATGTTACAGAGTATTGTAGCCTGTTACATAGATATAGCCTGTGGAAGCGATCAGGATTTGGTGTTCTTTGGTGGTCTCCCTCTCAAGGACTGGCCAAGGCCAATGCTCTTTAGCTTCAGCTGCCTGATCAGAACTGGCACATTTGGCATGGTATTACTGATTGCCCTGACTCGTCTTTTTGACGTGGACGATTAACATTGAAGAGCAGCAGTGGGACCTTCAACGGCAATTTTCTACATAACAAAGTGACATATTGGCACACAGAACATGATGACAGTCTTGCAGACGAAAGATTTATCAATCTAACTCGACTTAATATTTTCATTACTGGTCTATTTAAGTATGCACACTATCCTAAGGCAGTACAGAGTAGCTGACAAATTGCTCAGACTTGGCAGGGATTGCCCGAAGTGCTGAATAATCTGAAGCCCCCGGAATAATTGGTACGGGTTACATGCGAATTTCACCTTGAGGTGCGACTTCGCAGCAGCTCAAATTTAGTCAACAGGGGGTGACTTCGAGGCTAACAATATTCGAATAAATATTCAAATATTGAATAAATGTGGTGGTAGCACACAATGGGCAAGTTCTTCGGTCTTCTCTGGAACAGCTGGCTCTCATCGCTGATTGGCTGACAGGAGTCCAATCCTTCACTGCACTGAGTGACGTTGGTGAGCCGGTGTATAGATTTAGATGCACGTTAAAGAACCCTAGGCGGTTCAAATTAATCCAGAGGCTTCTACTGCGGTGACATTCATCTTCATAGACTGTGCGTTGCTTCGGGATGCTAAGCCCTATAATTTGGTTTGGTTCCATTTGGAGGTTGTTAAAAGTGGGGTGTTTCATAGCGTAGCCCGTGCATTGATGTACAGCTGCGTCAAGAGCTAGAAAAAGATGCGTAGCAGCTACAATCTTAAATAAAAAAACACTGTCTTTTCAGCTACCAGCACGAAATTGGGAAGTGCTCACATGCCAGCCACGCTGGGGCGGAAGGGGAGGAGAGTTCATTACCGAAGTCCGAGAATGTCCTCGAGGAAGAGAGCTCACTGGACGTCTCACCCGTGCTGGTCACTCTGTTTGTCATTTGCATGGGTGTCATGCTCCTTCTGCTTTACTTCTTCTTCCAGTACCTGGGTGAGCATGCCCCTTCTTGGCAGTATATTGTTACATTGTGCTTGTGCGTTGAACGTGACAATGGTGCCTTGAGTGCAAAGAAGACGAGGCGGTGGAGAAACGCTGCATGAATTGACGGTCGGCTTGGCTGCTTTATACAATTGTATATATTGTAAAAATACACTCTTACTTTTCTTTTATGTATGCGTAATCCCCATATCAATATGTTGGCTCCATTGACTTGGCCATTATAATGAGCAAAAGACACTAGGTGTTTCAGTGGTGACTCTAAAACACGCTAATTTGCTATTGCAGAAGCAGAATCTACCAATATGTAAATTATGTTCCTGCAATAGCAAAATGACAGCTCTTATCATATGAGGATGTTTGATGTACCAAGAAAGGCAGAAAAATTAAAGAATGGTGGCGATGCCATCCTGAAGTTCCCCACCAGTTCATCGTAACATCATGGATGTTCACAGCTTCTTCTCAGGTCCTCATTGCTACTGTAAAACTACACTACTACCAAAGTCAAACATTGTTACAAAAAAGTTGCGCCCGACACAAAAATACCTTTGTTATATCCAATATTTCTTATAAGCATAGTGTTAGGTAGCCTGCGGATATAGGCGTACAATATTTCCGATTTACTTTGCCATACCCAATAATTTGTTATATAGAGATTAAACTATTGAACTAAGGATAGGCGTCTGCAAAGCCCTCTAGCCTACAATGACTTCATTGAATTTTGTTAATTTGATGGTGTTCACAATGTCATTGAACTTGGTGGTATTGGCCTGAGTGCTTGCTTTTGGGACTCATTGGCTATGGCATTGTGGTGAGAACAAGGCTGCAGGCTCATACCATAGCAGTGGTAGCCCTCATTTCCACCTCGTTGGAGTGCAGAAGTGCTTGTAAACATAAAATTATGTGCATGTAAAGAACTCCAGGATGTCAGAATTATTTGGAGCCTTCATCCATGCCTTTCCATCTGGCCCACCATGCAGCTGTCGTGTAACAGGTCATCAGTTAAGTTTGTCTTGAGATCATGATTGTGGGTAGCTGTGTGGCAATGTTTGACAATGTAAATCACGAGAATATATCTTGGTGGACTAGTTCGAGCATATTTGTTAGCATAATAGTCCGTGCAATTTTTTTTTCTCTGACAATTACCGTATAATACGGAATATAGGTAGAGGCAGAATTTAGGTCAATCCCCTTACATTGAAGCAAGGAAGTCGACATAAAAATTATAAGGCACAATACTTCGTTTTATGTGGTGGTGCCGCCAGACTCGTCACCTGCTCATTCGTTCGAACTGTCTGAACTCTCGTCCGGAGACGACTGCTTTTCTCTGGCTGCGTCCCACAACATGTCATCCTTGGTGCCGTCGAAGAAGTTGCTAATGCAACACTTCTTGAATTATTCGCCAAATGCAACTACTGCCGAGCCCGAACTTATTCGGGCTCGGCAGTAGGCTTGAAGAAATCGTGAATGTGCCGTTGCATGCTCCATTTACACGCAATCAGATACGCCTCAATCTCGGAGAGAGTCGTACGGTCACTATAGGCAGTTGAAAGCACAGTCACTGCTTGTACACGCTCAGCATGTGACGGCAGCATGGCAGATGATGAGTCATCGTCTGGCGGTGCAGCAGAAACCTGACAAATTATCTCGCCGTCGTTGAGTTCTGTGCATGTCAGTACAGCAGTGTCAGCACCTGTGAAACTGTCAAATGAGGCAGTGTCCTGAATCACAATGCAACTGCTGCGCAGGTCTTGGCAGAACATTTTCGGCGTCAGTAGGGAGCACATCGGAATGCGACAAATCCTAGACCTCTCGCCACCCGCTTGCCAGCATTCCCCAGCCCAGTCTGGACGGGCAGTGTCGGCGCTATTAGACACTTGACACGATGTTTCCGTATGCCGCGTTAGATCACTGCAACCTCGACACAGCACACAAAGCAAACACCACCATGCCGTCACGCTGACACCAGTCGCACAAACGAAAAACGTGGCCTACTTGCAGCGTCGTGCACGAAGAAAGAAACAAATCAGCTGCTGGATTGTCTTGACATGGCTTACTAAGCTGAGACTGGAACTGCTGTAGCCACTCTATCAAACCAGGCAGAAACGATGATGATGGGCGGTGATTAGCTGAAACGCCACTTCGTGGGGCAGCAAGGAGGCTCCATTAAAAACAAAAATGGCGTTCAGCAAGTCGAACCATGCACCGGTCAGAGTCAGTGCATGGTGCTCTCGATCGAGTTGGCTCAAGGAGTGTGGGAAAAATTGGACGAGAGGTTGCAAGGTGTCCGAACTTTCGGCAGTTGTTATACATTATGGTCTATGGGGAGAATGGTGGTGCCACAAAGCAGACCGAATAATCGAGCATGTCCGAATTTTAGGAGTCCGAAAAATCAGTCTGCGACTGTAGTCGGGTTTGACTGTACTTCCACTTCTGCTGAATGCATTGAAGTACTTTCTGCTGCAAACTATTTATGAAATAGCCTTTTTTCACTTCAAATGCTTTTCTCCTCTTCTATAAAGAGTACTTCAGGGCCCCTTTAGAACGGTCTAGGCTTATGTGAATACAGTAACATCTCGTTAAACTGTACCCGCTTAGACAGTAGTTTCGTTTTAGAAGTAGTAAAGTCAAATTCCCAACTCAGCAGCCATTGAACATAATGCGTTTTATGTCTGCATAAAGCGTACCAGATTATTGAGTACATAGCGGTTAACACATCGTGTTTCCACTTTTCGTCGCGCGATTACGATGGTGCGTTGTCCCTATCGGGCGGCCCGTCAGAACAACAAGCCTCAGAGATCATAACAACGGCCCCCAAGCGCCCTGTGAGTTTGCGCGTGAAGCCACATCCACGTCAACATCATTTCGGCGTCGTGCAAGCAAGGACCACGAGGTCGTGGCAAGGACTCTCGTCACGCCTGAGCTCGGATAAAAAAACACCGGGTGCTCAGCATAGAAGAAAAATTGGACATCGTCCATGCTAGACAACATGGCACGAAAAACTCTATGCTGGCACGCGACAGGGATGTACCGTTGACTACATTGTGTGGCATTTAGAATGCGAAGAAGTTGCTCAGCAGCGCTGCTACGATCGCGAAAAGATGTCGGCTATGAAGTTCGACTTTTCGCCATCATTGCCTCTGTTGCCGAAGTGTTGCCTACCTAATGACAGTGATGAGGACGACATGGAAAGCGACAACATGGGTGATTCACACCTGACAGTGGCAAAAGCTGCGCATTACGTCAGCCTCATAAGTGCAATTGTTGCGATGAGAACAGCACCCCGCAATGAAAAAGGCGCCCCACGACTTCTGCAGTGCTACTGCACCCATGCACGGAGAGTACGCAACACCAACAAGGAATCTGCCATGCGAGTGTTTACTGAGAAAGGGGGGCTGGCTGAAAAGCTGGCTCGTAGCTTCAGTAAGTTTGAGGCCAGTTTCTTCGCTGCTAGGCCGCCACAGCATCAAACGAAAATAACAGACTTTTGTCGCGTGAAGTGAATAAATACTGAATGTTTTTGCCCTTTCATCGCACTCTCTCTAAGTTCCGTTTTTGACAGGTAAGTGTACAATCTCTTTGCTACTTCGTTTTTAAGCAGTACTACAATTTAGTTCCTACTTTTTCCAAGCTCCGGCCAACTACATTTTAACGAGGTTTCACTGTATTCAGTATTTTTAAACATATGATCGAATGTTGCGCTATTCAGTATTCGCTGTGGCTTCAATTTCAGAAGTCTTCAAATTATTTGAAACGAGCAAATATAAATTTTAATACGTGTATAATTGATGGTTTTGATTAGCAAATTTCACTGTAGTAACATGACTCATAGCCAAGACAAGCTTAACACGGGAATGCATTTACACACTCCAACTGACATTTGCATCTGCTCGATTATTTGAATATCACTCTCCGGTGCCACCACATTCTCCCATTAACCAATGTATGATGGTGACCAAACTTCTGGACGATGAACGGTGCCTTGGCTCGGTTTCTCGGACATGACTCTCGTGCACGGTGTCATTAAAACTGGCTGCCGTAAAGAAAGTTTGCTTCATGCAGTTCGTCCTCTTCACTTTTGCTGGCGAGATGGTTCCTCAGCTTCCCGAGAGCTGTACAGCCATTGTGAATAGATTTGTACAGACTCTGCTTGACACCGTAACCTTGGTCACCTACAAGGCTGACACCTGGCGAAGCAGCACTGATTAGGCCTAACAGCCTGGACAAGCGTGGCAGTCGGTAGTAGAGCATTGCCAAAGCCCCTGAATTTATTTTGGCGGGCTGAGACAGTCAAGGGAAGTTTGGCAATCTTCAGCGATCGGGCCTGAAATCAAGTGCACGGGCTAGGCTGAGAAGCAGTGGGCATGCCTAGCAAGTTCGTCTGGGCACTTAATGGAGTGAAGGGTTATAATCTCGCGTGTAGATGGAAAGCACTGAGCTCGAAGCGTTTTTAACGTGTGGGGTGTCGAGTCACGCCAAATCTCTGGAAAGCGATGGTATCTCCAAAAGTAGTTGCTTGAAAATGCTGCCTCTCAGTTCGCGCAATGCAGCGCAAATCAACGTTTTTTCATTACTGTGAGTTTCAGTGCTCTGGCTTGTGGAATGTTTCCTTCCCATCTCCTGCCGTGCGGTGGTGCTCACCACACTGTTTACCTGAGGAGACAATCGTTGCACTACGGGCCACATGGGCCCACTGTGAATGCTGATGCTCCGCGAAACTATGAATGTGAACTTCAGTATGACCTTCAAATTGATATTTTACAATCAAACAAATTTGCAGTAAGAATGTGTCATTTATCACTGGTCTGCGGGCCGCTAAAGCGGCATCTGTATGCATCAGCGGCATCTATGCTGCGCATGTAAGGTCCACTCCTCTTGGCCAGAACCCTCCATGTCGGGCATGGTCATGGAGCATAGGAAAAAAGGAACTTGTACTGCTGAAGTCAAAGGGAAAAAATGATACATAGGTTTAAGCAGAACCACATCATTGTAGCTAGACAATGCCTAGCTAGGTAGAGCACATGTAGAGTGGGCCCATGTGGCAAATACTACAATACTAATACAATAATCTAAATAACTATACACATTCTGCTTGCCTGACCAACATGGCTCGTCCCATGCGTCATTGCTGCCTGGTCAAAGCAGTGAGAGTAGTTTTGCATGTGTGTTTGTTTGTGTGCTTGTACAAGAGCGTGAAGTGAAAAGATGTTGAATTTTACAAATATTGTTAAAGCAATTCCAGTTTCTTTGAAAGGAGGTTATATTTTCAGGGATGTTCTTTAGGAGGTGAATTGAAAAACATTGCTTAGCTTGGATGATCAGAGCACATGACCAGTTTAGGCGCCAACTGCTGAATTTTGTCATAGTTACATGCATGCACTTCACGGAAGACAGGAACCAACAGCTAAAAAAATAAAAAGTTGTCATCGCAAGTTAGAAAGCACATCTTCTGTAGCTATTTCTTCTGTGTTCCCGACCAAGTGTGACTGCATTACACTTTTGTTTGAGTACACCAAAATAAGTATTATCAAAGTGAACATGCAAAATGATCTCATCTGTGCTGTCTTCCATGCATCGGTAACCAAGCGTGAAATTTTATGGCTTTGGTCTCAAAACATAACAGAACACTGTTCTTTCTAACCTTTCTTTAATGTTCCATGCATTCTTCACAAGCAGTATTAATAAGGCAGTGCCAGAAAACACTACAATATTCACAATAAACTTCGTAGATGCGACGTATTAAATAAAGCACGAAGCAAATAATATGTAACAGTTTTTTTGTGATCTTGCTTCAATGTGCTCTTTGTCTCACCCATACTATTGATTTCAAACGTTTCTTGAACCCTGAGACTGAAGTTCATATCTGACAGCTCAAAAACAGGTGAGCAGATTTTAATTCTGCGTGTTCATTCCCAGTGCAGTAGCGAATTATATCAGGAGGAAGTAGCTACCGAGTGCGTGCCCTCCGGGCTGAAGGTGACACCATCACCACATCGTGAATGGAAGTGGATAGGGGGCTGCCTTCTCGTGCCCAGCTCATGGGGAGCCTGCAAACTGAGATCTAAAATTGGTCGGCCAAACTGCGCAGTCCATTGCGGCCATTGCGCATTTCATTGCGCTGTCAAAGTTGCACTTCACGTCATTGCTTGCACTGCTACAGATGAATGCGAAATGCTCCCACAGCCTCGACTATTGCAAAACTTCAAATAGACTGAATGACAACGTGAGCAAAAGCCTGTAGATAACTATTTTGTGCTGTTGGGTTGTAAAAAAGTGCTGAACTTGCATTTTGCATCAAAGTATCGGAATACCAGTGCTTTGGAACTACACTGATTCCAGAGATGAAACTGTTTCATTCTTTGTGAGAGCCACTTTTTCTTTTTTAGATCTGTCAAAATGGGGCTGTTTCAAGGTTTTATGCAAGTCGCACCCTTCATACTATTTGCTTCGAAATTATTTCACCATTATTACTATTTTGTCAATGCGTAGCTGTTTCAGGGGTTTGTGCAAATCGCACTGTTTGCTTCGAAATAAAGTCATAGTTATTACTACATTCACACAAGCTTATAATAAGGACGTTTATGTCCTTACTGGTTTGTAACTGTTGCTTGAAACGTTGCTGGGCCTCTATCACTGAGTTACTGTGAAATCCTGAGCAATTAGCTAAGAAACATTTTGTACTTTTTGTTGCACCTTGCGTAATGTTGACATTTCTTTTTTCCCCCTCTCTACCAGTGTTTTTCATCATTGGCATGTTTGCCTTGGCATCTGTGGTGTCTGTCATCGGTGTCCTTGAACCTCTAATCTACAAAATCCCAATAGGGACAACACGGTGGGTACACAAGCTTGCCTTAGTGAAGTTTTTTTAGCTACAACATTGTTGTATTAATTGGTGCTGCTGTTGGGCTATGTGTCCCACCCTGCTACTGCCAGCACTGCACAGCTAAGGTCGCATGTGGCATTTGCATTTTGTAGCATTGCAATGACACATGATGCACTTGGGTCTGCACAAAAAGTGAATGCAAAGCACCCTCATAAACTCAACTATCATGAAATTTCAAGTAGAGATGTATAATACTATAACCGAAGCAGTGATACTGACCAAACCAAAAGTCTGTACATGAGCATTCCATAGTACTAGTTGTAAAAAGAGCAGAATGAACGTTCTTTTTTTTGTTTAATCTTTTTTTTTGTCACATTTTTTGGCTGCTCGATAATTAAGATCTTCATAGTTCCTTCCACGTTTATAAAATGGTTTGGTTATGGTTATGACTGCTGTGACACCTGCTCTGCAGTTTCCTGATGTGTGCCTCATGTTGTAGGTGCAAGTCCTCTATTTTCTTTAAATGCCACAGTTAAGAGTTTAGGAACTCCTATACCATATTTACCCTATTCTAAGGCACCCTGAATCTAATGCACAACTAATTTTTGCGGATTTAAAGTACTAAAATAAAAGTGCACCTAGATCACAAAGCAAGAAACCTTCAGGAGTGGAAACTCCGCTCTTTGCAGCAACCAGAAAAGGTCACAAGCCCGCAGAGCCACTATCATGCTGGCGGCCAAGAAAGAAATTACCACCATTTCGGTTGCCAAGGCAACCGGTTGCACATGTTGCTCGCGTTCGGCCGTGTGCCTGGCACAAGTTCTACTGAGGGCACTCACGCACGCTTCTTTAACATTGGTAGCCTGGACAGTGATTGGTGCTACACTTCAACCATTTGAGCAGAGTAAAAGAATAAAAAGCATTCCTTTCGATGATCGCTGTAATAAGGTGATCTGTAACTTCCTGTTGTATGCGGCCCTATTGTTTGACGCCCATGCGATGAGTGATTGGATAGGTGTAAGCGCTGCTGGCATTCGTCGAAGGCAAACATGCCTTCAATTTCTTCAAATACAGACCAAGCTGATTTTCCTCAAGCTCATGGGCCTCACACGTTGTGTGAACATTGCTTTCGTTCACTGCCGTTCCTTATCTTTTAACGGTAGCGTGACTTATATTTGATGATGCTTCCTGGGGAGTGCGCTTCCTTTTTTGGAGATGTAAAAGACGCTGGAGATGGAAGAAAGATGCAGGGAACATCCTCTGGATGCAGTCCAGGTTTTCTTTTGGGTGGTCCAGGATTACCTCGCTTCTTAGCTCACCACAGTATTTATCTCGTCTCATCATGTTGCTCGTGAAGTGCTTCTCGCAGACGTAATCTCTCAATGTGAGCTGCGGGGCCTTCCCAGGAATTGCCACAGCCCATGCTTGCAAACGTTCAAGATAATTAGGAGCCTTGAAGATGCTCACCTTTTTCCTGCAAAACTTGAACCTGCTTTTGTAGTATTCAACGAAACACCTGTGTCCCATCTTAGGCTAGCAAATTTCGAAGAAGGGCATTTGTGTGTAGCAGCACTGTTAGTATTATGGCCCTCTAACAGACACTGACAAGAACTGTTGCTGTTTGACTTAAGGGTACACAAATACAATGTTAAGGCGTGCCCGCTGAAGCAAACGTCAGTGTCGTCTGCTTGTTGTCTGCTTTGAGCAGAAAACATGGGTGCCGCCAAAGGGAGCGCGCCCGAGCTGCCTGCCTGGGTGCCTGCATTTCTTTTTTTTTTTTTTGCTGAGCTTTGCATGACACGCTGCAGGGCACTACCACTGCATGCACCTCCGTCGGTACATATTTTTGTGACATTATTTGGTTGCCTGCACTGACGGGAGTTTCGACTTCTAAATATTCTTCCTCTGTGACCTGGATGTAACATGTGGCTGACTTATAAAATGAAAGAAATGGTAGGCGACCCTAATCTTTGACTTGGGTGTCTCTTAGTGGCACTCACACCTCAGCGTTGGTGTTCTTTAGGTTAAGCGAGCGAACGTATTTCCCCTGGCACGATATGTAGGCGAGGAGCAAGGGAGGGTGAGGAGGAAGCGCAGTGCGCACCACCTGGCGAGGCATAGCCCCCTAGCAAGTGGTGCACGGAGCGCACCTTACACTTGCCCTCTCTGGTGCTGACGTCAGAGCATGTAATGAGTGCGCGCGCAGCTGTTGCGAGCCAGCGAGCGAGCAAGTGAGTGCTGGGAGAGGAGAAGTGAGAGAGGAGGGAGTGATGTCAGATCCACTCTGCTAGGGAGATGTTCAGTCTATGCCAGGCAACTGTTTTCCATTAATTATTCCATTAAATATCATGCCACCTTCTTGCGTGTGATGTCATTAAGGACGTCATTACTTTTCCTTTCTATTTCTGGGTTTCTAGGAATTTTGCCAAAGTCGTGCTCATGTGGCTGGTCTCTAAAGTTTATGATTCTGTGCTTTGGTGTGCGGTAATCACTGATGTATAAATAATTCTAATTATTCCAGACACTTGAGTAAGTCAACTTGTAACTACTCTTATGCTCTGATATAACATTTGTAATGAAACCCATGAATCTTGTACTGTACTATGTTTTTTCCATTTTTTTTTTCGGATTTATTTTGGATTACTTCCCTGGTCATCTCAGGAGGCGAATTGGAAGTGCTGCACAAGAAACAGTAGTGTCACTCAATGCTCATGCCACTAAAGCATACAGGGGTGGGACTGCTGCACCAATTGCGCCATTTTGATACAAACGCAAATTCCTGCACCAGACTGCACAAAACACAGAAACTTGGCCGAAATCGCACCACGATGCACTACGCTGCACCAGAACAGCTTTGGCATGTGGGCTCCGGCAGTGGCCGGGAGCAAACAGCAAGTGAATTCGTTCTCCAAAAAAAGAGTACAGTCGTTCACATTTCGCCTACCATGCAACTGCGTCTCTCACACTATTTCGCATACTTTTCGTGCTTATAACACTGAACTCGGTGCTTCCAGCAAGTAGCTGGCACATGCGCGGCCTACTCCCTGCTATTGTCTCTGCTGTTGGAACAGCCAGAGCGGTTGTATTTATAGTGTATTGGAGTATAGTTGAGCGGGCCGAGTGGCTGCGAGTGAACTAGATATTAGGGAGGCGCGTACTCTGGTGGGCTCAGCGGGCAGGTGTCTCTGTCCCAAGGGCTGGTATAATGTAAAACTATTCCAATCTGTTTTTATGTCCAGTTGGGCGAGGCCTGAACCATTTTGACCTATCACAAAGGGCTAATGGCAGATTTGGAATAAAAACAGATTTTAATAGTTTTACATTATACCAGAAAGTTACACATTAGGTGCTTTGGTATCGCCCTGGTCTATTATGTAAAAATGGCTTTCAAGAAGAATCGTAGTTTCACCCAAAAGGCGATGCATTGATTACGATAGCAAATTAGTAGACAGCTATACAAAGTAAGGATAGTAGTTTTATTGGTCATGTAAACTTGTAATAATTTGCTTACTAACTAAATTAACAAGCATGGTGTCACATGCACACAAGCAAACGTGAACACATCTCACTTGATCATTATGCGCACTGGCTGTCAAAACACGAGTGAGGAAGCATGGCAGCTGCAGCGGGCGAATTGACTTCCATGCTGCCTCTCGCTTCAACACAAACTAAGCGGCAAAAACGCATTGCTCACGAAGCTGTCTGCACTCCGTCTCAATCGCAGATCGCTTTCAAGATAGGACCTGTGAGGCTAGGCTATATGCTGCAGCTGCCCGAGTAAAACCCCTGCCTCCGGTGCCTTGCACACGATGGAAGACAGCGCGCTATCTCCCTGTTTTCCTCCCTTGTGCGCATGAGATATAGATGCTATTATTGGCTCACCCTCACACACTTTCACTCGCACATGCAGCACACAGTGCGTAGCAATGATGTTATCAGCCTTGGACTTTATACGGAACATCACTGCAATGCTGACGATACCGGCATAAACGCGCCTGTAGTGTCCACGTAATTGCTATCACTATAATAAACCACATTAGTTCATAACTCTGGCTTCTCTGTGCAATCTGTTGGTGAAGCGGATTTCCATGCTCTTCACCCACACTGTCGAGACATTAAAGAATAATGTATTTATAAAAAATGTCCTTGGCTACTTTTCAAAATTTCATACTCGCTATTGCAGAATGCATGTTCTTGTGATTGCTATCACTAATTAAAAAGTCTACAGGCACTACAGTGAAACCTCGTTAAACCGTAGTTGGCCGGAGCTCGAAAGTACGTACTAAACGGTAGTACTGCTTAACCGAAATAGCATGAGATCGCCCACTTACCTGTCAAAAACGGAAGAGAGAGTGTGATGAATGGGTAAAAAAAGTGCAGTATTTATTTACTTCGCACGACAATAGTGTTATTTCCGTTTGATGCCGCGGCGGCCTAGCAGTGATGACAGCGGCCTCAAACTTACTGAAGCTGCAAGCCAGCTTTTCAACCAGCCTCCTCTTTTCGGCAAACACTCGCATTGCAGATTCCTCGTTAGTGTTGCATATTTTCCTGCGCGGGCGCGGTAGCGTTGCAGAAGTCGCGGGGCACCTTTTCATTGCGGGGTGCTGTTCTCGTCGCGATGACTGCATTCGTGAGGCTGACGTAACGTACAGCCTCTGCCACTGTCGGGCCTGAATTGCCCATGCTATCGGTTTCCGTGTCATCCTTATCACTGTCACTGGGCGACACTTCGGGAACAACAGAGGTAACGATGGCGAAAAGTCGAACCCCGCAGCCAACATCTCTTCGCGGTCGCAGCAGCGCTGCTGAGCAACTTATTCACATTCCAAATGCCACACACCGTAGTCAACAGTAGACCCATGTTGCGTGCCAGCGCCGACTTTTTCGTGTCACGTTTGACAGCACGAACTAATTTGTCTAATTTTTCTTCTATGCTGAGCACCCGGCGTCTTTTTTATGTGAGCTTCGGCATGACGCGAGTCCGCGCTTACACGACGCCACAACGCTCTCTGGGACGGCGCCAAAATATGTTGAGTTGATGTGGCTTCACGCACAAAAGCACAGGGCGCTCGGAGGCCGTTGTTCAGATCTCTGAGGCTTTTTCTGCCGGGCCACCCAACGGAGACAAAGCACCGCTCTGTTTGTGTGTCGAAAAGTGGAAACACTACGTGTTAACCGATACGTATGCAATAACCTGGTACGGTTTATGCGGAACAAAACACGTTATGGTCAATGGCCGCTGAGTTGGAGATTTGACTTTACTACTTTTAAAACAAAACTACTGTTTAAGCAAATACGGTTTAACGAGGTTTTACTGTATTACCAAAATTTGCATGCACTAGATTGTTTCAGTATCATAGTAATCTGCTTCAAAATTCAGCTTAAGACGTTGCTCAAGACAGTTGCAGTGCAGCGCTCGTGTTGGTTTCGAAGTGCATTGCCATATTCCATTATTCCACCAAAATTCAGATTGACCTGCTCCAAAATGTTTCAAAATAAAATTTTATCGGCTCCGAATTGCTCCAAAATAAAATTTAGTCTGCTTCAAGCTACTCCAAAACGCAATCTTACTTGCTCCAAAATGACTTTGGGCAGTCCCACCCCTGAACATAGCATGTGCCTCATATTTGCACTCATTTAAGATGAGATGTGCAGAATTTACCTTCACAGAAGGGAATTTTTGTTAATGAGCTTTCACAGTGATAGCGGCGTGCCTTCGTCGCCATTTCCGCTTCATTGGCCACAGATACTAAGCACGTGGGGGCAATATTCTGGAGCAATCGCTTTTAGAGGTACTACTAATTTCTTGAGGCTGCATTAAGTTAAAGCCCCTCCATGGCATTTTCCGCTGATGAAAAAAAAGCGCGGAACACCGTCGATCAAGGGGCTTTACATCAGGCTTGTCGAAGTATGCAGCCCACAGTGTCCCTGGCACTTTGTGCAGATAACAAGCTTGGCATAGCATCAGAAATGGCGGTGGCTGTATTTTCTGACCCATCCAGTGCTGAGTCGCACATGAAAGTGACAGCATCTCTGAGAGGGATTGACCGATAATAGCACTCCAGATTATAGCCTAGCACAAAATGAACCCACAGCAACCTTCACAAAAACGTGCTCTGTGATGGTGATAATGCTGATGGCATACTGTTGCGAACACCGCTAACAATGTTTCGGTTTCGTATCCAATTGTAACACGCAGGCAATTTTAAGACCCATTTTCTCAAAAATATGCATTTTAGATTCGGGTGAATACAGTTCTTGGAAGTATTTTGGAAACTTCAATATATTCCGGACAAGCATATTGGGGTGATTTGGTTTTGAATTGGGTTTTCAGTTTGAATTCAAATTTGGTTTTGAATTCAAATATCGATTATTTGCTTCGATATTTGAAAGTTGAAAACATTCACCCAGTCATACTGATAAATGAGGCAGCTCTTCACTGTCAGCAGATCCACCATCTTGTCACCACTGGTATTGAGCATGGCTTTGTTTCCATATGCATTTTGCAGTCTCCATTGTAGAAGATTGCTTGCAGTATTACTATGGCTCTTGCAGGGCTTTTAACATAGTACTGCTTGTGACAAAGCTCATTTACTGTATCGGTGATTGCCATATAATGAGGGCTTACTGACGCTTTAAAAACATAATGACCCTCCATGAAAAACGGTGCAGCAGCAGGGTTAATGAGAGACAAACGAACACAGGTGCTAAGAAGCAACATTCTAAGGAAAACAGTGTAGTAACCAGACCAACAAAATACATTCATCCTCTCGAGCACTCTTTCTCGAAACGTTGCTCAACCAACAAACCCAACTTCACACTCTTGTACTGTGCCTCTGGCTTGCACAGGATCCCACGCAATGTGTGCCCGTGCTTCCACGGCCCCCTGGAGGTGCGTCAGCTGGCGCTGATTGTGTTTGCCATCTCGGTGTCTGTGACCTGGGTCGTACTGCGCCACCACCCACAGTCGTGGATCCTGCAGGACTTGCTGGGTGTCGCCTTCAGCATCAACATGCTCAAGACTCTGCGCCTGCCCAACCTCATGGTGCGCTGTCGTCACATGGGGATGTGGCAATTAAAATTATTTTCGTTATTTATGGAACTAAATTGATTACATTTGATGGGTAGGTGTAACTTTTTATGTTGATATTAGATCTGAAATCAGTTCCAAGCTATCTGTTATAGCTTTTGACTTACAATATTTGGCTTCCTCAAATTGTCATCCCCCAACTAATTAAAGTAAACTCAGAAATTGCTCTTGATTTTCCTGTCATAATGTTCATTAAGTACTATTATGTATTATATAAAGCTATTGGTTCATACCTTACTGCACAGTAAGCATAAGAAACATTTTTTAAATTTTATTATGTATATTGCTTTACAAATGACATTTGCAAAAAATCTGTTATACAAACCAACAAAAATAGACAGCTTTGTAGCACTCCTCAATGATTCAGGACTTATATGCAAAAGCAGGACGATTCTAACGTCACTATTTTCTAAATGGCGAAGGGATGATAAGTGACAGCAACTGCCTAGAAACTAGAAGCTGTGAAAATGTTGCCCAAAGTTTTGTTTTTCAGAATCATTGCAAGAATGCCTTAGAGCAGCAACCTAAAGCCTGTCGGGACAGCAGTCTTTTACCAGTGAGGTTATGTTTTCTTTACATTTCAATGCAATCCTCAGCATTCTTTAGCAATATCATGCAGCTTGTCAGCCATTTTTCAACTCCTTGCAATCTTATCAGCAGCCAGCAATCACATGCAAGCATGGCCCTCTGACAGGAACTTATCTACGCTTGTGCCAGTCAGATTGTACAAGGATACAAAATCGCTTCGTCGCTGCAAAGAAAACAGATCTTGTGCAAATTATGTCCCGATCATCATCGGGCAGCAGCTAGGATGGAGCAACTAAAGAAACATGTGATTACCAGGCAGATCTTGAAATGTCAGTCTCAGAAACACTCTAAATGCATGTGAAACAAGCGTGCCAATGATTCAAATCTGGGTCAGCCAATAGGAGCGCTCCGCGTGCACCACATGACTGCGTAAACGAATTGCGATGCAACGAATGACAGAACGAAACCAGCCGGCACGTAGTGAAATACTGTGCAGGCTTATATCATAGTTTTATAATGCCATGCACGTTTTTGGTCACACGTGCGTTTTTGAATGCTTAGACAATGATTTTAACCATACACTGAAGACGATTTTCTTTCGTTTAACAAAAGTGTCTCCGTGGCAAGCTCGACCAGTGGATACACAGTGTGTGCCGCATGAGGTGCACTGTTGTTGACATCGCAGCACTTTAGTGCGCACACTGCTAATAATACATGATCAGAACTTGCCTTAATATGCAAAAATCTGCATCTCATTTATTCACATTTCTCTAACTGTGCTTCCGCCTCTGGGCTCTCACCATAACAACCAATTCCTCGCTTGACCTTCTTTTGCCTTCATGCGCATCATTTACATTTCTGGTGCTCGCTATTTCTGCCTCATATTTAACTGCTTGGGTATCACCCCAATATGCTTGCCTGGTGAAATTTAAGAAAAAAATTGCGCTGTGATGTATGCAAGAGCAACCACCACATTACCTTTTCCTCTAGGTCAGGGGTCCTCCAACTGGATTCTGTGGCATTCTGGGGTTCCGCATGTGGCCAAAATGAATCTAACCTCATTAGCCTTCCCCCGTCTGTTTTTGCAATTTCTCTATTTACATTAGACTTGCATTGTGGCAGCGCGCAAGGCTCATTACTGTCAGATTTGTGGGTCCATTCACGTTCCATTGTGGATCCAGCACGTTCCATTCGTGTTCAAGGAGGCAGTCTGTAGCTAGTGAGCAGGAAGGGACTTGTAAGTTCTGCAAGCTGATGGCCACTTCGGTATCTACCGATTTCAGCCTGGTCAACGTTCGTCGTCAGCAGATGACCATCGGATTTTTAAATGGCATGTTGTAAGATACATGCGAGGCACATTGATGTGCGATTCGAGGTACAGAACGAAACCAGCCGGCCACCAGCGCAAAGACTCCTTTGCTGGGTGCCCTAAAACAGCAAGTATTTTCGATCGCTGTGGATGGCAGTAACAGTAGGGATACGCAGTCATTGTCAAAAAAGTGTCATTTGTCTGTGTAGTATTGCAAGTTGAACAGCAATGGCCTTCGAGATTGAAGATAACACTCTGAACCATAAATGTTGGAGACCGCTTGCTTGCAAAACTAGTATGTTTTTGCATACCTGCCAACTCTTCCGAATGTTCCGTAAAATGTACGAATTTCAAGCAGGCTTATGATTTTACGAATCTTGTTTGAAATTTTACGGAAAACATTTTATTTGGGAAAAAACAACATGAAAATGTAGTAAAACTGCACCCTGGTACCTTGCGCTGCCACTAGAGGGCAATATGTATGCGTGGTATTATCATCAGCAGCTGCAAGGTTATAGTGACTTCTGTCGTCTGGAGGAGTCACGAATCCATACCCAAAGCTCGATAGTGCCGATCGCGCCTCTAGCAGTTCCACAAACCTGTTGCCATGCTGTTGCCTTTGTTCGTGCTGGCGCACGGGTTTGAGCTTCAGTTACTGCAGTGTAGGCCTCGACTTTTGTGTGACTAGCTGCCGCGTCAGACGCAGTGCGACTCTGGCCTGTAGCGGCTTCGCAGTGCAGTGGTGGGCTTGAAGCCCCGACAGTACTTCCAAGTGTTTTGAAATCGTACACGGCAGAATTTCCGTGCTTCGTGCCGTTGAAGAAAGGGGAGAAGTTTGGATTCTGCACCACGGGTGCCTGTGACGTGAACATTTCGCATGGCGGCAAGTCTGACATCAAGGTCCACATCGCTTTGAAAAAGCATCAGTGATACTTGCGAGCCGCGGACAGCCAGCCAAGCCTCGCAAGTTTTGTATGCAGCGACAACGACCTCGGTGTGATTCGTGCATAATGCCTCTTCACGGCGTTTTTAGTTGAACACAACATCCTGCTGAGTCTCAGCGATCATGCCGGACTGCTTTTCCGGAAGATGTTCCCCAAGTGCGAAGAAGCGAAACGCTACGCCTGTGGACGAACAAAGACGACGTCAATTGTTCGAGAAATGGCCACCAGCGCGAAGACTCCTTTGCTGGATGCCCTAAAACAGCAAGTATTTTCGATCGCTGTGGATGGCAGTAATAATAGGGATACGCAGCTTTACCCTATTGTTGCAACATATTTTATTAAAGAAACGAGTAGAGTCGAAAGCCGTCTTCTTTGCCTTGGGACAATCCAAGGGGAAGCGACGGGTCACAAGATTGGAAATTTGGAAATCTGGTTCTGGACGAGATGAAGTCTCGGAATTTGCCTGTTGGAAACCTGTTGGCTATGTGTTCGGACAATGCCAATGTCATGATCGGCAAGAAAAACAGTGTTTCTACTGTATTGAGAGAGGCTCAACCAGGTTTGATAGGGGTTGGCTGCCCGTGCCATCTCATCAACTTGGCCGCCCAAAAAGAAGCTTCACGGCTTCGTGTAAAGGTTGATAAGGCTTTGGCTGACATCTTTTTTTTACCTAGAGAAAAGCTCGAAATGGAAAGATCGACTTACAGAGTTCCAAAAAATGCATAATGCCAAGGTCAGAAAGATGTTGAAGCTTTCGCCGACACATTGGCTGTCGTTGGGAAAGTGTCTGGAGAGGCTGCTCAACCAGTGGAAACCACTACTCGGCTTTCTTTTTTTTTTATCTGAAACAAAGCAGTGCAACAAGCAGAGCCTGTTTTTGGAGTCATACCAAATTCCGAAGACTTCCTCACAAACCCCCAAGAACTCTGCACTGACCCGAAAGTCTGCTACACATCTTCACAAGACTGCTGCAGGCCTCGGGAAAAAAAGCACCAACGGCGATGAACTCTTGCCAAAGAGGCAAGGAACTCATTCTGGACCTCAAGCAGAAAAGCTGAAACTTCATACCAAGGATTCTGGGGAAGCCAGCCATGTGACCTGTGAGGAGCGCCTGTTTTATTTTTTGTCATCGGGGCTAAACAGGGCATGCTGTCTTTTTCCCCAAAATGTTATACCGCTTTTTGAGAAGGCAAACTGCCTTCTTCAGGTACAGGCTTCTCAAAGTCTTGTACTGAGGGGCCTCTTGAACCGCCTTTTCAAGGATCTCCTGACTAGATTTGTGCACCCAGGTGTCGTCAAGGCATGTCATTCATTGCTGGAAGTTGACTGTGGAGCTGCAGAGAACCAGAAAGGTGATGAAGACAGTCATTGGCAGGACAACCTACTCTGTGGTTGAGACACTGAGCTGCATTGAGAGAGCAGTTATTCTCTGCTCTACATCTGTGCTTAATAGTAGCATGTGATTACATTCGCCACAAATTCCCGTTAGACGACATCAATCTCAAGATGGCTGAAGTTGCTCAAGTACAAGCTCTGGAAACAGCCTCATTCAACAGCGTACGTCATTTTATTATGGCGTTCCCTGCTATCCTACCCCTGCAATGTGGCGAATCAAAAGAAGAAGCAATCGATGCACTTGAAGTCGAGTTTGCCAACTTGCAGGCCTATCAGGTTCCAGCCGACATATTGAATGAGCCAAGGTGCGACGTGCTGTGGTCGCAATTAGGAAGCATTTGAAGTGCCGACGGATCGCTCAGGTTCCACAGAATTTCAATGGTTATGCTCGGTATTCTCTCCATTCCCCACAGCAATGCTGAATGTGAGAGAATATTCAGCTCTGTGAACAAAACTCAAATGGAATTTCACTCATCTGTGTGTGAGAAAACACTCAAAAGTCTGCTGATGGTGAGGAAGCACCAGAGTGGTACTTGCTTTGAGCAAACCTACACGGAGAAGTTTCTGAAGCAGGCAAAGTCTGTAACAGCAAAATCATTGCAAAAATAAACTGTGCCCCAGTCAAGTTTTCACTCTTTACTCTCCAAGACACTGATTTCACTTGCGGTTGTGAAAAACGTGAGTAAGCTTGTCGCAAAAGGCAAATCCCTTAAAAAGAAAAGTGCTGCTGCGCCCCCCCCCCCCCCCCCCGCCCCCACGATAGTTTTTTTAATTTCCAAATCTTCAGGTTGGCAGGTATGGTTTTTATAACTGATGCTTGCATTTCTGATGATATTTTGCATAAACATTTCTTGGCTAAACATGTTAGCCAACAAAATGGTTATGAGGGTATGTATACCCTTATCTCACAAGTTTTTTGCAGCACTGTAGAAGCTGCAACACTCCTTAGCCAACAGGTAAGCCAAATGCCCTCAAGATAGGTTCATTTGTTCCACATCGTGTGCACAGCTGCTTCTGAATTTGGGGTACATGACATACATGCGGAAGCCTCCTAGCTAGTTATGTATCGCTGTAATGGATCATGTATTAAGCAAATACAGCACTTTCTGTCCCTGCCATTAATTGGACAGTTGCTCCCGGAACTATATTGAGCTGAGCAAGGATATTGCCTTTGTACACATCATACTTTTTGCCACTGCTGCAAACGAATTTCGAGATAGAGTATAGAATAGCCTACTTTCACTTTAAAACACACAAACCTCAATTTGACAAAAAGTCCACTTAAATTGTCACTTATAAGTCCACAAGTCCACTCATTTCAACATAATGTACTATGTACAGAATTTGGGTAGATTCATTACAACATTCATTGGAAGTCCATGGTTGAGCATATCGGTGCAAAGAAGGAGAGAGAAGGGGGTTCTGCAGCACTCTGGGAAAGCTGATGGGGTTCCTCAAGGTCACAAAGTCAATATTTATTCTGTACATGCACACTTTTAGGAAATTTGAAAACCCTTGCTCTAGGTAAATGTAAGAAGATTTCTGTGTTGCTATAGCCCCAAAGTTGCTCTCAAGCTTTCTGACCTCAGGGAGCCCGTGCTGTCTTTCTAAAGTGCTGACAAGTACCCATGTGTGTGAATGGTTGGATAGACAACGGTGTTCATGTTGTCCACTTCTCTTATGTCCATGTCTGCACGGCTTACCCCTCCTTTGCATTATGGATAGACAATATGAGCATCCTCTTAGAGACAGGGAGGTGGCATGGGCCACCAACAATGGTACATTTGTATATTCTGTGTCCATCTCTGTCATTGCACACTAGAAAATCTCTTTACTTAGTTGGAAACCAAAAGTAGCCTCTAGAGTTTCCAATTAAATTGAGGATACCAATTGAACAAAGTTTCAACTGCTGGCTTTGTATGTACAAGCCTTGTTGCAATTTTGATAACCATTTAAACATGGAATCAGCAGACTAAATACAACTCAGGTGTGTGTGTGTGTGATAGAATAATGCATATGAATGACTAATTATGGCATAATTTTGAGGTGGTTCGATTGGTGAAGTTGTCTGTATTCGTTTTTGCAGATTTGCAGCGTGCTCCTGGTGCTGCTTTTCTTCTACGACATCTTCTTCGTTTTCGTCACTCCATTCTTGACTATGGTACGTAACTGTAATTTACTGTATAGCTGTTGTTAGAAATTAGTCGACCAAATATCATGTTTACTATGCTGACCGAGCATCATATTATTCCTGCATTTCATTACACTTTATTTGCGTTAGACAGCCAACCTGCAGTCTGCCTGCAAGTTATAACGAAATCGCACCCGACACGAGAACACATTTATGAGCATATATTCTTTACACACTGATATAGAACATAAGAGCAGAACATGAAGCTGTATCTATGTGTCTGCACATGTGGCTGTGGTTACACACTGGCACATACCACAAGCCACATGCTCCGATGCTCGCGTTTCATTCCAGCAGGATAGTATGGTAGAACCCACTGATACATTTCTTGGGATCCAACGAAAAAGAATGCTTGATCCCTGAAAATGTAGCTTGCAATAATGCTTGCAGCAGCAGTACAGATGAGACATCTGTACAGCTACTTTAAAAAAAAAATCTGTGTCAACTCTGCACTAAACCGTAGCTTTGTTAGTTAAGGGGGGACACGGGTTGTGGCGACCAAAAATCGCGAAAAAAACTCGATTTTTTTTCTTGCATTTTTGGAATGTACAGCTATTATTGCATCTATATTGTTAATTTCATACCGATAACATCAGTATTTTAGCCGCAGTGACGCCTTATACGACATGTACTAGCTGAATTTCAGGCGGAACTTGCGCTGAAACGGCATATTTTCCGAAACGCGCGCCTGCTCTTCCACGTGTGCTAGCGCGGACATCTTGGTCTCATTTGAAAGAAGCGACTTTTCCCTTCAAATTCCCGCCAGAACGGGCCCCATTCAACCATTGGCCACTTATAAAATGCGCGGTAAAGAAAGGCACTAGAACGCCCTCCTATTCGTCACTCGGTGCACATGACTTGAGCTTGCCTCCCGATTGGCGGAACTGCATGGCCATCGTCTGCTCCGCGCTTGGAGCCGCGCACTGAGGTGCGCCATCTTGCCCCAGTGTAAACGCGATATCTGAAACGGAACGCAAATTTCGAACGCGGCACAAGTTTGGTGCGCAAAAAGTGGGACGGACACTCATCGAAAACTTCAAAAAACGCTGCTCAACACTGCAAAACGCTTAGGACGCCACAACCTCAGCGACCGATGCCGAAATCGTCGATGCAGCAACGGCAGGCCTAACGACCGCATCGGCTGCTGCGGATACTGTGACAAGTCCGCCTGCCGTTGACCCTTCGACCCAGCGCTTGCGTACGGCAAGATACGATCTACCGGCAACCCTCCAAGCGGGAGGAGGAGGAAGCGAAAGCCAAAGCAAAGCTATCGGAGTTGTCTTCCGCTCCAGCGACGGAGAGGAAACGCGAGTGTGGGTGACAGTACCGACGATGCACTTCGCCCGCCTGATGGGACTACGTTTACGATTGTGGATTTGAGTGCCGTGAACACTTTATTAACATTTGCGAACTGCAACATCTGCAGTGGTGCCTTATAAATCGTCCGAGACGAGCAGGAATACGGACTCGCTGTGAAGCTGCGTTTTATGTGCGCAAATTGTGGAGAGATTGCGTCGGTGTGGAGCTCGCCGCGCGTTCACAGTGCTGAACGAATGAAACCCTTTGCTGTGAACGTTTTGGCTACGCGTGCCATGCAGGCAACGGAGAACCGACAGACCGCGTTCAATGACGTTTGTCTCGTTGATGGGCATCAGCCGTCGGGCTCTTCACACGAAAACGTGCCAGAGCTACGTGAAGACGAAGTTGACGCCAGCAGCCGATCGCGCGGCGCGTAATCTGACGAGCGACTGCGCGCGGTCGGTTCGCGAACTTTACGCCGAACTGAACGTGGGTCATACTGGGAACATCGTTGTGTGCAAGGGCAAGGGCCTCAAAGGACATAATGAAAGAACTATGTCTAAATCCGAGCGAGCAAAGTCGCACCCTCATGGCCGAGAAAGATAGGCGTCAAATGACAGCATCAGCCAAGAAATGCAAAGCATCAGAAAATTTGCGCTAGTCCCTCAAAAAGCGGCACACCGGGGCTGGGAGTCAGCAGGACTACATGCCTGGTGCCTACTGAGCTGTTACAGCTGTAAATTTGTAAATAAAGTAGGGTTTTGCACGTTTTCTCACTTTTCTCAAAACATGTTTTTGGGTCACTTCACTAGACTGTCGAAGTGATATCTCATGATCTAGAACAGCTAGAGCAGTAATTCTTTCTTTAGCAGAAAGCCTAATCTACATATTACAAAGTGCTGAGAGCAGAATTTCAAATTTGTGCGTATGTATATTTCCATTTTATGAATTTTCTTTTGGTGTGGTAGCCTTAGGTCAAGGAAAGAATTTTGATCACCTACAGAATGGCTGATTAAAATGTCATTTGAAAACTTTTTGCAGCATTGCAGTTATTGCACATTATAGTATCTAGCTATGCAATAATATTCACTTTCTGCTGAGCAGTTTTTTTTCCATTGTCTCCGGAAACAATAGAGTGGCAGCACCGTCAATCTCCTGAACTAATGAACCTACAAGAAAGATTATTGCATATTTGAAATCAGCACGACAAACTAAGTAAGCTTGTATATTTTCATCAGATTTGGCCATAAGATGCAGGTAATAATCTCCACAACCCATGTCCCCCCTTAACATAGTTTTGTAGTGCAAACAAACGCACACACAGAAAACCTAGACACAAAAAGCACTTGCTAAAACTTGTTTTTTCGAAACAAAGAATACTGTATTTACGCGATTGTAAGCTGACTCGAATGTAAGTCGACCCCCCCCCCCCCATATCGCGTGCGACAGGAACAAAAAAAAAGAGAAGAGCATACCTGCGGGCGCAATTCATAACGAAAATTTATTAGTAGCTGGCATGGTCACTGGACTACTACTCCTCACTAGTGCTGCCATCGCTGCTACGGTCCCGAAGCACGTCGCCATCCAGCGAAATTCTGCATTTGCATACATAACTGCATTTGCATACATACCTAAGTCCACGGCGAAAACACCCAACCACACAGAGCCGTCAGGGAGGCTCTTTTTACATGTCTGGTTGGCGCAAGTTCGCGGTCTTCTGCCGTCAGCCACTTTTACTCACGGCAGAGCAGGTCCTTAAAAGGCGAAGATCCAAGATTGTCTCATGACCATGTCGCACATCACTGGCAGTGGCCGATCACGCATTTCGGCGACGTACGCCGCAAGCTTGGCCTTCGGCTCCGGAAAGCGTCCCGACTTCGGCCCGCGGAAACCTCTTCGCTGGCCGTCACAGGTGAAAAATTTGCTTCGCTGCCGTCGCCACTCTCGCACCACCCATTAAGAAACATCAAACTTGCGCCCCGCTGCGCAGTTATTTCTTTCTTCAGCGTAAAGGATGGCAGCACTCTTCAACGCCGCTGTGAACGAGCGCCGAATGTTTAGTGGACTCGGAGCACTCATGACTGAGGAAGCACAGAAGTAGCACGGAAGTAGAACGTGGACAGCAGTCAAATCGAACGTGGGAAACTAAAGAGCTACAGGGAAACGGAAACACGCGAGCCGCGATCTGCTCTTCCATGAACTATCGATACTCCCCGCAAGCGCCGCTGTTCTGAAGGTGCTGCCGCAAATAGAACAGCGCACTTCCATGAACTATCGACACCCCCACATGAATGCTGTGTGTGCTGTAAACCTCTAAACAATGTTGAAAAACCCTTCCGAAAAGCGAACAAACGCACGGGATAGCGGAAAACTACGGGTGGGGCCGTAGAGCAAACATAATATTGGAACTACATTGTAGCTCCCCTGATATCCCGTTGGTCTCACTTTTTTTTTTCGGTGCCATGTTTTGGTTTCGATTGTAAGTCGACCCCCCCACTTCAGATTTTCAAATTTTACAAAGAGAAGTCGACTTACAATCGTGTAAATACGGTATATACAGGTGATAGGCAAAGCAGATGGAAAGAAGGTAATAGGTTCCACTATACTAATATATAATCCTCCTCGCTTTGAGTAAACAAGTGTTTCAGTTTTCTCTTTGTGTCTTTGTCTACGCTTCAATGCCATAAATATGTACATGCCAACTAGGTCAGCTCTCCACCCTTGTGTAGTTAGGTAACACCAGACAAAGCAGCTTTGTTAGGCCTAACAGCCCCCTAGGCAGTGTGCCTGTGAAGAAAGTTCACTGCTGGCCGGCATAGTGGTGGGTAGCAAATCATTGCGGGAAACTTGCCTCTTACATTCGTACAGGCTGCTCATTAGTGATCAGGCCCAATACTGTGGTCATGGGGTTAGACTGATGGCCGCAGAAGCGGCACTCCGGTACAAAGGCAACGAGCCAGCAACTACTGCAAAGGACACCTACAAAGTTCACCTGTGCACTTATTGAATGGAAGTGTTATGCTCACATACAGACAGAAAACCCGAAACTAAATTCATGTTTCACACTCTAAACTGCCAGCATCGCAGGTTCAAGGTCGTGTGTAACATCTGTGCTTTATGGCATCATGACAATGGGCAGAGCATATGGGGCTCTGCAACAAGCAGCTGTGAATTGATATTACTATATTTACTCGAATTTAGGCCGGCCCCAATTCTAAGCCAACTCCCGAATGTCCGAAGCCGCAAAAATAAAAAAACTTACCTCTAATGTAGGCCGAACAAAAAAGTGAGGACAGGTTCACGAAATGAAAACAGCATTTATTTAATATGAACATGCCGAGCTCACTCTACGTTACCATTGCTGCTTGCCTCGTCGCTGTAGCCTAGACCACACGCAAGCTTGCGTCCGCGTGCCCATGTATGCGCAGACAGTGCAGCGCGGCTCGCAAGCATCGAAACGCGGCGCAATCTCGGTGAACTCCTCTCTGTTATGGCGTGCTTATTTTCCTTATCGCTGTCATCTCGTTGCGGCACACACAAAAAGCTTCCCCTATTGCCCCCCTCTGACGACGGACGTTTTTCTCATGGATGCTGAAGTCCCGCCCATCTTGAACATTTGATGATGCCTCTGCGGCTAGCACAACTTTTCGTTTTAAACCGGCACTATAGACATCGCCTGTTTGGTGTCATTACGGTAACGCCACGCCGCATGCCAGTACGACACAGGTCAAAATAGTGACGTCGCTCGTGTACTTCAGTGGGCTACTGGCGCGACTAATAGCGGCTGCAATACTGACTTTAATAGATGATGCTAGCTATGCACCATATTTATCATGTTAAATTGAAACCTGCGCGTTCTTTAAAATCCTCAAATCAAAGCCGACCCTGGAGTTTGGCATATGATTATTTGAAAAAGCTGTCGGCCTAGATTCAAATAAATATGGTACTTCACCGATTCTCAATTCTGAGTGAAATTCTAGAAACATAATTACTGCACTTCTGGTATTGTAAAAGTGAATGAAATAGATTTTTGGTCTTATGTTCGTTCTTTTGAACTGACTGATTACTTGGAAATTTTTGTATTCTGTGTCCAAAAATTGTTTAGTGACTGTACAGTCCAACTTCAGTGTAACAAAATCGGTAAAATCGGGAATTTGCTTCATTATATCGAAATTTCGCTATATTGAAATTTGACCTTTTATGCACATAAGTACAGTTGCCAATGTTTTTTTCTTTCACAGAAGGGGCCGCAAAATTTTCCAAATTATTGGGCAATCGGAAAAAGCAAGTTTGAATGAGAAGTAAATTCGTTTTGTTGAGTTGTAGAGTCGGCAACAAAAGATACACCTTCATGCCATGTCAGTGATATCTTTATATCGGTGGTACAACGCATGTAGCACATTAGGTCTAAAAAGAGCGGGTGGGCTGCGTATGCACTCAGTTGTGCTGAGAGCCATGCACGATGGCGCTAGAAAAGGAGACTCGCACCAACGTGCCCCCTCCCCCTCTGCCTCCCCCTTCATGTGCACTTGATCGTGTCACTGCGAGCTCGCTCCCCTTTCCCTTTGCTCATGCGGAAAGAAGGCACCCAGAAAACGAACATCCTTCTCCGCTCGCCCTCCCATGCTTTTACTCGCACCCAAAACATCAAGCACGCTGGGCGCAATAGGATCTGCAAGAATGCCCGTGTCGCATACACCGGGGCACGTTAAAGATCCCCTGGTGGTTGAAATTAATCCGAAGTCCCCCACTACAGCGTGCCTCATAAACAGGTCGTCTTTCTGGCATGTAAAACTCCAGAATTCATTCATTTGCGATAGGGTTTTATCGTACTTCAACTTTATGCGGAACATAACGCTGCTCTGCTTCAGCAGTGGCTCTCCATTGGTGCTCACTTTGAAAGGTGTGTTCACAAGCAGCACTTATAGTTCAACCATTTGTCCGTGTGTGGCTGTGGAAGTTTCCATTTACTGTTTTGGTATTGCTTCACGGCGGCACTTAAATTTCGTTATATTGAAATCATGTATGAACACACTTCGTTATATTGAGGTTCAGAATACATGGTGTCCTATGAACAATAAGTTGTAAAAGTTGAATACTTAGTTATATCCAGGATTCCCATATATTGAAGTTCGTTATATCAAGGTTTAGCTGTATATGAATTCAGGAGGTTCATTCTTACCCAGACGTGTGGCACTGAACTTGATTGTTGGTACCATTGCACACTTACAGAAGGGCGAGAGCATCATGGTGGATTTGGCCACAAGAGGCTTGGAGCAGCTGCCAATGGTGCTGAGGGTGCCCTTCCCCCCACTTCGACAATGAGTTGCTCTTCGTCTGCGTAACGATTCAAATGTTGCCCCAAGTGGCATTGTAACTGCTGTCCCAGACTTCAACTAAATGTTGATGAGAAAACCAGGCATAAATTGCTTCTGTGTGAATGTTCAAACAGATGCTGCCCCTACCTCTGTGAATGTGCAATTGTATGTTAAGTGTTTCCCACAAAATCATACCGAGCAGCTTCTCTCTCTCTCTCTCCCTCTCTCACATTTTTTCTTTTTGCTTGCTATCAGCATTCCGGTGAAGTCGCAGCACATTTGTTTATATGGATTGAGAAAGTCGCTTTTTAGAAAAGCTTGCTGTTGGTGTATTTGTTTGCTAAAGGACATATTTTCTGCTAGACAAGCACAAAAGCAAAAATTTGGGTCGATGACATGGGTGGTGGGGTAACTGCCCTTGTTGGAGTTCAAGTTTGTTGCTTTTGCATTTGCCTGTGTAGCAGTAAATACAGTTGCTGACCGATTCTCTTGAATGCCTGATTTTTCAGATGCCTGGTTTTTCGTGCTTGCTCAATTATTTGTGCTTTATTATGAACGCTGCCAGCTTTTACATAAAATCAATTTATATTGGTGACCAAAATTACTGGTTCTATAGTGCCTTGCTCGAATTTTCAACATGATCCACACATGAATTGCTACCGAAAATGGTAGCTATGGACTAAGTCATACCATTCAGGTTATCCTCCATACCCTTGCTTTTGTTGAGGAAGCAACGTTTTTAGCTTTTCGTTGCCATAGAGCCCCTGCAAATAGATCTGTGCTGACTCAGCACCAAACCATAACTTTGGTTGCTGGCACCTGATGACTCGGTATTAGTTAAGCCAAACAATCTGGGCAGTGCAGCCATGAAGAAAATTTACTGCTGGTAACGTGGTAATGGGCAGCAAGCTGTTGCAGGAAGCTTGCCACTGATTTCTTTGTTACAGTGCTCTTCGTCGGCAATTGAGCCTAATGTTATCGACACGGGCTAGCCGATGGCCATAAAAGTGGCATTTGGCTCGGCAGATAACCATTCTGCAACTATTGTGAGCGTACGTGCCAAGTTCCTCCGTTAGCTTGCTGCGGAGAATGAGTTCCCCCATATGCAGAAAAATCTAAACTGAATTTGCACAGCACAACACCTGGCATCGTGTAATCGAGGTTACATAAAACATCTGCTGCATTTCATCGCATCTCAATTGCGCGAAGAACACTTGGCTGCATGGAGGGCATATGCAAAGCATCCCTACTGCCTCAGTCACCACAAAATTTCTAGTAGGGTATTATGTCACTGAAGCAGAAGGCTTAACAAAACTGCATAAACAGATTTGGTCTTAGGTTGGCAGTGAAAAAAAAAAGTAAATTTTCTCTAAAATTTGCTTAGGTGCCTGGTTATTCTAACATTCCTTGCGGCCACCTGCACATCCAAAAAATCTGTCGGCAACTGTAGTCACAAGCTACCCCTGTGTCGCCGCTCATGTTCCTGGCTTTTGTGTTCGTCTGTTCTAGTGGCACGTATGTCCTTGAGAAGTATGCTCTTGCAGACCGAGCGTGGCGCTCACTCTGCTTGTTGCTGCTACTGTTGTGCCCTTGCAGAAGGGCGAGAGCATCATGGTAGAAGTGGCCAAAGGAGGCAACACTCAGGAGCAGCTGCCCATGGTGTTGAGGGTGCCCCACTTCAACAACGAGTCGCTGTCCGTCTGCTTCGGCCAGTTCTCTTTGCTGGGCTTCGGTGACATTCTTGTTCCAGGTACGCTCCCCTGTACCTAGACTGTCCATTTGTCCATGTTACCCGCCGTGGTAGCCCGGCGGCTATGGCTTTGTGTGGCTGAGCTCGAAGTAATGGGTTCAATTTCGGTTGCCCCGGTCGCATTTTGATGAGGGCGAAAGGCAAAAAATTATGCAGATCCCACGTACTGAGGTAATCGGTGTTTGCTAAACTTTTGTGAACAAGCAAAGCAAAAACGGTGCATTACGACAAGAAACACGCTGCAAATTTCAGTGATGAACGCGTCCCTCAGCCACCGTAGTGGACCTTGCAGAGCAAGTGGAAGTATTACATAGGGTTAAAACGGGTTTAGTCACAAGACGCAGTGTGCCCGACTTTGGTAGAAAGATGTCGCAGTATGATGAGTGATGTGCTGTGAATTTTGGCGACAAACACTTGCTGTAACCTCTATCTTCGTCAGCCAATTCATCAAGTATCTCAAAGCGTTGGCTTGTACAGGGAAATTCGTAAGGATGATTTATTCCGCCTTTTTAGGCATCCATCCATGGCTTAATGTTTGGAGCAATAGGCTTCTGGGCTGGGGAAACCGAATTCGAAAGCAGTCATTGGAAAGGTAACTTTTTTTTTATGCTTCCATTGCTTCCATTGAGTGTCGACATGCACATCTGGAGTCTGCTCATAAGTTGATAGTGGTTAGAAACAGACACCAAAGAGGAGGCAGAAAGAAAAAGCTAAGGAAGCTTTGCTTTAAAAATGCTTGCATCCTCAAATTTAGGCGCACGTTAAAGAACTCCAGGTGGTCAAAATTAATCCGGGTTATCAAACTTTAGTATCAAATAAAATGTCTTGCAAACGTTTCTCAAACTTCATACTTTATTAAAGTCCCATTGTTTTACATGTGAGAAGCGTGTAGTTAAGTTTATGTAACTTCCATAACATGTTTTGGTATTCCTTTAATGAGATAGTTGTGTCCTTGACAACTACCCCCTCGTGCACAGTGCACATTGACGCAATAAGAAATCTTTCGAATGGGTCACGAATGGGTCGCTCTAGGTGGGTGGCAGGAGTTGCCAAGGAAAGGGTTCATGAATAGCATTAATTTCATTTGTTGCTTGCTTGTTTATTGCACGTCATATGGCGCATGTCATAAGCTAACATTTGCATTTCTGCTTATTTTCAGGCCTTCTAGTTGCCTACTGCCATGGTTTTGACCTGCTGACAACGAGAAGCCGCCTGTATTTTTTCACTGGGACACTGTGTATGTCTCTTTTTGTGCACTTTCTTTCTCCTTTGCCGTTAGACCTACCTGTCACAATACCTTTTTTCTGCCGCTTCCTATACAGCTTCTGTCATGGCCACATACCTTAGCCGCATAACACATAGATATATGCTATTTTTTTGGCTCAGAATACCTCGTTTCTAGCCAGCAAATGGCATTAAGTAGGTGTGTGCGTATACCGAATAGCAGATACATGTATTGAATCAAACATTGAATCAAATATGAGAAAGTTTTTCACAAAATATAATGCTCACAAATTTTGTGCAAGAAAACACAGTGCTGCTAATGCTCAGGAGTCTCCCAGAATTGTATAACAAGAATGTAGCTAGCTATTAGTAACTTGGGTACATAGAATTCAAGATATAATACAGTACTGTCTACTCTTATTGAAGGGAACACCAAATTATAGTATGTCAGCATTGGTTAAAAATTACTTCTGGTACATGAAGGTCTGTAAATTTCTTTTTGATCAATAGGAATTCTGTTGAATAGAATGAATTGCTTTTTTTTCCTCTGAATCTAATGAACTAGTGACGTCCTGTTGTAGTGAATACCAATGAGGTTCACAGTTTAATAATAGACATCTGCTCTGCGGCAGTCTTTTGTTTATTGGATAGAAACTACTACTTTCCAGTATTTCAAAAAACTATAGAAAGGCTATCCCAACTACATGGCTGATAGGTTATCATAAGGGCAATCTGCACGACAGACGAAAGGGCCGCACACCGCATCACTTGATCACCGCTCCGTATGTAGCCAGCGGTGATGGCAAAGACCAGGCACCGTCTGTGCCGTTTTATCATCTGGTTCTGCACGATTTGCCACCTGCTAAAGATTCTG
Source organism: Dermacentor andersoni (assembly GCF_023375885.2). Classification (NCBI taxonomy): domain Eukaryota; kingdom Metazoa; phylum Arthropoda; class Arachnida; order Ixodida; family Ixodidae; genus Dermacentor; species Dermacentor andersoni. The sequence goes on from NC_092818.1 coordinate 130,605,651, forward strand.
AAATCTGGAGGCTCACGGCAAGTTTACATGATGTTTCTCTTTTTTTGGTCATTGACTCTCGGCAACAATGAACTGGTGTCATGTGAGGGCAGCCTCCCCATCCTGCCTCCTCAGGTTTATTACCATTGTACAGTTGAATCCACTTACAACGATACCGGTTTTAACAATATATCAGTTATAACAATGAGAAACTGCTGCACCGTCAACTTTTTCTATGTTTTCCATGTGCTGAAATAACCCGCTTACTATAATGCCCCTATGCCGCATTATCACATATAACAATGCAGTCTGGCTGTTGGGTGTCTGTGCCGAAAGGTAATGAAATGCAAAATCCTTGAAAAGAAAAAAGAAAACGAGAAATTCGAGCCGCTACACGAATGCCCACTGCTCCAACAGCTACCGCGCGCTCATTCCAGCCTTCCACACAGCCTTCTCCACACGCCTCTCTCCCGTCGCCCTTCCTTCCCTCCGAACATGAATGGGCTGCACTCATAGCTCTACGTCGCACCACCTTCCAAAACACGAATGGACTGTGCCAACTGCACTGTTCCCAGATTGCTCGCTGGCTCCTCATTCAGCGCGGTTATGTGAACAGCTTAATCGCTCGTGTTCATATTCATTGGTTGTGTCGAAATCATTCCTGGCCACATAGTTTCTCAGCCTCATTTTACTCACCGCCAAAACGGAAGATGGCTGATCCGACCGCTGATCATGAGCAATGCACGACGTTGCTGGTGAAAAGAAAATGCGCTGCTATAGATTTGGAAACTAAGTGTGTCTAACCGATGAGGCGATCGTCGCGAACGTGCCTGCATCGGATAGCAATGGCGACGATGGCAGCAACAACGCGGTAGGGTAGGCTGCCTCACAGGAGGCCCGGCAGATGACTTAGTCCCTCCAGGGCTTCGTTTTCGCGAGGAACGTTCTGCTGCACTACGTGGAGCACCTGGATGCCTTGGAGGAGGATGTCGGCAAGCTTCGTGTAAAGCATGCAAGGCTGACAGACAGGTTTTCTCGTGCAGCCCAGTGAGAAGTATGTGGCAAGATGCTTGTGGCGATCTCGCTTCAGCGTTTCTTCTGGATTTCTCAAGCTGTCAGGCTGCCGCAGCAACCTTCTCGCATTCTTTAAAAGGCACCTTTGGGGGCACCAAAGGATGCCTCAGCAGAGCTTGCATATTGCTTGCCGCCCGTGACCCCTCCTTGCAGTTGATAGCAGTGCCATCCTATAGTGCCGACAGCTGCGGCTTGTTACACGCGATCAGAGTGCCCAGGAAGCAGTTAAACGAGAGAACACAAGCCAGATGGAGGAAGGTGGTGGGGAGGGGCACTGGCCTTCCCGCCATTATAGTTCTCTCACATCAGCTCTTCCATCCCCCTATTTTGATTTGTTTCATGCAACCCGGTTATAACGATGAAATTTTCGTGCCACCAGAATATTGTGATAAGTGAGTTTGACTGTACTCATCTTTCCGTCTCTCTTTTTCTTTTGTTTGAACCCTTAAACCGCTTATCTTTACCGTGTATCATTATGCCATGTCTCTCCTGCAGTTTATGGCGTGGGGCTTGTGCTCACGTTCATCGCACTATACCTGATGCGAACTCCCCAGCCTGCCTTGCTGTACCTTGTGCCAGCCACGCTCTTGCCAACCATCTGCATAGCATGGTGTAGAGGGCAGTTGGCTGACATATGGCATGGCGTCAAGGTGAGATGTCCTTTTAGTCTTCCTTTTACTTTGTTAAGGTGTTAATGTATTTTAATCTTTATACTATATACATTTGCTGTACTGTCCCCCTTACAGAACCCCACGAGGGCTCTGTAAGGCAATTATAAATAAATAGTCTTCCAGAATGCTGCACAACTCCCTTCAATTGTCAGCCGTGGCTACTATGTGCTCTTCCCACATTCAAATTGATGCGCTGTGTTGAATGCACAACCGATATCAGCCATAGGCTGAAAAGAGAGAATAAAGACATACAGTAGATCCTCTTTGAACGGAACCTCAAGAGACCAGGTAAATTGGTTCCGTTTATAAGGAGTTCCATTTACTGAGAGGCAAAGCTGAATACAATTACGTGAATACAAAATCAATAAACCATGAGGACGGTGTTTCGTTTAAGCGATTTCTGTTTCTAGAGATTCCACTGTATATGTAGTTTAACTCACTTATAACACTAGCGGTTATAACAATATATCAGATATCCCCTATTTGCACGATTCTAACATGCCCCCAAATCTAAAATGCACCCAATTTTTGCGGGCTTAAAGTTGCCCTGATTTGCTTTTTATCGAAGTGGAGAAAGGCATTTGAAGTGAAAATAGGCAATTTCAGAAATACTTTGCTGCAAAAAGTACTTCAATGCATTCGGCAGAAGCAGAGCTATTGGCAATCAAACATAGCCTCTGCTGTGCTCCCGTTATGCCTTGCACTGTGAAGGCTATGGCGCAGTGGGGCGTGCCCACGACGCTCCGCCTTCTAGATGTCACCGCAGTACGCAGTTCTAATTTCATTTTGGATGTTAACATAGATGCCATGACTTCCATTTTTGGTGCCTACGAAGCGCTAAACATAAGCCAAACACAGTTGTCCTCTGCGAGCCGCAGTGCGCTTAGCCAGTGGACTCATGGCGGCCGCGTTATCTACGCCATGTAGCTGACTGCAGCTTGATGTCAGCTATCAGCCAATAGCAACCGTCTAATGGGAATGACAAAATAAAGCGTCCAGGAGAGAGTGAGGACAGGGCCTTCTGTTGAAAAGAGCGTTTGAGAGAAAGGCGACTATGCGAGTGCTTGTGAGCTCCATGCACCCCGTACGAGAACAAAACTTGGCTGAGATGTTCACAGCAGCATATGCTACCCACGGACTATGTTATTTCACCAAGCCCAAGGGGTGGTTCAGAGCCCCTTTAAAGGGAGAAAATAAATGTGCAAATGAATGTAACATGCACCCGATTTATAAAAGAACAATATAGCACATCTCCACGTTCATGATCAGAAAAAACAAGACGTGCACAATTTACCTTTCACTGTAGGGAAACTCTTCTTTAATGAGCTTTCATAATGAAAGCAGTGCATCATCATAGCCATTTGCATTTCATTGGCCACAGTAGAAAGCACCCAAGGCGGTATTCTCAAGCGATCACTTTTGGAGATACTGTTACTTTCACGAGATATTAAGTGACTCTGAATTGGACTTGTCAAAATATGTGACTGAGAGCGTTCCTTGTGCACTGTGCCGATAGCAAGCTTGGCACAGCGCCAGAAACTCTGGTGGCCATATATGCAGATATGATATGTCATATATGACAGATCCAGTGCAGAGTCATGTGAGATCTCACAAAAGTGGTATCTTCGAAAGTGGTCATAGTCAAGCACAAAATAGACCTACTGCCACCTTCAAAAAGTTGTGCTCTGCCACTATCGCTTGATGGCACGATTTTGGTTTCGTATCCGATTGTAACACGCAGGCAACTTTTGGATCCCCCCCCCCCTTTTTTTTTAAAAAGAAAGCTACGCATTAAATTTGTGTAGATACGGTAACAGTAAGAAGCCGTGGCACCGTGAACCTTTCTATGGTAAAATTAGTGGGTTACTGCAATTTTCTTATTGTGTTATCGGTTATAACAATGAAAAATCTCTATACTGGGTGTCTGTGCCGAAAGAAAAAGGAACGCGAAATCCTGGAAAAGAAAAAGAAAAGAAAGCAAGCCGCCGCACCCGTGCACATGCCATGCACATCGCGCATCTTTGCCGCATCACCAGCCTCTTTGCCTGCCTCCCTTCTACACTTCTGAAACACGAGTAAACTGCACCGAGCGTACCGACGGCCATTCAGCGAAAGGAGAAACCAGTTTGTGCCTTTGACTTTCCCTGCGTGTGTTCGACTGTTTTGACTGCATCGCGGCCATGTGGCCCCAGCAGCAGATAAGCACAAGTCTCCTTTTCTAGTGCGGCCACGGCTGTGCACGGCTGAACACATGCGCAGCCCACACACCCTGTTTTAGAGGTAACCTGCCGTGTGTGCAAAGAGTGGGCATGCTGAGACGGCGAGGCATCATGTGCACTGTCTTCCCACACATTAAGTGCTGGAGGCTGAGTAATCCTGAGTTTCGGAGACACATTGAAGCGAGAGGTAGACGAAGCTTGTCATGATAGCGACATCCCATTGCGGGCGACACTATCAACCGGGGGGGTGAACTGGACGCGAAAGCATGGCTGACTTCGCTTAATTTGTACTGCTTATATAAAGATAGAGTGAAGACTGCATGAAACTGCATCTTTCATTGCCAACTCTCAAACTCGGCAAAGTGAATTTTTCTCATTCACATTTGCTTTTTTCGATTGCCCTACAATTCAGAAAATTTTGCGGCCCCTTCTGTGTCAGAAAAATCGAACGGTGACTGTACTTATTTGCATAAACGGTCAAATTTTGACTTAATGAAACAAATTGCCCCTTTTACCCACTTCGTTATATCGAGGTCCATTGTGATGATTTGCCACGTGACATTACTGTATTGCAGCAAAGCTGACTATAGGAAACCAACCATTATGCAAGCCAACAGTGATTAATTAATGCAATGAATTTTTTTTTTTTTTTGTGCAGTTGAATATTGCTATAAGTAGGCCCAACTGTATGCTTCAGAGTTTGTCCTTAGCACTGCAGTGGCTTCTACAGTACACTCTAGCCTAATTATAATAGAGCTACATCTGATGCATAAATGCCTTCATTATATCCATGTTATATTCTTGTGGCATGTTATGCCTTCATTATTGTTATTTTGACTGTCGTAATGGTCAGCTTTTATCAAAAGTGAAGCCAGTAAAAGAGTGAGCATTGCTCAGCTGTATCATAGTGCACTCATGATGCTCCAGAGCTTGAAATCTGTCTGAATGCAACAGGAGGCTATCTACAGGCCTTGGATCTTGGATGCAGTCATGCATGCAAATGGCTTCAATTATTTTGACTAAGGCCACACATTGCCAACATTGCAAGTTAATGTGCAATGCAAGTGTGCCTGTATTGCTGCATATGTATTATTATATCATTTGTGGTGGGGCTGGATTTACTTGCAGCCTGTGCCGCTAGTACTGGCAGGGCAAGCCGCTCCTCAAGCCACGGTCGTGCCACCACGGGCAGTTGGCAGTGCAAATGCCTCGCAAGCCCCATCATCTCCCACTAGTTTCCATGGACCGATCAACTCGAGTCGACCAGGTACACCGCCTCCACTCGCGAGTCCGCAGCATCCTCCTCCAGGCAGCGCCATGTTGCAGCTGGGAGCGTCTCAGTATAGTATTCAGCCAAGAATGTCTCCACCCCCAAGTCCAGGTTCTGGGGGCAGAAGCTCTCCAGGCCATATGGCAAACGGCCACTCGAACGCTCGTGTCCCTGGCATTCCGCAGGCGAACACTCCCCTGCTGAGTGCAGCTCAGTTTCCTCACCCAGGAACACAAAGCCAGTACTGGGTGGGTGCACAAGACCACTTTGTCAATGCTCTCCCTGCAGAAACAGCACAGAGGTAGTAGCCACTCATGACCTCTGTTCAGTAAGAGGGCTGTACCTGGAAGTCTCATGAAGTGTATCTTATTTTGCTTTCCTTTTCCTGTTTTTTTTTTTTTTTTTCTGTGGCTACACTGTTCCCATCTGATCAGTAGGTTGGTCTGAATTCCATCAGTAGGCAGAAAAGCTGGAGAAAGCTTAGCAAAGCTTGCAACCTTATTTTGCATGCTACATGTGCAATCATTGGGCAATTCTTGCATAGTGCAGTCCGTGACATGCTACCACAAGTTGAACTGACAAGAAGCTATGTATGCATGTGCTGGTCCAGCTGTCGCAGTGTGTAGGTGTGAATATCCGTATGTACAACACGAAATTTCTTCAGGTTACCAGAAGAACTAAGTTGTATACTTTTCAGTTTGATTATCATCTCTGTCAAATCACAGAGTATCTAGCAGAATCTTGATTCGACACAGGTGTTTGTTCAGCCTGCTGGCTCAGACAGCTGAATAAGAGCAGTGCAAAACGGTGGAGACAGTAGCGCAAGCTGACAGGACACGTGGCAACTACCAACTGAAATTTGTGGTTTGCTGCAAGGACTAAACAGAACAGACAACCATGGTCCTCACCCTCCTTATGCGCTGAGAATTGATGCGTGCATGTTATGAGCAGGAAACAAGACAATAAAAACATACAAGGCGCACAGGTGGAGTTATCAGCTGTCAAGGTACACAACCTTTTTTTTCATGTAGGATGCTCATGTATATGCTTCACTGACACAAACCGTCAGTTTTTGTTGTTTTGTGTCCTGCTCACAACATGGATGCGCAATTTATTTCACGGCTGCTCACGTCATCTCTATATGTTCCTTGTGCTTTGCACTGTCTAGCTTCTTGATAAGCTTGCACTAATTTGCCCAAATTTCAATTGTACAGTTGTCTTGTGTCCTGTTAGATGCCACTACTGTCCTCATCATTTCCTGTCGCTGCTTATTTTTCGGCAGGACTTCTGTTTGGAAGCACAGCTTTTTCATGAGGAAAGTGGACTTCTGCACAACTTGAAATGTTTGCTTAAGTTAACTTTGAGGCTTCATGTAGCAAACATGGGGGTCCTGATGAGTTGCAAAAATGCCTCTTGTCGGGTGCTCAATGCAGTGTTCTTCCCCATCCCCCTATTTCTTATATTTTTTTTGCCAGGGTCGCTTTGGTGCCAAAGGTGCCTTTGGTGTGCTCTCCGTCCTCACACTTTCCTCAGGAGCTGAGAGAGAACAGAGTGGCTTATTTTTTTAATTATTATTCTTTTTTCATCTTTCTTTTTTTTCTGACAAATTGTGAGCTGTTTCTGCATGGTTTATGCAGCCACTGTGTATTGTGTCGCAGTGCTTGCAATCCAATGCCTCTGATGGTAACAGTAGATGTTCCTGAGCTGCATTCTTCCCCTGTGTTTTGTTTAGAAGGAAATTCTATCAATCAGTCCTGAAACAGCGAGCAAAGATGAAAGCAGCCATGGTGTTTTGAAACCTTAATCCATGAAAATGCTGCATGCCACAATGTTTTACGCTGCAGAATTTTGAGAAACTTCTATGTCACTGTTGTCATAGCTTGGCATTATGCTAGTTAAAGTACTGACTGAGCTGAAGCTTTGCACGCTTTAAAAGTGGCACCATTGTCAAAAGTGATGCAATCACTACCCATGCAAATAGACTGTGCCACATAAAATGAATAAAGGAGGATCTCAATATGATAACTTCTGCATGTGGATGAACATGTTTTGTGTCATGGTTGAATGGTGACAGTTCTTAAAAGAAAAGGAATTAAAGAACATAGCCACAGAATTACGTTGTGGTGACCATGCTTTTTGTGACCCAATTCAGTATGGGTCTTTTCAGAAAGCAATAAGCCATCTGCCACAAAAACCACTCCCCTATTAAGAAACAGAAGAATGGAAAATTGTTGGGGATTGACCTGTAGGATTTCCTCGAGTTTCATTTTCTCAGCCCAGTAGCAAGGTTTCTCAGATTTGTGTAGCAGGACAGTCACACTTTTTTGTGATAATGTGTTTGTTATACTGCATGTCATAAAACCCATTGTTAGAGTGCATATTAATTTTGAGCAAATATGACTCCGTGTTGATATATATAAGTGTCACAAAGGGAGAGTAATGGTCCCATAGCGAGAATGCACACTGTAAACAGTTTGTGCGGCGATTTATGTATGGGCACTGGCAAGCAGCTCTTTGGTAACCGCTTTGAATTACCTTGTGAAATCACTTCCCGTTTGAAGAATTCAGTTTCCTAAGAATGACAGCAAATGGGCCTGCACAAATAAAACATACTTCAGAGTTGGTGAATTCTATTGTAATCATGCTGCGATTTGGAAGGAACAACCTGTGTTAGATACGTTTGTACATATAGCACTGACACTTTATTTGTGATGAGTTCCTCACATGTTTGCTCGCTGTGACTGCTTATTAAACGGATTGTGCAACAAGGTTACGTATTGAGGTAAAGTATGAACACATTTTGTGCGTATTTGTGCCAAGTGTTCCTATTTTTCTGAAGTTGACCTGGTAATGATGACTATCGTAGATATACAAATACACATTTTAACATGTAAGTATAATATGTATACATGCGGGTCTGAATTTTTATATGTGAAAATGCGCCATTAGAGCAAAGCTTTGGTTAAAGTGACAATAAACTGATTCAAAGCTTTTCTCTCTAGTCTTATCAATCGTCACATATTCAAGTTTTCTGATGTTCATTCATTTGTCAGCAGAAAGCCTGCTGATGTTTACAAACCTGCATTTTACTTTTCACTAAAGCTAAACCAGGAGCAGTTTGTCAAAGGGTCCCTGAAACACGTTTTGGTGTGCTTTTGAAGTAGATAACTTCAGATACCTTACAGCAAAAAAATATTTCCACTGCATTCAGAAGAAGCGGAGTTATTGGCAATAAAAATTATCTTTGATCTCCTTCGTGGTGCTCCCGCTCCTTCTTCAGTGCCTTGCATTGTGAAAGTTATGGTGGACAACAGTCCACTTGCTGAACGTCGCTGTGTGGTATGCAATTCAAATGATATTTTCGGTGGCCACATACACGCCACTATTTCTAATTTGGGCGCCTATCACATTCTCCTTTTGGAACGGAGGAAGTTTTCAAAACAACTGGTTGCACAACCTAGACTCCTCTCTACACCTTTGCATTCCAGCTGTACTCTGCTGACACGAAGCTACCCTGCTTTGTCGAATATGGCTAGGGGTGGCCTTCAATAAATCTTTTGCATTCCGAATCGGATGGGCTGATGACACCTCGTGTGAGGACTGTGGTAGCAGGGAGACTCTTCAACACTGTAAGATTCGTCGGACGATCTCGCCGCTGCCACCATTTGTTCGAGTTGTCGGACCATCTACGAGCTGTAGGCCGATCTCACCGCTGCCATTCAGATGTAAGATTTGGCAGTCGTAGCTGTAGGAAGGAGCTTGACTCTTCGTCGGAACTTAGGAGAGCAGGATTTATTTACATGTTATTTACAGTTGAACATGAGATACATCGACAGTCGAGCGTGACTCCCAAATGGAGCCCGCAAGACGAGCATACAGCAAACAGCTTACGAGTACATTTCGAGCACGACAACGAGCACACTCTAGCAGCCGACAATCGCTGCTTATAAGCACTCCGCTCTACGTCATAGTTCGACGTCATTGAAGATGACCCGCCCTTTTGGAGGAGGAGGGCTCACATACACGCGCACACACACACACACACAGGTGCAATGGTCTGGAGCCGACGTCAGAGGCGCTTCGTAGAACTCTGAGCTGTCCCGGGTGGCCCGCCCGGGTAGCACATTGTCTGGTGTCTCGAAAAGCGCATGGGGAGGTTCCGCCAATTACCTCCCCTTGAGAACTCCCCTGAGCTGACCCCTCGCCACGTGGCTGCCGGTTATCTGCAGTTCTCTGAAGTGCGCCACCGTCCCGGTTGGATGGGAACACGTGCAGCGGGCTGAAATAGCTGCAGTCTGATCCTAACAACAACTTCTCTGTAACTGTCCTCGCTACAATTTACAGAGACGATCGCTTGCAATCGCGACAGCGCTCTTCGACCAAAGACCTCTAACAGAGGAACTTATTTTAGAATGCCGACATCACAAGCCATCGCAGCGGTGGGCGACGAGGGCACTGTTGCAGTTTTTAGGGGCAACAGAATTGGACAAGCAGCTGTAGCCTGAACAGATGTTTATAGTGCTGCTAGTGCGACAGTGCTGTGCAGTGACGGTATGCGGTGACAGTGACTGACTGTGACTGTATGTCTATGCTCCTTTCTTTCTTTATCTCTACTATGCTATCAGTTTACATCCCCCTCCCCTCTCTCCCTAGCATAGGGTAGCTAACTGCATCTTCCCATATGGTTAACCTCCCTGCCTTTCCCTTTCTTCTGTCTCTCTCTCTACGACATGCCAAACGCGGTTGTCCTCAACAAGCCGCAATGCACTTAGCGAGCAGGCTCGTTGGGGCAACCACAGTATCTACGATATTTAGCAGGCTGTAGCTACGTGCAACTGTAGTGTGTATGCCGGTCGTTTGCTTTGTGTACGACAGGGCTGAAGTGCGTGCTCGGGCTCGTGTGCTTCAGTCTGGCCATGCTACGTGGTTCGGACCGACCGGCTTTGTCTTGCACCAGGTTGACATCCAAATTATGCATTTTGAAGCGCTGCCAATAGCTCAATACGAAGTGATGTCTGCTAAGGCGTCTAGCCAAGAGTGGCCAGGAGTAAACGCGCGCTGGCAAGCATACATGTGGCCTTACCTTTAAGGGGTTCCGAACCACCCCTTGGGCTTGGTGAAAAAACATAGTTTGTGAATAGCATACGCTGCTGGGAACATCTCAGCCAAGTTTTACTGTCGTACACAGTGCATGGAGCTCGCAAGCGGAGCGCAGAGTAACCTTTCTCTCAAATGCTCTCTTTTCAACAGAAGCCTGCTCCTCATTCTCTCCTGGACACTTTATTTCATAGTAAAGCGGATTCCCAAACACGGCTGCTATTGGCTAATAGGTGACGTCAATCAAGTAGAGTGTTCGGATCAGTGCACTTCTTCCTACTGTTACTGTGTATATTTATTGACGAAGTTCAATAAACAAACTGAAGTAAGCGAAAATGTGCTTTCGCATTTTGATAATGATTCCGCACTTTCGGAAGAAACCGGCAATCATCTGCTCACAGACGCTCAGCTGTGGCCACCTGATAGGATAAGAATTAGACTTTGGTCACTCTGCTTATTGATGTCACAGCCGGCGAGTCTCGCTAATTTTGACTAGTTCTGAATGCTCAACAAGCCTCGAACCAAGCGAAACTTAAGGTTAGGCCACACGCACGTTTGCCAGCATACGCTCACTTCTGGCTGCTCCTGGTTAGACGCCTTGGCACACTAATTGGTAGCGTTTCAAAAATGCGCAATTTTCATGTGGCTAGTATCCACCAGACAAGCTGGCGAAGGACAAAGCCGATCCACACCACGTGGCATGGTCAGACTGTAGCATATACATGCGAGCACGCACTCGAGCCCTGTCATGCACAAAGCAAACGCTGCGCGTACACACTACAGTTGCATGTAGCTGCGACCTCCTACGTAGTGTAGATGCCATGTCCGCTGCGGTGTGCCGCCACAAGTCCACTGGCTCAGGTGTACCGCTACAGTGTAGTACTGTGGCCCACTGAGGACAGCCTCATTTGGCTTATGTTTGATGCGTCGTAGGTGCCAGAATCAGAAGTATTAACATCTACATTAACATCCAAAAGCAAATTTGAACTGCACGCCATGGCGATTTTAGAAGCCGAAGCATTGTGGGCATGACCCGCTCCGCCGTAGCCTTCGCAGTGCAAGTCATTGAAGAAGGAACGGGTGCACAGGGAAGAGGGTGTTTGATTGCCAATTACTCCGCTTCTGCTGAATGCGTTGAAGTACTTTTTGTGGCAACGTATTTCTGAAATGGGCTATTTCAACTTCAAATGCATTTCTCCTCTTCGATTAAAAGAGGTTCAGCACCCCTTTAAGTTTTGCGTGGTGCGAGGCTAGTTGGAGTGTTCAAAACTAATTGAAATTAGCGAGACCTAACGGCTACGACAATTAACAGGGTGGCCAAAAGTTGATTCCTGCATGGGTGGCTGCGGCCTAGCGTGAGCAGACGGTAGTCTCCCCCTTCCAGAAGTACATAATTCTTATCGAAATTCAAAAGCAGGTTTTCACACTTTTCAGCCTGTTTATTAAACTGCATCAATAAATATATACAGTTACAGAGGAACAAGCGTATTGATCCAAAAACTCTTCTTGATTGATGCCAGCTATCAGCCAATAAGCAGCCATCTTGGGAATCTTGCACATGACGTATGCAAGCTGCAGGCAGCTTCCAAGCAACTGAACAGAAGGCCTCATTTGAAAAGACAGTGTTTGAGAAATATGTGACCTTGCACTCTGCTTGTGAGCTCCACACTCTGTGCATAACTGCAAAATTTGGCTGTGATGTTTACAGCAGTGTATGCTACCAGCTGGCTGCATTTTTTCACCAAACCTGAGGGGTGGTTCAGGGCCCCTTTAATGCCAAATGGCATTTCTTGTGGCCTTGGTTACATGCATCACATGCAGGTGTAAATAACAGCCACTCGGAATTTAGAATAGTCTTGAGTTGTAAGTGACAAATTTAGGCACATTTGAGTGGACAGAATGCAGATTTGAATAGGAGCTTTTAGGCAAGTCAGTTCTGCTCCTTTTTGATTCTGCCTATAGAAATCACTTTGCTACATGCAACGCTGTTCCTCACGCATGCATCAAGTTGTAACACCTGTTTGCAGGATGCCAAGAAAGTGTTCGAAGTGTTAGAAGTTATGTTGTGAACATCACAGCAAATTCTCAGCTCTTGTTTTGTTTGGTGAAGAAAATGGCTTCTGGCAACTTAAAATGAAATCTTGATGAAGCATGTCTAATTTGCCAGAATTGTGTTAAAAAGGCTGCAAGTTGGACTGTGATTTTTGTTACGATTCCGTATGCGTCCTTTAAGCTTTGAAAATTGCATAGATCATGATGAAACTGCATAAATCACTGCGTAGGTGATTACAGCTTTGCATTGCTAAAGCCAGCCTGCAAGGAAGATATCATAAGCAAAAGGCTGTATTTAATGGGTTTTGTGTGGATCTTGGGTGTTCGCCACCTTATCGAGATTCATGTGTAGCCTCCTAACTGCTGTATGGCCTATGCATAAAAGACATTTCTTTTTGCAGGCTGAAGGTAGTGCTTGCGAATCTGTCTGCTGCAAGTGGTTAGTTACAGTTTTATTTATTTGTTTATACAAGTACCTGCAGCTCCTCAAAGGCATTATTGCAGTGGGGGACATTTGTAGCGAAAAGAAAAACATAAGCAAAAATTGAGCTGATTAAAAAAAGCAGACAGCAAGGTCAGTATGGCTAAATGCCAGCAATGTACTTATTTTAGCAGCATTGGCCAGCTTAAGTATCGAGCTTTATGCACAGCCTCTTAATTACTGTTTGGTATATGCAAAGGAAACATATTTCTTCCCCAAAGTGAGGATAGGTACTGGAAAATAAGTCGGGCTGCTGCTAGTGGTTACAGTGCTGGCTAAATACAGTTTACATATTTTATTGTGTCTGGCCTCCTCGGCTTCTGAAGCTGCATATTAGTCGATACAGAATGTACTTATTGTTATTAAGGTAAAGCACGAGTTTCTTGGTTTTGGATATAAAATTAAGCTTCAGGTGCATTCAGTCATTGGAAAGTCGTATCAAGGCCATGTTTTGTAAAGATCCAATTCTTATCTATCATGGCAAGGGGCCAGTCTTGGCTATTACAGTGGTGCGGTGGTGTCCAAACTAATGACGAAGGGTGAAAAAAATGGAAAATGAAATGATCATTCAAAAATGTGATCGCTGGTCATCCCCAACCTTACTTTAGATGTAGGGGAAAGCCCTGAAAGCTGCAACTCATGCTTTTAGGAAAGAAGATGTGTGTAAATCCAAGCATGTGTGATCTTGACAACTGCCAATGCCCGAATGGCTCATCGTCATTTGTGTAGTGTTTCTAAACTCTGCCCTTACATTGGCTTCTTAAATGCAAGGTCGCACTTTTGAATACTAGATAACGTTGCAGCCATATTATGATTGCATTTTTCAAAAATTCATTAATGCTTAATTTGCAGCTTGTCTGTTTTGTCTTGCAGCAAAATTTCAGTCGCTCTCTGAAAACTCATTGAATAGAATTTTGTTACTAAAAATTGGCAGAGTGCTGACTTGGGCTAGCTGCTATCTACTTGGGTGAAGAAACTGATTTTGAACAAGACAAGAGGAGGTTGTGCCCTTTTGATGTTTAAAAGTGCTGTTTCTACATCATAAAAGCTTTTTACATAAATTTTGCAAGACTACATTGGTATAAGACAGGGCTCGTAATGTGGCCTGTATTGTGGTCACCGAGAGGGCTGTCGTCAAGAAGAGCACTTGGACTGTCTGGAACAGCAGACGTAGGTCAGCCAGGCTAAAATGACAATTAGGCGCTGATCCATTGGCCATCAATGGCTGGGATGTGTTTCATGTCCTCCAAGACCAAGACTATAGAGATGGGGCATTGGATAGTAGTCTTGGATAACATGCATATTTCTTTTTCGCAGTCATTGCACGATGTCAGAAATACACAGAGAAATTAAAAGATAGTACATAATGGTTTGATGCAAGTACCCCTGGTGGCAGTACAGTGCAACATGTGCATGAACTTTTGCAATTGAATACGACTATGCAAAGCAGTGTCGCCACACTTTCATAATAGCTTCCATAGAAAATTAGGCTTCCAGAACTGGATTGTTTGTGTGTAGGCAATTGATGTTTCTAGTGTTTGGTCTGAATATCATTCTGTCAAGTTCAGTAGTGCATTGCCATCTTGTTGCAAGGTTGCCATATAGGTAACTTTCAGCCAAACAGATGTGATGGAGACAGACAGTCAAGGTAATGGCGCATGTTTGTGCGCCCGGACACCTTGTCTTGAATGAAATGGCCTTAACGCTTCTGTTGCTTCAGCTAAAGCCAGCACAGAATTCCTTTCTAAGGTTACTAGAGCAAAATCTGATGGCTGTGGTCTGTGCACGGTGCCGGCATGGACACTTAGCAGACATTGAAAAAAATTGGCAGTACATTAATATGCCTAAACTTTGTCTATCTGGCTTCAAACATTTCCATCTGACTTCTTTTTATATTAACCATCTTGAATCTAATATGTCTGTTGATAATAGCAAAGAAATAGCTCACGCAAAAGAAAGATTAACGAAGTGCGGTGATCGAGCATGCGTGGCACTGGAGTTCTTCATCATCTTGCGGGAATAAACAGCAGCGTAAGAAGCATTGCTCTCGGCTTGTCTGGTGTATTGTCCTTCATCATACTTGTAGCCTGGTCTACCAGACAACGAGGTCCTCAGACTTTACAATGTCATCATCACTATAACTAGCATTACTTAACCTTTGATTGCTAGCATTGGGCAATTTTCACATTGCATAGAAGCAGTTAATAAGAGTAACAAACATGATTTACCAATTAATTTATTTGCTGAGAATTGTATAACAAAGCGAATTGTCTGTGAATGTATGATACTTTCATCATCCTAAGAAATGTTTCAGGCAAGCATACAGTGCTATTAAGCATAAAAAATGACAGGAATTTAGAGCCTGATTTCTAAATGAATTTAAGCCAATTTGTGAAAAATTTATGTACTACCCATGGTTCCTAGTGTTTGACTGGCTAGCACCAGATTTTGCTCTAGTATGATGAATTCCCCTTGTTCCAGAAGAACTATTACCAAGTGCTCTGGCCACACTCATATTTTACACACCTATATCTGCCAGAGGAAAAGACAAACGTTTTGTTCTGCAAGTTATCACATATGGCCAGCAGAAGTCAATGTAGCTCTAATAGAAGTTGTGGTCCAATTCATTCCTCATGCAAGAGAGCGTGATCAGCCATGAAGCACACTAGTTTGAAACGACCAGTCGAATTCATTGCTGTGGAGCAAAAAACTTCCTTCCTGTCATCCGGTGACATTTACCATTAGTAGTACGTATAATAAATACTTGTGGCCTAGGGACTGTACTCTCGAATATCTGAATTGAAACGAGACCTCCGTACTGCAACACGAGTACGGTGTCACCTTTATTTGAACAACTGAGGTAGCACATACGGTCTACACAACTTGGTTTTGTTATATCTCCTCTACACTGCATGCTTCAGTTCATACTGCCAAATCAGGTCTGTATTTGGCAGGTATGCTCAGTAAAACATTTAATTCTTTTGCACTGGTTGATGTGCACTGGATGAATTAAGTGAAATGTTTTAGTTACAGTCTAGCCTCTCACAAGATGTAGATGTATATAATCGGTATATGTTGACTTTTACTTGTGCCCACTGATCACAATATCTAATTGGATATTTGATGGCTACAAGGCAGAGCTATTCTCCCTCTCTTTTATTTTGTTCACGATCTGTATTATGATGATTTCTGCAGCACTATCACAAAATTCCATGTTGTTGTGAAATAAAGCAAAGTGACTTTACCATGTTGTGCTTGTGTGCCCACTCACTCGTGCTTCAACACTGACTGTCTGCAGCACAGTGCTCACAGGCAGTGTTCAGTGAAACTTGCTGGTCTAGTTGGTGCTTAGTCTTCTTTAAAAAAAAAATGATTGGATTTTAGTTAAACCCGGCACATAATCTCGCATATAACGATCTATCGGTTATAGCGATTAGATTTTGGTTGCATTACGATATTGATACCCTAACCAATGAAATACGTTCAGACAGGACGAACAACGCATCGTACAGTTGAAACGAACACTTCAGGTTGGCCGTATTCTTCAAGAAAGAAAGAAAAATAAGGGAAACATCGGAAGTAGGGAGAGTTTAATTCCACCGTCCGAATAACCGCTAAAGCTCGGATTAGCAAGTGTTGGACTATCGTCTCGTACAAAAATAAACACTCTTGCATGAATAAATGGTTCATCAAGTGTACTAAAATATTCTAGTACACTCCACAAGCTACTCTTTAGGCTTCATGCATGTATAGGTGCTGTCGCTGCAGCACATTCGTTCGTTCTCCGACGCGGCCTATTCAAATACACGTAAAACACAAAAATGCTTTTCTGAGATAACCCCTGGACCGATTTTAATGAAATTTGATGCATTTTAGAGAAAAAGTTAAATTCTAGTGACTGTTGGAAGTGGAATTTTGATTTAGAGCCTGCATTTTGTTAAAATAATTTTAAAGAATTCGCAACTTCGAGAAAAATACACGCACGAAGTTTATAAATTAATAGCTCTGCATCAAGAATATATCGCGGTTTTGTAAACGGCATCCATTAGACCATTCAAAGCGGACAAATTCGATATGTCAATTTATATATATGCAACGTGAATTTCTTGCGTTGTGTACATGGGTTCTGCAAAAGCTGTATTTCCGTATTACTAATTTTTTTTTTTAGATTCATGAGTAACATATCAATTTCGTCCGCTTTAGATCTAGTATTACATTCAATCCACAGGATTGTAATATCATTTAGCGTAGCTGTGTTACAGAGTTGTAAACTCGATAGTTTCGCTTTCTGAACATTTTCGATATTTGTCAATTTTTAATAAAATATTGATGACCTAAATAAAATATTCGAAACCAAGAGCCGCTATATTTTAAGTTTTCCTCTTAAACGGAACAAACATCGTCAAATTTGGTGCAGTGGTTGCCGAGAAAAACGAATTCTTGTTTTCCATGTATTTAGTAGGAGCACCCGGGCTGAAGCTCGGGTGCTCCGTTTATGTCGTCGTTTCAACTGGAACGATGCAGTAAATTATTTCGTACATATATGTCGCTACTTTAATACGTTATTACTTTTAGAGCCCTCCCTAGACATGAGCACTGGGCAGAAACCACAAGCGTTGCAGAGGATATGGTTTACGTGGTAGCAGTAAACAGCCAACTAATCGCCATTGACATCTCAAATAACGCTTCTTTTTGTTTTATTTTTTTGCGTTGCGTTTGCGTACGTCTGTTGCGATGCGTGGGATTCTGGACGTTCAGGTGCGCGAACAATAGCTACAATAGTTGTGATTTAAAATTTTACTCCTAAAGAGTGTTGCGTTTTCCCTTTTATTTCTTTTAATCGATGCAACAGTAAGCCAAAAGCTGCAGGTTTGCGTTGAGCGGTTGTGTTCTTCGTTGAGGAATGCTATTAAATTCTTTCGCTGTTAAAGCAAATGTTATGTCGCAATAGCATCCTCTGTTAGCACCTAAAATAACAGCTGTGACTGCTGCGACGTGTCCTCTTTCTGAGAAATAATCTTCTATTTTGTACTATGCGCAGGGAGTAATGACAAACGAAAATGACTGTGCGCGCCAAGCGAAACTGACACGTCTTCCCGATTTCGTCGTCGCGAACTCAAATCGACTGCTTTATTTTCAGGCGCAGCCCTCAGAAGAAAACTGACGGTGCTTTTAACGAATTCTCGGAAGTGTCGACAGTATGGATGCCAAGGGAGACACTATCAGCCTGGATTTAAGCCAGCTTACTGGCGAGATCGTTGCTGTAGTAGATGAGGACCAGAAGAGGTTAGTATATTCGCACAGACTTTGTAGGTTCTGCATTCCAAATGACATTTCTCGGCTCAATTTAATGAGCAGATTTCGAGAATGACTAGTGTCGTATATGGAAGAACACCCAACAACGCAATATATGCATGTACATCATCTTCTTTTTAACCCCATTCAAGCGAGCTTGCGCGCAACAGCGACAAGCGACGCGATGGAGATGGCTGTAAAGCCGTCGCTCGTCGCCGTCGCGCACAAAATCGCTCTCATGGGGTTTAGCCTTTATTGTCCTCCCACGCGACTTAATTGCTTCTTCCAGATACGACATTTCTTCGGCTGATGAAAAGAAAGACTGCTCTCTACATTCACTGTTGTGCGCTTGTGCTGCTATCTCTTGCCGTGACGTAGATTGACAGTCAGCAGGCTGCTCATCCATTTTAAAAACCAGTTAGATATCATATGAACATTGTTTAGAAAGACAGATAATCAATGCAGGTTTTTGTTACAAATTCAAAAATAGGTGGGAATAAACAGAAAACAACAAACACAATGTATATTCCTCTGTCAATCGAGATGAGTTATGCAATGAAAGTAGGGCAACTCACATTGGGGAACGAGACGTAGACGCCATCTCGTGAAAGATCAGAAAATAATAACGAACTGTCACCGAGCAAGTCATACAGCAGGACTGTAATGCAAGAACCGACTATCATTGGAGGAGATGCCACCAGCCTGTTGGATGTTTCAATTACCATTGAACCAAATGCTGAATGCTTTAGTCTTTAATACCTGCACTCATCATAAAACATCGCATCTAGATCTGCATCAAATATATGTTTTCATCGTGCATGCCTCTGAAAGCAACACCAAAGTCCTTGTCCATTACTTGATGAAGTCGTGCTACATCTATGAGTATAGCAAAAACATCTCAGCAAAGAATATTTCCCACTAATATGCTAATCTTGTTACCAGAAGGTTATGCGGGCTTGCTTAAAGTTTTGTCGCTGCAAGCCTTTCTGATTTAGGAAGCTCCAAAATATAGAATGTGCATTTGATGACATGCATGAGGTTTTGCTCCCATAAAGGTCCGCATACTTTATAAAGCATGCCATTGTTAGTATTTCAAAGAATAAAGCACAGCTCACGAAACTTTGACAATGCACTTGCAGTATAAAAAGATCGCCTGGTATCAAAAATCAACAAAATTTAACTTGTAGATTTTTCTTGGGTCTTACTGGGCTAAATAAACAAAGGCTTGTCTAACATAAAAAAAAAGTTCATGCAGTAAGGGTATTCTCTCTACAGTTTACTAAAGGTCTACACAACTAGGTGACACGAAAAAGCTGAAGATTATACACAAACAGAGCATTAAAATTATTGAGCATTAAAATTATTGAAAAACACAGTGTGGTATTATATAGTGCATTATAATTTTGTCACATAACCGAGGTAGCTACACATTTCATAACCATAAAAACAAATGAAATTTTAGACAAAAACTCGGGAAGGCGATGGTATGGTAGTCTCATGAAGTTTATTCTGCTCACAGTCATGTTTCCTTGCGAGTTGTCTTGTTTGCATTTGTTTAAATAATTCTTTTTTTTGCCACAGCAAGCCTGGCCTACTGCCAACCAGTCCTGCTGCGGCAAAGGAATGGCTCTCGCAGAAGAAACAGACCATTCGTCCATGGAAGCAGTTCGTCAACTTTAACCGATTTAACATGCCCAAAAACATTGGCGTTGCATCCGCCAGAGTCGTCCAGAATGTTGAACACTTCCAGAGCAACTACCTCTTTGTCTTCATTGGCCTCATCTTGTACTGTATGTAAGTGAACTGCATGGACACATTGCATGTCATGTGAAAATGTACCATGGTGTTGTTTCCAAAAGTAACAGCAGGTTGATTGTGTTCACTGAAAAGAACCTATCAATAGTTTGAAACTTGCACATACAAAATATGTGCCTCTAGGGAAGCCGTTGACACCGTGCAATAATATTGGTGCTTTTAATTAGAATGACAACATATAAAACAATGTTGGTGTTGGCTTATTGGCTTGTATAGTTTGTTGGTGTCTTTGTGTATCAGCAGGCAGTCATTCTTGTGGTCTTTGGGAAGTCCACATAAGGTTATGTGTCGGTACAGAGATTCCTGCATTGATGACAGGAATAATGAAAAGGAAAATTGAGAAACGCCGACTAAAAATGAAATGGTTTATAGAACTTCAAGATGTTCTACGGAAGCTGAAACATTTTGAAGTTCTTTAAACCATTTCATTTTTGGTCGGCGTTTCTCTGTTTTTCTTTTTATTATGCCTCCTCCCGACGAGATGAATTATCGTCGAACCATAGATTTGATGACAGAAATGTTATAGCTTAGTCTAACTACAATTTAACATCAGTGCACAATGCTTCAGCCATTACATGGCTGTGGACTGTGTTGGTGCCATTACGCACTTATGGGAATCCTTCTCAGAAATATTAGCCAAGAAATACTGGGTTAGTGTTGAATACCCATACACTAATTACATTGTCAACAAGGCCCTAGAAATCGCGCTTGTGTGCGGCAAGTACGTAGAATGCTGACTGATGCTATTCATGGACATCCACACGCTATTTTGTTTGGTGTAACAGCTAAAGAGATTGCTTTCAATTGGGATTCCTGGTCCAACAACAACCTTCTTTACAGACCTGATCTTGCTTGCTTCTTGGAATTATGTGTTTGTAACTTGGAAAGATACTTTGAAGTGAAGAAGGTCTGATCCGTGATCATTTTGAGACGCGTGTTGAAGGGCGGCATACCCTTAGCTCAGAGGGCAGGTGAAACACTGTTTTGTGATTTTGTTTTTCTTTTTCTTTCCCGCCCCTTCTTTTTTTATAGAATATGAGAGTTATGCACCAATGTATGAAGTGCACTGAAAAATTGGAGATGTACCAAGAGCCGTTTGTGTCCACGGTAATAAATATGTGCTTAGTTCCTGAAGCATGCTCGTAGGATTTATAATGTTTGAAGTCTGAGAGAGGCTAGAAAACTAGAAAGGAACTGGAACATTGAAGTAATTAACCAAAAAATAAAAAAGACATGTCCTAACACTCAGTCAAAGGGTAGGGCATCAATGCAATGCATTTTCCTGTGATTTAGTCTGTGCTGTGCAGAACATGCAGATGATGATGCATGTCAAACTTCAGGTTTCTTTTATAAACATCTCCACAGGTCTCAGTGGAAGCAAAAAAAAAAAAGGTTGCAGTTTAGCCCTAAAGGCGAAGCAATGATAGCGATAGCAAAGTATTAGACAACAACAAAAAGTAAAAAATATTATTATTATTGGATGTATAAATTGCAGTAAACATTTGCTAATTAATCAAATTAACAAGTGTGCTGTCATGCACGCACAGGCAAACATGAACAGATATCACTAAATCGCCAACACTCGCTGTCGCAATGCTGTTATGATGAAGAGTGCTGGCCTCAGGGTGTGAGCACTTCTTTGTGTTGCTTCTCGCTTCAACGCATCTCTGATACTTGAGATTAAGCAATTTGAGTGCAGGAAACAGCGCACATGTAATCATCAGGCATCTCAGCTTGTCCAGTCTTAGCACCTGCCACAGATTAGCTCCAACATAGGGCGCATGATCCACGTATGCTCCAAGTAGCGCGGACAGCCATGCATAGCTGTGTTCAGGCTAGACGAGAAGACCTGCGCACACACCTTCCCCCCTAGCTCACATACCACACACTCAACCCCCCCCCCTCCCCCACCCATCCCTCTCGTGCGGGAGGATGGCATGCATCAAGCTACCATCCTTCTTGGCTCATCCTCACTGCGGCAGCATATGGCTTGAGGGGTGCGATAGGATCTTATCGCACTTGGACTTGATGTATAACCGGATGGCAGCGCCCTCGGCGAAAATTTGCTTGGAGTGTCCATATAATTTATATCTCAGTGAAAAAAAAAACACCATGCCTTTTCTGCTTTCAGACTGACCTCTCCTCTCTTGCTGATTGCCATAGTGGCTGGTATGGGAGGTGCATACATCATTCGCCTGAAGAGTGCTGAAGGCAAAATCAAACTGTTCAGTGAGTTTTTCTTTTTTTAATTCATTGCATCTATTTCATCTTGTCACTGTGCTTGATAATTAACTAGGTATATTTCCTGGAATGCTGTTTGGGTATGAAAAGAAGCTTGTATTCGAGTTACACTGTTTGCAAGATGTATGGATCTTTCGTTTGGAATGGGTCCGAGTAGCTGTGGTAATGTGTGAGCACAAATAAAGTTAATGCTGCATTGTATACATCTAAAGCCATAGGCTAGGCTAAAAGCAGACATGACGTATGCATCCACCCAAAGCTGATGTCATTTGTGCATTCAGATCAAATACCCCTGCATGTGCCAATTTAGCTTTTGCCTACTCTGGATAGTTCTGCCATTAGAGGCAGAACAAGCCATAAAAAGTAATCCCCGCAATTTAGATGCATCGACACCTAGCACCAGTATTGCTTTAGTTTGCTAATGTTTTTGATATTGTGGCAAGACATTTGCTTGTTGCAGTTACATTTTTTTAAAACATGGAATTGAAGGCATCAGCACGCTTGTACAGCAGCATGACTATAATTTACCTTTCTTACATATGCAACAAATTTAATGTGAATCTGTTCAGGAGTTGCCTAATGCAAGCGTTCCTGTGTTTCATGCTCCTTTGAATAAGGAGGAGTAACAGCTGAAGAAGCACTGTATGCATACTATCTCTTTACTACAGTTCAGTAGGGGCATATGTAGTGTTTGATCTTCAGGGCAGCTGTACAAACACAATTGCATTTGTGGCCAACTAGTTTTATAATATGCAGGTCATCTTGCTTTGACTAGTAGTACATTTAAACACCTGCTATGCTATATATTGTATATATATATGCATAGTGCCTTCATCCTTGTCTTTGTGTGTGTTGCTTAATCTTGCTTGGCTCCTTTACTTGAATGTCATGCTTTTGTTCTCGACTTTTCCTTCATGCAGATAAAGAGCTCACTGTGATCCAGCAGTACTGTATACTGGGCATGCTGTGTTTTCCAATATTCTATGTGGCTGGAGCTGGATCAGCTGTCTTCTGGGTTATTGGTAAGAAATTGCAGAAGACAAACTGTAACGTGGCTGTTTGTCCCTTGAATTGAGCTTTTTGTGTGTCTAGTCAGGTGTGCAATTGTGCCCACCAAGATAGTGCATAAAATGCAAAAGCACTGATGAAATGACAAGTGATATTTAAAGTGGGTTACATACATCTTGAAGTAATATAAATGAATCTGTGCTGCCTGTTTGAATAACGGGTGTAAAGTGTTTCAGCAGAAGGCATTGAAAGGTGGATGGCTGGGTGTTTGCTCTCAGTGTGTGTCATGTTGTGGGCTCACTTCTTTTATTGTTTTGAATCCAGCATATATTTCAAGTGGCTGGGTAGGTGCTTCTCAAGTATGCTTGACATGAAATACATGTTTTCATACTTGACACTCCTGTAGAGTTCTCATGTGGAATCCAGGTTCTGTAAACTTGGCAAAACTCGCTGAAGAATTGAAAATTCATAGTCTCCTCTGCAGCTGTATGCTTTTCAAGGTTCTGAAGTTAGAAGAAATGTGGCAAAACAAATTTTCAATAGGCAGAATTGGTGCACTGAAGGGAGCATATTTTTCCCGAACCATGGAAGAAGCCAGTAATAGACAGAATTTGGTGTTTTGCTTCTAAATACCCTGGATTGGTTGTGAATTATAATCCAGAACGCAGGAGCTTGGGATGGCTTAATAATGGCATTTCTTTGATAATGGTACTATACTGTGGTTGTGGACAGATTTTGTCGAATGCAGTTTTAGATTTTGCATTTATTCTTTATTACCGTTGTTGCCACTGAAAGAGCAGGCAGTCTTCATTCAGTTCTTTCAACAAACAGGCGGGTCATTGCAACTAGCTGCATTTCCTTTGATTTTTATGCACTTTCTATGGTAGGCAAGTATATACCACAAACTTGTGATATAACAACTCTTCTTGGTAGAATTATGCTAAAATTATGGGTTTTCTTGTGCCAAAACCATGATCTGATTATGAGGCACGCTGTAGAGGGGGACTATGGTATAATTTGGACAACCTGAGGTTCTTTAATGTGCACCTAAATCTAAGTTCAAGGATGTTATTGTATTTCGGCCCCATTGAAATCTGGCTGCCGTGGCTGGGATTCGATCCTGCGACTTCATGCTTAGCAGCCCAGTACCATAGCCACTAAGTAGAATTATGCTGTATTCATTACAAGTGATTTCAACCGCAGTAGCAGCTGTAAATCAGGAGTTTTGTATTGTAGTAGCCATCATGTCTGTAACATAACATTTAAGTAAAACGGGTAAAAGTTTTACTGTAACATTATGTTTGGCCAGAGTCGATGCAATGAATCTGTTGCTCATGAATGCAGTCAAACACGGATATAACGAAATATTGGACATAGCGATGTGAACCTAAAATGTTTATCACCTATATTGACATGCAACAAATAACATGCTTATGATGAATATCATTTCTGTGCTCGACGCAACGAGGTTCGACTACTAGAAAGTATGTGTGTGATGCTCTGTTCATCGCACATGTAATGCGAAGACGTGGGATCGTTGCCCACCTGCGGCAAGTTGTTTTTCCATCCACTTTCACTGCCACTAATTTATCATTTCTTTAATTCAATTAGTAAGTAAAAATAATTTCCCCTATGTTTTCCTTGGCGTCTTTGTTTGTTGGCTTTTCATAAGATGAGGTTTGATTGCTGTAATTCATTGTTTATTTAGTTCAACTAGACATTTCAGTAGAACAGTATCCAGTGCTTGTAAATTGTCTTAATTTTCCTTTACATTTAAAGGCATGCACTATGGCTCGCAACATTTTACATGGGATGTATGCCGACTCAAGCACTTGGTTTCCAATAAATATGGTATTCATGAAAAGCGACCGATTGAAATTTGCTTTGGGCATTAGTGTAAGCATGTAACTGTCTAGCTCTGTCATGTGCCTATTTCTTCCTCCTGGAGCCTCAGTGTTCATCTGCTCACATCAGCCTACATTCCGAGCGCAGATGTGTAGAACAATCTGTCATTATTACATTTTTGTACTTAGTGCTTGCAGTTTTGTCATTGAGAGCATGAGATAACTGCCGCAATGTGCCAAGTGACTTGAGTCGTAGCACTTAAGGTAAGGCCAACATCATTCTTTCTTGCCTCTCCAGGTGCGTCCTTCTTCACGATCATGCTGCACGCAACCATGTATGCCATCGAAGCATCAACTCCAGAGGAAAGCTTTGAATTGCAGACAGTGTAAAAATGATGCCGAGGTGAGAGAGAAAGAAAAAGCAGGCGACATATATTCCTTAGGGCTTTCGATGTGCAATGTTGGCGATATCTCACGATAGTGAGGTGGAATGGGAAGAGAGAACTAGATGTGGTGATATGTTAAATTGCTTGGTTGGTCTGTTCAGGTTGGACAAATGGGAGAACTTGGTGGTGGTAGCTTACAACATTTTCAGGTTTTTTTGTGGAAACAGATTATTCATTAAAGAACTATTGCATCAACATTTTTCTGTCTATTGCAAGAAATGCCCAGAAGCATGAAAATTTAAGATCACTGGCAAGTTTTCTGATAACAACCATTTTCTTGAAGTAAATTGCTGAGACAATGTGCGACCAGGCAAAACAGCTGTCACCATATCGTACTATTAACCATAACTAAGAAGTGCAATTGAAGAGTTTGCTTTTATGGCTCCCAGCAAAGGGTATCTTTGGCCATGGCAAGCTGTTTTTTCCCCCATCTGCGTTGGTTCAGCCTATCTTGTGGCAAGTAGCCAATGGGTTGAGGACATTAAAGGCAGACTTACAAATATTTTCAAAGTTCCAGAAGCTCTACTACACTTCACGCATCTAAAAGGATTACACTTTATGCAGCCTAGGAAACTGTTATTACATTATTTTTTCATATTTAAACTGTCGTGGTAAAGGTTCTTAAAACACTTGCCGAGATTCATTCTTCCGCTCTTTAGAATACAGTGCAGGCCATCTTCACTGGTAAAAAATTAACTATACCAGAGGCGGCAGTGAAAATACATAATGTCGGGGTGAGCTTCCGTGCAAACTTTAAGGTAATAAAGGTCTTTAAGGTAATAAAGTGAAAAAAAAAAAAAAAAACTTTCGAGGCGACATCGCCACCAGTCTTTCTTATAGCTTACTTTGCCTACTCTCTTGATAAGAGTGGCTTTTTTTTTGGTATTGTAAAAGCACAATTAAATTATACAGCCCAACCTAATTTTTCCCTTTTGTGTTCCTTTTAGCAGAGCTGTTTTGCTGGGCCAGAATCTCGAATCCCGGCTTGAACCCCTCACTGTGTTCCATCACTGTTGGCAGGTTCGAAACGCATGTTTGGTTTGGCTGCATTAACCAATACAGCGGACCATGACTGGCTGGAGAGCGGACGGAGCTTCACGCTTGTCCTAGACCTGAATTTTCAGGGAAGACTTTCCACAACATTTTTGTTCCTTTTAGTTGCAAAATTTGGGATCTCCCTCATTGTATGAAGGGCTGTGGAGACAAAACTTCAAGCTCTGCATACTTGCTTGATGTTGCCAAGATTAAATCGGGTCAGGAGCTGTGCAACTCGTTGCGATTTGTTATTTTCATTTTATGCTAGTTGTTACCGCCTGTCTATAATGGGTGAAAGATTGATTCAATAAAACGTTTTTGCTGTAAAAATAAATCGTGACATTTATTGTTTTTATGTGGAACATTGGGATACCTTTGTACATCTGAAGATTGCGTGGCTATTAGAGGTCTGCCACTGCCATCTACATTTGGCTTAGGTAAAAAAAAATATGTATATAGGTACTCAAAAAGAAAAATGACAGTTGCACAACATTTTTGCAATACACACATAATTCGCAGTGGAACACTTGACAAAAGAAAGTGACATATACAGATATGCAATATACAAGACACCTCTACATCAATTGCATGAAACTTTTTCAGCAAATGAGGAACAGTTGTAACCAGGAACGACTTTGCACAGTACTAACAGAACTGTCCTAAACACGACTAAAAACGCCGCAATAAAACTAATGTGCCGCATGACCTCCCATAACCTATAATACCTCGGTATCATTCTTTATAGAAAAATAGACCCATGTGATCGTGTCATATATAATTGGGCCACAAAGGTTGTGATGCAAAGTTCACACTGGTCAGTGAACAAAGAAATGGAATGTTGGTATACATTATACTTGCACCGCATACTTTCAAGGCAGAAGAGTTAAGTTTTATTGAACAGTGCAGTAAAACCGTTTTCCTGTAGCACATTGATACTAATAGCAAACATCAGCAAATGTGTGACAATCACAAATTAATGCATCAATTTCTATTTAGAGCACATTCTGCGCTTGCAGCACAGAAGCCAGTCAGTGTTAAAGACATGTCCATATTAGTGAGCAATGCATTTTATTGTATGTGCGGGGATCCACATATCAAAAACTGGTGTTGGTCCCGACATCTACTAGTGATGACGAGGGTGCCGAGTGGCTTCAATTCCACCTGATTAAAGTGTGTTAATTGATGTTAGTATGTCCTACTAATGAGCATATCACACATTTAGTGATGTTTGCTGCCACTATGATGTGTTGTATTGAACAAGTGTTACTTCCATTACGCCGTCTTCAAAAAAATTTACTCTTTCTTTGAAGAAGCTTATATGTAGCTACACTAGCACTGACGACAAATAGAAGAGCTATAAAAAAGTTTTCATAAAGGTGAATGAATGCCTTGAGCAGACACAAAACTGCGTTGCGCTTAGGCTTGGCATCTTCACGCGCTGCTTAATAAAATGAGCAGCGCATCGCCCTATCAGCCACTCAAACAGCACAGCAGTCTCAATGAAACCTACACAACACTTGGGTTTTCAGTATATCTCGGAAAAAAAAGAAAAGATCGCATAAAAGAATGAAACTTGATACAGTGATAGGCCAGTCAAGAAAGTGAAGGTTACACGCATATTTTCCCTGTATTCAGAAATAGGCTTTGGCTTGAATCCCACCAGGCACACCCCTCAAAGCATTCACAGCTTCAGTAATGCCCTTTCACAGCTAAGCTAAGACTTCACAAAGCATAGACTGCTTCTAACAAAAAGCATAAGGATTTGTTTCTTGAGCACCTTCTCACTGGAGGGATTGCAGAGGATTATTGATGTGCAGTGCTTACGTCAGTCGAATGGCAGCACTGGAGACATTTAAGCCAAGGCCTGTTTGCTGATATGAGGTTCAAGTTCAAAAGTGTGCATGCTTAAATCAAAATCTGCAGAAAATGTACCATTCCAAGAAGACCCCAGTGCTTGAACTAACTTCAAAGCTACTTTGAGCCAAGAAAGCACAATTTCCTGTTATGCTGACAATGTACTACTGATCTGTTAAAAAACAGCAAAGTAACAATTATGTCACTGCAAAACGGTAATATGAAAAAAAAATGTATTTGACACAAGTACCTAGTACACAATATTGCACATAACGTGAACAAAGAAAAAAAAGGAACGGCTAAGCCTTCACGAAAAAGAGTCAACAATGTTACTGTGCCATTTTGATGGAGGCGAGACATTTTAGCTTGACGGCCACCATAGGTACTGAACGAACATGTAACATTTCATGGTCGTTTGTAGTGTCGTACACTTTGAGAACATGTCAAAACCTTTTGGGGCTTATTGTGATTCCAAACAATAACCATCTGTCTTGTCATGTCTTCGGGTCATGAATGGCATGCGCATATCAGCAAGACTTGACAGATAAGTTAACACAGTTTGTTAAAGAAATATACGCAAGATAAACGATTACTCCTTGGGGACAAGATAAGCGTCAAAGGTGTAAATTACATTGAGTCTCGGGTCTAAAAGTGTTACTTGCGTCATGACACTGGCAAGAAAACTATGCCACCAGCATTACTTGAAAGTGGCTAGTCATAGAACTGTTGCTGCAGGCATTAAAACAATCTACAATACATGGCGCACCTTGTGACAAAGCTCACAAACTACTTAATTTTGCCGATTCTTACGGGCTGCATCCAAGGACAGGTATCTGTCACTTTGAACCTTACAGACAAGTGACCAGAAAAAAAAAATGTGCAGAGTCATTGGTCCCTAATGCCTCGTATACACTTGTGTCCAAAACGTATGTGCACGTATATGCCACATATTTAAAAATAGGTTGCCTGGGTTTTTGCATGTGTTGAGAGTTCAGTATTTCCTACGTATAGAGCACATTACAGCCAAGCTATTTTGAAAACATAAACATGGGATGTGAAAGGCTGTCTACTTTAATATCCCTCATTAGTATTCAAGCCCATCTGACTAATCCATTGTTGGATATTTACGTAACTGTACTATGTAACCTTGTATGAGATATTTACAAAACCTCGTAAAATAAATGTTGAAGTTATGCAAGCCTGATCACTATATGGGGGCAGTTTTTTCCTACTACTGAAACTTAATACAAAGTTGCCTCCGACACTAATACCTTTGTTTATACAATATTTATTATAAGCATACACTTGTTACACACCGATGTTGGCATGAAATATTTTACTTAATTTGCTATATTCAGTAATACAGCATATCCATGTTCCGCTGTATTAATGGACGACCTTGTGCAACAATAGAATTGCACATAAAAATGAGTCGTGGCATCTCTAGAAGTCCTTGATAGAGGTGCTGATATGATTTGTGCAGTAAACAGCAACAGAACAAAAGAAGATGAGGTATTGGTTAAGCTGTGAAGCAACATTGCAGCAAAGTTGTCAATTTTCAGTGTTGAATAACACAGAACACCATAGAATGTTCAGCAAACACATGGCCTACTACTGAAATACTACTTACATCTTACGAACCATGCTAAAAGATGCCTATACAAACAGCATGAACTGGTCCTGTTGGCTTCATCCCGTGCTCCGAACCTATTTTCCCCCCTCTCAATTTCTATGTCAAGATCAAGGTCCGTATGAAACAACAGACACCTTTCTCGAGGTCGTGCAGTGACGTGCAAAATATTCAAAGGGGCAGAAACGAGCTATGTCAAATGTATGCAGCTGAACTAGCATGCTGACGACTTCCAACTTGTTTGCAATGACGACGGCATGAAAAGGTAGACTGAAGTAGTGGTACACAGCTTGGGGCTGCAGCTATCACCTAAGCCGCAAGCAGACTGCGAATACCAACAATGGAAGAATGCACATACACTTAAGTTACTGGTCGCAAGAAGCAAATTGCAAAGCATAAAATTAGAAACAGAGTTATTTGGCAAATGTTCAGAGATTCGCAAAATGGCACAGCATGCTTTTGAAGCCAGGCAAACCTTCAGCATGTGTTTCCGTGCAAAATGATGCAGGAAGTTTGCAAATCCACATCTTAACCATCAGCAGCCACTCATTATTATAAATGCTGCATGTAGCATGTTTACTTATGGGGCACACCCATTGCCCACTGTCCCATTAAATGCAGTGCCCTCCACCCCCCCACCCCCGGAAAAAATTTCTGGCTATGCCATTGCCTACATTTTTTTAAAGGCCTGTGCACTGTCAAAACCACTAAAGACAAGGCACTTTGCTAATGACAAGTGGCCTCACTCTGCCCTTCCATCATGGTTTGTGGTTTCAGTATTGCCCTTCCGAGATACTGAACTCGTACAGCCTTGACAATGTAACATGCCTTTTATGTTCAGATAAAGATTCTGTGAACAGATTGAAAGTCAGTGCATGCATTCCTAGAGCTGTCCTCAGGTTGTGTACTTTGAGCCTCTGGCATTCAACATTCTCTCGCGGTCAAAAGAAGCAGCACCTCTCACTATAGTGTAACCCTGGGGCTCCAGGAGTGCTACTGAAGCCTTGGCACAGGCCCCCACGGGCAGGTCTTACTAAACTCGTGCACTAGTTCCAAAACTTGTGACGAAGGCTGCACTTGTACACCAACGAAACGATCAAACTGCGAGATAAATCTGCACGTGTGAGCAGCAGCTCTGGTATCTACAACAGTATGAAGCACTGATTAACGTGGCTTTAAGAAAAGTGAAACATAAGAACGTTTCTACCTTGCCAGGCGATGCAAATTGGTTCCTTTGGACCATGGCAGACTTGCTAGGCAAGCACAGCCATGAAAAATGCAGCACAAAGCACTAGTAAGCAGCACCCAGTGTAGTTTTCGAAGTCTCCGGAACAAATGTTGCATCACCACATTAGTTGGAATGAAACCAAAATCCACACATTGATGTCAACTATAAACACCAGCACTGCTTATACTAACAGTCACACAGTTTTTGCACTGCAGTGACTGTTCAACTAATGATAGGCAGCAGCATATTAATTTGGTTTTGCACATATCTGATCACTAGTTCACTGGTCCACTCTACACAACATGCACCAAATATCGGCTAATGAACAAAGTTAGA
Source organism: Dermacentor andersoni (assembly GCF_023375885.2). NCBI lineage: Eukaryota > Metazoa > Arthropoda > Arachnida > Ixodida > Ixodidae > Dermacentor > Dermacentor andersoni. Next base: position 130,637,226 of record NC_092818.1, read on the forward strand.
GAAAAGAGAGCAAGCAGAACATGAATAGAGGACAACGCATAACCTCGGCACTTCTTAGTTGGACCTTGTCCTTGCTTACAAGCAACAACTAAAGCGAATGGACCTTAAACCTGAAGTACCCACAGTTGTATTCAAAGCCTTCAAAATTACACAGGGTCCTTGCCTGCTCGTTCTCCAATTTTGTTTCAGCATTTTGGCAGGCAGGCCAGCTCGGGTGACGGCAATTACATCAGAAGAATCAGTGAGCACCTCTCTCCAGTCTTGCACAAATGTTAGGGAATAACCTTGCGAGCATTGCATGTAGATTTTTCTTTCTTGTGCTCCTATGATTTACTGTTTAACTGTACTGCACTGGTGATTGTCCACTACAATCGAGTTTCTCAATGAGGTATTCCTGTCTGAAGCCTTTCTTTAAGCTAGGCACAACTTCAAACTAAAAAAAGAAAAAAAAAGAAATACAGGAAAGGGGATAGGTACAATATACGTCTAAGGTATCCCTGTGGAGTGTCAAATCTTCCTTTGTGACAGTAAGTGCAGCAAATATAGGAAGGTCATCATTAAAAACACCTGTCCATTCAGGCTTCTCACCAAAAAATTGAAAAAAGAAAAATGGAAAGAGAAACGCAGCTGCCCAGTGGCAGAGCATCTATTACACCAGTTTGCGTTGACAATTTTTCTGCATCCATACACACAACTTCATCTATTAGCAGCAACTGCACACAACCTCGGGACAACACAGTTGGGAACATGTCTCCAAAACGCATATCAGGGAAAACTTATAAAAAGATCTCCCCCCCCCCCAAAGAAAAAAAAAAACGGAAGAGCAAAATTGAAATCGTGCATAATGCACATATGCAGTTTCCACAACACCTTTGTCTGCAGTTCCATCATGTACAACATGAGTGGTACATCATAACTAAAGCTGTCTAGGTGACCAGACTCAGTCAGGTGCTGCTGGAAGCACCACCTATGGAAAAAGAAATAGTGGTGGTGGTGGTGGTGGAATGTGCAAACCCCACAGTATCTTGATCCATTGTTTGCTGCACACAACACTTGTGGCTTCCCAAAAACACTGAATGCCTATAGGTGACCAGTGCAAAACTACACCCAGTCAGCAGCTTATGGTTGCAGCCACTTTCAGGCATTGAAGAAGAATCTCAACGGTGGCGTGCGAATCACCAACACAGCCTTCGCGTATGGCCGATTTTTCACTTGGTTAATGCAAGGGGTTCCCAGCATGCCAATGCTGAAACCAAGATCTCCGATGCAGTGAGGCACAGTTCGTATGACTGCTTCTGCTATTTCCTACTACGATCCGTAAGCAACGGGTGGCCGCTGGTGTACAGAGTACAACTCATCTTCAGAACTGCTGGATAATTCCACAATCCCTTCATCCACGGACTCTCGGTTGAAGGCACCTGATGATGTCGGCGACAGAAGTGGACGCTTATCTTCATCCTCGATTTCCTCTATGGTCTCGGGCAAGTGATGGCCCCCCGTCTCTGGCAGTGCGAGAGCAGATAGGCCTGAGACAAGCATCATGGCGCCAAGAACGGTGAACTGCAGACCAGGAATCAAACTGTCCTGCAAAGAGGGGCCACGTGGGGACAAGTCCACTTTGTGTAGCCATCTGTGAAGTCTAACAAGAACAAGGCATCTGAAGCCATGTGCATAGCTTCACAGAAAACTTGGGAAAGTTGGTAATGTGGCACAGGACACTATGCACGAAAAGTTTTCTGGGCTACTATTTCCTACAAAATGGCGAGATGAAATCCTGCAACCTAGCTTTTCTTTTTTTTAATGGAGTCTGCAACACCTTTGAATAAAATTAGGTAACACTGGCACATTTATTCACAGTCCATCATAATCTGTGACTGAAAGCAACAAACATGAGGAAGAAATGAGGAAGGCAGGAGATGGAAAAAAAACGAGAACAAGGTGAAAGCGGGAGCCAACGTTTCGACAAGTTGACTTTTTTTTCAAGGCGACATATGCTTTCCTCGGCATAGTATATATAGGTAGGCAGGGTTCTTCTAAAGGGGAGAGGGGGTAAGGCGGGTGGGTGCAGCAAGGAGCGAAGGTGTGTTAGTCGCAAGGGTGTAGAATTGAGAATAAAGGAGCGCTGTGCAGAAGGCCAGTGACCCGGCCGTCTGTCAGCCACATGTCAACTGCCCCGCGTCAGCTGGCGTGTCAACGGCGTGCACAGCACCCCTCTATGCCCTGCTTCGCTGCTGGTCGTGGGCTATCGTGTCTCTGAAAGAAATACTAATAGAACGAGCGGCAGAAACTGGTGCTCCTATATAAATACTACTGAAATGGAATAAATAGTTAAACAGAAGGAAAGAAAGGTGAAACAAATTTTTATGGCGTCAAGGTAATTGCTAACAACATCAAGTACAAGCTCAGGAACTCTTAATTCAACGCAACCAACAACACCAGTAAAGCTTGCATCCCAGTTAGCTTCAACGCAAACACATGCCTGAAATCTTCAACACCAGCACGCACGCATGTTCCACTAAAGCTAGAATCCATGAAGCATCTACACAGACGGTAGATGCGGAACCAACACCACCTGAACAACACCCGCTCATACAGAAGCCCACAACCAGCTGCGAAGCCTTCACGCAAACAGCTATATACACTAATAAACAGACAGATACACAGGCAGACATCGGTGCAGGCTTCGACAAGAAAATAAAGTGTAAAAAGGCACCACCTGAAGATGTTTCGCCCCAGAGGTCTGCCCGAACCAAACAGAAATGACTACCACGCACTACAGATAGCACACACAACAAATCTCACCCTTTCCTCCAATCCCGCAAACTCGCCACCAAATAAACAAATTACAGATTTCACCTGAAAACTTACACTAGCTGCATTAAACAGAGGAAAATCCCCAAAATTCTCAGAATTAAGGTTAGATGTGCCTTTGGCTCTTTACCCTCCAGGCTATTATTGAAGTGGAATGCTGTCCTAGAAAATGCATCGTTCTCTTTAATTGATATGCTCGAAGAACACTGCAAAGAACTTACAATAATTGCTAATCAACTCGACAGCATAAATTTATCTGAACCAGAAAAAGAGAACTTGAACAATTCGTCCAAACTAGGGAGGAAAAATTACTAGATAAAAACCAGCACAAATGTATTAGAGCTGCAGATCCACCGAAGAAAGCTAATGTAACCTCCACAGCACATAGCTCCACTGATAGTGCTACAGGCAAGCATCCAGAGTAGTGCAGCAATGTAGTACATAGACATATCCCAAAGTCTAAGCTTCTATGAAGTTGATCTCCTGAAACGTGGTCTAACGTTTTGTCCCATGAACAATGCAGTGAACGAATACGAACTCCACAAAGATATAACAGAGCTTTCAAGACACGTGCATCAAGGAGTACTTTTTAGATAGGCCAGGCGTAGGAAAACAAGATAGAGACTCTCTTAGACCACCGAGAATGTGGACACTGGAAGCCGAACAGTGCCCAGACCTGGATTTATACATAAAGCTAATCTCAAAGGAAATTCTAGAGTCAACGCGCACTGTCGGAAACTAAAAAAATTTGTCCCCCCCTCAGCACCAAATCCTTAAGGAACTCGCAGAAAGGAATGATATTGTAATAAAACCAGCAGACAAAGGCGGCAGTATAGTAGTTTGGCCTACAGAAAAGTACAAGAATGAGGCCTCCAAACAACTGAGCAACTACACCCATTACAGAAAACTCGACTCTAACCCAACTTCTGTGTAAAGCACAACAGCAGCGCTCATGTCCAGGGAACTAATCATGCAATCTGAATGTCGATTCATGATGCCAAAGAACAAAGAAGCAGGCCGTTTTTATCTTCTTCCTAAATTACATAAAGTTCCAATTGAAGAAATGTTTACAGCGGAAATACCAGGTCGGCCTATTGTGTCTAATAACAACACACCTACCGAGTCGCCATCTAAATTCTTAAATCACCACCTGTCAATCATCCCCGCCACCCTCCCATCTTTTGTTCAAGACACACCGCACTTCCTTCGAATTATCGACAGCATCAATGCCAACCAAATCCTTTCCGACCACGCTATTCTAGTCACTTTGATGTTTCTGCCCTTTACACTAACATGCCCATGAGTAAAGGAATTGAAGCCGTATAGAAATCCCTCGCAATCAATCCCCAAGCCCACGCTCCTGAAGTTTACCTGTTGTTCCTTAGGTTAGTTCTCACGCTCAACTATTTCGAATTCGATGCTATTCACTACCTGCAAACTTTCGGCACTAGCATTGGAGCACCATTCGCTACCACGTATGCGAACATTTTCATGGGGCAGCTTGAAGCAGATGTGCTGAAATCCTAGCCTTTAAAACCCCACACCTATTTTCGTTACACTGACGACATATTTATAATATCGGAACACGGCACAACTGCGTTAACTGACTTAATTAGCCATTTCAATCGCTTTCACCCCAGTATTAAATTTACTGCTCACCACTCTCCTAGTCAAATCAACTTCCTTAACATGGTGGTCTACGGTCTACATAGAAAATGGAAAACTGAGAACGACACTTTACCGAAGCCTACGGATAGCCAGCAACATTTAGACTACAACAGTCATCACCCGCAACACTGTAAACAAGGAATTTTTGTCAGACAAGTGAAACAAATAAGAAGAATATGCAGCGAAGACAACTCTTAGATCCACCACCTAAATGACCTTAAAACAACGCTAGCAGAAAGAAACTATCCCCAAGTTGCTCTCAATAGAGCTTATGATGCCGCGTCAAGATTGGAGAGACATCCGGAATTGGCAAAGAGACAGCCCACACTAAAATCTAACAGACCGCCGGCCTTTATAACAAAATATTCTAATGCACTCCCAAACATAAACAACATCCTAAGAAAATACCACCTAATATTATCAAGTAACGAGTGTCTGAGAAAAGCATTCCCAGATGTACCAAGGGTCATCTATCGCCACAACAGAAACTTTAAAGACATGTGACAAAAGTGAGCCAGCATCATTCCCCAGTAATAAAAGCATGTTGTCGCCCTAGATGCAAAACCTGCAGGCATCTACCTTCAAAGTGACATTAAAATTAAAAGCACCGCAAATAGTTATACACACGAAGTCAAAACTACGTTTACTTGTACAAGTTTGGATGTGCTTTATATGCTTGAATGTTCCTTCTGTAAGAAACAATATATCGGTGAAATGGGACAATCAATGAAGGTCTGATTAAACAGACATCACACGGACACAGCAAAAAAACTTCCCAAAGCCATCACCTAGCATTTCAACCAACCAGGTCATTACTTTGATGAACTTAAACTCTACATCTTACAGTCAAATTTCCATTTTGAACGAGAAAGAAAATACAGAGAATCATACCTTATCCATAAGTTCAAGACATTGCAATCAATAGGCAATTGCAACCATTTCAAAGGGAGCTTTAGAATCTATTCGCTATGTTCAATCTCAAGCTATAGGCATCAACACTTAGTGGTTGCTTGGCGCACTTTTTTCCCTTTCTTTCCTTTTATTTATCTATTTATTCCATTTCAGTGTGTGTGTGTGTGTGTGTGTCTTTTTTTCACGAGCACCGGTTTTCGCCGCTCCTTTTGTTACCTGTTACCACGTTTCAGAGACACGATAGCCCATGACCACCAGCGAAGCAGGTAATAGAGGGTGCTGTACTTACCATTGACATGCCAGCTGACACACTGCATTTCACACTTGGCTGACAGATGGCTGGGTCACCGGCCTTGTGCACAGCACTCCTTTATTCTCAATTCTACACTCTGGCCACTAGCACACCTTTGCTCGTTGCTGCACCTACCCACCTTACCCCCTCTCCCCTTTAGAAGACCCCTGCCTATATATACACTGTGCCAAGGAAAGCATGTGTCACCTTAAAAAAGACAAGTCCATTTGTCGAAATGTTGGCTCCCGCTTTCACCTTGTTCTCGTTTTGCTCATCAAACATGAGGAAGGAGATTTCAAAGGACCAGAAAATAAAAGGTAATGGTGCAATTATAAAAGATAGAGCAAACTAAATGTGTGTAATGTGAGCATAGTCGCACCCTTGAAGAGTACTGAGAGCAAGCCAGACTAAAGTGGCAAATTACTGCTTTAAAACCTCCAAAGTATCATTTTTCATGAGAATATACATTTTTGGTTCTTTAGCATGAACACGTACATGCAGGACAGTATTGGCACCATCATCGCTGTGTAAATACAGCACCCACTCCCACTGATCTCTTAAGAAGCTTTATCTTGGGAGGTCTTATCTAAATATACATGGGACCAGAGAAGTTGTTTTGCTCAGCAACTAATGCATCAATTTTCATGAGGTTCGTTGCATTTAAAATAAAAAAATCGAAATGGTAGAACCTTATTCATGGGTTTTTAGAAAATGCAAGGACGAAAATTGTACTAAATGAGAAAATGTACAACCCGAACTCACTAAAAAATTTCACAGATTCAACTGCAGTTAATATCTAAGTAAGGCAAAGAGTTGCGTGAATTGTTGCAGCATGAGATGCCAACGCGTGCCAGGCTAGTTAGGCCAGAACAGCCAGAGACGCACACTGTCGTTTTTGTGGCTTTGTGGTAAGATCACTTTTTGCATTCCTCGAATTTAGCCTGGGTCAGCAGCTTCTTTGAGCGGGGAACTTTGGCGGAAAGCTTTGACATGCCCACTTGGCTTGAATCGTTGCGGCACCAGATGTCGAGGTGCATTGAGCTGGTAGGGCCCAAGCAACCCGAGACGTACAATGTCGTTTTCCTACTATGCAGTGTTTGAAGACACCCACCAGAATGCGATGCCTATGATGCCACCAGAGCGAAACATGACACTCACTTCGCACTGCCTACAGCAGGGAACAGCAGCACAAAAGCGTGTAGTGCGCTTCCAATAGCACTACGCCCCTACGTGGTGTGAAACATATAAGTGAGGATGCTTATTGCAAATAGGGTCGGTGGCGATAGCTGTTAATGCAACGTGCAATGACCTGAAAAGAGATGAAAAGAGATTTGCTGGTACAGAAATAGGAAACCGAGTGCGCGCTGGCGTTCTCATGCGAGACAGGCAGGCGAGCGAGAATTGCGGGGAAGCTGCTACCACCATCATCATCATCATCAGCCTGGTTACGCCCACTGCAGGGCAAAGGCCTCTCCCATACTTCTCCAACTACCCAGGTCATGTACTAATTGTGGCCATGTCGTCCCTGCAAACTTCCTAATCTCATCCGCCCACCTAACTTTCTGCCGCCCCGTGCTACGCTTCCCTTCCCTTGGAATCCAGTCTGTAACCCTTTATGACCATTGGTTATCTTCCCTCCTCATTACATGTCCTGCCCATGCCCATTTCTTTTTCTTGATTTCAACTAAGATGTCATTAACTCACGTTTGTTCCCTCACCCAATCTGCTCTTTTCTTATCCCTTAACGTTACACCCATCATTCTTCTTTCCATAGCTCATTGCGTCATCCTCAATTTAAGTAGAACCCTTTTCGTAAGCCTCCAGGTTTCTGCTCCGTAGGTGAGTACTGGTAAGACACAGCTATTAAACACTTTTTTCTTGAAGGATAATGGCAACCTGCTGTTCATGATCTGGGAATGCCTGCCAAACGCACCCCAACCCATTCTTATTCTTCTGATTATTTCAGTCTCATGATCCGGATCTGCGGTCACTACCTGCCCTAAGTAGATGTATTCCCTTACCACTTCCAGTGCCTCGCTACTATCATAAATTGCTGTTCTTTTCCGAGACTGTTAAACATTACTTTAGTTTTCTGCAGATTAATTTTTAGACCCGCTCTTCTGCTTTGCCTCTCCAGGTCAGTGAGCATGCATTGCAATTGGTCCCCTGAGTTACTAAGCAAGGCAATATCATCAGCGAATCGCAAGTTACTAAGGTATTCTCCACTAACTTTTATCCCCAATTCTTCCCAATCCAGGTCTCTGAGTACCTCCTACGCTGTGAATAGCGTGTTTACAGCAAGCTGCTACAGCAGGTAGCTACTGTTTTCTGGTTGCGTGCGCCTTGCTTCTTTCCTTCTTTACATGGGATCTAATGGCTGGGAAACATATCATATGATCACAGTTTGGCGATGTACTGAATGTCGGTGCCGAGAGATAATGTTTTCTGGAAACGTAATAACGGCTAAAAAGAACCTTAACTGTATTGTGTTGTTTTTAGCACCATTCTTGATACTGAATGCTGGCACGGCGAAGTCAAATGTAACGAGATCGTACCAACGACATTCTGCTGTATATCTATAGTGACTATAGGAAAGATTTTTTTTTTAACAAAAATTGTTGAAAACTGCAACATTTTAAGAAGATCAAGTATCAAGTTTACAATTCTGTAGCTCGGGCATAAAAAATTATATCACAGTTGTAAAGTGCACTTAATAAATACATTTAATGCAGACATAATGGACGTCCTACAGACCATTTATAAATATACTGCTAATATGGGAGTAGAACTTTCACAATACCATCGTAGACACTGTAACAATTTCACATCAGTTGTAAATTCATATATGCAATCAAACCTTTTTATAACAAAGTCGCATCAGACATGAAATACCTTCGTTATATCTGATATTCATTATAAGCATACATAAAGACATTTGCAAGAAAAAGAAAATACAATTGGGTATATGTGAAAGCAAGGCAAGCTTACAGTTTACAGAACTGTGTGATAGTATCTGCTTTTGGTGCAGAGTTATGGATTTGAAAACTTCACGCTTCTTTTCCTTTTAGACTTCGCGACTTTTTGCAATTTTTGCAAGAAATTCAAGTTGCTAGATCAAAGTTGAATGAACGTGTGACGTTTAGTGGCGCAAGCGGCAGGTATGGCCAAAGAGCGCCATGCCAGTGTAAATGAGTTCGCAGTGGACTGGCGAGTTCTGTGAAGTTGACGTGACTTGGCTGTAAAGGGGCCTAAACTAGTTGCTGTAAATTGCATAAAATCTATGTGTAATAAGACTATGGCTAATGATGTGTACTAGTATGAGCATTAAATGTGTTGCAAGAGAATGATGCAATATACAAAACATGTCAGATGCTACTACTGCCTCACCAAAGCCCTTGAAACACAAGGGCCTAGAGGCATGTGCTATACAAAACAACTTTCACAGCGGCATCCTCTGGAAAGAGGATGCGCGATTATTTTAATGGGCTTATAACATGTAGGACATCACTCAAGAAAGCGAAGACTGCTTCGGTCTTACAAAGCAGTTCTTTACCAAGAAACATAGCCTGATGAAGAGGGCCACAATAGTGGTATGCAAGAGGAAATGTTTCTTCCTGTCTCTGTCGGCTTCCCGATACTTGGAGGACGGTCAGCCTGTCACCCTATCTACCACAGGTTGCAGGCTTATTACCAGTGAAAAGAAAATTATGAGTGCCAAAATGTGTCCTATTCTAAGTCTAGACATCTGTTCTTTGTGTTTTCGTAGTTGGGGGCCAGAAACATAACTTCGGCTTAGTCACATGAAGCTTATTGCTCGTTTCAACATCCCACAAGCGTTGCCAGTGGCTTTGCAGTTTGTTTCGTAGGAAACGCTTCATGTCTGTGGCAGGAACAGCAGCAGAACAAATACCTTGTGATGCTATTGATTTGGCAATTTCGTTGGCAAGCACATTACCTTTGATTCCTCAATAGCCAGGAACCCAGCATATTATTACATGTCTATGAGATGAATAAATGTTGCATAAGATTGAGTGAAGTTCAATAAAAACAGGATTTGTATGCTTTTGTAAAGACATTAATGCTTTTACAAGACTTAAAGAGCCTGTGAATATTATTGCTCTGTCAAGTTTTAATTTCTTTACATGTTTTACTGCAGACAGTACTGCATAGGCTTCTGCAGTGAAGATATTTGTTAGGGGGTTCAATACATCAGATTTATAAAAAGAGGGACCAACAGCAGCGCATGCTAGATCAAAGTTCTGCTTCCTAGAGTTACTAGAAGTTAACTTTCTCTTTCAGTTGCAACAAATTTCATTCAAAGTGCCCCAGTGGATCTTTTACAAAAGCATTTCTGCATTTTATATGGATCTTAATAGAGAAATTGAAGTTGCGCACGATAAAGCTTCCTCTCAAGCCCTGCTTATTGGTAAACAGCAGTCGAGTACTGATAATAAAAGCACCGCATTGAACATGTGCTCTGAAAGCACTCATATTTATAAGCACTAACGGGAGAAACGAAACAGACTGTGAGGTCGCATAAACATTATTATGTGTAATAGGGTGCGCTGTAAGCAGCACTGCTTTAGGGAAGGAAACAATGTCTAACAAAAGTTTACTGCTCCCTTTCAAGGACCACGGGTGAAAGAAATGTCTCGCATGCAGTAACCATCTTTGCTATTACTTACCAGCAAGCTGACAAATGGAGAGATTATGCCGCCAATTCTTGCTGCGACGGAAACAATGCCCATTCCAACATTCCTAGAGAGGAAAAGGAATAGAGTGAGCAGACGCCACCTTTCTGAACGTACTCGAAAGAACCTTGTGAAGAGCTCACGACCACTGCTAATAGAGCTGCACACTAGTCGGATAGTATACACAAGAACCTCTTAATCATTCCCATCAGCAATGAATGCCCAAACTGTGGTTCTCGATGCCACTCAGGTAAGTGTGACATTATGAAATTTATGCAATTTTTTTTTCCAATTTGCATCTTTTTTATGAAGGAATTAAAGATCCACAATAGCTTCCATGTCAAGCCTTCCCTCACTATAGCACAAATTGTAATAATTTTCTTACTGGTAAACAACTAAATAGCACAGAAAAGAGGCTCAGAACCACTCAATACGATCACAGGGCCAATAAGCAGTGCACCCAAAAGGTGTCCATTAATTGCTCAACTGCATATACTAAGTTGAAGCATTTAAGCTTGACCACTACTGTCTGCAAAGCACAAGCTGGTCTGGGAAGCTAGCAGACAGCAACATATAGCTGCATAATTTCACAATTTGCACAGATAGAAAATACTAGGGCATGTGCAATTTTTCAATACAGCGCACCCTTGGGCAAGATTCCATAATTCTTTTGTCAATATATTCTTTTTCGCCTTTTATTACTGGCTCATGCGCACTGTCACCTGTTTATGCTGAAATTAGTCACTCAGCAGAAAAGAAAGACAAACAAATGGAATCAAAAGAAGAGAATCACTACAGCACATACAATATAGAGCCTCTGGTTTGTTTTGCATGCCACATGAACTGTTGAAGTTATAATTGTCCTAGAGAATACAGATGTAAATAAAACGTGAAAAAATCCCACGGATGAGGGTCACTACATCTCTAACCAAAGTTCTGTGCACATCAAATTATACACTCAGGATGGTGGCCGAAAGCGCCCAAAGTGTCTTGCAAATGTATGAAAGAACACAATACAGGCTTATGAAAATAAATCTGGAGTGTCTTATTGACTTTAAACAAAATGAAATGCATTTAGTTCTACCGAAACAACCACACAAGAATACAGTGGACTCAGGATAAATATAACTCGCTTAAAAGAAAATGCAGGATAAACGGAACGACAGTATTAGCTTTGGTTGACTGTCTATAGGCACAATGTTAAACTTAGGTTAAACAGAACACATTTCTTGTGAACTACTGTTAAAGGGAACTTTAATCGAAACTACCATCTACTTCATCAATGTATGGAACAGGCCAAGTGTTAGGAACATGTGAAATGATGCTACATAGAGCGATGAAAATACAATTCATCAGGCAGTTGCAGGATAGTTAATGCAAATTAACAATGTTGAGGTTACAACAGTGTTTCCATCATGATGACTTCGCCAGGCAAACAATGATCCTCGATGAGGAAATGAGCACAATGTCTGTAGGACCTTGCATTCAGGCTGCCACTACTGCTTCAATTACGATGCCAGGAAAAAGAGACCTCAGATGATGCTTTCACTACCTGCTCTAAAGAGACAGTTGAATCATTTATATTGGTGGAGTTGGCGGTGAACTCCACCAGTTTGGACATAGATATTAACCCTTTGAGCGTCGATATTTTTCGCCATATGCGACTGCCCAGGGTAGATTTTTTTATTGCAGATTCCAGTTCTTCTTAGGTACTTATTTCGGTAAAAATTTACCGTAATTTTCCTAGGGTGACCGTAAAGTGAGAAAAAAATATTTTGCGTTGGTATATACGCACTCTTCATTCATGAATAACAACAATAAAAAAGGAAATAAACTAAACAGAATTAAAAATTTGATGCATTTTTATGCACATAGTTCAAGGCTTTGAAAATCTGCACACGAGAATATTTCGCAAGTCTCAAATGTTCCTGCTCTTACACTAATACGTACGTCCATAGCGTAATCGAATTGCGTGGGTGCGTGCACTCAAGAAAACTGTTTGGTTGTGTGCCCATCAAAAAAAGCAACACATGTGACAAACTTCCGCTAATCTTCATCTTATCGCCAACCATAGGGCAATTCGTTTTTGCGAGTCTTAAAAAAAAAAAAAAAGAAAAGAAACGGAAACGCATGCACGGTGGCATCCTTCCTATGTGCACCCCTGTGAGTACTAAACGAGCGAAAAACAAACGGTCGCCCTTTGAGTGATTAGTAACGAGATAGTCATCACTTTTGCAAGCGCAAAAAGCCGAAACCGCCCGCAAAACAATATCCAAACGGCCGCCCACACGCATGCGCGCCAATGTGCGAGCGGTAGTATATAGACGTGTGGGAGCAAACTAGTGCTAAAACAAACCATGCAACGAAAACCGAGAGAGGGAGGCGCGCGAAAAAAATTCCCTGTATCCCCACATAGTGGCAGCATATGACAGAAAAGAAAAGGTTAGGAAGTTGGCGCGCTTTTTAAACGTACAGACGGCGCCGTAAATATACGGCATCGACCATTTTCGGACCTGTTCGCGGCACCGTATATTTACGTCATTGACCGTCGAAGGGTTAATGCTCCAGTGCACGTTGCTGTTTCAAACCAGACAGCAAGAGATGAAATTGAAAGTCTGAAGTGCTATTTTATATACATATATATATACATATATAGTTGTTGGCAGTTTTTATGTCCTCTGGTTAAATGAAACATAGGACAAATGCAACACTTTTTTTGTTGTCCCTTCTAGTTCCATTTAAGTAGAGCCCACTGTAAGTGCAAATTTAATTGGGCTATTCATCATCATCATCAGCAGCAGCAACCTATTTTATGTCCACAGCAGGGCAAAGGCCTCTCTATGCTATCTCCAATTACCCCTGTCCTCTGCTAACAGATTCCAACTGGCACCCGCGAATCTCCTAATTTCGTCACTCCATCTAGTCTTCTGCCATTCTCGACTGCATTTCCCTTCTCTTGGTACCCATTCTATAACCCTAATGGTCCAACGGTTATCTAACCTGCTCATTACATGACTTGCCCAGCTCCATTTTTTTCTCTCTTAATGTCAATTAAAATATCAGCTATACCCGTTTGCTCTCTGATCCAAACCGCTCTTTTTCTGTCTCTTAACATTATGCCTAGCAATCTTCGTTCCATAGCTCTTTGCGTGGTCCTTAACTTGTTCTCAAGCTTCTTTGTCAATCTCCAAGCTTCTGCCCCATATGTCAGCACTGGTAAAATGCACTGATTGTACACCTTCCTTTTCAATGATAATGGTAAGCTTCCAGTAAGGAGCTGACAATGTCTGCCGTATGCAATCAAACCCATTTTTATTCTGTGAATTTCCTTCTCATGGTCAGGGTTCCCTGCGATTAATTGACCTTTGCAAACATACTTTTTCACATACTCTAAAGGCTGACTGGCGATCCTGAACTCTTGTTCCTTTGCCTGGCTATTCATGATTATCTATGTCTTCTGCATATTAATCTTCAACCCTACTCTAACACTCTCTGTTTAGGTCCTCAATCATTTGTTGTAACTTGTGTCCAGTGTTGCTGAACAGAACAATGTCATCAGCAAACCGAAGGTTGCCGAGATATTCGCCTTCGATCCTTACTCCTAAGCGTTCCCAGTTTAATAGCTTGAATACTTCTTCCAAGCACGCAGTGAATAGCATTGGAGAGATTGTGTCTACCTGTCTGATCCCTTTCTTTATAGGTATCTTCCTACTTTTCTCGTGTAGAATTAAGGTAGCTGTGGAATCTCTGTAGATATTTTCCAAGGTATTTACGTAAGCGAACTGTACTCCTTGATTACATAATGCCGCTATGACTGCTGGTATCTCTACTGAATCAAATGTCTTTTCGTAATCTATGAAAGCCATATAGTGAGGCGTATTGCAATCTGCAGATTTCTCGATTACCTCATTAATGACATGGATATGATCCATTGTAGAGTATCCCTTCCTGAAGCCAGCCTGTTCCCTTGGTTGACTAAAGTCCAGTGTCGCCCTCATTCTAGTGGAGATAATTTTGGTAAATATTTTATATAATACTGGCAGTAAGCTAATGGGCCTATAATTTTTCAATTCTTTAACGTCTCCCTTTTTGTGGATTAGTATACCGTAAAAACTCCTGTATAACACGAACCCGCATATAGTGCGTGACGAAATTTTTGGGACACGAGATGGAAACAAAAAGTTTTACCTGCGTATAATATGAGTTAAGAAAACTCGAGGAAAACAGTTATTTAAGTTGCACTCCGCACTTCAGTCGCTGTCTTCTTCAGCTGAGCTCTCTTCGGATAGTTCCTTGTTGGACATATGGCACAGAGTTACTCATCCTCTGTGCCATGGAGCGTGTTCGAGATGCCGCACTTCTTGAATGCGCAATGCACAAGGTCCTCTGGTATGCTGGCCCATGCGTCCACACTGCATTCAGCCTTTCTCATGGCATCTCACGACCACATTTTTTGGCAGCTCCTCACTTTTAGGCACTGTCTTGCGCTTGAAGACGACATAGGGCGGGAGCTTGCATTCTTCTGCCGTGCACGACAACATGACTGTAACTCGCGTTTTCACGTTGCCAGTGGACCGGACATAAACTTGTTTAGAGCCCTTTTTGTGCACGGTGAGGGGCGATGGCATGTCCAGATAAATCGGTGTTTGGTCAGCATTGCCGATTTGCCCTAGCTGGAAGTTCTTGGACTTGCGCAGCGAAATAACGTGGCACTGGAAAGCCACAAGCAGTTCTTCAAATGATTTGGGCAGCTTTTGGAATTCTAAATTCAGCGGCGCAAGGAAAATCCAGCACGGCACATGTAGTGATAAATCCAGTGCTTGCTTGCTTTGAAGGCAGGGCTCGGTAGCCCTTTCTCTCTCGCAAGCTCCTTAGCTTTTGCCTGCATAAGCTCCACGCTCACAGCTAGATGCGCGGCTCGCTGTTAGCACACGAACTCCATCAGGGCGAGTTCGATTTCCGGGAATGTCCCACTCTTCAAGCTGCGAAAGCTTCTTTGCGTTCCGCTGCACGCGAAAAGGGCTTCCTTCTGTCGATGCCACCCACGAATGCTTCCCTCATTGACGCCAAACTGCCTCCCGGCCGCAATGTTGCCGTAGTCCTGTGCGGCTAAAATAATCTTTCTCTTGAAAGCAGCCGAGTACTGTTTTCGTGGTCCGTACATCTTGGTCCTTCAATGCAGAATAAAAAAGATGCACTTCACGAAGCATGGTTTGCACATGTGCTGCCAAGGTTGCATTTGACAATAAAGATACGATGCTGTAGTTACACAGCAATAACGAAACCAAGCCGTAGCTACGCAGCAATAATGAAGTCAAGCCATAGCCATGCAGCAATAACGAAACCAAAACTTCTAGCCAAAATTTCTGACTGAAATTTTTGTTTGGATCCACAATAGTTCGAGGCGAAAATTTGGAATGCTAGTAATAGGAAAAAAGCCTCGTATTATATGCAGGTTTTTACGGTAATGTTTGCATTCTTTCAGTTTTCTGGGACCCTTGCAGTCGAAAGGCACTTCACATATATTTATATAGTCTATATCAATATAAACAGCCACTTTGTGAGTGACAAGATCTATTACCAGGACCTGTTGCAGTGGTCCTGTAAAAACCATGGTAATCCAAAGCTCAACACAGTGAGGAGTTAGGTTCAGCTCAATTAAAGCTCTGCAGGGATATCACGGCCAAGCCCAATGAGGGGTGCAAATACAGATGCACAAATGTTCAAAACTTTTGAACAATGAATTGTATATTGGACTATTCAATTTGTTCTTTGAATCCTATGGACAATATTTGTAAATACAAATGCTGTTTACATAATTTTCAAATACTTCAAATCACCAACGGTGCATGATAATGCATAAAAGTGGACCAGAGGTGTCATAACTTTCAATCTGGTGGCCACAGCAGACATAAAACACAAGAAGTTACATAATGCAGCATGCTATTTCAATCAGGGAGCCAGACTTTCTCGGCTAAACCATTATCATTCGCACTCGCCAATGATTCATTAATAGGCAAATAAACTCTTATTTGCTCCCAATGCTCCATTTATGCTTTTAAAAAACAACACTTTATAACATGCAATGCGAGGACAGAAACTTGCTAATGTGAATACACTAGGGTATGAAGATTGTTTTACATTAATGGCAAAAATGACTGGTTCATTATCTAAAACTTTTCTAAACATAATGTTGAATATTTGATCTGATTCATATTTACTTATAGCACCATTAAATATGTACTTAATTTAGTCTAAAAAGTTACTATTTGCACACCTATAGGTGCAAACACATGCAATGGCATCAAAAGTTCTGGCAGAGACTGCCCATGCTAACATGCCTGAGTAGGTGAGCATTGCTGCCAAATAAAAAAATGAGAAGGTGAGAACTCACATGGATGCATTGAAACATAAAAACTAATTTGAACTAGAGCCATCTGTGCAAAGCATAAAACGTAGACAAATAGGTTACGGAGACTTACAGAAAAAATCCATGGACAAAAAAAGCCTGCTTGTCTTTAACGACGGCTACAACATGAATATGCTGCAATACACCCTTAAAAACCAGCAGGAAATTGGCACTTGTCTGTGTGCTTGCAGTCTGTCCATTTTTAACGACTCTTCAATTGAGAAATAAGCTCTAGCTTGTAGCAAGAAGTAGGGCCGCTTTGTCCTTACCTCACAATAGTAGGCATGAGCTCAGCTGAGTAGACATAGATCATGGCAAAGGACATCGCAATGCACATCTTGGCACTGAGTGAGACAACGTCACGCACTGCAGTGCTGTAGTTTACTGCACAGAACAAGATCAGTGCACAGGCGCATGTAATTCAAGGCCTTCAATGTAAACCTTGAAAAGATGGCACAATCCACATTTCAAAGTCTATAAAGAATGAATGAACTGCTGCAACAAAAAATAAATAAAAATAAAACAAACTATATATAGCCAAACTTCCAACGTTTCAAAAATGAGCCATTATTGTCATCATAATCATCACTACATTTTCCCAATAAAGTGAATAAAATAACAGACACTCATTCCACCTAACCAGTTCATTAATGAACGTTAGCACATTACTCTCCTCATTATGTTACTAGAGACGATATAGACAATGAAAAGTCAAGAATACCATAGCAGCTCCTCCCACAAAAGCAAGAAGTCCACGTTATCAATCTCTCTGTACTCCAGGGCCGCCATCATGCAAACAGCTCGCTTTTCGAATGTTCGGTTTGGCTTCTATGTCACAAAGTAGGCTTTCCGTGAAATTTGTGAGAACAAGCGGCAGAGTACAGTCAACAGATTAGCGAGTGCAGTTCCAAAAGGTGATTGTGTTGCTAATTTGGGCTTCAAATGCAGATGACACATTAACAGCAGAATGTTTATCTGCAAAGTAAAAGTTATGCGTGAATGTTAAAACAATATAATATCCTCATTATTTTTCTTTGGCCGCTCGGTGGTACCACACGCAGACAACATTGCTTATCGTCTGCTGCACATCATCTGCCACTACATGTTCACAGGTCCATGTGCACTTTACGAGCGAGTTCTCGACAGTTAAGTGCCAGTTCTTGCTCGTGTGGAACGGTCAAGGCACCACCTGCATGACCGATGCACTACCTTTCTGATGAGGAAATGAACGGCGACATGTGGATGCCGTCATGCTGAACTAGTGAAACAAATAGCAAAGTGTGGCAGCTCACGAATTAGTTCAAGAAGTGCAGGTGAAGCGAACGGACCTCACAGCTTGTCCACTCTTCCATCCTGTCATCACATAACGTTCACTCGGTCCCGCACACGTCTCAACACCAGCCTGCTTTTTGCTTTTATAGAATAATGATCATACCTGATGAAACAGGTGCCTGGCTGGGCTGAGACCTTGGAGCTAGTGCGCCTGGAATACGGTGACAGCATGAAAGAGCTGTCTTGGCTCTGGTTTCGACATCGGTTGTAAGCATAAAGCAGTTCCGCTCGCTTGCCACTGTTATATCACCTTGGCCACTTCGTGTATGGCATCCCTGACTGACTTCAGTATTGATAATGTCACATTGTGCTGCAGGCGGAACTTGTTCCCAGAAAGATAAGCAACACTCAAATCACAATGAACGCAATGAACACTGTCGTCGGTCGCCAAATCGAATGAAGGTCACTTGAGCCTGGCCACTTATGTACAGATGTGCCATAGAATCTTCCACATGCACTTGCAGTGATGATGTCAATTCTAAAATGTGCCAGAATTATCTACTAGCTGACCTACAAACAAATACATGGCGGGCTCGTCTTTCAGGAAAGTACTACGGTTCTGCTGCATTCAAGAACCATGCCTTACTTGATAGCACGAGTGTACTGATTCGCGACAGCAGAAACGTGGGCCTAGCAAACACAAATGAAACTTGCATAGCCCTACAGAATGGTGACAACATCAAGAAATCCGAGTCCTGTAAGCACATTTTGCGCCAATTGACGAGGAAAACAGACACTTGCAAAAAGTAAAGCAACAGCGCGTTGCCCAAGGACTTCGAACACTGCTGGTTAGGAAAACTGGAGAGCTAAGAGGACCTTCTTCTGCATCATGAGGCCAGTCTCGTTCGCTACCAAGAGTGCCCATTAAGCGGGTACAGAAGTGACGGTGTAACACGTCTTCATATAGAAAAGCATGTTTCGCAGCACAGCCAACTCAGCTGGGGGAGAGACATCAAGAGAGAGAAGCAGCCATTACAAGCCGACACCAAGCGCACTGTGCCGCAGCCATTCATTCTAAAGGGAACAACAAAGCAAATGACCTCGTCGCCCGTTTCACTGCCAGCAGATTATGCGTTCGGTTTTCGAATGACTGCCAGAAGTGCGACATGTGCGCATTCTGTAGTCCTGTCCCGCCGCAGTGGCTGCCACTGACAAAAGCGTGGATCCGACGAATCACAAGAGGGCAACCGAACGTTTGTAAAAGCGAGCAGCTTGCATGATTGTGCCCTAGGAAGATAGTTTCCTTTTGGATCAAGCTGGTATGAAGAGGATGTGTCCCAGTAGCTTAGCAACTTGCAATTATGTATGCACAGCCAAGGTTGGCAGGTACGAGGACAGACAGGTCTGTTCGCAGAGTCAAAAAATACACACTACTCAGTCCCAGTCTAAAGCACTGCCCATTTTCAGGGGTCATCCCAAATCAAAGCAAAACAATAATGAATGAATGTGTGTGGTTTAGTGGCACAAGGGCCAGGTATGGCCAAAGAGCAAAAAGCAAAACAATACTCACACTGATCTGAAAACTGCATTGCAATGCTTGCCCCGCTGCCAATCAGCATCACAGCGCACAGCGAGCGCCGCCTGCCAACATAACTGAGCAGGAATGCTGACAACAGGTAACCCGGTAGCTCGATCAGGCCCGACAGGGCCGTGCTCATGTAAAGGTCGCCACCTAGGCTGCTGGCAGCCATTGTCAGTGCGTAGTAGGTGATGCCATTTACTAACCTGAAGAATTAAAAGAAAAGCAAGGCAGTGTCATTTATTTATCACCCTTCTTGAGACATAGAACAGCTGAACCTTGGCATATGAATATAACAAAATAATAAATATACCGAAGTAAATAAAGAATTCTTTTTCTTGGTGTTAGCATGTAACAAATGTATCCTGGTAATGAATATCAGATATAACAAAAGTACATTTGTGCTGCACGCGATTTCGTTATAGCAAGGTTTGACAGAACTACAATTTGACAAGATGTGTTGAGCAGGAACACTCAAGTGGCGGTAGGTTCATCCACATCCACACAAATTAAAAACAAGGCCACAACAAGAACCCAAAAAGCCACTACACGTTTCTTAGAAAGAAACCTCACCAGCAGAAAAATTCATATTGGTCCAAATACTGAGCCTAGGGCAGCCACTCCTTTGGGAGTAATCCCTGCAGCAAGTGAGTTAACACCCAAGAGGCTAGCAGTCTGCAGCGTGAAGACAACTTGTTCGACAACCAAAAGCACTATAACACTGATTATCCAAACTAATTATATCTTGATTAGTGAGGCCTTCCCTAGCTTAATAACTAAGAGATGTCATGAAAATTGTTTTCCAGCTGTCAGACAGAATTGCTTTAGCCTCTATATATGTTTTGTGAAAGTCTTCGAAATCTTCACGAGCCCTTGCCATTTTTTTTTAACAATAACAACTAACAATTATATTAGGGACTTCTTTCCAGTTAAGAGGCTTGTTCAGAGCTATGTTTACACCAGTGTACCATGAGCAGAACTGATTAGCTAGGCCAGTTCATTGATTTAGAAAATATACAAGGAGGCCAGATAACAGACCAAGAAGGTGTGCAGGGCAGCTCAAGGATGCCTGAAGATAAATATTACCTAACAAATATAAAGTAAACCAACCGACAAACAAACAAATACAAAGAGAAAAACTAAAAAAAACATACGTGGTCAAACATTCAAATTATGAAAGCTTCAACACTCAGCATAGTCAATTGTTATCAAACAATTTAATGCAACTGATACACACCAGAGCTTCAAAGTCGATTTCAATGAACCTATGCTTGTGCTTAGCATGATTTGAACAGCGAGTTGCAGCCTGGGAACATAACTTCAAGAATATAAAAAGTGATGAAAGCCACTTTTCTACAGATGACATCATTCCACTTATAATTAAATCAGGAAATAAATCTCAACGTACTATATGACTGTGATGCAATGCGTCGGTGCTTAACACTGTAGCCGAGTTAACCTGTCTCAACGAAAGTCTTTTACTATCTTGTATCTTGGCTTATGAAAATACATAAATTGTGCAGTTATTATCAGCTTTTTTTATCCTATGCTTGTCCATGTCCAACAGCCCAACACACATAGGTCCAATAAGCGCACCTGGGTAACAGGGGCATTCACGTTTCTGAAGTTTCACGAGCTTTAACATTAACATTAAGCTTAACGTGCGATCACCAACAGAACAGCATACCAAAGGAAGATTTGGATGAGAGTTCGAGAACGCAGGGTGTGACTAGTGAACAGCAGCATCTGGTTGGAGCCCTTGTGGTGCACCTTGGGTTCCTGCAAGTCCCAGGTACGCGGCAGGCAATGCACCCTGCCGTTGCGCACGGCTATGTCCACAAGGACTTGTCGTGCCTGCGCTCGCTGACCATGCAGAAGCAGCCAACGTGGGCTTTCTGGCAGGAGCCTGCACAATGGAACAAAACACAACAGGAAGCTTTATGTCGGGGCCAACTCCGATTTCCTTTAATGCAATTATCATTCTTTGGGTACTTCAGGGCACTTTTCGAGGGCAAACTGTCCGCCTATTTCTGCGACGAGTTTTCCCGCCAACGTGGGTCACGGGTAGTCTGTGGTCAATGGGTAGTGCATCAGACTGCTGTGCTGAAGGAACAAAGTTAACTGGTATCTGGTAACTGGTAAGGTGGTAACTGGGTATGTGCCACTCTACAATGACGAAAATGGTTCTCTAATACCCCGTGGCACTGAATATGCACCACATGCTATCCTTACGGTGGCACCGCTGGATGGCACAGTGTGAGCCCGGCAGCACACACGTTTCAGCACTGGCAATGCGGTGGGTCGCCACATGGCTTCATTGCCGATCACAGTAGCATTGACATTCATCTTAAAAATGGGCTCTGTCGAAATTTACTTAAATGCATGTAAAATGCAGCATTGCTCTCACTAAGTGACTCGTGAGCTGATCAGAATGAAATTTGTTGCTTTTAATAGAAAAACATCGATTCCACTGAATGTAGGAAACAGAATTTTAATTTAGGGCCTCAAATCTTTTATTACGGATGTACATGAAAGATTAAAAAAAAAATCAAGCACAAGTTCCTTAAATCCATAACTATACATAAAAACAGATCTGCAAATTGAACCTGTTTAAGAATCTCAAGCGGACAAATGTGATGTACGAGTTTGCACCTGATGTGGAGCTATTGCAATGTTTATAAGGGTTTGTCAAAAGTCTTACTACTATATACTATATTACAGAGTGGTGTGTAACCTCGTCAGACCCAACAAAGTGCCAGTAACACAACATGTTTTAAAGTCAGTTCTTATTGTCAACTGGGGGGTTACGCTTCTGAAAAAACTACTTTGTTGATTAGATAGCACAGGCACATGCTTCCATCAGCACTTCCACCTAAGTGGACAAAGAGTCAATTCAGATAAAAATCTGGAGGATGCTTAAGCTTCGCCTTTAAGAGAGGAACGTGATAGCATTCAAAGATCCCCGACTGCTTGTCACACCTCCCGGCAACAGCAGCTTTCTTGCAGATACATGGAGGCAAGTGCCGTCTGGATGGTGCTGTTGCAAGGAATTGACAGGCCACGCTGCTCTACGAATGGTAGAAATACTGGAAAAGGGGGTTTGTGTTTGAGTTTCCGCATAACAGAATTGTCTCCTGGTATATTCAAATTACAATTTGACCCTATCATGTCTGTAGGTGGTGTTTAGGTCGTACTTTACAATTTTTCAGATGCATCCTACTTTGAGGAATTCAATTAGTTCAGTAACGCCCCTGCGTTACGCAGAGGGCCTACGTAGTTGTGGTTCAGAATGATTTTAAAGCGGAAGCTTAACTAACTGCATCGAGCTGAGTTTTGCTGCTGCCAGCAATCTGACCTTCAAACTTTCAAGTGCAGAGGAATAATTGTTCAACTACCGTTACAACCATGTTTCATGTGTCACAATGAGGATTCCTCTTGTACCTTTTACATGTATGCAAGAACTTGC
The DNA here is from genome assembly GCF_023375885.2 of Dermacentor andersoni. Lineage (NCBI taxonomy): Eukaryota > Metazoa > Arthropoda > Arachnida > Ixodida > Ixodidae > Dermacentor > Dermacentor andersoni. The sequence continues at coordinate 130,660,326 of NC_092818.1, forward strand.
TCAATCAACTTTATTTGGTGATAAACTCAAGAGATAAGATAGAATTCACGGAGCTGTAAAAGCCGATCAACAAGGCGAAAATAAGGGATATTCAAAATTATAATGCGGGAAAGACCGAAGAAGCCGTAAAATATAGACATAGCCTGAAATCAGTGAGAAAAAAACTTGGCATAGGACAAACCAAGATGTATGCACTGAAAGATAAGCAGAGTAACATCGTCAGCAATCTCGAAGGTATAGTAAAAGCAGCAGAAGAATTCTATACTGACCTGTCCAGTACCCAGAGGAGTCAGGATACCTCCATTCGGAGCAGTAATGAACAGGATGCAGAAACTGCTCCTATAACTAGCAATGAGGTCAGAAGGGCCTTGCAAGACATGAAATGGGGAAAAGCGGCAGGGGAAGATGGAATAACAGTTAATTTAATCAAGGATGGAGGAGTCAATGCTTGGAAAACTGGCAGCTCTCTATACAAAGTGCCTATCAACTCTAAAGGTCCCAGAAAACTGGAAGAATGCAAACATTATACTAATCCACAAAAAGGGAGACATTAAAGAATTGAAAAATTATAGGCCCATTAGCTTACTCCCAGCATCATATAAAATATTCACCAAGATAATTTGCAATAGAATAAGGGCAACACTGCACTTTAGCCAATCAAGGGAATAGACTGGCTTCAGGGAAGGATACTCTACAATGGATCACATCCATGTCATTAATCAGGTAATCGAGAAATCCGCAGAGTACAATCAGCCTCTCTATATGGCTTTTATAGATAATGAAAAGGTATTTGATTCAGTCAGGATACCAGCAGTCATAGAGGCATTACGTAATCAAGGAGTCCAGACCGTTTATGTAAATATCTTGGAAAATATCTACAGAGATTCCACAGCTACCTTAGTTCTATAAAAGTAGGAGGATACTTATAAAGAAAGGGATCAGACAAGGAGACACAATCTCTCCAATGTTATTCACTGCGTGCTTGGAAGTATTGAAGCTATTAAACTAGGAAGGCTTAGGAGTAAGGATCGATGGTGAATATCTCAGCAAGCTTCGGTTTGCAGATGACGTTGTTCTATTCGGCAACACTGCAAACAAGTTACAGCAAATGATTGAAGACCTTAATAAAAGAATTCAACGCCTAGAGTGGGTTTGAAGATTAATATGCAGAAGACAAAGATAGTGATCAATAGCTGGGCAAGGGAACAAGAGTTCAGGATCGCCGTCAGTCTCCAGAATCTGTGAAGGAGTATGTTTACCTAGGTCAATTATTCACAGGGAACCCTGATCATGAGAACAAAATTCATAGAAGAATAAAAACGGGTTGGATCGCAAATGGCAGACATTGTCAGCTCCTCACTGGAAGCTTACCATTATCATTGAAAAGGAAGGTGTACAATCAGTGCATTTTGCCAGTGCTGACATATGGGGCAGAGACTTGGAGATTGACAAAGAAGCTTGAGAACAAGTTCAAGACCACACAAAGAGTGATGGAACGAGGATTGCTAGGCATAACGTTAAGAGACAGAAAGAGAGCGGTTTGGATCAGAGAGCAAATGGGTATAACCAATATTCGAATTGACATTAAGAGAAAGAAATGGAGCTGGGCAGGTCATGTAATGCGCAGGCACCGTTGGACCATTACGGTTACAGAATGGGTACCAAGAGAAGGGAAGTGCAGTCGAGGATGGCAGAAGACTAGGTGGGGTGATGAAATTAGGAAATTTGCGGGCGCTAGTTGGAATCGGTTGGTGCAGGACAGGGGTAATTGGCGATCGCAGGGAGAAGCCTTCGTCCTGCAGTGGACATAACATAGACTGCTGCTGCTGCTGATGATGATGATGATGAGTATTTTGCATGGACCTGTAAACGTCTGGTCAACTCTACTTCACACATTATCTGAGGCCACATTCATATTACTACCCTTAAGCAAGTGACAATGAGTCCTTGTAGCAGTTTTCAAGGCTTGATAATAAGACTGCTACTTTGCATCACCCTTCCATGTGGAATAGAGATAAAAAGGACATTTATCATGACACAGAAAGTTAGGCCTTCAAAGGCTAATTCCCCTAATCCACCATGAATAAATCTGGTGTGCTTACATGGAACGAATAGCCAGCAACATGTGCACTTCTATGCAGCGGTCATTTGGGATGCCCACAAGCTGCAAGTTTGCCACATTCTGCAGGCCCCTATCCTAATGAAAAGTGCACGGAAGGATGGCCAGAAAAATGTGTTGCAAGAAGGAAGACAGCTTGGCAAAACTATTATGCTCCTTTGACTACTACATGATACCAGTTTTTCTCGGAAAACATTTTGTCACGTTTAACTTGGACAAACAATTATTGACAGGCACATCAGCTTATTCAACTTGAGTTGGCCTTTTGCCCTAAAAGCTCTCCTTGTCATCTGAAGTGCCACCCCTGCTTCAGTAACTAGGAGTTCATTCCAAATACAGTAGGCTTCCACTAATTCGACTCTGGTTCATTAAAAATTTCAGTTAATTTGACTGAACAAAGGTACCAGCCAGCACCCATACATTTCTATGGGCCCAAACCTCCATTATCTCGATCTGAAAAGTGGCCTTTGCCAAATAATTCGAACTTTACTAATCAGCTTTGCTGCAGTATGGTGAAGCATACACAATTTATTCCGGTGAAGCATCCCAAGAATGGAAATGGTCCACTGTCACGGGACATAGTGTGCATTCCTTAATAACTGAGCAACAAGACGTCCAACGAGTACACTGGCAGCTATTCAGAGGTATTTCTAACATTACTGTGGTGATTTGAGCCCTTGTCTCCCACCATGCGTGCCTCGTATACAAGACCGTTAACGAGGTCTAGCATACATTCTTTACTTATAGGTGTGCGCGCGCACCTTGCATCAAGAAGAGCACAATAACTATCTGTGTTTCGGGAAAGCTAGCGAAAAGAAAGGTGATGAGATGAAAAATCTAAACCCAGCAAAAGAGCGAGGGTCTATCTAAAACTCTGAAGGTGTGCCAGTAAACTTATTAGGCATCTCGGTGCTTGTACTGTGACGGGAGACAGCGAATGTGAGTGTGTAAATTAGGGAACAAGTGCTATGTCTATAACAGTGACACCTTTTCACCTCCACTTGGTATGCATCACTGCATAACACAGTTGTATTGCAGCGAAGCTAAGTTTAAAGGCAAATACTGCCAAGTGAATCAACAGTTGGTCCTTTTTTCTGTCTTTTATTTAAGTTTCATTGGTCCCGTCAAGATCGAACTAATAGAAGTCGACTGCACAGATCAATGAAATTAGAACCATCTCCACACATTGTTACAGTCAGTTTTATGTGTTCCTGAGCGAGTTTATAATGACACTGTCAAATGTGCATTGTCGTCCAAACTATGTTCCATTAACATAATTATGTAGAGGGTAGTCTTGCTGCACTTCAAGAAAATCATATCGCATGCCAAATTAAGTATTTGGGCATTAAAGTTTTCAGAGCATTGATGGGGTTTTTGCATCCCAAAACAGCACTACATCATGCTCATCAATGGAATGCGACAGCCACTGAGCCTGCTTCTATTTCTTGTTGTCCATACGATCAACGATGCATAGAAATTTCTACAAAAGTTAACAGAGAAACTCTGGTGCTACGATCATTAAGCTACCGCAGGAGTAATAGGTAGTACAAGGACACGTATGGTCACTGTGCTGCTGCCTTCCGATGTTCTGGTGAAGTTGTTTATTGTGCTTTATTATTCTAAATTTCCAAGAAATAATATTTTTCTAAACACACAAAGGCCATAAATTTCTTTGCACATGCATAATTGTTGCGAATCTCTAAATATAATATGCTATGTTTTGAAGAGAATGATAAATATGCAGTGACAAAGCTGTTTGAAGCTGGAAGGATAAAGTCTGAACAGATTCATGTCCTGCCAATCATTCCCATGCTGGGTGAACCACCGTTCTTGCAATCTCCCATAGACACTAGCACCGTAGTTTGCTCTAAGCAATGAGAAGTAGTTGAACAAGGAATGTCGCTGAAGTCAACATTTCAACCACGGGACTTTTCTTTGTCAGGGCAGCAAATGCGATGAAGACAAGTCCTCTTGCCGAAATGTTGGCTTCGGCGGAATTCCTTGTTTGATTACTGCTCATCACTTCAAGTCTCCATTTTCCTGTAAACTTCTGTGTTGTATAGATTGCTCAAGTAAGTTTTGTAGGATATACTCTAGCACGAAGACAAAAATATTGTCAGCACGATAGGAAATAGCATAGAAGTCCCAAAACTAATTTCTCCACATCCTCCAACTAGCCAATGTAGAACTAGGTAAGAAAACACATGTTATTTTTAACAATTTTCTTAGCAACTCAGTGTTAGCAAAATCGGCTTCAGGAGAAAGCACCTTGCCCTAATTGCTACTTGCTGAAGCAATTATAATTAAGTGCTACATAATGGTATGATAATAAATAGAAGCGAAGTATAAGTGATATGCTGCTTCTTCTATATCAATATGGTACAAGATTCTTTGTCTGCTGGATGTACTAGCAGTTGTGATTGGTCCTCCATGCATGTGTGCCTAGCTACTTATTAACGGGTCAATACCTTAAAAAAATTCGTTGGAAGTGTCGCTTGTGTTCTTGACAATGTTTCTACTTCTATTTGTTTCTGTTTAGAAGCCAGATATGTATTTCAGAAAACCCTTTCAGTGTCAGTCTTTTTGTTTTGTTTTTGAGGTGACACACCCGCAGCATTGTTTTTTTTTTCTCAGATATTATGAAATGAACACATGGTTTATATTTGGATGTGCAGAAATGAAAAAAATGACATGGATAATGGCAAATCTGCCTAGCCATGATCCTCATATTCCAACCTGACAAAAGGAGCATGGCAGGACAGAAACCCAGAATCATGTCTGCAAATTAGTGATGCTGAAAGGGCTAATGGAAGTAAGGGCTGCTTGGCAGCAAAGAAAAGCTTGTTAATGGCAATCTCCCTATAGACAATGCAATTGTTCACCACATAGGTTATCAGTGGACTTGTCCTACTGACTTCTCCACCCTTCAAAGTTGCCATCCTTATGCTATATTAGCCACAACTTCATCAGAAAGGAACAGACACCTTGTTACAAAAGAGTTTTGATTTGACACAATTCTTAAGCTGAATATGGCTCGCAGCACCGGACCAGCGTCATCCTCTTTCTGTCAATGTTGTGCTTGATAAACAAGCCGAAGCATACACTTTGACAGATACCTACAAGAAAATAAAAACTCACAGTGCAAGGGGTACGAAGAGAGCACTCAGGAGTGCTGTGGCGATGGAGTAGTGGCGCCAGTCGGGAATGAAATAGGCGAGGGCAGCATGCAGTCCAATGCACAAAGCAAAGACACATGGGAATAGTGTGCCCAGCAGTGCCCGCTTGGATGGCCCAACAAGTTCTGTCATGAGCACGAATGTAACAAGCGCTACAGCAGCCGTGGTCATGCCAGCAAAGAAGCGGCAGATGGCATGTAGTGCCAGGCTTGGGGCAAATGCCCCAAAGAAGGTCATGACTGACATGGCGATGGCAGCGAATGGTAGTGTACGACGTCGTCCATACTGGTCAGAGATGAAGCCAAACACATAGGCACCAGACATAACGCCGGACATGAAGACTGCTTGCACCATCTTCACGAAGTATGCATCATGGCAGATGAGATTCCACTGGAAGAAGAAAAATGGAGTTCATTAATAAATGCACTGCTGGTGTCCATGTTATCGAAGCTGTCAGGTCCCGCTTCTTAAACTAACAAGTTGAATGGTATTTGCATCTGAATAAAAAGTGGAAGATCACAATGCACATCATCTTTTGATGTAATGACACCAATGCACGTAGGCTGAGCCACAATAAAATGGTGCACTTATGTATGAGAAATGAAAATACACATCAAAGAATCAAAAATCATTATTGTATTCCTTTATAAATGAACTTAAATATACAAGAGCTTGCTTGAGATGTGCAGTTCCAATAAAGTAAAGTTTCAGATGTACGAACGTTGGTTTAATGAATATTTCAGAATAATGAACTTTTAGAAAAGCCCCAGCAGTTTGTTTATGTATTCTACACAAAAATCATTCAGTTAAACAAATTTCTGAATAGCAAATATTTCAGTTGAATGAACTTGACAGTGGACCTGGGCTCATTTCTAAAATTAGTTTGACGAAGTTTTGCACTCTACAGTGTTGGCTTAGCCGATGCTCACTGCCCCCAAATTACCCCTACAGCGTCATAACAGTAACACTGGCTACAATTGGAAACTGCTGGCATAAATTCTGCCATTCCCCCCTGTGTGGTGAAAGCAAGCAAGAGAAACAGTGGAGAGAGATGACTGGCTCTGGGATGTGGACAGAGGTCGGTCACCAGCTGGATGTTGACAGCAACACTTTGTTTGAAGACTATGTGAAGTGTGGCAGTCAGCTCGTTACCTGTGCTGAACTAACAGATCTGGAAATTGTTTCCAGTGTCCATTCCAAAGAATAGTGTGATGAGGAAGTTGCTATGGCAGAGGCAGATTCAAATCTTGTAACTCTAGCTGTGGCTGTAGGATGCCTTGGAAAGGTACGTGCGAGACTTCGTGTTTCAGCAACACGAAGTTTTGTTTCAGCAACACATCAAGCTGTGCCAGAGGAAGTGCACCAAAACATAGATTCTCTGGACAGCTTTGTTACTTCTTGCACTTTAGGAGAACCAGTGCAAATGAAAATTAGATTTTTTTCCTTTTTTTCAAAATGCGATAGGCAGCAACGTAACTGCTACGCACTTTGTATATATTGATGTACAAAACTCCGTATATTGCATTTCACACTTTTGACTCGATGTCTGCTGCGCCCTATGCTGTTCCATAATCTACTGAATATTGCAGTTAAGTGAACTTTCAGATAGTGAACTTTTCTTTGGGTTCCTTGAAGCTCATTCAAATGAGAGTTCATTGTAGTGACATACTGCAGGTTATCAACGGAAACTAGTCAACAGAGACGAAGTTTTGTTTCCAAAAACTGTGGACGGTGTTAAAGGATGGCATGAACAGTCGAGAAAGATAAACCATATAAATTCGGTAGCTCAAGAATGAACGCACGACCGAGAAAACTCTTACCGTCAGTGAACCGAAAATAGAGTCGTTCTACACTCTGACCAACAGGCGTTGCTCTGACATACCTCAGACGTAAAGAAGTTCTTATGCGGCACTGACAATTACAATGAAACTACGCGTCGCGCCAACCTAGCTTACCTCGGTGGCTATTGACGTAAACCTCGACGTGTAGTGCGGATGCTCGCATCGGTCGTTCACGCAGCCCGACGATGAAGGTGTTGAGCCATTCCAGCACTGAAACTCCGGCGCCGCGCCGGTGAACACAATTTGCAGCATCTCCCCGCTGACAAACAACCCGCCGAGGATAGCAGTGTAGACAAAGTAGAGGATCTGCTGTGGCCCGACTTCGCCAACTATGTGAAACACTTGGTCGACATCCATTCTGCCTGCACAAAGCGATATGTTCGCAGCAACAACGCTCCAATGCAACCAGTGAAACCTGACAAAACAGACTATAGAGTCGTCGCTGCTACGCGGTTCCTCTGTACTACCACACCACACTTCGGTTGCTTCGGTGTCGTGTCAAGGCGCAGCGACGCAACCGTAATGTGAGTGACAGTCAACACAAGAAACCGACTCGCCGCCGCATAGGCATGTTATCCAGGTGCAAGCGTCAGGCGCATGTGAGCACACGGGAGGGAAACTTAGCTGCGATGATACAGCGACGCACTTGCCATGCTTGATTCAAAACGTGTGGTGAAACTGTATCGGCAAGAAAACAACGCTAATTAGAAGCGCACGTCGTATGCGCGTTGCGCTCTCAGTCAGGTAGCGCGTCTCAAGCGTTAACACGTCCACATAGAATAAAGAACCAACTACGTCCAGCTGCAGAGTCGCACGTCGGCTGCCTCCGATTCTTCAGCGCGGGGTCGGTGGTTGGCTGGGTTAACACGGTCAGTTGCGAAGCAAGCGACGCTCTACACGCTCTAGGCTCTAGGCGCCGGTGTCACAACGCGCTTCCGCTCTCGCTTGGAAGAGCGCTCGTGCGGCCAGCGATACACGGCCGATAACTGCTGATTTCACCGTCCACGGTTGCGCGTACTCGTACAATCTGTAACGGTCTGACGACGCTGGCAATGTTGTCTGGACGAGGGGGTTTGCTTAAGATTAGATGTGGCCTCGCAGAACTTGTCGGCTGTCTTTTAACGTGTTTGCTCTGTTTTTCTGAGGGAATCGCAGGTTATCGCTTCCAGGCCAAATATATGCACGTGTTGAAAGAGTTGCAAAAACAACGTTAAACGTTATTTCCTCATGGCTTCCAAAAGCATCAGATTTATAACAATAGAAAGCATATATAGACAGAATACACCGTTTTGGACAAAAGGCGTGCAATAGTTCACGTCCTAAAAAAAAAAAAACAGAAAATTTGAACTGTTTGAATGTTGTGCACAAATTTACATGGTCCTGTAAGCAACTGAAGCTACGGTATGAATAAGGCGGAGCCAAATATATATATATATATATATATATATATATATTGTGGGAATTTATAAGCTATTCTTTGTCATCTGTACACGATCATCATCATATGGGGTTTATATGGGGTTCTTCTTCATCATCGCTTGTGGGGCTGGCTCTCGAGTGTGCTCCGTGCTGTGGGCGTGGTCGGTTCGCCTAATCTTGTGACGCGGAATAAAAGCCGTGATTACTGCTGCGTCACAAGTGGTGGAGTGTGCTCTTCGGTCCCCCGTCCTCTGACTCCCCGCTCAACCTCCTGGAGCTTCGATCGGGTCGCCGATTGTGCCAGCTGTCCGCCAACATGTCGCAGGACGAGCCAACAGGCACTTCTACTTCCACCATCTCGGCCTCGACTACCCCAGCCTCTCCGTATTGGGTTGTCAGTGGGCACCAGCGTGATCCCCATCTGTTTGCTGGACTTCGCGGTGAAGACGTCGAGGATTGGCTGGACGACTATGACCGAGTGAGTTCGGCTAACCGTTGGGACGATGCGTCCAAGCTACGTCACGTCGCCTTTTATCTGACAGGCGTAGCAAGACTTGGTTTTTCAACCATGAGGTTGATTTCACGAACTGGGGCGCTTTCAAACAGCAGCTCCGCCAAATCTTCGGTACACCGGCTGTTCGTTCTGCCCTCGCAAAAAAGACGCTCGACACTCGCAAGCAACAACCCGGTGAATCTTATACGTCGTACATCGAGGATGTGCTTGCTCTTTGTCGACGCGTGAACACGGCCATGACCGAATCAGACAGGGTTCGCCACATCCTCAAAGGCATCGGAGCTATTGCTTTCAATGCTTTAGCCATCCAGAACCCCGCTACCGTCGCTGATATCGTCGCTACTTGCCAGCGCCTTGACGAACTCGAATCAGTACGGTTGCAGCCGGACACCACTGCAAACACTAGCGCCGACGACCCTACGTTACGAGTAATGATACGCGCAATAATTCGAGAAGAGCTTCAGTATCTTGGCTTAGCAGCAGGACCTATGCCTTCTCATGCCTCCGATACCAATCTGCGAGATGTCATCAAGGAGGAATTGGCATCCATGGCTGGTGCAGCGTACACGGACCCTCTAACACCTAGGGCCCCATCGACGTACGCACAAGTAGCCGCAGCTACTCCAGTCATCGTCCCACCGATGCCTCCAAAACCAACACCGGCTCACATCGCTTCCATGACTACCAGCGCACCTACCCAAACCAGCTATCCGCAGTGGCGTCCTCCTCGTCCCATCTGCTACTACTGCGGCTATCGTGGCCACATAGCGCGTTTTTGCCGCAAGCGCCAGCAAGACGAGCGTCGCGGATATGACGTATACGAACGGGATGACTTTTCGCCCGGAGCTACTTTCCAACGTCTAGGGAGCTTCCATGACCAACGCCGTCCTTATGGTCCACCGCGCGGACGCTCTCCATCGCCTACTGTAGCATCCGAGACAGCTTACCGTCCTGCGAGACGCCGCTCGCCGTCACCCCTTCGCCGCTCTACGTCCCCACTGAGACCTGCTTCTCAATTCGCCGAGCGTCGTCCGGAAAACTGAATTATGCAGCTTTTGGAGGAAAAGCTGCATCGAACGACAGGACAGAAATTCCTCCATCGCGTCCGTACAATGTGATATTGGTTGTAGTAGAAGGTGTACAAGTAGAAGCTTTAATAGACACTGGTGCTAGTGTTTCCGTCATTCACCGTGATTTGTGTTCGCGACTTAGGAAAGTTACGACCCCCTATGATGGACCTACGCTACTTGCTGCTCAAGGGGCCTCCATTCGACCTATCGCTATGTGCACAGCTCGTATTTCCATCGATGGACTTCTACATCACGTACAATTTGCAGTGCTAAGTTCGTGTGCCCAGCAGCTCATATTGGGATGGGATTTTCTTTCTACGGCCTCCGCCTCCATCTGCTGTGGACAACGCGTTCTCCACATGACCGACACGACCTATTCACTTCATGCAGATGACACACCCCTTCACTTCTTTGCTGCAGAAGATACCGCGTTACCTCCTCGCCATCAAAGCATCGTTACTATCACGTCTGATGTGATTGACTGCGGCGACGTGCTCGTCTTACCATCTGCACGCTGTCTTGCAAGAGGGATAGCCTTTGCATCAGGGCTCGTTAGGTTTGATCATGGCGCTGCACTTCTCTACGCTACAAACCCGACATCCGAAAAGATTCTCATCCCTAAAGGCACTACATTGGCTTGCGCCACTGCATCAGAGTCTATATCTGTCATTTCCTTTAAACCAGCTTCCTCTGAAGGTCCTTGTACCGGACGGGCCGCATCTCCTTCAGCTCTTGCAGCTGCCATCAGTTCCGACCTGACAGCTTCGCAGTCACAACAATTGCTTGCTTTGCTCCGAAAACATGAAGCTTCCTTTGACGCGCATTCATCTTCGTTGGGAAAGACTTCGATTACGACGCATCGGATAGAGACAGATGGTACATCCATCGTGCGCCGTAGACCATATCGCGTATCGCTAGCCGAGAGGAAAGTCATTGACGAGAACGTCACCGACATGCTCCAAAGAAACATAATACGCCCCTCTGCTAGCCCTTGGTCTTCCCCCGTTGTTTTGGTTCGCAAAAAAGACGGCTCTGTTCGATTTTGTGTCGACTACCGAGCACTTAACAAGATCACACGCAAGGATGTGTACCCTATGCCGCGAATAGACGATGCCTTGGATTCCCTGCAGGGTGCCGAGTACTTCTCCAGCATCGATCTGCGTTCCGGCTACTGGCAGATACCTATGCATGAGGACGATAAGGAGAAAACAGCGTTTTCAACACCCGATGGGCTCTACGAGTTTAAAGGGCCCCTGAAACGGTTCGGACAAATTTTGTAGACGCGTAGGGTACAGCTTAAGTAGAACATTCACACCACAATTTAAGTGAAGCGTTACGTATTAATGGAGCTACAAGCGATTAGAAGTTACCCTCCTCCCTAGTCATGCTTTTCCTCCTCAACTCGTTCGCCGAGCGATCGGGGCTAAGCTCCGCCTTCACTGGTTTCGCGTCACGATGCGACGTCACATCGTCCACTTCCGGTTGTTTTGGAGCCCGCCTCCGCCCGCGTGAAACCTCTCCGCTAGCCGTTTGGCCGTCGACCCCAAGCGAGAGCTATCGAAGCAGCGTGCGTTGCGAGCATTCTGTCGTAGCGCCGAACGTGTCTGGTATTCCGGTAACCACAGGCAAGCTGGTCGTTTCGGCAAATGACTGGAGGCATAAACTCAAGCTGATGAAGGAACTTTAGCGTAGACGTACGTGCGGTCTGATCGGTCTGCACGGTCCAGCCACTTGTTGGCGCAGCGCTTAACCAGCCAAACAAAGCGCTAATATTGCTCTAACCAAGTGTAAATGATTTTAAACATTTATAAAAACAAAGTGTTGATGATTACACTCCTGCGAAAAATACACACCAGCAGCCAAAGAAGAATACACTTCGTTACTGCTACTGTGTATGGTTGAGCTCTGTGCTACCAGGTGGCTGCACCGTGCAGACCATTCGCATTTGCCATTCTGCTCATCCCATGGCTCATCCCGTTACGGCACAGTCAAGCGGCCAGACCGTGTCCCTTTGCGCTTGCATTTGCCCTAATACCGGACTCGCGAAACGCTATTGCGTTAGTAATCTTCCAGTGTAAAGTGACGGCCACAAACGCGCAAACCCTGGCGCCGATCGGATAGCGGCAGTCCGATGTGCAGCAGCCAGCTCGCTCGTATGCTGCCTTGCAGAGGGACAGGATGTCGCAGCTTGACATATTGCCAGTCGCTACGTTTGCAGTCCACAAAGCAACAAAGTCGAATCATAGCGCTCGCGAAAAGACTGAGACCGACTCTGACCGCGGAGCTCTCGTCAAAATGGAGTACGTTGTAACACAAGCAGACGACACTTGCTGTGTGCCGGAAGTGCTTAATTGTATTGAAAAATCGTTCTTGTGCATTCTCTTTATGTTACTTTCTGTTTATAAAAACAAATGAACTAATATTTCAACTATTACGAAGATCATTTGTTTACCATAAAGTTGGAAAAATTATTGATCACGCGCCCTGGTCAGCCTATCGGATAGCTCGCCCCACTGACGTCATATGGGTGATTTTCGTCATATGGGTAGGGGCGGCTTAAAATTCCGCCGAGCAGCGTGCTCCGATCGGCAGCGATGTGCATTTTTAAAACCTTGTAATAAATTACATGCTTTGCGCGGAGCACTTAGATGTGTCAATTAATGATCAGAAGGACCTACTCTAACGACTCAGTACGTTTGTAGAAAATCGTCAAAATCGTTTCAGGGTCCCTTTAATGTCATGCCATTCGGCCTTTGCAATGCACCCGCAACATTCGAGCGCATGATTGACACCGTTCTTCGTGGCCTAAAGTGGAAGACTTGCCTGTGCTATCTCGACGATATTGTTGTTTTCTCGTCAACCTTCTCTCAGCACCTGCAACGTCTGGATGAAGTTCTCACGTGCCTTGCCAACGCTGGACTTCAGCTAAACACTAAGAAATGCCATTTTGCGAGCAAGACAATCAAAGTTCTAGGTCACATTGTGAGCAAAGATGGCATTCGTCCTGATCCTGACAAGGTTTCCGCAGTTCAGCACTTCCCTCGTCCCGAAAAGACCAAAGATTTGCGTAGTTTCTTAGGCCTCGCTTCCTATTTTCGGCGATTCATACGGGGCTTCGCCTCAATAGCGTCACCTCTGCACAAATTACTCGGTTCTAATGTTCCCTTTGTGTGGTCTCCCGAATGTGAATCTGCGTTCACCCATCTGAAGCGCGCTCTCACATCTGAACCAGTACTACGCCATTTTGATGAAGCTGCTCCTACCCTCCTGCATACGGATGCTAGTGGTCACGGAATTGGTGGCATTCTCCTACAGCGAGACGACACTTTAGGTGAGAGGGTCGTCGCATACGCAAGTCGCGTTCTGACAAACGCCGAAAAGAATTACACCATCACGGAACAGGAATGTCTAGCTATCCTTTGGTCTGTGCAGAAGTTTCGACCTTATCTTCACGGCCACCACTTTACGATCGTTACAGACCATCATGCATTATGCTGGCTTTCGACGCTGAAGAACTTGTCTGGACGACTTGGTCGGTGGATTCTTCGTTTGCAAGAATACGACTTTACCATTACCTACAAGTGCGGAAAAAAACACCAAGATGCAGACGCACTTTCTCGCTGTCCGCTTCCTACGACACCATGCAATGGAGCTCCAACTACCATCCGTGACAAGCTTTCGCTCGATCCCTCCTCAGATGCTTTCTTGTTGGCCACTGTCGACGAGATGCCTCCACACGACAACAAATCCTTCCAATTTCATCAACTCGCCGACTCTTACTGTCGGCGCATCATCGACCACCTTCAAGGAGCTTCGCGCCCGCCTAACGCCCGCCTTCGTCGGCAGCTGACGCAATTTAAGATTGACAACCGCGTCCTATACCGTCATGTCTATCACCCTGACGGTCAACGCTGGGTTCCTGTTCTGCCACGCTCTCTACGTGCTTATGTCCTGCGGGCTTCTCACGACGACATGACTGCTGGTCACCTTGGTTTCCAGAAAACCTATGACCGCATCAAAGGGCGCTTCTACTGGCCTGGATTGTCCGCCAGTGTAGCGAGGTATGTCGCTTCCTGCGCTCTATGTCAGCGTCGAAAGCTCCCTACATCAGCTCCAAGCGGACAACTGCAACCGGTTCCTTGTCCGTCGCAACCATTTGAGGTCGTTGGAGTTGACCTATATGGCCCACTTCCTGTGACTCTCACCGGTAAACGATGGATTGTGACAGCCGTTGATCACTTGACACGCTACGCCGAAACAACTTGTGTGAGTTCTGCCTCAGCCTCTGAAGTTGCTGCATTCATACTTCAATCCTTAATACTGCGTCACGGTGCTCCTCGCGTCCTCCTGAGCGACCGTGGAAAAGCATTCCTCTCGCAACTACTAGACGAAGTACTCAGAGCCTCCGGAACCACCCACAAGACTACCTCCAGTTACCATCCGCAAAGCAACGGCCTCACAGAGCGATTTCATCGCACGCTGTCAGACATGTTAGCCATGTACATTGACCCGGATCACAGAAACTGGGACGCAATTTTACCATTCGTGACCTTTGCATATAATACCGCCGTTCAACGCACGACCGGTTACTCGCCATTCTACCTTGTCTATGGTCGTTCGCCCTCTTCCTGTCTTGACGTCTCTTTCTTCGCGCCAACTGTCCATCAATGTCCTTCCTCCTGCGAAGAATATGTGTCCCGCATTCTGCGTTGTCGCCAGCTCGCCCGCATCAACACCGAAGCACGGCAACAGGACCGCAAGCAGCATTACGACGCCTCTCATCGCGTCGTGTGCTTCCGCCCTGGCGAGGAAGTGCTACTCCGGACACCAGTTCGTACTCCTGGCTTGTGTGACAAGTTTCAGCTTCGGTTCATCGGCCCCTACAAAGTCTTGGAGCAGACTTCTCCAGTGAACTATCGCGTGGAACCAGTTATTGTTCCAAATGACCGCCGCTGCCGCGCCGCTGAGATTGTCCACGCCAAGGAAGCTGTTCGTCTTCTTAGCGGCTCGAGTCCACATGCTCTCACAAACCATTCAATTCACTGGTTTCCCGCTCACGTAGGATCGGTCGAGGGTGCTCCCCCGAACCTCAATGAGTCTGCCCACGAGGCTGCGCGTGACCTCACCGACCGCGCTTCCTCTATAAGGAGCACTGACTCCCCTCCTCTCTACGGTCACAGGGACGCTCCCGCTACTCACAATGAGATTATTAAATATTTCTACATGTCCAGAAGGGTCTTTCCACCCCCTCACCCCAAGTTGAATAGGGCGCAAGCCGTTTCACTTAGGCTCCTACAGACCAGCACATATCCGTGTCTGTCCGCTCTCCACGAGGCTTACCCCGACGTGTATCGCGACGACGCCTGCCCGTCCTGCGGCCAGACCTCCACTCTACCTCACATGCTCTGGGAGTGCGGGTCGACATACCCCAAGTTCATCAAGGAGGAGTGGGACTCGCTTTTGCGTAGCCCCGCTCTAGAAAAGCAAATCCTGGCCGTCCGGCGTGCCCGCGACCGGGCCGGTGGGCTAGACCTGCCGGTCCCGACGTGGGACTAGCCGGGTGCGCGACGAGTTCGCGTCCTCGCCGGACCTACAATAAAGTTTATTCACTCACTCACTCACTCACTGTCCACGTTTCCCGTATGAAGCCTTTCACGAGACGTTCACCGCCCCTTTGAATTGCGGCCAGGATGGCCGCTCTCGCGCGAGGGGACATTAGTGTGGGAATTTATAAGCTATTCTTTGTAATCTGTACACGATCATCATCATATGGGGTTTATATGGGGTTCTTCTTCATCATCGCTTGTGGGGCTGGCTCTCGAGTGTGCTCCGTGCTGTGGGCGTGGTCGGTTCGCCTAATCTTGTGACGCGGAATAAAAGCATTTCCTGCTCCTCCTCCTGCGGCCAGACCTCCACTCTACCTCACATGCTCTGGGAGTGCGGGTCGACATACCCCAAGTTCATCAAGGAGGAGTGGGACTCGCTTTTGCGTAGCCCCGCTCTAGAAAAGCAAATCCTGGCCGTCCGGCGTGCCCGCGACCGGGCCGGTGGGCTAGACCTGCCGGTACCGACGTGGGACTAGCCGGGTGCGCGACGAGTTCGCGTCCTCGCCGGACCTACAATAAAGTTTATTCACTCATAAAAGCCGTGATTACTGCTGCGTCACAACATATATATATATATATATATATATATATATATATATGGAAAACAGGTGACAGAGAAGTGGTCAGGGCGAGCGCCTTGCTTTAATTGACTTTTTGTAAGTATTAATTGATTATTGTTTTCATTCATGGGTCGCGGTTCTCGACTGATCCCCCATAGTGGGTATGTGCCATGTATTTGAGGAAAGAACACACAGCCGTAATCATTCCATTCCTTTAAATGGCAGTCGCGATTTTTGCAGCCAACTACAACACACGCCTTCCCTCTAATGCTCCGCATTTTACAGCTTGAATGTAGCACAGTGTGTTAGTTGCATTTTCGACAGCTGATTGCACAATATTATGGCAGAAGCCGTAATGGTTTCACGTTCGACTGCATTTCGTAGCGTGAGCTATACACTGTAAGAAAAGTTTACGTCCTTTGAGTCGTATCTTGACACACAACAATAAACGTAATCTGTCTTGTCCGCATTTTCTTTAACGCTGCGAGCCCGGTACTTCTCAGTAATGAACGGCATGCGCGTTATCAGCATGACAGAGCATTGCCGACAAGAAAGTAGCGGGCGCGGCGTTTTCAATTAAGAAAGGAAACGCAAGCAAGGCAGATGACGATTATTGTTGTGTGGCAGATATACATCCCAATGGGTGTAAGCTTTTTTTAGAGTGTACACTCTTGAAAGAAACTACACCCTTTGGGGCCCTTATTTTGTCCCACAACACATGTAGTGTATCGTTGTGGGATAAATATACACCCCAAAGGGTGCAACCGTTTTAAGAGTGTAGGTAAAAAAATTATGGGGTTTTACGTGCCAAAACCACTTTCTGATTATGAGGCACGCCGTAGTGGAGGACTCCGGAAATTTCGACCACCTGGGGTTCTTTAACGTGCACCTAAATCTAAGTACACACGGGTGTTTTCGCATTTCGCCCCCATCGAAATGCGGCCGCCGTGGCCGGGATTCGATCCCGCGACCTCAAGAGTGTAGTTGGCTATAGGCACATAAGGACACCCTCGAATGTGTATTTTTTTTTATTTTCGGCGTGCAAATGGTTGTTTAATTGACTTCGTTTTTCGTTTAAATTTTTCAAAAATTTCGGCACATTTCTAGCTTGCCAGTTTCGGCCTACAGCAAGTGGTTCTCCGTGAGCGAACAGGCCTCTTTCATCAGAATGTAAGTTCAAATTTGAGTACGTGGGAGAAAAAACGCACACAGAGAGAGAGAGAGAGAGAGAGAGAGAGAGAGAGACCACAGCAGCACAGGGCCTTCTAACTGGTCTACTGAAGTTTAGGGAATCGTATTCACCCCATACTTATGCTTTAATTGTCAAAGGCTCTGTCCGCGATCTTGTGGCATAATTCTCCCAAAGAAACCAATTGAGTTGGCCGTGGCCCATTTCTCGTTTTTGTTCTAAACCTGTCCGCGAAGTTCGCCTTCCTCGGTTGTCTCAACGCACTGGTGTAACATCACAGAAGTGGACGACACCCTCGCAACCTGGTCACTACTATACTGTCGAAGCGGTCGTTCTTTTCCTAGCGCACACAAAAGCGGATAGGTTTCACAAATGCCCCCGTTTAGAAAACCTATAGATAGCAGCGCGTTCTCCGAAATTCTAACCTTGTGCCTCCGTTGTCACGGGCGATTAGGTCTTTGTTCTTTGTCCCGCAGCAGTCAAGCTACTCTAGTATACGTTTTTCCTATCGCGCTCTTAGTCAACATTTATCCGCACTCGGCTTCTTCTTTCTTCTTTATCTCATTCTCACTAGCGCAGAATTTGAAATGCCTCAAAGACAATGGGCCATTCTTTCATTGACGGCCAACAGTTTCTCACCGTGCACTGTTCGCCGTATATGGAGGTTGTCGCTCATCAGAGATGACTATTGTTTTGTCTGAATCTGTCGTGCTTTGTTGGGGCCTTCCTGTAATTTGTTTTATTTGTGAATAGAATAGGTCAATGATTAAAGCTACCCCCCACTTTCTCTTACCATACAAATTCTTCAAGTAAACATCCTCATTTTCTTCCTTCAAAAACAAAATGTAAAAGAAAGCTTCGTTTGGTTTAAGTTCACATTTGGTGGTTGTGTGTAATGAACGAAGAAATAGGCGATGGGGGGAAGAAAAATAGCGAAGTGGGGAAGGAGATGGCAGAAGTAAAAATATATAGACGAGTAAAATATACAGAGGTGTTCGCATAGCGATATTTACGAATCGAATCTGAATATATATATATATATATATATATATATATATATATATATATAAATTGGCTTCGAATACTGAATTGAATACTGAATACTGAATTTGAGAACGCACACCTTCATTGCGAATAAAGTGAACTTCACAATAGGATATTTTGCCTAAATCGATTAAAGAAATCTGCAGGAAGTCAGGAAAGAAACATTAATGATGACGTAAATAATTGCAAGATATCATGAAAGAAAGAAAGAAGTAAAGAAACCGATTCTCTACGCGCCACACTAGAAAGTTGTGCCTTTCGGTATTGGCACAATATTTCCACGGGATATGCATTAACAACACGCATTTGAGGCGGCCTTAGCGCTTTTATTTCAACCGGTAGAAACAAGCCATCATTCTTATGGCGTAGTTTGGCCAAAGACACACAAATATGCAAAAGTTTCGTATATAAATTTCTTGAATGAAACTCGACTCGAATAGCGAAACTAATTAATTCACGTTCGAAATTGTGAATATTTGGACACCCCTAGAAAAAAGGCAAGAGGAAGGACAACGAAGAAGGAGAAAAGGTTGCGAGAGAAGAAGAAGCTGCCTCGTCTTCGCGGTCGGAACGCAGGTATTCAGAATGCTAGTGTTCTTTATTCAGTAATTACGTCCTGTAGAAAAGAAATAATCTTTGCCGGGGTCTTTAACTCCCATCATGCTTCTTGGGGTTTTGAGACCGATTCGAGAGGTAAACGTTTGGGGAATTGGGCTGCTAACAGTAATTTACCATGCGTTAACGAAAGGACAGCCACATTTGCTTGTTGTCGATCTCTTTCAGCGATAGATGTTACTTTCACGAGCTTTAATTTGCGTATCTACACATGGTCTGCTATAAACTGGGGCACGAGCAGTGACCATCTTCCTACATTTTTTTGAGCTTGTATTGACTCAAATTGCTACGCATTCATATACTTTCATTAATTACAGCACATTTGAAAAGATCTTACGCATGGCTTTATCTAATCAGCTATGGGATAATAAAGAAAATACCACAATTTATTTTCTGTTTTAAAAGATTCTGTAAGGAAGTATCGGTTCACTGTGCGCACTACTAAAAGTGGGTCTTCTAACCCTTGGTGGAACACGGAGTGCTCACGGGATTACAGGATAAGAGAAGCAATGTTACAATAACTACTTCATAACCAGTGTCCTAGCAGTTCGCGTCAGCAACATCTGAAAGAGCACTTGCAAATGCGAAAGACAGCTTTGCTTGTAAGCACTTCGACTATCTTTCTAAGGCCACCAACAGCAAAACACTTTTTCGATTTATGAGAATTAAAAAGGTCATTCCGGCAACAAATAAACGTCGACTTTGTGCTTCCAACGCCCTGCAAATGGGGCAAATTACTGGAGGATATATGCTAAAATAAAGGTCTAGAAATCGCTGTAAGCCTATTTTGCCCTAGCATGCCACGCACCCTACCCATGGTGAAGGCTTTGAAGAAGTTAGTTTCGGAACTGACAAATGTAGTAAGCCATGTGCCCGATCGAGCGCCAGGTACTGATGGCATTACTACGCCAATAATAAAAACTTTCTTTAATATATCGCCTCACGCACTGCTTACCATGGTAATCCATATTATTAAAAGTTCGTGGATTTCTCCGGAATAGTGACTTGCAAAAGTAATACTATTAATAAAAAAACAAGGTGCCTGTTATGTATACTAGATAATATTAGGCCAATGTCTCTTACATCTAACCCAGTAAAACAGATCGAAAGAATCTTAGATGACCGCATAGATAATTGGTTGATAGAGAACATGATTTTCTTAAATTGGCTTCAGACGTGGGTGCTCGATTTGGTGTGCCCACGTCAACCTAGAAAGCCTTATTCAACTAGCTCGATGTCAGAAAAAATATGCAGCCTTAATCACTTTGGATATAACTAATGCGTATGACAGTGTAGATCATGTAAGCCTAATAACCGCGCTTCAGAATGCAAGTCTGCGAAATTATTTTGCGGCGTGGGTGGATGAATTTTCAGACAGGAGAAAATTTTACTGCTCTCAATGTGGATTGTCTTCCTTAACGTATAAACAGTCAAGAGTTCTACCCCAAAGATCAGACCTATCGCCATTGCTGTTTAATGTCTTCTTAAGTACTGTTCCTTTGCAAGAGGATGTGCACGTGGGCGTATACGCCGATGACAGCGCATTTTTTTTTTTTTGCTGCATCGGTAGATATACATACATTGTACCAAACGCTACCGTCCTATATGAGTAGCCTTGAATTGTGTCTTGATGGCATTAATCTCTCCGTTAATATCAGTAAAAGCGCCATCTTAGTTTTCCCTCAAAGCATTGCTATGGAAATTTCGATTCTTTATCGATAAGAGAGTATCCCGCAGGTGAATTCGGTTGTATACTTGGTTGTCATATACAACGAAAAGCTTAATTGAAGTCCGCATTTAGAAAACATTGCTTGAAAGGGAGCACGCACAGTGTTTGCCTATATTAATGCTGCGTAGACTTTGCAGCAATCGATCAGGATTGCGCCGACATGCCCTATTATGATATACTGCATGTATAGAGGTTCGCCCGATACTAGAGTACGGCTGTGTTTTGTTTTCTTGCGGACCTGCATACAAAATTCGGCCTGTGGTTCTATTCGAACGAGAGGCATTACGTTTATGTCTTGCGCTTCCTAAATTTCACGCTAATGATACTTTATATCAAAAAGCACGCCTGCCTTCTCTTTTTTCGTATCCTAACTGTACAGACTGTTCTAAAGATGTGTGCATCTCTACACAGGAGGTCACAATTTGTTTTCATTACTGAATAGGTCTCATTTGTTTAACCATTAACGGTCTGGCTCACGTTTCCCCCAAGTTGCCCACAATCCGTGTTCTCCTCACTTAGGCAATCGTCATGTCGTAAGCTCCCGTCGAGCGGCTGGCGTAGAAATCATGCCTTCGCAGCCGTACGATTGTCTTCGACAGGGTAGTCGTCCTGCTGCTGTCGTCAAACGCACGTGCGTTCGCGACCCACACTCGCAGCTACTCAATCTGCACAAATACGTCCGTTCACGTGGTAATGGCTTGCAGAACCCTAAAGAGTGCTGGATAGCCAGGTACTTGCAATGGGCTTCGCATGATGTCATTGATCCAATTCTCGCAGTGCATGGGGTTTGCACATATTCTTTTTCTTTTTCACTTATCGTAGTCGCGGTTACACAGCCCTCCAGTTACATATAGTGTGTCCCAGCTAATGTTAGCCAAGCTGTTCAACGAAACGAAATATTAAAAAAAGAAACGGTGCAAGATGCAATCTTAAGACCTACGGTGCTCGGTCGTCAGACCTGTGACAACCGAACACTGCAGATTTTATAATTGTATCTTGCACGATGTTTCTTAAATGGATTTTTTTTTTCATTGAGCAGCTTGGCTAACGTTAGCTGGGGCACACGGTAGTATTTGTGCAAGCACAGTCAGACCATTGTATGCGTGCATACATCAAGTTTGTCCTTCGAATCATATCATTCCTGTCTTCAAGATTTAGCTATAGAAGACATCTTTTCACATTAGGCTAAGCTATTGCGTAGCAGACATTTAGTTTATATCTTACAAGGCCACCTAAGCGCGTTTTGACGTTCCTTTATGCAATGAGAATGCGGGAGTAGGGATTTTCTCCGAATCTCTTCAATCGTGTTATTCTCTTTGCCTCCCAGGCTTCGCATCCATATTTCAGGCAGAACTACCAGTGATTGTTTTAACCATTACGAAAACTTTACCGAAGTGCTTCATTAGCTGTTATTGTGACCGATTCCCTTCTGCATGCGTGGCCCTTTTACGTTATCCTTAATATCGGCAACTTGTTCAGTGGTTATTCCGCGCTACGATAAGTTCACTTGCTTTTGGTACCGGGTTACTGTGAATTGTACTTGAGTGAAATGACGGAATCAGTCGCACTAGCATCCATCAATGGCCTTGTTACGTCTGTTTTGTTGACTTGTGCCTGTGTAACGTCGGCTATAGCCGACCTATAGGTACATAATCTTCTCAATATCTCCAAATACGTATAATCCACCGCCTCATCTCCTTCAGACTTTCGTCTGTGTTATTCAGAGAATGATAACTGGTGTCCCTTAACACACTTTGAAGTTTCTCTGAGAAAACTACGCTGTCGTATACTAACGTTAAAATTTAATTTACACTGGTCTGGTTTGGCTCTGTCCCTTCTTTGTTATTTTCGTAATGTACGTGCATCGATTGAACCTAGTTTTTCCTATCCTACCACCAGCTTTCAAAGCAACGAAAATATTCAAAAGTTCCGTTTCGCCGACTTGGGCTATCATTAACTTTGCAAGCCATTCTATCCCTTGGAACATCTTCACTGGGATCCAGCCACAGGAACGACTGTATTACAATTGATAGCTTTGTCAAGGACACAAAAAGATTACCTTATTAAATTTACAAAATTATGTATTTTTTTTCGTTTTATTTCTTGCTGTTCAAATATTTTATCTCTAAGTTTATTATACGTTTCTTCTTATGTCTACATTTTTTTTTCTCTCACACTTTTGATATTGCCTGATCCTTGGCCAATCCCTGGTACTGTATGTGAGCCCTTGCTTGGAAATAATAACAATATCCTTTCTTGCTCAGCGACAACTGCATGTTCTTCTAGACCAGTTTTCCAGTTTATGACCCTTTTACAGATTTTTCTTGGCTGGAAACTTGTTTCTGTGCTTGAAGAGGGCTAGCGGAAATTGGCCGCCGTCTGAGTTGGGTGAGGTGGCCTAGGCGGTATCTGATTTGAAACGCGGCGGTTTTATGGCTAACCGCCACAAATGCCTGCAGTTCCACCAGATAACTAAATATTTGACTTCTACGCCGACAACGAATGTGCCATCGTAGTGTACTAATGGCGTGTTGGGATAGTTTCAATAACTGCGGTTTGGTTGTCTAGTACGGTCTATCCACAGTGCCTAGAAAGAAAAAAAAAACGTTTAGAAAAAAAAAGCATGCCGTTTGACTTGTATGAACTGTTGGGTGCTTAATTTTATCCATGACAACTATTCACGAAATTATTATTGAATATCTGTGCCCGTGACAACTGTTTACGAAATTAAGAATGAAAGTATTGGTTGGGTTGTAGGAACTGCTGAATGCTTACTTTTATGTTCACTTTACATTACTTTCGAGTGCATTGACAAGGCTCCCGTCGCTACAGTGAAACTTCTTGCTGAACATAAAACAACGCGGCATAAACGAAAGTCTATTGGGAAACGATGGATTACGAGTACAGTCTCGAAACAAAGCATGTGGAAATATGTTCTGCTCTATGAAAGACCTAGCTCGCTGGCCTGCCGATGACCAACTTTGGGACTTCAAAATTTAGGAACTCTAATAACGCAAACTTTTTTTCGCCTTTGAAATAGCAGTTGAACGCCTTCGTATAACGAATGGTTTGGGGCCTCCGAAATCATTCGCTATACAGGTAACTTCGTTGTAAAGGTCGCGCACAGCTCGCAGTCGAACTCTGACAAAATTATTCCTTCGTTATACAAGTTATTTCATTGCAGAGGCGTTAGTTGTAGAGGCGCTCGGTTTTAATTCATTACGCAATTTGTCGCGCAGGATCCGAGAGTATAAACCGAGCACCCGTCCACGTCCCCACTTGGGAACTGCGCCGGTGATTCCTCCTCCGATGGATGCTTCGGCGTTCAGCAAAGGTATTGACAGAGAAGGCGACGTCGTCAGCGAGAGAGGAAGGGTGGGCAGGGCAAGCTCGCTGCCGGAGCACGCCAGGTCCCCAAAGAACAAGCGATCCATTCTGCACAGCCGCTTCCACATCAAGCTGATCGCCACCTACCTGACGCCCATACTGCTGCTGCCGCTCTTCGTCTTCCACAACTCCCCGGTGAGCTGCGCGATACAGGCGGCTTCGCGCGTATACGCAGTAGCGGTAGAGAGAGAGAGAGAGAGAGAGAGAGAGAGAGAGAGATAGATAGATAGAGAGAGAGAGAGAGAGAGAGAGAGAGAGAGAGAGAGAAGCTCCTAAGCGAGAATTACTCGTAAGAGAAAATTCGTGCCAATTTTCACGCTGGACATATTACTAGCGAAGGCGGCCGGCCAATGGCAAGGAGCACTTATGAACGAAAATATTTGTGGATTCGGGCCCTCGAAACCGAATATGCGGATTCTTTTGTTCCTTCATAATACATTGTTCTTCATTAGCCCATTCGTTACCGATGAATGGTTAGACTAGTAAAGCCATAGTAGACGCTGTCAGAATACTCGAGAGAGTGACACTTTTGCTATTGTACAAGCGTGATTAACTAATGAGGCTCACAGCAGTTGAATATTTATTCAAGTTTAGTATGCATACCTAAGTAGATGTATATAATGGCAGAAAGAGGTTTAATAGTAAAACACTGTAGGGGGACCAGTTATAATATGTTACAAATAATAAAAATACTACTAAATAGCAAAAAAACAAGGAAAATGTTACTAATGAAATACTTAGTATAAGAGTAATACTGTAGAGTAATAATTACTCTATAGTTATCAGTGTAACTATACTATATTGCTACGTGTCACTCGAAGAAGATGCAGATGTTGATCCTTGGGATTTAGTTTGATGTGCCCATATCAGCCACTACATAAACTGAAGATGACGACGTGCCTTGCTTTATCTCGGCTGGCTTTCATCTTGCCCGGTGCTTACCATGGCACACTTGTACATATACCACGTAAATAGTTTCCCGCCTACTTGGTTTCCACTTAACAACATTATATTAAATATAAGTAACCGTAAATAACTATAATATTAAACTATAGAGTACGAACTGTATATATAGTGCCCAGAAAAAGGCCACATTTTGTTTACATTTCTGTTAGCGTACTTCTCTTTCTTTTTAATCAGAGACTACGCGAAGGAGAGCTGCTGTTGAAACGTATTGTAGCACATTCTCCTCCCCCTCTTGACTGTCGTCATCAGGAGAGAGTTGCAGGTTATCAACAGTTAACGTGCACTGTTGATGCAGAAGACGCGCTGCGCGTACGTGATGGTGTTGGTGTTCATCAACTGGGTGACGAGGACCCTGCCGCTAGGCGTCACGGCTCTCATGCCCCTGCTCTACCTTCCCGCGCTGCGCATAATCAGCTACGACCAGGTCGTCGGCATGTACATGAACGTGAGTGGGCATCAAACATTTGCGCCTATAAGAACTACCGCTGTTGGCCTTATTTTTTTTTTTCTCTTGCAAGTATCTCGCTACAGCAAAGCTAGAAATCCCCTGGAACCCTCCGTGCGTGTTTGCTAACTCGCCAAGAGAAATTTTGAAAGGTAACTAAAGTCAGCAATAGCGAAACGAGAGTTTTTATGTGGTGCAATGTATTAGCTAAATTACGATTACGATTCTGCAAACGCTATAGGAAGGAACGTATAAGACACGTGACTTTATGACGTCATATTTCGTTACGCCGACAGTCGAGTGCGATTAGTTGAATGGGTTCGCGGGCACCGCAACGTCAGTACCATCGAAGGCAGACACGCCAATTAAGTGTTGCTATATTTCTCTTGCAAATGTTCCAATAAATCTCGTTAAAGATTCGCTGCAATCAATGTGTGAATGCGTAATTCTTAAAGGAACATTTTATTGAAATGAATTAATTATATATTTATTGAAAAGGCTGGCGCTTTAGTCTACGAAGGGCGTTCTAAGGATTTCAGCTATGGTAACGTGTGGAAAGATTGGGGTAAGCTGATGACGTTGGTCACCCTCTATAAAATACCACATTTTCTAAACGAGCCATTTTACCGCAGAACTAGCTCAAAATCCGCTAATATGGAGAACTTCAGGAACGTGTGCTATATTGTAGACTTTGACTTTAGGCTTTCCTCACTAGATGAGAGAAATAACGTCGCATTAATATGTAAATTGTTGAAGTCGGGCACATATCCATTTTACGGTAACCACTCTGAGTTCCTGTGCAAGCTTTCTCTCTGTATACCGTTAAACTCACAGAACACAGTTCTCCTGACGTTGGCGGCCATCATGATGTCGATCGCGATCGAGACGACCAACCTACACACGCGCATCGCGCTCTGGGTGCTGCTGCGGTGCGGCCAGTCGTTGCGCAATATCATGGCCGGCTACACCGTAGCCACGTTCCTCATCACGCTGCTACTCAAAAACAGCGCCACGCTGGACATCATGGTGCCCGTCGTGGACGCCACTGTGCACGAGATACACTACATCTACATGAAGGACATGTACACGCAGCGCGTCGGAAAAGACGCCAAGAAGAGGCCGTCCATCTCCTGTGAGTCGTGGGGAATCTTTTTAGAAGACAAGGTAGTCATTGTTGACTTCATGCGGGTTTGGCGTGCCTGAGATCTGGTTATCTATATCATAAGCTCTTAACAAAAGGGGGCAATTTCGTTACTTTGGAACGCCGTGCGAACATGAAAAAAGAATCAGAATGTAAGCCTCAGTTAACC
This sequence comes from Dermacentor andersoni, assembly GCF_023375885.2. NCBI lineage: Eukaryota > Metazoa > Arthropoda > Arachnida > Ixodida > Ixodidae > Dermacentor > Dermacentor andersoni. The sequence continues at coordinate 130,687,316 of NC_092818.1, forward strand.
AATGAAGAAGCGAAATTTAGTCGCTGACTAGGCAAAATTAACGCTACGGGCGTAATTTAGCACCGATGTAAGGGAAAACTAACCGCATTGCACCATAGACTGCACTCTTTCTGGGATCAGCCCACTTAGCCTTTTGGTCCAAAAAAAAGGGGGTATGTCAACCAAAGTCGATGCGAAAGAAGACAACGTCGACGCACATGCGCGTTAGCGAAAGCGAATGAAAAAACCCGACTTGAATAAAAGAAATAGAGGGTTTGAAAAAAAGTAAGGTTTTACAATGGAGCGAAGAAACAGATGCAAATAATGAAAAAATATCTTGGAATTATGCAAAATTGCATAATCTTTAAGGCCCCAGTTTCACTACGTACACCACACATGTTGACCCTGTTTTCATTCGAGTCGACTTTGGATAACTTGCCCTCTTCTTTTAGAGTCCAGCTCTTAGGCGCCCGTTCCTGCGGCGAGTGTCGGCGTTGTCCCTCGGTGTAACCGAGTGAACGAGCACAGCGAAAGATGAAAGCGAACGCGGTGCGCAGCGTGAGGAGGAAAGCGTAGTGCCGCTCAGGACTTGCGACGACCGCTACGAGACGGTGCCAGAGGAGCGCGTCGTCGTCTGTTCGCCAATGGCATCCGGCGAGCGCGTCGCACGATACCAAATAACGCGTTGCATGAGCGGATGTCTGTATGCGGCGGCTGCTGTGAATCGCTCCCACGAGACACCCACGCGTTGCCTGTCGTGATCATCCGATTAGCGGGGCAGTCACTTCACACTTCGTTCCGTTTGCAACGTGCCGCACGAGACAGATGGTCCGCGCCAGTCAGTATATCGCGAAATGAAAACGCGTGTAGAGCTGCGCTCAAATTTTGTATGAGGGAGTATCGTAATCGTCGGCGAATTTTTTTATTTTGTTATGGCAAGTGTTGTGTGTAAATGGGGATAAAAAAAGCTTAGCAACTAAAATTTCATCGCTTCCTTGAGCAGCTTCTCAGAACTAACCTCAGCAAAGAACCTACGAAGTCACGGTAATTAATTTATTACGCAATTTTTTTTGTTCATTTACACAGTGACTTAAGTTTGGGTACTGAAGCTGGAGAAACAATTGCGATAGACTGATCACACTGAGAGGTTCACTTCGTTGTAATTATGCCGCGGATGATGACAGTGGTAGTCCAAAATGTACTGAATGGGACTTGGACGGCTGGCGCGTTTTTTCATGCCAATTTCCTGAGTGGTGGTTCATAACATGCTGAATAGGAGGGCGGCTGGAGCGTTGTTTCTTGTCTTTTTCCTGACGCTTTTATTCCCACGACAACAGGTTGTAACTACTGTATTTAAGAGGAGGGAGGTGCGAAAACGCAGATTAGGAGAGAATAAGATTATGTAACATAGAGAGGTTGAGGAAGGTCCATCTCTACTTAAACATGGGGACGAAAATAGCTGCTTTAAAAGAACAAAACAATGCAGCTGTCCACAACAGTATGCTCAGGCTTGCCTGAGCTCAAGTACAGGGGGGATAAAAGCGAGCGCTTTATAGATAAAACGGCGCTGGCAAGGTAGGCGTGCTTGCACTTCACAGCCTGGTCAGACCTATTGACAGGAGCTCGAATTTTGACTGGTGTCATTTCGCAAGTGACATCACCTGAGCTTCGCAGGCACTTCTCGCATACGCTTTTTTTTAGTCTGACGCAATTAACTATGCTCTCAAGTTTCATTTTGAAGCAGCATGATGACCTAAGTTTGCCGCTTCGATGTCTTGTGCTGTTACGTCTCAACACTGCCATGGGCATTAATTAGACCATTAATGAAAAGACTAGCGCAAATAACAGGGACACAGACAGTCCTGTCGCTTCCTCCGTCTGTGTCTCTGTTATTTGCGCTAGTCTTTTGATGAATGATGTCACACCAACTAGCCCAGCTTTCTGCCTTGATCATTAATTAGACGTTTGCCTCGAGGCAACTCCACTGTGCCTATCCAGAAGTCAACGCAGCGTTGACACCAACGGTTGGCGGGTCCACAAAAGACCCCTCTACATGCACCTGAGAACTTGAACTAATGATGAAAAGGGCCAACGTCGAATGCTACCGTGGGAACGGCTTAGACTTCGAATTTCCAGGTTGCTACGCGCCTGCTAAATATGCGGGGGCGAAGGTACAACATCGGAGGTGGAGTTCGGCGGAACGGTGCGATATCATACAGACAGAATATGGTGACCGATTCGGTGAATGTGATTGGCCGTGATGCAGTAATCAGATTCCCTGGCTCAGGGATGATGATGGTATTAAAGGCGGAGACCTTTCGAGCAGTGAGGGTGGGTTGGCGTGTCCTGACGGGAACTCAGACGTTTAACATCTGGAGCCAGTGTAGATAACGCAAAATAAACCCCTTTTCCTTCATTCCTACTACCGTACGTACTCGTCAATGGGCTTGGTGAATTCCTTGCCCGAACGCCACCTCGAGCCCCAACAGTGCCGTACTCGTACCGTATACCTTGGTGCTCCCGAAGTATGCAGGCAACTTTCCTTTGATGACAGCTTTCTTTTCACTCAACATGGACAAAAGTGTATTACCTATGCTTACAGGCACATATTGACTTTTATTTTTTAAGTTAAAGTGTATATATGGTGTCAACATTCGTGTGACTCTATGAACGTATTTTAGTCGTGTGAGCAATTCAACTAGGTGACTTAACGCTTTAGTTCTATTTCAGACCTAGTGCACAATTTCACACCCGTGGTTTCAAAGACTCTTTCCTCTCACGTGGCGCAGACATTGCCAGCGCTCTCAACTTGGACGATATTCAGATGCGGCGTATAACAACGTGAGTATATTTCCACCACTGATAGACTTAAAATTTCAGCTCAATATCGTCCGTAAGGAAGGAATAAGTGACAGGGATATAGAAAAATAGGTAGCAGAAGAGTGAAATGCTGCTCATAACGCAAACAACGTAGCTGCAGCGTATTGTAGGCGGCCCTCATGCCTAGAAAAAAAAAAAAAAACGTAAGGCCACCAGCTGTGTTGGCTCAGTGTTCATGCTATGAGCACGATGTCACGCGCAGGTTCGATTATCCACTGCGGCAGCCGCACTGCGATGCCACAGAGTTGGATATTCTTACGTACCCGCCGAAGAAACGCATGCTGGCCACAAAAGTTTCGGTGCTAGTCTCTACGGCGACTCTCACAGGGCTGGTGTTGCTTCGCGATGTTAATCAATACTTACGACAGCGCTAGTCTGGATACCCGTTTCGTAGCCTTTATTAATTGTGTCTCTAGAATTTCCCCAAGTGAGCCTTAACATTTTCATATAAAGGTTGGGTCCTCTTTGAGCGACGTTCGTATGATATTTTTTGATGGATTAAGGGGGTGGCGGTAACAATGCCAATACCCAATCGGATATTTGCGAAATAGGTGCACGAAAACGATTCGCAATCGATGTTCTACAAACAGCGCATGCATTGCGAGACGCAGCGGCACAGACGAAACATTGGCTGTTGGTTTCGTGTGCACAGGAGGTTCATCAAAATCCGCAAGGTGCTCCTGATCACGGTCGCCTACACGGCTAGTCTCGGCTCCGTGGGCACTCTCAGCGGCACCATCACAAACTACGTCACCAAAATGATCGTCACGTCGTGAGTGTTGTGCCTACGCGGTTACTTTCTACGGCATTTGAGTCAATCCTGATAGAACTCTATGCAGATTTGGGGCCTTCACATGGCAGTTTTGAATCGCGCTGGATTACGGCCCTGCTCGACTCGACCCCTCAAGCTTTGAACGAAATCGTCGAACGTGATCGAACACCACCGTCGGTACGCTCGAGCTGAGTTAGTTGATAAGTGTAAAACAAGAACAGAAGTTAACGAAAGTGAAACTTTCAAATAGATTAAATAATAACGTAATGCTGCGCGTTAAGGTTTTTGCGCGGATGCACATGAATTTGCAAGTCAGTGTTTGCATTGTGTAGCACTGATCGGATTATTGAAATTTGGGCTGCTAAGCACGAGGTCGCAGATCAAATCGCGGCTACGGCGGCCTCATTTCGATGGGGGCGAAATGCGAAAACACCCCTGTACTTAGATTTAGGTGCACGGTAAGGAACCCCAGGTGGTTCCGCAGTCCCTCACTATGGCGTGCCTCATAATCAGATCGTGGTTTTGGCGCGTAAAACCTCATAATTTGTTTTACCTAATGAAATCTAACCATGTGTTCCACCTAGCAATAAAAAAAAAACAGCGCCATCATTGAAAATGTTTTGTTGCATTGTTTTGTTATCTAAGACATATTTGTCAACTACAGCTTACGAGAGCATTCGCACATGTTGAGCTAGTGACGTCTGGTTCCCGCAAAGGTTTGAGGTTGCCATGAAGCAGAACATCATTTCGCGGTCACGTTAGAAAACATTCGATGCAAGTTTAATGAAGTTTAATGGGTTTAATGAAGATCGGCGCTTTTGGCAAAACAACGGATCTTAGGCATGGGCCTGTCGTCTTGTCACAAAAACGCTCTTATGGACAGCCTGGCATTTTCGGAATGGTAGAGTCACGAATCGAAATCAAAACGACCCTGCCCTGGGGAAACTATGGAAGGCTCCAGCTAATTTGTGTCTTGTGTTTCCTCGTAGGCGATTCCCCAAGGTAGACTCGGTCACGTTCCTGTCCTGGATGACCGCTTTCCTCCCGGTTGCCTTCTTCGAAGTCTTCATTGCATTCATCGTGTTGTACTTCATGCACATGCGACGACTGTGAGTGCTTTTTCTTTTCTTTTCTGGTTATGCCTTTTAGTTATCTCTTTTCTAGTTATCTCCTTTCTAGCTATTTATTTTCTTCAGTTCTACGCGATCAAGCTGACGCAATTTCTGCTTAGACTACATAACACAAAGTGGTCTGCAATTTACAACTAGAAAAATTTACCGTGATTAAAAAAAGAAAAGATTATCTCGCAGTACAGGAAGACAATCCTGTGATGGGTGCTTACAAACATATGTCGACCCTCCGTCTTATTACGTCATGAGGACTCTCGTTCCGTAAGTGCTTCAGTGGTGCTTGAAAGCCGCTGGTGATCGAGATTGTAAATATACCTGCGTCAGTGCGCTGCAGAGCAGAGCCCGTAAGCTGGTTTGGCGTCGCCGCGGGGCAGCTTATTGCGAGCGAGCCTTTAAGAATAGGCCCGGGGTGTCGAAGTAGAAGTTTTCATTTGGGGCAGAACTATATAGTTCACCATTCTGTCCGCTGGTGCAGCTCTATGGCGCCCAAGGATCGGTCACGAGCGATTCATGGGCTTTCGACAGTCGCCGGATGCCAGCTCCCGATGCTGACGCTTAAATAAGCATGATTAAATTGATTCACTTAATTAAATAATAAGGTTTTACATGCCAAAACCACGATCTGATTATGAGGCACGCCGTAGTGGGGGACTTCGGAATAATTTAATTGGACCACCTGGGGTTCTTTAAAGTTCACATAAACCTAAGTGCATGGGTGTTTTCGCATTTCGCCCCCATCTAAATGCGGCCGCCGTAGCCGGGATTCGATTCCGCGACCTTGTGCTTAGCAGCCCAGCACCATAGCCACTAAGAAACCACAGTGCGCGATAAGCATCCTATTAAAATAGCCCATATATGCCTTGTAACCGCGATACCATATGTACATAGGAGTTTACGTGGGAAGATACGGGTTTTTACTCAGGATTCCATAATATAACATGGAATTATGAATATGGGTCATGTGTTCTTTATTGATGTAGAGCACGTTGTACAGAGGAAAAAAAAGAAACTTGCGTACCTTATAACTGCCTAACAACACGACATAAACGAGAAGAAAAAGGGTTAAGCGAGTGGCCCAATTTTTATGAATCAAGCAGCCAACAAACAATGACATCAAGGGCAACATAGGGGAAATTACTTGTACTTACTAACCGAATTAAAGAAACGATAAATTAATGGAAATAAAAGTGGGTGAAAAAAAAACCATATATCATGACATCGTGATATATGTTACGTATAGAGTAATACGGGTGTCACACGGTTGATTTACCATTGCAATCGAGCCGGATCTTTATTGGTCGTGGTCGAAAGTGCACCATGTGACATCTGTATAAGACACGTAACATCATATGCTGTTAAAAGACATTGGACCTGTACGCATGTAATCTTATTGATAGGTTCGGAATATTTTATGCCCTAGCCTAATCTGTTATTTTAAGGGCCTAGAAACAATAGTTGCGTAATGGGCATACTTTTGGAAACAGCCGATGTACAGGGTCCTGGGACGCTAAGCTTCGAGCAATACTTCAAGGGCCACTATTAAGGGTACACTAGTTCGACTGTATTGTTCTGTAAGGCGGACGCATTTCACAGGTATAAAACATTTCACTAGTATTCTCGATGAGTCAAAATGTAAATCTTAACCAATGCACTGGACGGACTACGCTTATATTGTGAAGTTCAAGACGGCCGTTGTCCAAGGCAAGGTAACTATCCTCCTGTTGAGCACTTTCTACTAAGCTTAAATATCGGGCGTAAGTGTTGGCCTTCACTATGGTAATAAGCCTATATAGCATACGACACATCGTGGCACGTGATCTTTACGATATTCCCGCTGATGACATAAATTATATACGTCTTTGAATTTGTTATCTAAATACAATATCGGCTAACGTTTCTAGTCGGCGAAATGGTAATCAAGAAGTCATTTGTCAAGTAAATAGCTTTTGGGACGTTACCTTTAAACTCATTTGCTTTCTTTCAAGGAAAATGTCGTTGGAATCCCAACTTCGAAGACTGTACTAGCGCGCTTCGTGTAGCGCTATTATAACTTAACGTTCCATTTTACTGTTTTTAGTTCGTTCTTGCTTCGAGCCACTGCTATGTTTGACTTCAGTTTGCCGTTCCTGACGGCTGTCGCCAGCGTAGAAAAAAGGATAGAGAAGTGAACGCAGCTTTGCTGAAGCTGAGTCAACATGTCACAACGAGAACTGTGACTCAGGAATTCCACAAATGAGTCGATCAGACTACGCATTGCTCGAACAAGGGAAAGAACGCAGATGTTCAGGTGCACTGTTCTCGCCTTGTGTTCTGGCGTTAAACACTATATTGGACTAAAGGCCGGCCAACGCGAGATATTGCAAAATTAAAAAAAAAATTGCTTTATGCATGATTTGCCTTTTTTTCGGACGGTTATTTACACATGCATTTTTGTGTCCAGTTGTGAACGTGTTCACAAACTTGTGTATAATGTGGCGCAATTTTCGTGGTACCTGCGCGCTTTTTCTCTTCGTTTACTCCTGACAGCCATGTCACATAGACTAGGTACTCACGGGTCGTGACTGCCCTGTCACGCATATAGGTCACAAGACTTACGCGGACTGGAATTTACTTGCGTAGATTTATTTGCGCCGAACTAAATGTTCAATTCCTAACCATTACGCAGGCACAAAACGGCAAAATATTACCGCAATACACTTTTAAGCACTACCATCTTTAATATATAGCCTTCTAGTTGTACACGCTGCCGGGCACATTGTCGATGAAATCGCTCAGTGGTAAAATAAATGATAGCTAAATATCCTTATTGCAACAAGTACACGTCTCGAAGAGCGCGATTCCTGTAATAAACCGAACCTTTCTGACCTTTCTGTACCTAACCTAATCCTAACCATTAGGTAGGCGAAGTTATATCACCACCTAGAACATTTGCGTGATGATGATTGCATGATCTATGTACGCCCGACAGATTTTCGGTGAGGCCCGACATGAAACAATTTCGTGTTATGAGAGCTCGTGTGTGTGTTTATATTCAATTTGTACTCGCTGCGGAGGCTGCAAGCACGAGGCGCGATCACTGCCTCCGCGGGACCACATTTTGATGGAAATAATAATAATAATAATAATAATAATAATAATAATAATAATAATAATAATAATAATAATAATAATAATAATAATAATAATAATAATAATAGCATGCTTTCGTACCCGCCGCGGTTGCTTCGTGGCTATGGAGTTGGGCTGATAAGCACGAGGTCGCGGGATCGAATCCCGACCACGGCGGCCGCATATCGATGGGGGCGAAAACACCCGTGTACTTAAATTTAGGTGCACGTTAAGGAAACCCATAGGTGGTCGAAATTTCCGGAGTCCCCCACTACGGCATGCCTCATAATCAGATCGTGGTTTGGGCACGTAAAACACCATAGTTAAGTTTTTTAACATGCTCTCGTTTATCGTGCTTTGGGTGCAGGTTAAAGAAACCGGTGTGGTCAAAAGTAACCCCGAGACAGCCCCCGCCCATAACAGTGTCCTCCACAGTGTCAGCTTCGGGGCGCTAAACTCCACAGTTGGAGTAAAATAAAATAAAATAAAATAAAATAAAATAAAATAAAATAAAATAAAATAAAATAAAATAAAATAAAAAAAGAAATCGTACGCGTTTTGGAATATTATTCAACACCGACAGGTCTGAATTTTAGTTCTAGAGCGGCTCCATGTAGAGCGCGCGCTCTACGGGAAGCAAGTGGGGCCCGCGCGTATACGGAGTGTTACGAGGCTATACCGCCTGGCAAATACCCGCGCTGTCTGAATGGATTCGCGATTGCGGACGGCTGTTGCCATGGCTTGGGGGTGTCGTTTGCACATGGCACGTGTACGACAGATAGCCGTCCGTTCTGACATCTCGAGGACGATACGCTGGGACGTGTGTCCGCGCTCTCGCTTTGCGGTGACCCTCATGCGTAAAAAAAAAAAGAAAGAAAAAAAGTAAGGCAGTTTCTGCAACTGCGGGATGCAGCACACGACATCGATGAAGTGATTTCGGGCACTGTAATACTCGGTTGGTTGGAAACTGGAAACACCGGTGCAGATTATTATTTTCTTTAGCGGTTGCAAAGAGCATGAAGTCGAAATAAAAAATTAAAGATATTGGGTTTTACGTGCCAAAACCACGATATGATTATGAGGCACGCCGTAGTGGGGGACTCCGGAAGTCTGGACCGCCTGGGTTTCCTTAACGTGCACCTAATTCTAAGTACACGGATGTTTTCGCCCCCATCGAACAGCGCCCGCGATGGCCGGGATTCGATCCCGCGACCTCGTTCTTAGCAGCCCAACGCCATAGCCACTAACCACGGTGGGTTCGAAGTTGAATGCAGTTGTGGAGGTTTAAACACAGTCATAATACCTCCGATAAACCCTTAAAAGTCGACAATCTGCCCGTGATCAGTGGGAGGAAACACTGAATTCGTTTTTAAGCAACGCTTATTCGGGAAGCATTCATTCACACATTTGACACGAGAGTATGTGCAATCTCGTAAGGGGCTCATATTATTTGAATGCCGAATTTAGACTTTTTTTTCCTAGTCGTGTTTGTCTCGGGAACACACGCTCTACTAAAGCGCTCTCTGCTACAGTTGCATGAAGGCATCGCAATAAGCGCACCAAGGAAACGCGCACTAATATGCATGCAATTAAACTGCTGCAGTTAATACTGCATATAGTCAAGTATAGATAATAATCACTTGCAAGTCCTTCTCTGTCCAAGTGCATCCGTAGTTGAATCTATTGCGGTCAGTTCTCCTCGTGGCAGTTCTGCGTATGCGTATGTTACCCAGTAAGCGTGTATTGAAGTACATTTGAAAGGCAAGAATGCCATTTATTGTAGACGGCCGATGTACTGAGGTGAATGAATTACGTTGAATTTAAGAGGGAGAAAAGCTAAAATTAAGTGAACATTTGTGGCAGCATGCTGATTTAGGCGCTCAAATATTTAAAAAAAGTGCCGTCAAATAAAAAAAGAAAACTCACAGTTTCGCACGAAGGGCGAAGGAAGCGTCGATTGCGATAGCAAATTAGCGGAGACCTATACGAAAGCAAGGATAGTAGTTTTATCGGCCGTATACACTTGTTCCTGAAAGTTCCTGAAACTTCCCCCCCCCCAAAAAAAAGAAAAAATGAACTGCTATTCGAAATCAGCCAACTGCGTAGCGTGTAAAGCAAGGTGGGCACCTTACGCATAATTTTTGAACTGAATAATATTTCGACTTTTGCAAGCTCACTTAGCCGAGAAAAGTTCCCCAAGCACGATATTCTGACATCTAGACTTCACCCGCTTCATTTGGGAAATGGGAAGTGGGTATACGCGTAGAATGAAATGCATGGTCTGTGGTATGATGTGCACTTGCGACAGCGGAAGGCACCCTCTGTTGCTTAAGTAAATGTGGATGACGGAATGTGTGCGAACAACTTCGAGACAATGTCGTTATTGTGACACTGCCGGCTATGCTACATATAAATCTTGAAACATTGCTTGCATATCGAGGCCTAGCGTTGCTACAGAATAATCAGCAATGCGATGCGGGTTCCTGTAGTGAGATTTGTGCTTATTTCATCTCGAAATATATGAAAAGCAACGGGGTAGCGCTGCGTATTGGAGAAATACGAACTTTTAATTTGTTGACGACGCACGGCGGGGTATTCGACATATGATTCCTCTACTTCGAGAAAACCATTGCATTAAGGGCTCAGCGCATCCAGTTCAGCTTCGCGGTGCACTCATAAGTTACCGGTAATTTGCTCCCGCGGAAGGTACTGGCCAAATGATGCGCGAAGTCTGTCACGCAGTCATGACACATTCCTTCTGTATGCGCCACTATTTGACTCAGCATATATGACGTTCTGCCGAGTAACACTTGCTCGCAGGCTTGATTCCTAGCTTCGGTATAGCTGCATTCTGACACTCAGTTACAAAAAATATGTGTATATATATATTTCTGCGGAGTAATATATGTTCACAGCTCTCAGAATTACGACCTCGCTGCCCCCTAAAGTCTATAAACTTTGTGTGCACAACTCTTTTAAAAGTCTACGGACAGCAACGAAACCAAATGAAATAGACTTTACGTGGTCGAAGCAAGACGTTGTAACAAGGCAAGACAGTCTATTTGAGATCTTTAGACCATGCACGGACTATCTATATTCATTCTTATTATAGTTGGGTGGTACCCTAGAGCGCTTGTATTGCTGTGCAAGCGTGTCAAAAAGCTCAAACGGTCAACATTAATCCAGAGCTGTTCTTTATATGGGGTCTCATACTGAGGAAATAGGTTCAGTTGTCGGGACGAAAAATTATTCGTTAATATTTGGTTGCTTTTTTGAGACCTAATCTATCCTTGGTATCATGATTTTTGCAAAACGCCGGCTGTATTGGCTCAAGCCGTGTCTCCTGCGCGCCGTGTTCTCGTTTCAAGTATCCTGGACAATTAACATTAAATAAACTAGCAGTTTGAGCCCTGAGAGCAGGACACAAACTTGTCCTAAACTGACCTTTTGATTATTTTACCACAGTGCTACAGACTTCCGCAAGGAGGCGATCCACGACGCCTTCCTGGTCAAGTACAGGAGCCTTGGCAATGTCACGTAAGTCGACAAAGTTTGCGAGCTACACGAGCTTTACGACCAACAAAATCGCATCGTTGTCTGCGACGGGGCTCAAGCTCAGTCGTTTTAAACTTTAGCGGCCCGCAGGCTAGTTTCCGCGACGGCCGGCTTCAGGAGCTTGGTGCGCGGACACTGGGTTTTAGGGATAATTCTCGGTGTCTCTTGTTTGCGAGCAGACGGCTTTCATCTATGACAAGACACTCACATTTGATCAATCAATCAATCAATCAATCAATCAATCAATCAATCAATCAATCAATCAATCAATCAATCAATCAATCAATCAATCAATCAATCAATCAATCAATCAATCAATCAATCAATCAATCAATCAATCAATCAATCAATCAAATACAGCAACCACATTAAACAGGCGCCTGGTTGACTTCGAGAAGGTTTCGGCAACGCGTGTAACAAATTCACTATCAACTCAGCTGCGAATTCACTGCAAAAAGCTGCTGTAAGCGCGTAGCCACTTGCTAAACAGCGGTGCTGTAACCTAAAGAACTACCGTAGCTCTCTAGATGAGGGTGCATGGATGGGACCAACATTTGGAGAAAACGTTTTGGAGACGACGGCAGCCTCGAAAAAATCCGCTGTCATTTCGTGGTGCTCCAGTTATTGGCGAATCACGGTAATTGATAAAAACCAAAACTGCTGTCGATTCGCCTGAACCACCGGAGTTAACGTAGCGCAGGGCTGACGTCTGCTCGCTTTTCGTTCCACCGGCGGTCTTGCCATTTCATTTCTGGACACGAAACAAGCGTTCATCGCACTTGTGACGCGTGACGTCTAGACGCCCGCACGTTTTTCACGACTGTTTCCCACGACGTTTCTCCACACATCCAAGTAGATTCTCGTGAGGACCGGTGGCGGCCAGTTTGAATCGGTTTCCCTTGGTCTGTCGAGACTGCGCTCACTGACACTGAATAGAGAGAGCGTGAGTCGTCGGCGACGGGGATCTCACTGAGTCCCCACTTCCGTGTGCACGCCGTTTCTTCCCACGCTTCTGGCGAGTCGCACACGTTATTCGAGCACACGCCTCGGTGCCGACGTCTCGCATTACCGTGCGCGCATGTCGTTCTTTCGCAACAATTGTGCTTCTCTGTCACACGTTGAGAGCGTGATAAAGTGTAAGAGAAAACGGCCGAGAGTTTTCGCTTTCGTCTGGCGCGACACGTTAGCGTTCGGTGCTAGAGTACGGCTGATAGACACATGAGGCAAAAGAATAACACTTCCACTTCCCTCAAGCCTCTGGTGACAGCTGGGAAACTGCGACATAGTCGTGCCTGTATTGCGAGAAAGCCGGCGTACAATCCTAATATCATAACTTTGTTTTTTCTTGCGTGGCGACGAAGATTTCAGCGCGCGTGTGGCCGGAGATTGTTTTTCCGATATATCACAATGTGTTGAAGGGAGGCTGAAGCTATTCCTCCGATAAACAAATTAATCCCGATTAGAGCCTTGTTCGATTAGCAGAAAAAATAATTGATCGGTTGCCAAGGCTTGTTTGCGTGAACGTGATGCACTGGAAGTTGATACGGTGTGCGCTGTCGCTTTCATAAATATAAGAAATTTTCACTCTGCAAAGAACAAATAAATAGAAAATAAAACGAGCAGTACTAAAAAAAAACATCGGCAAGAAAGGTGATGACATGGACAAGCTCAAAAAACCTTCTTGCAGCGAAGTTTCGTCATAATGCACGGTAGTCAATGCCTCCGTGTTATGACCGGCAAGAAAGGAGATGACATGGACAAGCTCAGAAAACATTCTTGTAGCGAAGTTTCATCATACTGCTCGGTAGTCAATGCCTCCGTTTTATGACCGCTAAATTTTGTACGAGTATTTCATATCACACAACTAGTGCTGTGTGCCTATTGTGTTGGCCGTGTGCAATATATGTATTATTATCCACGAACTTTATGTAGCATATTGCTTTGCAAGGGTCTCTGTGGGTCCGTCAAGCTGTTTCTACGGAGCTCAAGAGACAATCCAAGATGCTTTGCGGTGAATAAAGAATTGAGTTGTCCTCGGTCGCTTTCAGCCCCGCGGAGAAGGTCGTCATGGTCGTGCTGGCCGTGGTGTTCTTTCTCTGGTCGACCAGGAAGGCCGTCTTCTTCAAGGGCTGGGCGAAATGGTTGCACATGAGGTAGGCTTCCTTTTCGGCTGTGCGAAGTTGGGGCTGTAGTAGGCTTTGCGTCCGACATGTCAACCAACGCTGACAACGAAACGAGAGAGACGAACGGCACACCAGTGCTGACGGTCAACTGTGAACTGTATGCTGAATCGTGCGACATTCTTATACGTAACGTGAAAAGAACGCGGAGTGATTTAAGAAAACCTCATACTGATTGAAAAGAAAAAAAAACGCAATTTTCACAGGCACGTTATCTCAGTTTCTTCGCCGGTCGGCTATGGCAACCCTTTTTTGCTTAGAGGATGACTCCGGCTAGCAGACATCCGAAATTTAGCAACGATTGCTTACTTTTTTGATGGCTAGATATCGCTAGTTATCTCTAAGTAATCAACTTAGAGCATAAGTCACAATTGCAGAACCGAAGCCACTCTGTGCTCAAAGCTTGCAATAAAATTTCAGCGCAGGAGGACGGCGACAATGACAAGAAGGGGCGTGGTCGACTGCGTGCTCACTTGGCAGATTCTTTGTCCACTTGATAGAAATCTGGAGATTAGCGCCAGTTTTGATTCACTGCACCCCCAAAGGTGCCGATAAATGCATCGATGGTTAATGTATAGTTTTCCTACAATGCCTTGCTTGTGCACTGCCACACAGATCTTCGTATACATAGAACAGAAAGAATGTCGTCACAGGCACCACCGCTTTTCTCCCAGAATTCGAAAACGGTCTTAAGTCTCTGCCTTCCTCGCGGGTATAGACATGTGCCTTGAATACTGACTGCTACGCTAAAGGCAAAATATTTAGGAGATTAATTAGTACATAATTACTTTGTTAAGCGCAAAACAACGGACACAAGAAAGACGACAGCACAAGGCGCTGCAATTAGTGCAGTTTAGGCAGTTAGGTAAACAGCGTTTCTAGCGCATTTACCGATATAGCAGCTTCTAATAAGGCATAAGAGTGTGAAGATGGGCTAGCTTGTTGAGCAACGCTACGACAAGAACAGCGCTGTAACAGAACCAATAAAGAAAAAGAAACAACAAAGGCTCTATTATATTAACTTCTAGTGGGCGTTTGCGTTGTTTTATATTTCATTGGTCCTGTTGCTGCGCTGTTTTTCTCGGAGTGTAGTAAGGCATTATAAAAACGTTATCTCCAAAGCACAGCCTTCGAGGAAATTGCGCCCTCGTTTTAATAACCTGGTGCCCAATAAAGTAAAACTATTCCAATATGATTTTATTCCAATCTCCTGATGTTAAATTTGCGTAACCGCCAACGCAAGCGTCGGGCGGTGACCCACAGGTTGTCTGATGAGACCAATCAAACGCTCTCCTCATTTATAGGAGGTCACTTTTGTTTGCTTTAAGAACGAATAACATTGCCTGCACTGAGCGGCTTGTCTTATCTAATTGGCTGGCAAGAGGCGAGGAGCACGCTCAAGTGGAGAGGGATCCGATCGCACCGAGCCAGTACACTGAAAATAGATAACCGGATGAAGAGGGTGGCGCCGGCGTCTGCGATTGATCCACTTATTTAGCTTGCGGTGGCTGCTCGGAAATCGCGGTGGCATGCAACGGAAGCTTAAGAATGAAGCTAAAACTGATCCTCAGCAAAGAAGAGTTGGCAGAGCGAGGTCGATAACGTGCCGAAAGTGCTCTAAAACGCTGCACGGCCAAGCAAAGAGCTTTATTGTACGCAAACAAACCCATGTTCTCCGGGAGGTGCGAGTAGCCAGTGCCTGAGCGATCGGCGGCAGCCATCTTTAGTTCCTTTTGGGATGGGGCAGCCTGGGGCTATTTAGAAAAAAAATTCTGTTTTGTTCGGCATATTAATGCATCTTGAAAACGTACACGTCCCTTTGATGCGGTGAGTTTTCGCGGTTTTGTGACGTCGCGTGACAGACAGGTGAAGCGGGTGCAGCCCTAAACGTTTTCACCAATAGCCGAGGTCAAATGGCGAAGAGGCGTCGAATGAGAAATGACGATTTTTTTTTTGTTCGGTCTAATCATGTATATATAATCAGTGTATACACGTCAAATCGGCTGGGGAGCTGTCGCCGTTTTCGTGACGTCGCGTGACAGACAGGCGAAGTGAGGGTGGTCCAAAAAAGCTTTTGACCAATCGCGGAGGGCTGATTGCAGAATTGGAATAGAAAAGTTTGGAATAGCCTTCCGTTATAGCGAACCTGGCTTCTGGTTTCACCTTCGCGTGATCTGGTGTCATGGGTTCATAACCCGAATACCGCAGGGTTCTTGTGTTTGTGCGGTACGCAGCGCGGTGGACGACACATCGGTGGCATTCATGGCGGTGGCGGTGCTGTTCGCGGTGCCCATGTCCCGCGACAACCTGGAGAAGCGCATCCTCTCGTGGAGCGTGGTTAAGCACAAGATGGCCTGGGGCATGCTGCTCACCTTCGGCGGTGGACTCGCCCTCGGAGTAGCTAGCGAGGTGGGTACTTGGCCACGGAAGGCCGTGTATTCGAAACCCTCTGCCGCCGCTTACCCGCCGGTAAAAATAGGCTCACGCGTCCCTAACCCGCCAAAGTGGCTCAGTGACTATAGCGTTGCGCTTCTGAACAAAAAAGTGCGTATTCTATTTCCTGCTACGGTGGCAGCTTTTTGCGGTTCCAGGCAGATGATTCTTCAAAACGACTTCGTCGCATAGAAATCGCTCCGCTGGAACCTCCACTGTTCGCAATTTGAAACTTCCACTGTTCGGTCATTGAAACTCGGCAGTTTTTTTTCTTCTCTTAATTTGGTGATTGAAGAATGAGGATTCTGTCGGGGGTGTAGCTCATATGGCAGAGCACGCGAGAGATACTGGGATCGATACCCAGCCCCTCTAGTGCTTTTTCTCGTTTTTCTTTTTACATTTTGCGACACAAGATTAAACAAACGCCGCACGCGAGGAAAAGCAGCTGCTACAGGGGAACCGGTATTCTGTCCCTGTAGCGTCGCTCGCTTTCCGGCAGGATCCGCGAGTGATTACTCCTTGAAAGGTATGTCTAGGCTTGGCACTTCCGTCGGAGGTGTAGCACAGAGGATTCCACTTCCGGCCACCGCAATGAACGGTCGCGGAATGTCTTGCTCCTCAGGAGCGGTTACAGCGGCCCTTGGCCGTGGTTCCGGGTCAACGGAAAAGCCTTCACCGGACTACCAAATGGTTCTGTCCACAACTGCCTTTGGGTGCTAGTGTTTTGAACACTATTTTTATCCACGGTGAAGTTAAGGTGTGGCCTCACCGTGTAGAGCACTTCAGACACGCGCTTTTAAGACTGATGCTGCTACCGGAAGTGGTGGCCCTCGGGGCTTATCAGATGAATCATGTGTGGGCCGTAACTTTTGCGAACGAGGCGGCAAGAAAAAAAAAAGATACTCGACACTGAAGCATTTCTTGTGAAGGAACACCGATGCGTGGCCATTGACCTGTGAAACCGGTGCGTCAGGCTGAAGCTCTTCTGGCTGCTGCACGGTGGCCCTGACGAAGACGTCCGAACAGCGTTGGCACCGTTCGGAAGAGTGACCGAAGTGACGAGGGAGAAGTGGAAGGTACAGGGCTGCAACGACAAAGGAACCACGACACGGTCAGTGGTCCTGAAACTCAAGCCCGGAATGACAGCGGACGACCTACCACATCAGCTTCGGATTGCGGAAGACCTGCCTCTCGTTATTGTCCCGGGCAGAGCACCCCTCTGCCCCTGTGCCGTGGCACCGGACACGTATAACGAGAATGACGGGTGACACTCTGTGGGCTGTGGCGCCGCTTCGTCCACGACGAGACCCAGTGCGTGAGAACGTACGCCAACGTTGCTGGCCCAAGCAGGAGCGAAGACTCATCGGAGCCCCTTTTGGGTCAAGAGGATGCAGAGGAGGCCGCTAAGGAAGCAGTTGAAGGTGCGGATACTCAGTCTGCACCTCTGGAAATGAAGACTGAAAAGTTGAATCTGAAGGGAACTGATAAGGGCAATTTGCCGGATTCTGCGCCTCTAGTTGCGAAGGTTCAAGTGAAGGAAAGTCGTGTTGGGTCAACGGGCGCGTCTTCAAATATAAAGCCTCATCCGACCACCGCGGTTGACGATCAGCATCAGCGATAACATGGACGTAACCACAGCCGAGACACCGACGGCGCGGGTACCATACAGGATACTAAACTCAGACAGGCCAACGGTCGATGTTGAAGGTCAAACCCAACGTGCCGCCATACAGACGGCCGTCACACGCGCCGCCTCCGCCTTAGCGGAGGTAGTGTCCCGGAAACAACTTCCAACACCCGATCTTTGATCGGGAATGAGCCTGCGAGGACGTGGCTTTGCAGGCGTCGCTTCGAAAAAGAGGGCCATGTTCACCTAGCATCACCGCATACTAGAGTCCGTATGTTTCCTATGAAATCTTGCGTAGGGGTGTACCCTAATTATGACTCAAGCAATGACAAACACTAATAACCTCACCAGTCCGCTTCGTTTGGCGACATTAAACGTCAGAGGGTTGTCGCAGAGGCGAAGACGATGTCAGATAAGTCGCATGTTAATACATACGAAAAGACATTGATTTGCTGGCAGTCTACGAAACAAAAATTAAATCTGAAGCAAAAATGGCTCGATTGGTTGAAATTTTCAGAAATAAGTACAACGTATGCGTTTGCCACACGAGTGGTACTTCTGGTGGCTGCCTTTTGTTTATTAGAAACAATACTGGGATAACAGCTCAACAAGTTAATTAATGTGAGGGGGGGGGGGGCGTTCGCTTGTTTGTGATTTTTATTTTTCTGGAATGGTTTGGCGGATGGTTCGTGTATACGCTCTTAATGATGCTCGCGAACGTGAACAATTTTTTTGTTTATCTGAGATATATCTTGGGGTGTGAAAGACACGTTCCAATGGTTGGCGACTTTAATTGTGTGTGCCGGCCGAAAGATCGATCGAAAGGCCACTGAGCCAAGATAAAAGCGCTACAATGTCGTGTGAAGTTGATCTTGAGGATGTTGGAAGTGTTCTTGGTTCCGACAGTGATGTACAATATACGCATTTTCAAGAAAACAGCCACTCGAGGTTAGACCGTATCTATGTTTCTTTTCAATGAATTCCGCTACTTTCGAACTACGGTGTAGAATGCATCAGTTTCAGTGACCACTGCTTGGTAATGGTTACGATAGGTACGAAAAGGAAAGAGCAAAAATTTAATTGGCACTTATGGAAACTTAATGACAATCTTCTGCAGGATGAAGTGTTTCTTAAAAGAATAAAAGAGAAATTAGACAGTGTTCTCCTTGGGGATGCAAAAATTGTTGTCGAAGCTTCTGTTCAAAACAGAAGCGAAAACATTTGCTTTTGAGAGAGCATGCGTGCTGCGGCATAAACAAAAGCAAGAGGAAAAGCAACTGCAATGAACGTTACCATAGCTGTTAAACATGGAAAGTGGCGCGGCTGGTACATTTGCAAATGATATCAAAGAACTTAAAACGAAACTTGAAGTGATTGATGCAGAGAGATATCGCGGCGCAGTTTTAAGAGCACGTGCGGAACGTGTATGGTTGGGTGAAACGCCTATTAAGCGAGCTTTAAGCGAAGAGAAGAGACACGCTTTGACAAAGGAAATAAAAGAAATCGTTTATCAAGGACAGCTTACAAATGACGGCGAAATGATAGAACGTGCGTTCGTGGACTACTATAGCACGCTGCTAAGCAAGAAAAAGCGATATCTCGGCGTTTAAGAGCAAATTTTTATCTCTGATGCCGAAAATTGGTGGCGAACTTAAGGAACCTCATGAGAGGCAAATTTCTCTAGCAGAAATTGAAAAGGCTATAGATGATCTTAGAGCAAGGAAATCGCCTGGACCGGACGGACTTGGAGCACCTACGTCGGGGGTGTAGCTCAGATGGTAGAGCGCTCGCTTAGCATGCGAGAGGTACTGGGATCGATACCCAGCACCTCCACTTTTTTTCTTTTTTTTTTCTTTTTGCATTTCGTGGCACAAGATTGAACAGACGCCGTACGCGAGGGAAGGTAGCTGCTACAGGGGAACCGGTATTCTGTCCCTGCAGTGGCGCTTGCTTTCCGGCAGGATCCGCGTGTCATTACTCTTTGGAAGGTGTGTCTAGGTTTGGCACCGCCGTCGGGGGTGTAGCTCAGCCCATTCTGCTTCCGGCTCCCGAGCTGAACGGATCGCGGGATCATGAGCTCCAGTGGAGCGGCTTATGCGGCTGTTAGCCGCGGCAACAGGCTTTCGACATCGGAAGATAAGGACTACCAGATTATTTTGCCTCGTCTACCTACAGGACGCATCGTGTTAAACACAGTTTTTTTGCACGGCGACACTCGTGTTCGCCCGTTTCGCGTAGAGGATTTTCGGGACGCGCTTCAAGCTCTTGGTATGCTCTCTGGCGTCGTCGCCCTTGGAGCGTACCAAATCAACCACGTATGGGCTGTGACGATGAAGACAGCCGAGATGGCCCAAAAGCTGGCTGCACTGAAGGAGCTTCAGGTCAAGGGGCGTCGCTGCCTGGTCATCGACCCTAAAGAACAGCAGGTGAAGCTTCGTCTTCACTGGCTTCTTCATGGTGTGGATGATGAAGACGTAAAGACTGCGCTGGCTTCCTTTGGCAAAGTCACGGAAGTAACCCGGGAGCGCTGGCGGGTGGATGGCGTTTCCGACAAGGGCTCGACGACCCGAGCTGTGCTGCTGCAGCTGAAGGCTGGACTGAAAGTCGACGACCTGCCCCACCAGATCCGCGTCGCCGGCGAGCTTGCGCTGGTCGTAGCCCCAGGTCGCCCCATGCAGTGCCTGCGCTGCCGGGGCTCTGGTCACGTTCGTCGAGAATGTAAGGTTCCCCGTTGCTCCCGGTGCAGGCTTTTCGGACACAACGACACGGACTGTGTACGTTCATACGCAGCAGCCGCGGGGTCGGCGGAGAGCGAGCCGTTGACATCAGACCACATGATGGACGTGACCGAGGCCGAGGATGCGGCCAAGGGAGCTGGAAGCGGCAATGCGGTGGCAGAAGCGAGCGGGACGACGACGCCGACTAAAGGAGGACCGAATAATGTCCCTCCTCCCGACGAGCCAGAAACCGCACTAATCAGCGTCAGGGTGACCCAGACAGAAAATGAGAGCCGCCAGCCGGCTACAGATACTACGGAGGCAGCGGAAAACGACAACGCGACCCCTGCTAGCGCCCGCGTCGAAAGCGTCTCGGCACCGGTGAAGAGGTCCCTGCAGCAGGAGGAGAAAGTGGACGGAAAGGCCAGCGGTGACTCCGAGGCGCCGCCAGCTAAGACGCTACCCGGCAGGCGCTCCACCCTCAAGCCTAAGCCTAACCTGGAGGCTGACCGTAGGCTCACCCCGAAGCCGACCAAAGACGAACTCGGACGACGGCCACCGGATGGCCACGGAGGCGTCTAGCGGTCAGCTAGACGTTAAGGTGAGCACCATGCTCCGGGCCTTCTCCCCTCCCGTTTAAATCAGTAATGGCTACCAACCCGTCGCTTAGCCTCGGCACGCTAAACGTTCGAGGTCTGGCCGCCAAAAGGAAACAGAGTCAGGTGTATCGACTGCTAGTGGACCACGACCTCGACGTTTTAGCAGTGCAAGAAACCAAGGTAGACGGCGAGGAGGAGACCGGGAGCATGGTGCAAAGGTTCACGTACAACTACTATACGGTAGTGAGCCACGCCTTAGGGACTTCGGCGGGGTGTGTCTTGTTCGTGAGGAAGCTTCCAGGCCTGGTTATAGACGGTTACTTCTCGTGCTCTTCCGGTCGACTTGTCGTTTGTGATTTCAGCTATTGCGATGTCCAATGGCGCGTGCTGTGCATTTATGCGCCTAATACGGTGCAAGAAAGGGTAAATTTCTTTTTGAACTTGAGGCACCACTTGTCTGTGCACAAAACGATAGCCTGTGTTGGGGACTTCAATTGTGTATTGAACATCGAAGACAGGTCTACGCGACGCGTAATTTACGACAAAAGCAGCGATATCATGGCGCAGATCATACATGAATTTGAATTAGAGGATATCGCTCAGTGTTTCGGGGCTGACCGAGAAGTGAAGTACACCCACTTCCAGGGAACAAGTCATGCACGATTAGACCGTATCTACCTGTCATATCATTTAGTAGAAAAATGCCAGTGCTATGCAGTTACTGCCGTATCCTTTTCTGACCACTGCCTGGTAAAATGCAGGGTGGGCCGCAAAAAAGAACGAAACGAATTCGTCTGGGAACTGTGGAAAATGAATGCTGAGCTTCTACGGGACGATACTTTTAACGAGACGGTAGTGAATGCTCTGAATTCTTTTGGAAAAGACAGTTCTATGAAATTGGGCGAGGAATGGGAGCTGTCGAAACAAACTATTAAAATCAAGGCAATTGAAAGAAGTAGCGTACTACGATATGAAGAGAAGGCAAGAGAAAGGGATTTAAAAACATTACTGGAAAAATTCGTGACGCTCGAATGCATGCAACCCGGAGCTTATCAAGAAGATATGCGTGCTATTAAGAAAAAGCTCGAGGTTTTCGATGAAGAGCGTTATCGAGGTGCGCTCGTGCGCGCGAGAGCAGAAAGACTAGCATGCGGGGAAATGCCTTCGAAAAGAGCACTGGGATTAGAAAAAAAGCACTCCAGACGCAAACAGATTGAGGCCATCGAATATAACGGGCTGGTAGTAACTGATACGAAGAATATAGGGCGTGCCTTCTTTGAACATTTCCAAAAGCTTTTCGCATTCAGGCCCGTCAACATGCAAAGTTTCAAGGACTTATTTTTGCAGCGAATGCCACAGCTGTCGAGTGACGTTAAAGAAACGTTGGAAGGACAAATAACTGAACAGGAAGTGATAAAGGCCATCGAAGACCTGAACCCTGGCAAGTCACCAGGTCCAGACGGTCTTTGTGCCGCTTGGTACAAATCGTTCAAAAGCCACCTAGCTCCTATCTTGACCGCAATTTTCAATGAAGCATACCAAATGAAAATATTTCCACCATCTTTCGGCCAGTCCCATACAGTACTAATACCTAAAACAGAAGAGACCGAGAAGCTCAAGCAACTTTCCTCCTATAGACCCATAGCGCTTACTAACTGTGACTACAAAATACTGATGAAGGTGCTGGCACGGCGTATGCAGTCAGTCATTAAGGAAGTAGTCGGCCCACACCAAACGTGTGGCATTCGCGGAAGAACAATCTTCACTAACATTCACAAGTTGAAGTGTGTGCTGGAGTGTTGTGATGCCATGTGTGATGCAGTAGCGATCCTCCAGCTTGACTTGGAGAAAGCGTTTGATTGCGTTTCTCACGAGATATTGCTCACCATCCTTGAACATGTTAATTTTGGCCACATAATCACTGAGGGGGTGACCATGGCGTACCGGAGTTGCTATACGAGACTTATAATTAATCAAAGGCTGGGGGCCCCCATTAACGTGAAGCGCTCCGTTCGCCAGGGTTGTCCACTCAGCCCACTCCTGTTTTGTGTTTACATAGAAACGCTATGTCAGGCCATCATTGAAAATGAATACATTAAGGGATTTTGCCTCCAAGCAGCAGAGGTGAAGTTATTGGCATATGCTGACGATGTGGCCGTATGTTGTAAAGATACGCAAAGTGTATTGAACGCTGTGAGTATCGTCAGACTGTTTGGTAATGCCACTAATAGCTTCGTGAACTGGCAGAAATGTTTGGGGTTTTGGCACGGGGGATGGGCGTCCACCCCAGACCACTTTTCGAACGTCACCTGGGTCACGACGCCAGTTAAGTACCTTGGCGCACCCCTTGATGCCTACAAGGACAGTAGCGAGTACTGGAAGGAGCGGACAAAAGAAATAAAAGAAAAAGCCGACCGATGGAACGCCGGTCACCTGTCAATGTTCGCGAAAGCAACAGCGTGCAACATGTTTCTCGTAACAAAGATCTGGTACGTAATGCAGGTCCTACAGTGCTCTCGGATTAATGTGCAGAAACTGCACCGCGTGTTCGCTGTTTTCGTGTGGGCATCGAGCTGGGAGCGATGTAGCCGAGATAATCTCTTTCGGCGCGTGAAGGATGGTGGTCTGGGGTTGGCGCACCTCTTCTTGCGTCAACTAGTAAACAGGTTCTTCTTTTTTCGAGACACAAATGACCCATTTCTACGCACCGCTATCCAAATGAGGTTGTCAAGATCACTTCCCGAATTCGTTGTAGGCACCGAAATAATGCCAGGACCAGTTCGTGGTTTCTTTAGGGAAATAATTCAGAGTGTTTCCTTTTTGCGTGTTCGTTTTTCTAGTGCATATTTGTGGAGTGTAAAACGGAAAACGTTATATCGTGATTTATGTGACAGTGTATTGCTGGTACCCATGTACAGAGCCCTGTACAGTGGAGGCCCAGGCCTAGATGTATTGAAAAGGGTGAAGAAGATGCCAGTTCAACCAGCCACTAAATCGTTCTTCTTTAAATTACACACCGGTACTCTACCTGTTAAAATCTTTCTTGAACAACGTGGGTTCTACATGCCATGGGGAACCCACTGCCTTATATGTAAAAAAGCAGAAAGCATAGATCATGTCTTCATCCACTGTTGGGAAGGGGTCTTTTTCTGGGACGTGTTACAAAGGACTCTAAAAAAAGAGCTACCTATAGATCCCCACGGAATCAGGTTTCTGCCAGTATATGACGACGAAGGTTTCCCGTACGACGTCATCATGCTTACGGGCCTCCACTGTTTATGGCGCGCAAGAATGGCGGGCTACCATTGTGACCCGGATGCCCGACCAGCGCGTGTATACTTCCGGGAATGCATGCAACGGTATGTGGAAGTGCAGAAGTTGCAACAGCCTGTTCCTGAGTGGCTGTCGAGGGTTGAACCCCTTACAGCACTAAAGGAATTTTAATCCGACAACGTCGTGCCACAGTAGCGGACGGCAACGAATGTAAATATTACTGTTCTTTGTTCCGTTTGTGTATTCATTCGTTTTTGCTTCTTTGGTCTTTGTTTATATCATTTAAGGAATGTGTGTTGTGGTGACATGTCGAGGATTGGCAATAAAGAAAAAAAAAAAAAAAGGGGGTGTAGCTCAGATGGTAGAGCGCTCGCTTAGCATGCGAGAGGTACTGGGATCGATACCCAGCACCTCCACTTTTTTTCTTTTTGCATTTCGTGGCACAAGATTGAATAGGCGCCGTACGCGAGGGAAGGTAGCTGCTACAGGGGAACCGGTATTCTGTCCCTGCAGTGGCGCTTGCTTTCCGGCAGGATCCGCGTGTCATTACTCTTTGGAAGGTGTGTCTAGGTTTGGCACCGCCGTCGGGGGTGTAGCTCAGATGGTAGAGCGCTCGCTTAGCATGCGAGAGGTACTGGGATCGATACCCAGCACCTCCACTTTTTTTCTTTTTGCATTTCGTGGCACAAGATTGAATAGACGCCGTACGCGAGGGAAGGTAGCTGCTACAGGGGAACCGGTATTCTGTCCCTGCAGTGCGCTTGCTTTCCGGCAGGATCCGCGTGTCATTACTCTTTGGAAGGTGTGTCTAGGCTTGGCACCGCCGTCGGGGGTGTAGCTCAGATGGTAGAGCGCTCGCTTAGCATGCGAGAGGTACTGGGATCGATACCCAGCACCTCCACTTTTTCTTTTTTTTTTCTTTTTGCATTTCGTGGCACAAGATTGAACAGACGCCGTACGCGAGGGAAGGTAGCTGCTACAGGGGAACCGGTATTCTGTCCCTGCAGTGCGCTTGCTTTCCGGCAGGATCCGCGTGTCATTACTCTTTGGAAGGTGTGTCTAGGCTTGGCACCGCCGTCGGGGGTGTAGCTCAGATGGTAGAGCGCTCGCTTAGCATGCGAGAGGTACTGGGATCGATACCCAGCACCTCCACTTTTTCCGTGTTTTTTTCTTTTTGAATTTCGTGGCACAAGATTGAATAGGCGCCGTACGCGAGGGAAGGTAGCTGCTACAGGGGAACCGGTATTCTGTCCCTGCAGTGGCGCTTGCTTTCCGGCAGGATCCGCGTGTCATTACTCTTTGGAAGGTGTGTCTAGGTTTGGCACCGCCGTCGGGGGTGTAGCTCAGATGGTAGAGCGCTCGCTTAGCATGCGAGAGGTACTGGGATCGATACCCAGCACCTCCACTTTTTTTCTTTTTGCATTTCGTGGCACAAGATTGAATAGACGCCGTACGCGAGGGAAGGTAGCTGCTACAGGGGAACCGGTATTCTGTCCCTGCAGTGCGCTTGCTTTCCGGCAGGATCCGCGTGTCATTACTCTTTGGAAGGTGTGTCTAGGCTTGGCACCGCCGTCGGGGGTGTAGCTCAGATGGTAGAGCGCTCGCTTAGCATGCGAGAGGTACTGGGATCGATACCCAGCACCTCCACTTTTTTTCTTTTTACATTTCGTGGCACAAGATTGAACAGACGCCGTACGCGAGGGAAGGTAGCTGCTACAGGGGAACCGGTATTCGGTCCCTGTAGAGGCGCTCGCTTTCTGGCAGCATAAGTTTAACTTTAGTTAGAATGTACGCTGAGTTTTTATTAACTTGTTGGCCTCTTCGTGACCTGTAGTATCAAATGCTCTTCTTATACACACATGCGCCTGCAATGAGACATGGGCGCAATTTTCCCCAACAATCTCTCGTGGTCCTATGTGAATTCCAAGCCTCTAGCTCTGATAAAATGCGCCATGAGTGGACGATTTAAGGTTTTGTCAGCAGATGTGAAAACGGAACTGCTCTAAAGGAGGGCGGCTGACTCACTAGCGCCAATATTTTCTTGTTTGGCGTTGTTCCACACCTAAAGGCGGGTTTTATACCACTGTGAATTGTCGCCGATTGTTAAAAACTACTGCCAATCTCTCTAGTGTTACCACACTAGTTGCTGATACGTTTTTAGCTATAGCGTAAATATTGTACCAGGTAAGTTTTTATCTGCGCGTTATATCGCGTGCGTTTGTAAGCGTTAAATATTGTACCGTTTGTAGTACGTATACCTGGTGCCGTCTCTGAAACACGAGGCTTTCGTAAAGCTGTTTTGACAGGTTTCGGTTGTTAATGTTCAGTCTATTTTGCAGGGAAAATGATGAAGTTTATTTGAATTGCGTTCGTGCGTCGGGCTCCTTCGCGCAGGTCACGCAGCTCTCTTCCGAGTTCGTGGTTCTGATCGAGAGTCTGAACATCCGGACACCGCTACAAATGCAGGTTCTCATCTCCCTTAGCGCCGCCTTGCTCACCGAGTTCACACCCAACGACGCAGCCGCGACCATGCTGCTGCCCGTTGTCATTTCCTTGGTACGTAATACGAAGGATTCCGACAGAACACGGGAAGCAAATGTGTACGAAGGCGGGCCAAGTTGTTTCCCGTCCAACATTGTAACGATTGCGCTTCCTTTTTAATAACGAAGGGATCCGCTATAGCCCGTGTTCACAAGTGCTCCTCGACACCAATGCCATTGGCCCTGACGTGCTGAATAAGGCTGCTCTCGTCAGGTCGCCGAATCTAAGCCTTGGTCAGACCTTGGTCGCTTGGTCAGACCTTGGGTGGTAGACCTGGAAACGCCGAATGCTAATACGTCCTATTCTGCCCCGCAACAGTTCAGTGTGTCTGGTTAGAGAGAGAGAGAGTGTAGTGGTGTCCACCGACTCTTCTCTATATGGTAGCGAAAATAATCTAAGCGCGAAATGGTGCGGCGAAGTTTTTACGGAAATGTACCAAATAGCGCATTTTGACAATCACGTGTGTGTTTGTTTATTTTCGTTTCCACGTTTTGTTCCAGTAGTCTGAAGCTGAGGGGTGTGCGCGTGGGTCATTGCGTTCGATGCCTGATGCCGTTAGCCCACGCAACGTTAATAAGCCGCACTTCGGTACTCGGCCCAGAATACTTCTATAATGCGCAGGATCGAGGAACGCACAAATATGACGCTTAAAGGTGAATAAAAAAGGCCAGCCTTAAAGCTAAGAAAATGAACGTTACACGAACCGAGAACCAATTTTCAAACGCGAAATTTTATTAGCGTGATGGAAAGCCTACTATCGAAAGTGTCTACAGCCGCAAGGGTTCATCCTGGAAATGTCCGAAAAGCTTTAAAGCACAATTTTTCGATCTGCAAAACGTCCTTTATATTTGAGAGAGCGTAGGGTAGGGCATGTTGGTATTCCATAACTGAGGTTTTTTTAGCGCACGAAAAGGGACGAGAGACAGTGGTAAGACGCGGACACAGCGCTACATTTACTCACAGCGCTATATTTACTCTGTCTAGATGCCAACAACAGTGGTAACTGATGTACACGGCGACGGAAACTTAGCCACTTGAAACATGTGCACATCAAGCGGCAAAGTAGTTGTTTCATTAAACTCGCGATTGTGACCTATAAACAGTCACAACAATATTTTATTAATGTAGGGATGTCACGGACATTTTTATCGTTTGCAAACTTTTCTGCCGGTGACAGAAAAGTCACCGCCTTTTCTCCCAAGATTAAGCGGTGTAAAACAGCAGATTCGACGTCTTTTTGGGTCCGCAATTACATCCGGTACATGCAAATAGCAAAAACATAGAATTTCACATATGCGTCTGGTACTCAGAGACAACCGCCACAGCGGCGTGTATTCGAACACCACCTACGTGTCCGACCAGAGGATGACCGCGAAGCTTTGTGACGTCATCGCAGAGATGAGCATCGCCGCCCACAACGAATCAAACATCCGTTGTAACTTACAACCTGTTTCTCATAAAACATTATTGCAGCTTAGATTTAAGTGAGATGTTAACCCTTTATTGACGAGTGTTGCCTACAGGCAACATACCAGAAAATATTTTTTCTTTCCGGGTTTCTGATTGAAGTATTAAAGTATTCTGATTTCTGAAGTATTGAGTACGAAGTTTCTAGCTAAATGTCTTCGAGCAACACTGAATTACAGGCAGCAAGCGTCATTTGTTGGTTTAGAGCTGGAACACTGGACGAGGAAGTAGAAGTTTGGCACGCGACTCACTGTCTTGTGCAAGCAAGGTCAGAGGAGACAGGCCGATGCGACATATGCAGCTGGTCACACATGTGACGTAAAGCAAATGAAATGTGCACCTATGGTTCACATATGATAAGAGCTGTCTATACAAATTGAAAATAAAGCCTTAGGTGGCTTGGGGTGAAGCCCACTTCCAGTTTCTTGCCCTGGGTTTTCCCTCTGTTGCAAAAAAATTTTTGCTATATATTTTTTCTTTTTGCTGATTATACTTATTCTTGATGTGTTTTGCATATTTAGATAGAAGAATAAACTTTTTTCTCGGTATTTATATGTCTCATCATTAAAAGGTAAAGCGGATATTTTGCGACAAGCGAGGACCATTTTAGCAGTAACACTAGCTGCCGACACGTGCAACTCGGAACCAGCGCCTGGCCGCCACGGTGCATTGTGCATGAGACAGCTCGCCATCTGTAAGGCCGCGGATGTGCACCTATCTTCCTTTCTTCTGTAAAATTATGAAAAATCCACAGTGAAGAGATTTCAAACTCATGCGTTCTATGACCCCCAGTGGTTGCTTTTGAAGCGCTGCCCACAAAAGAGGGATATGCGGGTGCCGTCAGCACTGGACAGCCGGCTATACTGAGCACACCGCCCTCACCGGAAAAAGAAACATCGCCTAAATTTGTCCTGCACGCAGAATATCGGCGACTAGAATAAAGCGCTGCATAAACTGTGTGTTTCGCGTAGTCCGACGACTACTGTCAAACCTCTCGCACGAAGGGGGAACTACGATACGAGACGAATTAAGTTTTAACTCGGAATCTGTGTTTCTCCACTGGTTTACTGAGAACATGGCTTTGGTACTCGTGTGCCGTGGATATTAGCCTATATGTCATCGTTGTGTGAAATTACGAGCAATGTTAACCAAAGTGTAATAGGTTAAGCGCCCCCATAACATTTTGTGGTCGGTAGCGGTTGATGACGCGCCGTCCGTTATGGCTTCGAGTTGACCAAGTCGACTGAGGCGGAGGGCGGTGCTGGTTGCACCATGCACTAGTGTGGCCATACGGAAAACTCGCTGTCAGCTGAGTTGCAGACTCCTGTGCGGCGTTACGGTAAAATCGGTGCACTACAGTGGCTGGTTTTGAAGTAGCGTGCGAGCTTACCAGGAGCACTGCTTTGTGAGACGGCGGCGCTCCGCCAATTCATGGCTCTGCTTCCTCGAGCGCGCGCAGCGCCACTTTTCGATACATTTATTTGCGGGTTAGAAGTGCACAGATAAATAGACATAATTTGCAATATTAGGAAAATAAACGTTTTTGCAACTTTTTAGATTTAGCATTTAAAACGAACAAGGGGCCTGAACATTTATTTGGAATTGGACATGATTTTCAAGGTCGTAATAATATGTTTCACCGCGAAGTGTCGCACCACGTCATTTTGAGACATGTTTTGGAGCCAATTTAAAGATGTAACTCCATATTTAATTAATTTAATTATGGGGTTTTACGTGCCAAAACCACTTTCTGATTATGAGGCACGCCGTAGTGGAGGACTCCGGAAATTTCGACTACCTGGGGTTCTTTAACGTGCACCTAACTCTAAGCACACGGGTGTTTTCGCATTTCGCCCCCATCGAAATAACTCCATATTTAAGGGATAAAGTTATGCTCATTCCGGACATTGTGAGTCACATTTTTTCCGTCGGCACGATAATGTCAAGGCACGCTCCGAACAGTTGTCGGTACCTTTAACCAAGGTTTGTGGGCTTGTTGTGATGAGTATGCACGCGTGACGATAACCTCGTATATTAAGAGGTGCGGCATGCATTTCAGATTTGCTGGTTGTTTCAGGACGCTTTTCGCGGCAATGTACGACCTGCACCACGCATGTGCCTGTACATTAGGTACCGCAAAAAATATGTCCGTAGTGATTGCTTCTGCAGCAGCAGTCCTGCTTTTCAAGCTGCTCGGGCAGCTTGAGCAACAAGTGAGCACGTGTTTTAGTCGTGCATTGCAATAGTGCTAATTTAAAAAATAAAATAAAAAATAAAGCGACTTCTAATAACGAACCGATCTTGAAATCAAGAGTGTCGGTGTCCTATCCTAACTTCGTATCACTTGTTTATTTTTCCACTTTGTGGCACACTCGCTGACCATCAAGACTTCGACAAAGAGCACGATTAGATGAAAGCAAGAACCAACCACATTGACTCACGTGCGTAGAATCAAAGCACTCATGTATATAATCGCAAACCGCAGCAAGATTCCTCCCAATGCGTTTATGTTGCGACATTGACCGATCAATCCTCCAAAATTCAGTGGGAATCGCCACCAGCGTGATGCGTGCTATGTGCGCATGCCAGTCAAGTTGCCAAGCGTGAGCCGAACATGCATACTATTAAAAAAATTACGCTGAATTTTCTGAGGGAGTTGTCGAAGTAGGCGCAAGCATTGTGCACTTGTACATGTCCGCACAGCCCGGTGTCATTATCAGTGTTATAAAACTTGATCCAACCATCAATAAACCATTATCGACCTTTGTTTGTTGTTATCAACCTTACACAACTCGATCCGACCCTTGTCAACCCTTATAAACCCTTATCAAACCTTATTAACTTTATTGGACATGATCCGACCCTTATCTACTCTTACAGGTTCTTATAAACTTTATCGGACTTTATACAACCCTTATCGGTACTTATTAATATTATCAGAAATGCTCCGATCATTATAAGCCCTTATCGCTCTTTAGTACTTTATCCAACCACGTCGAACCATTTCCAACCATGATGAGACCCACATAATCCCTCATCACTCCTTCTCAGCTCATTGACTGCTTATCTATCTGTGTTGCGCGACGTGACGTGCATAAGCCCTCAGAGATCGGTGACGTTTCGGTCGGTGAAGGAATGTATAGTTTCATGCAATTACTCTTCGAAACTCTATGGGAAAGGGACGCCCCAACGGAAGGCGCATCCCGCAACCACCGAAACACATCGGAGATGTGGCGTGTTTGGCATTAAATTTTCGCAAAATCGGAATTTACCTTATGTCTACAATGCTTAAAGTCGGCTCTACATGTGGTCCTACATGTTTGGTGATGGTGGCCTTTATTCCACCGTCAACAAATATTTCAACAAAGCCTTAATAAATACTGTTGTCCTTTGAACATTGTTTTGTACCGCCGGTGAAACACATTCATATGGTTCAAATATATTCGCCTTCTACAAGTGTGCTCGTTTAGCGCAGTGAGTAAGACAGCCGGCTTCTGAGCACGGAGGCGTAGGTTCGCAACTCACCGCTGCCAACGAATTGCCTTTCGAGTTTATCTTGTTTTACACATTAAATTCGTTTTTCGACGGACAGGTTTCCTCGTTGGGTGGGTATGCACAGAAATGCTTACGCATTTTGAACACCTAATCAGGAGAACATGGAGTGATCGCTGGAGTAGCGGCTTTTCCTGTGTGATATCTATTAATTCATCAAGTCATTCTATATGGATTCACAGGCCTGCAAACTCAAACTGAACCCGTTGTACCTGGTGTTCCCGGTGTGCCTGTCGGTGACGCAGGCGTGCATCTTTCCAGCTTCCTCCTCGGTCATCGCCATCATCTGCGACGAGGGACACGTCAACACTAAGGACTTGGTGCGCGCTGCACCGTGCTGGGCGTTTTGAGCAGTGACGTCATGTGCGTCGGGCGGGAGCATATACATTTCGCTGGGAAATGCTGGTTCAGCGCGTTGTTGCGTGACGTAATGGAATCGTCGGCCTACATAAGTGACGTCTCAGTAATATATTTTTTTTTGAATTCGTGAGATATCGTACCACTGGTGGACACTGTTTATACCAAATAGTTACGAAGTTGCATTGCGGAGAGAGATGGTGGTGTAGTTTGAAATAGTTGCTAATGTACTAGGTTTAAAATTTATAGAATCTGAATGATTGTGTATGCCTAAACAAAGTTGTTCGTGATAGAATGAGGACTATAGCTAGCGTACCTCCACAGTTTCCTGGTATCGCTGGAGGAAATCACCTATTTCACATAAGAACCAAGGAATACCGCTACTTATAAGGCTTAGGGAGGGCAGATGTGAAGTTAAGCGTTCCGAGTTAATTTTGTTGTTCACTTTTGCAGCGCATTAAACTTTTGCGGCGCATAAATCTTAACAAATTCCACGATATGTCCGTCAAAACATCTAAATGGCGTGTGCGATAAATTATTGGCATTCCAAGCGATTCTTTCCGCACGTAATGTTCTGGAAAGAATCGTACGATGAAGAAATTTTCGGAATAACTTACCTTTATGGAGAGTGCTGGTGTGGTCTTGTTAGTTTGAGGATTTCGTAGGTTTATTAGACACAAAAGAAGTCCTCAGATCAAGACTATCCGCAGTATGGGTTGCGCTCGCACGCTCCCCCTGCCTCTAATGCTCTAAGAATGAGAATTATTTTCATCATGCCAGCTGTACAACGTCACAGCCACCGTCATGGCGTCAGTTAATAACATAGTTTTCTACTAATATTGCTAGAGAGAACTCTGATGCTGCAATCGTTCAGTCTACCATGTGAATGATGGTCAGTGCGTGCGCGGACTTGTCTGATCTTCGTGCTTCTGGCTTCAGACGTTCTTGTGTCCTTATTTACTACAATTCATGTGCCTTTACTACCCTAAATGTTGAAAGAATTACTTTTTTTCAACCCGGAAGACGGTAGGACTTCGCTAATGTATAGTTCCTGCGAGTTATCCCATATATAACACGATAGTGCTCAAACTGACCGGTCAGCAATGTCGCAACACCGTTTGAAACAAAAAGGACGCACTTTAGGAAAGTCCACGTACTAAGCATCATTCCCAAGGTAACCGCCATGATTGGATTTCCATAGATAATAGCGCCAGAGTTCCCCCTATCAATTTTTGTAGGGGAATGGTGAGTACTTTTCTCCCCGAACCCCATTCATGCTGCTCACGGTTCTGCCCGTCGCACTCGCAGCTGATACCGGGCATCATCGTCAAGTTCTGCTGCCAGATCGTGAATCTTGCCTTGATCAACACGCTGGGTGAATACGTCTTCAACCTGAACTCGTTTCCTGCGTGGGCGTACGCCTGCTTCAGCAGTGCGCCTGCCATCGGCGCTATCCCTCACTGATAGGCGCACAAGTGCTAAACCCTTCAGTGGCAAGAAACAATCGGTGCATCACTTGTGCAGTCTTTCGTCAGGTTGTCTGCGACACCTTCCTCGCAGTCGTCGCTGAAACTTCGCTTTTTGTTTTCTCGCTCTGCACGAGACGACGTCTCGCAGTTTGCTAACGCGACACGTGCTCCTATGACGCACAAAATCTCCAATAAATAGAACGCCTGTATAAATCCTTTTAATATTTACACACACACACACACACACACAGGCACACTTAAACACGCACACGCACGCGCACGCACACACAGGCACACACACCAGGCACGCATCCACACACGCACACAGAACCGTCCTTCATCCGCGACAAGTGCCCGCTAAATTTAAAGGTCAACTAGGAGAATATTGTTCACAATAACCTATAGAATATACGACCCTCCTGGTGGCTCTACGTTTGCTACGCAATTGAAATGATTTAAGTGCTACGTAAGTGATAATCCGCCTTCACTAATACGATCCCCAACATCACGATTGGCTCGCATATGCTCTTTTGAATGGTTCTAGCCCAAGAAATGCTTTGTGAATACGGGCCATGACCCGTAGTTGACTACAGGACTGAATATTTTTGTTACAAACTTTTTGTTGACAAACGAGACTTATGGTCGCGCGTTCTTTTGCACCAACGCGCGACCATAAGGCTCGTGGGTTCAGAAGTACACTGCTGCCACAGTGTGAAAGCGTGTTTTGACGTGTTCGCTGGCAGAAACCGGCCCGCTTCGCTTCGCCGTATCTACGCTGTGCTGCTATAACCTGGCGTCGACTAAAATGACTGAACGAAGAGTATACGGCAGGAGCGCTCGGCGTAGGCTGCAACGTGCGACGAATGATTATGGGGCTTACTACAACACGCTTCAACTATGTTCGACAGCAATACTATTGTACGCCCCGAGAAGCAGGGGCGTCAAGGACGGTTTTTGTCGTTTCTATTATGTAGACCGGTATGAAAGTCCGGTTAACGGCCAGCCGCTGTGAGCAGTATGTGGCCGCGCAAGCTTACCGATTAAGAGGTGAACTGAATGGCTGCAGCAAGGTTTTCTTTTTCTTCTTGCGCTTTCTAGATACTATCGTGTCATTGGACGTTCCGATCGTTTTACTACGGCGTTGGCCACTGCGTTACATGTTATGACAAACCAGGAGCCAATTTCACAAAGCTTTTTGTTTGTGTTTGGCCGCTTGCGCTAATATGTCCAGCATCAGGATTGACTGTAGTTCGCCCTTTCGAAAAATTATACTGTAACAACTTTATTTTTGTGCATGCGAGCCCAAAATATTAAGCGCTAGCCGTTCATGAGTACGCATAGCTTGAAGGTAAGCCTACCGCCTTAGGATTCTTGCGCGTGAGGGTTATTTTTCTTGCAGGTAAAGTGTCGAGGTAAATAGTATCTTATTTATTTCTCCGCTTGCTCATTGAGTAAGTGGAATGACGTCCTCCGAGAAGCAAGATAGAAGAGATGACGCCGAACCATGGGCAATTTGAGCCCCAAGTGCTATCAGGGATGTCGTCAAGGGAGCAAGAGATTTTGTCACGTGTCTTGATCCATCACCACTGATACGCCGGCTTGCGGCACAACCTGCGGTCGCTGCTTGTTCCTTTTTCTTGTACTATTTTTTCTGCGCCAAAATATTTTGCCCTTGATTATGGATGCTACAGTGCGAATTCAGAGAAGGTATTCCGTAAGAGTGAAACTAGTGGACATGTCCATTTCGTCTGCTTCTGAAGCGCTGAATGATTGTGGCGCTTGGTTGCTGCGTATGCGCACCCACTCCCAGCCAATCAGAACTTCAACAGCAGACGAAATAGACATGTCCACTAGGTGGACTCTTACAGAATACCTTCCTTGCTTATGGATTTCTATGACAGAATGCTTCTGTACTAAACCACTTACCGTTTTTAAAGAAAAGCGTTTCGACATTGCTTCATTGAGCAGAGAGAAACGTCCGTTTCATTTGATTTGATTTGATTTTAATTGCATTTACTGTATAGCCTTAAAGGCCCGAAGGCATTACATAAGCCGGGGGCAAATACATGTATTTTCGTATTATAAATATGTGGTGAATAAACTATGTTCGTAAAGGAAGTGCACATTATACTCACACAATGCCAGAAACTTTATGATAAAGAAGAAAGTCGAGAGGTAAACATGGACATAGCGACAGGAAGGTGGCTGGATCTTTATTATTGAGAACAACTTCCCCCAAATCCGCAATGAACATGCGCAAGACACAAACGTAAATTAACGGCAATCACCTTACCTATAGACGGCAACACTGTTCAACATATTGAAGCTTTTTTTTTTTTTGGTTAGGAACACCGATGGCAGGCTTACACACGTTTCCGGGCCAAGTTAAGAGATGTGATAAGGTTCAATCAATTCTCTTTCCTGCTGCGTCTTGGCCTGATGAAAAGTACACACGATGAAAAAAATACAGGAATACTGACAGAAATCATCCGATAGAAAGTATGTAATTGAAACGTATATTACTGTGCTTCTAAAGAAAAGTACACAGAACGAAGAATAATAGTAATGAACAGCAACTTTACAATAGTAAGAATATAATTCAAGCATGTAACAATGTGAAATTAGTATTTAGTAAATGTGAATTCGGTAACGCTAGGGTTTATTAGAAAAAGAAGAAAAAGTCGCAGTTTGGCCCGAAAGGTGAAGCATCGATTGCGATAGCAAATTAGTGGACAACTGTACGAAGTAAGGGTAGTAGGTTTATGGGCTGTATAAACTTGCAAACATTCGCTTACTAGCTAAATTAACAAGCAAACACGAGCACGTTTCACTCGATGACCACGCCTACTCGATGTCGAAACGCTGGAGTGAGAAAGCGCGGCAGCAGCAGCGAGC
Organism: Dermacentor andersoni; assembly: GCF_023375885.2. Lineage (NCBI taxonomy): Eukaryota > Metazoa > Arthropoda > Arachnida > Ixodida > Ixodidae > Dermacentor > Dermacentor andersoni. Next base: position 130,723,850 of record NC_092818.1, read on the forward strand.
AAATTGGCCTTCGTATTGCCTCTCGCTTCAACGCGAACTGAGCGTCGAGTACACAGCGCGCACGAAGCTATCAGCACTCGGCGCACCCACTGTGTGCCCGTCGCAGATCGCTTTCCGCGTCGGGCCCACGTCGCCACCAGATTGGATTTGCAAGGTATTGTGCGTAAATTCAGCGAGCTACAATTCACAGGATAGGCGCTTACAAAATCCGTGATGGTGCTTGCAAAAGAAGTTAGTTGATTCTGAGTGACCTACTAGCTTGGGATATACGACGTGCTCGAGTAGTAACTTACGCTCGTCAATGATATTGGGCAATAGTTAGTTGGTTACTGGAAGGGGTGCGTCATTTTTGAATTGGGATGATTTTTGCCTTTTCCCACTCACTGGGTATGTCACCGGTGTTCAATGATTGCGTAAACAGAAGAAACAGTGTTTGGCTTGAAATTGGATTCATTTTTCTAACACTTAATCGGCGTCCAGCCAAGAAGCTGAATACTCTCCTGGAGACAAAAAAAAAAACAAAAACAAAAAAAAAACGATGTAGCCAGGCAAACTAACAATTTGTTTTGCGCTTGTACCGAACATAACAGGATACTAAGACAAGAAGGCCGTGCAGTACGTTCTTATTCTCGTTCCATGTAAGTTTCCTTAAGGGAGGATAAGGCCTAAAATCATAATTTTTGCCAGAAAAGCGCATTTTCTAATTTCGTTTAGTTTGTATTCCTAGACGTACAAAGATTCTGATCACCAAGTTTGGTTGCAATCTATTGCAACCACGCCCTATTGAAGACGCAGCCGCAGAGCCGGAAAAAAGCCGAACACAAAGTGAATGCCCCCGTTAGAAAGTTTTTCTCGCGTTTTAATCATGGGAGACATTCCATCTAGAGTACACCAAGGCGCAAAGTGAAAACTGAACAAGAAAGGCATAATTCTGGCTGCGACGCAGACAAGGGAGCTGGACTGCTGTAAAGCTGGAAAAAAAAGAAAGGGATGACGACTTGGAAACAATTGCCGTAGAGCAGCTTCGAATTGAAGAGAAGGGTCCAACCTATGAAGCAGCACACTTTGATTAACCATTTATGGTCTTAACATAAAATAACGGGTTTTGAAATTATTCTGCACATTTTTCTCAGTTTGCACTTTTGGACCAAAAAAACCTTGAGGAAAATTATAATTTCCAAACTACTGTGCCAAAACCTGCTTTCAATGGAGCTTCTGGGCTGTAATTTTGTCAGAAACAAGATGAACTACTTGTTAGACTTCGAAATTTTTATGAAAAAACAAAATATTACATATCAGACATATATTGACAACGAAAAAATGTGAACTTAGCCTCAAAGTGATGACATTGTTACAGAAATGTGATAAAAACACGCGACTGGCCTTATCCTCATTATAACCCCCCTTGACGGCGTCTAACAAAAACAATCACTCTTTCTTCATTATTTACGAAATGATAGTTTTCCTAAGGTGACATGCCTAATTTGTCCGTATGACAGCCGTAACTTCTTTTGTATTTGATCTTTAACAATGAAATTTATAATATATGCTTAAACCAGGAAGATACATAAAGCTATCAATTATCATAAATATTGGCGCAAGGGTTCAAAAGTTAATTTTCAGCCCCGCATCCCCCTTAGTTAAGTGGAACACATAAATGTGCCGTTCAGGATGTAATATATATGTTTACCTCTTACTTTGGTTCCACATAGGTGTCACTTAAAAGCGGCACATTTATATGTTTGACTTACCTAAGGAAACTTATATGGAACGAAATTAAGAGTGCGTTGCACGGCTTCGACGACGTCGATCACAAGTTTGGATGTGCACGAAATTCTGAGCATTAAAAAGCCAAGGATCTGACGGCGTGTTTTTTTCTGAAGAAAGGAAGATAAGTTGGATCGCTAAAAAGTTAACATGAGCTAGCGCTGTAGTCAGAAACCCTTCTGCAATCACCGCAAAACCTGAAAGAGGCAGCGCGCGTCTTGACAACTGTGGACTCCTGAAGTTGTTCATCGGTTACCCACCGACCCGGTGCTGGAGCTGGCTAGCTGCCGTGCTCTTTACCGATGAAAGAATGGTTCCCTTTATTATGCTGGCCTTGAAATATATTTACGACATTTTGTCGACTGCAGGAGACGAGAGAAGGCAAGCCGTGGCGAGCGGTAACTGTCGACAAAGGAAGAGGGCATAAAGCTTTCGAGCTCGTTTTTTATACGCCTGTCTGGTCACGGTATTTTGCGCTGTCCTTCAAGCGGATATTCTTGCCAGCAACTCTGCGATCTTGCGCTTGTGTCCTCGCGTATATGCGGCTTCACGACGTGTCTGTAGTTTTTAGTCAAAATGAAATACTGTCGACCAATACGGCTAGCGTCTGTATTCACGCAGACGGCGGTTATCATTGTAGGCGTGTCAATAGCACGTTTTTACGTCGTGACATAATCGCGGAAGTGCTGATTACCGCAGCGCAAGAATTGTGCTTAAAAACCGGGTTGCGCAGCTTTTCAACGCATTGATTAGTTCACGCATGCCTGCCGAAGGACGCTGAGAGAACAAAGGCCGAATTTCACAAAGCTTTCCGTTCGCAAGTGCTCTTTTACGATTGATTGGTCGCCTTCGCTGATATGTCCAACATCTGGATTCGCTGGAATATGCTGTTGCGATGAGTTCCAGAATAAAGGCGTTTTTGTGGATACGTGCCCATCTATGGCTTGTATTCACAAACCGCTAGCACTACGCTTGCACTATTGGAAGGAGCAGTGTACAGCCAATCCTGATGCTGGTCATGTTATTAATGAAGGCGACCGACCAATGGCAGAGCGCACTTGCCAATGAAAAGCTTTGCGAATTCGGCCCCAGACGTGCCCTTCCCGAGAACTCTAGGCAGCTGCTTACCAACAATGCACGAAGCTCAGCTGGCTATGCCGCATCAGAATCAGAATTTGAATAATATTATGCCAATGTGCTATAGTATCAGTTACGAAACTGTATTATACGCGTACAAAGGAACGTTTGTTATTTCTATACCGAATTGAGAACTCCTGAACATAATAGAAATAATTATTAGGGAACAAAAACAGCAAGAATAACACTTAGTACTTAGTGGCATCGAAAAGATTGCGGATACAAATTACGATATAAAATTCAAAGTGCAATGACGCCGGAGTCGAATTCACGAAGGTTTCGTCGCGAAGCGTCCTTCTAAAAGGCTCAAAGGATCGCTTGCTGAAACCGATGGTAACTGAAACGTGTTATAGCATTATCAGTTATGTCTTTGCAACCTATACTACCCACGCGCCTTACTTTAATATCGTTGTGTAGACAGAAAAAGCCCTTCCTCGACAGTGCATGTGTCGAACGCGCAGATGACGCTGTTGTCGCACCACGCATGACGCAATCGGTGTTAAATTCAGCCTCGCGCGCGGCGTTCAGACATGCACAGCTCGGCGGTACCTTTGACCATCCGAGCAGGAATGGTCATCTCGCACTTGCATGTTGACAATAATTCATTTCTAAAAGACTAAAATGTTACCAGGCACGTGTTAAACAAGTAAATTCGTTAAGCAAGTAAATTTGTGAAACTGATAAATTTCTCTAAAGAGGCAAGTTCGTTGTACAATTCTTCGTCATATTGGCTCTCGCAATACATTCATGTGTATATATAGGAAGCTGGCCAGGAGTCGTTTTTGTGACAGTCCTTTTCCTTCGATTCTAATAATTTCTTATCACCCGTTGTAGCAAGTGGCTTACACCGGCGATGACGAAGGCGTGGTGTCGTGATAACCAATGACGAAGGGCCAAAAGTGAAAAACGAAAATATTCACGTAATACGGCCACAGGGTGTATATATTGTTCCTTTTGTTGTGTGGGTGATTTCGTAGTAAAGGCGTATATTGTAACGACGTTCGACTGTATCAAATTAAAAGCCTACAGATTCGAAGACGAACTTGAGGGCAAAGCTCCAAGGGAGCAACATCGTATCTTCGGACAGCAGAGGCCACTGTGCGTCCTCGGCCGCCTTGACCGCAATGTCACGACGCCAAAATCCGGCTGCGCTCTCCCTTTCTTGTCATCATGAAAAAAAAAAAAAAACAGGTTGTTCCCGCTCGCCGACGCCCCGACGAGGGCTTATCTGCTGCACCCGCCGCCACTGGAATTGCGCCAGCCTCCCCCTCTTGCTCCTGGCCAGTCCACTGAAAGACCTCTGACAGCGCATTCATCATTACAAAGAATCGAAAAGGAAAGCTACGCCTTATGTAGCAATATGCCGGGCACGTACGCGCTATAACCAGTCGTCTTCTGGTTATGGTAATTTCGCCTGTCATGCTTTCGGACGAGTGCTTTTGTAATACCGTTTTTGCCGGGTTGCAACGCGCGATTTTCATTTCTAAGTCTTTAGGTGAGAACATCAGTTGCGGTAATTGGTGCATGTATGTATGTATGTATGTATGTATGTATGTATGTATGTATGTATGTATGTATGTATGCATGCATGCATGCATGCATGCATGTATGTATGTATGTATGTATGTATGTATGTATGTATGTATGTATGTATGTATGTATGTATGTATGTATGTATGTATGTGTGTGTGTGTGTGTGTGTGTGTGTGTGTGTGTGTGTGTGTGTGTGTGTATGTATGTATGTATGTATGTATGTGTTCTGTGCGCCTCCTAGGGTTCTGCTCCCGTGTTCAAGTTGTGAGGTTTAACTGGCTTAACGCCCCAAAGCAACATACGGGAAACGATATAGGCTGTATCTTTCGGGGCTCTGGATTAATTTAGACCATCTGTTGTGTTTTAACGTGAAGATTAATCTAAACATGCGATCGAGTTTGGATTCCGAGAGCACTACGATCTGCGGCGGACGTTGACGGGAATCAAAGCCGGGACCTCGTGCTCAGCAGCATAATGGCAGTGTCACTGATCAACCACGGCTTCTACGCTTGAACAGGTTGTAAGAGCGCGTACGAGCTGATCGCCATGTTACACGTATACATGTTACAAGCGAAGGCGGCTGCCCAGTGGTAAACAGCACTCACTAACGAAAAACTGCGAATTATGCCGCTGCTTCTTAGATAGACGTGCGCCTAGACCACTGTAGTGCTTCGAAATGCATGATAAGAACACGATGAAAGAGCATATATGTTCGGATCTTGTTACAACTAGGCTTTAGAATTTCTGTGGTGGAAGTCGAAGGAGGACGAGTACTGGAGTAGAATCGGCGTCCATATCCGCAGGAAACCGGCGGATAATTTCATAGAAGAGGCGTCTTATAACCAGCCTCTCTTTAACACGCACAAAAAGCCGAAAAGAAGGTTCTTAATTTTCTTTTTATTCGGGGACTTTGCCGAAAGATATCTTTTTCATTCGTTTGGGTTGACACTTGCCATTACTTTGAGATGAAATTAAATGTAAGCATAAAGGACCAGTTTTATGCAGACACAACAAAGGCGGCTTTTAGAACGTGTTGTCCATGATTCATTTTACTTACCCTTCAGGTTGGTAGATTCTCAACTTCACACCTCTAAGTACCCTTTCGCCGACTGTCTTTGTCCCACATCTACTTTGGGTTTGCCGAAGATACGTAGGGGAAAAAAAGGAACAAAAAGAACATCAAATAAAGAAAGAGAGTTCCGTTCAAGGCTGCTCTCTGTTTGCTTCATGAGGAAGTGAGCCGTATCTTAAATTTTGGACAGAACATCTAACCTTCGGGGTTTTGGCACGTTAAACCCCATATTTCTTTTTTAACATCTAACCGTATGCTGAAAAGTTGGTTACAGGATAGCTTCGCATCTGAACTAACTTTGTCACCGTTCGCGTCAACATAAACTGCCGATTTTAGTAGCCTTAGGTGGAGAGGTTATTTCAAGCGACACAGAAGAAAGACCTACCTCACACATCTTTTAGTAAAATCAGTACAAAATACTCCACAATAAATGTCTAGCCCAAAAGTTAGGCGTTTATAGCAACGGAATGGGGCCAACTGGTCCGGAGAGCGATGGTGTGGAACTAACAATATATCGGCTTGCCGTTGCTTCACACTGGTGAGAATGTGTTGCATGCATAGAAGTCGCGAGAAAGAAGGATTACAACAGGGAGCGGCGTTCTCTACAGATTTCCAATGACCAATGTGGCGCCGGCGAGGACGTTCTCATGCTTTCCCTGTGTTCTATATTTGTACGCTCAAACTGCGCCGCTAGATGATAATATAAAATACAATTGGGCCCACGATTCGCTTGTCTTTCTTTAGCGTTTAATGATATCAATTTACCGCAAACGTTTAATCATAATGCGCCGATTTCGCAGTGTCGCGGTTTTAAAATATTCGTCACAGCCGTTCGCCAAGCAACGGGGGCATCACTGGTGAGAAGGAATGACGCAAGGAATTTCAGTCGTTCGAGCGCAGTAGTCGGAACTTTCTTTTGTGGATCCCTGACCGACAGCATAGCTCGGCAAAGCCAGGCCTTTCCAGACGTCACGCACCGGCGAAATCCTTTGTAAGGCAACGTATGCCAAAATGAATGCGCATTTATTACTGATGAGTGTGACTGGAAATTCTATATGTGACCATTGCTGGTAGGATGCCAGGGTGCGCAACAGAACTCGGGGGAAAAATACTCCCAGTTTATTATTCTTATCTTTGTTTTTCACCGTTGTGGGATCGAAGTACAGGTGTCAGCGTTCTTGCAATGGAATTAAAGGACAGGTTTACTAGCTTTACGGAGTCGAGGTGGAACTTATTCCAGGCATAATCTACTCACGTAGCGCCATAGCGTTCCACATTTGCCGTGATGTATTCGCCTTCGTGGTGTCGACAGTTCAGTTATGCTCAGATTATACTCATATAAGGCAACTGGCGCGGTTACACTGATACAACTGCAAGTATTCCGAGGTGACCGGAGCGCATTCGTAGTGTTATGTCGATACCGCGAAGCGTATGAAGTCAGAGTAAACTTTCATTGCGGAGTTCTGAGATTAAGTTGCTCTGTTGAGCAAAAGTATTGGACCATCCACGACGATATTGATTTTCATTTTTGCATCAGCTAGCAAAAAATGCCATCGTCCCTATTTGTGGATGCGCTAAGCGACAAACGGTAACAGTTCCGTCCGGTGATGGCGAATTGCGGTTTGCAAAATGTTGGGAGGTCCATTAGTTCTGCCCGCAACATTTAACTTCGAGATTGCGTGATTTCACCAAAATCGGAATACACGTCCGGGACTGCTGGAAGTTCTTTCTCATTTCTGTTTTCATTTTTTTTCCTACGTGAGTGTGAGTTTTAGGCTTTTAGCTTCACGCTGTGTGGCAAGCACACTCCTCTTCGACCTTTACTCTGCTAACTCCTTCCCCCTTACACTCGCGTACAGGGTGGTAAACCTGGTATTCATGGCATACGTTCGGTCGGTTCCTACCGCGGTCCAACTCTGTTTGCAGCGATGCGGAGATTGGCACCAGAAAAGCGCTGCTCCATCTGTTACCAGAGCAATTGGTGTGACCACGTGATCGAGTTTCTGTCGGATCTCGGTCACGCTTCCATGTTGAAAGTGGGGGTGCCTCCGAGCACTCTGGGCAGCAGCGCGGCGCCCTGAAAGAACCAGCCGAATGTGTTCCGAGCACACGATTTAGACCAGCCTAATTGTAACGCGCGCAGTCAGCGCGCCGTGGAGCACCCGAGAACGGCCAGTCGAGTGTACATCATTTGTCCTGCTGACATCCCCACTTTTGTTTTCAAATTTACTGCGACAGCAGCTGAGTGCTCGAAACTGGATTTGACTTGTCCGTCTTTCCATTCCGTTACGCTGACGACGCCCGAAGGGATCAACGTTATACTGTCTCGTCGTCAGGCCACCTCCTCTTCCTCCGCTTTACCATCGCCGTAAGGCGGAGAAAAAGAAAACCTGGTCCACAGCCGACACCAGTGGAATGCAGCCCCCTCAGTCAAAACAGATCAAATGGCACGTCGTCACGGGGTACAAATCCCCTACAGTATTGCTGACTTTGGCCTCCGAAATACATGTACAGACGCCACCGGTCTCAGAGTCCGCGTGCAGCGCGAGATCCCATGATATTTTGCATAATAGCGCAAGATATCGGACCCGATGAGAATTTAGATTCTCACAGTATCAATATCTTGCGTTATCGTGCGACATCAGTACCGGACAATTACTTCAAGGTCTGAATGCACTAGCTTAGCAGTCCATAAATATTTATGATCGCTCAGCGCAAACAAGGAAGGACGGAAAGGGACAAGGGGAGATGGACAAGGGGACAAGGGTGTTTGCGCTAAGCGATCATAAAAATTTATGGTCTATTGTGCAATATCCACCGACTAGCCCAGAAACATCCACTTCTGGATTATAAACCGCTAGCTTCTTTGTCATTCTCACGTAGTGGGTGAGCATAATTATTCGAGGAAAACTGCAGGCTATTGAAAACAATATTGCGGTTTTCAATCAATGGGGCTGTCGCAGTAACTGTCTTCAGAGTCGAAAGGAATCGCTAAAATCTGCGACCTTTTTTGCTTTCTGTCTCTCTGTGACACAACCACAGCTGGCGTTCCTGCAAGGATAAATAATTCAGGAAAACGAGACTGACGCGTTAACTTACGAATGCGTGAGCCGTCGTAATTGGAAAATTTATGTTTTAACAGCTCGTTGCCTCCACTGGTTTTGTCCTCCCGAATTATTTATCCTTGCATCGACGCCAACTGTCGGTTGTGTTATCGACAGTTGGCAGAAAAAAAAATAGCATAACTACAGATTTACGGACTTCTATTGTTTACTTGAGCACGCATTCGGGAATATAGAGTTGCGCGGTGCGGGGACCGCGCGCACGGCTGAGCAGTTTGTTCTATAGATTCTGGGGCCGAATTCACAAAGCTTTTCGTTCGTAAGTTCACTTCGTCATTGATGGGCTATCTTCACTAATGATATCTTCAGCGTCAGGATTAGCTGAAATTTTTTCTCACGAATAATTCTAGCGTAAGAGCTCTTTGCGAAAACGAGCCCTTGTCAGCATGCTTGGGCCTCAGGAAAATTTCGCACTTCAAAAAAGAAAGAAAGTTATACACGTAGCCATTGCTTGGCGTGAACAACGAGGATGGCAGGGAATGCGGTTATAATGTTATACTAGAACATTTGCTGTCACGCCGAAGTTTATTTTAAAGATGCTACCCTAGCTTCATGAGCGCTGCTGAGCGTTTAAAAATTTGAGCACTAATTTACAAAAAAAATATTATGCTAAAACTGTTCGTAATAGATGCCAGCCAGCGGCGATGTCAGATATACTAGCCGCCGCAGCTGGCCGATGGCAAAATGCACATATGAACGAAAACTTTTGTGAATTTCATAAAGCTGTTCCGCCACAATTTATAAAACGTACTTACCGTAGTTGTGGGTCTGAAGAAAGAATACGGCCCAATATTGACAGCGAACATATTTTCGAAGTCAGCGCACCAGTCAGGAAAAGTTCTGACAAACGAAAGGCTTCAAAAATCGGGTCCTTCATTCGCAACTGCTTTTTTATCCGCCGGCCACCTTCACTAATGACGTATTCAGTATTATATTCGCTGAATTTGCTCTTACGAACAATTCTTGCTTAAGAACTTCTCTGCGAACGCGGGCCGTGATGAGCTTGAACAGCCAATCGTGAACGTTGATGCCAGCCATTTGTTTACTGGAAGCGCAGTGCCCGAGTAAATGCGGTATAACATCCACTCTCGTTCTAACTGACTCTCATAGAGTTCTTACAGAGGCGATAAACAAATGCAAATAGCGGGGAGGGAGGAGGACCGACCGTCTTTGTACAGTGCACGAAGCGAGTCGTCTGCGAATGAAATCGCTCTCGCGCGCAAGAAGGTGCGGCCTTGGTCCGGTGTTGGCGGGGCTGCTTCCCGGAAAAGATACACACACCCAGCCTCGGCCGCGTCTCTTCTCCATCGAAAAATATGCAAGTGCGTGTTGTATGCATTTGGGAGGAACGCCCAACCGTCAGGTGGGAACAAGAAAAACGAAACGGACACCTCGGTGATAAGCGTCGTCGGCTGGAGAATGCCAGCTCGCCAGTCCGAAACCCAAGCGCAGACTGTAAGGACGCCTGTTTGAGCACCAACACATCGTCCAGGTGAGTCCATCCTTTGCTTATTGCACGGTGAAGGTGGCCGTGTAATATCCGTAATGGCAAGTGAAGACGTCGACGTAAACTGCGTGAAATGCTGCAAATCTGTGCGACGAAAACCACGTCAGAGTTACTTTCAGAACAAGTGGTGGTTACATAGTTTAATGCACGAGTACATGTTGCTTAGTAAGAGCATCGAAATTATGATCGTGAGGACGGAACGCATACACGAAAGGAGAGACAGGCATAAAAACTCTTCCCTGTGCCGTGAGCTTACGATGCACGCTAGAGGGCAGCATGTGGCCTGTCATGACTCGGACCGAGGCTCTTGTCTATGCAGATGCGGTGTTAGAGCATAAAACATTAGGTCCTTCGTTCCCTCAAGATTAAGCAGAGATCTTGATCAAAACGTGGTGGCGTCTAGAATACGCTGAGTTTTCTGTAAACCTAACAAAGTCGATACCAAAAAAATATAACAAAGGGAGTTGAGGTCTGCAGACGGTTGGACGCAGTGAGCAGACTCATGAATTTTCAACTAGCGGGTGGGAGCGGTTGTCCCAGGGCGTGGGTAAATAGACGGGACTGGTTACCTTTGTCTTGCCTTTGTGATCTGGGGGTGGCGGGGCTAGTCAAGCTGCTGAAACGTAGTTTTTCTCCGTTATGGTCACTTCTAAGGTAAATTTTATTGTGCACTTGATGCTGTGAAACGAACCAAATCAAAATCGAATTCGGAGAGCCAATTGTCCTGCACTGATCCCATATGGGGCGCTAAGATGGCGCTGAATAAGTATTCTTGATTGTACGCGTTATTATTATAAGACCATGCTGGTTTAACATATTTTGCTGAAATGCAGCATGTGACTGGACAACGGCGTAGATGACTGCTGAGGAGGGAAAGTGCGCCACGGCTGGACATGTTTCATCGCCTCACAGTTCCATGCATACCCTCAAGGATTTATGGTGTTTAGTGAGATTCAAACTACCCGTTGTTGCTCGAACAACTTGGACCAAGTTTACGTCAGAATTTTTGAAATGCCATATTACCGTGCATATGCCGGGTACCAGAAGACATTCTGGCTTGCAAGAGGCAGCGAAACTCTTTGCCATTCTGACCTCTATTAGAATAGTGTGGAGCACCTAGGGCATGCATATGTTTCCCATTCGAAGAAAGGTAACGGGTTATTTTATCTTACAAGCAAAGTAGAAAAATGTTGATCCTTGCACTCGGCGGTCGTATCATTTCGTGATAATTTAAGAGTTCAGTACATAGACGCAAAGTATTGACAATTTTAGTGCACGTTGAAGTGCGGGTACGAATATCTTTAGAAAGACTGTGTAGCAAAGAAGAAAAAACAAACAAATAAAAGCTAGAAAGAACAAACTCTTTTCTTACTTTCACATTCGGACATATAGATTAAACCTTTGAACACGGCTGTGGAACAGCCTTAGGCAGTCACTTTTCCTTTAATTTTCCCTTTGTGTTCGATTCACCACCGATGAATCAAGCTTGTGTAATGTAAGCTACTGTCGGGAACTTGGTGGGAAACCACGGCGAAACTCGACTGTGCGTTATACGCAGAAAATGCACACAATTTAACGCACCGGGTCGTCCGCGTATCACGTTCCTTACTCCCTCCGTCGAGAATTTTGTATTTTGATTACTGACACGCACCCATCACCAACGAACCCGACCTGTCTCACGTGCTGGGTGCCGCTCGCAGTTTCCTCAGATGCGAAAATGTTGAATGGGTGAACGAGGTGGCGTCCTCATTTCGTGTTACACAAGTTGAACGTAAGAAAGCGGTCAAGGCGACTAAAATTAAGGCTGTTACATTCCCAAATGACTTGGTGTGGCAACAGTAGAAATAAGTGTTGCGTTTCTGTCGGTTCTTTTCTTTTTCGGGCCTCCTTTGCAGTCATGACTGCGACGAAATCATCATTCTGTGCCCTGCTTGTCCTCCTGGCATCAAGCGGTGTGTTCTGCTCGCCCTTGAAGGATTTCTTTGAGGTACGCTACCAGACAGCTACACGAACGACCCACATTCGTATCAGGCAAGCTTTCGGCTTATCAATTGGCGTAACTTGACTAGCGGAAGTCCAAAAGACGTGACTGGCTGCGTAAATATCGTTCCACTACCGCTAGACCTAGTCCGTTTTCATCGGACGGCCGCGATCATCGCATCGAATGCGTACGCAAATGACGCAACGTCCTCTGCTTTAGTAGGTACCGAGGTATTTTTGTACCCTTTCTGTGTGTTAGAATTGAAACGAAATTCTGGCGTTTTACGTGCCATAACCACGATTTCATTATGAGGCATGCCATAGTGGAGGACGCCGGATTAATTTTGACCATCCTGGGGTTTTTAACGCGCACCTAAATAGAAATGAGTACACGAGCACTTTTGTATTCCCCCGTTCTCCCCCACTTCTACCTGCCCCCCCCCCCCCCTTTCCGGAAATGCGTCCGCGCGGCCACCTTGAGCTTAGCAGCGAAACTCTACATGTCCACTAAGCTACCACGGCGGATGCTCCTCCCGAATGTACTATTGCATTTCATCTTTGTACATTTTGTCGGATTTCAATTTTTGGAGATTTCTAGGTCACAAGCGTTGACGTTCGGTCATCTCGGTGAGGCATAATACTTAGGATCGTTTAAACGCCCTGATAACGAAAACAAGTGTGCATATACACTTGCTTGTTCTCGTTGTCAATGTGCTTGAACAATCTGAGGTAATTTTTTGGTCGCACTTCTTTTCAGCGTCAGTGACGTAAGCCCGACGCAAAACACTTACTCAGAACACGCTCGTCCAGAATTTAGAGATTCAGTTGGCCCCTTTTGCTACGAAGTGGCACAGTACGACCTGAAAAAATTCGAAGTATCTTCGATGGTGACAACCGCGATGTGAAGAGCATTGTGTGAGGGCTACAAGTGAAATAGATAAGTGGTGCACAGAAAATTAACAGCTTAGGTCGAGTAACAAGCCATTTTGCATAATATGACGTGCTGTTGTTTTGCACAAATTTGCCGACAATATCGTGGCCTACTTATAATATTAACGCGGCTGAAGCATTTTGGAAATAGTCGTTTGTAAAACAATGTTGATTTTACTACGAGCTGCGAAAATAAAAAAAAAGCAATTGTTACAAATTCATGTTGGACCCTGATTTTCCTGACACTCAGTACACACACTGAATTAAAGGTTAATTCCTGTTGTAGTTTTTCTACACAAATATGCGTCTAGATTACGACAATTTTTGTTGCGTTCATAATAAGAGACATACCACGCTGATTGCCACAAAATTTGGCGGCAAAAAAAAAAAAAGAAAGCATTACTACAGCTCCAATTTGGTGGCTATGTCATTAGTTCTTGACGGAGAAATTTTTTTCTTACATAAGTAAGGCCTTTTCTTTTCCAGTAAACAATCGGGTTAGGTGGTACTTCTTGGTGTCCCGAATTCCTATATAATCTTTGAAAAAATTGGGCGCAGCGCGCCGTCTGTCTTACAATACTGCAAGCTTGAAGGCTCAGGTGTAAAATTAGCGAATACTAGAAAATGCGCTATGCAATAACGGTAAAAGAATATATATATATATATATATATATATATATATATATATATATATATATATATATATATATATAACGTTGTGGGTTCGGTTCCCACCTGCGGCAAGTTGGTTTTCCATCCACTTTCATTTCCATTAATTTATCATTTTCCTTATTTCATTTATAAAGCACAAGTAATTTCCCCTATGCTGTCCTTGGTGTCAATGTTTGTTGGCTTCTTATGATATGACTAATACAAATCGAGCCCCTCGGTTAACCCCCTTTCTTCTCGTTTATATATATATATATATATATATATATATATATCGGTCATGACAGCGGAACGCCTTTTTTGAACGCGCTGCCTTTTGATGTGGCTTCACGGTTGGTCACGTCAAGTTTTTCATTTTTCGCGGCCTTTCTTTCTTTGGAAGAATAAATGGGCAGAAAGTACCTGGCTGAAAACACGTCAGCTTGAAGTTTCTTTCCATTTCCTACCAATTCTCTATTGAGAGCAAGTCATTTAGTGCATGTAATTGAAAATAGCTATTCGCAATGAACTACTAAATTGAATGGCACAAAAAAAAAATTACTGGCGGCTACTCTACTCGACTGTGAACAATATGAATTTGGCTGTCTTCGTGTATAATGTCCCGTCTCTCACTTATATTTTTTAAACGTGATGTAGGATGGCTGGAACATCCTGCATGGTTTCACATGGCTGCGTAGTTGGAAAACCGTAAGGTTAAAAGGGGCGGAACCAATCAGCAGTTAAATTAGCAGTCAGTCCAATAAAAAACTGGGTTGTGTTGGAGTGTCATATGTGATGCTACATCTTGTTTTATGCCGTCAGGTCTTCTTTTTTTCCCAAGTCCTGCTCTAACGTGCGCAGAGTATACGCAAGGATCCGCTGACCACGTACCAGTGCTACCGCAACGGCAGCAGCCTGGAGGACCCGTCGGCCGTCAAGCTGAGCGTCTCGTGGAGCGGTCGGGGCCTTTCCGACCCCAACAAGGTCGACTGCATCGTCTCCTTCAGCTTGCCCGGCAGCGAAGGGAAGACGACGTGAGTGCACCCCTCTCGTGTATGACGAGTTTTCAAGGGGCGGGCGCGGTTACATCGCATAAAGAACGCTGTAATAGAATCGCCCGCTGAAGCTGTTTGTCCGAGTCGCGCTCTTCCCGTAATTCAGAAGTAAGGGGCTTCAGTCGGTTCGCAACGATTCCGAATGAAATGAGGCGCATCTTTGTGCGCTCTACCACGGCCGGAATGAAACGCGGGACACAAGGAAAACGAAATAGAAGGGGAAATTTACTTTCGCATTTGCCGTTTCGTACGACGCTTAAGTAAATTCATTCACAGTTGCCTATGCCATGCAGGCCCGAGCGCTCTTAGCGACCCGCTACAGTGAACGATCACACATTACAATTTCAAGCCGTTATTAAATAATCAAGCGCAAGAAGTGTTTTTCTTTATCTGTATTTGTCCTTGCTTGCGTCTCATTCCACTGTGACAGTACGTATCTGGACGGGCTTGCAGCGTTATTAGATAAATATGGATGGCTTCGCCAGTAAGAGGAAAGTAACAATTGGGAGCGTAATCTAATGGATGCGCAAGCATGCGTCTGTTGTGGTAGAGTTGGTGCACTCATGTGCGCGCCACTGGAACTGTAAAAGGTCAAGAGCAATCAAGACCTCAGACTAGTACCACCGAAGTATAATTGAGGCCTCAGACTTATTTTTCGCAGATTTTTTACCTGTGATAAAAGTGCATCGACATGCAAAAATTACAAAAAGAAGAAAAAGAAAACGCCACCAGTGTCTGAGAGATTAAGCATCAAAATTTCTTTTCTAGATCATCGATAACACATTTTTTCCATGCTCATCGCCGTTGATGTCTTTTTTATGTCATATAGATCCATTTGCTTCAACTTTACTCACCATCAGGAAATTATTATCGCAGTCTTCTTCTTTCATTGCTGTCTTTCTTCATGGTCGAGAGACTTACCCCCTATATTCCATAATGTTCCTCCATTCAACCAGCTGAACAACCGACCACTTTCTGAAGAAGGAATTCTACACCATCGGCAAGAGCTAACGTCACAGAAGAAGCCCGTGCAAGCACTACTGCGCTTCTTGCGATCTACCGGCTTTTGTGAACGTCTCTAACTTGAGCGCCGTTCGTGTGTTTGTCCCTGTGTGTGCACCTTTTTTTTAACCCTTTCTTCTCTGTCCTCTTTCTAGCCCCTATCTCCCAACTCTAGTGTAGGGTACCAAACCGGAGACTAATATTAGGTTAACCTCCCTGCATTTTCTTTTCATCTCTCTCTCCATTCGACGCTCTTCCTCGACACAATAAATGGACGGATGGATAAGTGAGCATCCCCTTTGAAACGGCATGGTGGCAGAAACCAGCAAACTCATAATTTTTACTTTTATTTGGTGCCTATTGTCGGTCCTCAAGGCCCATAGTTTCGTGCTAACAGACCATCGAACCTGATATAAAATTATTACCCTTTAGGAACATAGGTCTTTTCATTCTGCCTGTGTGTTACTTGGTCTGACGCCACCAATACTCCAGCCGTATTTTCCTACTCTCCTCCCATCGCAAATTCGTTTTAACTTTCCTCTCTTATTCTTAAAGCCCAAGGACTCCGGCAAGGCAACTTCATCCGCATGTACATCTGGATGGATACTGAAACATCGTAACAAAATATATTTCCTAGGGTTTCCGTGCTATCTTCACACGCCGGATGCGTATAGTCGCCATCGGTAAATTTTACAACGAAGCTGTTAGCCTCGCGGTGGTCGGCATTTTTAGTGTCCATTCGTGAACAAAAATTTTCATCATCAGCAATGGATCATAACCCTCTAAGCAAGCAAACGTGCAGTGGTACATACCCCTAGTAATGGAGAGCCTACAAGCACACAGCAAAGTGAAGCGAACAGTGTATACATTCATTAGGATCACGCATACAACGTGCAGAACAGCGTAAGTTTCAATAAAGAACAAGCTCAAAACAAGCACCCGAGCCATCAATACAACCCTCATCAGTTGTAGGGGTGGTTTTGCAGCAGCTTCGCTGGACATCCGCTTACGCAGAGCTGGGATGGGGAGTCAATTTTTTTTTCCCATCCAATAACCTTTTCCTCAAATACCCTTAGCTGGCTTCTAACAGAAGTGAAGTGCCCTTTGAATTATCTTAACACATTTCCAATTTGATTCGTTTGTGTTTGGCATAGATTCATTACTCGTTTTCTGCCAGTTGCACCTATCCCGGATGCGGTTTGTCCATCTCCAACTTTGCGTTTAATATTTATTCCTTGTCGCTCTCCATGCCGTTAACGCAACATTTACTAGCAAGTTTCTTGTTTTTTTTTTCTACTCTGTGAGTCGACGTTTTTACCATATAGGTATGCACAGCAAAGTGGATGGCAGACAATGGGCGGATGGCAGTAGGTGTCTTGAGTCACGTTTCGTCACAACGCTTCGCTTTGCAGAAAATTTTGCAACGAGAGACCAATTTCACGAAGCTTTTTGTTTGTAAGAACTGCCGGTTCTTGGCCGTTCGCCAGTCGTAATTATATGGTCGCTATTGGGATTGGTCGGCTCTCGTTCTTACGAATCGTTCTATGGCGCAAGAACTGCTTTGCGAATACCACCCCAGTTGGCTCCCGGCGTCGCTGCATTGGTGTAAAACTGTGTTTCTTCAAGCAACTACTCGATGTTGGAGCAAGACTGCAGCTCAGCAGCTTCTCAAGTCGAGAGTCGACGCAGTGGAGTCGATGAAAATATTCAACGCGCAGTCTGTTTGTGAATACGGCGGCTAGCAAAGTGACGGCTTTGTCGGCTGATCGTGTGTCTTGAAATGGAAAAGTCGTGGGTTCGACTCTCGACATGTATGACTGCAGCATTTCCTTACACTTGCTTTCTCGAAACGCGGGCCGTATATACAAAAAAGTTATCATGCTAGAACTGTTGATAGGCGCATGTGGCAGCAAATTGTGATGTTCAACTTATTAGCGAAGGCGGAATGCCAACGAAAAAAAAAAAGGAATAGAAAAGAAAAAGCGCTACGAACGAAAACATTTGTTGAATTAGGCGCCGTGTTTAAAAGAAACATATGATGGAAGTTAAAAACCTAGTGGCACGACGCAGAAGTAGCCACTAAGGCATCGGTTATGAGGTCGCCTATGCGGACAACTATAGGGGCGGCAATCCTGCAACAATATCTCTCCCCACGTGTGTGATACTCGTTCCTATTATTTGAGCGCCTTTTCAGCGCGCCTGCAGGCAGCTTGTTAATTGGCTTCGGTGTGCCTCGACGCTTCATGGGGGACGGTGTTTTGCCTACGGTCTCTTTTGGCCTTCCAACGTCATGAGCACGAGCGACGCGGGTGGCTGCACAAGTGAAGTAATTAAACTCGGGCTGTTACGAACAATGTTTTGAGGCACGTTGCTTGTTGCAAAAGCCTCGTCATGTGCCATGGGTTGGCTATAGAATATTCATTTTGAAGAATGTATAAGCTCGGGAATGTGCCGTTACATCGGCAATGGAAAATTGTCGAACGTTTTGTCTTTCTTAAACTACGTCAGCATAAAAAACATAGAATGAAAAAAAAAACCGCACTCGAACATATTATCTTGTTTTCACTGCGAAGCGGACAAAGAGAACCGCGTTGCGAAAACCTCATCAACCATTTTTTTTAAGAGTGAAGTATTTCGCGTTAAAAGCTGTACAACATTTATTTCTATTTCCGCAGGTTTCACGCATCTGCGGAGTACGTGCCACAAAAAGACTACGCCATACTAGCCGCAGGTGGTAAGTCGGTATTGCGCGCGCACGCTGTCGCTCTGCGAATGTTGTTGCGAATTTTTCGCCGCATCTATAATCCTGGCGATCCTGCTTCCAGCGCTAGAATAGAAGCGCGCTTTTCAACAACGTTCCTTTCTTGGCAAAGCCTAAGGCAATTACGTCCTCAATCCGTCATTACGTGTACGGCTACCGCCCAATATCTCACGATGCAAAGCGATAACGGTCCGTAGACAGTTACTCAGAGTCGCCTTCACTAAGTCATACTGCCATTTCATTGGAACGGCTGATTGAGTGCTTGCGCCATGTGAATATCTGAGGCGGCTATCAAACCGCTTCTCAGCCGAGGTTTCCCCTTGGGCACACAACGTATTATTTCGAATCGACTGGATGATAACACGTTTATAGAAGGTGAAGTCTTAGGAGCGTTGAGTCAGTGTTGCAATGGTACAGCAGGCCGCCTGAGCGCTATACACATTGCACTGATGTGTGTGACCTCAGGGATAAACTAAATGCCCCGACGTTAACTGCCCCAGGCAGCGTGGCGTCCCGATTTATTCAGGAAGGGGGCTACCTTGAATCCTTTTATGCACTTTGTGTTAAAAGTCAGATTATGTTTACATGTTTGTTTTTGTTCACGAGAACTCTTTCACTTAACTATGTTTAGGGTGTCTAAGCTAACGTCAGCCGAACTGCTAAAAAAAAAGAAGCATGGTACAGGATATAAGACGTGCGGAATTGTTGCACCGTCTGCACATGTCTGCACCGTCACATGTTTGCACCTTGAACCTGTGTGTGTGTGCGCGCGCGCGCGTGCGTGCTTGTGTGTGTGTGTGTGTGTCTGTGTGTGTGTGTGTGTGTGTGTGTGTTTGTGTGTGTGTGTGTGTGTGTGTGTGTAATTTGAGAGGTGGTGCACGCGGTTTAAATCGTGGATCCGGGTGCTCGAAGAGGTGCGACGTAATGCTAACATAGTTTCCTCGCATTTACTTCTAAATCGTGATAATTGTTTTTAGTGTTTCCTTTCTTTTAGCAACTCGGCTAACGTTTGCTTGGTTACCCGGTAAATTGACAGTGTGTCGTATAAGCAGTACTCTGGTGCGCATTACTAAGCTTTTGTTTTTGTTGTCACTTACAGGAAAGAATGTGAATCTTTACCTTCTAGAGGCGCCGCACAATGGAAAGGCCTATTTTTTCAAGCATGGTAAGCGGCTTGAAGCGCGGATAATGCCCCAGTTATTTTATAAGTTACGAGTGCAAATCTGCGCCCTTTGTCTGAACGGGTTGGCTTAAGTTCGCTTCTAATTTATACACTAATAAATACAACGCACTCGTTCGTGAACAGAAATGGCAATCAGCTGACGTTTCGAGGGGATCATGGGCTAATAAGTCACGAATTGCTTTCGCTTATCTTTTTCCATTAAGCCAGTGCCTTCGATGAAACCTGAGATGATAACTGAATTATAACTCTATCCCTTCTACTACAGATGGAAATAAAGCCACAGCGACCGTGAATGACCGCGTTTGAATAGTTGCAATCTAACCATGTACCAATATTGCCAAAAGTTAGGCCTTCAATTTACAGTGGTGACAAGTGCACAGTGAAGCTTTCGAAGTTTTACAGCCAAGCTGTATACCCCCCCCCAATATGTTTGTCGTGTCCGTCGGCAAACATAAACTCAACGAATCACAGCGGGAGGCAAGCACCGCGTGCGCCGCTGGGTTCCTTGCAACACCACCAGATGGTGCTCGCCTCCACGCATCCGCGGATGCGAGCAGGATATTCTGGAAGGCGAAGGCATAGACAACGCCCCTATAGAGGCTTTGAAGTAGATTAAGCGTGAAAATATAGCTTTCGCTGAATTGGAAGGGATCAGGAGGGAGAAGAAAGGTGATATCACCGAGGGACTAAAACATGGATGCCCCCTATCCCCACTGTTGTTTATTATTTAAATGGTTAGGACGGAAAGGGCGCTCGAGGGAAGGAATATCGGGTTTACTGTCTCATACAAACAGACGGGCACCATACTAGGGCGGCAGCTTCCAGGTTTGTTTTATGCGCACGACACTGTGTTGCTTGCTAACAAGCAACGTTATGTGGGACGTCTGGCTGATATCTGTGGAAAAGAAAGTGAGAATTTAGGATTAAAATTTAGCGTTATAAACCAAGTTTTGTGGTATTCGATGAAAACAGTTCACTCTGAAAAATTGCTATTGATTTCGCATTTTCTTAAGTGTGTTTCTCAGACGCCAAGAGCTTGTCCTCCCTGCGTGGAGGGAGCCTAACCGACTCTGCAGGCATTTTCGCTAAAGTTGTTCTCTCTCTCTCTCACGCCAAGAGTACGCAGCCACTGGCTGCAAAGGCTCGCTTGGCTCGAAGCAAACAGGACGACAGAAAAATGGAATCATGATGCTACCAACAACTGAAGCTTTATTGCACGTGACTGAAATATATGCGAGGGAAAATTTATTGACTGAAGTATACATTACCGCACAACATGAAAACAGCACAACTCAGAGAAAGTATGTGCTGATGAAGAAATCGGATATCTTTCTTTTTTGACAATGAGGCAGACGAACAGCTAACGCAATCATCAACTCTGCTGTTAATCGCTTCGCCTTCTAGTATAATCTCGTTTATCAGCTGATGCTTTGCGAGTGCTTGCGTGCCACAGAGCAAATGAGTGTGTTGGGTGCTATACGTAATCCGCACGCGAAAACACAAATTGGCGCCCAAACCCCTCGAAGCCGCTGATTAGCGAACTCCATGTTTCGCCCATCCACCTGACTTTAGAAGAGGGGACATATGTGTTTTCTATTAAATACATATCCCAGTGCTTGCGCCGTTTTGAGAACATAGGACACCGAGAATAAGATTACGCTTTTGGTTATTTTCAAACTTTGCTTACCTAGTCGCCATCTTCCTTGTCCGCTTGCAGTCGACACCTTGACCGGAGACGAAAGCTTCAAGATCTACGATACCAGCGCGACCTGCGAGAACGCACATGCCTTGCGGAAAATCGTCTGCACCGATTCGTGCAGTCTGCAAAATACTGCGCAATAAAGCTTTTTTATGCACTGACGGTATACGGTCGGAGCCTATGGCATATCCTGCGTCAAGGCCGACTTCATCCTTATAAAAATGTTCGGCCACGGCTGATCATTTCAGGTCTACGTCTCCCTGTGAATGCTTTGTCATGTTTAAAGGTAATATAGGATGTTAGTACCTCGTAAAGGGCTAGCAGATGTCTGCTCCTTGCTTTCTGAATGCAAGGTAGTTCGTAAAACTAACGTCTCATGACGTAATTCGACTGCACATTTAGCATTCTTTGTAGCTTCGCTCAATAACTTCAGCAGTTCGATTTTTTTGCTCCTTTATAAGAGGTAATGACTCGGGGATGGGAAGTGCTATGAAAAGATTTTGTAGTTGAGGATAAATCTACTAGTTTATTCTTTATGAGCTTCATGCTTTCTTATCCCGCTTAAAGCCAATAAAGCACAAAAATAAATAAATCAACGTCTTTCCCTCATAGCGTCTTCCGTGAAGACTTTACGTTGACTGAGAGATTTGATGCTTCGCTGAAGGGCAGCCTCCCCGGTATACATTATCGGGGCAATAGTTTGGCCACATTTGTAGCAGATCGGCCAATGTCTTCTTCTAAGGGACTATATTGACACAGAGCAGTCCAGCGCCAGCCTGTTATATATTTACAAGCTAATCAATACTGAGTTCTTGCTAAGCATGAAAGTAATCTCTGAGACGGGGCTAGTTGGTAATTCAAGATGTGCACATTGCGACAGCAGATAAAGGACGTGGCGCTTGTCTCCATCGTACCTTTTTCGTCCTTTGTCTGCTGTCGCGCTATGCACGTCATGAAAGTATAATGTCTGAACTGGAATGTAAAAGCGTTCGTAAGTTTCACGACTCGGCTTCCACTTTCCTCAAGCAGCGTTTCTGCAAAGCGCACACACATGTTTCCCGAGCCACATTTTCGATGCATAGACATGAAACCTAGCTTAACTGGAGAAAAAAACCGTCTATGGCAAAAAAAGGTATTTTCGCCCATGGTGTGGCCGTCCATATTCGCACTTGCACATATACTTTTGCGATAATGTATAAGTGAATTTACTAGCTTGATTCCAACTCATCGGTTATGTAACGTTTTTTTTTTTGCGCGCAATACTTGTGAACTCAGGTGTTTGGATTGAGGATGAAGGAAATTGGTGTGCGCTGCATGTTGGAAAAGAAGCATAATCGGGAAAAGGTTGCAATTTTCGGCTTATGTTACTGTCAAACGTGTCAAGGCCAGGATAGATTCATTTATTAACAAATGCGGTACGTCTTTGTTCTACGAAACCTTGTAAGCGATGTGCCTGTAAACGGGTTAAAAATTTAGCGACGTAGACATGCGCCTATTTCTACGTAAAAAGAATATTTTTGCGGAGCGTTCTTGCAGTTTGTGTAAATAAGTAATACGCAAGCAATACGTGCCAGCATTTTTCGGGCGTACAGGTGGCACGCCAGGAACTCGAGTGTTAAAATTGCGCAGACAATGTGGAATATTGGTCGTGTTTCCTTCTGTGCGGTACATGATTGTGCATTTATTGACCACGACTCACACCGGATTACAAACCGACAAACAATACCGCATTTAATAAAAGTACTTCTTGACAAGGCGGCTTCAGTTTTCAAAGCGTCGATCCGAGTTTAATCTACAGCTAGTCGGTGTCACAAAGGGATTAGAGAGGCGTAATTTGCTGTGCGAAATTGACTGCTATTAGGCTCGGAGCGAAGCAGTCTACTTTAACTAGGGTGCTCGGGAAGTGAACTTTCAGCATTCTTAACTATATATATAATTGGTAAAAAAGAACAATAACGCTGATTTGCGTTGGACGGCGCCCTCTCCCATGGTTGTCACCTCGTAGCACTCAGAAGTAACAAACACCAATCACGAAGACAGCGGAAGCTGGAGACGGCCAGTGACTCTATGACCACCACTTCTTTTGGATGACGCCCATGCCAAGGGGTGCAGACATAGCCAATTTCACATTCTTTTTCTTCACAAACCGGGCTAGTAATAGTATCAACTAAGTGCTGTATCGAATGATTAGAACTATAACAATGCAGTCATGCTGCGAAATAAGCAAATGTGAAATCTTGTTTTTGAATGTTTAAGAATGTTTGAGACGCTTGTGGTGCCTAGGCGTTCCGTGTTCGTTTGTTCGCACTCCTTTGCAATGATTGTTTAAATTACACAGCATGTAACCATGCGCATGTGTTTAGCACAAATACAGAATGTTGCGTACTGCGTTTGTCGAGCCGACTGTCAGCAGTTATATAAAAAAAATATGAAAGCAGCACAATACCCATATATCTGCATCAACAAAGCATGATGCACCAAAACAATGATCGTTTGTGCCCATTATTAACAGTGGACAACAAGTTGGCTGCTAGTAGCCGCAACTGATCGAGGGACCTGTCGCCGAGATCCAGGTCACACTGGACGACCAACGAATGCTTGACAAATGTATTTTAAGCGTAGCCGTAGGGCAACGCGCTGTCCTACCAATCAACAAGTTTAACAACATGATCGCCGTTGTCCCACGTATAGAGATGTGGCGCTCCTCTGCCATTGCTATCATAGTTTTTTATGTAGTTATATTTTTCAGGAGAAAACGTGAAAGTCTATGCAGGAAAATTGCAACTGCACCATTTACATAGCTCGCAACCATGAATTAGGAATACACACCGAGTGCAGCGCAATCCAGCAGGTATTTGCCATCATCAGCGTGAAGATCATCACAAAACAGGCGTCGCAAACTGTAACAGAGTTTAAGAAAATGATGCAAGCAACCAGAAATATATATATAATTGGGTCGTTATGAAGAAAGCCCCCTACTCCCACCCCGTTTTCAGTCATCACAAGAAAAGCAACATAAAGAAAAAGAAGGAAGAAAAGAACATAAAAGGAAAGAAAAAACAATAAACAAAATAAATAAATAAATAAATAAATAAATAAATAAATAAATAAATAAATAAAATAAATAAATAAATAAAATAAATAAATAAATAAATAAATAAATAAATAAAGAACCCACTGACGCATCATAGCGTGCACTGCAAGGTGTGCAAGGTGTGCATGCCGATGGAACCCATTGAGAGAGTACCGAGTTAGGTTTGTCGGCTCTTGAGCGTTACAGGGGAACCGCGTAAAAATCTAACGAAGACGACAAGAGGCACAAAAGCACACACAGCGCTGCGTGTGCCTTCGTTGTGCCCCCCTTAGTCTTCGTCAGACTGCTGCGCCGTTGCCGCGTAGTGAGAGCACATAGACGCACGTGTTGGCAACGCCGTTGCTTGTTTTCCTTACAGCGAATGCCACGCTGGGAACCATTGCTGCAGTAGTTGTAGTAGCAGTCGTTGATTTTGCCAATACTCTTGTACAGGATGGCAGGATGTTTAGTAGCGCAAATTCTGAAAAAAAAACGCATTTGGCTGTTTAGTATCATGGTGAGCGGCTGTTTAACATGTCACCCTGAGCACAACGCAAGACTAGCCGCAAGATCCATAGGCTCTGTTTTAATACTCTCTGTAGAGGCACAGTAGAGGGCTAAGCAGACAGCAATAATCTTAAGCCTCGTTACAGTTCTCACAAATACGCCAAAGAAGACAGCTTCGCGCGCAGGCGAAGTAAAAAAAAAAGATCAACTGCACTTAGGTATCCCTACGTGGATGAATGCGAAAGCATTTAGACGTCTCTCGGATGACGCCTCGGCCTCGTTCGCGTACTTGCGTGGACGCCCAAAGGAGCCGGGCGCAGCTACTGACTGAGAAAACTCGAAGGTTCACTCATGGGAACGCACGACAGAACCGAGTGGCAGCGCCGCGACGCGCGGTGCTATATACCGGGTGTCCCAGCTAACTTGAACCAAGGGTTTAAAAATGAAATATTGGGGTCAGGAGAGTGAAACTACCTGCATATTGGTGACAGGCATTTGGCGCACCACAGGAAATTTTTTGTATTGCAATTACTTAACTAGTAATTAAAATAATTTTTTTAAAATTTTTAATATTGACTTTAGACACTAAGTGTGATTCGCAAAGTTGGAGAGCACTTTCAGAAACCCCCATTCCATTATTCGCCATAAAGAAAACCTTACGTGTACCTCTTTTTTCGAGCTCGAAAGAAAGCCCGCGAAATACAAAAAAAACCACGTGACGAGCGCATTCGCGCGCCGCGATCGTGCTGCTCTCAACCGTGCTTTCAGTGAACGAAATCAGCTCCGGTATTCATTCGGCGGCCCCGTTTCAGAGGCAGGCCGATATCTTGGTGGTGGTTTCTTCGGCCGTGTCAGCCAGTTCGCGCGTGACGGTGTAAATTGCAGCGAGTGCGCTGCGCTTTGCAGTCGCGATAAAGACTGCCAAGCTCGAAGTTTTCAAATGAGAGGAGTTTTATTTGCCAGTTGCAAAGAAAATAAAAGTGGCGGTTTATGGCTTGGCTGTGCGGCGATGACAGCCGTGGCATGCGGTTGTCCTGACTCCATTTCATTTCGGTTTCTTACCAATTATAAAAAGTGCTCGAATAGGTCACCTTGTGCGACGATACAGCTATGGCATCTTGTAACCAAATCAGCCGTTGCATTTCGTATGACAGCCTCAGGCATGTTTAAACAGACTTCCGTTATTTTGTCTTTAAGGTCTTGCGGTGTGGAAGTTGGTGTGCTGTACACCTT
Organism: Dermacentor andersoni; assembly: GCF_023375885.2. Taxonomy (NCBI): domain Eukaryota; kingdom Metazoa; phylum Arthropoda; class Arachnida; order Ixodida; family Ixodidae; genus Dermacentor; species Dermacentor andersoni. The sequence continues at coordinate 130,750,059 of NC_092818.1, forward strand.
GTCCTTGATATGACCCCACAAAAAGTAGTCCAGAGGTGTCATATCAGGAGACCTGGCTGGCCAGTTCACGGGACCTAGTCGTCCTATCCATTTCTGCGGGAACGCTGCGTCGAGCCAGGTCCGAGCCTTGGCGCTGCTGTGCGCGGGGGCGCCATCGTGTTGAAACCACACATTTGTGGCCCTGGCGAGCGGTAGATCCGAAAGGAAGTCGTCAACGGGTCCTCTGAGGATATCATTGGTGTAGCGATCTGCTGTCAGCGTCTGGTCGAAAAACACAGGCCCGATCAAACTACCGTCGAAAAGTCCACACCAAACACTAAATGACCACTGGTACTGGTGCTGCGTCTGTAAAACCCAGTAGGGATTTGAATCGCTCCAGTAATGAGCATTGTGCAGGTTCACCTGTGAATTGCGCGAAAAACTAGCTTCGTCACTCCATATCACTTTGTTCAAAAAATCCGGGTCGTCCTGCATCTTTATCAGAATCCAATTAGCAAAATCGGTCCTGTTTTGGAAGTCCCGTGGCAACAGATTTTGATGAAGCTGTACGTGGTACGGATGCAGGCGGTGTTTGCGCAGTATTCGCCAAACTGATGACCTGGAGACTCCGGTATCCTCGCTCACGCTGCGCACGCTTGCTTGGGGTTCCAGAGCGAACAGCGATAAAATATGCGTCTCGAAGTCCTCGTCAAAAACAGGTGCTCTGTGTCGTGTGGACGTAAAACTGCCCATCCGTCGCAGCGTCTCGAAGGCACGCAGGATCGTTACTGAACTTGGCCGCCTGCCTGGGTGCCATTGTTGCATAAGGTCTGCAGCGCGCCTTCTGTTCCCATGACATGCACCTAGAGCCAGAACCATGTCTGCTTTCTCTTCATTTGTAAACGGCATGTCTGCAGTGCTAGTAATCACTACACCAAAGATTCAGTCTCGCATGAGAGTGGCATAAGAAGAGCACACGACAAACTGTGCTTCACCGCTGCTTCCAGCTTTCAAAATCCTCATTAGGAAACTGCAACACACAGCCGCCAACACCTCGCGGCGAAACATTATTCCCTGTATTTCTCTTTTGCTTCTGAGTGACAAAGCAGACTCGCCATCTCAGTATCTTATCAGATTGGGACTAAGTCGTCGTCGCCGGGTGCCAACTAGCTGACGCGGACGAAAAACCCCCGCCAAGATATCGGCCTGCCGCTGCAACGGGGCCGTCGAATAAAGGCCGGAGCTGATTTCGTTCACTGAAAGCACGGTTGAGAGCAGCACGATCGCGACGCGCAAATGTGCTCGTCACGTGATTTTTTTTGTATTTCGCGGGCTTTCTTTCGAGCTCGGAAAAAGAGGTACACGTAAGGTTTTCTTTATGGCGAATAATGGAATGCGGGTTTCTGAAAGTGCTCTCCAACTTTGCGAATCACATTTAGTGTCTAAAGTCAATATTAAAAAATTTAAAAAAATTATCTTAATTACTAGTTAAGTAATTGCGATACAAAAAATTTCCCGTGGTGCGCCAAATGCCTATCACCAATATGCAGTTAGTTTCACTCTCCTGACTCCAATATTTCATTTTTAAACCCTTGGTTCAAGTTAGCTGGGACACCCGGTATAGACAGGCCACCACAGTTGCCGCTTCCCGGCAACTTCAGCTTATGCAACCGTAATCGTTACCGGGAAATGCTTGCGGCGAACTTTATGCGCGAAGCGAGCTTTCCGGTTCTTTTCTCTAAATGAGTAAGCATTTACATGCTTACTTAACAAGAAAAGCCATCCGTCTGTCCTTCTTTCCTTCCGTCTCGTAAGACGATCGCTTTCAAGATAGTTCCCACAGCAGCGAGCGAATTCACCTTCGTGCTGCCTATCGCTCCAGCGCGAGCTATGCGGCGAGAACACAGAGCACACGAAGCTGTCAGCACTCACCGCACTGAGCGTATACATTGCAGATCGCTTTCGAGACTGGAGCCCGCGCGCCTCTCGTCAACGCGAACTCAGCGGCGAGCACAGAGAACACACGAGGCTGTCAGCAGCCGGCGCTCTCTTTCGCCTTCGCAGATCACTTTCAAAATACGGCCCTCGTGGTCGCGCCAGATGCAGCCACCACCGGAGTGCGTTCGATGATGCCTCATAATTGTTCGACGGAGACGGATAAGGCGCTAGAGGGCGATAACGGCTTATAATGATCTGAAAGTCGTCAGCGCACCTGACGCCACCCCATGCTGTATTTTGCTTGTGACACGAACTGCTGCCGACGGCAGCAGTTCCTGTCGCCGCAGTGCTGTCGCTTGTACTGGTCGGATCAAGTTTCATAACATTGATAATGACACCAGGCTGCGTGAAGATGAGCAAGTGGCCCAATGTTTACACAGACTTAACATACAGAGGAGTTTCTGCTCAAATTTTTTCTTTCTCCCGCTGCTGCTCCGTTTTTCCCTAGACGTGCGCGACGACACGCACCACAAGTAACGAGATAGCTGAAGAAGTAGCCATAGCGCTCGCAGTAGCTCAGACTAACGCAACCGCGATAGTCAGCGACTCTCAGACGGCAATAAGAAACACTGCCAACGGCCGAATATCCCCGGAGGCACTACGCATTCTTCTTGCAGGAGGGCAAAATTACAAAAGAAAGATATGCATCACCTGGACACCCGCTCACACCCTCGCGGAGGACGGTAACGACGAGGCGGCACACGACGCAGCTTGAGGGCTTACGGACCGAGCCGCAGTCGCAAGTGACGCCCCGACACCCTCCGGACGTGACGGTGCGGTAAATGAGTGGGAGTGGGAGGACAGAATGACAACATATAATGACATTACGAAACATTATAGGTTACAGAGGCGTATATTCCGGCGACCTCACGCTAAATTGACAAAATAGCAGTCTGTCACATGGCGGCAGTTACAAACTAGGACGTATCCGAATCCTGCGCTCTCGCACATCATATATCCGGATGTATATGCTACGGACAAATGCAAAACATGTGAATCCAGAGCCACTCTGGAGCATATATTATGGGAATGCCGAGGGATAAATAACAATAAAGAAAACGCGGCCTCTAGCAGCAGCATTCGCACGCGCTGGGAAGCCGCGCTGCTCAGCCCCGCCCTCGAAGATCAACTATGGGCCGTCCAGCGGGCCGAGGATGCCGCCAGGACCCACGAACTCCTGGCCGTCACCTAGGCGGGGCCTTTGGCCATCCCCACCAACTTGCAGGGCACACAATAAAGTTCTTTCCTCCTCCTCCTCCTCCCGCTGCTGCTGGATGGATGGATGATAGAGCGTCCCCTTTGGAACTGGGTGGTGGGTTGCGCCACCAAACTCTTGTTATCTTATTGCCTAATGTCCTGCCTATGGGTAAAAAGGAAGAAAAAAAAAGACCCACGATGACAAAGAAGATGGCGGCTAAGCAGGACGCTTGGAAACTCCACGGGAAGGTAGTCTGCGCACACGAAAACGCAAACATGCTTTCCTATGCGCTTAATGTAAGTCAAGGCGTTTGCAGACGGTTCGCAGACGCAAATAGTTTAAATACAGAAATAATGTGTGCGTTGCTACACTTTTTCTCGTCGTCGCGAGGTGGCGTCACGTCGCAGAAGCGTCTCCCATACGCATTCTAAACGGTTCGAAATGTTTTCGTTACTTGGGTTCAAAGCTGTCTTAGCTGTCTACATAACCTGTCTCCGATGCTGGCCAGAATTGGAACACCCCCTTTAAATACACTGCTGTGTTAACGACCAGCATTATTGCACCAATATATCATAATATGCCATCCCTATTTCGTTTCCTTTCCCCAGCCCACAATAGCAGGTTAGAGTGCACAAACTCAGACCGATCTCTCTGACTTTTTAAAGCGAGAAGTGGTGGTTCTTGTGGGGAAGGAGAAAAGCTAGCGCTATTTTCTGCAACCCATGCGGGAGCACGGCTCAGCGCCAGCAGGGTGGAGGGGATGGGGTTAAAAGAGAGAGAGAGGGTAGGAGGGAGAAAGGTAGAGGGTCGTAGAGATGGAAGCGAAGTAGTGGTCGATCAGGAAGCCCGAGGTGGTGGGATGGCCGGTAGGCCATCCGTCTTTGTAGAAATGTCCTATAGTTTCGCCGAGAGCCCCGACGAGTCGAGGTACTCGACGACACTTAGGAAGGCTGGTAGCTGATTACGACAGGGGAAGAGGATATCTTCCTGTCGTGAACATGGGAGCCCCAGGCGGTGGAACTCTTGCAGAAGTCGACCGCGATGCTGCAGGTGAGCAGGGCAGGCCAGCAGGAGGTGCTCGAGAGTTTCTGGTTCACCACAGGAGGCACAGGCTGGCGAGGTGGATTTCCCAAGGCGGTGCCGGCGGGCTGCCGTCCAGTAGCAGCCAACTCGCAGTCGGAGCAGCAATGAGGCATCCCTTCGTAGGAGGCCGTGCTGTGGAAGAGGCCGTGGAGGCCGGCCCAGGGATACCCGTTTGTCCGGGTGGCAGGCGATGATGTGCCGGCGCAGCCTGTGCTTCGAGAAGTCTGCGGCCGTTACAGCAGGGCTGAGGAGGACGCTTGAGTGGTGGGCACTTTTTGCCAGAGTGTCCGCCTCTTCATTGCCCGGGATACCCACGTGTGCCGGTAGCCAATGCAGACATACTGAGCATACTGCGTCCTGAAGGGCCGTCAGTCTTGAAGAGAGTAGCGCTACACCAAGGCTAGCCTTGTCAGGGTTCTGCAGGCAGAACATCGCCGCCTTGGAGTCGCAGAAGATGGCTGCGGGGGTCGCTGGTAGCTCCTCTGCAAGTAGTTCCACAGCAAGGTGGAGTCCTGCTAACTCTGCTGCGGTAGAACTTGCGTGCCCCGGGAGACGACACAGCTTGCTCTTTCGTAGGGCCGGTGCAACGCAGGCTGCTGTGGATGAGCCAGTCTCCGATATCACGGATCCGTCGACGAAGATGTGAAGGTGGCCCCGAAGTCTCTCTTGGAGGAGAGAAGCTGCCGCCTGCTGTAGGGCACATGTTGGGGAACGGTTCTTCGAGACACCTGGCAGCTCCGTCGAGATAGGGATTGGTGGTCCATGTGGTGGGCGAGGCTGTACAGCGTTTGCAGGCGTGTCCCCCATGACCTCCTTATAGAGGCCACACAGCCGTTCCATGTGTGGTGCTGGCCGGGAGCTTAGGCGGGTCAGAAGTGCTTGAACATCTGCGGCATGGTGTAGGCGATCAATGTGTCGTAGCCCCTGTTGTAGGAAGAGTAATGACAGGGGCAAGGCGAATATATCTTGAATTGGATTGTCTCTCCTAGTCGGGCTCGTGCCACCAGTGAGCGCAAAAGAAGACGCTCGAATTTTCGCTGCGACGCTGGACCGCGTTTGCAGGAGCCCGTCAAGCTATATCTTATGTGTGCCGCCCACTTAGCCTTTCCAGTGACAGCGTGAAATGTCTCCTCCGGTAGCGTGCATCCACCCGCGAACTACAGTTAAAATCAGTGAAATGGAGGCACTGATGTTGAACGACGACAGCTTGGCACCACCACATTGTCTTTTTCTCCTTTGGACGCTGCAAGGACATTCTCCAATCTTCCTAAAAACGACACCACAAGCCCCTCCATCGAATGCAATGGGACCAATACTGCGGCGACCTTCATTTGAAATGCAGTAGTAGTTCATTTGGAAGTCAGAAGGTTTTTTTTTTTTTTTTAAGCGCAGTGCCCGCTGACGAACAATCTAGGTAGCGATCTGGACGTGCCATACGGTGACTGGTAGCGCACTGACCGAAAAATACCGAAGGCAAGAAAAAATTTAAATTACACAGTCAATGCTCTTTGTGCAGAAAGAGTAGTACCTGGTGCCACTGGGGTCACTCTTGCATTTCAAGTACATTTGTGTCGCTAATGCCTGCGAAGATTCTACGTCTCATAAATGGTAGAGCTTTTGTGAATAACTTTACGCGCAGCTTAGCGCCAACGCGACGAAACGTGACTGCTTTCTCGTATAGGTTTCCCTGAAATACGAAATCACTCTTGTATAACATGCGATCAAGCAGCTCAACAGGAAAAAGAATATTGCCAAAAAATATAGGTAGGAAACACGCATCGTATACGACGCCGTTTGATCTACATTCCGTCAGCGGGTGGATTTAGAAACCTGTTTTGTGCGCGCTTCAGTAAACCTTTAGTTGTCGCCTGCCCGGCTTCTCACTTCGACTTCTTTTGTATTCCGCTGCTTCCGAGCGAAGGTATATTCTCAGCCCAACTGAGTATACGTGTAGAGACCAGCGATAGACCGTGCCGATACAGGGTGTCAAGGTCGGGTGGTAGCACTGCCTCTCCATTATGGTTGCATGGAGCGTCACTTCATTTTACCTCACCTTAAGTGAGGAGGATAGAACGCTTGGGAAGTAGCGGAATGCGCTTCTAACCGCTTTGATAAAACATGCATAAATTGCGATGTATCCTCTTCGTTTTTGTTCTTTTGTATCTACGCACTTTGATCGGCCACCGCTAGAGCGCTGCCGGTGAGAATTTCGATATAAAAAGGAGACCGAACGGTGGAAAAATCAGCAGTTGGACCGTCAGCAGCTGAGAAAGACCATGGTAAGAAGCACCAGCATGTCTCTAATAAGAATCTTGCTTGGCTCCATAGGAGAGCTTTAAAGGGAGTTGGGCTTAGCGGGAAGGTTGAAGTCAAACGTTTGGTGAACGTGCAAGACAGTCGTTCAGATTTAGTGGTAGGCTCGTTACGATATTTACGTCCATCGCTACCATATCTAGCTTCTTCCTGATCAATAATCCCTTATAAAGCCGTGGTCTGAAACCAGTTTCGAGTACCAGAAGCTGGACGCATAGTCAAACTGCTGCCACTAGCTTTGACACAAAATAAGCGTGTTGCGAATAATTAAACACATCATGCGAAATTCGAATTCCAAGCAATTAGGCAAACCTTGATCGTTTAGGATTGTATAGGACGAGTATAAGGTCTGATGGCAGCCGGAGATATTTGTACTCCAATAATTTCACCATTTATCAACGTTTACACAAATATAGGAAGCAAATGGAACCTTAGATATCTACTATCAAATATTCAGGAAAAGCTGTACACATTAAGGCAGAACCTTGTTGTTTAGACGAATGTGATGTTTACACCACCACATCGTATTCTTTGCCCAGATCCGTGCCTGCATTGTCCTGGCTCTGGCCACCAGCGCCTTCGCTGGCTTCACCGGCGGCTACGGCCTCGGCCTTTCCCACTACGGCCTTGCTCATGGCATCGGCTACTCTGGTCTCGGCCTCGGCTACAGCTACGCCCCAGCTGCCAGCTACGCCGTCGCCGCCCCAGCTGTTACGCGCACCGTGTCCACCTACCACGCTGCTCCAGCCGTGACCGCCGTTCACGCTGCTCCAGTCGCCACCTACGCTGCTGCTCCAGCTGTGACCACTGTTGCCCACGCCGCTCCAGTCGCCACCTACGCTGCCGCTCCAGTTGCCACTTATGCTGCTGCCCCAGCTGTGACCACTGTTGCCCACGCCGCTCCAGTCGCCACCTACGCTGCTGCTCCAGTTGCCACTTATGCTGCTGCCCCAGCTGTTACCCGCACCGTGTCCACCTACCACGCTGCTCCCGCCGTGACCGCCGTTCACGCTGCTCCAGTCGCCACCTACGCTGCTGCTCCAGCTGTGACCACTGTTGCCCACGCCGCTCCAGTCGCTACCTACGCTGCCGCTCCAGTTGCCACTTATGCTGCTGCCCCAGCTGTTACCCGCACCGTGTCCACCTACCACGCTGCTCCAGTCGCCACCTACGCTGCTGCTCCAGCTGTGACCACTGTTGCCCACGCCGCTCCAGTCGCCACCTACGCTGCTGCCCCAGTTGCCACCTACGCCGCTGCTCCAGCCGTCGCCACCGTTGCCCACGCTGCTCCAGCTGTGGCCACCACCACCGTCCACCACGCTGCCCCAGTCGCCACCGCTGTTGCCACCCCAGCTTTCGCTTCCTACCACGCCGCCCCAGTCTACGGCTACGGTGTTGGCTCCCTCGGCTACGGCGCTGGCCACTACGGTTTCGGTCACGGTCTCCTCGGCTATGGCCTGAACTACGGCTATGGTCTCGGCAGCGCCTACGACTACACCGCTCTCCTCCGCAGGAAGAAGTGTAAGTACTTCACGTACATTGAAATGCGTTGCTTGAAACAGTCTGACGTTCAATTAAAATAGCGATACTTGAGTTCATACCAAAAAAAAAGAAGGAACAATCACGGGCTGATATTGCTACTATGCTTTATATAAGTCCGTCTTGTTTGCGCCAATTACAGTTTTTTTTGTCTTTATTAAATATTTGAGGTGTTGTAGACGATGGAGTTAAGAACTTATATCTGAAAGGCCATATGCCGCACTTCATACCAGTGGCTACAGTATGCTGCGCATGTAGCAATGGTCAAAAAGAGTTTGTTATTGGTTATTTGAATTTTACAGCATTGAGTGTATTAGGAGAACATTATACTAATCAATATTATTTTGCTTGTTTTCAGAAATCTCCTTCGTGGGAAGCAGCACAGTCATCGTCGAAAGTTAGTAGATTTAACAAATTTAGGGTCCGTCTTCTTTTGTCCCCTTTCATCATGGCACAAGAGGAAGGCGAGAATAAACTTAACCAATTTTCAACTTGCACTACTGTCTACAATATTTCTTTCATTAATGTAAGCATTGTTCACTGTTTCATTGTTTCAGCGTCGCTACATTCATTGTTCAAAACACCAATCACGCGTTTATAGTCTCATTTATTTAGGCTTAGGGAAGGATGGAGTTATGGTCCTCTATCGGCATCAAATGTAACGGGAACAGCGGAGCGTGTGGCCCATGCATAAGTGAAGGTTTAGTGCGCGCCGTCCAGTCATCACCGTTGAAAAGCGCGCACATCCGATTTGGCCGCACGGCGCTCGTTTGGGAGTCAAGCAAACGGCCAAACGCGCTCGGCACGCCCACGCCGGCCAACGTGGTGGCTGCCAGCGATGCCACGTTGTGCAAGTTTGCCGATCGAAAGAATGAATGTGGTGCGCAAGCGGCCAACCGCATGAGCGAATCTATGTAATGACGGTGCAAACTTCACTACGCGCACCGCTGTTCGCGTCGTTACCACTTATGGTTTCGGCGAAGTGCGCGACAAAATTCGCCGCACACTGCAACATTTTAGCTTCTCTTTCATTTTTATTTTCTCCCTTTCAAACGTAAGAACCAGAACAGAAGCAAAAGCATCGCGTGGTGCGGCCAAACCGGATGTGCGTGCCTGTCAATGGTTGATGACTGGACGGCGCGCACTATATTGGTGACTGGACGGCGCGCACTAGATATATTTAGTGCGCGCCGTCCACTCATTCTTCACTTATGCTTGGGCCACGCGCTCCGCTGTTCACGTTTCATTTGACGCTGATAGTATATTAATATGAAGCATTAGAGTAAGATTGCCATCACACCGTACGACACCGTGTTTCAGAGGCTATGGCAACACGTGGCTAAGCACCAGGGTGCAGCGGTGGCGTAGAGGCAGAGCATCCGCCTCACGTGCAATAGGACCACGGCTCGAATCCCGATGCCGCCCAATTTTTCACCAGATTAAAAAAAAATCCGCGGGCTGATAAAATTGCAGTAACAGGCCTGGAGTGCAGCCTGATCCCGGTGACCAGAAGTGGTAACGCACTCCTTCACCAGAGCAGGATTGGCACTCCGGTGCAGTAATTGGCCACAACCTCCTAAAGAAAGTATGGGAGAGGCCTCTGTCCTGCAGTGGGCGTAACCAGGCTGATTATGAAGCACCAGGGTAGCACGTTCGGATCCCAGGGGGATATTAGTGATGTGAAGTAGGTAAGTGAGCTGCTACTGAGATCTAGCCAGCGGCCTTGCTGATCGTAATCAATTCAGAACTCTGTAACAGGCGCAGCTGTAGAAAGTTAAACTAACCTCTCTCTGAATACTAAACCAGAGACACGTCAAGTTTCAGCCAGATGCAAGCATACGTAGCAAGCTGTCAGGCGCACGATGTGGTTCCAATATCAGCCAATACTCCCGTTCGGACTGATAGGCCAGAGGTCGCGGAGCAAGCGGCTATTGCGCTCGCCCTGGTTGACAGGCGCAGGCCTTTTGTATATAACGATTCAAAATCAGCCGTTAGGGCCTTTGAGAAGGGCTCGGTGGCTAGGGTTGCTTTTAAAATTATGCAGACATGTGAGATCCCGCAACACTACATATGTTGGTTCCCTGCTCACCTTGGGATGATTGAGGGAGCCCCTCCGAATCTTAATGAGTCTGCTCATGAGGCAGCGCGAGATCTTACCCTCCGCTCTGCCCCGCGCCACGGCGTGGTGGTACTCCCCGAGAACAGAGACTCCCCTTCCACATACAATGAAATCACGACGTATTACCTTCTTAATCTCGCAGGGTTTACGGTTCGCCGCATCCTAAACTAAACAGGGCTAAGGCGCTTACATTACGCTTACTACAGACTGGTACTTATCCTTGCCCACGGAGACTGAACATGTTTTATCCGGAGACGTATACAGAGCTTTATTGCCAAGACTGTGGTGCTTTAGCCACGCTCGAACACATGCTCTGGTCTTGCGAAAGAATTGAAGACTCGGCGATCAAGGAATGCATGCAGGTGGGAGGCTGCACTTCGCAGCCCGGAACTGGATGAACAATTCTGGGCTGTCCAGCAATCTCACGACGTGGCCGTGAGGCTTGGCCTTCCGGTCCCGACGTGGGAGTGGCCCGCTTAGTGGTTAATTATCACTACTTGCAGGACCAAATAAAGTTTTCCATCCATCCGTCCCTGTCACCAAGCACCAGCTGTTGTTATTTTATTGCCTAATCTCCCACCTATGTTAAAAAAAAGGAAGAAACAAAAAACACACACGATGACTGATGCGCGGAGGTGAGCACCATCCGGTAGTGCTCGGAACCCAGCACCCACTTGGCGCGTGCCTCTCACTTATCGGCTGTGGCTACGTGACTTCTTGTACCATGTACGGGGAAGCCGCCAGATTTTCCGTTTCATGAGCCAATAAAGCTTTCGAATTAAAATGATGGAGGCTACTTTCCTGTTCAAAGAAGATGGCGGCTAAGCCGGACGCTTGGAAACTCGATGGGAAGGTAGTCGGCGCGCACGAAAACTCAAACGCGCTTTCCTATGCGCCTAATGTAAGTCAAAACGTCCGCAGACGGTTCGCAGACGGTTCGCAGACGGTTTGCAGACGCAAATAGTTTAAATACCCAAATAATGTGTGCTTTTCTCCCCTTGTCGTCGCGAGGTGGCGTCACGTCGCAGAAGCGTCTTCCATACGCCTTCTTCTTTTTTTTTTTATTGCGATAAAGACTTGCCCTTAAGGCATAATTCTTGATGCGTATATGTGTATTATATGTGTGTATTATATGTGTGCATACCACCTAATATGGACATACGCCTTCTAAACGGTTCGAAATGTGTTCCGTTACTTGGGTTCAAAGCTGCCATAGCTGTCTCCTTAGCTTTCTACGTAACCTGTCTCCGACGCTGGCCAGAATTGGAACACACCCTTTAAATACCCTGCTGTGTTAACGACCAGCATTATCGCACCAATATATCGTCATACGCCATCCCTATTTCGTTTCCTTTCCCCAGTGCAGAGTAGCAGGTTAGAGCGCACAAACTCAGACCGATCTTTCGGACTTTTTAAAGCGAATAGATTTTGAATTGGGTTGTCTCTCCTAGTCGCGCTCGTGCCGCCAGTGCGCGCAAGCGAAGACGCTCGAATTTTTGCTGCGACGCTGGACCGCGTTTGCAAGAGCCTGTCAAGCTATATATGATGTGTGCCGCGCACTTATCCTTTCCATTGACAGCGCGAAATGCCTCCCCCGGTAGCGTACGTCCGCCCGCGAACGAAATAAGGCAGGCCATTGCCTGGGCACCTGCGTTAATCGGTCAGGATTTACGGCGTGCCCAGCGATCACCTGCGGTGCAAAAAGTTCCGGTCGCCATGCACTCTGAGTAACGAATTTCAATCGCTGAACATTGTGCATACACTGGTCTGAGCTGAACGGACAGCGAACTGTTGACGCCAGACTAAATCTATCTGGTCCTTTCGCTCGCGCTGATCTAGGTGTGACGCTTGTAATGTCGCTGCTGGTGTTTCTAATCGTGCCAGCGTTGTGACAAGCCGGGCGTCCGCCTGGTTGTGGTTTGCGATGGGCAGCAGCAGTTGTCATGTCGTGTCATTTACACCACGCGAAGAGCTCGAGTCCACTGCTAGACGTTCCTGTGGCTTTCAACGAAGGCGGAACTACCGATCTTTCTAATTTAGCTGCTGTAGCAGTAGACATTTAATTCAAAAATACCTAAAAGTTAGCCAATGCAGCTTCGAACCACACACACACACACACACACACACACACACACACACACACACACACACACACACACACACACACACACACACACACACACACACACACACACACACACACACACACACACACACACACACACGCACACGCACACGCACACACACGCACACGCACACGCACACACGCACACGCACACGCACACACACACACACGCACACACACACACACACACGCACACACACACACACGCACACACACGCACGCACACACACACGCACGCACGCACACACACACACGCACACACACACAAACACATGCACGCGCACGCACGCACGCACGCGCACACACGCACACACACACACACGCGCGCGCACGCGCACGCACACGCGCACGCACACACACACACGCACACACACACACACACGCAAACACACACGCACGCGCACGCACGCACACGCACACACGCACACACACACACACACACACACACACACACACACACACGCGCGCGCACGCAAACACGCACGCACGCACGAAAGATACCTCTGTAAAATGAAGAAAATTAGAAACTTAGTTGTGCATCTTGTTGAATTACAAATTATCCAAACTTTCAATAACTCCGAATTACAATACCACCGGCGGCAAGGTCAAGAGCTACAAAGGGCAAAGGAAGCGCTTTTCTGGTAACAAAGTGATGAGAGGGCATGAAGAAGACCGTCCCGTCGGATATGGTACTACAGAAGAATGGTACGAAAACTGAAGAGCACGGGGGAATACAGGTGTCTTCTTTCACGAGAATTTTAGCGGCAGGATGAGCATCGACAGAGGCCAGGTCACCAACGTGGAAAAGTTCAATCTCAGCCCGAGCGAAATTGATGATGGCATTGTGGAGTGAGAGAAAATCCCATCCTAGAATAACGGCGTGGGATCACGATGAAAGAACTATGAATTCAATCGTGTACAAAACGTCCTGTATGGTCACACGGGCAGTACAAGCAGCGGTAGGGCAAATGGGTTGAGCACTCGCCGTTCGTAGCGACAATCCAGACAGAGACGTCGTCACTTTACGAAGCGAACGGCAACACCTGGCATCCATAACTGAAATAGCGGCACCGGTATCGACGAGGGCGACTGTGGCGACCTTTTCGATAAACACATCAATGAAATTGGCAGGTAAAGGAGGAGGACTTCGGCATGTCGACACTTGCGCAGTTCTTGCCTCAGGAACTGCGTCGTCTAGTTTCCCTCTTCGTTAGAGACGGGTCGTCGACGCATAGGGGAAAGCGATCGGCGACATGGAGAGGGTAATCGGAGGCGTTCGAAGCGAGGACGGCGATCAGTCTGGGAGCGAGCTGGTGATGGGTCGAAGGGTCCGTAAGGCGAACTTGAATCAGGCGGCACATAGGGCGCTCGGCGATCGTCATCGAACGCCTGCGATCGGCGGCGGCAGAACCTTGCGACATGACCGGGACATCTACATGCGAAGCATATAGGGCGATTGTCCGGCGTACGCCACGGGTTAGCGATGGCAGTGGTGTTCCAGGGGTTGGGAGGGAGAGGGCGGTGCACAGGCTGCTGGAAGCGACGCACGGGAACAGTGCGAGGGGCCATTGCAGCAACTGTAGCATAAGTGACTGGTGTAGTCACGACATCCTGCTGGTGAACAGCCGGCAGCGCTTCTGCGACCTCTTCATGGATCACGTTACGGAGATGAGACGGTAAAGTGCTAGCAGACTCCTGAGTGACGGACACCAGAGATAGCTGTCGTGCGACTTCTTCGCGCACGAAGTCCTTGATTTGGGTTATCAGGGAGGCTTGTTCTGGGCCGGTGGTCAGGCTGCAGAGTGACGCCGCATTTGGTGTGGGATGTCGACTTGTCAGAGCTCGCTGCTTACGTAATTCATCATAGCTCTGGCACAAGCTGATGACGTCGCTAACAGTGCGCGGGTCCTTGGCCAGAAGTATCTGGAACGCGTCATCATCGATTCCCTTCATGATGTGCTTGATCTTTTCCGCTTCTGTCATGGCAGCGTTCACGTGCCTGCACAAATCTAGCACGTCTTCTATATAGCTGGTGAATGTCTCACCCGTGTCCTGTGCGCATGTACGCAAACGCTGCTCGGCTCGTAGTTTCCTGACGGCGGGTCGGTCAAATACTTCCGTAATCGACGTCTTGAACGCCGACCACGTTTGGATATCCTTCTCATGATTTCTGAACCAGAGACTGGCCACGCCCGCGAGGTAGATTGATACGTAAGCCAGTATGTCCGAGTCATTCCATTTGTTGTGAACGCTCACCCGTTCGTAGGACGACAGCGACTCTTCAACGTCGTTGTCGTCGGTTCCGCTGAAGATGGGAGGCTCCCGCTGGCGAACGGTGCCAGCGCAAGGCGCCGGTGGCGATGGAAGAGTCTGCTGGTCGGCGTCCGGCATGGCGTAGGGTAGCGTCCGAGAACGGAGTTCCAGGATGGTAGAATGGAACGTCACCCCGCACCTCCACCACTTATAAAGGAGATTTATTGGGGTTCGTAGCGACCGCCGGTCCTGGGATGCACCGAGCAGTTCCCGAGCTCGAGCCTCTGCTGTGCGCTTGATGCTGCCGATGCTGCTGACTCTGTGCGCACGTTTGTCATCTTCCTTACACTAATTATTTGTTTATTTATTTATTTTCAATACTGCCAGTCTCATCAGGAACCATAAGTGGACAGCAAAAATTAAATACATGGTAATAAACGTGCACGTACAAATTGCGTGTCAATAAGCCAAACAAGGAACGCAAAGGAACAAGGTAAGTATACATAAAAAACAAACAAATGTAGATATAACATATCTAGGAGATATGCGCAGCAATACAGAGAACACACCATGAAAAAGACAGCAAACGGGAACAAAAATAACAGTAAACACCTTCACGATAATCAGCATGGCTTACAAGAGTTGCAAAGCATATTATGTGAGTAAGACTGCGTTACTGATTGCTTGATATGGATTCTAACCGTGATGTGAACTGACATAATGAGTCTGCAGAAATGACTGAAGGATCGATGCGATTCCATTACCTTATCACGAGGGGGATGTAAGAGTATATGAATGTGTCATTATGACATGAATATTCTGTTAAGGCGTGTACATGTTTACGTCTCGGTGATCGTGACTGCGAAAAACATGTATTTTGTCAAGTCTATGTTATAATAGTTATGAATCAAGTTAAATAAAAGTTTGAGCCGTGCTTGCTTCGCTCTTTATGATAGCGTCGCTAAACATAATATAGCCGCAAGGTTAGTGAGTGAATCTGTGCGCTTATATTTGTTGTAAATAAACCGCAGCGCTTTTCGCTGTACTTTTTCCAGTTTCGTTATATTAGTTCATGAGTGGGGAAACCAAACTGTGTTAGCGTGCTCCAAAACCAGTCTAACGAAAGTAGTATACGCGAAAAGCTTAGTCGACGTGGGTGCCAGGCGGAGACATCTTCGGAGATAAAATAGCTTGCGTAATGCCTTCGAGGTCACGTTGGTAATGTGCACGTCCCATCTCAGGTCAAAAGGTAGAGTGATGCCTAAGTATTTATGCTTGTGAACTTTTGTTAGCAATGTGCCGATAATAAAGTACGGAAAGTCGTAAGGTTGTTGTTTTCTTGTTTCCGTCATTCAAACTGATTTAGTTGTGTTTGTCATTTGCATTTTTTGCACCATTCATTTAGCTGGCCTAGTGAATTGCTTATCTAAACTTGATCTTCGTAGGTGTTCTTTGGTAGATGATGCAGTCATCAGCAAACAGTTTGATGTTACAGTCAATATTTCTGGTTAGGTCGTTAATGAAAATTAAACATAACAGTGGCCCCAACATGGATCCTTGGGGAACGCCTGATGTGACAGGCACTGTCGCAGATTACACATGCTGAAATAGTACGAATTGTGTCCGGTTTGTTAAGAAATATGTTAACCAGTTTAAAACTTCCCCATTCAAAATAAAACCTCGCAATTTCGTTAATAATTTACTGCTGCATACGCGATCAAATGCTTTCAAAAGGTCTAATAATATTATATCAGTCTGGTTACAGTTGTTGATATTGAATGCGAGGTCCTGCACAACTTCCATAAGCTGGGTGACGGTTGACAATCCATGGCGGAATCCGTGCTGCTATGGCGTTAAAAAGTTGTGAGTGTCAATAAAGTTTGTTAGGTGTTTAAGGATGATATGCTCGAGCGTCTTGGAAGCGGTGCTAGTGAGAGATATTGGTCGATAATTAGAGGGCAATGAGGTATCTCCTGTTTTATGTATTGGGATGATTTTCGCATTTTGCCAGTCATCGGGTAAGGATGACTGCAATAGGGATATTCGAAATATCAGGCCCAAGTATCGGCAGCACCACTCTGCGTATCTCTTTAGAAAGTAGTTTGGAATGTCATCTGGTCCGCATGATATTTTAGAGTCAAGGGTGAGCAACATGTTAAAAATAACCACGTCAGATATGATTAAGGATCGATGCGCCATGTTGAACTGCTACTCAAGTCTGAAAGGTTACCGTCATCTTTTGTGAAATTCGAGTGAAAATAATTATTGTACGCATTAGCGTTGTTAGTTTTTTCCTCAGGAGACAAGTCCGATAACGTGTCTTTAGTAGGGCGGAAATGGCTCCAGAATCGCTGAGGGCTGTTTGTCAGAAAGTTAGGCAGCGTTACATGAAAATAATATTCCTTAGCTTCTTTGGCTGTCTTTCAAAAATGTGCTACTGCGCATGCTAGTTTGTTGGTTTTGGATGGGCATGATCCATGATTTTTAATAGAGTTACGTATCCTTTTTACATGACGCTCTGCGTAGATAACTTCCCGAGTTATCCATGGGCTTGTTCTTTGTGGTCGCCTGATTTTTAACGGAACATAGTTAGTTACGCAGTAGGAAACCATATTCTTAAAATGAAGTCGGGCTTTGTTCACATCGATTGGCGGGTCGGAGGTTATTTCAGTAAGGGCTTGAAATTCGTGCGCAAGGTGGGTTAATATGCTGTCGTCATCCGCCTTCTCGAAGTTGGGTACTATAGATGTACTACAACGCATTCTTATCGAGCAGTCCAGAGGCAACAAGCATAGCGGTATTTTGTGATATGAAATGCCTTCAATAATTTCTGTCTGTGCTTGGTGCCCTGCAAAATGATCACTGATTAGTATAAGGTCAATGATATTGTCTGCTGAACATTGCTTACGCGTCGGTTCTAAGATTATTTGGTGAAGGTTAAATGATGACATTAGGTCAAACAGAATTTCTGAAGAAGATGATGTGTGATGCATAGTTACCCAGTCCACGTCCGGAAGGTTAAAGATTCCCATAAGGATAATTCTAGAGTTGTTAGCATATCGGCGTAGAAACTCATGAATGGCAGAAATGCTCTCATCACCCGAAAGAGGGGCTTCTGTAGAAGCAACCAACACAAATAGTAGTCTTGTTACAAAGAAGCCTGCAAAACACGCTTTCAGCACCTGACACATCTATATCACAAATATCATTGGATATTTAGGGAGTAGAGCCGGGATTTGGCCGCTAATGAGGCAAAAAGAAGTTGCTGCAACTACTGTTAAAATCAGTGAAATGGAGGCGTTGATTTTGAACGACAGCTAGGCCCCGCCGCATTGTCTGTTCCTCCTTTGAACGTTGCAGCGACATTGTCCAAGCTTCCACAAAACGACACCACAAGCCCCTCCATCGAATGCAATATGACCAATACTGCGGCGACCTTCATTTGAAATGCAGTAGTAGTTCATTTGAAATCAGAAGATTTTTTGTTTTCTTTAGCGCAGTGCCCGCTGACGAACAATCTAGGTAGCGATCTGGACGTGCCATACGGTGACTGGTAGCGCACTGACCGAAAAATACCGAAGGCAAGAAGAAATAAAAATTACACAGTCAATGCTCTTTGTGCAGGAAGAGTTGTACCTGGTGCCACTGGGGTCACTCTTGCATTTCAAGTACATTTGTGTCGCTAATGCCTGCGAAGATTCTACGTCTCACAAATGGTAGAGCTTTTGTGAATAACTTTACGCGCAGCTTAGCGCCAACGCGACGAAACGTGACTGCTTTCTCGTATAGGTTTCCCTGAAATACGAAATCACTCTTGTATAACATGCGATCAAGCAGCTCAACAGGAAAAAGAATATTGCCAAAAAATATAGGTAGGAAACACGCATCGTATACGACGCCGTTTGATCTACATTCCGTCAGCGGGTGGATCTAGAAACCTGTTTTGTGCGCGCTTCAGTAAACCTTTAGTTGTCGCCTGCCCGGCTTCTCACTTCGACTTCTTTTGTATTCCGCTGCTTCCGAGCGAAGGTATATTCTCAGCCCAACTGAGTATACGTGTAGAGACCAGCGATAGACCGTGCCGATACAGGGTGTCAAGGTCGGGCTGTGGCACTGCCTCTCCATTATGGTTGCGTGGGCCATCGCTTCTTTTTACCTCACCTTAAGTGAGGAGGACAGAATGCTTGGGAAGTAGCGGAATGCGTTTCTAACCGCTTTGGTAAAACATGCATAAATTGCGATGTATCCTCTTCTTTTTTGTTCTTTTGTATCTACGCATTTTGTTCGGCCACCGCTAGAGCGCTGCCGGTGAGCATTTCGATATAAAAAGGAGACCGAACGGTGGTAAAATCAGCAGTTGGACCGTCAGCAGCTGAGAAAGACCATGGTAAGAAGCACCAGCATGTCTCTAATAAGAATCTTGCTTGGCTCCATAGGAGAGCTTTAAAGGGAGTTGGGCTTACACGGAAGCTGAAGTCAAACGTTTGGTGAACGTGCAGGACAGTCGTTCAGATTTAGTGGTAGGCTCGTTACGATATTTACGTCCATCGTTACCATATGTAGCTTCTTCCTGATCAATAATCCCTTATAAAGCCGTGGTCTGAAATCAGTTTTGAGTACCAGAAGCTGGACGCATAGTCAAACTGCTGCCACTAGCTTTGACACAAAATAAGCTTGTTGTGAATAATTAAACACATCATGCGAAATTCGAATTCAAAGCAATTAGGCAAACCTTGATCGTTTATGATTGTATAGGACGATTATAAGGTCTGATGGCAGCCGGAGATATTTGTACTCCAATAATTTCACCATTCATCAACGTTTACACAAATATAGGAAGCAAATGGAACCTTAGATATCTACTATCAAATATTCAGGAAAAGCTGTACACATTAAGGCAGCACCTTGTTGTTTAGACGAATGTGATGTTTACACCACCACATCGTATTCTTTGCCCAGATCCGCG
Source organism: Dermacentor andersoni (assembly GCF_023375885.2). Taxonomy (NCBI): domain Eukaryota; kingdom Metazoa; phylum Arthropoda; class Arachnida; order Ixodida; family Ixodidae; genus Dermacentor; species Dermacentor andersoni. The sequence continues at coordinate 130,769,632 of NC_092818.1, forward strand.
CCTGCATTGTCCTGGCTCTGGCCACCAGCGCCTTCGCTGGCTTCACCGGCGGCTACGGCCTCGGCCTTTCCCACTACGGCCTTGCTCATGGCATCGGCTACTCTGGTCTCGGCCTCGGCTACAGCTACGCCCCAGCTGCCAGCTACGCCGTCGCCGCCCCAGCTGTTACCCGCACCGTGTCCACCTACCATGCTGCTCCAGCCGTGACCGCCGTTCACGCTGCTCCAGTCGCCACCTACGCTGCTGCTCCAGCTGTGACCACTGTTGCCCACGCCGCTCCAGTCGCCACCTACGCTGCCGCTCCAGTTGCCACTTATGCTGCTGCCCCAGCTGTTACCCGCACCGTGTCCACCTACCACGCTGCTCCAGTCGCCACCTACGCTGCTGCTCCAGCTGTGACCACTGTTTCCCACGCCGCTCCAGTCGCCACCTACGCTGCCGCTCCAGTTGCCACTTATGCTGCTGCCCCAGCTGTTACCCGCACCGTGTCCACCTACCACGCTGCTCCAGCCGTGACCGCCGTTCACGCCGCTCCAGTCGCCACCTACGCTGCTGCTCCAGCTGTTACTACTGTTGCCCACGCCGCTCCAGTCGCTACCTACGCTGCCGCTCCAGTTGCCACTTATGCTGCTGCCCCAGCTGTTACCCGCACCGTGTCCACCTACCACGCTGCTCCAGTCGCCACCTACGCTGCTGCTCCAGCTGTGACCACTGTTGCCCACGCCGCTCCAGTCGCCACCTACGCTGCTGCCCCAGTTGCCACCTACACCGCTGCTCCAGCCGTCGCCACCGTTGCCCACGCTGCTCCAGCTGTGGCCACCACCACCGTCCACCACGCTGCCCCAGTCACCACCGCTGTTGCCACCCCAGCTTTCGCTTCCTACCACGCCGCCCCAGTTTACGGCTACGGTGTTGGCTCCCTCGGCTACGGCGCTGGCCACTACGGTTTCGGTCACGGTCTCCTCGGCTATGGCCTGAACTACGGCTATGGTCTCGGCAGCGCCTACGACTACACCGCTCTCCTCCGCAGGAAGAAGTGTAAGTGCTTCACGTACATTGAAATTCGTTGTTTGAAAGAGCGTGACGTTCAATTAAAAGAGCGGTACTTGAGCTCATACAAAAAAAAATAAGAACAATCACCGGCTGATATTGCTACTATGCTTTAAATAAGTCCGTCTTGTTTGCGCGAATTACAGTTCTTTTCTGTCTTTATTAAATGTTTGAGGTGTTGTACACAATGGAGTTAAGAGCTTATATCTGAAAGGCCACATGCCGAACTTCATACCAGTGGCTACAGTATGCTGTGCATGTACCAATGGTCAAAAAGAGTTTGTTATTGATTATGTGAATTTTACAGCATTAAGTGTATTTTGAGAACATTATACTAATCAATATTATTTTGCTTATTTTCAGAAATCTCCTTTGTGGGAAGCAGCACAGTCATCGTCGAAAGTTAGTAGATATAACAAATTTAGGGCCCGTCTTCTTTTGTTCCTCTTTCATCATGGCACAAGAGAAAGGCGACAATAAACTTAACCAATTTTCAACTTGCACTACTGTCTACAATATTTCTTTCATTAATGTAACCATTGTTCACTGTTTCATTGTTTCAGCGTTGCTACATTCATTGTTCAAAACACCAATCACGCGTTTATATTCCCATTCAATTAAAGGTTAGGGAAAGATGGAGTTACGGTCCCCTTACGAGAGTACTATCGGCGTAAAATGAAACGGGAACAACGGAGCGCGTGGCCTAAGCATAAGTGAAGGATGACTGGACGGCGCGCACTATATATATAGTGCGCCGTCTAGTGATTAATATAGTGCGCGCCATCCAGTCATCACCATTGACAAGCGCGCACACCCGATTTAGACGCACGGCGCTCGTTTGGGAGTCAAGTAAACGGCCGTGCGCGCTTCAGTAAACCTTAAAACCAGTAAAAAAAGGCCAAACGCGCTCGGCACGGCCACGCCGGCCACCGTCGCGGCTGCCAGCGATACCACTCTGCGCAAGTTTGGCGATTGAAAGAATGAATGTGGTGCACAAGCGGCAAACCGCATGAGCGAATCTATGTAATGACGGTGCAAACTGCACTACGCGCACCGCTGTTTGTGTCGATACCACCTATGGTTTAGGCGAACTGCGCGACAAAATTTGCCGCAAACTGCAATGTTTTTTTTATTTTCTCCCTTTCAAACGTAAGAACCAGAAAAGAAGCGAAGACATCGCGAGGTGCGGCCGAACCGGATGTGTGTGCCTGTCAACGGTTGATGACTAGACGGCGCGCACTATATACCTTCACTTATGCTTGGGCCACGCGCTTCACGGTTCAGGTTTCATTTGACGCTGATAGTACATCAATATGAAGCATTAGAGTAAAATCGCCACCACAGTACTGGTGCGACACCATGTTTCAGAGGCTATGGCAACGCGTGGCTAAGCACCAGGGTAGCAGGTTCGGTTCCCAGGGGGACATCAATGATGTGAAGTAGGTAAGTGAGTTGCTACTGAGATCTAGCTAGCGGCCTTGCTGATCGTAATCAATTCAGGACTCTGTAACAGGCGCAGCTGTAGAAAGTTAAACTAACCTCTCTCTGAATACTAAACCAGAGACACGTCAAGTTTCAGCCAGATGCTAGGATATGTAGCAAGCTGTCAGGAGCTCAATACAGGAGTTCAATATGTCCATTCTGACACGGTTTTTGCGGTGACCCCATCAGTGTTTCGCCACTTGGGTCAAATCTACCACAGATAGTTTCCCGTGAAACGTTAAGCTCCGTCACTCATAAAACACCAATTCTAGCGAAAAGAAGTCACCTTTTCGGAAAAAGAAATTCTGACAATTGCGATACTCCATAATGCAAAATTTGAGCGCAGCTCGATACGTGTTTTCATTTCGCGATGTTTTGAGCCAAAGGATCGCACCCAGTGGCAGTGGGCCAGGGCCGTCAGGGCCTTCGCAGAGGGAGGGGCAGTATGGAAACGCTGGCATGATGAGCGGCATCGGAGCCAGTTGTGGGAGAAACGATGAACGCGCGAGCAGTGGCACGAGTACGTTCACGCGGCTACGCCGAGGGACACGAACGCTTAACCTCAAAACCGGCACCTAAGAGCGGCGCTCTACAATCTGCGTCGCACAAGTTGCTCCATGACAGGCAAGTGCGAGTGTTGATTTGAATGCACTGCATCGTGTGCGTGTGTAAAACGCTTTTACATCCAGGACAACAATAGTCGTCTAAAATGCTCTGCAAAGAGTTATGAATTACGCTATAATTTTATCGACTCCAACAATGCCTGTGTTACATAATGCACAACGCTTTATTTGAAGACTCAAATAGCGCATAAAGCACTTGCTGCATTGTTTATAATGAGTTCTTAACAAAACTATGTATTCGAGTAAAACAAACTCAAAGACGAGTGGATCCAGGACCTTCACGCCATGTGGATGAAACAGCATGGCAGCACAAATCAAATTTAGATGGACGGCAGATTTCTGGAGCGATTCCACAGCTTAACTTCCGTAAACTGCTATGCTTGGTTCCTGGCATGGGAAATGATCGAGCCGTAACTACAGAGCGCTCGAGTTGTTTTCGTAGTTCTGGGCTACTGGACAAGCTTGTAGAATGAAGCAGGAAACGATGGATCAACTATTCTAGTAAGTCCGATATGTCAACTGCTCTCGCCAGTTCAGTGGCTATATGTGTTCCACTCCAGAGCACGTGGTCAAGGGTTCGATTCCAACTGAGGAATGTAAAAGTGCTCGCGTACTTAGATTAGTACGAGTTAAAGAAACCTATGTGACCTAAATAAAGTCCATGAAAAGCAAGTTATGTACCGTCAAGGTCACGCATTGGTCATCCTGGCCGTGGCAATCTTGTGATTCGATTACAATATATTTTTTTTCTCTGCGCTTCGTCGTCGGGCCGAGCTTCGCATCGCTTGCGTTATTACTATGATCGGCCGGCCGTGAGCGGTAAAATAACATGAGCGTCAGAATCGAGAAAAAGGAATCGCTCCACATCGCCAGAACTCAACGCCACCCAAATAAACACAATAACACAAATCGACAAGCATTGAGAACACAGGTACCCGTGACTTCAGATGATTTTCCCGTGTTCTATAGGGTACTTTGCCGGGAGAACGTTAAATGGAGAAGAAATGAAGGCTGCCTTTACAAACCACTTTATGACATTTTACTAACAAATTAAGTCAAAATGGGGTTTCCAAAAGTAACTCTGCTGGAAATTAACTGCTAAGAAAAAAAGAACAAATACTTGATAAAATTGAAAAGAAAATTCTAATTCTGCGAATATTTCTTAATTTTAAAAAGGCATTCGACAGCGTTCAGCAAGACATCCTTTTTTTGAAAGAAGCACTCCTTTTCTTGTGGAATTTATGGTGTTGCTCTAACACTACTAAGAAACTATCTTACTATAATATGACTCAGTTCACAGTCATAAAAAATTGACTTAGATCCGTAACCGGATACAATTAATATGAGGTACCACAACGATCTATATTAGGCTCGGTCCTATTTCTGCTGTATATCAATGATATCGTAAATGTGAAGGGCTGTTCTGAAGTGATGTTATGTGCAGCTCTATGTTTGAATCTAACCGTTTTCGCGCCTACCTGGGTCACTGGCTAGTGAGTGGTCGAATGGTTAACGCGTCAGGCTGCTGTACTGAGGTAACAGGGTCTGAAACCAACCATCGGATCAAGTTGGGTCACGGAGTACGCGCCGATATGTACATACGTGCCTCTCTTCAACGAAGCTCTCTCACGCCGACACGGGTCACTGCAGGTGCGGGACTGAGTTGACAACGCTGTTCGAAGAAGCTCTTTGACGCCGACTTGAAGTACTGGGTATGTAGCACTCGGTCTGTGCTGATCTGCAATGAATATCGTCGATGCCAACTTGGGAGGCTGGGCATGTGCCAGTGGGTGCGTCCCGCTCCTCAACTAACGTTTTTGACGCTAGCTAGGGCGACTAGATATGCGCCCCCGAGAATGTGCCGCTCTGCAATGACGAAAAAGGTCCCTTAAAGCATTTCTGATGTCGAGCGGAATCACACCCACGTCTCAAGAGTTCTTCAAGGACAGCAACCCAACACATTAGCAGGCTCTGCCACAAATGCTCTGGGTATGTGCCACCTTTCAATGAACGCCTTTCACGACAACGCTTTCCGCGAGCTGCGCTACAAGTGCCACTGAGTGCGAGGCAAGCAAGGGAACAATTCTCAGCTTTCGCAGGCACCGGCGCGCCGCGCTTCTTGACTCGAAGGCGATGAACGGACTTCTCGGCCGCGCCACTAGATGGCGCAGCGTGTTCACAAAGAAGCGCAATAGAGGAGCCCGGTTTCCGCATGACGCGTTTCTCAGTGTTCGCACGCACCGCGCCAGTACATGCGAACACTGAAACGGTGCACGAAGCGTGGCCTCCGAAGAGCCATGCATCTCGGAGGTCCCCCACAGGCTTCGAAGCGGCGGTGCTAGATGGCGCCGAGTGTTCTTAGGGAAGCGCGAAAGAGGAGTCCCGCTGCACACACGCCTCATACATTACTCATTTAGACGGTAGCAATACGTTGCGTACGACATATTGAGCCAATGCTAACGCGTTACTTTACTGTCAACAGTCATCATCGCTCTGCTACAATATTTTAAGGTACATATCTACAGATCTTTCAGATACATATTTAATAATCAGGCAAATGATTGGTTGTAGGATTTAGGCACAACAAGCTAAAAACAGACGAGACGAAGTACTTACATTTCAAATATAAGAATACTACAACAACCGAAAATGTACGCCGAATATTTCGTAATCGTTTCATTCAAAAGGTAACAACTACTCGATTTCTAGGAATCAAATTCCGCGAGAACCTATTGTAGTCACAGCATACCAATACTCATAAATCTGGCATCTTGCTGTTGGCAATGTGAACAAGTTGAGACACATTGTCCCACTTACAGTGAAGCGCTCACTATATACTTTGCACTATACACACTCGCTTTATATACTGTTTTCTAGTATGCTCCACTACAACACAGACAAACCTAGGCTCGTAGGAAACGTTACAGAATCGTACGCTCCGGGCAATAGCGAAAGTAGGATGCAGAGATTGCACTGTGTCATTCCATAACAAATAATAAACCCTAAACATAACGAAAGCTTGTAGATACAAGCTAGTGTTAAAAGCACTACGACAATATTAAACGAAAATGTCATTATTTTTATCCCAATTTCCAAAGAACGAAAGTACGTACAATTTAAGAAGAAATATGATATCTAAACCATGATAGAGAACAAGATTTGAGGAACGAAAGCTTGCCTTTAAAACAGCCGAAATTTTAAATGATTAGCCAATGTCCCTAGAGCTGTCAAACACTGGTATATCAACACAGAACTGTCAGAAGAAAATGATTGGACTGTTATTAGATTACTAAAATACTTCAAAATTTCTTTCTTCGTGTCTTCATTGTGTTAGCCAATATGATCTTGCTATAAATTGTCTGAAATGTTTAAAATGTGCAGATGACCAAAATTTTATATGTGTGCGAATGCTCTCAACAGAACTGTTAAGGAATAAGCACGTTATTATGCATTATTAGCATACGTCTTCAAAATGTTTGTGAATTTTGCTGCAGCTTCAAAGGTGTCACTTTCCAGCCCCGCAACTGCTCGCCTTTAGCCATGCCCCCCACGCCGATTTTGTAAGAGCTTCTTGAATAAACAATCAAAGAAAGAAATAAAGAACTCCAGGTTGAGCTAAACAGGCTACATTGAAATATTACTAGATAGTTCAATAGATCTTACTGCGACAGAAAACAAAATCTTGGGACCCTGTTTGCTGTGTCTGTTCGTAATTCCGACCCGTTGCACCGCCGACGCCGGCCTTCGTCCTCAAAAGTCATTGTAATTATTCTCTCGTCGTTGTCGTGAGGGCATCTTAGTGTTCTCAATTTCGCCCTCGTCTAAAGGCAACGAAAAGGAAAATTAGCCAATGAGCCACTCACGAAAGGCACAAAAGAATGCAAGAAATTGGCGGATCCCACGTGCATTTGAGAAGCGAAATTTTCTTTGATGTCAAATGACATTTCTTCACCTCTTTTTCATTTTCATGCAGCTCAACGCTCCTCGCTAAGTGCACGCACTCGTTCCATTTTTGCTCGCTCAACCACTTCCTTCACAGTCGTCTACTTCTGATGGCGACTCCTTCATTTCTTTTAGTCGACTTCTTCACTTCGTCCTTCCTGTTCTACGTACTTTTCGGGCACCTACTCAGGGGCACAAATCCATTCCGATGAGATTGGCTAATAATGTTCACATGCCCAGTGCCACATGCCCTGTCGCACACACCCAGTGGCCCAGCTTTCCTGTTAGGAGACAGATTCATAGTGCATATCCGGTCACACAGCTTGTCTATACAGGCACGCACCTAGTGGAACAGAGTCAGTGCCTCAAGCCTTTGCGTAATCGGCACGGCAGCCAGCATAGGTAACGTGTGGGAAAGACGCAAAGAGAGCTTCGCTTTAAAACGAAAAAGAATCACTGCAGGGGCGCTATAACATAAAACTATTCCAAACTTTTCCATTCCAATTCTGTAATCGATCCTCCGCGATCTTTTCAAAAACCTTTTTGGACCCCCTCCACTTCACCTGCCTGTCACGCGACGTCAGGAAAACCGCGATAGCTCCCCATCAGATATGACGTGTACACACTGATTATGCATGATTTGACCGAAAAAAAAAAAACTGGTTATTTCTGATTGCACACCTTTTCGCCATTAGCCCCCGGATATTGGTCAAAAGTTTTCGGGCTGCACCCACTTCACCTGCCTGTCACTCGACGTCACAAAACCGCAAAAACTAACGCGTCAAAGTGACGTGTACGCATTAAAGATGCATTAATATGCCGAACAAAACTGAATTTTCTTCTGAATAGCCGCAGGCTGCCCCGTTCCGAAAGGAATAAAATATGGCTGCCGCCGATCACTCAGGTGCTGGGTACTCGCACCTGCCTGAGAGCATGGGTTTACTAATGTTCTTGCGTTTACTAAATGTTTTTGCGTGGCCGTGTAACGTTTTCAAGCACTTTCGGCACGTTTAAGACCTCATTCTGCCTACAATTCTTTGCTGAGGATCCGTTTTGGCGTCATTCTTAAGCTTCCGTTGCATGCCGCCGCGATTTTCGACGAGCCACCGCAAGCTAAGTAAGGGAAAGCGGACGAATCTCAGACGCCGGTACCTATCATCGCAGACGCCGGCCCTATCAAATCTCTCTCCACTTGAGCGTGCTCCTCGCCTCTTTTCAGCCAATCAGATAAGACAAGCCGCTCAGCGTAGGCAACGTTATTCGTTTTTCAAGCAAACAAAAGTGCCCTCCTATAAACGAGGGGAGCGTTCGATTGGCCTGTTCAGACAACCCTGCGGGTCACCGCCCGATGCTTGCGTCGACGGTTACGCAATTTGACGTCACGAGATTGGAATAAAACCTATTGGAATAGCTTTACGTTAGAGGGCCCCAGAGCACGTCCGTGGACTCCCATTACTCCATCAACCGATCATGCTTGGGCGTCGAGCAATCGGCATGAAGGACAACGAACAATGCTGATAAGCTCCCTTTCAGGGAACACAAAATACAAAATCATGCGCCCGATATATATTCTGACTTTTCAGCGTATCAGCAATAGAGCAAACTGTGTAATCGTTCGCTCATGTGCAATCCCTAAGGTCCGGTGCATATGAGCTTCATATATAGCAACTTTCCCTCTGCCAGGAGGGTCCCATCCGGCAAGCTGCAACATGACAGGTAAGTGTGATTTGTAGATTGGTCGGCAATTTGGGACATACCCAGTGAATATGGAAGGCGTTTCGATTAACGTGCTCATAATGAGTTTTGTTGGCAACAGGAACACCATGTCGCCGGCTTCTCCGCAACATTGAATTGTCAAATGAACAAAGGACGATGATAGGTGAAGGAATAACATTTCACAACCAAACTCAGGGCACTCACGTGCACTAATAAAGAAGGACATATAAGAATATATCATATTCCTCATAGCCTGCTGTATTCTAGTGTTCACAAATATTTCGCATACACCTCACAGGTAGTCACTCTAAGCAAGATGATGTCAAAAAAGAGCTTTCGCTTAGTTTTGCAAAACCATACGAAAAGCGAGACATCATCAAGACAACTACACACATACACAAACACAAAATACCGCTTGAGTAATCTATTATGCCGTTTTAATATGAGCGTCTAGGACATTTATTCTTAAAATGTCGTCTCTTTTTTATTTTAGCTGAAAGAAAAATACTTCTTGGGAATCATTTTCGCAATCTGGACCGGAACAATAATCTTCCGGTAGTCCTTTTGTTTCGTGCACTTGTTCTCGGTTTCAGGCACATCAATATTTGTGATGCAATATCAGATTTCCTGAGCGAGACGAGAGATGGATGCTAAATTTCTCCTTTCTTTAGTTTCTCACTTCTCACTAAATTATTTATTCATTTATTTATTTTATATGTACCTCCCGGCTTCCGACACCAAACCATTGTGTGAAAGAAGAGTTACATTTTTATATTTATGAGGAGTAGTCAAAAGTGCATGAAGCAGAAATGAAAGAAAAGCAAGGAACTTTTGTTTTGTCAGGAAATACATAAAATGTACATAGGAGATGAAACATCATACAATTTTAGGGACGAATCAGCTGTATAATCTACATAAATAGCGATACCTAGCCAATAATACATTCCTATATATACTAGAAAAACGGCGTACAAAGAAAATTGCAAAAACGTACAACATCTTGAATGTTCATTATATCTCCAGCAAGGTTATTCCATGATACTATGGGGCGTGGCAATGCAGATGTGCTAAATATACTTGTGTGACCACAGAGACAATAAATACTGAGAATATTGTACAAATTGCGGGAAGTGCGATGTGGTGTAAGAAGACTGTCAGTGAAAAGGGGTATTTGCTGCAGGTGATTTTGTGTAGCAGACGAACCGAAAGGTTCCTGCCAGAACCTAACACAACTCGCAATTTATCAAATGTCGAGTTCTTTTTATTCTGTTTCCACCTCTTGTTTCTCAAGATTTACTTTCTGTTCTTGAGCCCAGTTACCGCCCGATTGTTGGCCGATTCCCAAGAGTGGATTGTGTCATTTCTCTGATGACCCAAAGAACCAACCAATCGGCGCACAAAAGAACCACTCCATCATGGTGCACCGCTCGTTATGCAGATTGTGGTTGTACAAAGCGTAAATTTGCGTAACTCAAACTGACGTATCTTGAGGGACTGCCTGGCTCCAATTCAGCAGTTTCAACATGTCACCAACTCAGTTTATTCGCCAGTAATTGCGGCCTTTCCACCAAAAATATTTATATTGAGTTTTGATGGAAACGCCCTATAGATCAGACAAAAGTCATATAGTGTCTCTGTTTATCGTCCGCTAAATATTGCTTCATGATTACGTTGCGCTGAGTTTTACACTGACAAAAAAAATAACAAAGAAGGGCATAAGGATGCAGACGGACGAACCGCAGGCGAACTTGCGTTTCGTCCATCTGCATGCTTGTTCCCTTTCTTTTTCTTAGTTATATATTTTTTTGCCATTGTAAAACTTAGCGCATCGTAATCACGACCGTGCACCAAGTGCTTTCATTGCTTTACTCAGCATTGCTTGTTAGTGCATTCTTAACTGCTTTCCCAACTCTTCTCGTAGCGCAGTTTCGGTGGGTACGCTGCCGCGATGGCACCATACCGATCAATGTGGTCACCGGTGGCGTAAGCAGAGGAGACGAGCCGCCGTACTCGGTACACGTTCCACGTCCGGCTGTTCTCGAGGCGCTCCACGTACACGACGTGCCGAGCACAAGGGCGGCCTGCTCCCAGGCAAGGGTCACCGCTCGCACCGCTGCTGCTATGTGGCCTGGGGCGGCCGCGAACACGCCCACAAGGAATACGAAGTAAGCATGGCTTTCGTTGACTGTCTCTTACACCTGGGTTGCCTAGCGCACGTGTCCTTTAGCCACCGCATCTGAGTTTGGACGTACACGTCGAAAAAAAAAAAGATTAACTCTGTTAGGTCCAAACGCAGTTCAACATCGAGAATAACCAGAAAGGCGTGTTCACGTTTATTTGTGGCCTAAGAGTAATTCGTACAGCAAAGAAGCAAATAAATATTGTTTGAGTAATAACTTAGCATGATAAACAATTAGTTAATGGTTTGATAAACTCATCGAGCGTAAAATAAAAAGCAGTAGTACAGACTATGCGTTTTCTGCGTCTAAATCAGAATTTTTAGGTACCAAACTCAGCGTTGCAAAATGTGATACTGGCCATTACAGGATTAAGGTAACAGAAAAATAGATGGCGATTTGATTAGATAATGCAATCTGCGTAACGGCACAATGGTATGGATAGAGCCGACACTGCAATCACTCTATGCGCTATAGACGAATTTTTCTGACGCTCGAAGGTACTGCAGAGTGCTTTGTTCATAGTAAAGTATCACCCGAATAATGTAAACATTTGAACGAGAGATTCGATAGGTTATCGAGGCCTGACCTCATGCGAAACTCATTAAGTTCTTAGTTTTTTATCAAAATGGTGCTACTTGCGTCAACACGGCAGTGACGTCGCGAGGAAATCGCGTTTCTGGTTCAATTGATAGAGACACCGAAGTCTAATCACTTTGATATTTCTGTGGCATGGCTGTTCAGAAGACGTTGATGCCTGCTGGATGCGCCGGCTGCTCTTCTTCCCTGAAGTTTGAAAATGCTCCATTGAAGACTTTAAAAAAAGCTTAGAACTCAACGTTGCAAAATTTAAATCCTAACTTCACAAATGTCTCGTTTCTGTAAGTTAAGAAATGACATGATTTAAGACTGAATGCCTGAAAACGTTGGTTAGACAATGAAATTCAAACATGTCTTATTTTACTTAAGGCTTCCTGCAGATTCCACTATTACAAGTTGCACAGAGGTCATTATGGCGTTCGTAATATAGTGAGAAAAAAAAAAGGAATGCGAATGGGACAGGGATACAAAAAAAAAAGAACAAAGACGATGACCCGAGCCCTTACTTACAAACGGTTCTTTTACTGAAATAAACACAGAACAATTGCAGTCGTGGTGGGCAAAGAAAAAGAAAGGACACAAGAAAGCCTAACATTGACCAGAATTTGTTGAAAATAAAAGAAATTGGCGGGGTGTTACGTGAAGAAACAATGTTCTTATAATGAAGCACGCCACAGTAGAGGACTCAGGATCAATTTCAACGACTTGGGGTTTCTAAATTGCTCCTACATTGAGTACATGAGCGTCTTCACTCCCCACTGAAATTCCGTCACCGCGGCCGTTGTTGAACCTACGACATCGACCTCAGCTGGATAACGCCATAACCACTGCGCTAAGGCGGCTGGCAGAAATTATTCTGGGAACATGACAAGCGGTTGTCAAGGAAGCAAACCTTTTATCACAAAGTAGAATTGTGGCTAGTTAACACGTGTTGCTCCTTTCCTTTTGATGTGAAATGCTTCGGTTATTTCGTGCGATGTATGATTACGGTGTCTAGCCACAATGGCTACGTTACGAGAATCATGGTGGCGTAATGAACGTCTCTGTCCTGCTTTAACTCTCTCTCTCTCTCTTTTCTCGCTATGGCGCCCTACTAAATCGCCCAGTTGACCATCTTTCTGCGGTGCACGCAATGTTGTAGAGTAACTCTGGGAAAAGTTGCGGGCTCACCTACAGCAGTCCTTTAAGCTGTGCATAGGTTAACAATACGGCTTTCGTGACATCATCAGACTAGTATGTGTAGACAAGATGGTGACATCGTGCCACTGTTTTGACAGGTTGTCGTCTCTGATGGCGCGCCACTCAGCTGGGTCTATTGTTTTGAAGGCGTCGTGCCGAGTAACGCAGTCCAGGGCGGCTACACTTTCTCCGGCGAGCCACTCTACATCGGCCGCGTCGTCTACCAGGGCACGGTTTGCGGCAGGATTCAACCTTCCCTGAAGTCTCTATTCGTTTCTCACGCAGGTGGAGAGTACAAATTCATAGGCTACGAAGTCCTCTTCAGTGGTACAAGTTCTCACTGAACAGAGGAGTCAACAAGTGACACCAACTACGTTGCGAGCCTGCGAGCTCGTGGATTGCTGCACACTCGCAATCGCCACAGTCCGCATTTATGTATACAGTGTGTTGTTCAGCTTCACGTGCACAAGTTGCGTTTATTATGTTGGTCTTGCTTGCTTGCTTCCTTCTCTCTTACCCCCCCTCATTTATTATAGGCGAGACAACATCGGATAAGCGGCGCCACTGCGTCCTTTGAGAAGCGCCCCCAGTGTTAAAAGTGTTCTCTTTAGGTCGCGTCACTGTGTGATTCTACGGAATCGCGCATGCTTTTCTCTAGTCCCTCGCAGCGTCGCAGCGCTGACGCTTCATTTGCTCCTATTTGGTACGGGACGCTCAGTCACACTGCGCGTGCTCTCTCTCTAGTCCTTGGTAGGTGAACGGTACATACAACATGTTGATACATTATCCTTGTTTCGGTAACCGCCACCAGCCATTATAAGTGCCTTGACTTGCAAACGATTGCTAAGAATAAACTAAGGGCTTTAGACAAACAGTGCGCAATTGACAATTGTGTATAAACTACTAGAGTTCTCTAACTGTCAAGTGGCCAACTCATAGGCTCGAAGACCGCGGGTAGAATTTCAGGAAAATACCCACAATATTTGCACTTTAAGTTACTGCTAAACGTGATATTGTTCTTACTGCATTTCCGCGCTGCCCACTTGACCACGACAGTGTTCATCAGCTGGTCCTGTAGTGCGCCTCTTCTCGAAGGGGCCAGCGCTGCGGCAGTTTATATGAAGCTTACTAAACTTTATTGCTGTGCACGTAGGGGGAGGGGGGTTTCTCGATTAATCACAAAACAAAAGAACGCACGCACACACACACACACACGCACACACACACGCACACACACACGCGCGCACACACGCGCGCACACACACGCGAGCACACACGCACACGCACACGCACACACACACACACAAACGCACGCACGCACGCACACACACACACAGAGAGATAGAGAGAGAGAGACATTGCAAAGTTCCTTTATTTTTGCTGTACTGGCATTTGTCATTGCTACGCAACACAAGCTGCACAGGTGTTGCCACATGGCCGCGTTAGTTTGCCAAGCTTTATAAGGAAGCAAGCGAAGCCTTACAGTGCACACTGCAAGTCAAGCCTCACAGTGCATACTCCCAGAAGGTAAGTTACTCTATCACTTATAACAGTGGTCGACATTACCATTGTGCGCACCTTTTCTCTCAGCTTCGTCGTTGTCGTTCTTTATAATTCTACCATGTAGCTGGTAGCGATTGCACAGATGAATATTTTTTTGTGTATGTCTGAGTGGGTTTGATTATTTATGCTGAGGAAAATTGATGAAACGTCTTCCCCTTGTTATCATTAGAGTAATTACAATGAATGTGTTCTGCAATACTCAACTAGCCCTCTGCATGCTTGAGCTCAACATAAGTAATGACTAACAATGCTGATGTGAACTGCAACATGAAGAAATACTGGGCAAGGTCGTTTGTAAACTTGCAGGCTGAAAGACAGTGGAGAAACAACAAGGCGAGCAGCGTTCGTCTTGTTGCCTTCTCTGTTTTTCTGACTCATGGTTAACGGCTCCTATTTTTCAATTGAACTCAATTGAGAGGGCCAGACATTTTCTTAATTACATCCCTTAGCATGCACGATGCAGGGCAATATTATTGCCGTACATGAAAGACAAGTACGAGCATTTGGTGTGATGTCGTTGCTTTAGGTTGAGTTACGTCATAAGCCCGAAGAATGCAAATTAAATTTTGAAGTTGCCATGCCTGACTTCCTACGTACTGCAAGGTAATTGCAGGTCGATAGATATCCTACAGTGCTTGCTTTGACTTCTAGTATAAGTATGATAGTTGGAATGTGGTCTGGTTTGGCAAGAAGAGTAGTTCATCCTAACCAGATGACTTGTACTTAACGAATTGCCTGTCATTCATTACTCGTAATCAACTACATTTGTTCGTAGTTTTGTAATTGATTAATTACTCTCTTTACTTGGTAATACTCACTCTAATTGAATTACTTCTTCGGTAACCAATTACGCGCAATCAGTTAGTTCATCGGCAAGACAAGCTGCAAGAGGCGAAGTAGCTTTGAGCATTTGAATTTGGCGTAACTACATCTGACTTTCGCACGTTACAGAAAAAAAAGTGACCGATTGCAATTACAGTTACTTGGTTCAACGTATAATTGATTACAGTGATTAATTACAGCCCCACGAAAGTAATCCAGCAATCACTAAAGTATAATCAATTGCTTTCGAGTTACTTGCCTACCAACCACGAATTCTGCAAATAAAACAACCTGGCCAGGCTCTTTCAGTGCATCCTCTGCAACCTTTTACAAGTTTATTATCTTCACAAACAAATGCTTTTCAGGATTATTGTCGGTCATCCCCCGTCGTTTTCTTGTAGAGAAAGCACGCAATGACACGGGAAACTCGTTCGATGGGCGCGATAGAGGAAAGGGTGGGGTTGCAACGTATACGAACAGCTTGCGCAAAAGAGGGTGGTTACTCAATGCCGCGATGATCGCGTCTGGGTCCTCTATGAAGCGCTGAGCTCCGTTGCTGCTGGGGCTCAGAGAAGCCGCTCCCGGTAGGGCTAATGAAAAGTTTAAGAAGCAATTGTGTCTCGGGCATTGGGGGCACGTTAAAGATCCCCTGGTGGTCAAAATTAATCCGGAGTCCCCCGCTACGGCGTGGCTCAACACCCCAGAATTCAATTTAAAAAATTGCAAATGACTTTCTGGAATCAACGTCTGAAGTGACCATCGCCAACGAGCCATTACATCGCTGTTTGAAATCAACATAGACCGAGCGTTAAGACGAGGAACCAAATACTGAGCGCCCGGGTACGCATGCTTGAACATGCGCGTCCTCGAGGCCGATGTTTGGCCTGACCGAAGGCGTTCTACTCTATACAGTTCCCGCCAAATTTAAGTGCTCAAAGCTACGTCGCCTGTTGTACAGCTTGTCTCGTCAGTTAGTTTTACCGGCTACGTGTAAGTGGTTGCTGAACAATATAACAGAATTACTGCAAGCGTTACCAAGTAAAATAGTAATTGTGAAATACTAGAACTACTAATAAATGTAATTGATTACAAGTAATTATTTATATGCCATTCGTTATGTGCAAGTCTATGTGCAGTAGAACGCCCGCGGTTGTAACCCACAGCAGCCTCGCGCATGTGCATTTTCATAGAGTCAGCACCTAGGCTCTCAGTATTTGTTTCATGGACAAGATATTGACTGACTATTCGAACCGGCGCTGCTATATGGCTCGACATCAACGGTTGATGCCAGGAAATCACCTACGGACAATTTTGTTATGTAGATTTTCATTGGCTCTACTGGGAGAGCTTATTCCGAGTCCCAGCGACAATAACGAAGCACGGCACTTCGTAGAGGACCCAGACGTGGGCTTCGCGACACTGAGTAATCACACTTTGCGCAAGGTGTTCGTACGTTACGAGACCCTCCTTCACTCAGGTGCTCTAATCCAGAGAATTTTCATTGTCGCTGCCGGTCTATGCTTACGTCTTCACAAAAAAGAAGGAAAAGAAAGAAAAAGAAACGACGAAATATGACCGACGATAACTCTGGAAAGTTATTGTTAGTGAAAACACACATGTGAAGGGCTGCAGGGGATGCTCTGAAACAACCAAACCAGGTCATTACATTTGCTGCATCTTGAAGAAATGTTGGCAGAAAGGTAACGTAAAAGAAATCAATAACCTTTTAGTAATTGCTCTCATTTTTTTCCTGGGCCACTAACAGGTAGCTGTAATCAATTACATATTTGAGTACTGTAATTGTAATTGTAATCGTTTCTCCTTTTCCTGTAACGTCTACAAGTGCTGCTACCTCCAATGGTTTCCCGATCCGCACAGTGGGGGCCGGTGCGCAAACCACTCAAAAATTTAAGAAGGGGGGGGTAGGGAACAACACTTATACGTCTAATACGTTTTGTGTTTCATCGCTTCAATATCCCTAGCATGAGACTAATTACTTTCGACGTCCCTGGCTAAAGCATGGATATGCGACATTTTGTAGGGTTGACACAAGTGAAATATTTGTCTTCTGTTTTTTCTTTGAGAATACAGGGCCGAGTAAATGCTTTTGAACCATTTAAGAACAATTCAGTTTGATAACTCTATGTATGTGCCTCAAACCACGAACGATGAATGCGTTTAGCTAAGAGATCTATAAATCGCCATACGCCCACCAACCTTCCGCGCATTGCTTTGACTGAAGACGCCGTCAGACAAGCGATAGCTTCCCGTGTAATTGACTGCAACAGAGAATGAGTAGCACGTTTATCCGACGAAAGTTATAGCTTTGACTTTTTCAAAGACACAACTTCGGGGATCTTAGGAACTTCTCGGAGGGGGAGCGGGTGCTTTAATGGCACTACAATAAGATTCTTTCATTTTCTCTCTCTGGTGTAGACAAGATTGAATTCTGTCTCTGTATGGAAACGACAGACATGCAGACGTTACAGGATGAAAGGTAACCGATCACAAATACAAGTACTTCATTCAAAAATGTAATTGAATACGTTGACCAATTACAGATCTACAAAAGTAATTGAACAATTACTAAAATGTAATCGTTAATTTTTATGTTTCCTTCCTTCCTATCTTTGTTAATATCGTTCAAATAAAGTAAATAGGATCAGCTGACCTGGCTCTTTCAGTGCACCTCCTGCAGCCCTTCACACGTTGTGTGTCTTCAGTAACAATAACTTTTCAAAGTTACCATTGATCATCTTCTTTCTTTCATATTTAATTATTATATTTGAGAAAGCATGAGCAGTAACTAGCGGCGACAAAGAAAGATATCGTTGCTGGTAGCTCTATGTACGATCTGGCGCTCTGTGTGTGCGCTATAGGGAAGTGCGGTGTTGTAACCTATGAACAACTTGCGCAATAGAATGCGGTTGCACAATGCCGTTATGCTCGCGTCTGGGTTCTCTTTGAAGTGCAGCACCACGTCATTGTTGCTGGGCCTTTGGAAAAGGCGCTTCCCGGTGGCCTAGGGTAAATGAAAAGCACGCAAAAAAAAAAAAAGAAATACATGTCGTCCGTACACATATAGGTGATTTCCCAGCATAAACTTCCAAAATGGGCTCCACTGTCTGGTGGTGTCCAATATCTGGTGCAGGAAAGAAATACTGAGCGCCCTGCCTGTCTGAAAAATAACATTTCAAAGATGCTTCTGCGTGGCAGAACCACTGGCATTGTACTTTATATAGTTACCGCTGAATTCAAGTGCTCAGCGCTGCGTTGCCTGTTACAGCTTGTCTCGTTAATAAAGTGTGTAGTTGAATGTAAGTCGTCACTGAAGAAAAAGTAATGAGCGTTACAATGAGCGTTACCGAATAAAGAGAGTACTCAACAAAGAAACAAGACAACTAATACCGAATTAAGAGAGTAATCAATAAAAAACAAGATAACTAAAAGTGTAATTGAATACAAGTAATGAATTACATTTCTCTCGTTAGGTACTAGTGTGGGAAGTAGCGATGAAGACAAAATTAAGCCTACAACTGAATGCAGTTCCCTGGCCGAAACTCTTGTTTTCTCGTGAAACCGCTCCCGAATATAAAACTCCATTCAGTCCTCGGAAAGAGTCCCTCGTGCTAGCATGCGTATGTTTTTTTTTTCTTTTTGCGAGCAGCAGATGTGTGTTGAACTAATCTGTTCTGGAGGCAGAAAGGAAGCAAAAAATAAACGAGAAGTGTGCTTAAGTGTCAAGAGAACAACGTTGAAAAAATGGGGTCATTGTCAATGACGCTAATTACAGATCACACAACTCAAAGCCTTGGTCGACGTGCAAAACGTCACGGTGACATTAGTGCGAAAAAGAGCGAACGAAATCTTGATTTATGTTTTCTGTTCATGTAGCCCTAATGAGAAGACCGTGGCACCAGTAAATGCCACAAGAGGGGGAAGGGTCTGCAGTCAGACGCACTTAAATTTGCCTTGACGCGAGGTGACAGAGCTCGACGAGGAATACTTAAGCAGAAATATTCTAGTGCATATATGCATGCAGTTTATGTTCGGTAATAAAGTTAGTCATTGCTGCCTCGATCAAACACCTCCCTTATTTTATATAGCCGCGGCGGTATTAGATTGAAGTGGACGTTCTGAGAAAAGCTATAGGGATACCCGCAAGTGAGCCGTCAGTTGCCGATCACCCTGCATCACCCTGTTGGTCCTCACCTCTCGACTGTCGTGTACGAGTAGGTTCACCCAGGCAATCATGCGACAGTCGCACGAGCGCAGTCTCGTTTGACATGGAAAGATGTTTTCACAAAATAGTGATTTGGGCGAGCTGTTCTGAGTTTATGGCGTGATTTCGGCAGCGTGAAGCACTGACGTGTGGATATAAAAGAAAGAAAGAAAAGGGTTAGCGAAAGGACAGGCACGTGCGCTTTGTTTTTCTTTTTCTTTTTTTTCCCCTTGAGTGCTTCGTGCTGCATAAATAACGCCACGTTTTGACAGGCCTACAGCTCTAGAGAGCGCAACAGGTGGCTTTACCAAAATAGTCACCACGTTCTACCATAATTATCGACAAAAAATTGCCTTAGAACAAATATATATATATAGTAGTAGTAGTAGTATAAGACTTTTATTCAGCCAAAAATTACAGGCCGAGCATATCGACCGCCTGGGTGGCCAGTCGACGCTGTTCTTCTTCACCTTCAGCGCCAAGCCAGTCGATATATATATATATAGCACCTGGGAGAACAAAAATTACCCTCTGAAGTGCGCGTGCCAACACGCAATTTACTTGCCTTTACTAGTCAGGCAATAAATCTTGCGGAAGGCTGTGGTAAAAACATGCCCCACAAGCACTTCCTTAATTACGGAAACAAGCGCACCCTCTGCGTAGGTTCTGACGCAGCGTGTTCTATATCGGCGTCATTCGAGCGCGGTGTCAGCGTTTCCTTTACCTGTGCTGTGCATCAACTCTCTGAGACCACTCCGACTGTAGTACGAACGTCCCAGCTGTTTCCTGAGGATACAAAGTTGTCCACATCGGAGTCAACAATCATCTTCATGAAAAATAGGCGAAAGTGACGCTGCTAGTCTGGGCTCAACTGCAACTCCAACCTTTGGTGAGTATACACAATGGCACTCGCTAGTGAAGCGCTGAAATGCTTTTGTTTGGCGACCGCTGTTCTAATTTCAATAACATTTGCTGATATTTGGATGGATAGTCTATTTCCAATCGCTGAATGGTACGAAGAATTGATTTAGGGCCTCTAGGAATTGGTAAACATTAAAGAGCAATCGTAAAACTTACAACTAAGCGTGAATATAGCAAATTCGCAACTTTACCGCTGACTCTAAAACGGTACGTTTACTTTAAGGCAAGGGGAAACAGAACATTATATCACACTTGATATGTTCTCGTTAACTCGGCTGATGGAGGTTTCGTGGCTGTTGCTATCCCGAAATACAGGTTTTGATAGGACGAAATATTGTACAACTATTAGCGCTACTGTGAGGTGCTGGTTACAGAATTTGGATAACAATTTTCTACACGAGCTTTTTGTGATCATTAATCAGACGTTTGTATGCCTTTTTCTTTTATGTATTGCAATTTTAGTTAAATTTCATGAAATTAAAATAGGGCGAATGTCATTCAGTGGAATATGACCCACACTTCGAACATAACGATTGAAATGGACTAGTTGTATTCGCATTCGAATAAAACACATAAAACAAAATCCTTCACATAAGTCAGCGAACTATTGTTCGAGAAAACGTAGCAAACATTTTTGTGTACAACGGGCACCAGGCGTCGAGAAATTGGTAGTTACCGATCATGTAAAGGTTTCTGTTCGGAGAAATCTGACACTATGGGAACTGAGGTGGCTATAATTACAGCGAAATACCCCAGGAAGTAGGTGGTCCCGTCAGCTGAATCTAGGGTCTAACCCCCTAGTACCCCGGGAACTGTCCCAATTGTAGTTTCATCATCTACATTGACTACCTGTGACTGTCCAGAAACGAGGCCTCCACAAGAGAAAATTTGTAGAGCTACCAAGTTAGCGGGCTGATTAACAGACACAGACAGACAGACAGACAGACAGACAGACAGACAGACAGACAGACAGACAGACAGACAGACAGACAGACAGACAGACAGACAGACAGACAGACAGACAGACAGACAGACAGACAGACAGACAGACGGATGGACGGACGGACGGACGGACGGACGGACAGACGGACAGACGGACAGACAGACAGGTTGACTCGTTGGCTTATGGACAATAAGCTTTCCAAGGCAACACTGCAATTTTTACTCGAGGAGGGCCACTGGGTTTTTATTAGAATCCCCACATACGTAGCAGGGAAAGCCGTTCAAATTAAAAAAAAGAAAGAAAGTGATGATTCAAACCTGACGCATACACGCATATAGCATAGCGGAGAACATTGCTAGGTTTTGAGATTTCTTTTTCTTCGAATGCAATGTGAAGTGCCACCAATATTTGACTCCTAGGTTACGATTGTTTCTGAGAATACAGCTTAATTATTACATTACTTCTAAAAATGCAACCATATAAATGGATATATATTGCAGGGGATGTAGTGGAGAAATGGTGCAATAATCATGTTACCTTGAACGAAGATCAGGTCATCTCATTTTGTTTAATATACAGGTTAATGCGAGTAGTCCCACAGTGATAAACTTTCAATGCTTTGGCGCCACATACGTAAAGTCCGACGTTATCGGCGCGCGGGCGACCGTCGTTCGCGGTCAGTCACGCTACGTCGGTTGCGCTGCGCCAGCCGAGATGCCATCCCCTCTATACTTCAACGCGTCCGCCGTCGGCTATTATCTTCGGAGCATGCGCAGAACGTTCGCCAAGTCGCGCGCCGTCCGCAAAAGCCGTCTACGGAGTCGTGTTGGCGCCTTTTTCTTCGCGCGCAATGCATTGTGGTGCGAGAGTTCTGCCGACTCCGACGCGCAAATGGCTCAGGAGCCATATCGGCGCCGGGCCCGTCGGGGCGCGTCGGAAGCCGCCGGTTACGTTGGCTGCGCCGGTGCGCCCGACTGTAGAGGGGTCGTTTTCGCCGACGTAACGTAGCGCGCGCGCGCGCGGGCGTTACGTCGAACTATAAACGGCCCTTAAGGGAAACAGATCATTCCGCTATTATATGTCAGTTAGCCAGCTGCGTATTCAGGTTACAAAAAAAATAGGGAAACTCTGCAGAACTGTGACGTGTCTCAATGTAAGTGCATGATCCGTCGCTTGGTTGTTTGCAGCCATGTTGAGGAGATACGCCAACGTGGCTTCTCTGATTGCTGCAATCGTGGTGGCGGTCGGGGCAACTGATCTGGAGGATTTCTTTGAGGCAAGAAACGACTCCCTTCTACGCGTGTTGCGCCAGCTGTATTAGCCTCGCAACTGCTACGAACAGAGCAAGAGAGAGGGATAAATGAGGTGAAAGGAGGAGTAGGGACGTCAGTGAGACGCACGGGGGAAAGTGTTACGAAAAGAAAGAAGAAAAGAAGAGAGGCACCAGCAGCTTGCCCACACGGGGCGGCCCGCTGCATTCGCGTTCGGAGCTTCCCGTGCAAGTAAAGTCGAACGATATAGCGGCTAATGGTGAACGGAAAAGCGAATCGTTTTTTAAATGGGGAACTTGCTGTCAGAAGCAGGGCTTATTGGCTAAAAAGCGCCTTTACGTTTCCTCTCGTGCCATGCAGGTATTTATATGGGCAGCATGCGAAGGTTTTATATACGAAACATTTCTTGCCATACTGGGGCTCGCTGGAACCGCATTCTGTAAGGATTATCTTGTTTTCAATTCCTTTACTCTTGCCTTCCGTCATTGGCTGGCACGACGCCAGCCGCATCGCCAGTATTCACAATTTTCTCGGACGGGTGATAAGATTTTGATAGAATTGAAGGAAACAATTGAAGGAAACGTAACACAGCCCTTATTCATCGTTGTCGCGTTCAGTCGCTTATTTGGATCACTTGACGGCAGTCGGCGCTAACGGTCACGTAGGCGCCGCGCAGACCTTTGAATCACGTGATTGTCTTGCGAGGGAACGAGCAAGCACTGACGTGTATTGCGCGTTTCACCGTTTTACGCAGGGAGGTAAAACACCGACGGAGTGTTCACTTCAACTTGGCGCTTGCGGCGAGAGGCAGCTACCGAGACAGCGGGAATAAAGACATCAAAATTTCCCGCGCGTAGCTGCGGATTTATCACAGAGCGTTAGCCACCCCGCGTTACCCTACCGAGAACTCCTTGCCATACGGTAATACGGTAAACCGCATGTCTTGCACCAGTTGCATTTCAACAGAGGGAAAAACCTTGCCACGTGGTAAGCGTACGGCAAAATACGACTAAAACTTTCTATTACTGCGTTACGTTGCCGCAGTAGTATTGCGGCAGGATACTGAATAAAGTAATGTGCTTGATTTTGTCAATTGAGACTGCCACAAAGTCGGCCCTTCATCGGTAATGCATGAAAATAAATTGGGTAACTAGGAGGCTCGCTTAGCGAAGCAAATTGCCGAAGAGCATCAAGAAACATATACATTAGCGCGTATTTAACTTGCTGATTCTGCAGCCACGCTGACTTCAAGTGTGGTGATGGTCACAAAAATTCTAAGAAACATATTGGAGGACAAATCGTTGTTCGAAAGACCCGTCTATCAGCACGAGCTTTCAGCCCACACATTTTTGGGTTATTCTCACACCGAAGACCCTCCACTCTACACCAGCACCATGTTTCTAACACAGAGCGTTAAAGTGTTGGGCATTTGGTGTTTAAATGAATCAACCAATACGAAGTATGATGTCTCGAATATGTGCAGAGGATACACAGTGAAGGCGAGGTGACGACGTACCAATGCTACCGAAACGGCACCACGCTCGAGCCATCCTCATCGCGCGACTTCACCGTCCTGTGGAAAGGCTCGGACCAGCCCGATGACGAAGCACAATGCGTGTGTACATTCCAGATTGCCGGTGACAGTGAGAACCAGAGGTGGATACCGTTCGTTTTTTTCTTTGCATTTCGAAGACGCTTGTATAGGTGCTTCCATGTCGGGGTGTGCTACTGCTTAACAGGAAGTCACATGTCCACAACAATCACAAGGTGACCTTTAGTGCCAGGCGCATTGTAAAGGTGTCCGTACGTGTGCTCATATTTTGGTGCAAATGAGCATGACCAAAAGTTGCCTAAAAGCCTTCCTGCTACGGTGTTCCTTCTAGGCCAGATGTAGCCTTAGGAACTCAAACGCTACCAAAGTCCTCCCCTCGAAGCTAAAACAGATGAATATAATGGGAGAAGTGGTAGCCTGGCTTCACTGACATCAAGTATAAGCAATGCCGCAGAATTTCACGTTGGACAAGAAAATTTATGGCACCAACACGAACTTGCAGCAAATATATATACGTAATATAGTTACGTTTGTTTATATTCTAGTGTATACGTAAACTGCCAGAAAACATTTAAAACTAATGGGTTCGATCTGCCATTTTCACCAAACAATCTTGACCTATGGTTGTCATAGTCAGGTAGCGTCTACTTGAAGTTTTGAAGAAAAAAAAATTTTTAATGGAATAACTTGACTCTGGATCCCAGGCTCTGACACTGAGTTGTTTTCGACCTCATTGCAAAACAGTATTGAATTCACCAAACTGAGATAAGGCATTTAATTGCGTTCTGTGCGTGTCAAATAGATGTGTATCCTACGCTATTACTCGCAGGGCACCATCCTATTAGCCAGCTTCACGATGAATGGAATCCTGTGCTTGCTCTTTTTAACGTAGCGGCATAAGAACATCGCATTTCTTTTAAAGATGACGTAGGACTTAAGTTGTGATTGTTACCAACCAGAACTGCACATGAAAAATTTCGGTTTAATGTTAGGTGCGACAATGACGTCGATGCTCTCGGTTGATTCAGTTGTTTTAATGGGAACAACATTTACAGTGTTTGCGCACTGTTATAAAGATAAACAAAAGTCAGAGAAGGGATCATAAACTGAATCCAGATACCCTGGGGAAATTTAAAAAAGAAAGAAAAAGAGAGAGAGAGGCTATCCCAGTCAACACTGTAGTAGAAGCCCCCAAGAGAATGTTTACAACAACGTTAATAATTTTCGTTAGTGGTGTCTAGTCAGTTTGCAGCTTTTTGCTAATGTCATAACAATTTCAACCCTTTGCAGGTTCGATGCCTCTGCCGAGTACGAATCACAAGGAGACTACGCCATTCTGTCAGGCGACGGTACGTTCGGCCATCGCGAGCCACGTCTACACCGATCTCAAGTAGAAGATCCATAAGCGTTAGTTGGAACGGGGGTTAACGTTAAAGTGGAAGGCAGGGAGAGCACGTAGACTTAGGTTGATATATCTTTATCTAATTCTTTTTTGTCTTGAGCGAAAATGTCTGGAAAATGAGGTTAGAAAAGCGAACAAGAAGAGGGAAGAAATTTACCATAGGTTTTCTTTCCTTTGCATGGGTGTATTTATAGCAGGGGAAAAAATATGCAACTCTCACACACAGAGAATTCGCGGACGCGAAGCTTTCATGAGCCAGTGAGGGAAAATGGCGTATTAAGACAAAAGACGCGCTGCAGATTTCAATCAGGGAAGCTTTCCTCAGTCATCATTGTTGACCTTGTAGAGAAAGTGTTATTTTTATTCAGCCTTAAAACGTGTTAAATTGCAAGACATGACGTGCTTGACCTTGTATAGAAATAAGGTTCCTTGTGAGTCTAGGGACCTTACGTAAGAACGCCCCACTGCGCCTTAGTACAATGCCCAACGCGCAGAGAATTTCTGCGAAGAGTCCGTCCCATAACTTCTATCTTTAATGCGAGATTGTTAAGGGTCCTGTGTCGCAAAAAAAGATCCAGTGTCGGCGTATGAGACGTTGTTTCGCGAAAAGTCATTCCGAACCACAACCACGCCGTCAATCCGCGTGGAGCAGAGGCGTTACTGAACTCTCGAATTCCTCAAAGTGAAATGCGTCAGCAAAATCGTAAAGTACGACCTAAACACAACCTACAGACATGATAGTGTCGCATTGTAATTTCAATATGCCAGAAAACATAATTCTCTTACGTGGAAACTGATGCACAAACCTCTTTCCCAGTGTTTCTACCATTCACACAGCGGTTCCTTGCAACAACACCATCTAGATGGCGCTCGCCTCCGCGCATCAGCAAGACAGCTGTGGTTGCCGGGAAGCGTAGCAAGCAGTCAGGGATCTTCGCGAAATGCGAACCGAACCCACAACCTTCGCGAAATGCGAAGTTTGTGGGTTCGGTTCCCACCTGCGGGAAGTTGTTTTTTCATCCACTTTAATTTCCAATAATTTATCGTTTCATTATTCCATTTATTAAGCACAAGTAATTTCCCCTATGTTGTCCTTGGTGTCAGTGTTTGTTGGCTTCTTATGATATGATGATATGACTAATAAAAATAGGGCCCCTCGGTTAACCCCCTTTCTTCTCCTTTATATATATATATACATATATATATAATATATATATATATATATATATATAATATATATATATATATATATATATATATATATATATATATATATATATATATATATATATATATATATATATATATATATATATATATATATATATATATATATATATATATATATATATATATATATGTATATGCGGTCGTTTAGACTAATGTCGAAGAGTGGTGCATGTCATATACTACAGATGCAGTATGTTATGTGTACAGTATGCTGCACGTCCAACAGTGTCACAGATATGTTTTACGTAGAAAGAGCAGCGCTTCAAGACGGGACACAAGGGAAGTACATGTGTATGTTTTGCCGTGCATATAAGAATATTTGTAAAACAAGAACTCTTCATGAAGCGAGCATTAGCCGCCACCGCATTTGTCAATTATACAAAAAATAATAAACGTAAGAGAATTGTACACCGAGTTAATGCAGTTCAAGTTGGAATTTACCTGACGACGTCTTTCTGGCATGTTCAGTATATGAATGCAGAAGGCGCTGATCAGCGTGAATATTTTAAAACAATAAAACGCCGAAAATCTAGAGCTTCGTCAGTATGCTGTTGTTTTTACGACGTAAATACTTCCCAGTTCATTTCTCTTGAGAATTTAATTATCATTCCTTTTCGCTACTTTTCATCCGGTGCACGCTCTGATGCTTGTGGATACGACCACACAGCCATGTAATGGACTTTTTAGATGACATCTATAAAAAAAAATTGTGACGCGCACCATTGCCTGTGCGTTTATCAGTTCCCGCGCAAGGCGTAATGGGGTGCGTACGTATATACGCGAACATCTAAAGATAGTCTTCTAGAGTAAAAATAACTCCCTCTATAGCTGCAGATACCCTAAATGCACTGGTATTTATGTGCGCGTCAGACGGTGGGGAAACCAAAGCAATTTCAAATTAAGAGCACGGTTTTTTTTTATCACTTCAGACACACCATCCTGAAGGATGAACACTAGTATCAGCAGCACGTTTACGACAATTGCGTGTATAGTTTCATGTGCAACGGGAAAATTAATTTGGTACCGTGGTCTAAGTAATCTAAGAGGTGCTTTCAGGAAAAAGAAAGAGACCACATCCGCCCCATAACACCCGAAGGTTTCTGTAGTGGCGAGAACCATAATACATTGGCCATACGGCCTCATAATTTTTTCTTCTGACATGAGAATACGTTTTCGTGACTTCTAGGGCAAATGTGAGCGCAGCGTCTGTCTAGCCCTCCGTTGTCGCAGGACTCGGTAAGTCCTGCGCTTAAATCCTGGTTCTTGCTCACAACACCGCACCATGCTACTGTGGAGTCATCCGGAGAGTGGTCCGGAATCCTTGCCGCATCGCAAGAGGCTTTACTTGCGTACAAGACGTGCTCATCGCGCATTTCGTTCGCGCACACCTTCGCCTTAGCCCTTGATCCAGCACCTATGGCCTCGCTTCTCTCTGCAATACTTCCCTTTGCGCATCTTTTGCGTACGCCATACGTCCACATTCGGTATTTTATTCTTTCCCATGTCCTACCTACATACTCTCTTCACCCTTCTTACATTGCCCGTTTCCCTGCGGTCACGTGTTAATTTATGCAACGCGCGAGGCTTGACATGTTTCCCAGCCATCTGCTCTCCATATGTGGCTGCAGGGATTACAAGAAAGTTACATCACTATTTCAAAATTGTCTTTTTGAACGACCCAATATATTTTTTTCATATTCTAGGTAAACAGGCGCGTCTTTACCAACTCCAGCCTCCATACCAGGGTGAAGCCTACTACTTCAAGGAAGGTCAGTCACAAGAAAACACTGTGTTATCTCGGCTCACTCAGTAGCACCATTACGCCAACGTTAGAAACAGTGGTTTCACCTCGAACACGATAGTCTCGGAGTACGAGATTTCGTCGCTGCAGGCCGGGAGACCATGCCACGTTAAGGTCCGAATTTCTCAGAACTCATACAAAGTCGATATGCCTTGCAAATGCACTAGCTACAATTCGTGGATAGAAATATGTGGCGTAAGCAATAATTAAAAAGGTAATTCGTGTAATTATGTTGATTGTCCAATTAAGCATTTTGATTTCTCGTAGAAACAACGATCCCCTCATTTAGTAATTTAGCTCAAGGGCTAGAATTGTGTTATACACCACAGGCTATTTATCAAAATTTGTTGCAGCCAAAAAGAAAAGGAACACCTCATATGATGATCGGCGTTTATTTTGAGAAGCGCTAAATATTCGTATGTGGCTTTAGATTAAAGTAAAATTCTGGGGTTTTACGTGCCAGAACCATGATCTGATTAGGCACGCCGTAGCGGCAGACTACGGATTAATTTTGGCCACCAGGGTTCTTTAACGTGGGCCTAAATCCAAGTGCACGAGAGTTATTGCATTTCGCGCCCACGGAAGTGCGACCATCGCGGCCGGATCGAACTCGCGACCTCTAGATCAGCGTTGCAACGTCATAGCCACTGGGCTGCCATGACTGGGAGGTGGGGGCGCATCTGGCTTTGCACTTTCGTGGCTGCGTAGTCAAATTGATAATGAAGTTAGCACGCCTATGTAATCCTGTCCGTGCACGTTTTGAGGTTAGAATTGAGCTTCAGCATTACTAATTTTTAGGTGCATTTACTGCGGCATTAATTTTTCTCTGGTTGGTGCGCAGTGGTCGACGCGGATGGAGATCCAGTCTTCAAGATTTACGACACAGCCGAGACCTGCACGAACGCCGAAGCGCTTCGCAACCAGGTCTGCCCTGAACCGTGCGACTTGGAATACGTACGTTGAAGGATGCAAAGATGCGGCTCAGGCAATAACAAGTATAACAACGAAGCATTAAAAGAGGTAGAGGGAACACATGTAAGTTTTACTTGTACGAGCGAAGAACTGACTAATAAAGTCTTTCCACGTTATTTACCACGATGTTATTTTTTCTTTTCCTGGGTCTTTCCGCATTTGGAAGTATTAGCCATCCATTCGGCTCATTGCATTGTCACTAGGTGAATTAAGAACAAGAATTGTGCACTGATATCTTTCGCACGCTTATATTTCTTTGTATCCTTCACCATTCACAGCCGGTCGAACCTGGTGATAACACGGACCAAGCGCTGCTCGAACCACTTACGAAACGCGAAGGGGAAAAGCATTGCAATAGACTAGGTGGTGTCCAAATCTACGCCCTAACGATGGGCAACAGAAGTTGATATGAAAGGCCATGCTTTTGCTGCCTGCAGGCGCCCGAAGCGACTGCAGAGTTGGACACGCGTAATAGACGCGATGTTTTGTACATCATCCCATTTCACGTGTGTTTTACTATCGGCCTTTACAAGCACTGGAACGGTATTCACAAACGAGAATACCACCCTTTCGGGGATCACTTTCTAGGATCGCCTACGTCACGCCTCGAAGCAAATTTCGGAATGTGCAGAAAGAGGCTCTAGACAATTTTCGTCTTTCTCAAGGCCTGCCTTGGTACAGTGTAGAGCTTCTGTCTTATGCTGTAATATCGGAATTATATCTTCACGGAGTCGTGGTGGTGCTTTGTCAGGCAAGCAGAAAGGCAGGTAGTGGCGAGGACTTTATGAGGCAAATATGTGCTTGCGTCCTCAAAGAAATTAGAACAACGCGGCCGTGGCAATTGCAGCAAGCACGGCCAGCGGTCGTGGAATAACAGCCGCTTGCGTCTGGTCGCTTTTTTTGCATGTGTCACCGAACATTCCAGATGCGTTAGCGCGCTCTGACCGGAAAGCTTCCTGAAGATGCCACAAACATATATGAGCCTGCCTACAAGCTACGACGGGCCGTCGATAACGTTCAAGCGTCGTCCCTTATCTGATATTGTGAGCGCGTTCATGCGTGACAACTGCGGTAACGTATAACGACTATGCCGGCGCAGTCAGAGCGTATTATTGAGACTGAAATGAAACTCGCATGGTAATATCAGCAGGAAGGGACGAGCCGCAATGCCTTTTCTGGAACAGGCTCATTTATGACTGAGCAATTTTCGCAAAACTAATTGGTAGAAAAAAAAAGAAAAAAGAAAGAAGACCAAACAAAAAACCGTGGAAATAGTGTTGCGTTCCTCAGTGTGTTTCAGTCGAATGGAAGTGCTGCGAGATGTCGCTCACTATTTCGTGAATACCAGCGAACCAAGCGGAAGGAGACAGCATTAAGCGTGGAACCTACAAATGTGCTCTGTGCGCATGGATAACGGCATCAATGACTGTGTGATTGTGGAATTTTCGTGGAGACGGCTGGATCATGCACAGGGGCAATTATGTTTACCTAATGCCCATTGGTAGGAAAACATTGTGTCAGAAGTTTATTTCTACGGGATAAGCAGGCTTTTTCGCGTGGTTCTAAATGTTAGGAGGAAGCTTGGCCTCGGAAGTCCTTACTGAATGCACGGGGGAGGTGCAATCGTTTTAGGTCGACGTCCACTTACTTTGATGTCACTTGGTTTATTAAAAAAAAAAAAACTTTACAGCTGTCGTCTACTGGGAGCAGATAGCACAACATAATTGCATCGTTGCATCATTATAGTAAGCTACGTCGATCTTGTGAATCGTATTGAGCCTCAGTCCCCCCCCCCCCCCCCCCCATTTTTTACGGTGCGACGGAGCTTACGCTGTTTCTTGATGTGGTTGTACGCTGCCAGTTAATATTGAAGCCTTAAATAGAAACATTGCAAATACATTCAAGCTTTTGACGTAGTAGTTCTGCGGAAACCCGCAAGGTGGAGAGAAGTAATTAATACAGGGAAAATCAGACATCCACCAGTTCGTAGCAATTGCTACAAAGGAACCCCATACGGGTTCCTCGAAAGAAAAGCCTCAGAGTTGAAGAAAAATTCGTCCTGATCCGGGACACGCAAAACTAAATGATGTCTAACGGGTAGATGTCTGTTTTTTCCTTTATTAATTACATTCAAGCTTTCGGGTATCGCTGCAGCATACAGACGTATTAAGTGTAAGTAGACTGACCTAGATTTTTAGGTCACGCTAGTATAAGACCGCATGACATTCAACTGTTTCCTTATACATGTCTCCGCGGTAGATAGGCGGAGGATAAACAAAAATGTTTTTTTGGCCTCGCGTGGTTGCTAATTGATTCACTAAAATGCTCAACACAATTTCGCCGGTTTTGCGCTGAATCCAATCTTTGAACAATGAGCGATCGAGGTCTTTCATTATTTAGTGAGCTTATGAAGTCAGTATTTTCTAATGAATTTCTGTATACAGTGAGGAAACTACGTTCTCACCTCTAAAAACCAACGGATGCATTCCTTTAATTTATTCATTAAGGCTGAATGAGGCTATTGCTAGAGATCTCGCATCGAGCTGGCGCCATTAGGCCATTGTATTGTGCCAGGGCTACGTGCGCCATCCCGCGAGCTTTCGCCGAAGCGTCTGCATCGCGAGTACCAGCTGGTCGCCTATAGATGGGGTAGCGTGTTGAAATGGCATATGTGCACTGGAAATTTGTTCGCAGAAAACTAACAAAGGCCTCTAATTGCAACGCTTTTCGTTGATCACTACAACGAGAACAACAAGAAAATCCTTGGCAACCTTTGACGTGCTTGCGACTTAGGGTCGATTATATGTCGGTGTGCTGAACGAAAATTTGAAGCCTACTTTTATCGTAGGCACAGGGGAATCCCGCAAACGTTTTCAGAGAACGGAACAGCCGACTCGGAAAATAGTGCATGTCTTCCATGCGGCGGCCGAACTGAAAAACCTGGCTGGAAATCGAGGCATTACCCCGCTGTCGATATCCGTTGGGGAGTCACTCGCGTTGCACGAGACAGAGATAACGCGGCTTAGAACGCACGCTTTTCACAAATGGCCAGTCGCTTATGCGATCTCAAAAAAAAAGAAATAAATAAAGAAAGAAAAGCAAGAGCGTTGGCGCCTAGGTGCGACCAGTCATTACGTTTTATTGAGATATCAATTTCTGCCGTCGTCGTCGTCACCATGATGTTGCGTATTAAGTCCAAGGGCGATTACACCATCGCCGCGCGCCGTACAGTCATAGAATAAAGAACCAACTTTATGTGCGAGTGAAAGCGCGCGAGGGGAGCCGACGATCAGCGGCTCAGTCTGGCGCGAGCAAGCGAGTCAAGCGGGGAGGAAACGCGCCGTCTTCCGTCACGCGAAGGGCCCGGGGTGGTGGATGAGGGGGCGGCGGCGTTGTACTCCGGCAGCAACTACGGATTGCGCCACCACGCCCGAAGGGAGCCGACGATTGCCGCTCAATCTCACGCGCGCAGCGGAGGAAAGTGGGGCGGCAACACGCCGTCTTATGCGCATAGCCCGGGGGAAAAGCGTGTAAGGGGTTCGGCGTTATGCCAACGGCTCATACCTTTGCGCGTGCTGTGTATGCGCTGCTCAGTTTGCGTTGAAGCGATAGACATCCCGAATGTTCCTTCGCTCGTTGCTGCTGCCGCGCTTCCTCACACCAGCGTTTCGACAGCGACTGTCCGCGGTCATTAAGTGTGATATGTTAATGTTTGCCTGTGCACGCTGACACCATGCTTAATGATTTAGTTAGCAACCGAATGTTCCCAAGCTTATATACGGCCGACAAAACTAATATCCGTACTTCGTATAGCTGTTTACTAATTTGCTACCGCAATCGATACTTCGCCTTTCGGGCAACACAGCGACTATTTTTTTAAAGAGGAAGCTTTAGCTCGGGTGCTCCTATATAAATACATGTAAAAGGAGAATTCGTTTTTCTCGGCAACCCCTGCACCAAATTTCACGAGGTCTGTTGCATTTAAAATAAAAAATAAAATCTAGTGACTGTTAGTTTTCAATTTTTTATTTAAATCATCAAATTTTATTAAAAATTGGCAAAAACATTTTCGGAAAACGAAACTATCAAGTTTACAACTCTAACTCAGCAAGGAAACATGAAGTCACAATTCTGTGAGTTGCATCTGATAGTACATCTAGCGGACAAAACTGATGTGTTACACATGAATAAAAAAAGATTTAATAATGTGCAGATACAGCTTTTGCAAAACCCTTGTACAGAACGTAACAAATTCACGTAAAATATAAATTTACATATAGAATTTGCCCGCTTTGAATGACGTAATGGATGCCGTTTGCAGAACCGAGATATCTCTTTTTGACGCAGAGCTATTAATTTATAAACTTCGTGCGTCTATCTTCTCAAACTTTCGATTTTTCGAAAATACTTTTCGTAAAATTGAGGCCCTAAATCAAAATTCCTCTTCTGACAGTCGCTAGAATTTATCTTTTTCTCTCAACTGCAACAAATTTCATTAAAATCGGTCTAGGGGTTACCTCAGAAAAGCGTTTTTGCGTTTTACATGTATTTGAATAGGCCGCGTCAGAGTTGGGCCCGAGCTAATGCTTCCTCTATAAGAGGTGGACGTAGTCCGTCGTAACACGCGCGCGCGCAAAGCACGCCTGAGCGCACGCTCTACATACACTCTTAAAAAGGTATTCAAAAAGAGTGCAAGATACGACCCTTTTAGGTCGTATCTTGCGCTCTTAAAATAGTTGCACCCTTCGGGGTGTATATTTGACCCACAATAGCCGTCATCTGCCTTGTTTGCGTTTCCTCCCTTGAAAACTCAGCGCTCGCTATTTTCTCAGCTACGTTATCAGCTCGCTACGCACGCTGATAACGCGTGAGCCGTTCGTGATTTGGAAGTACGGTACTCGAAGCGTTAAAGAAGGGAAATACTTGCAAGCCAGATGACGATTACTGTTGTGGGACAACACTCTAAAAACAGTTGCACCCTTTGGGCTGTATACTTGCAGCATAACAATAACGATCATCTGTCTTGCCCACATTTCCTTCGTTTAACACTGCAAGCCCTGCATTTCCAAGTTAGGAATGGCATGCGCGTTATAGACAGATACACCATTCGGGGTGTATATTTGCCCCGCAACAATAATCGTCATCTTTCTTGCTTGCGTTTCCTTTCTTGAAAAAGCTGCACTTCTTGCTTTCCTGACGAGAATGCTCTGCCACGCTGATAACGCCGTCACTGACTTGGAAGTACGGGGCTCGCAGCGTTAAATAAAAGAAACGCTGGCAAGACAGATGACGATTATTGTTGTGTGGCAAATATACTACCCAAAGGGTGCAACTGTTTTTAGAGCGTATAGCGCCATGGAGTGGCCAGCGTAACCGTCGGCGTTCGGTCCGCTTTCGCGCGGCCGGCGCGGGAATAGAGCATGTCCAATTTCATGCCGAAGCCGCTAGACCAGAGTTCACCACGCGCTAGAATGGCTGGTCGGCAACATGCTGGCCTTCTCTTCGGGTGCACTGAGGGAAGCTGTATGAGTGCTTGCTGATCATGTGCAGTTTTATTTCCTTTTTTTTAAATCCTTCTCTCTCTCACCTATCGCATTCCCTTGCCCCTCCCCCAGTACAGGGTAGCCAACCGGAGATAATCTCCGGTTGGCTGCCGTGGTAGAATTTGCAAACAGGCGTACCATGTCCTCACACGACGCCCCCTAAGCGGCTTGAAAACCCTCGTGTGGACCCCCGCTCACGCGGCTGTGCCCGGCAACGCGTCGGCTCACAGTGTGGCTCGAGATCTCGCGCGCCGAGCCTCGTCCGCGGATGCGGACGGCGTGAATGAGGAGGAGAGACACGAGAACCCTGCGAGACTTAGTAAGTAAGTAAGTTTATTTCGACCATCACGTCATACATGATGATGCAGGGGGACCGAAGTAAAAGCTGTCTTTCAACAGCTTATTATGAACGACTTATTATGAAATAGCCCATCGGTATCGCTTGAGGCGTCGCGCGCTCCCACCACCGGCCAAGCAACTCGACAAAACGCAAGCGGTCGCGTTTCGGCGACTTCAGACGAATACATACCCACACCCAAAATACATTAACAAAATCACAGGGGGCAGGGAAAGCGACAAATGTAGGCTCTGTTCAGAAACAGGAACACTCACACGCATAATGTGGGAATGCACCTCGCTCCCGTTCTCTCATCCCCCCGTCAGCAGCGAGACTGACTGGACAGCCTGGCTCAGTTCCGGGGACGTCGACCGACAACGTGAGCTGGTGGACTGGGCGGAAAAGGCCAAGCAGGCCCAGGGCCTTACTTGAGCCCTAACCCTCAGCCACGTCCCTCTTTACCCTTCCCCCTTTCAATAAAGTTTATCATCACCACCACCACCACCATCTCTGGTTAACCTCCCCGTCTTTCCTTTGTCTCTCTCTCTCTCTCTCTCCTTCGCCAAACCAGAACGCGCACGCTCGCCGTGCACTTGAACGAGTGTACCGTATACACTGCTGCAACAGCAGATCGCCGCGCTGCTACGGGCCACGTTCAAAGTTTTGACGATCCTGGCTTGGCTAGCGTGGCGTATCCAAATTTACTGGCCCCCTGCCAGGCACGCTGGAAACGCCGGACGATATCCACGCCTTTAGAAAATGGCGGAAGGCCCAGAGGAAATGTTCTCGGACGGTCACTTTCGGAGAGATCACATTTCGTGCGCGCTGATTGGATGTTTGAGCGAAACCGATCGAATCATCGAACGCGCCGTGTGCTACGACACGCGAAAATGTGATCATCCGAGAATACCGAGCCTGAGTAACACCTCTGACTGGAAAGCACCTCTCTTGCGCACGCGGCAGCGCGCCGCATGCTTGCTGCTGCATGCGTACAGCAGCAAGGCGCTTCATAGAAGACCCAGACGCGAGCGTCGCGACACTGAGTAATCAAATTTTTCCGCAAGGTGTCGGTACGTTACGACACCGTCCTTCTCCCAGGCGCGCTCATCCAGAGGGTTTTCATAGTCACTGCCAGCCAATGCTGACGTCTTCACAAAAAGAAGGAAAAAAAAGACGAGATATCAGCGACGATAACTATGAAAAGTTATTGTTAGTGAAAATACACAACGTTGGAAGGGCTGCAGGAGATGCTCTGAAATAACCAAACCAGGTCGTTCTATTTGCTGCATTTGATCAATGTGAATAAATGTTGGCAGAAAGGTAACGTAAAAGTGATCAATTGCATTTTAATAACTTGCTCTCATTTTCTTCCTGGGCCACTAATTGGTCACTGTAATCAATTACATTTCTGAATAATGTAACTGTAACTGTAATCGTTTCTATTTTCCTATAACGTGCACAAGTATGCCACGCACGTAAGCTGCTACCTCCAATGGTTTTCCGACACGTACATTGGGGGTGCCCAAACCACTCAATAATTTGGAGAAAGAGGAGTAGGGAACGACACTTATGCCTCTTATACGTTTTGTATTTCATCGCTTCAAAATCCGTAGTATGGGACTAATTACATTCGATGTGCCTGGCGAAAGCGCGCATATGTGACATATGTGACAAATTTCTCGGCGGAAAGTCATGGGGCACTTCGGTGCGGTCAATGCTGCAGCTGTATAACGCCTTGTTCCTCGGTTTCGCAAGATACAGCCTCCCTGTGATTGGGAACACCTGCAAAACAAACCTGCGTATACTCCAGGGACTACAAGCTCAAGCCCTAAGGACGTGTCTCGGTCTTCCGAGGTGTGCGTCTACAGCGGCAACGATTGTCATAGCTCGAGATCACCCAATATCAACGTACTTGGCAACCGACGCTCTCAGGGCGCATATTCGGCACGTTGCCCGATTACCTTCTCACCATCTTGCCGCTCTACCCACAGAAAGGCCACACACAACTTTCAGTCGTTTAATTGATGCCAATCGTAACTCACTGCCATCGAACTACATGCCTGCAGCAAGACCATCCTTACCTTTATGGTGCCTGCACAGACCTGACATACGCCTCACCATCCCAGGAATCATGAAGAAAGCCAACATGCCATCGTTTGCCCTTAAGCAGGCCACGTTAGAACTTTTACATGAGGTGCACAGTGGCCGCGTACACGTTTACATCGACGGTTCAGTCACATCTGCAAGCGCAGCTGCCGCTGTGGTGATACCAAGAAGATCCGTCAAGATACAGCTAAAGACGTCACATGTATCCTCAACGACAGCTGCTGAACTGGTAGCCATGCGTGCGGCTCTTCATTTTATTAAGGAGGAACCATCCCACGCATGGTCAATCTTCTGTGATTCCAAGGCAGCCCTGCAGAGTGTACTCTCAGCACTGCGCCATGGATCACATGAGCAGCTCGCCGCAGAGATCAGAGAAGTCCACCATCGACTAGTTGACGAAGGACACGATATAATATATCAGTGGTTGCCTAGTCACTGTGGCATACATGGCAATGATCGAGCAGACGCAGCTGCCCGATCTGCCCATGACGGCGTCAACTCCGTTGCCATTCCTCTTTCGAGAGCCGACGCAGCGAAAAAACTTGCCGCACTTGCGCGTGACCTGACATTAGCCCAGTGGAATTCATCCGATTTCACAAGTGCACGCCTCCATACACTGGACCCTAATTTACAGCTCCATATTCCGCCCGAGCTTCCACGAAGTGACTGCACCCTTCTTATCCGTCTATGGCTTGGAGTAGCATTTTCAAATGCCTACTCTTTCCTTATCGGAATGGCCAACAGCCCACTGTGTGACTTCTGCGGGTGCAACGAAACGATCGAGCACCTTCTTTGTCAGTGCTCTCGTTTTAACCCACAAAGAACTGTCCTCTCAGCCACCTTAGACAAACTGGACAAGCGCCCAATGACAGAAAGCAAGATCCTTGGAACCTGGCCTACGCGAACATCAGCGCGATCCGCTATGAAGGCGCTGCTGCGATACTTGAAAGACACGGGACTTTCTGACAAATTGTGACAGTACACTGTGTGGCGCAGGACTGTACGGTGACACTGCGTAAGACTAGGAATGCCTTTGCGGGTTGCGTGACAGTGCCCACAGAAATAGTTCGTGTGTACGTGCGTGTGTGTGCTTAGGTTTTTTTTTTTTCTTTTTTTTTATCCTTCTTTCTTTCTCACCTATTGCATCCCCTTTCCCCTCCCCCAGTACAGGGTAGCCAACCGGAGATAATCTCTGGTTAACCTCCCTGTCTTTCCTTTGCCTTTCTCTCTCTCTCTCTCTCTCTCTTGACACCGGCGAAATATATGTTCTTCTCTGTGTTCGTTAGGAATACAGGGCCGGTTAAACGCTTTTGGGCCATTTAAGAACAATTCAATTTGATAACTTTAAACAATGTAAGCGCCGTAAAGCCCAAACAACGAACGCGTTTAACCAAGAGATCTATAAATCACCATACGGCAGCCAACTTTCCGCGCAAGGTTGGTGGCCGTATGGTGATTACTGCGACAGAGAATGAGTAGTGCATTTATCCCGACGAAGGTTATAGCTTTGACTTTTTCAAAGAAAGAACCTCAGGGATCTCGGGAACTTCTCGGAAGGGGAGCGGGTGCTTTAATGGCACTACAGCATTAACATTTCTTCGTTTTCTCTCTCTGTTCGAAGTCTGCCTCTGTATGGAAGCAACATACTTGTACATGTTGCAGGAATAAAGTGTAACCGATTACAATTACAACTACTTCAATTAGAAATGTATATGAATACATTGACTAATTACGGATCTACGAAAGTAAGTGAGCAATTACTAAAATGTAATCGTTAATTTTTATGTTAGCTTCATTCCTATATTTATTAATATCGTTCAAATATAGTAAATAGGATCAGCTGACCTGGCTCTTTCAGTGCACCTCCTGCAGCCCTTCCCACGTTGTGTATCTTCAGTAACAATAACTTTTCAAAGTTACCATCGGCCATCTTCCCTCTTTTAGTTTCAACTATTATTTTTGCGAAAACACGGGCAGTGACTAGAGGCGACATTGAAAAATATCGTTGCTGGTAGCTGTATGTACGCTTTCGTGCTCTGTGTGTGCGTTACAGGGAAGTGCATTGTTGTACGGTGCGAACAACTTGCGTGAAAGAATGCGGTTGCACAATGCCGCCATGCTCGCGACTGGGTTCTCATTGAAGTGCAGCACCTCGTCATTGTTGCTGGGTCATGGGAAAAGGCGCTTCCCGGTGGCCTAGGGTACATGAAAAGAGCGCAAAAAAAAAAGATGTCCGTACATATAGAGGTAATTTCCTGGCATAAATTTCCGAAATGGGTACCACTATCCGGTTGGTGTCCAATATCTGGTGCAGGAAAGAAATACTGAGCGCCCTGCCTGTCTGAGAAATAAGATTTCAAAGATGCTGCTACGCGGCAGAACCGCGGGCATTGTACTGTATAGTTACCGCTGAATTCAAGTGCTCAGCGCTGCGTTGCCTGTTACAGCTTGTCTCGTTAATAAAGTGAGTAGTTACATGTAAGTCGTCACTGAAAAAGAAAAGTAATGAGCGTTACCGAATAAAGAGAGTAATCAACAAAGAAACAAGACAACTAATACCGAATAAAGAGAGTAATAAATAAAAACAAGACAACTAAAAGTGTAATTGAATACAAGTAATTAATTGCATGTCTCTCGTAGGTACTAGTGTGGGAGGCAGCGATGAAGACAATGTTAAGCCTAGGACTGAATGCAGTTCCCTGGCCGAAACTCTGTTTTCTCGTGAAGCTGCTCCCAAATATAAAACTCAATTCAGTCCTCGGGAAGAGTCACTCGGGCTAGCATGCGTATTTCTTTTTCGTTTTACGAGCAGCAGATTTGTGTTGGATTGATCTGTTTTTAAGGCCAAAAGGAAGTAGAAAATAAACGAAAAGTGTGCTTAAGTGTCAAGAGAACAACGCTGAGAAAATGAGGTCGTCGTCATTGACGTTATTACAGATCACACAACTCAAAGCCTTGGCCGACGTGCAAAGCACAGAGGTGACATTAGTGCAAAAAAAGAAAGAACGAAATCTTGATTTACGTTTTCTGTTCATGTAGTCCCAATGAGAAGACCCTGGCACCAGGAAATACCACGGGAGAGAGAAGGGTTGCAATGGGGAGACGCACTTAAATTTGCCTTGACGGTAGGTGACACGAGGAATACTAAAGCAGAAATATTCTAGTGCATATATGCATACAGTTTATGTACGCTAGTAAAGTTAGTCATTGCTGCCTCAAACCCCTCCATTTTTTTTATATAGCCGCGGCGGTATTAGCTTGAGGAGGACGTTGTGAGAAAAGCTATAGGGATACCCGCAAGTGAACCATCAGTTGCCGATCACCCTGCATCACCCTGTTGATCCTCACCTCGCGACTGTCGTGCACGTGTAGACTCACCCAGCCAACCACCCAACAGTCACATGCACGAGCGCAGTCTCGTTTGACATGGAAAGATGTTTTCACAAAATAGGGATTTAGGAAAACTGTTCTGAGCTGATGGTGTGATTTCTTCAGCGTGAAGCACTGACGTGCGGTTATAAAAGAAAGAAAAAAAAAAGTTAGCGAGAGGACAGACACGTAGCACTGTGTCGTTCTTTTTCTTTTTCTTTCCCCCCGTCAGTGCCTTGCGTTGTATAAATAACGCCATGTTTTTGACAGGCCTACAGCTCTAGACAACCCATCAGGTGGCTTCACCAAAATGATCACCACATTCTCCCATAATTATCGTGAAAAATTAGCCTTAGAACAAAAACAAAAGATGCAAGGAGAAATACAGCGCCCGCGGGAACTAAGATTACCCTTTAAAGTGGGCGTGCGAACGCAAGATTTACTTCCCTTTACTGGTCAGGCAACAAATCTTGCGCAAGGCTGTAGTAAAAACATGCGCCTCAAGCCCTTCCTTAATTACCGAAACAACCGCATCCTTCGAGTTGGTTTTAAAGTGGCGTGTTCTATGTCGGCGTCATTTGAGCGCTGTGTCAGCGTTTCTTTTAGCTGTGCTGTGCATCAACTCTCTGAGACCACTACGACTGTAGTACGAACGTCCCAGCTGTTTCCTGAGGCCATAAAGTTGTCCACATCGAGGTCAACAACCATCCCCATGGAATGAGGA
This sequence comes from Dermacentor andersoni, assembly GCF_023375885.2. NCBI lineage: Eukaryota > Metazoa > Arthropoda > Arachnida > Ixodida > Ixodidae > Dermacentor > Dermacentor andersoni. The sequence continues at coordinate 130,811,179 of NC_092818.1, forward strand.
TCGTTTTTTGAGCAGCCTGAACAGACCTCATAGCTGAACGTGTGCACATAGAGTTATTGACAGCGCAGGCGTCTCACTTGCAATACAGGCGAAAGCGACACTGCTAATCTGAGCTGAACTGCGACTCCAACCTCTGGTGAGTATACACAATGGTCCTCGGTAATGAAGCGCTGGAACCCTTTTGTTTGGCGACCGCCGTACGAATTTGAATAACATTTGCTGATTTTCGGATTAATAGCCTATTTCCAGTGGCTGAATGGTACAAAAAATTGATTTAGGGCCTCTGGGAAATGATAAATATTAAAGAGCAATCGTAAAACTTACAACTAAGCATGAATATAGCGAATTCGCAACTTTATCGCTCACTCTAAAACGGTACGTTTACGTTAAGGCAAGAGGAAATCAAACTTTATATTACACTTGACATGTTCTTGTTAACTCGGCAATCATGGAGGTTTTGTGGTTGTCACCATCCCGAAATACAGGTTTTGATAGGACGAAAGATTATACGTCTAAACTGTTAGCGCTACTGTGAGGTGCTGGTTACAGAATTTGGACACAAATTTTCGACACGAGTTTTGTGTGATCACGAATCCGACGTTTGTATGCCTTTTGCTTTGATGTTTTGGAATTTTAGTCAAACTATGTGAAATTAAAATTGGGCGAATGTCCTTCAGTGGAATATGACCCGCTCTTCGAACATAACGAGTTAACGAACTCGTTGTATTTGCATTCGAATAAAACACATAAACAAAATCGTTCACATAAGTCAGCGAACTATTGTTCGAGAAAACATAGCAACCATTTTTGTGTATAACGGGCACCAGGCGTCGAGAAATTGGAAGTTGCCGGTCATGTAAAGGTTTCTGTTCAGACAAATCTGACACTATGGGAATTGAGGTGGCTATAATTACGACGGAACACCCCAGGAACAGTGGCGTAGCCAGAAATTTCGTTCGGGAAAGGGGGGGGGGGGGCTCACGCAGCAGCTCGGCCTCATCCTTATAGAATTTGTCGAGGGATCCAATACATTAATAATAACTGCATCGCCATTGCAAAAAATAATGGAAACGAATTCTTGAACGCTACGCATCGTCAAGACAAATAAAATATGTACCTCTTCATAAAAGAAGATACTCGTCTGTCTCAAAAATTGTGCTCGAAATAACTTATAAGATTACGTCCATGTTTTCTGTCTATTTAGTACGTAAAGATAATATCTCACGAACTTTATAATTGTATCAGTTTGAAACCAGCAAAGCAGTGCATGGCGCTGATATGAAAATTGTAAAGGCCATGAAATGAACAAGGTGGGGACAAATATTTTATTGAACCTCCCTACTTTCTCTCATTTGCATCTTTCTCTCCGTGCCATTCAAGAACCCTGCTTACATTTTTGTACATATACAATGACCAGGGGAAAATCTCAATGACGTTGTCCTTTATTAGAATGTATTGCGAAGGAGTTGCTGTCATCGGTCGTGCATTCTGAGTAATTGCACCGAAATTAAAGTCGCAACAGAGAGTACATATAGAAAGCGGGAGATCTGCAAGATATACGAGGGCGAGTCAAATGAAAGTGAGCCAATACGAATATGTGACTAACGGCGTACTTTATTTAAAAGTAGTATAATGAGAATTTACACATTTGTCCCACTGACTAACGAGTCGCATGACTCCCGTCTCACAAAACTCATTGTGTGGCTGTTTCAAAAAGTCTCTAACTGACTCTTTCGCGTCACCATCCGACACGAATCTGGTTCCTTTGAGCTGCTTTTTTCAAATGCTCCAAAATGTTGAAGTCACAAGGCGGCAGGTCTGGGCTGTATGGCGGATATTGCAGCGTTTCTCACTTGAATTTTGCCAGTTTTGTGTTAACCACATCAGCGTCGTGGGGAAGGGCGTTGTCGTGGAGCAAGGTGACCACATTCCTCAATTCTCCACGTCGTTTGTTCTTGATTGGGACACGCAGCCGATCCAACGTTTTACAATATCAGAAACGATATATAGCTTCTTCAGGTTTAGGAAATGGCCGCTCACAACAACGACAAAAAAAAAAAAAGTCAGCAACACTTTTCCGACGGGAATGACGGCCTTTGTTTTCCTTTGGGGTCGTGAATTCAGATGTTTCCACGGTAAGCTTTGTCGTCGTGTTTCAGGCTTGTAGTAGTGGCACAATGATTCATCCCTGGTCCCAATTGCAGAAAAAAGTGGTCATCCTCCTCGTGATACCGGATTAGATGAGCCAAGGCAGCGCCGAACCTCTCCGTCTTCTGGTGGTGGTTCAAAATCTTGGGCAATGATTGCTTACACAAGATGCGATAACCGAGGTGTTCATGAATTATGGTGTGACCCGAACCGTGACTGATGTTCACACACTCTGCCCATTCATCGATGCTTATCCTCCGTTCTTGTCTAATCAGCCTTTGCAAGGTGTTGGGGTGATTGCACGGTGGCTTTGGCACGGTCTTGGATCGTCTTTGTAACGTTCACGTCCTTTGAACCGTTTTCTCCAACGCTTCACAGTGGCCAATGAAATACAATGTTCAACGTACACGGCAGAAATAAGGTGACTAATTTCTTTTTGGGAAACATCTTCATCTGCCAAAAACCTCACGATAACACGCTGCTAAATTCTGGAGTGTCCATTATGCCACGAAACCAAGTTCAACCCAGTATACGAGAGCATTAGAGGGCCCCTCACCAGGCCGCATAGCAAATTTCGATTATACGCTGGTGGTTGTTACGTGTCCTCTAGGGAGTGTTTCGCCACAAAAATTTTTTTAAGTCGGCTCATTAATAACCGAGATAAAAATATTTCAGTGCTGCGAACCCATGATTTCAGGAGGCGAGCTCCACTGCATAGTGAGACTCTCCACTCGCCCTGTCTAGCCTCCCCAAGCGAAATTCTTTCCCTGCGTTCCCCTATGCCGGACCTCGAAGATGGAGTGACACGCACGTCTTGGGCCCCACCTTCACTTTTTTTTCCTCGCTTTTTTCTTCGGTGCCGCGCACTTTCGCTGACGGCGTTGCGCTCGAGCTGTTATCGTTTCGCGCAGCGCACGATTTTGCACGCTGTGCACAAGAGCACATGACTAGCGGAATAATTCAGTACTACACGAATACTGAGGCAGAACAAGCGGATCGCACAACATGATCACGCGCTGGAATACGGTAGAAAATGTCATAGTTTCGGTACCGGCGCACGTGACCGCACGACCGTTGGAACAAGCAGACGAAGCGGAAGTACATCGCTCGTGCTTCGGTGCGAAGTAACACACACACACACACACACACACAAAAAAAAAAAAAAAAAAAACGCGCAGACATTCCGTTTGTGTGCTTTATTATTTCTCTAAAGTTCAATTCGTCAATTCAAGCAACAGATCACACTGATAACAGATGTTGCCTTGAATAATTCTCGAAGTCACGTGTCACCACGAGTGACGTCACACTGCAGGCACCAGTACGTAGGGACAGCTACACGAGTACGTCATCCTCCGGATTAGAGCGCGGCGGCCGCGAGGAGAAGGGAAAACTGTGTTCGGTTTGAAATGTCAGATCTTTCCGCGGTGCGTAGCGATGTAATACTTTGCAGACACGATCGTTATCGCACAATGTATGCTCTGCGCTTGTCAGGTCAAATGGCCAGACCTGGTGAGGGGCTTTTTAAAGAACCTTTATCCTCACACCTGCGTGTCACTTTTGTAAATGACAGATGACTCTGTGCCACGCGCATGCCTCGCACATTATGAACCGAACCATTATTGCGCTGGGCGGGTTGGTTCACTTTCATTTGACTCGCTCTCGTGCGTTAGATATGCGAATATACAATGGAATATACAGATGCGAAGATACAGCTTGATAAGGGCAAAAAGTTGTCACTGGAAACAAAGTTCACTGCACGTATACACAAAACCTCGCAATAAGATATTTAAATATATGTATAAGTCTCCAATAAATTACGTATCTAAGAAAAATTCACTTTATATAATGCGTCAAATAAGGCAAATAAACATCTTGCGCAAAAACAGATCCGCAGATCAGTCGCACTTCCTCCACGCTTTTCTCCCTTGCGCACACAAGACTGAGACACCATTGTCGGCTCCGCCATTTCACCCCCGCCCCCTAACGCTTTCACTAGCACACAAAGCAGGCGGCGCGCGGTCACGATGTTATCGCCCTTGGACTTTATACTGAACATGAGGGCGACGTCGACGGCAGGAATGCGCCTAGAGTGTCCACATAATTGCTATCGCAATAATATAATATCAGTATTCGGCATGTGAAGCATCCCGTGGATTACTTTCCGCAAAAGAAGTAATAAAATTCAACATTCACCGTGCGACAATTTCCTGCGCCGCAACAATGCCTTTTTTCTATTGTGGGGCGGGGGCACAGAAATAATAGTACAAAAAAAACATAAGAAAAGCATGTTGGCCATAATCGAATGCCTACTTTGGGTACCTAATGTGGCTACGGAAGGAATATCGAAGAAAACGTGAGACGCTTGGTCTACAGAGAACCGTAGGCATACTGCTCGGTATTCTACAATGGCGAGACAAAATTTTGCTGAGAGGTTGCACTAAAGCGAACGCGTTGCAATCCGTCGAGTCGCCACAGTGATGGCCGCGAGGGACCACGCATTGTTTCTTTTTCTCGTCTGCTTGCCAGAAAGCGTCCAAAGCTATGCCAGCCGAAAATCCACTCGGCCAGAGAAAAACGAACGCGCATCGAAGTGTGCAGCGCTGTGGTCGGCGCAACTCGAAAAAAACGCATGCGCTCTGGCTGGTTCCATCAGCCCACGGGTAGCGAGAAAAAAAAAATTGAGGAGGTTCTAGTGTCCTCGCGAATAAAATTCAAAGTAGAAAGATAAATCAGATCGTATAGTTACCTTTGCTGGCTTTAGCGTCTTGACATGAATGTGCATGTGCAAAAAATGTTGATATTCCTTTCTGTGACATCATGACACAAATTAACCACCACAACGCTTCGTCTCATTGGACCTCGCTGGGTGCTTCTTCAACTTGTCTGATAGTGTGTTGATTTGGCTTGTCTCGTTTTATGATCCTACGTACGACTTTAGGAAAGTCAATGCACCTTTGGCGTCAAATGTTTATAACAACATTAAACCCACAAAGTTCCGGAGTTGAAAATCTAAAGCACGACTTTGGAAATGTCAATGCACATTTCGCATCAAAAGTTTATCAGAACTTTATACCCATAAAGTTTCAGAATTGAAATCCGTGCGCTCCGTACACATTCCGCGGCCTTCGCGAGATGCCGCGACGAGCCCACTCGCCATCAAAACGCCCTTGAAACTTTGTGCTCGGATGGGGCTCTTTGCGTTACGATCTGTGGCTCCCGGTGCATGGGCGTTGCCGCAAAATTCAGCCCTATTTCCCAATGTTCGTGCTGAAATGACTTTTCGAGCGTGAAAAGGACATTCTAGACAAAGTCCAGCATGATTTCCTTCGCCGAGGGTTGTTTTTGTCGGCGGCGCACGACAGCACGAAAAAATTGATGATTCAAGCCAGGCTCATAACACGAACTGATGGTTCACGAAGTGATGATTCAGCACTTAGTGATGATTCAAGCTAGACGCATACACGTATATAGCATAGAGGAGAACATTGCTAGGTTTTGAGATTTTTTTCTTCGAATGTAATGTGAACGTGCCACCGATATTTGGCTTCTAGGTGCCGATAGTTTCTGAGAATACAGCCTAATTATTACATTACTTCTAAAAATGGACATCACATAAAGTCATATTTGTTGCAGGGGATGTAGTGGAGAAATGGTGCAATAATCATGTTACCTTGAACGAAGATCAGGTCATCTCATTTTGTTTAATATACAGGTTAATGCGAGTAGTCCCACAGTGATAAACTTTCAATGCTTTGGCGCCACATGCGCAAGTGGAACAGATTGATGATTTATTATAAGCCAGTTTGCCGGCTGGCTATTGAGCTCAAAGAAAAAAAGAACATCTACAGAACTGCGACGTGTCTCAATGCAAGCGCATGATCCGTCGCTTGGTTATTTGCAGCCATGTTCAGGAGATACGCCCACGTGGTTTCTCTGATTGCTGCAATCGTGTTGGTGGTCGGGGCAACTGATCTGGCGGATTTCTTTGAGGCAAGTAACGACTCCTTTCCACGCGTGTTACGCCAGCTAGTGCTACGAAAAGAATAAGAGAAAGGGACAAATGAAGTCAAAGGAGGAGTATGGGACGTCAGCCAGTGGCGTGGGGGAAAGTGTTACGAAAAGAAAGAAGAAAAGAAGAGAGGCACCAGCAGCTTGCCCACACGGGGCGGCCCGCTGCATTCGCATTCGGAGCTTCCCGTGCAAGTAAAGTCGAACGATATAGCGGCTAATGGGGAACGGAAAAGCGACTCGTTTATTAAATGGGGAACTTGCTGTCAGAAGCAGGGCTTATAGGCTAAAAAGCGCCCTTACGTTTCCTCTCGCACCATGCAGATATTTCTACGGGCAGCATGCGAAGGTTTTATATACGAAACATTTCTTGGCATACTGGGGCTCGCTGGAGCCGCATTGTGTAAGAATTCTTTTATTTTCAATACTATTTTTTTTTTTGCCTTCCGTCAGTGGCTGGCATGACGCCAGTCGCATCACCAGCATATTTGCTCGGATGGGTGATAAGATTTTGATAGAATTGAAGAAAAATAATTCATACGTAATACAGCCCTTATTCATCGTTGTCATGTTCAGTCGCTCATCTGGATCACTTGACGGCAGTCGGCTCTAACGGCCACGTGGGCACCGCGCAGACCTTTGAATCAGGTGATTGTCTTGCGAGGGGAACGAGCAAGCGTTGACGGGTTTTGCGCGTTTCCCGCAGGGAGGTAAAACACCGACGGAATGTTCAGTTCAACTTGGCGCTTGTGGCGAGAGACAGCTACCGAGACAGCGGGACTAAAGACGTCAATATTTCCCGCGCGTAGCTGCGGATTTATTACAAAGCTTTAGCCCCACCCGTATTACCCTACCGAGAACTCCTTGCCGTACAGTAAATACGGTAAACCGCATGCTATGCACCAGTTGCATTTCAACAGAGGGAAAAACCTTACCACACTGTAAGCGTACGGCAAAACAGGCCTAAAACTTTCTATTGCTGCGTTATGTTGCCGCAGTAATATTGCGGCAGGATAGTGAATAAAGTAATGCGCTTGATTTTGTCAACTGACACTGCCACAAAGGTGGCCCTTCATCGGTATGCATGCAAAGAAATTGGGTAACGAGGAGGCTCATTAAGCGAAGCAAAGTGCCGAAGACCATCAACAAACATATATATTAGCGCGCATTTAACGCAGCTAATTCTGCAGCTACGCTGACTTCAACTGTGGTGACGGTCACAAAAATTCTTAGAAATATACTGGAGGGCAAACCGTTGTTCGAATCACGTGTCTATCAGGAAGAGCTTTTAGCCCACATATTCTTGGGTTACTCTGATGGCGAAGACCCTCCACTCTGCACCAGCACCATGTTTCTAACACAGAGTGTTAAAGTGTTAGGCATTTGGTGTTCAAAACAATGAATCGATACGATGTACGACGTCTCGAATATGTGCAGAGGATACACACTGAAGGCGAAGTGACGACGTACCAATGCTACCGAAATGGTACCACGCTCGAGCCATCCTCATCCCGCGACTTCACCATCCTGTGGAAAGGCTCGGACCAGTCCAATGACGAAGCACAATGCGTGTGCACGTTCCAGCTTGCCGGCGACAGTGAGAACCAGAGGTGGATACCGTTCCTTTTTTTTTTCTTTACGTTTCGAAGACGCTTGTCTAGGTGCTTCCATGTCGGGGCGTTCTACTACTTAACAGGAGGTCGCATGTCCCCAACATTCACAAGGTTACCTTCAGTACCAGGCGCATTGTAAAGGTATCCGTACATGTGCTCAGATTCTGGCGCATGTAAGCATGACCAAAAGTTGGCTATATAGGAGCATCCCTGCTATGGTGTTCCTTATAGGCCACAGGTAGCCTTAGGAACTCAAACGCTTGCAAAGTCCTCCCCTCGAAACTAAAACAGTTAAATACAGTGGGGAGAACTGGTAGCCTGGCCTTACTGACATCAATTATCTGCAGTACCATAGAATTTCACGTTAGACAAGAAAACTTATTGCACCAACGTGAACTTGCAGCAATTATATATGATTACTGCTAGTTACGTTTGTTTATGTTCGAGTGTATACGCAAACTACCAGAAAACATTTCAAACTAATGAGTTCGGTCTGCAATTTTCACCAAACAAGCTTGAAAATTGGCAGTTGCCAATTGCAAGCTTGGGAACTGGGCAATTTTCACCAAACAAGTTGTCATAGTCAGGTAGCGTATAGTTGAAGTTTTGAAGAAAAAATATCTTTAATGGAATAACTACACTCTGGATCCCAGGCTCTGGCAGCTGAGTTGTTTTCGACCTCAGCGCAAAACAGCATTGAATTCACCAAACTGAGATAAGGCATTTAATTGCGTTCTGTGCGTGTCAAATAGCTGTGTAACCTACGCTATTACTCGCAGGGCACCATCCTATTAGCCAACTTCACGATGAATGGAATCTTGTGCTTGCTCTTTTTAACGTAGTGGCATAAGAACATCGCATATCTTTTAAAGATGACGTAGGGCTTAAGTTGTGATTGTTACCAACCAGAACTGCACATGGAAAATTTCGGTTTAATGTTGGGTGCGACAATGACGTCGATGCTCTTGGTTGATTCAGTTGTTTTAACGGGAACAACATTTACAGTGTTTACGCACTGTTACAAAGATAAACAAAAGTCAGAGCAGGGATCATAAACTGAATCCAGATACCCTGGGAAAATGAAAAAAAGAATAAAAATATAGAGAGAGACTATATCCCAGTAAACACTGTAGTAGAAGCCCCCAAGAGAATATTTACAACGTAAATAATTATCGTTAGCACTAACGATAATTTTGCAGATTTTTGCTAACATCATAACAAATTTCAACTTTGTGCAGGTTCGAATCCTCTGCCGAGTACGAATCACAAGGAGACTACGCCATTCTATCAGGCGATGGTACGTTCGGCCATCGCGAGCAACGTCTACACCGATCTCAAGTAGAAGATTCATAAAGGTTGATTGGAACGGGGGTTAACGTTAAAGTGGAAGGCAGGGAGAGCACGTAGACATAGGTTGACGTTTCTTTAATTCTTTTTTTTGTGTTTTGTTTAGATCGAGAATGTCTAGAAAATGAGGCTAGAAAAGCGAACAAGAAGAAATAAAATTGACATAGGGTCACTTTCCTTTGTATGGGTGTATTTATAGCAGGGGGAAAAATATGCAGATCTCACGCACAGGGAATTCGAGTGCGCGAACCGTTCATAAGCCATCGAGGCAAAGTGGCGCATTGCGACAAAAGACGCGCTGCAGGTTTCAATGACGAACGCTTTCCTCAGTCACCATTGCTAATCTTGTAGAGAAAGTGTTACTTTTATTGAGCCTTAAAACGTGATAAATTACAAGACATGACGTGCTTGACCTTTTAGAAATAAGGAGCGCTATAACGTAAAGCTATTCCAAACTTTTCTATTCCAATTCTGCAATCAGCCCTCCGCGATTGGTCAAAAGCTTTTTTGGACCCCTCCCCCCCCCCCCCCCCCCGCCCACTTCGCCTGTCTATCACATGACGTCACGAAAACTGTAATAGCTCCCCATCTGATATGACGTGTACACACTGATTGTGCAAGATTGGACAGAACAAAAGAAAAATAGTTATTTCTGATTTGACGCCTTTTCGCCATTAGCACTGGGCTATTGGTCAAGAGTTTTCGGGCTACACCCACTTCGCCTGCCTGTCACGGACGTCACAAAACACGAAAACTCACCGCGTAAAAGTGACGTGTACGCGATAAAGATGCATTAATATGCCGAACAAAACTGAATTTTCTTCTGAATAGCCGCAGGCTGCCCCGTTCCGAAAGGAATAAAATATGGCTGCCGCCGATCGCTCAGGCACTGGCTACTCGCACCTGTCGAAGAGCATGGGTTTATTTGCGTGTAATAAAACTTTCTACGTGGCCGTGTAACATTTTCGAACACTTTCGGCCCGTTTACGACCTCGTTCTGCCAACTCTCCTTTGCTGAGGATCCGTTTTAGCGTCATTCTTATGCTTCCTTTGCATGCCGCCACGATTGTCGACGAGCCACCGCAAGCTCAGTAAGGGAAAGCGGACCAATCACAGACGTCGCGCACCAATCCCAGACACCGGCACCACCCTCTTCATCCGGTAATCGATTTTCAGTGCACTGGCTCAGCCCCATCGAACCCCTCTCCACTTGAGCGTGCTCCTCGCCTGTTGTCAGCAAATTAGCTAAGACAAGGCGTTCAGTGTAGGCAATGTTATTAGTTTGTAGAGCAAACAAAAGTGACCTCTTATAAACAAGGAGAGCGTTTGATTGGTCTGTTCAGACAACCCTGCAGGTCACCGCCCGATGCTTGCGTTGGCAGTTGAGCAAATTTGACGTCGGCAGATTGGAATAAAAACATATTGGAATAGATTTACCTTATAGGGCCCAAAGTTCCTTGTTTATTTAGGGATCTTACGTAAGAACGCCCCACGGGCACCTTAGTACTATGCCAAACGCGCAGCAAAGTACTGCGAGGAGCGCCCACTAACTTCTGTCTTTTTTAATGCAAGAGTGCGTTTAGGAAAAGTTTATTTATATGTCACAAAAAAGTCTGGTGTCGGCGTCAGATGTCGTTGCGCGAAAAATCATTCCGAACCACAAGCGCGCCGTCCATCCGCGTGGCGCAGATGCGTTACTGAGCTCTTGAATTCCTCTTAGTAAAATGCGTCAGAAAAATCGTAAAGTACGACCTAAACACAACCTACAGACATGACAGCGTCGGATTGTAATTTCTAAATACCAGAAAACATAATTCTCTTACGTGGAAACTGGTGCACAAACCTCTTTCCCGGTGTTTCTACCATTCACACAGCGGTTCCTTGCAACAACACCATCTAGATGGCGCTCGCCTCCGCGCATCAGCAAGACAGCTGTGGTTGCCGGGAAGCGTAGCAAGCAGTCAGGGATCTTTGAATGCTCTCGCATTTCACTCTTAAAGACGCAGCTTAGGCGTCCTCCAAATTTTATAAGTGGATTGTGGCTATGCGGAGCTCCGCACGCGAAAAGCCTTTTGGCTTGCACGAGGGAAATTCGTAAACCTGTTTTATGCCACCTCTTTAGGCATGCACCCATGGCCTAATATTTAGAGCATATTTTTTTTTTGTGCCGAGGGGAGGCGTGTTGGAAACCGGCCATCACAAATGTCCACATTCTGTTATTCTTTCTTTCCCCCATGTCACGTGCACATACTCTCTTCATCCTTCTTACATTGCCCGTTTCCCTGTGGTCACGTGTGAATTTCTGCAACGCACGACGCTCCACATGTTTCCCAGCCATCTGCTCTCCATATGTGGCTGCAGGAATAAAGTTACATCACTTTTTGAAAATTGCGTTTTTTAACGACCCAATATATTTTTTTCATATTCTAGGTAAACAGGCGCGTCTTTACCAACTCCGGCCTCCATACCAGGATGAAGCCTACTACTTCAAGGAAGGTCAGTTACAAGAAAACACTGTGTTTTTCTCGGTTCATTCAGTAGCACTATTACGCCAAATGTTAGAAGCAGTGGTTTCGCGTCGAATGCGACAGTTTCGGAGTACGAAATTTCGTCGCTGGTGGCCGGAAGACCATGCGACGTTAAGGTCCGAATTTCTCAGGATTCATTCAAGTAGATATGCCTTGCAAACGCACTAGCTACAATTCGTGGATTGAAATATGTGGTATAAGGTAACTAATTAAAGAATGTTAATCAGTGTAGTTATGTTAATTGTTCAATTAAGCATTCTGATTCTTTGTAGAAGCAATGACCGCCTCATTCCGTAATTTAGCTCAAGGGCTAGAAATGTGTTTATACTGCAGGCTACTTCTAAAAAGTTGGTGCACTTAAAAAAACAAAAAGAAGCACCTCCTATATTTCTCTACGTTTATCTTGAGAGGCGGCAAATATTTGTATCTGGCTTTAAAATAAAGGGAAACTTTGGGGGTTTTACGTGCCAGAACCATGATCTGATTAGGCACGTCGTAGCAGGGGGCTACGGATTAATTTTGGCCACCGGGGTTCTTTAACGTGGGCCTAAATCCAAGTGCACGAGAGTTATTGCATTTCGCGCCCACGGAAGTGCGACCATCGCGGCCGGATCGAACTCGGAACCTATATATCAGCATTGCAACATCATAGCCACTGGGCTGCCATGACTGGGAGGTGGGGGCGCATCTGGCTTTGCACTTTCGTGGCTGCTTAGTGATATTGAAAATTAGGTTAGCACGGATACGTAATCCTGTTCGTGCACATTTCGAGGTTAAAATTGAGCATCAGCATTACTAATTTCTAGGTGCATTTACTGCGGCATTTTGTTTTCTCTCGTTGGTGCACAGTGGCCGATCCGGATGGGGATCCGGCCTTCAAGATTTACGACACAGACGAGACCTGCACAAACGCCGAAGCCCTTCGCAACCAGGTCTGCCCTGAACCGTGCGACTTGGAATACGTACGTTGAAGGATGCAAAGATGCGGCTCAGGCAATAACAAGTATAACAACGAAACATTAAAAGAGGTAGAGGGAAAACATGTAAGTTTTACTTGTACGAGCGAAGACCTGACTAATAAAGTCTTTCCACGTTATTTACCACGAGGTTATTTTTTCTTTTCCTGGGGCTTTCTGGATTTGGAAGTATCAGCCATCCATTCGGCTATCACTATGCGAAATAAGAACCAGAATTATGCCCTGATATCTTTCGCAAGCTTCTATTTATTTGTATCCTTCACCATTCACAGCCGGCCGAACCTGGTGACAACACGGGCGAAGCGATGCTCGAACCACTTACGAAACGCGAAGGGGAGACAGCATTGCAATAGAATAGGTGGTGTCCAAATCTACGCCATAACGATGGCTATCGCTAGGCAACAGAAGTTTATCTCAAAGGCCATGCTTTTGCTGACTGCAATCGCCGGAAGCGACTGCAGAGCTGGACACGCGTAATAAACGCGATGTTTTGTACGCCATTCATTATATCCCGTTTCACATGTGTTTTACTTTCCACCTTTACAAGGACTGGGGCGGTATTCTCAAACGAGAATACCGCCCTTTCGGGAATCACTTTCTGGAATCACTTACGTCACGCCTCGAAGAAAATTTCGGAATTTGTAGAAAGAGGCTATAGACAATTTTCGTCTTTTTCAAGGCCTACCTTGGTGCAGTGCAGATCTTCTGTCTTATTCTGTAATATCGGATTTATATTTTCACGGAGTCGTGGCGGTGCTTTTTTAGACAAGCAGAAAGGCAGGTAGTGGCGAGGACTTTATGAGGCAAAGTTGTGCTCGTTTCCTCAAAGAAGTTATAGCCGAACAACGCGGCCGTGGAAATTGCATCAAGCACGGTCCGTGGTCGTGGAAGGATGAGCGCTTGCGTGTGGTCGATTTTTTTTGCATGTGTCATCGAATATTCTAGATGCGTTAGCGCGCGGTGACCGGAAAGATACCTCCAGAACATGCCACAAACACATATGAGCCTGCCTACGTGCTACGACGGGCCCGTCGATGACGTTCAAGCATCGTCCCTTATCTCACATTGTGAGCGCTTTCATGCGCGACAACTGCGGGAACGTGACGAAAGAAGCCGGCGCAGGCAAAGTGTATTATTGAGACTGTAGTGAAACTCGCATGGTACTATCAGCAGGAAGGGACGAGCCACGATGCCTTTTCTGGAACAGGCTCATTCATGACTGAGCAATTTTCCCAAAACAAGCTGGTAAAAAAATAATAAAAAGGAAGACCAAACAAAGAATCGTCGAAAGGGTGTGACGTTCCTCAGTGGGCTTCAGTCGAATGAAAGTGCTGCGAGATGTCGTTCACTATTTCGTGAATACCAGCGAATCAAGCGGAAGGAGACAGCTTTGAGCGAGGAACCTACATATGTGCACTGTGCGCGTGGATAACGGAATCAATGACTGCGTACTCGCGGAATTTTCGTGGGGACAACTGGACCATGTACAGGTGCGAATATGTATGTTTACCTAATGCCCATTGCTACGAAAAGATTGTGTCAGAAGTTTATTTCTACGTGATAAGCAGGCTTTTTCGCGCGGTTGCAAATGTTAAGAGCAATCTTTGCTTCGGAAGTCCTTACTAAGTACACGGAGGCGGAGAAATCGTTTTAGGTCGACGTCCACTGACTTTGGTGGGACTTGGTTTATTAAGAAAAGCTTTACAGCTATAGTCTACTGGGAGCAGATAGCACTACATAATTGCATCGTTGCATCATTATAGTGTGCTACATCGATCGTGTGAAGCGTATTGAGCCTCAGCCCTCCCCCCCCCCCCCTCCCCACCCTTAATTTCTTACGGAGTGACGAAGCTTAAGCTCTTTGTTCATATGGTTGTACGCTGCCAGTTAATATTGAAGACTTAAATAGAAACATTGCAAATACATTCAAGCTTTCGGGGATCGCTAGATCATACAGACGTATTAAGTGTAAGTAGACACCTAGATTTCGAGGTCACGCTAGTATAAGACCGCATGACATTCAACTGTTTCATTATACATGTCTCCGCGGCAGACTGGCGGAGGATAAACGAAAATGTTTTTTGGCCCCGCATGGTTGCTAATTGATGCACTAAAATGCTGAAGACAATTTCGCCGGTTTTGCGCTGAATACAATCTTCGAACAATGAGCGATCGAGGTCTTTGATTATTTAGTGAGTTTATAAAGTCAGTATTTGAATTAATTTCTCTATACAGTGACGAAACTACGTTCTCACCTCTAAAAACTAACAGATACATTCCTTTAATTTGTTCATTAAGGCCGAATGAAGATATTGCTAGACATCTCGCATCGAGCTGGCGCCATCAAGCCATGTATTGTACCAGGGCTACGTGCGCCATCCCGCGAACTCTCGCCGAAGCGTCTGCATCGCGAGTACCAGCTGCTCGCCTATAGGTGGGGTGGCGTGTTGAAATGGCGTAGAGAAGCTCGCAGTAAAATTGAGTATGAAGAACAGCTGAGGAATATGGAAGAAAGTTAATGGGCTGGGACAGTGTTCAGGTATCTGTACAGGAAACACCTTGATTCACAGTGGAGGAAAAGAACTAGGAAGCTTACCACCAAGTATGCGGCCTGTAGGGTGGCCAACACAGCAACAAAGAAGGTCAAGCGGAAAGTCGGAGAGGCTGAAATAATCTCATGGGTGGCGGCAATGGAAAAGAAACCTGCCATGAGTAACTACTTAAGAGGAAAAAACGAAATCAGGAAAGAAACCATTTATGATAACTCAAAGGGACGCTCATTACTTTTCGAAGTGAGATCGGGATGCCTTAGAACACGCACCTATAAAGCGAGATATAAGAAGGAAGAAGAAGCTTGTGCTTGCTGCGGTAAAGCTAGGGAAACGACGGAGCATGTTTTATTAGAATGTGAAGACGTCTACCCAGCGGTCGATTTAGGCACCACTGGCCTCCTTGAACTTGAAGCCCTTGGATTCAGCGGGAGCAGTGGTAAAGCAAACATGTCCACAATAGGCATTAGTAAGAGGTGATTGGAGGTTTGGTGAAAGAAAAGTAAGGAAACGAGAAAAGACGGAGACGTACAAAAGCACTGTTCGCAATAGGGGATCAGAAAATTTGGGCGTGGTAATTCATAGTTTTTTTTTTCATTGTTTAACCTAGGTAGGACATTAGGCAGTATAATAGCAAGAGCTTGGTGGCGCAACCTACCGCCCCGTTCCAAAGGGGACGCTCATAACGTCCATCCATCCATCCAGCATATGCGCGCTGGAAATTCGTCCACAGAAAACTAACAAAGGCCTCTAATTGCAACGCTTTTCGTTGATCAACACAACGAGAACAACAAGCAAATCTTGAGGCAACCTTTGACGTGCTTGCGCTTTACGGGTCGGCCATATGTCGGTGTGCAGAACGAAAAGTTGACAATTTTTATCGCAGGCACAGGGGAATCCGCAAACGTTTTCAGAGCACGGAACAGCCGACTCGGAAAATAGTGCACGTCTTCTTCCATGCAGCGGCCGAACGGAAAAAACCTGGTTGGAAAACGAGGCATTACCCCGCTATCGCTGCCGTTGAGCTGAGCCACTTGCGCTGCATGAAACAGCGATGACGCGGCTTAGAACGCACGCTCTTCACAAATAGCCAGTCGCTCATGCGGTCTCAAAAAAAAAAAGAAAGAGAAAGAAAGAAAAAGAAAGAAAAAGCGAGGGCGTTGGCGCCTAGGTACGACCAGTCATTACGTTTTATTGAGATATCAATTTCTGCCGTCGTCTTCGTCGTCGCCATGTTGCGCATTAAGTCCAAAGGCGATAACACCGTCGCCGCGCGCCGTACGGTGTATGTGCGAGTGAAAGCGCGCGAGGGAAGCCGACGATGGCGCGAGCAAGCGAGTCAAGCGGGGCGAAAACGCACCGTCTTCCGTCACGCGAAAGGCCCGGGGGGTGGATGAGGGGGCGGTGGCGTTGTACTCCGGCAGCAACTACGGATTGCACAGCCGCGCTCGAAGGGAGCCGACGATTGCCGCTCAATCTCACGCGTGCAAGGGAGAAAAGTGGGGCGGTAGCAAGCCGTCTTTTCTCACGCGCATAGTCCGGGGGGAGAGCGGGTAGGGGGCGGCGTTGTGGCGACAGCTCATACCTTCGCGCATGCTGTGTATTCGCTGCTCAGTTTGCGTTGGAGCGATAGACATCACGAATGTCCTTTGGCTCGTTGCTGCAGCCGCGCTTCCTCACGCCAGCGTTTTGACGGCGAGTGTCCGCGGTCATCGAGTGTGATATGTTCATGTTTGTTGATTGAGTTAGTAACCGAATGTTTCCAAGATAATATAGGCCGATAAAACTAATATCCTTACTTCGTATAGTTGTTTACTATTTTGCTACCGCGGTCAATACTTGGTCTTTCGGGCGACACGGCAACATTTTTTTAAGGCATGGACGTAATCAGTCGTAACATGCGCGCGTGCCACGCGCGGCTTAGTGCATGCTGTACGTACACTCTTAAAAAAGCTTTAATAAAGAGTGCAAGATTTAACCTTTTAGGTCGTATCTTGCGCTCTTAAAATAGTTGCACCATTTGGGGTGTATATTTGACACAGTATAGTCATCTGCCTTGTTTGCGTTTCCTTTCTTGAAAACTCAGTGCTCGCTACTTTCCTGTCGAGAATGGTGTGTCATACTGATAACGCGCGAGCCGTTCGTGACTTGGAAGTACAGTGCTCGCAGCGTTAAAAAAGGAAATACTGGCAAGGCAGATGACGATTACTGTTGTGGGACAAGAGGAGCCCCAAGGGCGTAAATGTTTTTGAGAGTGTGTCCGTGTGTCCCACAGCCATAACTGTCATCTTTTGCCCGCATTTTCTGTCTTTAACGCTGAGAGCCTGGTACTTCCAAGTCAGGAACGGCTTGCGCGTTATCAGCGTGACACAGCATTCACGACAGGACTGTAGCGAGCGCTGAGCTTTCAAGAAACGCAAGCAAGGCCGATGACGCTTATCGTAGTGAGACAAGCCCCAAAGGGTGTTAACTTTTTATAGACCACTCTAAAAACGTTTACACCCTTTGGGGTGTATATTTGTCACACAATAATCGTCATCTGTCTTGCCCGCATTTACTTTCTTGAAAACGCTGCGCTCGCTACTTTCCTGTCGAGAATGCTCTGTCATGCTAATAACGCGCATGCCCTTCGTGACTTGGAAGTACCGGGCTCGCAGCTTTAAAGAAAGGAAATGAGGGCAAGGCAGGCTATTATTGTTGTGTGGCAAGATATGACCCAAAGTGTGCACATTTAAGAGTGTAGCTACACTCTAAGAAAAGTTTACTCTCTTTGTGTCGTATCTTGCCACACAACAATAAACGTCGTCTGCCTTGTCCGCATTTCCTTTCTTTAAGAGGAAGCTTTAGCTCAAGTGCTCCTGTCTAAATACATGTAAAAGGAGAATTCGTTTTTCTCGGCAACCACTGCACCAAAATTGACGAGGTTTGTTGCATTTAAAAGAAAAACTTAAAATCTAGGGACTGCTGGTTCTGAATTTTTGGGTTAGGTCGTCAATCTCTTATTAAAAATCGGCAAAAATCGTAAATAAAAAGAGAAGAACGGAACTATCAAGTTTACAACTCTGTAACTCAACAACGAAAAAGGATAATACAATTCTGTGAATCGAATCTAATAGTCCATCTAAAGCGGACAAAATTGATATGTTGTACTTAAATCTCAAGAAATCTAGTGATATGCGAATGTAGCTTTTGCAGAACCCTTGTACCCAACGTAACAAATTCACGTAAAATATAAAATGACATATCGAATTTGTCCGCTTTGAATGATCTAATAGATACCGTTTACAGAACCTCAATATCTGTTCTTAATGCAGAGCCATTAATTTATAAAGTTCGTGCTTCTATATTTTCCAAACTACCGAATTTTTAAAATTTTTAAAACAAAATTGAGGCCGTAAATCGAAATTCCGCTTGCAACAGTCACTAGAATTTAACTTTCGCTCTCAAATGCAACAAATTTCATTTTAATCGGTCCAGGGGTTATCTCAGAAAAACGTTTTCGCGTTTTACATGTATTTGAATAGGCCGCGTCGGAGTTGGGCCCGAGCTGAAGCTTTCTCTTAACGCTGCGAGCCCGGTACTTCCCAGTAACGAACGGCATGCGCCTTATCAGCATGACATAGCAATGCCGACAGGAAAGTAGCGGGCGCGGTGTTTTCAAGAAAGGAAACCCAAGCGAGAGAGATAACGATTATTGTTGTGTGGCAGATATACACCCCAAAGAGTGTACATTTGTTTGTGTATACAGTCTATACTATTAAGCAAAATTACACCCTTTTGCCACACAACGATAATCATCATATGTCTTGTCCGCATTTCCTTTCTTTAACGCAGCGAACGCGGTACTTCCAAGTCACGAACGGCCTGCCCGTTATCAACATGACAGAGCATTCTCGACAGGAAAGTTGCAAGCGCATCGTTTTCAAGGAAGGAAACGCAAGCAAAACAGATGACGATTATTGTTGTGTGGCAAATATACACTTCAAAGGTTGTACATTTTCTTAAGAGTATATACACTCTTAAGCAATATTACACCCTTTTGCCACACAACGATAATCGTCATGTGTCTTGTCCGCATTTCCTTTCTTTAACGCGGCGAGCCCGGTACTTTCCAGTAACGAATGGCATGCGCGTTATCAGCACGACATAGCATTCCCGACAGGAAAGTAGCGGGCGCGGCGTTTTCAAGAAAGGAAATGCAAGCAAGGCAGATGGCGATTAGCGTTGTGTGGCAGAGATACACCCCAAAGGGTGTAACTTTGCCTAAGAGTGTAGCGCCATGGAGCGGCCAGCGTAACCGTCGGCGTTCGGTGTGCTTTCATGCGGCCGGCGCGGGAATAGAACATGTCCAACTTTATGTCGAAGCCGCTAGACCAGAGTTCACCACGCGCTAGCTTGGCTGGTTAGCAGCATGCATACTGGCTTTCTCTTCGCGTGCACTGAGTGAAGGTATATGAGTGCTTGCTGATTTTGCGCCTTCGCCAAACGAGAACGCGCACGCCCCCGCGCACTTGTACGTGTGTACCGTATGCACTGCTGCAACAGCAGATCGCTGCGCTGCTACGGGCCACGTTCAATATTTCGGCGATCCTGGCTCAGCTGGCGTGGCGTATCCAAATTTACCGGCCGCTGCCTGGCACGTTGGAAGCGCCGGACGATATCCGCGCCTTTAGACAATGGCGGAAGGTCCAGAGGACACGTTCTCGGACGGTCACTTTCGGAGAGATCACATTCAGTGCGCGCTGACTGGCCGGTTGAGGGAAACCGATCGAATCATCGAACGCGCCATGTGCTATGACACGCGAAAATGTGATCGTCCGAGAATACCGAGCCCGAGTAACTCCTCTGACTGGAAAGCAACTCTTTTACGCATGCGCAGAATATTTTTTTGAAATGACCCATTCGGAAAAACGTTTAAATGTCGTGGCTACTTTGCAACAACACCCCGAATTTAAGTGAGAAATGTGTTAGGCGCGTACGTACAGGTATCCTCCGCACATGTTTGCCGTAAGTGAAACAATGTTTTTTTTTTCTTTTTCTTTTTTTGAGGGAGGCGGGGCGGTATGTGGGTGGGGATCTCATGCACTGAAAGCTTTGGCTATTCGCCGCGAGATCGAGCTAAATATGGTAGCACCATGGCAGCATTAGTGGGGACGGGCGGTCGACAGCACGCATTGAAATGTGCATGGCGGCGTTTCGAGGTGAAAGATTTGGTCAGATTTTCGTATAATAAGACGCGCTGACTGCAGTGAGCTGATCTTATACTGCCCTCGACCGGCACATTTTTTTCACGAAATGCACAAAACATTTAAATTTACTTATCAGAAGCTCAAACTGTCGGTCAGCATGGGATTGGCACACAGCCACACAGTCTCTGTTTCAGCATTTTCTTGGGGCTTTTTGTGTATATTTGGCTTGCGTTCCACCTACTCTTGTTAATATCGTTGCACAAGTTAATTATTAACTCAATCTGTGCGAGCCTAGCATTGGTGTAAAAAAGTCTGTATTCCTGTGCAACGAAGGTAACGTAGCAAGTTAATGGGCCCTCTGCATCATGCACCAGCTGAACGCATACATGCGTGTGTATGTGAATGCCTATGCTGTTAAGTGTTTATCGTTGTATATATCGTAATAATTACCCAGCACCTGATGTAGCATGTTAAGCTAACAGTCAGGCTAACATCTGCAGCATATCATTCTAGCTTGTTTCTCGCTCTCTCTCAATTGTTTCCATTTTATTATTGTTCACTGCGACATGCAAACAGATAGTAAAGTTCATTTACTCGAGCCAGGCCACTGTGCTCGACAATGCGTTAGTAGGATCATCAGGTTGCTTCAGACGAGTTTAGTTTTATTGCACTTGCACGGTCACGCGCAAGACAGCTATATGAAAACGTAGTTATTTGAGCAGCTGAAGTCATTAGTTTGTTTTATTACAGCTAATAGTGATGATTGTGTTATGTCAAGCTAACAATGTGAGAATGTAGAGCGAAAGGAGAATAGTCGACTTTAAACTCAGTGTTATGACGTCCTGCGTTTATAGACTTCCGTTTCACACACGATCCTCATATAATACCCTATTTTAGCTTCTATTTCGTAGCAACGAATCGCAGTATAAAAGCGCGCGGTTTAATTGGTATGCAGAATTCATTCACCGTAGTGGTATCAGAGCCACATATCAAAAGTGCGCCTCTGGTCGCGAGAACACTAAACGAGGGTCATGCAATGATCGCAGTTATCATAATGCAGCTATCCTAATATAACGTTTATGACACGATATGATATGAGCGACCTCCTTACGGTTTCTTGTTTTTTTTTTTCTGCTGCTCACTGATATCACGCTACCCCCTCCATGTTTCGTGGTATCACAAAGATGGCGGAGTGATCGACACATCGTGACAAATCGCTAAGGCGTGGCATTTCTGTATCGCTGCTACACTTCATTTATTTAAAGCGAGGTAAAATGCGTTTCTTTATGTACTCGAAACACGAAGCGATAAGAAAATTGGTATCGTTGTGGCTAGCAGAGGGTGCGACAATCATACATCGCGCGTTCGACAAGGGAAAATAGTCACTGACCATACTACAGCGCGAAGGCGACAGCGCAAGGCAAAAGGATGTTGTACATCGTCAAAAAGTGCATCGCAGCAGTTACGACTGTGCTACAACCAGGGAAAAAACGGTCTTTAAAGAGATTCGCGCCGTACGCACGTAACGGTCACGCCGTACACGCACGTGTAAGCACGTACACTAGCCATGGTTGAAGCCAGTGCTCCCCAGGCGCCAACTCTGCTCAGAGTGGCGACCAGTTGGGTGTGCTCGAGGAAAAAAAGAAAAAGAGTAGGCGGCACGAAGGTGTACTTTAGGAGTTTATTACGAAAAGAAATGTAATTTATACACTTCAGCAACGACACGTGAAGAGCATTTTTGCATCGCGTTGTAAAAAAATCACGTTCATGTTCTAAGCACGTCTTGCACGAATACCACTGAATATACCAGCTTAATCTCTCTTCTAATTTTTTAGCACTCAATGTTATTCCCATCACGTTTAAACCACAATTCTCCCTGGTGTTATTTTTGGAAGGTTATTGACAATAGAGGGAAATATACAGGACATATGCCATGTGATAATGAAAATAATTGTCGTGATGCCGCACTCGTTATGTAGCGAATGTGCCTATACACTACTTATAGGCGACTCGTGCTGCGTTATTTACCGCTTAATGTGTGGTCTATCGTTCATGAGGTCGCGAATGCCACCGCGTCTCATGCCACGTAGAAAGTGTCTTATAGGAGACTATCTGTTGATATTCCTGTGCATACTTCAATAGTTAAACAGCCAGCCAGACGGGTGAATAACACCGTCCCAATTTGATGTTCACTATATTTTGGTTCACTCAGAAGGCATAGCCATTATTGCTGTCCTGCGTCACTTTCAAGATGAGAGTTCCAGCTGCGGAAGAGGTCCAACGCAGCCCAAGCGCTTGGCCTTCCTCCTGTGACCTAGTTTATTTCCTTCCTTGTTCTCTGCAGTCTGTCTCGAAAAAAAAAAAGCAAATAGCAAGACAAGCGAAGAAGTGAGGAAAGCCGGGCCGGCGTGTCGCTGTTTGCTCAATTTCACTTGGCGTTGTAAGCCTTTTGCGAGACCGGCATTGGCAGCGCCAGCCATGGGAACACAGGTGTGCTGACGTAGAGCAGACCTCGGCCCTGGATCATCTGGAACTGCTCGCTCGACGAAACGCACACGTCTGTGCGGGCGGTCATTAGGCCTTCCTTGGGAACCTGCGGCGACGTTGTGTGCAGTACAATACAAGCGAAATATGTGGAAGAACGCGTGTGGGCCGACTGGTTGGGCATTGCAGCGAATTAGGTTTGTTCAAAGTTGCACTCGCAAAAGAAAGGATGCGTGTAATAAATCTGGCTATAACTGTAGGTTGCGGCTACAGGACAGTAATGAGAGCGCAGAAAAAAAAACGAGAACAATAAACGAACGCGATGTCTTGAGCAAGCTAGAGGAAGATATAGAAATGAACTTTCCAATGGACTTCTCTGCGACGTCTCAGGTTCATAGGTGGGCAAAAGCCCTCATTTTTTCCTCCCTCACCCTTACGACCGAAGTACCTTCCTCACCTCATCCTCCCGCTGAAAAATGTGACCATCATCCTTCACCTTCGCCCTCATATATAAAAAATGTTAACCGCCCCCTCCCCCCCACTCTCTCACCCTCAGCACAAAGAGCTTTACCTGCCCTCACTCACCCTCACGATGAAAAGGCTGCCATTCTTCTCTTCACTCCCCGTTTTCTACAATTTGAAATAAACCATTTGCTCGACCAGCGAGATTAGTTTACAACACTGATTGTCTAGTGCTGTTCCTACTTACTATTGCTACGTGCCACACTGCTTTTAGGCTCTTGAACAGCGCCGCCTAACAATATCAAGAGGTTTCATTCTTTCATGGCGGTAGATCATCAGACGGCGATGTTAAATTTGAAGAAATACACTATGTCACTTGAGATGTGAATATATCGTCAAAATTGAATATTTTCGAGTGCGTGCGAGTCGTGGTGGCTCAGAAACTACACGCATAATACTGCTTTCGTCAAGCATGAGATCACGCCTTCCATTTATGCCACAGTGGTTGCCTATCGGCAATGGGCAACGTAAAAAAACTTTAGTAGTAATTACTACACCTTGCTTCTAGCAAAGTAGGCCTACATTAAGCCGAAGCTAATACTTTACAGCAATAAGCGTGTTCGTTAACTGCATGAAGCTGACTATTGTCTTTTACAATGCGTGCCTATGGATAGCGAATTAGATGGATTATAAATGAATGTGCTGAGCGCTGTAATGTGTCCAATAAATCGCTAGATGTGTTTTTCATGTCAAATGTTTCAGGATGCTTACAGTGATTTGAAAACAGAGAACTGGTAGGAATTCAGGAATATATACTAAGCAACTACGTGCTAATCTATTCAGCTATTCTGCTCTGATTATTGTTGAGAATCGATGCAACAGTTCGACGTTGTGGATGTTGAGCTAAAACACTTAAGCTGAATCTTTACTGTAAATAAAGTCTCTGGACTGTCGTTGCCATGCGCGGGCTTAAGAATAAAACAAGCAAGTTTTAGTTGTACAGTAGATGAGCTCTAGCTATATTACGGACATGGTTTTTCTTCACCTTGATGTTTATTTTAGTTCACATGCGAACAAACGCCATCAGTTCCCGACAATTCTCAAACTCAAATTTTAGACCATTTCATTAGAGCAAGAAAAGGTAAATTCCAGGATGTTCATTTCGGATAAAGGAGAGCGCTTACAGGTGGTGATCAGCGAAAAAAAAAAAAAAAGAATCTGGCAGTGACGCCAAAACGTCGCCATCACTCCTCCGGCTCTCGTTGCCGCTTCTAGGGACTAGAGTTTTCAATAAGTTTAGCTACAGCAAACATGGACAGCCATTTATGACTTTATTCCCTTAGAAGTGGGCTTCCACGTACATCTGCGCTAGAGAGACTTCCTGTCACTGCACTTCAGGGCTTTAGTCTTTAAACCCACCCCGCATAAGCTTAGTGTGACATTTCCGTACTTCAACAATATGAATCACCTTTTCCTCATTTAACCTCGCATCGTAACCGCACCCTCTCCCCCCCCCCCCTGACCTCACAACGTCCGGCCTCCATAACCTCACCTTCACCTATCTTCCCGAAGGTGTTTCTCACCACAACTTCAAGTTACCATGTGAGGGTGACGGAAGGTGAGGGTGACGAAGGCCCTCGTGAGGGCTTTCCCTCGTGGGTGTACGAATGTCTCCTCAGGTGAGGGCAATATCGGCTCAAGAAGGTTGATAAAAAAGAAGTAAAATCGACCACAAGTTAAGTACTATTCACAAATAACAAAAAAATATCGATCTTGTAGCTGATATAGTAACTTTACACAAGAGCAAGGTAAAGAAATTAAGAAATGGGTAATTCACTGCTGGATGTTATAGCGATGACGTGTTCAGTGCCGTAGTTGCCACGCAAATTACTAAAAAAGAAAGGAAGAGGTGGCCTTGAATTCCTTCTAAGCTAATATATCGTTATATTGTTTTTAACATACGCCGAGGTCGCTAAAAAACTGTGACGTGATTGTTTTCTTTCACTATGGGTGGTGTCACCACAGTTGCGTTGACTGAGGCGTGAGGACAATGTCACGTGAACTGACTTCACAGAGCTACTGTGCAAAAGCATAAATTTGCTGGATGCGTCCAGAGAAAACCGATCGGCCTGAGTTCATGATCACCTTGCTTAGCTGTTGGCAGAACTAAACGACGGGAAATACTGCTTAGTGCAACTGCCCTCTTCAAGCATGTGGTGCATGTTTGCTTTTTATTACTTCGAGATATTTCATCGTCGTCTGTCGGACTTGCTCTCCACGTGACATCACATGTGCCTCGATCACGCAAGCAGATTGACACATGCTCGCTTTGGCATCCACACGAACTCTTTCCAGAACTAAAAAAAAAAAAAACAAGGAGCTCCCGCTCAGCGTTGTCCATGGTGTCTCTAGTGCTTTCATGTTACGTGTAAGCGTCTCTGGTGCGAGGACTACTTACGAAATCTCCGTTCCAAAAATTTTTTAGGTCGCCGCGACACCAGGCGAGAAGTATTACGGGCAGCAGGATAGCAGGAACGAGGTAGAGTAGCGCAGGCTGACCAGTGTCCATCAGACTGCTTGCGGTCAGTGCCATGATCAACCCTGCGGCGTAGCCTGGAGGGAGGATTCGTAGCAAAGCCAAACGTAACAATCAACCATGGGCTAAAGCATTTATTTCCTCAACTCAGTCAATCTGAAGACCAGGTTGAAACTGGCAATAAGTACACAGTCCATATTAGTAGTCACCGGCCCGTACTTTAATAAGCCCCTCAAACTCAACGGGATTGAAGAAAGTCCCAGATTATTTAAGCAAGTCCTCCACCTTTTTCCACTTCTACAAATCTGCAGCCCATATTTAACTGCCGCTTCTCTGCTAGCTTCTGCGACTGTGCCTTCTCTTGCGAGGTGTTTTCGAAGAGCACGCATCTGTTCCTAGGCCACCGCACCTATAGCAGTCGAATTCTTTTCCTTTCATTGGCTACATACGGCGCATCGACCTGTGCAGTCGCGGAGTCGTTCAAGCCCCGAGCTGCGCGCCGGTGAGGTCATTAGCCCCAACGTGGCGGCACAGGAGCTGTTTATTGCGAACGGAAGAGCGAATGGAAACGTTCTGTGCATTTCCTTGATTGCAATTACTGTGCGCACTAACAAAAGAAAGAGGATGACATCGCATTGGTTTAGTGCCTTTGCAAATTGCCTCCGGACGTGATTGCAAGGCTGTGATGAATCCAAAGGTGCGAGCGGTATGCTTTGTTGGGAGGCGTGAAATTGCGACGGCGGGAAATGTGGTGAACGGGCTATTGCTTGTGACGGCAAGAATAAGAACAAATTACTTGGCCCTTACTTTTTTTAACACACATTTACAAATCACTAAAGGTTGTCAATCTCATGACTAAATCGTGTCGAACTGGCCCGTCAACGTTAAGCTGTTCATGGTCACTGTATCACTCATTTGGGTTTAGGCGCCCTAAAACTTAGAACTCTAATATTTTTTCCTTACTCGGAGTGTTGTACCTGGTGTTTCTGGCCAACAGTCTACAAGTCAGCAAACGCAGCCGGCTTGCCGGCGTTATAATTCGTGCACATAACTTTTATAAGACTGAAAACTTGCATGATTAACGTTCGCAACTGCATGCTCATGATGCACAACTTACAGACTATTGCAAGCAGGAAGTACCAGGGCAGTCCTTTCTTGACGATGATGTCGTACGAGCGACAGTATGCGACGGCGAGTCCTAGAGAAGAAAAAAATATAAAGGGCCAGAGGTGTTTCACGGTCCCTATTCGGAAAGAAGCTCTTACACTCCTATAACAGATCGTAAGAAAAGGTCGCGGCCAATCATAAGCAAAGATGCTTGGGGAATAAGCTATCGTTATGGATGAAAAATTAAGTTTGCGAGTTTTCTTAAAGCTTTGTACGGACGCGTGCAACGGCTCAGCTCAAAGCGAGCCGATTGAAGTGCACCGAAATACTTCTGACTAGAGTCCTTTAAAAGGAAAGCCTGGTCGGAGAGTTCCGTGCTCCCACATCCCCTCCCACTTAGCTCATCTGAAAAAAAAAAAAAACAATTACATTCGCGACTTTCAGTGGCGAGTGCCAGGCTGTTTACAAAGGACATCACGTGAAAACGATTTCATTGGTTAATGAAGTTTTAAGTCGGAAAGCAACAGCTGCGATGTAAAAGCTGCTGTATCGCAGACATGTTACCTTCTAAAATCACGGTATACGTTTATCTGCAGATGTCTGTCTTATTTACTCGGGTGTAAGCTGCCATGAAGAGCAAGTTTTTTCTAATTCCGCATCGCAATGTCTCAAGCAGTGGTGCGCGGTAAATAAAATGAAAATCAACCTTACCAAGACCCCATACATACGACTGACGAACGGAAGTAAACATATGCTCGAATTCAAATGTGAAATCGATGGACAACATCTAACCCATGTTAGCCACCTTGGCACAGTTGTCTCTTCTGATCTACACTGGAGTACACACATTACCAATGTCTGTTCTTTAGAGGAAGTTAAATCTTGCATTCATAAAGGCCGAATGAACTGCGCATCTGATCTTTGAATGCCTCCTGCTCGTATATGCGAACGTGATATGGGAGCTGCGCCAAAAATACCAGATTGATAAAATAGAAAAGGCTCGAAGAGCGGCGCAGGGCGCCATATTACCGAGATATATAAGGCCAGATACCGTTATTAATATGCTAACTGACCTTCAACTTCCTTGCGCTTTCCAAGCGCAGAAGGGTTGATAGCCTAAAATTTCTGTATCAATTACACCGTGGTTCGTCCAGTTTAAACACTGAATTGTACTTACAACAGCGCTCACCTCGGACCACAAGAAGCTCTCACGAAGTAGAATTTGACATATCACAACGCGAACTAACACATTCAAATATTCGTGTTTCCCTTGAACTATATATGGTTGGACCTCTCTACCTAATGCGCTAACCCAACCAGATTACTTAAGCCAGTTTGAAGGTTCGCTATTGTGTCTCATTTCATTTGGGCAGTTGATGTTATAGTGCAACATAGTGTTAAAATTAATTCTTCCACAGGTAGTGGCTTGTTTCCTTTTTTTTTCTCTGTTTCTCTGCTGTAAGCATTGTGTAACTGGCACGTTTTACTTATTTGTTTGCTTTTTGACTTGCCCTGTTTTACTCCGCACACATACCTGACCGCTCTGTAATCCGTTATCTCACTCTTTAGTTTAAGGTAATATTCTCAACATTCTTCCTCTTTTACATTTTATGCAGTTTGCATTGGGCTTTATTAAGCTGTGGGTAAATTCAGTGCCCGGTATGCTTATATTTATTATTCACTGAATATTTTGCCCTTTAACGACCTTCGGCTCGACAGCATGCATGCATGCGTGCGTGCATGCATACATACATACATACATACATACATACATACATACATACATACATACATACATACATACATACATACATACATACATACATACATACATACATACATACATACATACATACATACATACATACATACATACATACATACATACATACATACATACATACATACATACATACATACATACATACATACATGCATGCATACGTACATACATACATACATACATACATACATACATACATACATACATACATACATACATAAAACGAGGCCCAGTGGAGCGCTCACGGTCATTTGTTCGAAATGCAGTGCCGTTGATGTGATGTAGGTAATGTTTAAGTAAATGGGCGAGCAAGAGAGGCACCTGACGCCGCAGCTTACCTGGTACGGCAATGTCGCCGTATCCCAGGAACATGGCACTTCCGTTGCAGGCGGCCGATTCCCCCGGAAAAAAGTGCGGGACCCTCATGAGTACGGGCAAGTCTTGCACTCCCATGGCCACGCTTTCCATCACGCTCACGTCTTTCTGCGATAACAAAGCAAAGAAAAGAAAAAATTCTGGAGGACGCTTAGGCTTCGCCTTTAAGAGTGGAACGCGCTAGCATTCAAACATCCCTGAGCGCTTCTCATGCTTCCGGGCAATTGCAGCTTATGTAAGCGTAATGTCTACCAGGAAACGCTGGCGGCAAAATCTATGCACGAAAGCCAGCTTTCTAGTCGAAACTTCTTGCGAAAGCCGTGCGTGGGCCGATCTTCTGTTATTGTTTCGCACTTTTGATTTGTGTTTGGCGTTTGTTTGTGGGCTGCCATTCTCAAAATTCTGAGGAATAACTGTGCAAAGAACGTAAGAGAAGGTACGAGCAACTTTAGTGCCGCATAGGATATGCGTGGTTCGGAATGATATCTCGCGGAAAGACGGCCGAAGCTAGTCGCGGGACCCCGGCGCCTGATTTTTCGCGACATGGGGCCCTTGACGCTATCGCATTAAAGAAGACGTAACAGTAAAGGTACGTAACAGCCGCTCCTCATAAAAGCGGGGCAGCTCACGTGCGATACCTCGTGACCTTCATAAATGTGCCGGTCAACGTGTTGTTTATCTGGCGCTTATGTGTACCACTATTGCAATTACTATCCTGCCATGTGCGAGTGCAAGGCGTAAAATTATCTGGCATGAAGTATGTAACATGTACTTCACACTTGAAGTTGAATCAGGGCGAAATAAATATTAAAAAAAAGCTCGCACGAGAAACACAAAGGGTAAGAGAGCTCACTAGCTGCTGTTTATCGTCAAAATGACAATACAATAATATAGCGAACATGAGCTATATTAATAATGTGCCCTTAATTAAAATCTGATGAAAAGCAGTCGCTAATGGGTGCTTGCGTTCGCTGTCTTTTCTGCGTGCACATTTTTTCGCGATCACATTTCTTCCATAACAACGTACAGCCTACTCGTTGACCAAGTGGTTCTGCTGTTGCACAATTGACCATTGCTTTAGCATTTAGCGTTGCTACCATACCTTAGGTATCCAGGTATGCGATAAAACCAATTTAGCGCTTCGAGGCCTTAATGTAGCATATACTCTCGATTTAACTTGACACTGAGCTGCGCCAAAGGGCCGAACTAAATTGGAATTACGTATTTACATTGTCTAGCTGTGACATTAAAAAGGGATTTAGTTAACAAGAAGAAGGAGAAAAAATGAGATTCATGGAACCTTTGATAAACATCGCATTGAGTCAGAGTGCTCGTCTACTTAAGGCATTAAATGGGAACCAGTCATCGCAGCAGCTATAGAACTCCTGCCAGTAGTTTCATTTTACTTCCATTCAATGTTTTAAGGCTGCTGGCTTCACTATGAACTGGAGGGCTCATTTATATATATATATATATATATATATATATATATATATATATATGCGTTAGAAGATAAATATTGTTTAATTTCTTTTTTATAATGAATGATCACAGACTAGCAGTTCACGTCACAGCGCCCTGAGCACTTACCGTGAGTAAAGATGTGATGAACACCATAAATATGTCGTCCAAGAATAGGAGGACGGATATCAGTGTAATAATCTGTAAACACGAAAGACAAACCAAAAAGTAACTTGCTTGGGGCCCTTGAGGCAGATAAACGAGGTGATTCTCTTTTTTTTTTTTTTTGGTTGCAGGCTGAATACAAATTGCCTACGACAGATAGCGCAGTTTCGCAATACATAAGCTCGATTACTTGGAGAAGCGGACATAGATTGCGTTATATTGTTTGATAAATAAGTAAGTCTAACTAATGAAGCTATATGAGTATTGCCTTTAGGAGACACTTCTCAAACGCAGAATTGATGCTCAGCAGTAATGGAGTGATATGCACCTAGCCGAAATCCTACTCTTAGGACTACCAGTTGCGAAAAATACGTTATATAAATCTGTGGCCGAAGGCGTTGATGTTGCAGTTAATGTTTTCAGCGCTGTGTTTTTTTTTTTAATGCGAGAGAAATTATAGGGACGCTCGAAGCGCATTGGTCCCGCTGTCACGGGGTCGACGCGCATGCGCGCAGTCATTTCCTTCTTTGGACCTCTCTCTCTCTCTCTCTCTCTCTCTCATTTGGCTGCAAAAAGCGACGAAGCCAACGCGGAAATGACGCTCCGCTCAGTCGGCTCTGCTGGAGTCGGGGAAGTATTCTGGCTTCTGCTGCAGACGCGACCGTTGTGCGCGAGCACATTGGCGTCCCCGCTGGGCAGCTGTGCGCATGCCACGCACACCGTGGTGCACACACTGTTCCGAGTTCACCTGTAAGTAAGCATCAACATAAGGACAGCATAGGTGTTACTGAATACCTGTCTCAACAGACACCGGCGACAACAGACACCTTCGGCCTCATTTCATGCACCGTCGAGGTGCGACGCCTGCACTAGTGCTTGCGGCGCTTCACGTCACGCAAGCGTTGCAAGACACCTTCAACGCAACGCTAAAGTTTGCTATCGCTTTCAACGCTTCGCCGTTCTATCGCCCACTAATACTCTGCGATTCCCGAGGGTGAAGCTGAAAGGTCCCGCGTTGCGGCGTTCATAAATAGGGGAAAGGTATGTGTACAGTAGCGTCCACAGGTAGTATACTACTCTGACATTTACCAGTAAAGGTTAGTTTGGTAACTCTTGGTTATACTTTCAGTTGTAGTTAGTGCACGTGTGCTGTCTCGCTTCTGCGCCTTGTCTGTCATTCGACGAGCCGTTTCCTAAGGTAACCGGCGCCTGTTCACACAGTTTGCTGCTGATCTAAACTTTATACCGTTCAGCACTAGCTCACCTCAGGATTTCTTGTCCTTGAGCGGGAACAGAACGACATTCCCGAGACACAAGGCATAGGGAAACGGATGGACTCAGTAATTTCAGAAAGTGGCATTTCCGTCAAGCTTGCCTTGAAATTTGGAAAGTGCACGCATCGCAGGATGTTGATGGCGAAGCTCGATCCCAGGAAGTCCTGCAGGATCCAGGCGTGCTCGGCCTTCCGGAATATGATCCAGACGATGGGAATAGCCACGGCGAACCATATCACGATGTGGTGCCGCAGTTCCATGCTCCGCACGAAGCACGGGAACATCAAGTTGGTCATCCTGCACAGGGCCGGTTGTCCGCGATTGTTTTGCGGTTGTCCGCGATTGTTTTGTTGCATTTTGTGAAGGGCCAAAGGCACGTCAACGCGATAGCATTAAGGGCCCCATGGCGCAGAAAATCCGGCGTCGGTGTCGGCGTCAGCGGCCAAGAAAATCCTGCTGATTCATCCAGGCCCTCCGCGTGGAGCACAGGCCTTACTGTACTAATTTATTTCTCAAAGTAAAATGCGTCAGAAAATTCGTTAAGCCTGACTTCACACAACCTACCGACATGATAGCGTCTGATTGTAATTTGAATATACGAGAAGACTCAAACAAAAACCAATTTCCCAGCTGCCGTTTAAGTCCGTCTTAGCAGGAGCGGCGCGGGCCGCTCTGATCCTTCCAACACTATACAAAAAAAAGAGAAAAAAAAAACCTAGAAAGCAATTCTTCGGGCGTATACCGTTGCCTGCCAGCGTTTCCAAGAAAACACTACGGTTACTTAAGCTGCAGTTGCCGGAAAGGGTGAGAAGCAGTCACTGTTCTTTGAATGCTGTCACATTGCACTCTTAAAGGCGAAGCTCAAGCGTACTCGCAAATTTTCTTTCGCCGACAGAATGTAGCTCCCACGTTTGACGCGTTTATTTTTTTATAGTAACATTCGCCGCGTCTTGTTCAGGAAGTTCTTCTGGGTGTTACTGACATGCACAAAAATTATTTGACAATACAGCTGAAGACGATGCAGGCATGAAGGAGAAATAAGGAAGAAGAAAACGACCAGAAATATACAAGATGCCTGTAAGAAATAAAGTGAAATATATATTCATTTACGCGGAGTTTGTTGTTCGAAATGTGACTGAACATTGCTTACATCTAAGACATTGATTAGCTAGAGCTACATTAACCCCTGGGCGAGTCACTAGAAGCAAATAATTACTTTTTGTCTAAGCACGTGAAGTCCACCTATGATTGTAAAAGTAATTTATTCAAGTCGACGCATAAGAACACAGCGTAAGAGACTACGGTGTATCACAAAAGTTCTTAAGGAGTCAAATGCCTTAAGGGAGACATATCGTCTGCGTTTCTAACAGACGATGTTAGATACGTATCGCATGTGACATGGAAAAAGTAGAGCTTACCTCGCGCTGGCGCAAGGTATAAGAAAAGCGATGCAGTCGAAAATGATGATCAGTGACATCACTGCGCCGATCGCAATGCAGCCAACCAGTACAGGCCCTGCAGAAAAAAAAAAGAATGAGGGGAAATATTCGTGAATGACACAAGACAGACTTGATGTTCGTCGACTTTCATCTGATTAGGAATTCTGTGCAGTTACACTAAGTGTGAACGATTTCCCAACGTTCCTGCGAGCAGCACCTGTATTGACGAAGTTATCTGCGCTGTATTAAATGAAGTATGGGGCTTTACGTGCCAAAACTACAATATGATTATGAAACACAGCACTCCGGATCAATTTTGATCACCTGGCGTTATCTAACGTGCACCCAATGCACGGTACGTGGGTGCTTTTGCATTTTGTCCCCATCGAAATGCGGCCGCCACCGCGGGGATATGACCCCTGTGCGCTCGGGCTCAGCAGAGCAACGCCAAAGTCCATACGTCACAACGGCGGGTTCACGCCGTATTCATGGGCTGCGTCGTTTTGTTTCTCTAATGTAATTCCATTGCGGAGTGAGTTACTCAATGCTATTGACGGGTAACGTGCGGCTATGAACACTCTTTTCTTTTTTAATTGAATTTCAGTTTTGTATAGATCAGGATGTCACATTGCGTTTATTTTTTTTTATTGCATATATGAACTATGCATTAATGGTGATTGTGCTACTCTTCTTCTGAAGAATATAGTAGTAGCGGTGTAAATAAATAAATAAATAAATAAATAAATAAATAAATAAATATAATAAATAAATATCGATATATTTGACAGGCTCTGATTGTGTACCTACTCTTTCATGTGTCTTTATTTCATTCTTGCGTCGCTATCAATGGGAACCAAATTCTTACATACATGTAGCTACTGTTTACTGTTTCAGTGACCATTTGCAGGAAAAATCAGAAGATTGTAGAGTTTAGCTACATACTAATAACCAAGCAGAAAAGATAGAAATAATCAGACATTCAAGCGCAGAGTGGTCAGTATTACCTGGTACATTCATGGATAAGAAATTCAACTCTTTATTTCGTAGGAGACCGGTATGACTTCCCATTTATAAAAAAACATTTCTACATCAATAACAACTGCCGAGAAATCGTGACTGCAAGCGGGATGAGAAGCGACATCACTGGTAAATGTCAGGTTGCTTACGAACTAACTGTGCTTATGAATTAGTCACCAGATTATAGTTTGTGCATAGCACCCCAAACGTAAGAGAAAAGAGAGCAGAATGTTAAAGACGGAGCTGGCACTCACACATCTTGCTGAAAAAGTAGTACAGCAGGAGCAGGTTCACGGCTATCGCGAGCACGAACAGCGTGATGAGGTTGCCGTCGACAGGGCACTCGCCAAAGTAGCTATCCTCGTTCAGCAGCTCCTCGTCAGAGCTGGCGAAATCGTCAGCCGGTTTGCGTTTGTGGCCGTGCCGTGGGCGGCTGCGCACATCGAACGGCTGCTGCTGCTGCTGCTCGTGATGATGCTGATGCTTGCGCTTGTGCTCGGAGACCGCCACTGAGGAAGTGCTCGCCAACGCCAACGATGTGTATGACGATCCCGCAGCCAGGGCCACCGGCACCACGTCCAGGTCGGCGTCGTCGTTATGCAGTGGCTCGCTCTTTGGCTTGACGCGCCGGTGCAGCGTGAGGAAGCTGCGCAAGCAGTGTCCGTCGAGCGCCGGTTTGCGCGCGAAACAAGCAAATGAGATGCGCTCGATATCTTCTTGGAGGCACCTCGTCCCGTATCACAGGCGCTAAGTTTATGCTTCAACTTCTCTAGCACCAAAGGAAAATGCCGCTGATAAAGAGGTTGCATGTGTTCGAAAGTATTCCAGGGTACACGTGTTAGAAGTGAGCGTTTGAAGTGGGGTGTAGAAAAGCGAGCGTTAGAAGTGGGGTGTTTCGGAAGTATGCGTGAAATTAGGGTCGGGTGTCTTACGTGCCAGAAACACGATCTGGTTATGAGGTGGTTCGTACAGAATTTTGACCATCTGGGATTCTTCAACGATCAACTAAATCGTAAGTACTCCAGTGTTCTTGCATTTCACCTCATTCAAAGTGCGGCTACCATAGTTGAGATCAAACCCGCAACCTCGAGTTCAGCAGCGTAACGCCATAGCCACTATGGTACCGCGACGAGTAAGATTGCAAGATCAGTGCCTGGAGGAATCGCTGAAGGTGCCAGTGCCATGCAGATGCGTTTCATTTGGTGTTTGATGAAACCGGTTTTCTGAAACGGCTAGGCAATGTTAAGTATTCCCTCTCACAACACACGTATGGACCATCCGTTCTCAAGTGTGCCAAGTGTTTTGCAAACTATCTCCGATTCTTATCATGACCTTCATGTCACGTCATTCTTGTCCTGACCATCCACATCTCCGAGTACTGACATCAACACCGCCAGCTTAACACACCTTTCCAAGATGCTTATCTTTACACAACTCTACAGCAAGTTTATCACGCTTTGGCCATCGCGCTCCTGAACGTGCCAGTAGTTTACAGGGGAATATAAAATTTTCGATGATAGCCCTGCACTTGGAATTCTTTAGAAAAATGAAAGATACATTTAAGACTACTATTCAAAGCGGGAACGTATGTACTTTAGCTCAATGCTATCGCGGATTGACCTATCACACAAAAGAACAAAAAAAAAAAGTGAACGTGAGAGCTTTTGGCTGTCGTCTAAGAGATATCCAATGCGGTAGAAATCGCGGCTAGAGCATCGCAGATCCCTATTCCGCATCTTTTTTTTTTTTGCGTTCGGCTTCCCTCAGTGCACTTTTTTGCTTGCAGGTTTGAAATGTAACCTGCTTCACGTTACCGATATATTGATCGCATGCGACTCGCATACCAACTTAACCGCGTAGAAATAGGCACTACAAGACCGCTCGCTCTTCTGGTCTGTACGAAAGTAACATCAAGTTTTAAAAAAGCGTACATTCGCGGGGCGAAGTGATATGCGCGCCGTGCATACATAATACGACAGAAATATTGGAACTTCCAGCGTTAGATATTGGGAAGCAGATGCATTTGCGTTATTTCTTTTTGCTGCATGATAAGAAATATGTTTGATTTGCCGCATTTAATTATTCGTTAATTAAGTCGCGTTTACGCATTCGTATATATTGACGCACCTCCCGAGAAAAACAACAGCAAAAGAAAAAAACAAGTATAGTGATTGTAGATGGAGACATTATGTGCTCAAGACTTGTAAATTTCAACCAATGAAATCTGCCAAAAATTCGTGCGTATTACCCGCCCAGCGGGCGCTGGCTACGGTGCTTTTCTGATGAAGACGAGGAAAGAAATTCTATACTTGGCTTGGAGTCCGCATTCTGACGTGGCAGAATGTAAAAAAAAAAAAAAAGGAGAAAAAGAAGGGCTAGCGTGCCGAAATCGGGTGGGCGTTAGAAGTTGTCATGAAGTTAATGTGGAGCCCTACGCATCGATGTGTAGTGTTGCAGCTATGTTTTTTCAGGACTTTAAACCTCATCGGCTAGTTTAATTCATGCATGCTACGCTTACTTCTTGTGTCGTGGCGCAATTATACTTGACTCATTGCATTATTTAGTACGGTCAGAGTTTGCACCTCCAAATAAGAAGGGCTAATATAGTAAGTGCGACTGGAGAGAGAAACCGTATACGCAGGAATAAAAGCCACCGAGCTGCATGCGAAAGACGCCGTACAACCAGAAACCTTGGTGAATTTGCAGTCTTTTAACGAACACCTACATTGCGTTGCACGCACCTATGTACGATACGTGCGGTGGCAATAGAACCAGAGTCTCTGTGCTTAGTACCAGAATGCAATAAACTGCTGGGTCATTGCTGTAGCTCCCAGTGAAAGCATTCAACCAGCTTTATATATGCGACTTCCTACTGCGTTTTCAGGAGCTGCAAGAGCCGCTCATGCCGACTTCGCATTCCTCTTTTATATTCAAGCTATGCGTCGGCAACGACTATCGTAAGTGTGATACACCTATAGA
Organism: Dermacentor andersoni; assembly: GCF_023375885.2. Classification (NCBI taxonomy): domain Eukaryota; kingdom Metazoa; phylum Arthropoda; class Arachnida; order Ixodida; family Ixodidae; genus Dermacentor; species Dermacentor andersoni. The sequence continues at coordinate 130,848,620 of NC_092818.1, forward strand.
CAAAGAATCAATAAATGCTTGGCTTGTAGGCTTTCTTAACTTTGCTTTGTTAGAAACTACGCCTATGTGTTGTCCTTCTTGCCCCACCGTTTAGCGATGGTACAAAAGCTTCAAAGTAAAGCAGTTTGGATAGCCTGCTACTGGGTAAAAAGAACACAAACGGCTTTTCCGGTTTTTGTTCATTTTTACCTAGTTCTTTTTACTTATGGCGGGCTATATCAGGTACGTTGCTACTGGTCCTCGCTAATCTCACGCGAGCGATATTGAAGGGATGGTCAACACCTCCTAAAAAGAGTAAGATATAAAAATGCTCAATGCTAAAGGGCCCGCAGCCGATTTGTTGCACCAGATACTTCGCTTGTGAAATCGCACGCAACGCTTCTCTATCTTAGACGCCCAACAGCGGTAAAACAGGCTACTGTGTGGGGCATCCTTTCCTCGACCTCTGTTGATCCCTTCATGTCTCCACTCCTGTCTTGTTTGGATTTCGTTCTAAACGGGCCTTTCGACTAACGTCCAGCTTATAGAGATGCCTTTGAAGACAACGAATGACTTTCGTATATGGCGTGACGGTTCGTGTTTGTAAATTATACCTGTGAAGAACGATAGGAAAACCAAAGCCCTGTTACTCTTACAGCATTTTCTTGGTGTTTCCGGCCCAAAGAGCCCCGACGGCCACCGTGGAACAGGCCAAGATGCCCAGGACGATCCAGCTGGCTGTGATGTCCACGTGCACCAGGTACAACTTGGCCGCAGGAGCCATGCGTGCGCTCTCATTGGCTGCCACCGACGACCACTCCAACGCACTCTTGGACTGCATCAGGAGTGAGTATAACGTTGATGAGGGTTTACGGACTAAAGTTATCACAGCCGTGGCGTGGGAGCTCAGGTTGTCTTGGCTATAAGAAGTTGTTGGTTGTAATCCCAGCGAGATTGGATATGTTAATTAAGGCACGTAGCTCCTTGCAGAGATTAATTGCAGAGCTTATTTAGCATGTGGTTACCCATTGGTAAAGCAGGTACAAGCGTCACTTATGCCAAAAGCCTGCTTCCGAGCTAAGGGGTGTGGACCTGGGAATATCTGATAACTCTGCTGTGTCCATGAGCGAGCATCTATCAGCATGGACAAATAGGGAAGGCATTGAGGCGGTTGACATGCATGTGTAGGTTGCTAACCGTTGAGAAGCTACACCGGGCCTGGACTCCAGAAGCCAAATTCACAAATATTTTAAAGCTTACGTTGCTTGCTTCACACGGTTTCGCGTGTCGTGTCTCTGTCCACGCACGATGGACGGAACCGACAAATTGGTGCCACTGAGCGCCACCCTTGTCTAAGACAATAAATAGCGGCATAAAACCTGTACTTCAATGTCAGCTCAGAGATGTCTCTAAAGCAAACATACCTTTTTATGGAATTCAGCGCCTTCTTTGATTTTCTTAATGTTATATTTGGGCTGCACCATTCTTGGGAAATTGGGGGACGTGCCACTAGGTATATGGCACTTGGCCAGTACTGCGGAATTGTTATGTGCCACTGAGACACGAGGTGTAATAATGCTTGAATATATTTAGATATTAACCTATGAGCGTACGCCTTTCATAAGCATTGTTTCCTCGAGAAGAATCATATGTCGCTTTCGTTCTTGTGACACTCTGTGCATTCGCCTGATTTTGGTACTCGCATTTCTGCATAGCTTGTGAATGATGTAGCGCGTAAACATAAACATTGAATGAGATTAAAGTTGTGACTTATGCGGTGCATAAACAGAAACACTGTATGAGATTAACGTTGCGTAGGATGCGAATAGATACAGTTGTAGGGATCGCATTGAGTTGAACATAATTGAATGAACCGCCCCACTGAACCTTCCTTTCACATAGGTTCCAAAAAGTGCGTTTGCCCAGAACAGTTTCTTTTTTGCTCGCGTGAGATGGTTGTCATCAACTGGTGTGAGATGGTTGCCTTCCCTAAGAATGTGTAATTATGACGACTCATGGAACCATTTATGAATAGCTCTAGAGCTAGAATTCTGTCAATACGGGCCTAGATAAATTTCGATTGCTTGGCGTTCTTTAATGCGCACGTAAAGGTCAGTGAACGACCATTCTTTCTTGAGTTCCTGGTAGACAATCAAGCATGATAAATAGCGGCCAATTAATATCGATCTTCATGCTTCAGGGAAAATGAATGCGAGTTTCGAAGGAAAGGGGTTGCTCTGGCAGAAATGGAGGCCTTTCTTTGTGAATGTGTCTGGAACCAGTAATTTTTCAGCCGGTGTCACATTTTCCAGGCAACAATATTTTCAGCTTGTGCTTGGAGCTATATATCGTTTTCTCATATACCTCAATACCCGAGAAGAACAGTTTTATGTTTCGTATCTGGTTAGCTTGTTCCTGGTACATACCTTTAACTTTTCAGCTGTGTCGAAGAACATTTCACCAAGGATGATGTCCTGGGGTGGTACCGTACCATTTGATCCGGGAGCAAAATAAACCTTGTGAGACTGCGTTAGAAAGTGAAAAAAATTGAACTGTAGATAGCTTTATTTAGTGAGTCGTGAACGCATACGAATGTATCTTCACATAATGTACAGCAGCAGCTAATAAAATTTATGGCGATTTAAGAGAAATTGACACATCAACCCAGATGACACAAGTTATATTAACTGTACTAACTTTCCCTGGCCACACTTAGCTGTGGTCCATGTCGCCAGGGAAGGATAATTACAAACCTTTTTTTCGAAATGTTTACTTCGGAATCAGAACTAGCAGCCTGTTTCAAAAGAAACCTTGCAAATGCTTTCTGGAAGCAAACTGCGAATTTTCAAATTTAAATAATAATAGCAGTTACAACCCGTGCATGAGGATAATAGAAGCTATAGAGATAATTTTCTTGTAAACGTATTATAAATGAAAGTTGCAGCAAGTTATGTTACGTTAAAGGACTCCTCACCAGGCCCCACTTAAAGTTTTGGTCATACATTGGAAGCTGTAAAACGCCGTTAAGAAGCGTTTCGCCTAAATAATTTTTTCATGTCTGTTTATTATTATTAGAGGCGACAGAAAAAATGAACTGTCCTGTACCATGCCGCCTGGAGGCGAATGCCACTGCCAATGGAAACAGTCTATCTTTCTGTTCTTAGTAGCCACCCTTAGCGGTGTTTATTCCCTGCCTTCACCCATACCAGAGCCGAGGAATGTACAGCGGCGTCGAACCCTGTCTCCTTCCTTTTCTTTTTTTTTTTTTGCCTTCTCTTCATATTTTGTGTTGCGCCTTTTGCATTGCAAGGGCAGCCATGGCTAGTGACGAAACACACCCTGTGAAGAGGCATTTGTGCATGACTGTGGCTGTGGGTTAAAAGATTCTTCGGGAGGGAGGGCGCGAAGCGTTTCGATTTGTTTTCTGGCGGCGCGCTACGCCGTAATACTTTACAGACAAACACGTCATTTATATGCTACGCTTGTATGTTGAAAATGGTCAAACCTGGTCCAGAGGTACTTTATACGCTTGGATTATAAAAATATGAGTTAAGAATAATGCACAGAATAATAATAATAATAATAATAATAATAATAATAATAATAACCATCCCATTTTATGTCCACTGCAGGACGAAGGCATCTTCCTGCGATCTCCAATTACCCCTGTCCTGCCCCAACCGATTCCATCTAGCCCCCGCGAATTTCATAATTTCATCGCCCCACCTTCTGCCGTCCTCGACTGCGCTTCCTTTCTCTTGGTACCCATTCTGTAACCCTGATGGTTCAACGGTTATCTAACCTGCGCATTACATGACCTGCCCCGCTCCATTTCTCCCTATTTATGTCAATTAGAATATCGGCTATCGCTGTTTGATCTCTGATTCACACCGCTCTCTTCCTGTCTCATAACGTCATGCCTAACGTTCTTCGTTTCACCACTCTTTGCGTGGTCCTTAACTTGTTTTCGAGCTTCTTTGTGTCTCCAAGTTTATGCCCCATATGTCAGCACCGGTAGCATGCATTGACTGTACATCTTTCTTTTTAATGATAATGGTTAGCTTCCAGTCAGGATCTGCCAATGTCTGCTGAATGCGCTCCAACCCATTTTTATTCTTTAGTAAATTTCCTTCCCATGATCAGGGTCCCCTGTGAGTAATTTACCTAGGTAAACGTACTGCTTTACAGACTCTAGAGGCTGACTGGCGATCCTGAACTCTTGTTCCCTTGCCCGGCTATTGATCATTATCTCTGTCTCCTGCATATTAATCTTCAACCCTTCTCTTATACTCTCTCTGTTAAGGTCCTCAATCATTTGTTGTAATACGTCCAGAGTGTTGATGAAGACGATAATGTCACCTGCAAATCGAAGGTTGATGAGATAGTCGCCGTTGATTTTTACTCCTAAGCTTCCCAGTTTAATAGCTTGAATATTTCTTCCCAGCACGCAGTAAATAGCATTGGAGAGATTGTGTCTCCTAGTCTGACCCCTTTCTTTGTAGGTATCTTCCTACTTTTGTCGTGGAGGATTAAGGTAGCTGTGGAATCTCTGTAGATACTTTCCAAGATATTTACGTAAGCTTCTTGTGCTCCTTGATTCAATCATATGCCTTTTCGTAATCTATGAAAGCCATATAGAGAGGCTGATTGTAATTGTCTGATTACTTTCAATATTGGAAGTAAGCTAATGGGCCTATAATTTTTCAATTCTTTACCGTCTCTCTTTTTGTGGATTAGTATAATGTTGGCTTCTTCCAGTTCTTGGGGACCTTTGAAGTTGACAGACAGTTCATATAAAGGGCTGCTAGTTTTTCAAGCATTATGTCTCTACCATCTTTGTTTAAATCGACTAATAGTCCATCTTCTCCTGCCACTTTTCCCCGTTTCATGTCTTGCAAGGCCCTTCTAACTTCATAGCTAGTTATAGAAGGAACCTCTGTAGCCTGTTCACTACTACTTCTAATTGAGGTATCGTGGCAGCTTTGGGTACTGTACAGGTCAGTATAGAATTCTTCCGCTGCATTTACTATATCTTGGAGACTGCTGATGATATAACCCTGCCTATCTGTCAGTGCATACAACTTGGTTTGTCCGATGCCTAGTTTACTTCTCACTGTTTTCAGGCGGCGCCCATTTTTTACTGCTTCCTCAGTCTTTCTCACGTAATAATTTCGAATATCCCTTATTTTCTCCTTGTTGATTATTTTTGAAAGTTCCTCAAATTTTATCTGATTTGTTGAGTTGGGCACTTTCATTCTTTGTAGTTTCTTTATTAGGTCCTATGTTACTTGGGAGAGCTCACCTACTGGTTGCGTTGGTGCCTTACCTCCCACTTCAATTGCTGCTTCAGAAGCCAGCCTAGTTACGGTTTCATTCATTGCCTCTATGTCGTCTTCAGCTCTCTGTTCTAAGGCCATATATTTGTTTGCAAGTGCCAACCTGAATTGGCCTGCTTTTACTGTTACTGCGTCTAGGTTGGCCCGTTTTGTTTTGACCAATTTTACACTTTTAGTATTCAAATTGAGGTGAACCCTAACCCTCACTAACGTATGATCACTGCACTTTACCCTACCTAACACTTCTACATACTGTACTATGCTGGGATCGACAGAAAGTATGAGATCAATTTCATTTCTTGTTTCACCATTTCGGCTTTTCCAGGTCCACTTTTAGTTCCAACGCTTCCTGAAGAAGGTGTTCCTTATTCGCGACTTATTCCTTTCCGCGAATTCTGCCAACATCTCTCCTCGAGTGTCCAAAAATCCACGCCATAGTTGCTACTTGCTTGTTCACGAGCCTGCTTTCCCCCACTTTTGCATGGAAGTCACCCATGACTACAGTATACTCAGTTAGCACTTTTCGCATCGCTAATTCAACAGCTTCATAAAACTGTTCTATTTCTTCATCACGGTGACTGGAGGTTGGAGCGTAGGTTGGTACTACCTTTATTCTATACATCCTATTCAGTTTTATTACGACTACTGCTACCCTCTCATTAATGCTGTAGAATTCGTCACTGTTCCTCGCTATGTCCTTATGGATTAGGAATCTTATCCCGTATAGCTTCTTATCTGGGAGACCTCTATAGCAGAGGACATGTTCGTTATTCAGCAATGTATAAGCCTCACCAGTTCATCTAACCTCACTAAGGCCAATTATATCCCAAACAATGCCTGATAGTTCCTCAAAGAGTCCTGCTACGCTAGCTTCATTCGAGAGGGTTCGACTGGTAAAGATTGCAAGGGTTAGTTTACATTGGCGGCCTGTCCGGGTCCAGAGATTCATATCACCCTCTGCTGCGTCACAGGTCTGACCGCCGCCTTGGTCAGGTGCTCCACAGCTGCTGGTGACTGAGGGCCATTGGGTAATTGAATGAGTCAATTGGGAGGGTTGGTAAAAATAAAAAAAATTAAAATAAAGAATAAATAAAAGGTAGGGTTGGTAAACAAAGTATAGAGGGGTTTTTTAATGCTTGCTATAGGTCCTAAAGGAGCTGAAAGAGTCGATAAGTTCCCACGTGTAATTACAGGCTTTCAGCATTTTCCGCGTGTGTTTCTATAAATCTCGGTACATTTTTGTTCGTTTAGTGATTATCTTATTCACCTGAATGCTTAGTGCGCTCTTGCTAGCCGTAATGTTGAGACGGAATAGTAAAATTAACAGATTACTTTCGACCAATCCATTGATCCATCTCTACCTGATAACTTGTTGCATACTTGCGGCATTATCTGCGACATCTTCAGCCGGAATAGCGCATACGGCCCCAGGTTACTTCGTTCTACAAATGGGAACGTAGTGCGGTTTTGAAGCACTGCACAAACGGGGTGGCTGAGACTAGGTTGCGGTGAATGGAATGAAGCCGTCCTTATTCCTTGTGGCTAATTAACACGTCAAAACACGTGACAAGCGTAGCGTACTAGAGCTACGCGTGAACCGCTTAACAAGGAGAAATGTTACCAAAGATAGTGCTAACTAGAAATAGCGCGAAATCGAGGAATAACAGGCAGTTATCAAGCACGTGCAGCCGCTTTTCCTAGCAGAGACCATCCATGATAAGGCAAATCTAAAACGTGTCACTTTCACCATTAGGCGAGGTCCTTAATTCCTCGCACAATAACACAATAGAATAACCTTCATACACACATGGCTAAAATGGCTTATGAGTCGAAAAATTCGTAGTCCGGCATTGGCGAAAAATTGGCCGTCCGGCGTTATTGATCCAAAATTCAGTGGCACCAAAATTGATGGTGGCATCCACGACAATTGGTGGAAATCGAACCCACGACCTTAGGCGTTAAAAATTAAGGCACTTGAACCCACGACCTTTGGTGGGACCAAAATTCAATGAAACCGAAATGAATGGTGCCACCATTGATGGTCGAACCCATGGCCATTGGTGCTAATTACGGCGAAGTTAATTAAGACATGTAATTAAGATATAGTTAATTAAGGCACCAGAACCCACGCCCTATGGTGTTTATTAAGGCGCGGTTGATTAAGGCACAGTTAATTAAGTTATAGTTTATTAGGTCACTCGAATCCATGACTTTTGGTTTCTTTTTTTATTTAGAGAATACTGCAGGCCATCAGGAGGCCCTAGCAGAGTGGATATAAATACATTCAACTAATACAAAAATACATGCAATTCAGATGGATCAATGCAAAAACACCAATTGTATTGTAACAGCAACAACGATAAATAAGGTAGAAAGTGTGATAACAAAAACAAACTAAAAAAGGGTGCTTTTACACACCTAAAAGCTCTAAAATAAATGACAACGCTGAAGACCACTACAACTCTTCAAGCACCCAAATGTTAGATTAGGTTATACAATCAGGCTAGTAAAGAAATGCACGAAATACTGTAACAAAAGCAAAGCAACAACATACCAATTTGAATCAAGCAAATGGAGACGCATATGCATAAGGTAACAAGTACCAACAAAACAGAAGGGTACCAACATAAGGTACCAACAAAACAGAAAAGAGAAAAAGATACCGCTACGTCCTATGTAACCATTTGTTCGATTACCTCAGTGCTGTACAACCATGCCGATGGAAGAACGTTCCAGTCATTTACCGTGCGTGGAAAAGAAGAAAATTTGAGTGTGTTGGTTCTCGCGCTGAAAGGGCTAAGAGACTCAGCATGGCGATGCCTTGTTTCTCTGGTGAAGAGGAGTGATATATAACCATCTGGATTTAAAGCTAGTTTCCTGTGCTCTATCTGAAAAAAGAAACTTCAATCTTTGAATCTTGCGCTGAAGCTGCAATGTTTGAATGCCATGTTAACGCATTAAAATAGTCGAGGAGTCTTTCTGCCGATACTTTTAATAAGTAAACCGTATAGCTTTCCTCTGGATCCTCTCGAGTGCATCGATATTAAGCTTTGTGTGTGAATCCCAAACAATCGCCGCATATTCAAGCTTCGGTCGAATAAGCGACGAATATGCTAACCGTTTTGCCGCGACCGGTGCTTGTTCTAATTGACGTCTGAGGAAACAGAGTTTCCAGAATGGGGACGCGCAAACATTTGATATATGTGAACTCCATTTCAATGCGTTTGTTACAGTTACTCCTAGGTATTTGTAGTTCGATATCTCAACAAGTGGCTGTGATGCAAGCGAGTACGGAAAGGCAGAACAATGGCATGTTCTGGTTATTTTCATGAAAACTGTTTTCTGGGCGTTAAGAACCCTGTCCCATTGTTCACACCATTTATGAATGTTCTGTAAATTGTCATTAAGAAATGATTGATCCTCAGAACATTTCACTTCATTAAATAGCACGCATTCATCACCAAAATGTCGGATACAAACTGGCTCACTAATTACATTAACAATATCATTTATGTATATTGAGAACAACAAGGGACCAAAGACACTTCCTTGTGGTACACCTGATCTCACTGGTAGCTTCCGTGGGCAATGGCCATCAATACTTACAAACTGCACTCTGTCGCTTAAATACGATTCAACCCAAGAAACTATAAATTCTGGTAAGCCTAGAGACCGAAGCTTTAAGATTAGTTTTGCATGACATACACGATCAAATGCCTTCTTAAAATCCAAAAATATAAGGTCAATCTCACCTGACTTGTCAAGAACCGAGGCGAAGCTGTGAGCCATTGTTGTCAACTGGGTGACTGTGGAGAGACGCTTTCTAAAGCCATGTTGAAACGGTGTTATTATGTTATTATCGGTTGAAACCTTGTTTATGTAATTCATGATGACATGTTCCAGAATTTTACAACATGAAGGCCTTAAAGAGATTGGTCGATAATTTGTTAATATCATGCTGTTTCCTTCGTTGAAGACAGGAAGGATTCGAGCAGTTTTCCAATAGATACGAATGCTAGCTGATGATAGGGAAGCACGAAAATTAACAACAAGAAATTTAGCAAGTACCTCGGCATACCTGAAGAAAGGGGTTGGCTATATTGTCAGGTCCAGATGACGATTTAGTTTTTAAGTTTAGTAGCCTAGAAACAACACCGGGTTCTGATATAAGGGTAGATATGTCATACCTGTTTTTAAGGCTCAGACGTAACGGTTTCGTTAGGCTAGAAAAAACACTGTGAAAGTATTCATTGAACTTTTCAGCTATACTACGCTTGTCATCAATAGTCATGCCATCGCACACAATGCGATCAACTGCATTCTTTTTTGTGGACAGCTATCCCCAAAACTTCTCAGGAGAGTTTTTTAATGAAATTGGGAAACGTGTAGTTGAATAGTGCGTAGCCTTATAGATTACCTCGTTTAAACTTGTCAGTGCCATGTGCACTGTGATTTTGTTAGATTTTACTCGCTTGAGTCTTTTAATTCTTCGTTTGAGGTGCAATATATCCCTCGTTATCGAAGGATTGCTTTTGCGTGTTTTTAAATATTGTTCGGCACGAAATTATCAAAAGAGTACGTGCAAAGGCCCTTAAAAGTGTTCTACAGTGATTCGACATCACAGCCTTGGAAGTTGTCTAGGTTATGAAGCAGATAAGCCAGAATACCTTCGTCTTTATTACTTTCGTGTTAATACTTTCGTCTTAATTAAGACAAGGTAATTAAGGTACTTGAACCCTCGAACATTGGTGGGCCCAAATTTCAATGGCACCAAATTTTATGGTGCCACCATTGATGGGCGAGCCCCCGACGATTAGTGAGAGTCGAACGCACAACCTTTGGTGTTAATCAGGGCACTCGAATCCACGACCAATGGGGATAGTCGAACGCTCGACCTTTGGTGGGGCCAAAATTCAATGGCACCAAATTGATGTCACCATTGATGGTCGAACGCACGATCATTGGTGGGAGTCGAACCCACGACCTTTGGTACTAATTGAGGCGACGGCAATTAAGGCACAGTTAATCAAGATAAAGTCAATTATGGCATTGGAACCCACGACTTTTGGCGGGAGAAAGCAATAGGAAGTAACGACGCATTCCAATGAGAATGTCAGGTAATTTAATTGTTGTCTGGGCCGCGCGCAGGCTGTCGCCTTCATCCTCTTTAGCGTATGCTAAAGTGACTGTGAACTTTTTCTCATACCAAGCAGTTTTTTAAATATGTTCAGCTACTGTTGACTTGCACCTCCTTAAGGTTACATTATCCGTACTTTGAAACTATTTTATGCATAGTGTCAATGTATTGCTTAAATTATGTTACATTCCACGGCTTCTTTGCGTCTATGACCTATTTGCTTGCTCCGTGCCCTCCTCTCCCCCTTCTCCCTCCCTTCCCGCGCCCACCACCACCAGCTCTCCTACGTATACCTACTCTAAGTGCGCCTTCAGTGATGTTTTAATAAATAAATAAATAAATAAATAAATAAATAAATAAATAAATAAACGTTTCATAAGACTGAACTAATGTAGACGCACCTTTACAGATAAATTGCGAGCCACGAGGACAGAGTGAGCGTGGGCCGAGACCGCCTGCCAGAAGGAGGTCTCGAAAGGACACGGGCTCTCGTCCACGGGAAGCAAGAGCACCACGTGCTTGGCCGACGGCTTCTCCAGGCCGAGGTCACAACTTTGGTTTGCGTAGTGGAACACTGCTTCGCGGAATGTCTGCGAGAAATAGCGAAACGTGCCCCGCTATCGCCACATTGCCTCATTTCAAACAAACTCTGTACGAGTCCATGCTTATAGCACGACTGGTCCGAAGGTTTTGCTGCTTTTCTTGCTTGCATTTCTGCCTGGAATTTTTGTGCTGCCATCTGTCATTTCGCATGATGACGCTAGTCTAAAACGTGAGGTTAAAAAATTTATAGCCCGCTTGAGATTCTGCGAATCTCGTAGCAGGGAAAACAGTAAAAGCTTTTCTTTTTCCCTTCCGACTTACCAAATAAAGATATAGTGATACAGTATAACAAACATATTGAATAAACACGTGGCATCGGCATTGATGAACTACACGGGCCTTTAACTTCGAAATATGAGCGTGTTCGATAATATCGGCTGGCTGCCACCAACAGTGTACACGCGGAGCCATTCAATGTGGTGGAGTAGATCCGGTATGCTAGTGACGCTTCGTTAGTGAGTGTTGGTGACTGTCAGGATCGCGAACGTTAACGTAGTGGTACTTGCTGTATCGCAATACTGTCACACACTCGCAACGCTGGACACAATGAGTGCTGCACGCTAACCGGCACATGTCAGAAACTTACCGGTGTAGTTCAGCGGCTATGGCCTTAAGCTGCGGGGCACGAAAGCGCCACATACTTCTTTTTAACGCGACAGCGTTGAGGAGCTCGTGTCGCAGAAAAGCCGTGTCGTCGGCGCCGGCGGCGTTGGCCGTGAGCGAAAAATCCCGGACGGCAATTCATAAATAAAAACAACTTTCAAGATGGGCTGGGTGGGAATCGAACCAGGGCCATGAGTTCGATGGTTCAAAGCGGGACGAAAGCGCCTCTAGTGAATGCGGTGTTACCTTAGAAACGAGCCGTGGAAAGTTATACTGCGGTGTATATCGGTAATTATGTGCATGTAAATTACAGAAGTCGCAGTCAAACGAGTAGCGAAGTACGTTTCTGCTACATTTCTTCTGCGCTTGGCGCACACGCAGAGCCATCTTGCGGCAAACACAGAAGACCCCCTCCTCGCAATGTACGGCGCTGCCCCGAGAGGTGGTGCACTACTCGCCCGCTTCTCCTCTTCGTCTCGTCAAGAGCATGCCGAGCGAATGAGTGAGCGGTGCGAACGGGGTGCAATAACGTTATCACGTTCCACTCTTGAAGGCGAGCTTAAGCGTCCTCCAATTTTTTTTTTTCATTTCGCCTTCGAACAACAACAACAACAACAACATGTTGGTGTGTTGAAACTTCAGCGCGCGTTAGGGAACCTCGGCTAGACTAAGTCATGATGGATGTTAGTCAAAATTAGAATGTGACTGTGTAATGTAAAATTTCATAAGTTATCATTACTAATGAGAAATAAATCAGAATGAACGCACGTCATTTTCTTTGCCGTATGGAGGTCGTTTGAAGCGGGTCGACACGTAGGTGCAGTGGATAGATTCGGAGCCCGAGGCATCTCGATAGCGTAGGACTCCAAGCACTGGATAGCCGAAATTCTGGAAGAATAAATAAATAAATAAATAAATAAATAAATAAATAAATAAATAAATAAATAAATAAATAAATAAATACTTCGTGAAATAAAGAACGTTAAGTTTTATGATTAATATATTTTTACTAATATATACAGCTCTATTTCTCTCTCCTAACACCCAACATTTTCAATTCCATTGTTCATTGGGCGATATTTAGGTTCCTCGCAAGTTTCTTGTTAACATGCACGTTTTCGAAGCAAAGGCTAGTACTGCAAGAATACAGTGAAAATTGCCACGCGTACTTTCCGGTGACCGTGTCTTTCGCCGAATGTTAAAAGTTGTCGCTCAGCGCAAGACGCGCCTTTCTGTATCGGAAGTTGAAGTGTTATCGCTGTTCCTATAAGGTGCCTATGTCGTCGCCGAACCTTGTATAATCAGATTACATGCGCGACGCAATTAGTGGTGACCATCCAATAGCTTACGCGAGCTCCCACCATTACGCTGTGAGGTTTATCGAGCCACGTATTAATAGCTGATGCCTCTGGATCGCAGATTGGATTTTCGATAAATGCCGCATGCGCTCATCGCTATCGTTCTAGCCGAGCGTAACTGCTTTATGGTGGGCGCAGGTTCGCCGAATAATTAAGACAGTATTGTGACTCGCAGTTGTGCCACGATGCCATTGTTCACACGTCACGATAACGTAACGTGACAACGCTTTACAAATATTCATCGTAACCCTTCTAACAGCGCAAAAGCGACACGCTCGAAAGGAAGAAAAAACACGCCATGTTGCTCTTGCGCTTTTACAATGAATTTGAAATATCACCCACCTTGCTATCTTACTGTTCAAAGGTATCGGTGAGCTATCGTCGATCGCTTGGAAAGACCTACCGCATGTGCGCCACACATACTTCGGGCAACTTTACACAACGGATACTTCAAGGCAGCGTCCCCATTCGTCCTTCGTTGTCGCGTCTTTTCTGGCTTATCGAGCCTCCTTTATCGGTAAGAGTAGCTTCTTTGGTATTGTAGAAGGGCACTTTGCTAATGCAACTCAAGTTACAACTTAGTAGTCATTTTAAACACCCGATTCCGCAAAACAGTCGACGAAAGGGAGCACGGGGCACATCTTCACACTGAGCACGACTTCATCGTCTCATCATCATCATCATGATTTTATTTCAAGCATTGTAGCCGATCCCATGGGGCACAGTGAAAAAGAAAAAAAAAAGCCAAATTGTGGCTCGACGCGGATTACGCGCCGCACACTTGACAGCTGCAGTGCAACCGTAGGCGAACGCTGCCAGATTGTTCTCCTGTTGCTGCGAGCTACACGTTAAGCGCACGAGGCGTTAGAGCTCACCGCGTCCTCAGAAGGCGCGCCCGCCGCTGCGCAGAGAAGCAGGGATCCTTCGAGCAGCGCGAGGAGTACTCGGGGGGGATACAAGGCTACGCTGGTCTCACGTCGGGTGGCCGCGGTTCGGCCGGGCCCCATGGCGATGTGGCACGGCGCGGATGCTCCTCTCACGGCGGCCTCCTGAGAATCATTCCGATGGCGATGGCGGTGGGGATGTGCCTCGCGAAGCGACGCGCATTCACACTGTCAAATCAATTGAGTCAGTAGAACAGGGCAAATACACGGTTGCCTCTTCTGGAGTTAGAACAAACAAGCAAAAGAAACCAAATTACGCTTCTTTCGAAACGAATGCAATAAATGAAGGCAGACGTTCGGCTTGAGGCACTTATAGCAAGCAAGAAAAGAAGAAAGCGGAAGATGGTGACGGGGAAGAAGACAAACATGAACAAAAAATTGCTGCCGAAGTCCCTAGGTATACTGGACAAAATGTCGTTCTAGAGTTTGATCTGGTTTCCGGCCAATCCCCCAGAATGAGTTGCTTGGCCTGCGAATTTTTCCATCACAGCCACTTTATTATTACAGCAGCCACAACATTTATACCGAGGTGACGGTCTTATTGTGTGTATGGGCCAGATTTGCGTGGAAACGAAACCAAACCAAGCAAGCGTTTTTGTTCTACTTTTTAAAATAATGGGGCTTACGTGCAAAAAAGAACATTTGATTATGAGGCACGCCGTAGTGGAGGACTCCGGAAGGATTTGGACCACCAGGGGTTCTTTTACGGGCACCTAACTCTAAGTGCACGGGTATTTTTGCCTTTCACCCTGTTAAGAATGGCGAGCTGCAAGGAAAAATTGCCACCCAATTACGACTGGGGGACAAGGCGCGCATCCCCCACTCTCCGTTGCTGCAGCTAGGCTGCGTTCGAAGAAGCGGGCTTTGTGCTGAAAACCGCCTCCATCCACCAGCCCCATCGCCGTTGTGACGAAACGGGTTCGACGGACGAACTATTGTGCCCGAGGTCCCTAGCGCGAACCTGATTTTGCTTCGCATGAGCAAGCCGCGGCGGGACAACGAGCTACCCAGAATGTCTCCGAGCTTCCCAGAACGGCGCCCCTCCGACGACGGCTCCAGACCTTCGCACCTGTGTGTTTGCGTGTGTGTGGGCGTAAACGATACTGCGGAACGGCGCCCCTCTGTCGTCGGCTCCAGACCTTCGCACCTGTGTGTTTGCGTGTGTGTGGGCGTAAACGATACTGCGGAACGGCGCCCCTCTGTCGTCGGCTCCAGACCTTGGAATGTGTGTGCCTTTGTGTGCGTAAACTGTTCTTCGGGGCGGCGGCGAATTTACAATGAGTAAACGAACGCTCGCGTCACCTTGTCGCGGGAGGCGGCTAGTTTTGCGATGACGAAAGGAACATTCACTGCCTTGTATCGCCGGAGGACCGAGTGTTTAAAAACGGCTGTTGGGCGGAGGCTCGACACACTTCTCTCGTGCAGTGAGGTTGGACTGACACACTTTCTCTTGAGCAGTCATGTTGGACTGACACTCTTTTTCTTAAGCAGTCATGTTAGACTGATTTAAATTCTGTAAATAAACCCATTTTCCTCGTTCTCGATGAGAAGCAGTTCTTCCCTTCATCAACGTCCTCAGCGTGTTTAAGTTGGACGACGGCATGGGCCAGCTACCTTCGAATTCATGCCGGACTCCAATCTTGGCAACGGATCTCGAGTGATGGGATTGAGCCCCCAATCCTGACAACCCCAATCGAAATGCGGCCCCTGTGGCAGGGATTCAATCCCACGACCTCGTGCTGCTGAGCACGCTATAGCCACTAAGCTACAATGGCGGGTTTGTTCTACTTCTCAATGGATGATTATTGATTAATCAAATATTGATGAATAAATTAGTATTGCTCTCATTTTAACTTATAATTTCGCTTTTCAATAGCCTTTACACTACAGCATTCTGCAGTGTTATTTCTTACCTTAAGTACGATGGACAGCTGCCAAAATAAAGGACCCTATGCATAGCTTCCTGGCTACGCTGCAGTAACTTCGAGCCTTGCCCTCGAAGTCGCGTATACTGTGAAGTGTAGCTCTCATCATCAACTTCATTATACCGTCCTCTTTTCTTTTCGCATTCCATCTCTATTGCTTCACCCTAAGCACTTCTACAGCAAGCAATAGGCACTTACTGAGGCAAACCTCTCCATCTTTCTGTCATTAAAGTATCTCTCTCTTACAGAGAGGCTTTAATTTCAGTGTTTCTGTAGTACAGAAACGTTTGGCTTTTCTGTGACTAAACTTTAACGACTATCTTATAAAGGTCGTCATTGCACGCGGATGACACTGCTCTTGCGGGCGAATGTGTGCGGCCCCATAAAAACAGCACGAATCCGACACTTTCAATCTTAATATCACGTGACACATGTCCCCGAGGACTCGGCGGGTTCGGTACATACGCGAGCATGCGTATGCCAGAGGCACACTATTAGGAAATTGTCCGAAGGGTGCCAAGCTTCAATTGGGGATGAGATTGATTTTAAATAAAAGCACCGTGTTCCTACATGACCTCATACAAAGGGCGCATGGCCCCATCCTTCGCTGGCATTGAAAGCTGTTCGTAAGCTTTGGAACGCTCGAAGTACAGCGATCTCAGTGACCTGTTATAGACCTACTGCGCGTCTTGGTTCGTGCGTGCAGTGCTCGCTCAGTCTCCCCCTCCTTTCCACTTGATATTACCTTTTCCCTTGCCGTCTGTCTAGCGTTGCAAACCGGACGCCCTTATGGTTAACCCCCCCTACCTTGCTTTTCCTGTTTTTGAATACAAGGCAACTTCACACGGACTTGGCGTACAAGGGATCTGGGTACAGGTATCTATCAACCTGGCTCCTTGGTCTATACATGGTCCTTTAGCGCCTTCAAATCATCGTAGTGAGTCGGGAAACGTATAAAAACATAGATCCTAACCGGAAAAGAAGCGAGAATTAGTCGCAGAATAGGTAAACTTAATGGCACGAACGTATTTAGCACTAATATAGTCGAAATTTAACCATATTACACTATATATACTTCATTATTTTTGTGAATAGCTTACCTGGATTCTTGGCAAAAGAAAAAGAAGATAACGTCGACGTACATACGCATAAAAACAAGCAGAGCAAATGAAAAAACTTCATATAGATGAAAGAAATAGAGTGTCCTGAAAAGAAATTTAAGGTCTGATAATGGAACGAAGAAAACCGTACAAATAATGCAAAAATATAACTAAATTATGCAACGTTGCATTACTTTAATGCACCGATTTCAGCTTAACATAAATACATATACCATGCACGCCGACCTTGTCTACTTTTGGGTTTGGCTTTGGTTGACAGGCCGTTTCTTTTCTCTCGATATCTGCGAAAGGTGACCTCTCCTGTTGTTTTTAAGCCCCAGGGGTGCGTCATTGGCCAGTTCTCTATCAGGCGTATACGTCACTCCAGATTCGTCGCGTGCGTAGGTGACGCTCGAACGACAGGATAAGATGAAGATGAAGAGGAAGCTGGGCGACGGGAGAGGAACGCGGCCGCCGGCCACCGCCGTCAGCGGAGCGCACAGTCATGTGACTACGCCTTCGACGCCGCGCTGGCCCTTGGCCGTTCGCCAGCTGAGTCACGGTGCCATCTCGGTCGCTTCACTGCTGCGGTGGCTGCTGCTCGGGGCGACGCTCCAGACCGCGGCAACGGCGAGGAATGGCTTCGACGCAGTAAGCCCCATGACTGCTTGCATCGTTTTGTATTTTTTGATGACAGTAAGACTAATTTTCAAAGAAGATGAAGCGCCAACAGTGACGGCACACTAAGAAGGAACAAAGACACGACAAGGAGCTTAAGAAGGAACTGTTGGCGCTTCATCTTTTGAAAGCTATGCACCAACTAGCCTCATAACGTGTTTTACTGCAATACTTTATTACAGTAAGACTAAACAACGGCTAAAGCAAGTGGAATCTACCTGGAGGTATTGGAGGGTTGCACAAGCAGCAATTAAGCCTGCAGCTGTGACACCCCAACAACTCTTAGCTTACGAACTCTGAGGTGCGACGTCGCTCATGCGCTACTGTATTGCAGCGCTCTCAACTGTGCTTCGTGCGAAAGAACAGTGCGCGCGGACCATGGCAAAGAGAGCGGTCCTAGGCATCGGTTTCGCAGTGCATCAGCACATTTGGCGCACGGAAAGGAAACCCCGTCGTCCCTTATAAGAGCTAGGCTCGGCGCACGGTTGAGCGTGCTGCAATACGGTAGTTCATGAGCGTAGTCAGGTGGTTTTATTTCATATTTCGCGGGCTTTCCTTAAACGCCGGAAAGAAATCGCCACGCAGCATGTACGTTGCCACAAAAAATTTTATCGGTTGTCTTGAAATGCCTTCTACAGCGTAACGAAACGCACTTGGCCCTAAAGGGAATAAAGTTTTTTAATAATTGACCTTAGTTAGTTAACTCATTAGGCACACTATAAAAATATCCTAAGGAGCGCCACATGGCGGCAAACCATATGACCTTGGTTTCATTCAGTTCCCGTTATTCACTTCTTTTGAATCCTTGGTTCAAATCCTTGGTACGTGAAACACCCTGTATATTCGCACGTATGTGTGTTTGCAACTATACCTATCGTTTTTCCACCTACCTGGGTCATTGGGTAGTCGCTGGTCGAATGGGTAGCGCATCGGGCTGCTGTTCTGAGGCAACAGGGCTCGAAGCCAACAATGGGACCAGCCGGGGCACTGAATACATGAGAGCAGCATTCCGGGCAAATTGATAATCTATTACTCAAGTGATATTACGCAAAAAAAAAAGAACACACGGACGTCAGAGAAGAAGACACACCAAGCGCAAACTTTCAACTAAGTTTATTGTACCACTGAATCGGTTACATACATGTGAAGCAGTGTAGACTGCGCATGCGCGTACATGAAAACGAACACGAATGCGCAGTTCGTTCTTATGTAAGCGCATGCGCAGTCCACATTGCTTGACATGTATAAAACCGATTCAGTGGTACAATAAACTCAGTTGAAGGTTTGCGCTTTGTGTGTCTTCTCCTACGTCCATGTCATTTTTGTTTTGTTGCGCAATATTGCTTGAGTACTGAATGCATGAGATGTGCACATGCCTGCCGCTCTTCAACGAACCTCTTTCACGCCGACATGGGTCACTGTCGATGCGGGGGTTGGTAGGTGCCGCAATTCGCAGAAACTCCTTGACACCGGCTTGGAGAATTGGCTATGTGCCGCTCTGTTTGTGCTGGTCCCCAATGAACCTCTTTAATGCCAACTTGGGTCACTGGGTATGTACCAGCAGGTGTACGTCGCCCTTCAATGAACGTCTTTGACGGCAACTTGGGTAACTAGGTATGGGCCAATGGGAATGGGCCCCCCTACAATGACGAAAAAGATCCCTTAAATTTTCGTGATGCTGCGTGGAATCGAGCCCACGTCACAAGGGTTCATCAATGACAGCAACCCGACGCATTAGCAGGCTGTGCCATGAGTGCACTGGGTATGTGTCGCTTTTAAATTAACGCCTTTCATGCCAACGCTTTAGCGAGCTGCCCTATGAAGGCACTAAATATGTGCCTCTGTTCTTATGAACCTCTCGCCAACTTGGATCACTGACTACTTGCCACTGAGTGTGCTGCAAGCGAGAGCCCATTTCTCGGCGTTTGGCGGCACCGGCGTGCCACGACACTGATCTCAGAGGCCATACAAGGACTTTTCCATAGTGCCACTGTATGACGCAGCTTCTCCAGAAAGAAGGGCGAGAGAGAAGCTTCGTTGCTGCATGACGCTTATCTCAGCTTTCGCAGGCATTGGCACGTGATGCATTTCGGAGGCCAGGTGCGGACTTCGCGGTGGCATCGCTAGATGGCGTCGGTTCTTTGGGAAGCACGAAAGAGGAGTCCCACTGCAGTACACGCCTCATACGTAACTCGTTTTCACGATGGCAATACGTTATGTCGTGATATTGATCCAATGCTAACGCATAACTACCGACAGTCATCGTTAGATGGATTCTGACGCAATTTTTTAAGGTTTGCATATGACATGATATTGCTGCGGAACAGTATTTGCGATCACGAAGAGGCGAGCAGTGTGAAGACGACGACGACGATTAGAGGCTAGCGCGGCTGTTGCCTCTTGGCGAAATGCGGCGTATTTTCCTGTAAATATACTTGTATATAGTTTTTCGTCTGCGTCTTTCTACGTAACAATATTAAGCTCTGTTTGTTCTTTCCCAGTTCTCTCTGCAAATTAATGATACATATATTAAAAAACTGTGTTGCCTAGGTACGCCAGTGTTTAGGTGAGGCCAAAGTGCAGTAAATATACTTATTAATGGCCAAGAAAAGATGCACTCGCCAAGAATAAATGAAACATAAAGAAACATGTTTTTCTTTATTCTCTTTTATTCTTGGCGAGTGCATGTTTTTTGGCCTCAGTATGTTTCCTCGCCAGACGAGTTTTCGTCGAACATTTGACTAAACATAACTATTTGTTTCACTTGAGAGCTGGAAATGAACTTGGTGATATCATATGGTAGCTTATGATGCTGCCTTGTGGGAACAAAAGACAACGAAAGAAACGCGAGCGAAGGGCTTTCTCCAAGCTCTAAAATTTACTAAAGCAGAATCTGGGAAGCTTTCTTATATAAGCACAATGAAGCTGCTGGTGACCCTCCTCGCAGTGGAGCACACTGGGCTCTTTTGGGAGACAAGTATGGACTATACGCTCTCGGAGTTGCTCCGAATGAAGCCCTATGTTTTGCTAGATTATATTTGAGAATAAAAGGAAAAACATTTAAATATTCTTGGCGGTTGCAGCGCCACCTAACGAACTTCTACACGCCACTGCCCTACTATTGAAGCTAACGAGAACAATATGTCACAGAGTCTGCATGTAGAGCGCACGCAATAGCCATTGAAATGCAGGTATCGTTGTAACAAGCACGCAAGGCTCGTTTCTAACAGAGGTGTATGTATTTTCAGAACTTCGGCAAACCGGTGCATGGGCTGCTGCTCTACCGGAGCGCCGAAGGTCCCGTACGCCCCTGCTGCACCTTCTTGTCGACTCGATTCAGGCTGCCACCGCTGTACGAGCAGGAAGACGTGAGTGTTGTCTCAATACTGCAAGCGCCATAGAAATTTCGGGAGCAGGCCCGCTGCATCGCGCGCGAGGAAGCTGCCGATGTTTATTGGTGACGACCACTTAAACCCAGTTTCCCTTGGAAAAACGTTTGCGTCTGAAGGCTCGTACTGCATGCGCGATCTACCGAAGCAAGCCTCCGAGCAAACAGCCACGGCGATTGGCCCATTGTCTATTTCCAATCAGTGCGTAAAATAAGATAAAGCAGGCATGTCGAGGCGTAGCGTCCATGTTTCGCAAAAGAGGAGCAATGTGCAGCTAGCCAGAATGTAGCCGCAAGTTGTCGCA
This sequence comes from Dermacentor andersoni, assembly GCF_023375885.2. Taxonomy (NCBI): domain Eukaryota; kingdom Metazoa; phylum Arthropoda; class Arachnida; order Ixodida; family Ixodidae; genus Dermacentor; species Dermacentor andersoni. The sequence continues at coordinate 130,869,976 of NC_092818.1, forward strand.
GGATGAAAAAAAAGAAAAACTAAGAACAGTAAACGCAAGAAGCAGAGTGCACAGTAGGGTGGCGATAAAGCGAAGGAAATCGAAAAGGCGCGAGTGGCAAGACCTTGCCTAACGAGAGCAAGAAGCTGAGGCATGCAGAGAATGTGGCACATAGATTTACGTACAGTGTATTGCGCAGTTTCTGCGAGCACCGAGAAATTTTGCAACAGGGATGCATTACGCAGGCACAGGCAAACAAGACGTGGCCATTACATCCTTTCGCAAGATATGCGAAGATTTGTACTGTTGTGGCTCTCTGCCTCCTGCGCCGATGTGCGAGCAAGGATTGTATATTTTGGTAGAACGAAACTTTCCGATGATTGCCTTCATGTTTCGTGATGCAACCGAATACAGCGAGAAACAACAGCGTAGCGACGAGAAAATTCCATGGAAGGGAAATACAAGAAAGCACGTTCATAACTTTGACTGAATCTCCTTACCACGTGGTTCCCCTTACTCCGTGTTGTCCGTTTAGTCTCTTGGCTGACAACGACGTCATTTTAAATAACCAAAGGAAGGCGAAATTATTACGTCGCACCTCCCCCCCCCTCCCTCTTCGCCCCTCTCTAGGACGGCGTCACTTCTAGGTAGCCCGTGAGTTGCTTGGGACATTAAGCCTGATAATTTCGGTTCACTTCAAATGACGGGATCTTTGGGGTAGCCGGCCCATTTTTTACAGCGCGAGCTGTTATGGCCGTAATCTAATAGCCGTTTCGGTCGGCTATGTTGACCGCTGCCGCCGCCGCCGCCGCCGCCGCCGCCGCCGCCGCCGCCGCCGCCGCCTGTGTCCGTTGCAGCTATCGTTAGGATTGAGAAAAAAAAAACCTAATTTGAAATTTGAGCTCAGCTTGATAAGTGTTTGCATTTCGGGATATATTGAGGCAAAGAATTTGATACCGAAAACACCGCACCGACTGGCAGTGGGGCAGTCCCGTCAGCGCCTTCGGAGAGGGAGGAGCAGTACGGAAGCGCTGTCATGATGAGCGGCATCGGAGCCAGCTGTGGAAGCAGAAGACGGCGACGAACGTGCGAGCAGTGGCGCGATCACGTTTGCGCGGTTACGCCGAGGGTCACCGACGCTCAACCCAGGCACGGGCGTCTAAGAGGTGCGCTCTAAAAAAAAAAAAAAAAAGAAAAAAAAGGGAAAGACAGTTCTCGCCGGAATCCAACTTGTTCCCCCTGCGCGGAAGTCACATACTCTGCCACTGCGCCAAGCCAGCGCTTGCTAGCTGCTGCGAAAACATGCACTGTAGGCGTTCCCGCGCGCGAGGAGTCACGCGATGCGAGATGGCCGCTGCGTAGCACACTTTGTATTGCAGTTACATATTATTACACCAAGTGACACGCCATGTAGCAGTTGCATCGTATCGTGCCACTTGTCACGCGATGGGAGATGCACGCCACGCAACTTCGATACGTGCAAACTTTGCATTGCAGTTGGGTTGTATTCCACCAGGTGTCACGACATGTAGCAGTTGCATCGTATCGTGCCAGGTGCCAAGAGAGGTGATATGAGCGCCGTGTAGTCTCGATAACTCTGTTCAGTCTTCGGCACACGTTATGGAACCTCCTCGCGAAGTACGAACCGCTCCTGAAGAAGGGAATCTTACAGCTAAGCGCGCGGCTGCAACCAGGACATCTTGGGCTCTGCAGACCGCTGTGCAGAGAGCAGCACAAGCCGCAGCTCCCCGTCGACGCGGGGCAAACATTTTAGTTCATTCCTGTGAAAACGACGCAAAAAGATGGTCTCCTGTGGAGCCCCTCCCCCAGCTTACGCTGTGACTGTGCTGCGTGTGTGGCGCAGGCCTGTGACTTTTTTTAAATATCCAGACTGAGGGTGCAAATGCTACACGAGTACTACACGAGTGACTCTTTCGCTGACGCAGGTCTCCCGTGGTGTGGAGTTCCGCTACGCGAACCGGAGCTGCCAGCTAGACTTGGCCACTGCGTCTGCCAAGCACGTCTTCCTCACCGTTCCGGTGGACGACACGGCATGTCCATTCGAGGACTCGCTGGCGCAGGCGGTCTCTGCAAAGGCTTACTCCCTCATCGTGGCCTGCGACATTGAGCGCAAGGTGCGCATGAACTCGCCTCGTCGAATGAAGCGTGCCGACTAAGTTAAGTGCTGGGGCCAGATTCTGCAAAATTAAAAGGAACACAGGACCAGAAACCATATACGATAACTTTTCTTTTTTGATCCTGTTGTCTTGCTCACAAATACTGTCGTCTACGTCATCAGGAAGCGTTCACTGGCTGTTCTGGCGCTTTTCATGTTTTTCCAAAGATAATTCGAGCAAATTTCTTCTGCACTAAAGGAAGCATACCGCCCCCCCCCCCCCCCTTCTTTTTCTTGCTATCGTGGTAGCTTGAGTGCTTGTTGGGTCCCTGCGACTCAGTTAGAGGAAACTGCTGCAAACGCTGAACCACTTTGTTAGCATATGCAAGTAACTTTTGCTGCTGTCGAAGTTGAAAGAATGTGTGGGCACTTGGAAGTAAATTCATCACGTTTCCCTGGCGATTGGTTAGAATATATAAGATTATAGCTACATGCCATACGTTGTGTATGCGCTTGCTTATTCATTCTTTGTTGTCAAACGATATTCTTGCTCGCCCAGTGTGTTATCATTGTGTGTTCCTTTTTATATTGTGCAGGTCCACCTAACCTATTTTACATCTGGAGAAAATTACACAGTGCCTGTGCAAGACATTATAGTGGGCCTCATCAGGCATGACATAGTCGAAGCGTTCAAGGTAGGCACCAATTGCCTATGCAGCGAAGCCATTTGAATGAGTACTATCATTTATCGAAGCCTGTACAGTGATGATGTGCTGTGTTTGTAATGGCATAGAACATGACAACATGTGGAACAGAGATTTGGAGATCATCTGCGGGCGCTCACTTTAACAAGCCATAAGAAATCCAGATATATTCATTTGTTCCTTTTTGTTGTGATGTTTTTCACTAGATGGGGAAAGAGCCTGTGTTTCCACAGAGAGTAGAGAGAGAAATAACAATTGTTAGTATCAAAGGAACTAAAGCCCCAGTCCGGGCCTCCTGGTAGGCGCATGCCTTCTGGTGCATAACGTTGTTGACGTGCTGCACTAAAAGCGGCCACCATAGTTATTCAAACTTTGGCGGACGAGTGGTCCATTTCTCCCAGCTACTGGGATGCTGGTTGCGTGGTACTTTAGAAAATATTGTCTTTCTGAAGATGGAGCTGGCAGGGGAACTTCCACAAGGTGTGTTTATTTTATGGATAGGCTCCGCACTGTTTCAAGGGGGGAGCCTGGGTCTCTGTTGATATAATGCGTATAGTGTGGTGTGAGTAACGTGTCTGTCTGCGCTTTTCGTATGATTGAGGCCTCCTCTCTCGAATGCGTGTAGGATGGTGAGTTGAGAAGTGTTGGTGCTTCCATGCGAGACTTAAAAATATCTACCCTTTCGTTACACTCAATCTTCCGCTCTTTTCTGAGGCGGTAAATGTCTTCGACAGGCCAAAGAATAGGAAGTTCTGGATTTTCTGCGCGGGAAAGCTGGGGCTCTATAATGTACAACTGTTCCAATCTGTTTTTATTTCAATTTCTTGACGTCATATTTACGTAAGCACCGACGCAAGCATCGAGCAGCAACCCGCAGCGTTGTTTGAAAAGCCCAATCAAACGTGCTTATCTTTTATAGGATGCCCCTTTCTTTCGCTTTCAAAGCGAATAGCATTGCCTACAATTAGCAGTTTTTATTATCTAATTGGCTGAGAAGAGGCGAGGAGCATCATCTGGAGAAAGTTTCGATGGGGCTGAACCAGCACAGTGAAATTAGACAACCGTATGAGGAAGGTGGTGCCGGAGTCTATGATTAGTCGCTACCTCTTACTTAGCTTGCGGTGGCTGGTCGAAAATCGCGGCGGCGTGCAAAGGAAGCTTAAAAATGCCGCTACAACGCATCCTCAACAAAGTGGAGTTCACAGAGGAATGTCGTATATGTGCCGAAAGGTCTCGATAACGTTATACTGCCACGCAATTGTTTATTATTATTATTATTATTATTATTATTATTATTATTATTATTATTATTATTATTATTATTATTATCATCATCTCATGGGGGTGATTTAGGGCGGAATTGCAGATAAGTTGGTGGTTTCGTATTGAAGTGTGTTCAGTATTCGTCGACCTTGATGAGATGATTGAAGTGCTTGTATTTGCGCCTGATTGTGGATGTATATTCTGCCTTCTACTGAGTTAAAGAGCCTGGTTGCTTCAAACTTATGGTTGGGTGCGAAATTACGAATTTCCTGGGCAAGTCTAGCACACTTTCTAACTATGATGTCTATCTTTTTGGGTTGCGTGTTGGTTATCTTAGTGTATGGTAGATAGTACATTATCCTGGAAAAGACCAGGGCTTTTATAACATTACGTAGCTCGTGTGCTTTCATTCCTCTCCTTTTTCTAGATACTCTACGCATCATTGCAAGGATCTGTTCAAGTTGTACGGTCGGTTTCTGCACCCATGGTGTCGTTTTCAGAGGTTGTCTGCTGGCGTTTCAAGATGTTAGTGCTACTCCCGACACAGCTGCTACACAAATGATAATCGACATGGGCGCTACCCTCGACACAGAAAATTATCAGGCGACAAAATTTCTTTGTCACGGAAAGGTGAAGTGTCCTTGAAGGCAGTCACAAACAGCAGGGCGGGCTTCACTACATGTGCCCTGAATAGGACCATGTCAGTTCTTTACAATGTAGAAGGACAACACTCAGTGATAGTCCTTGCATGAATTTCTCAGCATGCCTACACTCGACCGTATGAATCGCTACGCCGTCCCTTACTGCGCAGGTGATTGATGCATTGGGTTTCAATCGCAGCCCAAAAATGCGGAGGTGCCGGCGACCTCGGCAACCAACGTCAGCTATTTGGGCGGAGACACGGCTCAGCTGTACGTGCTGGAAGCGAACACCATCATTGGCGCTTCCCTGATCTGGTTGATGGCGTGCACCACCGTAGCCGTGGGGGCGCTCTGGTCAGGAAGCACCAGGAAGCTGCTGTAAGGCTCCACAGGAGACGCATTTGCCAACGATTATTTCACTGTGCCTGCGACGCGCACTCTAAAATAACTTCTATCTAACGCGTCGGTGCAATGCACAGCAAAATAGGTAATCCCACAAACGAATCCGACCATTTTTCTGTCTAGTTTGTCAAGCTGGTAACACCGCTGTTTATTTTTGGCGACAGTTCATGAAGTACGATTCTGAAATTAAGGAGCGGGAAAAGTGTAGGGGTGAGCTCAGTATAGTGGGGTTCTAGCTTTACTTTGACGCCGCTGAAGACGGTGAGAACACATTCCCCTTATAAAACCAAGATAACAGCGCTGACATAGTCCAAAAGCACAACGGTTTACATACATTTACACCTGCATGGCCACTGCTATACTGAACGCGGATATTTGAGCACCTTCTGGCTGTAGGGAAGGCCAATGATGGCATCAAGCTAAGCGGGCGGAAGAAGGCGCTCCGTACACACTCAATTTCTAGTAGACGAATTTCGTCTGCACTATGTATACCAAATTATGTCAGGAGGCATGTCACGGGAGGCGGAGGTGTGAAGCTGTGGATCTGCTCGTATCGGAGGGGAATCGTGCGTTTTATTTACGTCTATAAAACGACTAAGATCACATGTATCGGAATATGTTAACTAATTATTTCGTTTCGAACGGAAGAGGTGTTACAAAGAAATACGCAAATGATATAACAAGGGTTCCGATTTAGTAAAGCAATGAAGAGGGCTAGTTGGAGAAGGTTCATGGTTATATTGCGCTCAGTTTTACAAACACGATATTAAGGAAGGACAGGACGTGGACGTACGTAGCGCAATACCTCCGTCCACATCCGGTCCTTCCTTAATATCGTGTTTGTAAAACTGAGCGCATATAAACATGAAGGGTTCCGACTTTGTTCATGTGGGTGTGCACAGCAACATGACTGAGCGAGACCATCACAACATTTTCGTAAGAGTGATAGATATGCTATATATACTACAGCAGTAGAGGCACGTACGCTGAAAGCACTTAATACAGAAAAAATTAATCGCATACAATGAATGCATTGTATGTCCATACAACACTGGAAAATTGAAAATACAGTCAATTACAGGAGGTAAATTAGCGCAGGTGTGTTGATGTGTCTTACCTGGTCTCTCTAAATTTGTCTGTAGAGGTTTAGCAATTGAGAGATAACTTATTTGAGAAAAGGGCACAGAGGTCAGTCTCTGAATATTATCACTCCTACTCCTTGTCATTGAAGGTGGCTCAAGTAGAAATAATAAATCGGGCGAGGGCAGACGACGAAAGAGGAGGGACGAGTGGAGAAATGGTGCAAAACCTGCGACACCGCTAAAGTCATAAATCAATACCGTTACTTGTTTTGTAAAGCACCCAAGCTGTGCGCAAGTACCTCTATGTTTTGCATACTTGGATAATCCCATTGAACTAAGAAGAAACTTTTGAAGGCAGATGGCATGTTAGTGCGGATCCGAGGAGAGGTTGGTGCCTGCCGCTGTTGGACACTTGTGCACAACGGGTGCGACGTGTGCAGTTTGTTTTGCGATACTGGATACAGGGATAACAGGCTCGACTACCTGAATTATTTGCTTACCTGTCTTTGTCATCGACACCTTGAGTGGCAGCCGCATGAAATACATTTCCAGCGTATTTTAGGCGTCACGCCGTTCCGGTAATTCGGGGCGAAAGTTGTTCGACGTAGCTATAGAAGAAAGCTTATAAACGGAAAAAGCATTTCTTCATTTGTAACTGCGCGGTTATCGTGTTGTGCGAGTGGACGCCTCTCGGTCGACGCTGTTTCAAGATTACGCCACAAATGCATTCACTAAATAACGAGGAAGCGCACGCGTTGAGTACAATCCTTCCACTTTACCGACGAGCGTGCGCCGGTACAACTTCTCAAAACGCCGCTACTGCATCCTGCACGTGCCTACCTGTCTCGCAGCTACTTAACCCAGCACCGACGCACCGAGCCGAAGGGCGAGCAGCAGCGTGAAGCGGACGCTGCACAAAGCCGCACGTCGCTCGGGCCGGACTCCACGACGTCGCGCCCGGCGTGGACGACGTCGACCAAAGAGCGCTCCAAGTCGCAACACCACCACCACGACGCTCGGTCGCGGTCGTCATCGAAACGTGCCGACGACTTCCCCAGTTCGGACAACGAAACGCTCGACGAGGAGATCGCGTTCGCCGAGTGCCCTGTCGACTGCAACCTCCTCACGCTGTTTGTGTTGATGTTGGCGGTGAACCTGCTTGTCCTCTACTACTTCTTCAACAAGCTGTGTGAGTCGCATTTCCGCAATTTGTTTCAATAAATCTATCCCCCGGTAAACTGAAGGGGATGCACTGGCGCACATAACCATCATTTCACAACTTTTTACAGCGAAGCTGTTTACGGCTAGGATCTCGAAAAAGAATCTGAGATGCTGACAAAAAAAAAAAAAAAGATAATGTGGGCCGATCTTGGTGATAGTGCAGAAAGGGTCTACGCTCAGTGGCACATTCCCCTATGAGCTCGGGGACCTGTACCGTGTTCTTGAACTACCCTTGTCACACGTGGGACCCGCGTGTCGAAACGTCAGTGTACATGTATCAAGTAAAAAGAAGTAAAAAATAATAAAAAAATGACAATCATTCCACTCTGTAAAGATGGAATGGTAGCGAAAGCTGACGACAGTCAAAGCTCTCAAACGAAAAGCAAAGTGCTTTCGCTGTCATTCCATCTTCGCACAGTGGAATGGTTGTCATTTCTTGCGTTGCGAGTCCGGCGTCGTTGTTCGTTCGGAGGTGCCCGGGCTCGCAATTGTCGCTTTCGTTCACGGGAGCGCGTAACCCGCCGTGGTTGCTCGGTGGCTATGGTGTTAGGTTGCTGAGCACGAGGTCGCGGGATCGAATCCCGGCAACGGCGGCCGCATTTCGATGGGGGCGAAAACACCCGTGTACTTAGATTTAGGTGCACGTTAAAGAACCCAAGGTGGTCGAAATTTCCGGAGTCCCCCACTATGGCGTTCCTCATAATCAGAAAGTGATTTTGGCACGTTAAACCCCATAATTTAATATTTTTTTAACGGGAGTGCGGTAACGTTCTTCGTCGGTGGTCGTTTCGCGCCGGCGCCGTTTACATTATCGTTGCTGTTGCCTCCGGCGCTCCTCGTACGTATATTGTTCTTCGGGTGTGCGAACTATAGGTGTCTGCCCCATCGATAACGCAGCTGTACTCAGCGATGATACCTCTGCTACTTATATACCGCGAAAACCTTGACGTCGCGCTATTGTTCACGGCGAGCGTTCTAATCTGTTCCGCATTTTGACTTCTGCACCGCTGCACGGCACCCGTATGGGTTTGTTAGAAATCGTTAAGTCCGTTTTTGTTGCCGGACTCCCAAAATAACGACGGAAGGTTAGTCATATACAGCTTTCGCTGTAATAAAAAGTAAGAAAAATAAAGCAAGTCATGTGCTTGGGCCTTTATTCAACAAATATAGCATAATGGCCACATAGAATTTCTTATAGCTATTGAGCAATACAGCTTCGCTGGTCTTCAATCTTCGCATAGTGGCAGGGCTCTGATTTTTTTTATTGATCAGCAGCTCTTTGCATTACATTGTATCGCTGCACCCTATTTTTCTGCTTTATTGGCCCTAATTATGGTAACTTCACGCCCTGACGGCTGTGGCACGATATTTTGCTAGCTCGACGTGACGCATGAAGCACCCAGTGCACCTGACTATCATCGTGGTGTGGTGGAGGCTGAAGAAATGAATGATTGTCACAAACAGCATTGAGCGTGCAGAAGTTTGAGCGTTACTGTCCGCTTGAATAAGCATAAAAACTGTTTTGTGGAGTTCCACAGAGGGCTGGTGAGCTTTCCCGTATGGTGGGCAATTAAATTGACCATAACTATTTGTCGTCTTTGCTAAATATCTCATTATATTTATTCAACAGTGCTCGCTTCGCTCTCTTAAAACTTCTTCGCACATTTTCAGTTTTCTCACAGAAACAAACTTTTGTCAGAGACAAGCAGATGACGCCAAAACCTGTTGCAAAGTTCCAGGTGTGCCAGTGTTACCGCTCTGCGTAAAAAGCCGAACTTCATTGTCTTGATCAACGTAGAATAATTTCCAGACTTAAATATTTGTACCTTCTATATCATGAACATTCTAAAATATCCAGAACAGAGCATCTGCCTGAACCGCTCAGGCACTTCTCAAGAACTAGCCACAACAATGCGGCTACCTAAAAGCCACATCATTAACAAAAACTATGTTTTGAAACATTTGCTCAAGAAATCAGAGATGTTGATTTCTTCTAAATTGTCAATTAGCACTACATGGATAAACTATTACCAGCACAAGGTAATGAGTAGGATTACACGGTTTATTAAAAACTTAAGTTTTCTCCCATTATTTATTAGGTTTGTGTGTTTTCGCACTGTATTGTTTGCGCTGTTGTTTACACTGTACTCAGCATTGAATTGTTTCTAAACTCGCATTGTGTTCGTCTCTTTCTGTATGGGACACTATTGTAACTGTACCGCATATATTGGGTGCCACTCCTGCTTAAACCGAGCAGGTCTGCATTATATTGAAAATTAAATTTAAAAAAAAGAAAATTATACAAAAGTTGAATAGAAGATGATGTGAAATTGAAGCTCTCAAGCTAGCAGCAGCAAGGATATGCGCCATAAAACTTGCCGTAAATGTGCATTGTTCCACTTGCATAAAAAATAAAAAATAAAGCCATTGTATGCATAGAAACACAAAAGTAACTGGTGCGTCAGTGTATTTCTTCGCACACTTCTGGAATTAATATTTCGAAACTTGATCGCTTCCTATATTTCTTTCCAAGTAGATACGCTTCGTGCGCTTATCGGCTGCAATGTGCAAATTGCAATATGTCTCGTGAAGTAGCTTGTTAAGAACCTAATTAGTAGGGTTCTGTTAGCCAATTATATATACATTTCAATTTGTCGTTCATGTAGTGTCCGCCCTTACGAGTAAGTCAGATCAAGGACTAGAATTGTGCTATCTGCGACAGGTGAATTTTACAAATACAGCATAGTCTAGCAGAACGACACAATCATTCGTTCTGATTTAGGACGGCCGAATAATAGCTCACTTAAAAATCGGAATATCACGGGCTGTGGTACTTGATGAAAGTGTAAATACTCACTCAAAAGTAAGGCTGATTTCACCCTTTCATGCAGGGCCCCTCCTGGTTGGGTGCATCGCCTTGGCATCGACGATGTCATTAATCGTCATTTTCAATTCCCTGGCCTTCTTGATACCATGCGCCAGTATGCGGTAAGGATTATTTTTCTATATATATAGCGCGAACTAGCAAATTAAAACATTTACCAGGGAACTGTTCCATGCATCCTAAGCTAATTACTGATGGACCTTCGTGGTCGATTTATGGTTATGAGCACGTTTGCTTTCGATGGCGGTAGCCCATTTCGGGGTCACTTTGTTACCGCGTGTGACAATGTGAATGCACGCGAAATTGAATCTCATATATAAAGCATTCATATGCCTGTACGTGATATGAAATTTTCTGTAGGATCCTGGTGAAAATATTCTAACATTCGGCAACGAAACTTCGCAAAGATAAGAGATCATGACCAGTATGAACGAATTCCGAAGATAGAAGGAAGGGGTCAATTATGAGCCGATAAATCTGCAGCCCTGCTGGATGAATGTCGTCTTTCCAGCGCCTATTCACAGAAAAATATAATGCGTTTCCTTGATCACGGCTGGTCTGGAGAGCGCGTCTGACGTGTGGCAGACGCGAGCTCTAAAGCGGCCATGGCTTGGCATCAACAGCACGGCCGTAGGTTCGACTGACTCGTGAGCTGGATCGAATAACGAGGGACACTCGCATGGCAAGGTCTTTGTTTTATCGAGTTGGTTCTATCGCATTCACCGTTTACACCCCATAACGTCAATCTGCCTGAAGTTGACTTATACAGTCACATGTTTTTATTTAACGTAATGTAGCTTGTGTTGAAGATATTACATGTCAAGAAGCTGTTAGAAGGCCGCAGTTCATGGTTATTAGGTATGCATATACTTTCCACGTAAGCGTTGCGCAGGTGGGTTGTCTTCTGTTGTGGCAATCTACCATGGTGCGCATGCGCGAACTGTTAACCCAGGCCATGCCATTTAGATGTGCACAGACATCGTAAAAGCTTCTGTGGCGAAAATTCTAGCAGAGGTCTGGTTCGATGAAAACCGTAGAAATTGCGGACTTATGCGACATGTTGTTCACGCGAGTTAACGGGCACGAAACGTAAGCTAGACAGCGCAGGACATGATATAGCATCTCTGTTGTGTCCTAACTTTTTTTTTTTTTTTTTGCACTGTGAACACGTCTCAGAAATAGAGCCAGCAACTGACCCACGTTGCCATGTTAAATGTTTGCGGAGTTTGCCCATTAATGTTTGCCCATTAATTAACGTCGCTACGTGCTACCATGAAGCAGACTTATTATTTTTTCTACTTGCACAGGATGCCAAACGTGTTGTTTCCGTGCTTCGTGCAAAGCATGGAGATACGACACCACGTGGCGATATGGTGCGCCATCAGCATCACCTTAGTCTGGGTCGTCTTCCGCAAGGCCCACCACGCTTGGATACTGCAGAATTTCTTGGGCTCCAGCTTTGCCCTCAACATCTTGCGATGCGTGCACCTGCCAAACTTCAAGGTGTGCTTCCATGTAAAGCTTGTTTTAAATACATTTCAGATGACTTCAAGAAGCCGTTCGACAAACTGAAAGTTCATTAATGCACGCCAATCGTAAATATATGGGCTGCAGCAATGAAGCCAAGTGTATATAATGAAGCATATTTCAAGCAAAGCACATAACTGGAAACCAAAAGAGAAGGTTTCACATGCACATCGTATAAGCGGGAAAATTTTGTATGATTTTTTTTACCCTAATATTTCTTTTCTGGGACGTTGGATTGAGTCCAATCACACTGTATTTTGCGTCGTGAAAGTATCAATCTGCTAAGAGAATGCGCCTGAGGGAAAGATAGCATTTATTTGTGGCTGATGTCAGTGAGGCGCACACCTTTATATGCACATGCTGTCCTTATGGAGTGGCACATTGCATGACTGTGCAACCACATTGCGCAAACCAGCACACATGTGCTTTGTTTTCTTGCAGATTATTACGTTCATATCCATCCTCATTTTCTTCGACGACATATTTATGGTGTTCATCACATCTTTAATTTCGGTAAGTGGGTGACTGACACATATAAAAAGTTATGAATGCTGCTGACTTCCTACTTTTAAGACTACAACGTTTAGTCGGTGATTGCGAACTTGTGTTAAAAATATGCTGTAAAAATACTCTCCCATACTTTATGAGCACGGAGCATCACACATTCTTTAAAGAAATCAAAATGTGACTTCCACATTTCTGTGTTTCTTTAATTGAGTACATGCTTCATGACAAAGTGCGCTCTGGCGCTTCATTCAGCAGCAGTATTGGCGTGTAAAAGTTTATGCAATTTAAATGAACTGGATGAATGGGACGGAAATGTCTGAAGTAGAAAAAGTATAATTACCCGATTAAGGGTGGCAGGCTGAGCTAGTTTGTTTTGTAGTGAAGGCTGTGCTATAGTATCATGTGCTTTACGCAGACGGGAGAAGTGTTTCTACAAGAGTTCGAAGTATGGCTAGTTAGTTGAGCAACATTCGCAGAAGAAACAACGGAGCAACAGGACCAATGAAAGACGAAACAAAAAGGGTTGTGGTACTTTTTTTTAACGCGAAGCATTCCTTGCCTCATTCTTAGCACCTTGCGGTATCTAGGTAGGCTTTTGTTTCACCTGGCTTTAATAAAAAGAAAATGTGTGATCGACACAGAATTCGAACCTATGATGTCGAACACAGCGACCCGGTGCCTAATTAGGACACAATTGCGTTTTTTCCTTCTTGCACACTTCTCTCATTCCAAAGCCAGCTGGCTCTTTGAACCATACTGGGCGCCTGCGTCCCGTGCCACTTTCTGCTAGGTAGCGCTACGTAGAAACTCTGCCGACTTCATGATCGCCAAATTTAATCCCGTTTGAACGTTTTTTCGCCGGAGTACAAATGCTATCGTCGTTTCAGCATACACCGTACGACATTGCCATAGGTACGTACGACTGTATAGCACGAAATCACTGACGACGTCACAATCCGTGTTTTTTCTCGCCTACGCCGTCGTCCGCTACACATATCAAACCCAACAGTCGCCATGCCGTAAGCTCGCGTCGTGTGACCTGAGTAGGAATTGTGCTGTTGCCGCCGTACGATCGTCTTCAAACCGGTCGTCATCGTGCCGCTGTCGTCGCCCACGCGTACGCTCACGACCCACCCACATTCATCTCATGAAACTACTCAGTGCAGACAAACACGTTGGTCCATCTGGTATCGCTTTGCCGAACCCCAAACAACAATGCTGGATAGCCAGGTACCTGCACAATGCTTCGCATAACGTCGATTCCCACAGTGCGTGAGACCTGCACATTTTTTCCCCCTCTAGTCCGCGTAAAATAGGCACCAGTACGATGCATACGCCCAGCAAACTTGCTTTGTCCTAGTATTGCAACCAGCCCACGCAGAATTTCTGCAGGCTCCTTAAGGTTGGCAACAAGTTGTCTTTGTGGTATGGACGCCAAAGAACGCAACACCCGAGACCCCAACACAAGAATAGCCCAATACAAGGACGTAAGAGCAACACAATTCTAAATTTCACGCAGTGGTTGCTCCATGGTGCACCATCCTTACGGGTCAAATTCTTACGCTATAATCCTAAGCTTCCATTCCGCGAGACGGCGTCTATTCAAGTGGGCGACCAGTTCATCGGCAACATTGCTTGTGTTGCTTCTTTTCTGCTGCGCAGAAAGACTTGAGCGTGATGGAGAGCGTTGCGAGAGGCGTGCAAGACCTGCCCGTGCTCATGCGCGTGCCACTGTTTTTCACCGGTGACGCGACCGTCTGCAGAGCTAACTCGATGATGCTGGGCTACGGGGACATTGCAATTCCAGGTGACTCTACCAGCTTCGTAGCGCCAGACGACTTACATGAATCCTACGTGATTCTACGCGGGCAGTCACGCATGCTTCACGATCCTCTTTCGTAGTTCATGAACCTCCATTCTCCATCCTATGTTTTGTATCACACCTTCTAGGTTTTGCTATCGCCTACTGCCGCTCCTACGACGTCATCGTCAAGAATAGACCATGGTACTTCCTGCTCGCGATTGCATGTAAGTGCCCAGCTAAGGCTAGGTTCGAAATGCTGGCTCCATTTCTCTGGAAAGCTATTTGCAACGTAATTGCCTCCAATGGCCTGCTTAGGTGTAGGGGAGCAACTTAAGCGCTTAAATATTTATGCTCTTGAAGCAATTCAGAACTACCTACATTCTACGGTTATACGTCAATAAAGTTCGGGAAGCCTTTCAGTGCTGCCGTTTATTTTCAAATATTCACAGGTTACGGCGTGTCTTTGGTGTTCACGTTCTTCATGGGACACCTCATGAACACTGGTCAGCCAGCACTTCTCTACCTCGTTCCTGGCGTATTGTTGCCCACCATCCTGCTCGCTTGGTATCGCGGTGATCTGCATAACTTCTGGAATGGAGAATTCGTGAGTAATCCCGAATACAAGTTTATTCCGCGAAAATATATTAGGCACATGCGCAAATGTGAGCTTAACATCATAAATACAAGACATGAGCAACGGTTTTAGACATAGGATGCAGTGCCTAGTGGGCTGCGAACAAAATAGAATTTATCGGGACGTACTAAGAAAGTTATTTGCCTCTTTAATTGTAGTTAACCGGTGGACAATGCGACGCAAGGTCCCTCCGCAATGCTCCCTCCAGGGAGCATTGCTTCACGCTCGAAGGCAGCATTTGTAACGAGCCGACTCGAATGTTAGTTGTTTTCATGAATGACTGAGACGTGTTTTGGTGACTTAACATAAAGATTGGCACGCTGCAGAGTGCGTCCAATTTTGCTGAGAATAGGTTAGAAGATACGTTTAATGACGGTGACGTCGCCTTTACAGTTAACACTTGTGTCTTAAAGGCGTTTCACGGAGATAACAGAAGCCTTGATCTACTGACGAGTACTGAGCATGCCATGTCCACAGTGGCGCGATTACCGTAGCTTCTGAAAAAAAAAAAAGTTCTGCTGGCGATATGCAGCATCACTAAAGCTTGTAGCGCTAGTTTCTTTTTCCGCAGTCCACAGAAGTGGACTGCGGAACTGGACGCCCCGCTTCCGAATCAAGCTTTTATTG
Source organism: Dermacentor andersoni (assembly GCF_023375885.2). NCBI lineage: Eukaryota > Metazoa > Arthropoda > Arachnida > Ixodida > Ixodidae > Dermacentor > Dermacentor andersoni. Next base: position 130,885,367 of record NC_092818.1, read on the forward strand.
CGTGCAGACAGTTAAGAAGACGTTGACACATACATTGATTTAGACGTCCTCGCCGTCATTGCACTGGCTGTACTGACTGTAGGAGGCAGGCGGGGTAGGCGGGTGTTGTCGCACGTCATTTCGTGCCCGGTATTTCTGGTGCACAAATTCCGGGCCAGGTGAGGGCGCGTGCCCCGGCGTGCCACCCTCTTCCTTATCCCGGCTTTGCTCATGGCCTTGACCGAAGTTGCAAAGAGCACTGCGGCTGAGGCGAATCAGCGACGTCCAGCTTCTTCCAAAACATTGCACGTGGGCAGAATACACCTTGTAGTAGTGCATGGTAGTGTTGAGTGAGATTCAATGGAACTCGAGTTACTTTTTCGCAGAAGGCTTGAAAATTGAGCTCGTTGGCAGACAGAAACGTTTAGAGGAAACATTTTTTTTCGCTCTGTTGAGTGACAACTTCCCCCGGAGTCTAAAACCATGAGCCCCCGGTGATGACGCTGTGTACCGTGTTTCACGTTGCCACCGTACGTATACTCATGGTGTCAGTAGTCAGAAAGAAAGCTCTGATCTAATGGAGACATTGCACGTGCCATGCGACGTGATTCGCAGGTTCCCAAGAAGGGACTGATGAGTTCTCACCAGGACGTGTGCGTTTCGTCGAGTGAGCAGTTCCAGATGATCCAGAGCCGGGGCTTGCTCTACGTCACGACCCCGTTGTTCGCGTGGCTCGCGGTGCCGTTGCCTGTATCGCAGAAGGCCTACGACGCGAAGTAGAACTGTGGCTCTGGCGGGTTAGATTTAGGCTGCTTGAGTGACGGACATTAGCTTGATTACTGCTACGCAATAATACCCACCGAATAGGAGAATGAATCCGGGAGCTTGTTCTTTGATCTTCATACCGACAGTAGCTGGAGTGAGCCATCTGTTGACGTGTGGAACACCTTGCTTTATATTTTGTTATTTGTCTTTAGTGACGAGGTGCTCTCGTGCACACGTTTTCGAACCAAGATAGACAAACTTTTCGGATATCTGAAGTCAAGATAAGGGCCGACAGACGGAAGTACAACAAGATTAGAAAATTAAGAAATTTCTGAGAAACACAGCACAAAAGAGGAGATGGGACAAGGGAGAAATTTCAGATATGCAGTGACGTATACAGGCTATATCAAAATAGGGTCAACTATTCTTTCCTTTTTGAGTAGCCCCTGTACCTAAACCGAGTATGCTGTTGATATATTTCCTGTTCAGTATTCAGAATAGGAGAGGAAGTACTTGCTGTAAGTTTGAATTCGAGGATATAGATGACTTTGTTGCGGAAAAAATAAAAATAAGTGTATGGTATGCCACGGTCCAGAAACTTTTGCGATTGGAGGCACGTACCGGTACATTGTGAAAAGTTGGCCAATCTAACCTGAATTTACGAAGCGAGGTACGCTCTAAACAGAAAGGGTTACCAGAGTCGTCGGTATGCGTTCATAAAGGGTAAGAAAACGAGGTGGAGGTGGTTGTGCTTGTAGTTGCGGTTGTAGTTCCTGAGGTATGGGCTGCAAAAACAGTAAGTTCTGTTTTCTCGTGGCCCACGACATTGCGGCGGGACTTCATCTCCCGGTCCCATCGTGGGCGGAGCCACCGACTTGATCTTCGGGAGCCTTCGGGTTTGGCTCCCCAAGATCTCAGTCCCTCTGTACTGAAATAAAGTTCATGTCGTCTCGCAAGTTATTATTGCAAATGGGGCACCTACAACTGAGTGCTGTGAATTTGCGTTGGGCAATCGAAGCGTTATTTCTGTCAGCTCCGCGACTAGTAAACTATAGTGTTACTTAACAAAGCAGAAAGGAGGGGAGTGCGTCGAAGATGAAGAAACTCTACACGGCCTGCTTGAACCACGGCACAAGCATGGTAAGGAAGTGACGGAAAAGAAAGGCTGCTCCAAACAAATTAGCGCCTTAACATTAGCGCACACACGTGTTCATTAACATTATCGAACAATTTCAAGCTACTCGATGTCGAGTCAATGAAGCGAGGCCTTGTGGTTCGACGGCAACGTGAAGACACTGCCCATTAGTGTGCACAACGTCTTTATAATGAGTGGTGGTGCAGATACACATTTCTCAACAGCCGCACTAACAAGGCCACAAGTGAGAGCAACGTGCTTCGAGTTAATGGGCTTTCACTTCCACAAATCGTGAGATGCCACACTATTCCGCAATAACCGATGCCGTTCCCTAATAGTCATGGCCTAAGGGGATCTACAAGCGTCCAAACAGCAAAACAACCTTCGTTCTCCCTGTCACGATCTTTTTCTTTTACTTTGGCGCGTGGACTAAAAGGCGCCAAATGTTTCTCTTACTAGTGAAATCTACCGAGCGGTTTCTTATATCAAGTTTCCATGACAACAGGGTTTTTGCAAGAAGAAAAAGCAATACAGCACGCATGAGAAATTTCCCCGCCTCCTTAACTTCCTCCTCAATAAAGAAGAAATGTAACTAACTCTCCACTTTCGTGCGGTTGCCACTTCTTTATCATGTCACTTTCACTTCTTTTTTCATTTACTTTTTTTTAACCAGACATGCGAACTTTCAGTTCCCCACGACAACCATTTCCCTGCCAATTAGTGCGTTACCGCTTGCCTTGGTTGCATGTCTTGCTTTGCCCATATTCAGTGCGATCGCTCTTCATTGCATAGCATTCAACGCTATGGCGCTCGATCGTCCAGCTTTGGACGTTATTTCAGCATTTGGGCCACAAGCCATAAGCATATCCAATTTGAAATGTAAGAGTGCTTAAGTAAATGACTAACTGATATACAATGCCACCACTATATCCACTTGTTCTTTCATTTTTTGACACATTCGTGGTTTACGGGGACAGTCGCCTTGTTGGAAGAACGCCTACGGGGAAATATAGGCACCGTGGCAAGCAGCAGGCGTGTGTCAGGCAGCAGGCATTGGTTAGTTCTATCGCGATCAGGGGCGCCGTTTCGACTTTCACATTTCCTGACGGTGATCCCACAGCAGTGGGCGGTAGTCCGACGAGTTGTCTCCGTGACTAGGCGGTGACCTCTACTCGCACCGCGCTCTGGATCTCCTTCATCATGAGCTGGGCGGACTGGTCGATGCGCTCCTTGACGTTCGGTTTCACATCGATGCCCTCGACGATCTGCCATTCCTTGTTCTCGATGCGGACGGGAAAGCTGTAGACGATTCCTTTGGGCACGCCGTACGCACCGTTGCTGAGAACGCCCATGGAGACCCACGTGCCTTCAGGAGTGCCCTGTGGCATGGAGGCCACCGTTTGTTTAGTCAGAAAATTGGGGCCATATTTTTTATCAGTCGCCCGCGTTGATAGCAAGTTTACAAGTCACATCTTTTTTTATTGGACAAGCAGAAGCGGAACGAATGAATTGAGATTGTGGGTGTAATACTAACGCCATTTTTTTTTTCACCCGCCGTGGTTGCTTAGTGGCTATGGTGTTGGGCTGCTAAGCACGAGGTCGCGGTCACAGCGGGCGCATTTTGATGGGGGCGAAATGCGAAAACGCCCGAGTCCTTAAATTTAGGTGCACGTTAAAGAACCCCAGGTGGTCCAACTTTCCAGTCCCCCACTACGGCATGCCTCATAATCATATCGTGGTTTTGGCACGTAAAACTCCCATAATTTACTAGCGCCATTTTTGTCTACTATCGCTGGTGTTCATGCACATATAGTATTCAGCGGTTAAAACCGATTCATTCGGGTAACCATTATGTTGATATGCACCGATTGGTCAAAGACCCACGACTTCACTACCCTGGACGGCATCTAAAGGGCGCCAGAACCACGACAGGTGGCGAGTTAGTCAATACACAAAAGTAAATTGATAAAGACGTGGAACAAAAACATCTCGAACGTGAAAAAAAAAAGCCATCTATGCTGCCCTCTGTGCGTGCGAGGGGAGTATAACTGCAGCTTTTTTTCCCATTTAAAGCAGGAGACCCTATTGTGTTATGTCGACAAACGGCGGGCTATCTGTAACCCCATACTTTGTGCCGAAACGATCGCTGTGGGTTATTTGTCCACCTGCACATCCACCGCTGCGCGATCAGGGCCATAGAGATTTCTACAATAATTACTAAGGGGGGGGGGGGGGACACTAGTTTGGCTCTGCGAGCGTTCAGCCATCATGGGGAATGGTGGTTATTACATAGATTTGTCTGGTTTTCGTGCATATGGCTTCGAACATTTTTGCGCCTTCGCTTATTATCAGCCTTCATTGATATAAATTTCAAAACAATCTATGCCTTTCTAAATGTAGAAGTCGACAAGTCTGCAAGCACGCATAATCGCTAGTAATCACGTGGTTCCACCTGCCAAGGTGGCAAAATTGAAACGCGCCAAGGGTTTCATCGTTTTATTGGTTCATCGAGCTGGTTTGTCCGAGATTAATTATTATGGATCTTCTTGCCACTTGTCGGCCCATTCATCCGTGGCGCAATGGTTTAAGTATCGAACTTCTGTGCTAGAGCTCTTGTGTTCTAGTCCTGCCGTCAAACAATGTTCGTACTGTTTTTTTAATAACCTATTACGCAGTACCTTGTTGAATACGAGGAGTTTGCAAAGTCACGAAGCAGTTTGAAGCCAGGATGACGAAATCAAGGCAAAATGATGTACCAAACATCATTCCCTTGCTGGCTGAACCAACCGGATGGCAGATCCCGTAGACTCTAGTGCCAAAGTACCTTCTAATAATTTTTGTATGAAGCTCTGTATGCACGACAATGCTAGTCTGCTCAAAATAGCAGTCGCTCAATGCCTTCATAGGTAAAGTTTCGAACGTGGGAAGTTTAAGGAAAAGTGTTGTGTGTTACTATATCTGCGGCGCCTGCGTTTCGTGCGCTTTGAGAAAAGCGTTAGAGAAGAGATGATATGCGCTACTGTCTACTTTACGGAAAGAATAATCGCGCTGCCATTTTCGAATTCTGCATCACTCCGGCAAAGCTTCCTATAGTTACTATGCTTGTTATCGTTTGGTTCCTTTTGGTTAGCGCAGCTGCTCGCGCAGGTTTATTACGCCACGTAGTCGGTGGAGCGTCAGGGAAAATGAATATTCGAGACTCGTCTCCAGTGTTTCCTTCTTGTCACGTGTCAGTTTTCGTGTTCTGAAATGCGTCCGATAATTGCAAAACACGCCCTCGGCGAGTGATTTCGAGTATTTTTCCTACCTGCCACCAGTCGCGCATGTGGTCGCAGGCCGCCTTGCCCTTGGAGAGGGACGGGTACTTGGAGCGTGCGTTGTGCACTTCGCGGGCGCGGTTGTTGACGACTTCGACGAACTCGCCGCTTAGGTACGTCTCGTCCTTGAGAGTCTCAGTGACCGGGAGCAGGGCGTCTCGGTGCAGGAAGACAGCGTTGTAGGCGTCCGGAATGCGGCCGCGACCTCCCCAGACGACGACGTTGCGGACCTTGTTCGGCGCCACGGCAAGCTTCGAGGCGATCTGGGCGAGCGCCTGGTGGCGGAAAGGTTCATGTCGAAACTGCCGCGGCGCAGTCTCGTATAACGCCGTTTTTCAACCGCTAGCGTAGAATTATATGTTGCGAAAGTGTGTTCTCGGCCATGGGCCACGTTCAGGAGGGAGTTAGCAACTTCTTAAATTTTTTAAAATTTCGATGCGTGCTTCGAGAATATTTAGTAGAGGAACGTGTAATTAGATTCTTGGCATTTCGACTTAGCTGAATTCATCGAGTAATTTTGGTGCGTAAGACAGACAATGGTCATTTATCACTTTCTCCATATGTTGGTGTATTGACACTTATCCGCAAGTTCAGGGTCAGTCTGGTCAGAATTATCGGCTCTGCAATATTTCCATAGGAAAAGACCCGAAAGTCGTGCTTTTTCCTTTAATGGATGCTTTTCCTATATATGTGTGCGGAAAATAGAGGTAATATCTGGTACACTCAAATCGGTAGACCATTTTAGTAGCAATTTATTTTTTTGTGGAAAGAAGTGAAAATGATGCAGTACGAACATTCAATGGGTAACCTAAATAATGGCTATGTAACAAGCATGTGAATATATGTATGAAACAAAGTGATAAACATGTACGGAGCCAAATTAACGAAGAACGAAATGAATAACTTCACCGTCCGTCATTCCTACGCGATTAGAGAAATCACATAGAAGGATTGTGATTTTTTTCTCAGCATCAGTGATGTTGAAGGAGACCCCATACCTGGTTGTGCTCGAGCCTTGTAAGCGCAGTGATGTTGCGGCTGTCTACGGAGGGTGCACTTTGGATGCAGGCGAATGCGTTGATTGCAACCTGGCAGCCGCAGACGACCACCTTGACAGACCTCTTGGCATACTTCTCGAGGGCGGCGCCATAGCGACGGAAAAGCTGGACCCCTTGATTGACGGGCGCGTCTTGAGCCTCGTACAGCAGGAAGGCGGCGTCGATGCCCGTGAAGGCCGAGTCATCCACGGTCGTCATCAGGACCTTTAAAAAAAAACACCAATACCAGTGGCTCATATTCAGCTGTTTTATTATGCATGATGTTCCCGGGCAACCTGAACAGTCGTGGCTGAGAAAAAAAAGATATGGTGAGGCTACCATTATCAAATTGCTGTGGCTGATGGACTCTGGAGGAAACGTTACCGCAGCTTCCGGCAAGAAAACTTGTGATGCAGTGAAGAACAATAAAAATGGGCCTTTATATTATCCATAAAGCACGGAAGCAATGCGGTTTGCAATGCGTTAACATCGTAGGCAGCCTGCTTTGTGACAACTTAACTACGTACACCTTGCTAGTTGAGCTTAGCATCGCATTTGGTGTTTTCTCTCTGAATTTGGCTTTCATGGCCGCCATTTTATCAACACTCCCATGGTATTGCCAATGCGACCCTCAAACCTCACCAGAGTGCCAAACGACGACGTGCTTCGTCGCGTCGATTGGCCCCGTCGTTCATTGAATCGGCCATCCTTGCTGAGCAACAGATGGCGCCACTAACCATGTCGATGGCGGCCAGTCAAGTCTCTCACTGAGAAGAAACTTTCTTGTACGGGCGATCACCGCTAGATAGCATGCACTCCCTCTGCTGAATACTGTTCGCGCGCTCTAGACATGTGTGCTGTTAACTGCAAAAATCAAGTCACGCGGACGAAGCGAAGTAGATCTGGCGGCGACACAGCTTTCGCTGACTGGCAACTGTAGGGGTATTCTTGTTTCTGTTCGACAAGCAAGATTTATAGCCGGCTTGCTTTCCTTGTCGCTTTTGACTCAAAAGTTCTGCACGCCAATTACATGCAAAAAAGAAACGACGACATGTAATGCTTTCTAGCGCATAGAAATCAAACTGTGCAGATGAAGTTCGCGTGTTTGTCACCAAGACTTAATATAGTTACGTCTTCGGAAGCACCTGAAAAACGCTTCGTCAATGACTTGAATCAAAGTTAGTCGCCATAATAACGGGAAACACAAGCCTGGATTCACAAAGCCGTACCTTTATTTACTCCAAAAACTCTTACGGCTCGAAGGTATTACGGAGAAGAGGAGTTATTGCTGTCCATAGAAAACAGCAGTTCCTGCAATAGCTTGCAGCCTTCTATTGTAGTGAGCGACATAATAGCCGATTTATGGCAATTGGCAATCCTACATCAGTACATCATTAATACTACTGACTGAAGAAGAAAAAGGTTACCTGCGGAAAATGGGTCTAACAGCCTAAAAAACTGACTGTTGACGTAACAAGAAAAACAAAACAAAACAAAACGAAGAAAGACAAGACACTGCATTAGTTGCTTTGCGATAACAAAAGTCTGAAAATGAATATTAAAAGTTAAGTTGCTAGTCTAGCGCTGAGTCGTCTGTCGTTTTCCTTTCTTTTCATGCCAGTGCTTTCTCCTGGAAGCCTTTCTTGCTGTAGTAGCCAAAGGCAGGGACCAACAACAACGATGTTCGTGTAAGCATGAAGAATTGCAAATACGGCCAGTTATTTTACGAGAAAGTTGCATACTTGCAGCAAGGAAGGAAGGTCCGTGTAATATCGGGCAATAGTTGGTCTTATATGCTCTGTTGCTCGAAACGACACGGGGAATAAAGAAAACAAGTAAAGTTCTAGAGTATGGCGGGCCAGAACTACGACATGATTATGAGGGACATCGTAGGGAGGGGGCTTCGAAATAATTTTGACCGCTGGGAATTTTTAACGTGCACCCAATGCACGGTGAAATGAGCGTTTTTGCATTGCGCCCCCATCGGAAAACGGCAATCGCAGCTGCGATCGAACTCTCGAGCTCAGTAGTGCTGTTTGGGCTACCGCGATGAGTCAAGAAACGAAGAGTACGAGGAATAAGACACGAGATGACATATCAGGGCCCACCTGCCTCAGAAGCGGATAAGTGCAGTCCAGCAGCTCGAGCACGAGTCCCTCGAGCATGCCCATTGTACCCTTGGCGTCGAGGAGGTGCAGAATGATGGGCTGGTCGTAGCCGAACACGTAGCCCTGAGCCACGGCTGTCGCGATGGTGTGCGCCATCGGGTTGGTGGCGTTGGTCACCAGCACACGGAGGTGATCCTTCTTGCGCTCTGCCTTGTCCTCCGCGACCACGATGGCGGATTTGGTTTGCGGCTGCTGCTGTGCCTCCTGCGTGTGCTGCGCCATGCCTTCCTCGGGTGCCCCACCACGACAAACCGCGCTGCTTTCTGGACCACGACTGCGGCTTGTTTCTTCTCAGTCAATGTCGGGACACCCTATTGGCTGCGGTGATGGTGATGGCAATGGCGGTTGGTGTCTGTGAACCGCGCTAATGAAAATAAAAAAAAGGAAAAGGAAACAAGGGGAGAGATGACGTTCTATATGTAGAAGAAAACAGGGGTGGCGCGAATTTCCCAGTTAGAGCACTGTGTGAAAGCACCATGTGCAACCGTATGCGGCGTCCTGTATGATGAATCGGCATTTTAGCTTTGCTTGTTCAAGCTCCGCACAGTTATCACTTTCATTGCTAATTTATAAGTTCATCTTAGTTTACGAGTGTCTATCGCCACTACAACAGCAGTGGCAGCTTTGTTTTTCTCTTTAATTAGTTTGCTGACATCTACATTAATAATGTAAAATTACTTCCACTTCCGATTTTAGATGCTCTATTACTAGATAATCTGCAGATTCTCCCAGTAAACATCATTGTTACGACAGAATCTTCGAAGTGGGTAGAAAAGTCTGGCGTTGGTATATTTGGCCTTTTTCTTGACCTGCTTTTTTCTCTTCGACTGCCGGCTTTTATACCCATCCTTATGAACGAATTCGTGGCAGTGGGACTGGCTTTACGCGATTGATATCAATCACTCATGAGGATCTCTTGCTCTGTCTCTGTGCTCATCATTGCTTCTGGGGCTCTTATGTCATGAGGAATTTTCATTCATTGGTACCTTGACATTAGGGCGTTCATTCACCTGGGTCTAAAGGACAATTTCTCAATGAAGTTGCAGCTTACTTACCTAAGGTTTCCATCCACCCAATCCTTTCATATTGTTCTTTGTCTGCTTATGTCACTCATGTACAAATTCTATATTCTGGCGCAGATAATATTGCCAAACGCGAAAACGAAGTGTCCAGCACAAGGCTGTGTTTAGTATACCTTCACTGAATTTCTATATACACACGTCGAGACTGGTTCTCTTCCCATTACGCTAAATATGCGGCGAGGGTGAGGCAATCAATATTTTTTTGTCCTGTCGAAGGAGAACGAGGGAGAACACAACTCCGACCTCGATAAAGAGCTTAGCGAAGCAGAAATAACAGCAATCCTGCACAAACACAGCGCCAAATCTGCACTAGGCCCAGGCGCCACTACGAACAAGACAATCAGAAACCTCAACGACGCGTCCATTGGCAAACTGACAGAATATATCAACGAGTGCCGGTAGCAAGGAAATATACCGCAACAGTGGAAGACGGCACAAGTCGTCCTAATACCAAAGCCTGGCAAACAAACACAATTCAGGAATCTAAGATCCATATCGTTAACATCCCGCGTGGGCAAACTAATGGAGCCTGCTTTCGTCTCCAGACTCACCAGCTACATAAAAGACAATGACTTCCTCCCAAACACGATGATAGGGTTCTGAAGAAACCTGTCTACACAAGACGCCATGCTACAACTGAAACAGCAAGTAATCGATGAACCAGGGAGATCGACTCGACCCATCCTCGGGCCAGATCTCAAGGAGGCATTCGGCAATGTAGCACACCAAGCCATATTGCACCAAATCGGCAACCTTGGCTTGGACGAGTGGGCGTACAATTATATCCGAAACTTCTTAACGAACAGAGAAGCAAAAATCACAGTAGGAGACCTCACATCCGAGAAAGTGCCTATTGGCAGTTCTTATTAACTTAATTCTTATTTCTCCTAATTTTCAATTCAGTGTTTAATTCGATATTGTTTTGTGTATACATCTTCCCCCAAATAGGCTTCGCATTTTAAACTGACAACTTGGAAAACTTGGAAATTCTTCGAGAGAGAGAGCGCTCCTAATGAATCCTGGAGATACTTTACTGACAGCATGCACAGCATGCTACTGCAGATGAAAGTGTTGAAACATTAAATATGCATAGTGCATCTCACCGCTACTGGTACACTGCACTCAGAGAGCACGCCACAATACACAACTAAAATATCTCATTCAGACCAATGTCTCTATGAAAGGTTAAAGTTACTTGTTAATTGAAATTGTTAATCACCTCGTCTTTGTACACTCCTCTTAACCGCCGAATTTATGGCCAATTTTTCACTGTGGGTAGCTACTATTGCCAATCAGGAGACCGCCACAACCGCTACCAGCAGCAGCGGCAGCAAGATTGTGATTGTAAGGGTGGATGGCGGAGAAAAAATCATTAGTGAAGTTGATGGCACGTGCCCTATGCTAGGTGAAAAGGGAAATTCCAACTGCTACGAATAGTTAGTGCACGTAAGTAACCTCTCCCGTACACAGTTCCTTCTTGTGTTAAAAATGTGTTACGAAAGGAACAAATTTGTGAAAGTGCCAAGGTCTAACACTCCCATTTAATGACTAGCGGAAATTCGCAAATTATCAAAACCTAATTACAGCGCTTTTTTTACCATCAATACAAGTAATTACCCATGGCAATTGGGAGAGAGAAGTCAAGTGATGCATCTGACTAGCGCTACCTCCACTGGACGCACGCCAAGACGTAGCATCGGTCCTAAATACGCTCATAACAAAGTTTCTGCTCAGCGCTCATGCGAAGTGCACTTTTGATAGGCTTAAAGACAAGGCATGTATAACGCGAATACGTAAGACATTAATAGGTAAGAATATCTAATAGCTGAATAAGTAAGACAGGCTAAGCCATCAATACTTTATGCACATGCTCGCGGTGAGAGCGAACAGCCAAGCATAAGAACGGTGGCTATAGCAAGTATGTGTGAAGTGCATGAGGTATAATTTATCAGGGAAGTGCATATATTGGGCCGTGCAGCACGTTTCGTTGAGAATCATTCCTCCCGTTGCATCACTCCTCCCGACACAAGTGCATACAGAGATAATAAGGTCCCAGCACCATGTTTTCTCGTGCGCAGTTGTCACTTAAATGCATATAAGGTAGTACAATGTACAACGAATCTGTCGTGCATCGGACAAATCCTGGCGTGATGAGTAATTGGAATGTTGTTCTAAACTACCGATAGTAATTGCAGATGCCTGTCACTTCAGCCGAGTATCGCGAAATACCTCACACCAGACGCCCTGTTTACTTGCTCAGCACGCTTCATTTGTACAATGTAAAAAACAGAATATGGGAGGATTGTACGGCTCGTTATAATGTATTTGTACCGGTATTAACGTGAAGCTGATGGTTCTCGAATAAGCCAATTCCCGGCACAGAGCTAGCAAAAAGCAGTTATTGCGTTTCCAGGATTGTCAGACGTCCTTGGCCTTGTGTTTTGTTGGCTTCGCCACAGAAAAGGCCTGCCTCCTCTGTTCACAGAGCGAGCTCTGTGCAGATCTCCATAGCCTCGTCTCGTTCCCGCTCGAGGTCCTTGGCCGACTCGGTGATGCAGTTCCGTAGATTTTCATTGACAGAGATTCCCTGTACCACTTTCCACGAGCGAGAGTTATCGATGAACACCGGGTACGAGAATACAAGGTCGGGTGGGACGCCGTAGAGACCGTCGCTGAGCACTGCCATGGTAACGAACTGACCCGCTGGCAGACCAATCCACCAGTCCCGCATTTGGTCGCAGGCAGCTTTGGCCCGAGACAGGATGCCAGGATGCTTGGTGAGTTTCTGTACGAGGTCCTCGCGAATCTTGACATCCTCTGGCAGTCCTTCGTCCAGGTAGTCGCGGCTCACTAGGTCCGATATCTTATATCGTTTCGCCTTCTTGATGACAACGCTTCGACTGTAGTCTGGCAAGAGCATGTCACCACGGTGACCCCAGACGATCATGTTGACGATCTTGTTAGGAATGACGCCCAGTCTCTGAGACAAGAGTGTGACAGCACGGTTGTGGTTGAGCCTAGCCAGACCCGTGAAGTTTTCGTAAGGAATGTTTTTTGCATACCTGAAAAATAGTGAGATAAATAACAAGGAAGTCTGGTTCCCACAACTTCTGACGATGTGCCATGCTTGACTTTCTTATGGTACAAGTAATCCCCGCTATCACGTTTAGGATGCCAGGTTGCTATAGTTGCGGCTATACAATTAGAAAACGCTAAGATAAAAACAACTTGCGGGTCTTAGGTGTAAATTGAGATTGCCGACAGAAAACGCATAACATTCTTCTTATAAATGTACCTTGTCGAGAGTAGGATTTTCTGCAATACCCATAACTATAGTACGTTACACATCTGTAAGCCGTGAATTAAAATAAGTGAAAGAACAAACAAGCAAGCAAGCAAACAAAGAGACAGACAAACAAGCTAATGAATGCAGTATAAAATTTCGTGTGCTCGTCTTCGAAATCGATCACGATATCAAGTAATTTAAGACTAATACTATGAACTCTTATAACTGTGCGCCATTTGTGTAATCGTTTTCTAGTCCTCACACGCTAGCTTATCTTTGTACTTCGAATGTTTTTTTTAAACCCTGCGCGATGTGCTTTCTGCATGTGTGTGCTTTGTTTTTCAGTTTTTTCGTGATTTAATCAGCACGTTTAGATTCTGTTCTTGTTCAACCATGTACCCACCCCCTCTGTAACGCCCCAAAGCCCTGAGGGTAAATAAATAAATAAATAAATAAATAAATAAATACATACATAAATAATCATCTTTAGCAGCAACGTCCACTCACAAGTACTTCGCAAGAATAATGTTCAGATCCGTTATAGTTTGCGTGTGCTTCGCCTCTATGCATCCGCTTTTCTCCAGCATAATGTATGAATTTGTTTGAAAACGTTATTGATGGCGGGAATAGCGAATTTCTGACATCAGCAAGGCATGGAACCTGAATGCGAATACGGCAGTTGCATTTAATGTAGAACACATGCCGACTTCATAAGTAGCTATGCTATTTACAACTATAGTTACAGATTCAAGAGAACCGGCTAACAGTTAAGAGAGTCAAGATGCCTCACCGGGTACAGACGTAGGTGTTGGTGTGAATAGGGTGACCAGCGATGATCACCTTCACCGTCTTCTTCGCGTGCGCCGAGAGTGCCTTGCCGTGACCGGCGTACGTCTGCACACACTTCTCGAATAACGCTCGATCCCCATCCACGGGCACCGAGTCATTCAGGAAGGCCACGTCGACGTTCAGGAAGGCCACCTCGTCTTCTCCGGTGAACACTACCTGCTTGAGCAGTGCGAACGAGCAGTCCTCGATTTCCATGGCGATGCCGTGCAGGTCTGATATATTCTCGCTCTCATCATACAGGTGCAGCACAATCGGCTGGTCCCCACCGAATACGTCGCCACGCACCATCGGAATAAGCATGCGGTACGATAGCTCGGTCGTCACTGCCGTCACTAGGACTCGGATGGGGTCCTTGGGGACGACCGGCTCCTGCTGCCTCACCACGATATGGGACCCAACTCGGCTCAGAAATTCTTGCTCGCTCATGGCTGGAAACGTTTTGCTCATGGGCGTCGAATGGCCCGAGGGTTTCTTTTCCACCTGTTGGTTCACCAGCAAGAGCAGTAGCTGATCATTTGACAGTAACAAGCGACCAACGTTTGCCAGTTTGCCCAGATTTCAGTAGTGGAAACAAACAAACAAACAAACAAACAAACAAACAAACAAACAAACGAACGAACAAACAAACAAACAAACAAACAAACAAACAAACAAACAAACAAACAAACAAACAAACAAACAAACAAACAAACAAACAAACAAACAAACAAACAAACAAACAAAAACGAACAAACAAACAAACAAACAAACAAACAAACAAACAAACAAAAACGAACAAACAAAAACGAACAAACAAAAACGAACGAACGAACGAACGGACGGACGAACGGACGGACGAACGGACGAACGGACGAACGGACGAACGGACGAGCGAGCGAGCGAGCGAGCGAGCGAGCGAGCGAGCGAGCGAGCGAACGAACGAACGAACGAACGAACGAACGAACGAACGAACGAACGAACGAACGAACGAACGAACGAACGAACGAACGAACGAACGAACGAACGAACGAACGAACGAACGAACGAACGAACGAACGAACGAACGAACGAACGAACGAACGAACGAACGAACGAACGAACGAACGAACGAACGAACGAACGAACGAACGAACGAACGAACGAACGAACGAACGAACGAACGAACGAACGAACGAACGAACGAACGAACGAACGAACGAACGAACGAACGAACGAACGAACGAACGAACGAACGAACGAACGAACGAACGAACGAACGAACGAACGAACGAACGAACGAACGAACGAACGAACGAACGAACGAACGAACGAACGAACGAACGAACGAACGAACGAACGAACGAACGAACGAACGAACGAACGAACGAACGAACGAACGAACGAACGAACGAACGAACGAACGAACGAACGAACGAACGAACGAACGAACGAACGAACGAACGAACGAACGAACGAACGAACGAACGAACGAACGAACGAACGAACGAACGAACGAACGAACGAACGAACGAACGAACGAACGAACGAACGAACGAACGAACGAACGAACGAACGAACGAACGAACGAACGAACGAACGAACGAACGAACGAACGAACGAACGAACGAACGAACGAACGAACGAACGAACGAACGAACGAACGAACGAACGAACGAACGAACGAACGAACGAACGAACGAACGAACGAACGAACGAACGAACGAACGAACGAACGAACGAACGAACGAACGAACGAACGAACGAACGAACGAACGAACGAACGAACGAACGAACGAACGAACGAACGAACGAACGAACGAACGAACGAACGAACGAACGAACGAACGAACGAACGAACGAACGAACGAACGAACGAACGAACGAACGAACGAACGAACGAACGAACGAACGAACGAACGAACGAACGAACGAACGAACGAACGAACGAACGAACGAACGAACGAACGAACGAACGAACGAACGAACGAACGAACGAACGAACGAACGAACGAACGAACGAACGAACGAACGAACGAACGAACGAACGAACGAACGAACGAACGAACGAACGAACGAACGAACGAACGAACGAACGAACGAACGAACGAACGAACGAACGAACGAACGAACGAACGAACGAACGAACGAACGAACGAACGAACGAACGAACGAACGAACGAACGAACGAACGAACGAACGAACGAACGAACGAACGAACGAACGAACGAACGAACGAACGAACGAACGAACGAACGAACGAACGAACGAACGAACGAACGAACGAACGAACGAACGAACGAACGAACGAACGAACGAACGAACGAACGAACGAACGAACGAACGAACGAACGAACGAACGAACGAACGAACGAACGAACGAACGAACGAACGAACGAACGAACGAACGAACGAACGAACGAACGAACGAACGAACGAACGAACGAACGAACGAACGAACGAACGAACGAACGAACGAACGAACGAACGAACGAACGAACGAACGAACGAACGAACGAACGAACGAACGAACGAACGAACGAACGAACGAACGAACGAACGAACGAACGAACGAACGAACGAACGAACGAACGAACGAACGAACGAACGAACGAACGAACGAACGAACGAACGAACGAACGAACGAACGAACGAACGAACGAACGAACGAACGAACGAACGAACGAACGAACGAACGAACGAACGAACGAACGAACGAACGAACGAACGAACGAACGAACGAACGAACGAACGAACGAACGAACGAACGAACGAACGAACGAACGAACGAACGAACGAACGAACGAACGAACGAACGAACGAACGAACGAACGAACGAACGAACGAACGAACGAACGAACGAACGAACGAACGAACGAACGAACGAACGAACGAACGAACGAACGAACGAACGAACGAACGAACGAACGAACGAACGAACGAACGAACGAACGAACGAACGAACGAACGAACGAACGAACGAACGAACGAACGAACGAACGAACGAACGAACGAACGAACGAACGAACGAACGAACGAACGAACGAACGAACGAACGAACGAACGAACGAACGAACGAACGAACGAACGAACGAACGAACGAACGAACGAACGAACGAACGAACGAACGAACGAACGAACGAACGAACGAACGAACGAACGAACGAACGAACGAACGAACGAACGAACGAACGAACGAACGAACGAACGAACGAACGAACGAACGAACGAACGAACGAACGAACGAACGAACGAACGAACGAACGAACGAACGAACGAACGAACGAGCGAGCGAGCGAGCGAGCGAGCGAGCGAGCGAGCGAGCGAGCGAGCGAGCGAACGAACGAACGAACGAACGAACGAACGAACGAACGAACGAACGAACGAACGAACGAACGAACGAACGAGCGAGCGAGCGAGCGAGCGAGCGAGCGAACGAACAAGTAAACAAGGAAGCAATCAATCAATAAATCAATCACTCAGTCAATCAAACAAACAAACAAGTAAACAAGGAAGCAATCAATCAATAAATCAATCACTCAGTCAATCAAACAAACAAACAAGTAAACAAGGAAGCAATCAATCAATAAATCAATCACTCAGTCAATCAAACAAACAAACAAGCAAGCAAGCAAACAAAGAGACAGACAAACAAGCCAATGAATGCAGTATAAAATTTCGCGTGCTTGTCTTCGAAATCGATCACGATATCAAGTAATTTAACACTAATACTATTCCTTAGGACCACAAATTTCTGTTAGAATACACATGAGAAGTGAAATATACTGTGGCTAAAGCATCGTTACCCACTAGTCCAGTGAAACATGGGGCAAATTCTGAATTAAATGACGTATAGCAGGGGAAAGAGTTGCTTTGTGCCACTTGAGTGCAAGAAACGTTTCGGCTAATGTATTAGTTCTGACGGATGAAGTAATTGAATATGTACATGCCCTTTTAGCTCATCTTCGCTAAGTTGCCGGCTCCGAGAAGCTGGTGATTTCACGCCCCTAAATTATTTTCTACCATTAAGCTAGTCACTTTGACTGAGGTCCTGCTTAAGATTGTTGGAAGGAGAGACCCTTTACTCACATAATAAATTAGTTGACAATGCAATAAAAATAAATAAATCACTCCCCATTTTTTTCCACAAACGTCCAGGTGCAAGGAAGATTGGGAGCTTTCTATCCATTGCAGTACTCGTTCCATCAGCTGTTATCATATTTATTTCTTTGATAAGATAATAAGGTTATGTGATGTTAATTTCTTTATCACGAAAAAAAATTGTGCTGTGATATAGCTACGAGAACCAGAACACTCTTTAGGAATTCTCAAATGCAATGGTAAAGTAAAGTGTGTTTTATGCTATAGTCCTTGTGTGGCGGCCTTGTTATTCATAGCACATAACATTCAGTGGAGAAATCGGGTATTTCCGTATAGTGGCGATAAAGCAAACATAAAGCATCTTACATGCAGAAAATTCGGCGTTTGATAACATGGCAAAACAGTTCACCTGTTTTACAGTGCGCAGCACTTCCTCTTCAAAGTTGGCCCTTGGAGCCGCTGGCTTGAAGATTAACACATATTTTATTAATTTTCCTTCATCATAGAACAAATACATCTAAATCGTGCACTAAATTTTTATCTAATACTATATTTATTGTACTGTTCTTGTACTACACAAGCATGCCTTTCAAGAAAAAGAACACTTTCAAGAAAAAGGAAAAAGCTCTCACAGTATTGCAGTGTAAGGTCAGCCTTGTTAAAAGGTCAGCACTATTTTTTCTAATAAAACAACGTCTTGAGCATCCAACACATGTCACATGTGTTTGAAGCACAGCGCATTTGCTCTTGCTCCAGGCAGAAACGTGGTTCTCGTATACCCCTTAAAATCAAGTGTAATGCTATCTAACATGACAAGGCAGTACTTGGTGTCTTCATTAATGATTCATTTATGTCCTCTCTGATTCACTATATTTTCTTTTTTTTTCGTGTTAGATTCTGTTTTACTGAATCACTTTAAATGTAAGCAGAACAACGCCGTTGTTTCGGAAATGTTTGCAAGCCATTATATGGTGTTTTCGACTTTTTACAGCATGCAGTAGATAAAACATCAGTGGTTTACTTACACAATACAACCATGACCAAAGGATACATTTTTACGCTAGCATTCACTCAAAATCTCTTACGAAAGTGCCATTCGCCATCGCATCGGCGTTTGTTTCATAATCGAGCCGATTGCTGCCATAAGTTATGGGCGCTGGAACTCCGCCAACGGGAATACGTTCTATGTAAATCGATTTTTTTACACATGCCTCCTCAATTCCATGCTTTCTTATATCTGTAGGAATAAAAGAACTTTGTGAAGAACGATGGTGTAGACATTTCGTTCCTCTGCGCAAATAGCTCTGTCTAGTCTTCTAGCGTTTTTTACGTGCCTTAACATGCGCTAAGCAACTTTTGACTAGCGCTCTCAGAGCTAAAGTTCACTTGTCGCAGTACGTTGTAATTTCAACGCACTCTAAAAAAGCTGTGGACAACGCGTCTGCTGAGATATCTTGGACCTATAGTGTGACTATAATGAGCTGCAGAGTGTCCATACTTTTTGACGCCATTTTTCTTAGCGGACTTGAAAACCATTGAGGTTTAAAAGGTCTGAGTACTAGCAGAATCGCAACTATTTCATTTACTCAACGAAAATGGGAAGTCTTACGTAACTTAATGATTTAAATTACCTCTTTCCCTCGGGGCTGTGCTGCTTCCGCCACCTTTGTCCGCGAAGATGTCGGCTTAAAAACAATATAAAAAGGAATTAGTTGAATTTCGACAGGCACATGGAGAAGCGTAACAAAAAGCCGAAACGTGAGCCTAATAAAGTGAGAAATTGCTATGGAAAGTCAAAATGTAATATAATAAAGTTAATCTTACAGAAGGTGCATGGTTGTGGAGTGTGATCATTCGCAACCGCGTGAAATGTGCGAACATGTTTACTGCTCAGGCGACAGCGCAGCCGCATTCGGTAGCCTCTCTGTTGTCGCAACAGTAGACGAGAAGCAGGCACACAGTCGGCGTACAGGAGAGCGGCGCGAAGCAAGAAGCAAATTTAGGTGAGAATGCATGAACACTCCGTAGACGTGCTCTATAGATGACTTAACGCGATGTGACTTTTTGGGTGCTTAAATTTGACGGCACTCGCAATTCCTGAAAGCCATGACTCCTTCGTGGAACACCTTACTTGCAGCATTTCTGGTGCTGGTCCAAGCACACCTAGGATTCCCCGAAAGAGTTATGGCAGATCGCATAGCCACACTGAAATTGCGTCACTGACAAGCATCGTGTATGGAAAAAAAAAGAAGAACAGTTAAAGTGGTTGGGGCGCATTTTGAGCATGAAGGAAGCAAAGAGCTAGAAGGGTGCATGACGTCACACAGCCAGCTTTCGCATGGAAGCGCTACGTTCTCTCCCGTGCCCCCAAAAAGCTTACGGGGATATTCGACAGACTCGATCACGAATGTTTGGCTTTCAGTAGGTTCAGATATGGATGCGAGCTTGTTCGGTTGCTTTGCCAGCCACTTTGTGCCCATTATCTCGCGGTAAGCTTGTTTAGCTTTGGTCGTCTATGCATTCACATTTATTTTCGTTGCAACACGGGAGTGCGGCAGCCGCACGTTCCTGATACATGTGTTTTGGTCTCTTGAAGAGCTTCCCCAGAACGCGGTGGTTTGAGACACTAAAACATACCGTAATAAGATCGCTTGCTAGACCGCTATTATAAGCCTTCAGTTCTATTACGTGACGCTCCCTCCTAGCTTCTTTCTTTACTCCATGCCTTTGGCGCAGTGAGAAAAGTAATTGCCACTATTTTTCATTAAGTGTGCCGTGTGTAAGACATGAAGAAGGTATGGATCCGTTTGCACTAACAGATGACACTTGCGATATATTTACAGCAGAACATTTCATGACGAGAACTGCATCTGTAAAAGAGTACGAACAGAAGTTGGGCGCTCTTTTTGGATCTCTTGTGTGTCCGTGTCTTGAGGGGTCAGAAACTGTTGCGCAGCATATAGCGTAGATTGTGCAGCATAGCAGCTAGCATCATCTAGCCCAATTACGTTTGTCTACTGTAGTTATACTTAAATATGACTTCTCATCGTCAGCAATATCACTGATATATTGTAGCCACAGTTTCATGCTAGAATATGGGACAGTACCCAGGTAATCTTGCGTCATTGCAAAATATGTGTAACGGTCGCGTATGTCTAGATTACTAGAGACATCATGCCATTTCAAACGCGACATTAAGCACATTATAGGACGACGAGTGAACTGACACTGAAGCACTTCTTTGAATTTGCAATGGACAATTACTTTTATGCGTTCTGAAGCATAAACCCTTGCATTTATTTTCTAATCCGCAACAAAGCATCAATGGCAGTTGTTGCAACATATCGAACCCTTATGCGACCTTGTACACTTTGTAATAAACATAAGATGCCCATGGCCGAATATGTGGCAAGCGGGCACCTGTGCACCGTCCATGTCTCTTTCACAAGCGGCGGCTTTCTCAAGCATGTGACAACCTCCGTAATGATCGTAAATAATATCAATTGTTCGAGTAGGGCCGATAATTAATCGCAACTATCGCGGAACGTAACCAACCGAAGTCCTGCTTTCGGGAATGCCTCGCTGCATTCACTGTATCCACGTGAACGCAGAAAGCGTTCACGGATACAGTCACTCTAGAGCATTCCTTCGGAATTGGCTGCTTACCGTTCCCTTGGCGACTTGCTGTGGTGGCGGTGGTGGCTTGGGCCTCATCGTGCCCGGCTTGACGAAGGGTTCTTCCTCGCTGTTCAGCTCGTCCGGTCTTTCCCTGGCATGCTTATGGAGCTTCTGATAAGCAGCGTCTCTTTGCTGCTCCACGTTACTCGACGCGGACGCGGACGACCGACGCTTGTGCTCGGACGTCGTATATTCCTCCTGGCTAGCGCTGAGCTCCTCGGCTGGCCTCGCACCCGATGCCGCCTCCTCGTCGGCAACGCCATGCGCGGAGGCGGCGTCGGCCGATACTCCCGGCACCGCCGTCGCCGTGGCAGCATTCTCTGTCGTCGATTTTCCGGCAACATGGGCTCCGTGCTTCTTCTTCGTGTCCCACTCGTCCGGTATGAGTTGCTCCTGGCTTCGCGGGGCCGCCGCTGCCGTAGGTCTTTTTCCCGTGGCCTTCGGGGCGCGCCGCGAGACATTCTCGGCGGACCTACGCGAGACGCCCTCGGTAGAGCGACTCGGCTTAGAAATGAGCGTTGACATCGCTCCGGCTGGGCGCTGATTCTACGTTGCTTCGCGTCAAGCGGTCCACGTCGGAGCGGCGGCCCCACAGGGGCCCCAATGCAGCGGAGGGCTTCAGCTGTAGTTCTTTTGTTTCTTCTCTGCCTCAAGGGAAAGGGCTCGAGGCTGTGCCATTGGTTTATTGTTCTCTTGTTCCTTTTAATAAATAAAAACAAGAGGACGTGGTCTGCACTTCCTTCTTTTTCCCTTTATATTTCTACAGTTAACACTTATATGCATTTATTTCCTCATATAACCTTATTTTACTTTATTTGTACAGCCCGCTTCTTGGCCAGTCCCCTGTGGGGGGTATGTGCTATATAAAAATCATCATCATCATCGTTCTCAAGTGTAGTTTTCTGCCACGTCTAAGACCTAAGAGAAGGCATGGCGGCAGGTAGGTATGTAGGTGGGCGACATCCACCATTGAAAAAGAAATCGTTAGCAGTGGCTCTGAGTCATCGAGAGCCTTCGCATCACCGCCGGCAGGATCGTTCCCATTCGGGCCACAGTGATCGGTATTTCATTGATATAAAACACGGTGGCCCTTCTCTTGCGCTAGAGTGTGTTAGAGAGCTGTCATACGAAAAGCAATGTAATACCAATTGGACCACGCGAAATATTGCCACAGAAGGCACAGACTGGACCCCAAGATATTGTTTAGGCTAGCACCAAAGATTCATCGGTGAAGTACCAGCTTTCTGCAGAGGCTTACGTTTGGAGTGGCGTTTACGCGTCCTTGCTCACGTGCAGATAATGCGTCGCGCTGAGTGTGCTAGCTGTGAGTTTCGACATGTGCGTGACTATATACACCATGTGTATGTGACTGTCCTTAAAACGTGCAAAATCGACAGAGGTTGACCGATGCATTTCTCCGTCTCGACGGCCAACTGTTGTCAGAGTACTGTTTTATTGAACCAGGTCTGGCATGTCCAGGATGTGATTACACCTTGCCGCTATGCACTTTGCTCCCCTCACTTGTCGCCTCACCCATCTTGTTCCTCTTCGATTTTTTTTTCTCTTCCCAGAGCACGGAGAAATCTACGAGGGCGATACAGAAAGCAATGCCTCCAAGCCCACTACTTTGCCAATAGTACTGCAAACATTTTGAACTCTTTATCTTTAATGCACTGATGTTTAAGCTATAGAATGTCACTTGCTTCACCTTTCTGCCTTTTCTTGTTCCAGAGCAATCGAGCGATTCATGGCATTTAAGGGTAAAGTCCGGTTGAAACGGCGGGCTGTAATTGAATTTTTGGGTGCGGTAGGTTGTGCGTCCATCAACGTTCATCGCCGTCTGACTGTGTTGCCTGTGTTGGGAATGCCCGTGTTGGGGAATGCCTGTGTTGACTTCAGCACTGTAAAGAAGTGGGCAAGGATAATGAAAGACGAAAATCCAGGTGCATCAAATCTCCAGAATCAGCACCGAAGTGGACGGCCCGCAACAGCCTCTGATGAGGATTATCAACATCAGGTAGACGAGTTGATTCGGGGCAATCGCAGGATCAAGCCACACGAGATGGCAACAACACTCGCCCTTTTTATTGGTTCAGTGAACCACATCATTGAGCACCTTCTGCGTTACAATAAGATTTGCGATCGTTGTGTACCACGGCAACTAACGACTGACTTGAAACAGTCGAGGAAGCGCACCCAACGAGCGCAAAGTACAGGGCGGGACAACATATTAGTTACAGCGCGAAGTTCGAATGTATAACCAATAGTGTTCTTAAGCAGTGTTTCGCCAGGTCGTTTTCCAATAAGAAACGAACGATCGTAAGAAGCACCGCGAAGAATTCGCTGTGCTTTAGTTTTCCTTGTGGCAACAAATAAGTAACCGGAATATTTGGCATCTTCCGAGAGAGCTGCACACAAAGCGAGGAGTAATGGAGACTGCGACGAAATGGTGCCCCGGAGCACTCGATGCTGTGAGCAACACGAACGACCCCCACCTCGCACCCCCCTCCCTGAGTTTACACAGCAGGCGCGATGCTTACCACGCGCGGCACGGCCGATCCTCGCAGCTCGACAAATATTTGCCATCGTCGCCGTACTGGACCGCCGGCAGCCCCGGCTGTCGACACTCCGGGGCCAGAGGTGATCGGCAGTTTGAACAGCTTCGTGAAGACCATAAATCCCTCCAGGATTTGTGTACTGGTGGCTGTGCGCGCTAGGCGCTATAGCATTTCTATGGCATTCTACTGCGGAAGGCCGTTTGGCATCCTCCCACAAGTGGAAATTTGTGGAGGAGGCTTACCTGTTGTTCTTCCAACGATGATGTCGCGACGTTCATAACGGCCAAGACTGGATTGCAATCGGCGTACATTGCTGATTTATGGCGCATCGTGCGATGGTTGATGTGCGAAATGTGGGTGATTGCCGTTAAAAGCCCATTGTGTGGTAGAACGCGCCTTATGTACGACGCAAAACTTGATTTCTGCGTTAAATTAAGGAGTGCTTTGCGGTATATGTTTATCCTGTAACCAGCAATGACAGATACGCAGCGAATACAGGATTACAGACTGTTTTGCAAGAATGGCTGCGCTTTTTTGGCCATAGAGCCCACATTCGTGTTCCGTGACAAGTTTGATTCTTCCTCGTTGTAGAAAATGGACAGCTCTTGCAAAAACCCTATCGCTTTAGATCTCAGTTTCTTCGACATGACCACGTTATGTAACTAGATTGGTTGCGGTGCTTTGTTGCGAGCGATTGTATTCGTGAATACGGGAATGGAAAATGTGATTACGTGTATCGGTGGCCTAATGATTCTCTGTTTAGCTAAATAGCGGAAATAGGATCCTGTAGGAAAGAGACAAAGACAACCAGAGCACACCAAGATCAAAATTGATAGGGTGTTTTCTTGATCTTCATATTTACTGACAGTGCTAGCATGACAAATAAAAAAAATGCTTGAAAGAAACTAAGAAGATGCAAATTTATGCGTCGAGGCTGAAGCAAGTGCTGGTTGTGCCCGTTGGGAAAACCAGACCAACGCAGTGTTGGACTTCCACGCAAATCAGTGACACGAGTGACATAGGCAAATCACGCATGGACCACCGTAAAATATAGAAAACAGCCGAATCCTACCACATTATGTACGCTGTATGCCTTTTTCACTCATGTTATTTACCCATATATAATCGTGTTTCACCACTGCCTTCCTCGAAAGGTCTTGCCGGTTGTCACAAACTCGTCAAGAATCAAAGGTAGAAAAAGAAAACGAAGACAGTGGCCAGGAAAAAGAAAATCGTCTTTGGCCCTAAACAGTGTCACTGTAGAATTTCCTTCTCGAGCAGTTTAGGGCCCATAATGCACTCTAAAAAAATGGACTCGCGAAACAATAGCCAATCATTTAGCGCACAGTTGAATGCCTTTGTGTTGCTCCGGTTATGCTTATATCTTATTACGATTGTTAAAGTGCAACTAGTAGTTACGTCCTGTAACAACGTTACGACAACTTACACTGTAACCTGGCTTGTTTTGATTTGTCCTGCTACTGAACGTTCCTATGAACAAGTAAAGACGTGTGCCGTGTCCCTCCGTGCCCCTCTTATGCAGTGCATGCGGATATTTAACGTGCGATAAATGAATTTAGAAAATTATGTGCAAACGGCCATCATATTTCGGCGGAAGAAACATCCCCACTGCTCATTTTAACCAGTGATACAGAAATTGGTGTGCCACATATGCGTTGGTGGCAGGTGCCTCAGTTGCCGAGTTTTTCTCGTTCCCTCTTCTACCAGAACTGTTCTTAGCGCTTGCCCGAAAAGCATCATCTTAATTTCCGGAACATTGCATGAACGCTGCACGCTTCCTTCGTTGCCCATTAGCCTCCTATCGGACGCGAAAATCCCGAGGATTTTAGGGGAGGGTACCTGCAGTTATTTGGCTGCCAGTGATGGGCGCCATTCGTGCACACTTTCTTACTGCTTTCTTGAGAAATTTCAGATGATTGGCTTTACGAAGAAATTCCATCGTTAACTGAATGAATGCGGCGCTGCCTTTGCACATAGATACACGCGAGCGCTGCCCTGTTCACGAGTACAGTCGTGCGTCGTAGAAATAAAGACGAAGTTTGCCGCTACAGATACAATCTTCATTGTCCGCCTCTGAATGCTCTCGTCTAAATTTTTCTTGGAACAATAGATGACGCTCCACTAGAAAGGTTTGCTTTCGAGAATACCTTGTCGAGTGTCCCTACTAAACTTTCCCCTTCGCAGGTCTGGTTTTGCTATATGCGCTCACTGTCATTTCTGTTGTGAGGGTGAATCTCTGAGACACTTATTTTTTAGCGCCGTTTTAATATCTAGTGGAAAAAATTTATTACAAGGACCATTATGTAAGTTTCGCTTGAATTTGACTCTCCCGGTGGTCCTTTCCTTCGGTGCTACCGAAATGAGTTTTAGTCGGAGGGAGGTTAGTGATGTCCTCTGCAATCTACTGTTAGAGAGAAAGAAAATTGTTTTCCTAAATGTTCCACGTTGTTTTTCTTTTCTAATTAACACGTTTATTTGCTTACTGTGTGGATATTACAGGCTTTATATTCATATCAGGCAATATCTAATTTAGCAAGCTCGAGTTGCCAGTTCTGATTGAATTTGTATTCCTAGAAATTAGTATTATTTTTGAGCCCTAGCTTTGAACAAACGAACGAAAAACAAACGAACAAACAAACAAACAAACAAACAAACAAACAAACAAACAAACAAACAAACAAACAAACAAACAAACAAACAAACAAACAAACAAAATGAAGGAAGAAGGGTTCATATAGGCACCTGAAATTTTCGCATAATTGCATAGCACGAGAAGACATATACGTTGAGAGTACAGCGTTCTCGTCCACCGAGAAAAAGACCCCAGGTGAGGCAGCTAAGTTAGCATGAGTTGAGAAGAGCTGCTAATTTTGGTTTTCAGGCGTTAATCCATGACAAATAGTGCACCTGTTAAACAAACAGAAGGGCTTCATCGGCAAGACGTTGTAGGTAAGGGAGAATAGTCGGCAGTTTCGCGCGAAGGTCGAAGCTGTTGGCCAGTGATAGCGGGGTACAGTACTGAGCTTGAACTCCTCGGACGGTGTTGTAATTATATGCGGGTGCGACATGGCTCGAAGCAGAACGCGAGGTAACTACTGCTTGGCAGAAGGAACAGCACCTTGGGCGGCTTGCCAGTCATGTAGGAACGCGAGCGTCATAAGCGCCGCCACCAGCCGTGCTGACGTAATAATGGCATTGGCCTTGCGCTGCTAAGCCCGAAGGCGCGGGATCAAATCCTGGCTGCGGCGCAGGCGCATTTCAATGGGAGCGAAATGCAAGTACTCCTGTGTATCGTGCATTGGGCGCACGTTAAAGAACTCCAGGTGGTCAAAATGAAACCGGAGTCCCCCGCTGCGGTGTGTCTCGTGATCATATCGTGGTTTTGACACGTAAAATTCAAGAATTTAATTTTTTTTAATGATCAATGCCAGTGCAGGGGCAGGTGTCACACCTAGACGCTACCCGAGATGAGTCATTACGGGAGACCGCCTGCTCCCACTGCAATGAGACATGCCTAAGGGCACTGGCGCTGTTACCAGTGAAACTGCATCGCTTTCAGATGTTTAGCCCTAATATTGTTGTGGAGTTTTTAATGATTCGGGCTAAAAGGCATACACTGCGAATGAAATTACTTGACTGTGGTTTGCCAAAATTCTGACGAACGAATCATTCATAGCCACAAAACTAGACCAGGGTTTCTTGGGCGTTTCAATATTACGGCATCTATCTAGCATATCGAAGAATTCGAACTGGTCATCACATTAACTGCGAAGGCCACCCCTTCGACGATGGCGATCACAATAAAATACCATCGTTATTGCTTTAGTATACGATACAAAAAGTGAAAGCGAAAAGAAGAGTGACCTTCACTCGCGTTGGTGAAGAAGCATCTGCAATTGAAACGCATTTTAAAAGATGACCATAAACAAATAAGCGACGATGTTTTTTTTAGCAATCCACCAAGCATGAAGCGCATGCGGAGTTCCTCCTCTCCGGTGTAACGTTCGAATACCGCAATACAGCATGCCATATGCATGCACTTGCTCTAGCACTGCCATAACACTACCAGGAAAGCTGTCCTCAAGAAGTGCAAGGGGAACATCCATTGTCATTGACTCCGTAGTTTTGCCTGCCAAAGGGGGCGTTTGATGAGCAAACAAGTAGGGTGGCCTCGAACTGATGCTATACACGTAAGCACAAGTGTAGGTGTTCCAGCTTCAGTCATGCTCTGATGTGACAGCATTCACTGACTGGTCAGGAAGACATCGTGAAGCTGACGTGGCGCCTCTGCAAAAATTAGACTCCTCGTTCAACTAATCTTCAGGGGAGTTGCTTCGTCTACTTTCATACTTTCATATTTTCCGAGTGAAGTAATCATATATGAGTCACTCGGGCGTTCTCGCGTCTGCGCAACAAAGCATTCACCGCCCTTGCAAAGTTTTATAAGTATTATTGAATTCCAAGTCGCAGAAACTCAGCTGCCCCCTTTTGAAAGAACGGCACTGTGTCCAGTTATGTAACTGTCGCGGGCACAGCGCGACGGGCCACAGAGACATAAGCATTGTACAGAACGGAATACCGTAAGCTTAGACGCTGTCAGGCTTTGACGGGAGAAATCTGAGTGATTGGATATTGGAGGTACGAAAGCTGTACACCGTCCCTCAATTATACGAGTTATAGCAAGGTTTTTTATAGCAGCAGCTGCAGCCATAAGATATGAACAACACCGAGGTGGTTGTTATAAAATCAGTCCTGCAGCTTAATTTGTCCACACATAGTGTTCGCTATCTACACACCGAGCGTTGCTTCTGCTCAAGAGCTTAGTATATATGGACTTACTGTCTCTAATGCACTACGCTGTGCTTCAAATTACCTAATTAGCTCGTGTCTTTAAAAGCCTCACTTGATTGCAGTTCACGAATGAGAACGAACAATAAAAAAATAATTCAAGAGGAGCTCGTGCCTGTAGGCTTAAAGCAGGTGGTCGTGACATTAATGCTACATCGATTTTCTTTTTTCATTCATTTTAAAAGTCTTTGTCTCTCTCTGTTCCTGTACCTACTTGACGCGTCTCAGGTTCTAAAAGTTCTTCGGTGCAAATATCGTTCTCGAGAGACGTTTTTCTTTTACCTTCTCTTGTACGTGAGATGCTTTATCATCCCATAGCTTATCGTGTCTTGATTCTCCTGGCTTTTTACTTCCGTTGAATGCGGCGTTTATTCTGCAGATCTTATCTTTCGCACGTGCATGCAGCTATTGAATGCGACGCATTCTCCCGTCATCATCTATCTCGTTCAGCTCGGGAGATTCACAAAAGTGTGCTCCACAATATCGACGTTTGCGTGGTGCTATGCAGACTCGTACTGAACCGAGGAAGGAACAGCGAAAAAGCAAAAATAAAAGAAGGAAGAACGCGAACGGGAAAATCGAAACTTTTTTGGGATAGGAGGGGGGGCTCTGAAAAAGTTCCCTCGCGTTTATAACCCTGTCTTCTCACCGCTGCCGCCACTCGCTTTCTCAACTACGTGCTTTTACAAGCGTTTCCTGGCTCAAGAAACTAGACTCAGTTTTCAGAGGAAGCGCTTCTCGGAACAGGTACGCGTGTCGTGCCCCTTTGTTCACCGCGAGATAAATGAAGACTCGGAGAGAACTTAGCGTGCGCACGCTCTATAGCTTCGAGGCGAAAGGGCACAGGGACTTTGTTAATAGCCGGTCGTGAGACTGCAGGCCGAAGAAGTGGCGCATTATGCAGCCGCGCGCGGGCGCCCGCGTTATGAGAACGTTTCTAATTAGTGGCGTATGCAGAGCGCGAAGAACTGTACGTCGGGTTAGCTTGTAAGCCAGCTTTAATAGTGGTGATGTCGTTGCATAAATGTTTGTGGCGCCCTTCATGCAAATGATTAATTTTTCTCGTGTGCGACTGGCTATTCGCTGTTTAGTGCAGAATACAGTGGGCTCTCCTGGAATTTCGAGACAATGGACACGTGCTCGCTTGAGTATGATTATGAACGAGCAGGTCATGTGGGAAACAAGCGAAAACATTATTCCTAACTATCTGCAGCTTTCGTCTTTCGCGGTTCTGTATTTAATCTTCATCTATTTCCTTTTCTTTATTGTACAGGAGAGGCCATTTGGAAAGAGAAAGGCACTACAAAGGTTGCAAATAATTACTATGAGTTTACCATGTGACACTGAGTGAGGTGTATGCGTAAGCTCTGCAACACTAAGCTAAGCATACGACGCCCTCTTATGACTTGAGAATTCCCACAGTATGAGATAGTTATTGCGCTGCGATATTTGGAGCTACATGTTTAATTTTGGCCCAAGAGCGTGGTTCGCTGCTCAAGAGTATCAGCCCGCACGATCGACGAGTCCTCGCAACATTGGCCTCGCGGAGGCATTAATCGGCAGAATTGGCGCCGGTCAGGATCTGCTGCAGGCTGTCACGTTGCGCCATTTACATTGCCGCTGCAGCGTCTGCCTCGGAGTGAACTTTCTTGGTGCGCGATGCAGCCTTTCGTGCAGTTTGGGACCAATCAGCGTCGCTACAATGTCCGTCCAGCCTACTCAATCCTCCTCCACCAACCAACAGGTGGCCCTTAAACGCCCTCTTCGCTCACTCCTTCAACAGTCTTCGTCGCATAGCGTGAGCTCGGCCTCCTTTCCTCAACGCCAATGTGGAGGAGGCATCTTTTTTTATATTCTCCTCATACCCCAATCACGAAGCGCAGAATGCTTGCTGTAGACTGTTCTTACAATACATACGAAAACAACGCACGTGATTGACAACCTCTATGAACCTTGCGGAGAAACGTAACAAAAGGGAACATATAGTTGCATAATGTACCATTTGACCACCTAACATTGATTGCTCCAGACGTTCGTTTGCTAAATGAAACTGAAAAGCGATAAAAAAGTTTGTGCGGATAAATTTAAGAAGCATCATGAGTGCCTATTTCTAATAGTCTTTGCACCGACTCGTGAATGCGTGGTATTTTCTAAGCATAAGTCCCGACTTGAGACGTCTTTCTTGCGTATTAACTTATTTGGAAGAATGGGGTGTCTCCGCTGGACTAATTTATCCCGAATGTTTCGTTGTCCTACATGAAAAAGCCTACAAGTTATCACCTATATTTAGCCACTTAGGTATAGTGCTCCTTCAGTCTTCTATGAGTACATATTTCTTTGCAGACAGCATGGTTAGGCTGTGCTTGAGTACTTGCACTTTTGACGTTGGACTAGCTGCGTTCAAGTGAACACATCCCTATTCGCGAGGCTTTGTGCGGGGTCCACCAGTGCTCTTAAGATAGGACAGCATCCTAGCGGCACACGTAACCAATATGTTCTTGTGCTTGACTTGTCTGCAGAGAACGTAAGCGAAGGCGGAAGCACTAGACTGACAAAGGAATTTCCTCTTCGCTTCGCTTATATGATCAAATACGCGAAACAAGCAAGCTAACTAAAAACGAAAGCGACGCGCACCTAGGAGGCATTAATAACAGCCAAACGCGTTTAAGCGCCTGTTTAAAATCAATAGGGATCTTGACAAATTGCGAGCCATTACCGCTCCTTATTCTCGCTACTTCAGCGGTACCAGCACGCGGGCTTCTTTTTCTTCCGCCTGGTTTCACCATTAATGAGTTTTCGCTTAGTCTCCGTCGTACGTTCAAATTTCTGTCCATCGTACCGGATGTCCTGCGGCGATCCCATTATTCGGAGGAGAAACGAGCCAGCCTTCTCTCTCACCACAGCCCTTCTCTTCGGCCTCCGCGCTTTCCCCTCTTTCCACCGATCGTCCACAGTGCGCACGAGCCGTACAAGGACAGACGCACGGAGGCTCGCAAAGTCGCGTGTACAACACGCTTGCCCCGCGCTTCCCAACTTACCGTAGCACGAGGGAGAAAGCGGTGAGACAGGGAAGGTGCCATTATCGGAGTCTCCCGGTTGGACGATTCGCAGCCGCTACTCGGTTAGGGGAACTGCCGCGCCCGGTGCACGGAGGAACGAAGTAATTGGCAGTCCCCCGCTACCCTCGAGCAGGCGTGAAGCCGGACGCGTCGCTTGGGCGTCGAAATTCTCTTTCGCCTTCCCATCTCGCCCCAGCTTTCCATCGTAGGGCCTCCCACGTCATTAGGATACCCGCTTTCACCTCCTCCCTCGTTCTGCTCGATCTCGTTATTCATCATCGGCCGACATAAGGAGTGGACAAGCCGGTGCTATGAGCTCGCGAGCAGAGTAAAGAGATAAATGCTGGAAACGAGCGAGCCTGAAAGAACGAGGGCGGAGATGGACAGTGCGCTTACGGGAAGTCGATCGTGTCCTGTGTCAACATCGACTTGGACGGCGGTGGCAGTAATGAATTTGCATGAGCCTCACTGCCTGTCGGCTCCGCCTCCGGATAAATAAGACCCGTTCCGCGTCACTTGGTAGCCCTGGCAAGTTCACCGCACCCAGGGACTTAAGAGAGGGGCTCTTACGGTGCCGGAGACAGTTATGTGGGAGAAAGTAAAACAATAAAGAGAAAGGAGAAGACTCACTGCAAAAGAAAGTCGAAACTGAAAAGCAGTTGGAAGGCAGGAGGAAGAACTGTAAAAGGAAACCTGTTTTGCAACGTACGTGTATGGACATCGCTTGGTTTCTCTTAAGGTATTAAGAGGTACTGTTTGAGGACACGTTCAAGACACGATAACTTTTAAGGTATTACAGCTGCAGAGCAAACTACCCCCGTAGACATCGAAAATGAGTCTACACACTTCGTTTGCAACCATTCCTGGTACTCTGAACTAGTTCTGTGGGTGTGAGTTGCCGTTTCATATGTAATGACTATCTTTATGTCAAACGTTTCTGGTACAGCAAACTAAGTGAATAATTAGGCAATTATGCAGACTTTATTCCCTTAAGGCACAAATTACCATGAAGTGACGATAAATGCAGTTACATAGTTTTTATTTCAAAGCACTGGAGGCTTAATTAAAGAGAACTCAACGTGGTAGGTCTTCTCACACACAGTCTCGTCATGTGGAGTTCACGAATGGCATACACTAAAGAACGAAACTTTTCACTGTACCGGACAAGGCTCCGTTGGGAGTTAACAACTGTGAACTGCTACAAACTGCCTGACATTGCTTCAGTGGACGGAACCTACGAGATAAGCGTTACATAATAAGTGTGATGGCATGGCAGTGGCCTTATTTTATAGTGGAATGCAAGTTGCAACTCATATAAAGAAAGTTGCACTTGCTCCCAGAAGGCGAATGATTGGTAGCAATGACGAAGTATTAGACAATTACGCGATGGAAAGTTCGTACTTCTGTCGGCCATGCAAATTGCAGTAAACAGGCTCTCACTAAATAAATTAGCAATCATGGTGTCACAACGCTGGTGTGATGAAGAGCACAAATAGAGAGAAACGAACGCTTCTGCTGCCTCTTGCTTCGGCACGTCTCCGAAACTTGAGTTTACGCGTCCTCCAACACTGTAGCTGGATAGAAGACAACGCATATGCAGCCACCAACCAGCCATATTGGCTCGCCGAAGCTTGGCACCTGTCGGGTGTTATCTCCTAGATCGCGCGCGGGTGGTGAACGTGCTCAGCCGCGTGGACAGCCGCAGCCACGGCCGTGCTATAGAGACGATACGCGGGATACGCACCCGCAGCATACGGCACACGGGGCGCGATAGGATCTTATCGAAATTTGACTTTATAGGGAACCTCACGGCGACGTCCATGATGACGGCGAAAATTCGCCTGGAGTGTCCATATAATTGCTCTCGCATTAAAAGCAAGAGGAAAGCGGGTTACCTAGAGAGGCAAAAGCAAAACTGTTATCGCGTAAGGGCAACCTGATCTTAGAGAGGCAGACGCAAAAAAACAACAACCCTAAACTCAAATATGACCCCATTTCTTGCTAATCTCTAGCATTTTTCATCCTTAAACGACATAGCCGCCGGTTACCAAACGACAGGTTCGCTCCCGTGGTACGATTCGGTGCCTGATGGTGCGTATAGGGTGCTTTACTACGACTGTTCTGGCTGGCTTCAGTGCAATCTTGAGAGTTCCTGTTAATGAATATGTGACCTGCTTTCGAAAACGTGCACTGTGTGGCCACGTGATATCTACGTTAGCAGCATGACATCACTTCTGAAACACAAAGGGTGGACAAGCATAAGCAATCGTAAAATTAAATTTATGTAACTTAGGTCGCGAAAGCAAAGCGTGCGCATAAATATTGAAAAAAAAATAAACACGTGCAAGTTTCCCTAAGTTAACCTACGGAAAAGAAACAAGCGCAGCTAAGAAAATGATACACAACAACTGATGAACTTCGGAGACGCCGAGCCGGTTCAAAAGACTTTCAGGAAAAGAACCATTCAAGAGCCTGTCACGAACGTGGGTGCTGAGGAACGGGACCGGATCACGCAAGGGTCGGCTCGCCGAGGCATGGTCACGCCAGCATACCACCACTTTCTTTTTCGTGACGTTGTGCTGAGTCATTTCCGCATACGAAAGCGCTTTCTCCGCAGAGGCCGTCTTTATCTGGCTCCACCACTCGCTCGGCTCGTTCTCGGATTCCGAAAGCCTCAAAGCGATACGAGTCCTACGGCGTACCTTTTTTTGGCCACCGGACGATGTCTTACACCTGCAGAAGGTTGCGCCTCGCTTGAGTTAAGGTGAAAGGTTATAATTTTTCAACGAAAAGAGAGCGCCGGGACAAAAGGCAAAAACCTGATAGAGTTCTGGTCACTCGTAAAACAATTGTCATTGTACACAAGCCCTTCATAACAAGTTTACACTGCTTTATGCAAGCATGCAAAGAGGATGACCGCAGTTATAGTCAACATGCATCAAATTTATATAAGTGTACGACCGATGTGTACACTCGATGCGCAAGTACGATGTCAAGAGCCCGCAACTGGAAAGCGGGCATGCAACGGGATAGTTCCTATGGACAAGGAACCGATGCCTAGGCAAGTTCGAGATAAATGAAATGTGCACAATGACAGGGTAGAAACGCCAAAGAAAGCCCTGAACCAATCACTGGAGTGGACGTAAAATATTACGCCCTCGAGAAGATACTAAATAGGAAAATTATTTTAGCCGTATTAGTAAACTGCTTCTTTACATAGACACTCTTACCGGGAGAGAAGGTTTGGTAAGCCAGAAAAGACAAAAACATGACAGACCGTTCGTGACGCTCTGTGAAATTGGCACACCTGGGGCGTGACCAGAGATTGGTGTTCGAAACTCACGTTCAGTTTTAGTTCAGGTTCGCATCACGCGATTGGCCTAGTACGACTTGGCGCGGCCTAGGCCAATCGCTTGAGGCGAGACTGAACGCAGACTGAACGTGTTTCCAAGAATGAACTCCGATCGTGCCCCAGCTTGACTTGACGTCATGGATTTTGACTTCAATGCTCGTAACGGTCTTATCAGTAAAGATAAACTGCACTGTATGTTAAAGGAGCCAAAGGCAAAATTTTGCAAGTTCCGAAAACATTTACGGCGCCACACTAACCAGAATACGGAGACATACTTGGAAATCCGCGGGACGATACACCAACGTACTGGCGCTGCGAGTTCGGCACGGAATGGAAGAAAAAAAAATAAGACTTTCAGCTCCCTGAAAGTTTCATTTATAAGAACATCAAATTTTTATGAATGCCAGCATTAGTAGGACAACTAACGTAATATATTTAATGCACCTTCCATAAACCCACCCGACCCGATGTGGTAGCCCCATGCTATCGCGTTTCGCTGGTAGAAGCTCGACGTTTCTGATTAGACTTCAGCAGAGGCGGCCACATTTCGATGGGGGGTGAAATACAGAAACGCTCATGTATACTTAGATTTAGGTGCAAGTTAAAGAACTCCAGGTGGCCAGAATTAATGCGAAGTCATCCATTACTTCGTGCCTAATGATAGTTTTGTGGTTTCGTTTTGGCACGTGATATTCTAGCATTGAAAATGTTTTTCAGTTAAACTTTTTTCATCATAGAACTGCAGCCCTCTCAAGCATGAACATGGTCTCGGGTCTCAGTCTTAAAACGTTGCGCCGAGCTAGTAAATGAGAGTATACGCAGCTTTGGAAGCAAAGCACGATCCCAGAGCTCATTCGTGATATTTCGCGTCGACTATGCAGAATTGTAGCTGAATTGAAATTTTACATTTCCCTTATAATTCATGTCCCTTGGTGTTGCATATATAATTTCTTTTCTGACAAGAAAAAAAATGTAATCATTTCACTGACAAGCGGTTTATCCGGAACATTACCTGCACCACGCCCTATCGTGCTTCGCAATCGTCAAGCATGCTTTGCACTTGTTTCTCACAAATAAACTCATTGCCACTTTCTAATGCAAAACCATTTATGTTTGTTTAGGTTAGCATAATACTATTTCCGTTAAACGCGCTTTCACACAACCGCAAAATACTCGGAAAACCACCACTTTATTAGCGTGTGAATAAAGACGTGGCACGAAGAGAAAGAAAACGCAGGAAAGCTTGTGAACATTTTATTGCGCCCTTGTATGTCCCCGTTCTTTTTTTTGTCTGCGTGTCTCGCGCTCCAAGTACTTAGTCGGCCAAGTGCCAGCGATCCTAAACTTCTCAATTTACCTTAGTTTTAAATACTTATGAAGTGCTTACAAAAGAAATATCTCGAAAATTATTATCTAAGCAAAGGTTGGCACCTGTTTTTGTTACTCGATAGCACTTATTCCCATCGCTGGGTGAACCTCGCCCGCGAAACGTGTTAACCAGCGGCGGTGGCTCAGCGGCTATGGTGTTTCGCTGCTAAGCACCAGGTCACGGGATCGAGTCCCGGCTGCGGCGGCCGCATTTCTGTGGGGGCGAAATGCAAAAGCACCCGTTTCCCGTGCACAGGGGGCGCGTTAACGATCCCCTAATCATCAAAATTCATCATCACTACAGCGTATCTCATCATCAAATCGTGGTTTTGTTACGTAACACACCAGAATTCAATTAATTTCACCCACTAACAAATTAATGTTATCGCTCAGCGCGAGACGCGCCTGCATTATTTGGAACTTACTCGAAGGTCATGCTTGATTCTACCTACTGTGTCTCTTGTCACCGTACTTTGTGTAATCTGATTGTATGCGCGATTCGAATTGTGTAGTATTAGACAGTTTTAGTTACACGTACGTAGAGGCTTCACGTACGCAAACGTAAAAAGCCTACGTACCTTACGTGCACGCCATCTGAAACGCTTTTAGCTACACGTACGCGACGCACGCCAAGAGGGACCCCGTAGCTACATCTATCGGGAAATGCGAACACGGCGGTAGCCAATTCAATCCTGTCGCCGTGTTTCGAAGCAAGCCGTCTGCGCGCGCGCGGCCCGCTATCGCTTGTTCGTGATCTCGCGGAACTCCCGCGCGAAGCTGTGTACGTGCGCAAGAAACGCACGCAAAGAATTGAATCTCACGTACGTCCGTGAGACGCGCGCGCGCCCGCTACGTACTACGCATGCGCACTGCTGACACGTAGAAGCTCTACGTACGCAAAGCCTCTACGTACGTGTAACTAAAACTGTCTATTGTCTAAAAGGCACGCAGGCACCAGCGATTACGCAGGGACCTTCGACGAGTCATGCGTAAAAGCAGACGCGCTTGACCCGCAGATCAGATTTCGACGATCGCCGATTGTGATCGCCGCTATCGTTGTGCTTCGAGTATCACTTGCTTTTGTGGGCACAGGTTCCCCAAATGACAGTTAGTTTCGTTATTCACAGTTTTCTACACTGGGTACTTAACCGTCACTATGACGTGACAATATATGTATGATGGGAAAGGAAACCGAGGGGCCCGATTTTTATTAGATCAGAAAACACTAACAAAAATGTCAGGAAGGAACGCATAGAGGCATTTATTTGTAGGTCCTAATTGAATAAAGGAATGATAAACGCGTGCGGTGCTCTTACCAATTATGCTACCCAGGCGCCATTTTATCATCCACTTTTGGAGGTAGTTATGTCTGTCCACGAGAACTAACCCTGCTTGTATTCAAGGTACACGCGAATTTATATATATATATATATATATATATATATATATATATATATATATATATATATATATATATATATATATATATACGCATACATGCATGCATGCGTGCATTTCTGTACGTAGGTACGAACTTAAGTGTGTAACTATGTATCTACAGTCGACAGCAAAGGTCTGGGGCCCACAGGTGCCGTGACAAAAATTTCTTAAGCGAGTTGGAATTGCATACTGGTATTTGTTACGCTTTCAAAGACAAGGAGACAAGGACACAGTGCGATGAGCAAACGGAGAACAAGGTATAAACGGGAGCCAACGTTTCGACAAGTGAACAATTGTCTTTTTCAAGCCTTGAAAAAGACAAGTCTACTTGTCGAAGCATTGGCTCTCGCTTTTACCGCGTTCTCCTTTTGCTCATCGCCTTGAATTCCCATCTCCCACCTACCCCCTGTTTTCCAAGTACACGGTAAGGCACACTGTGATTTACTGTTTGCTGTTACTTTAGTTTATACGTATGTGTGCCTTACTGCGTCCTTTTCTTTGAAGGCGCAACCTATACCAACAAAAGTCTTTTCTGTCTTCGCAGCGTAGGCATGAAGAATGAAATTGACTGGTGTAGCCTAGGTCATGCATTAAGACAAATTAATGTTGCATCGCTGCGCAAAAGAAAATAGCTTTTTTTTGCTGATGCCAACATATCTATACGATTTCTCTCGACCGTATGTATGTATGACGCAATAGTTCTCCGGAAACCCGCAAGGTGGAGAAAGGTAATCAATAAAGGGAAAGTGAGACATCCACGGGATTGTACAAAGCTACAGATACAAGCTACAGAGATACAAAGGCCTTTGTAGCGATTGCTACGATTGGGTGGATGTCTTATTTTCCCTTTATTAATTATGTATGTATGTATGTATGTATGTATGTATGTATGTATGTATGTATGTATGTATGTATGTATGTATGTATGTATGTACTCCTTCTATAGCTGTATATCATACTCGCAGATGGTTTTAGAGAAGTCATTAAAGGACACATTTTTTTCCGAGTTTCGACAAGCCCTACTTACGCCGTAAGCTATATGACCTACAATACATGAATTTGATAGTGTATCAAAAGGAAAAATATACATCGCTCGGTGGTTAAGTCCGTATTATTATGTTTTTGCCAAGGTCCAGAGGACTGCCCGAATCGATTCATCGCACTTTCTTGCACGACAGAAACGTGCGATTTCAGACGCGCCCAAACTCCCCCTTGTTCGAGATTTCTCAAATACCACTTGCAACTAGATTCCAAATAATGCCGAGAGCTGAACCTCTTCAACTGTGCTCGATTCGTTTCTGTGTTCTTTTACTGGAAATCACTCCACAGGAAGCCATTTCAACTGGCTCGAGGATATGTTGAACGATGTCAAATGCAATGAGTGAGTAGTGACCCAATGAACGATGATTACAGGGTCGCGCAGCCCTTCAGTGAAATGTTCTTTTTGCACAGGGTGCAACTGACGAAGCATTGGCGAAGAAAGGTTCAGTTGTCTTCATCTCCCTTGACTTGCAGGGAAACTGCACCGGCACCACTCGCGATATGCTTTCCTTCTCGGTAGTTTTGCGCAAGCAAAGTGGGACAATTTCAGAGAACAGATCGTTCCCATAGAAAAACGTGAAAGTCTTCACTGCCCAGATAGTGAGAAAATGAAAAAAAAAAAACAAGAATGAGAAAAGAATGAACACATTTTCGTAGACCAAATTTTGTTTACCTTATAAAGAGTCCATAACGCGCAATGCTTCAAAGGCGACATTTCGACATTTTGACATATCTCAAATTGATCTAATCCAATCTTATTTTAGTTCTGTTGCAACGAAACTTCATTCCGGCTTTGTTATTATTCTGAACGTCAGCCAACTTTTAGCCTAAGCCGGATCGTCAAGTAAGTAGGCTGATAGTTACAATCAAGTGGAACGGGTCGCTGTATGTCTACCGCCCCAGAAGGCACAATGAAATATGGTGGATAATTTTCTGTATAGAATTTGAGCTGCCGTTAAAGCCCGGCACCTTTAGTGGAAGTTGTTTACGCTGGCGTGTAATGGGAGAAGTTCGTCCCTCAGTGCGTCGAGAAGCCCTATGCGTGCCTGAATACCTTGCAC
This sequence comes from Dermacentor andersoni, assembly GCF_023375885.2. NCBI lineage: Eukaryota > Metazoa > Arthropoda > Arachnida > Ixodida > Ixodidae > Dermacentor > Dermacentor andersoni. Next base: position 130,925,467 of record NC_092818.1, read on the forward strand.
TGCGTTTCTTATTGCGCGACGCATTACTGTATACAGCACTGTCGCGTGCAGGGGATTTAGGGTTGCAGATCGACCTTGGGGGGCTCAATTGGCCACACCAGGCTGCAACTACGTCACAATATAGGTTGCACGGCGTCCAAGATGCACGCTTCAGAAGATTCCTGCTGAATGTGAACTCTAAGCTGTGCACACGTTCAGTTCGGCGCAACCACCTCTGGTGATTTGTACGAAATATTCTCAAGTTTCGCTATCAGTTTCTTTTTTTCATAATTACGAATAGATTGTGAAAAAATAAAGTTAAAATAAGACATAAAAGCCAACCTGGCATTGTCCGCGTGTTTCTCCAATGTTGCATTTTGTTTTGCAAGAGTCCCGACTATAATACATCACCGAGTTGCTCGGTTTTAAAGTATGCCTTATTCAACAAGTTGAAGCCGTGTGCTCCCCCACACTGAAATCAGGGGATGTTGTAAAGAGACTTGATCAATCAATAAAGTGGGAACCTGATAACCGCGGTCACGTGCATGACACACTTGTGCTTGGCCGTCACCTTCTCTACAAGCTGCAGAACCATGGCGTCATAAAACGGTGGTGGTGCTGTCATCAGTTTTGATACACCAAAAAATGATATTTAAGACATGCTCACCTGGTTTGAGTCTTCCCGAGTGTGCGATGATGTCTGAGGCAAATTTACCAAAGCTAGTCGTATGAAGATTACCTTTGAAAGTGGCCAATAGCGCAGACAATGCGAAGCGTTAATTAATGCAAACCCTGTATACTGGCGCCATGGCACCTCCAGAACTGTCTGTTTGCAAGGCCTGACATTATTAACAATCGCATACATCACGCACTACTTTGACTTTTGCATTGTTCTCGTGAAACCTTCGTGACTATTTCAGAATTTGCCGCAGTATTCGAAGCTGGTATTAGTGCATGTAAAGAACCGCCGGACTGACCTTGGAGACTCAAACGCTGTGTGGTTTGCAAATACCTGGTGTTTGGAGTGCTGCCTTCGTCGGACTTAAAGTTGGCAGCTAGTCTATTGCGATCAATCTGTATCCGGTACCTTCTGTGCAAACAAAGCCCGTCAGATGCGTTTCATCCACCGGAATAAGGACAGGACGAAATGTTGGGTATCAGGTAAGAAAAACGGAAATCTGTTCCTTTAATGTCATGAAGGCGTGAGATGTACATAGTATTGGTAGTAGTAGAATGTATCACTGTATCTTCGCGATGGTGCAAAAGGAGCCATATAAAAAATGGAAGGAAACTCTCGGTAACTAACATAAAGTAGGCTCTGGAACAAAGAACTCGCCATTTTTTATGGAGGTGCACGGTTTCGCAGCGGACGCAATACACTGCAGAGAGGCACATCTTTACACACGCAACAAAACTTAGGCTGGCAACCATACAGACAGTGTAAAAAGTATTGAAGAACGACGGCAACGTCTAGGGTGTTTATGAAGGCGTTAGGCATGCAGAAAGGCTCGTTTTTGACCTCAGCATTCCAGCGGGCTCTTATTTCACCATAAGTTTCGTGCGCCCATAAAGGAACTGAATATATACAAGTAAATTGTATAAAATAAATAATATTGTACCGGATTTAGATGTCCATGAGCGACATTTTACGAAAGAAAAAAAAAAAACATTCAGTGAAACATGAGTGAATGAAGTCGCCTTGTGGTTGGCTTCTCGTCAGTACAGGCTATAGCAGTTGCTTGTACCTTATCAACTCTGCGACTGCATCAATTTAACAATAAATCTATCGATACTCCGTATCAAGGGGCTTCGCTGATGTAACTTGTGAATGCAATGTCGCAATGTTAAAAAAATAACAAATAACACTCACTTTCCTATAGGACAATTACGAAACTTTATGCTGGAAGGACATAAGCTTTTTTGCATGCCTAAATAGGCTACTGTACATAATACATTTTCCGCTTCAGGCATGTCACTTGGTGGTCACGAGTAATGCGTCTTTATACAAAAATTGTTCTGTGACATTCAATTGGCCACATAAAGCCCTCAACAACGCGTTTGTAGGTGGCCTAAAGAATCTCACACCAATTTTTTTAAAGGGGGATTCACTCATCTTTCGTTACATTTTAACGCTTGCATGTGGTACGCATAACGGGGAGGGGGGGGGGGGTGACAACGGTGTTGTTTGGTTAATGAACCTCGTTTGTTGTCACAATGATGCCATGAAAAAACGTGAACCAAGCTACTTGGTGGAAGAAAACTGCTTATGTAATGACAGGACTTATCGGCAGGCTGTGTATTTGAAAGATGATTCTGGCATCTTTGCGTGGGCACTGTAAGGGTTACCTAACACGGCAGCGAAATGGCGTTGTCCTGGCATTCATGTAGTAAGGGCTAGAGTTTGTATTTGGTTCTATCGCTTGTTGTGCGGCATATCATAGTGCGTTGAAAACGACCTACTATTGTTGCAGGAGCGGCGCAGTCTATGTTCTCAAAAGGACATCCTTCTTTCAAAAGAGTAATGCTTCCTCAGTGATAGGAGGCATCAGTGTAGCTGTGCTCTCGAAGCTATTACATTGTCTTCGTAGAAAGGAGTCTGCAAGGGAGGTCAGTACACGTATTGAAGCTACGTTCGAGAATGGTTATTTCATTTTGCACTTTTACCTTGAATGAACACCTTGCCTTCTTAGCCAACCTGGTAATAAGAAACCATGGCTCATGCTTTGAAAAACAAAAGAAGCTGCCCTGCTGCATGGTCTTTCTGCAGTGCTTTTTCAACACAATATGGCAGCGGCACATTTGCACATTGCCCCTTAGTATGAGCGAAAAAGCTTTGAAAAGCTGGCTCAAGTTCATTACGCTTCTGTGTCAAATTCAGTGAATGTTTACACTTTAACGTAGGGCGTTTGGAAACCATTGCTATGATGAACAAGATAACCTGCCTGAGAGTACTCAAGCCAAATACAGTAATATTTCGCAAAGGTTTCCGATAGCGTTGGTTCAGGCCTTAGCCTCATCTCGGCTATTCCTCTCCATGACAGTGCGGCGTCCAAGTGCCGTTTGGTTATTGAATGTTTTCGTGTTATGCAAAGCCAAGCGCAGCAAGCTTTATTACATAATTTTAAAGTGTCTGAAAGAGAGCTCTCTGAAGGGTTATTAAGATTATTTTTACTGGTAAAATACGAGTCCTTTTGAGCACCCTGCGGAAATAAAGACTACACCCACAAAAATCATTAAAACTTATCAAATGATCGTGAAAAATAAATATTACAGAACATCATTTTGCCCCTGGGAAACCTTTCTGGGCAAATGAGCATCGCTAACCTATGTTGAGGGCATGAGAGAGAGTGTGTGTGTGTGTGTGAGGATGCAAAAGGACTTAGTATTTACAATAATTTGTCCTCGGGTATTTACATGAAGCATTAAAATAAAAGTGTCCTATAAGCTGTCACATAAGAAAATGGTTTCTATTTCCTACGGTGCGAAAATCGGAAGTGCTAGTAGAAAGAACTAATGCGCGATTGCTCTTTTCTGTATACGAGCAGATATAAACGAAGTTTCTGTGTCATATTCTAAAGATACTCGGCATTGAAAATTTACTAAGGCTTTGCATTAAAAGGTTAAGCGGTTCTCTGTCACTACCCCACCTGCACTCGTTGTTTTGGAAAATCATACCCAAAATATTCGTGAACCAGTTATGTCATTATTACTGCGTTTGGGTTGGTGAAACACTTCTAAAGGACATGGATTCCATGGTCCAGTTCCCGTAACGAAATGAAAGTTTCTAGCAACACATCATCGCTGCCGCACTCTAAACCGGAGAAGTATTTTCTCAGTGATTATCTCCATGTTTGAGCTCTGGCGTTAGAACCGGCTCCCAAATCCATCGGTGCGGTATTGCGGTCTGCGGTATTGCCCAGTCACGTAGCTCTTCAACTAGAGTGACTTTGGGAGTTCACAATTCTAGTTCAACTAGAGTGACTTTGGGAGTTCACAATCATATGAATTGACATTGGCTTACGGCATGTAGCCTGCGCCTTTTACAAGCAGCCACGTGGTAAGCATTAACGAAAAGCCTCAATTCGTACCTTCATTTTGTCTGCACCGAATTTGAGGTCGTCCGATAGGAAATTAGTAACTTGTAAGCATCCGACCAATCCAAGTTGGATTTCGGAGAGCGATGGTAACACTACGCCGCAAAACGCTGCGCTAAGAAACCGAGTGGTGTTGAAAACGGTGGGAGGTGGTAAGCTAGCGTGTGTAGCTTACGTTGTAGCGGGCTACTTCACGACCAAAGAACCAAAATCACGCAAGCGTCTGCCGCAACCGACTTGCTAGTTTTATTCTGGACCAGTTTAGCACGCTGCTTGAAGTAGTGATCAACGAGCCACGATGTTCTGCAAACATTTTCTTACTGGCTTAGATGCAGTGGCTCCTGATTGCTGAATGCTGGACGCCCCCCCCCTCCCCCCCCCCCAACGCAATGCTTAAACTCTATCCATGTCATAAGGCAGTACTTCTTTATGATCAGAAATGTTATGGCGTCACTAACTATATTCGTTATCAACATCATCAGTGACGACAGCCTTCATTCCAAGTGTCCGGACGTAGCACTATTGTGTCACTTTTCTGTTTCATAATGGTCTGTGAGAGCACGACTACAGGCATGCTTGCATTGCCTCGAGGGATTGGATGCTTGAATGCTTGCTTTGAGCAAGTATATGCGATGCATGTTAGTCTTAGACTGAATAACTGAGACCTAGAAAGGAAGAAAATTTTGAAGTGCGTTAAGATGAGGTATTACTTGCATCGAGTGCTTTGCTTGATCGGTATAAACCGTAAACTTTTAATTCTTCTTGAAAGCCAAAGTATTTATTCTTGACCTTCCGTACAGTGGACTTCTATCTCGCCTAATTTTCGTAGGCCATTACTTCATTTCATTACATATATCGCACTTTCATAATCTTCCCAGATAAGATGTACGATAAGATGGGCGAAACATTGCGCGAAAGGCGCTTGCTCTGTTTCCTGGGGCCTTTATTTCGTCGTGCCGAACCACCAACAGCCCCTGCATGAATGAGCGACAAAATCTCCAAAGCTGAACATTTTAACCTCTGTTTTGCGGTGCTACTTGCTTTCCTGTTCGCGCAAGCTTGTCTCTGAGATGCAGTGGATTAGCCTTTATAAGAGCTTAGCACTGTCATTTCAGATAAAGAAAAAGGGTAATTAACGTAAAATTTCAGAGAAATAGAACTACAGACTGCAGCAACTTTTCGCAGTCAAGAGAAAATTGGCGAGTTGTGCGAAAAGCAAGTGCATGACCGGCTTCGCTCGAGAAGTGTTCACTTGCCGCTTTCACACCGTACTTTTGTTTCTCCCCTTGACCGGCGAGCAATGGGGCACGTAAGGAGTCGATCGGTACGCCGCACGCGTGGCACACCATCGTTAAACTCAATGAGCCGGATAGACCAGGATGTGTATTTCGGTCGATGAAAGGCGACCTTCGAATACTCCTCTCAAAGAAATTGTGCACAAAAGGACGCACCGACAGTGGTATACGGGAAGCACTAGCATTCACTATACGCCAAACTACGCCTTCAAGTCGAGCCCGGGCTGTTGGACGAATGCTCGTGCACTGATGACGGTGCATGGAGTTGCCTGCGCGTGCTTGCGGTGCACCTTAAGGTAAAGGAACTTCTGGCCATTGTCTGATATTGTTCGTATTCGCTTAACATGACCGTGTCGTATCGTGCCAAGAAGAAAACAATGACGAGCTCGTAAAGCGTTCTGAGAAATTAACGGTCCAGTACGTAACATTGTGACTATTTCTGAGGTACTTCCATGATATGCGGGCAAATACTCTAATTGTAAATTTTGGCAAGTAGCACAAAAAAGATCAATTTGTTAACAGAACAAAAGGTGCCCGTGATGCAAGAACGTTGATGGTAGCAGCACATTGGCTATAACAACAAAAATATATCTATTGATTTCTTATTGATTTTACTAAATATGAAATAAAGAAAAGAATATGAGTAGGCTTTGACGAATCAAACAGGCCGGCCTAGGTTTTCATAAGAGAACGCAGGAACCAGAAAGAGGTTCTCCTAATGAAATGATGACCAGACTGCTTAAGAAAGTCAACTTGGTTCAACCATTTTTTTTCCGGGCATGTTCACTTTCATTTGTTGGTACAAGAACTTCATAGTGGGTTTTATTAACCTTCCCTGTATCCAGACAGACATATAGGCAGTGATGGGGGCTAAAAAAACTTCAATACAGGCGCATAACTCTTGTTTAGCAGATAGTAGTGCTTGTAGCGAATAAACTGCGACGAGTTCGGTATAATTATCGAATGACACAGAATGCCCACAGAAAGTTCACGAAAACATTCTGGGTTTTATGTGGCATGGTCACATCGTAGCTAAAGTCCTCACGATTATTCGAAACAAAGAACTGGTTTCTATCTAACTTCTGTTTGTGGATATGTATTACAGCGGTTAAAGAACTTTCGAGTGAAATAGCTGAGAGAAGTAAACAGCTGGAGACTCTGCAGTGGCTTTTCGCTGGCACAAAGCGCCAGTTTCTGTGTCACAACAAACACAACGTCATACGTGTGACCCTTTTGTTCTGTGCGCTAGTTACTTCATAATTTTCGCCGTTCCCTGAAGTATTCGTCGTTTAGTGCTAGCATTTAAGAAAGCTTTGCAGTTGGAAGTAAACACTGGAATTTCATAATTGAAGAGGGCTTTGCAATTCTGTGCCCAACGTTTAAAGAAGGGCAAGGGAATACTCCGCACTGCATATAATCACTAACTCAATATGACAACTGTGAGTAAGGCAATAATTTCCACTAATGCCTTCAGTGAGAATAAATAAGATTATAAAAAGAGATTTACAAAACACAGAATATAGTTGGGGTAGCCTCGATGCCTACAGGTACGTAAAGCCACTGGAATTTCACGAAGTTGGATGGATCCTTTGTGGCGACGAGAAGAAAATTGTTGATTTTTTTTCCCCAACCAGTCTCAGTTGCTGTTTAAACATTTCAAAATGCACTTGTTTTATGTTGACAGTGCGGATGTTGACTGTCACTATGTGTCCCATTTGTCAACGAGCAAGCAAATCATGATGGGGTATTGCATCAAATTTTGATTGAGATGCATTTCTCAAACTTTTGGACGAAATATAACGTTGTTTCTTGCACTTGGGTACATAACAATTTGCTGCAATATATTTCTTAACATCAACATTCACTTTCAACAAAACAGGCAAGGAAAGCTTTTGTACGTGCAAAGGCAACAAAACATGCACAAGCTAACGAGTAACGTGTTTCAACCTGCAAGTTGGAATGTTTGCAGGAAGGGAATGGAGTATGTGTCGCTGGCGGTAAAAATTTACAACGTGGCGTGAAAAGATCCGCGAGGACACGCGCTACGCCACAAGCACGAGCGACGCTCATTTTGGATATTCCGGATGAATCTCACTTAGCAAGTCTTCGCAGAGAAGTGCAACCGATCTCATAGCGCTTTCGCAATTAATAGATTGAATAGCACATTGGCTGGGCAACTTACAAATCCATTTAAGAATAGGACATCATGATAAAAGAAAGAGAAGAAAGCGGGTAATGATCTGTTGTAACCAACCGTGGTAACTTAGTGGCTATGACATTGCGTTGCTGAGCTCGAGATCGCGGGTTCAATCGCGACCGCGACGGCCGCATTCCGATGAGGGCGGAATGTAAAAAGACGTTCGTGTACTAATGTTTAGATGCACGTTTAAACACCCCAGGTGGCGTGAATTAATCCGTAGTCCTCCAATACGGCGTGTCTCGCAAACAGATCTTGGTTTTGGCACGCAGAAATCCAGAATTTTGTGAAAATTTGTTATTTGGGGTAATGGCGCCATAAGGATGGTGGGATAAAGCCCTCGATTCTGTGGCATTGTTAACAACATTGTTAAGCTCACGTAATGATTCTTCGTAGCGTTTAACTTCCGAGTGTTTGTGAAAATGTAAGACCCCTTAAAAGCATGCATGTTGGTTTTTTCTTATAAACCTAACAAGAGATGATGCACCGTCGCCTTTGCGCCAAGAAAGCAACCCTGCATGTTTAACGGGCTCACTTTATTTTAGTTGAAAGGGCGTGTTGCAACATCTTCATAACGATGGTACAGACAATTAACTTGAGAATACGCGAATTCGACAAACGGAAACACCTAGTTTTAAATATTTTTGCTACCCATAATCTTAGTTTTTTAATCTTTCTTTGTGCATCCTCGCTTAAAGGTATTTGAAGCTGAACGAACGATCACTGGCCTATTACTTTGAAAAAGTACTGCTTCCCTCTTTATATGTCATTTGTGATAAACAGGTGTTATACATTGTGCCTATAAGTTACAATTCAACAGGATACTGATTTCATTACAGACTGGTAATGCTTGTTGTATGCCTATCAGTAAAGAGGATACAGGGCTTTAGGCGCCATTTCAAGTGCTCGTCGATGTATTGCGACAACAAGAGAAGAAATGTGAATTCCTTGGACTTATGTATTAATTAATGCTGGAAAAAGAAATGCTACAAGAGTTGCGCGGTTCCTATTTTCTAAATATGACAAGCATAGGGCGAGCTATGTTTTCATTGCTCTTTGCCAGTTTCCTCTTCTGCATTATCAACATGACCTATGAATGGACATGGTGACAAATGTGAATAGTCGTTTCACCCTCGTGAATGTCAAGTCACATTAAGGAATCCTCCAAGCAAGATCTTCACGATCAACCCAATATGCGAAGCGGTACTAGTAGTTAATGTGAATTACAACGTTACGAACGGAGCTAATAAATAACGTGATTGAATAACCGAGTCCCTTAACACTGTCAATATTGGAGTAGGAGCTACGCGTCTCGGATTAATGTCATTGAATGCTATGACATCCATAAATATTGCCAAAGATCGAATATGATTTTTTTTCGAATTCTAAACGTTATTTCAGACTTGTCCGTATCTTTTAGGCAACTGTGATTAATCTGAATAAGAACCGCTTTATAATCAAACGTATATTTAAAACTTTTTTCGGATGCGAAACAAATTATACATAAGCTTTGCTGAGCAACACGTATGTTTGTAGACAAGTTAAAGGCTCAATCGGCATCTGGTTGCTAGGTTAACGTTGTGTATGACTCGGTGAGCGTTTTTGAAATTACCAGCTTCGGATTTCACCGTTTCTTGCCTTGAGAAGCGTTAACACTGCTTGTTCGAACAACCGTTAAGGCAGACCCCATTAAACATTTACTCGTGCTGCCGGTATCCTATATGGAAGGCCAAGTCGCAATAGGTGGTTTATGTCATTCAACCTGACAGTGCCACAGAGATGTTTGGAGTTTGCATTAAGCAATATGGACTTCTTGATGCGATGGAAAGTGGAGCCTAGTGGCTGGCAGCGGGAATTCAATGAATGAATGATTAAAAGCGTCTAGAGTTCGAAAGAATGCGCACACAGACACACATGTGTGGCCCCTGACAACACCTTTTCGGCGGAACAGGACGAGTGAGCCGGTAGCTGTTATATAATAGCGCGTGGCCGGAAAAAGCTCAATTAAGCTGAGTCGAGCACGCGAATAACGGCGCGTATACGTGCGCCCGCGCGCACGTGGTCGAGTGTGCGAAAGCGCCTTATCGGCATCGTATGCAGACGCGAATTCTGGCGATAATTGCGACGTGCTTATGGCTCTTATTTTTAGCAGTTGTTCTGCACTGGCCATTCACTATAGCAAAGGAATCCATTTTAACGCATCCGTGTTATCTCACGAGGAAACCGCACACTTTAGCGCTACATGAAGTTTGCGTCAGTCTGCTGGCTGTACGATTCCCCACAATGTGACGTGATTCCTGGCATGCATTCCTGGAAGTGCAAATCATCGATACTCTAACACTAAACCGGTAAACAGCTTAAAAAAAGAAAAGTGTAAGTTTGATGCTTTGTCTTTTTATATGCAGACCCTCCACCATGGGATAATAATGGACGTTAGTCAAACGCTTTCCCTTCTTTTAAACTTTTTTTTTTCAGGACAAAACAGCGTTTCTCTTCATCTTACCACGTACATTGGGTAGGTCATCAGAAACAAACAAACAAACAAACAAACAAACAAACAAACAAACAAACAAACAAACAAACATACAAAAATTTACACAGGCAGTCGCCTATGAGGAGAGGCTTGTCCAAAGGCAAACCAGTATCGCTCGATTGCGCAATAACAGAAGTCGAGCAACGTCATCTCGGGCCTGTTTTAGAAACTGGACAGCCACCGGAAACCAGACAAGAACGCTTTCTGCTGTCAGTATAGAACACAGGGGCTTTTCAGGGCACCACGGTAAGGTGGGGTCCTGTATGGCTTCTGCTGCTGGAAGCCATCTCCACTTCAACAATTTCCGTATAACATCGTAGGCCCGAGTAATGCCGCACAAAATGCGCGTGCGGGAGGCGCACTATGGCGTTTTTCGGCTGAGATGAAAGCACCGCGTGTTGGTGGGTGGAAGAGAAGATACGAAGCGGGAGGTTGGGTGGCTCTGCACTGAGCGTTCAGCTGGGGCGACGCAAGACTGGCTGCTGCTGCTGCTGCTGCTGCTGCTGCTGCTGCTGCTGCTGCTGCTGCTGCTGCTGCTGCTGCTGCTGCTGCTGTTGCTGCTGCTCAGCCGGCGACGTTGGGGGGCGGGCTCACGCTTGCGGCGGTGGTGACGGGGACCGTCCCCGATTCACGATCACCTTGGGAGAGCCGTTCTGGAGCGACTCCGCAGCTCTGGCAATCAGTGTGTGGCCGCTATCCTGCGTGCAATGAAAATAATAAACAGCAAAATTTTATGTAGGCGTGCAGCACGGGGAGCGTCAGCCGAGAGCGAACATTTTAAGGACCCGCATAGATATCATGATGCAATATTTAGCCGATGCTGGACAAAGAGAGAGAGAGAGAAAGAGGTCGCTTACTGCCCTCACGTGGTTAAAGTACGTAACAAAAAAAAAGTAAATTCAGAAAGAGGGCCAAACTGCTGTAGTGGAACCTCTCATACTACGCGTTTCATTGAATCTAAGTATTTACAGACGGATCCAAAAGAATAACAAGTATTCACAAGGATCATGCATGTCGTTCACGAGCGAAAGGAAGGGGAACGGAGGGGATCAGTTTTTATAAGTCACAACCACATGAAGCGAACGGACAATGTGGGTAGCGAAGAAAAGCATAGGAGAAACAACTGTGATTTTAATTGAAATCTAGAAATATCAAAGACAAGAAAGCGAAGGTGGACTAAAAAAAGAAAGACAGCAGGTTTGTGAGACTTTGCTGAAACATAACCCAATTTTCAGCGAAGCGGTTTTTCTTGAGCAAGTGTATTAAGAACTTCAGTTGCCTGTGCTTAAATTACATACTTTAAAACATTGCCTGCATATAACTGGCCCCTTTGAAACCTTGCCTGAATTTAACGTTTCCGAGCACTTCTTAACAAATATTTAAAAGGGCAGCAATTTACCTCGCATGTTTTAGTTTTTCTAGACATTGGCCATAATGTCCCTCCCTCCCCCTCCTCGCCCCTATCTCGCTTAATTTGACCGTGGTTGCGAGTATAGTTCTCCTAGGGCAGCGGGATAAATAGTTTGCATACCTAATTCACTGCGAACGCTGTATTTAGTCAATACATTTTGAACTTCCCGTAGATATTACCCATAACGAACCCCTAATTTTAAACAAATAAAAACAAGATGCATGTTGAGTTGACTGAAGACAACGCGGAAGCCTTCTACGAGCCTCTTATAAGGCATGAAAATGAGAAATAACGAGGCCTCATTAATATCTTCCAACGCGTCTAATTAGGCGAACAACGTTAATGTTTCCCCACACATTTCGCTTGACAAGATCCCCCATTTCCACTACATTTAAACTTGCTGTAACGGACAGTTTTCTCGGAGCATACAGAAGCATAGCTGATAACGGCGGCCGTATGACACTTTGAAATGCTTGCTTAAGCATTTTTTTTCGCAAAGATTGTATTCGATCCATACGCGTTTGACTTCGCCCCCGACTTGCCATGGCTCTCCCTCCCCTTGCCCCTTTTGCCCAAAATTTGATGTCGATGGAATTTGTAGTTCTTCGAGTGCAACGAGCTAAATTCTTTGCTGCTCATAAAAGACACTCATAACGCTCCGGAGCATTTCCATGCTTAATTTATTGCAGCGGCCGCGATTAACCCATTGAATTTGAACTTAGCCTACAGATCACCTATAACGTATCTCTTCGCTTTCACCAAAGAAAAAAAAAACAAGTACCCTGTTTAGTTCACCGAGAACAGCCGGGAAACCTTGTGTAACACATCAAAATGCCGCAATATAGTCGAGGGTTAATAAATATTTGCAATTCTCCTTACTAAGTCAGGGACGCTAAAATTGCGCGATACACTGCACCTAAATTGCTCCCAATTTCTACTAAATATATACTGGGTGTAACGCTGAGATCCTTTGGGGCATTGAGAAAGATAGCTGATAACGGCCGTGTGACACTTTCGAACGCTTGATTAAAATTTTTGTTGCTAAAGCTGTATCTCCTCCACGTGCGTTTAACTTCGTGCACTGATTACCTGTTGTCCTGCCCCCGTTTTCACTAAGTTTGAACTTGGTGAGTTTTGTAATTATGCCAGGGCTACGCGCTAAATTTCTGACCACTTGCAAAACTGAATCATAAGTTCCTGGAGCACATGAATACATAATTTATTACAGAGACGCGGTAACTACCCAAAAGATTGTGAATTTTGCTTACACATAACCCATAACGTAGCCCTTATTTTCACTATATATAAACTTAATATAACTTAATATATTTTACACTGGAAACCTAGCGTAAAATGGCCACGCGACGCTATCGAGCACTTGCTAAAGATAATTTCTTTAAAAAAAACTCCATTTGACTCGCAAGCATTTAACTGCCCGCAAGAACTTGCCGTAGCGTTCGCCCCGTACTCGCTACATTTTATCTCAGTGGTATTCGTAGTTATGCGAGGCCAACGGGCTAAATTTTGCGTTGCTCGCAAAACACACACATAATGTTCCGGGTCACTTGTACGCGTAATTTACTTTGCCTATGCATTACCCATAGCTGTCCCTTATTTTTGTTAAATATAAAACTGATGTCACGCGAAGCTCCCTCTGTACACCAGGATATATAGCGTAAGATGTCGATAGTGTTTTCGAGCGCTTAAAAATTAATTAAATGGGGTTTTACTCGTTGAAGCCATAACTTAATTATGACGCACGCCGTAGTGGGCGAATGCGGATTAATTTTGGCCACCTGGGGTTCTTTAACATGCACCCAAAGCACGGCACACGTCGTTTCTGCAGATCACCCCCTTCAAAATGCGGCCACCGTGGCCGGGAATAATGAACCCGGCGACCTCGTCCTAAGAAGCACGACGCCATAGGCACTAAGCCACCATGGCGGGTATTTTTCGAGCACTTCCTGAAGGAATGCTTTGCTAAAGATATATTTGAGCAACACGAATTTAACTTCGCACACAGATTGGCCGTGGCAGTATCCCAATTCTTGTTATGTTTTATCTTGGTTTCATCTTACGTTTAGCCAGAGTAGTGGGCAGAATTGTGCGCCGCTCGAACACACTTATACCGCTATGAAGTGCTAGCGTACGTAATTTATTGCGAAGTCCGCGACCCACACTCTCAACTTTGCATACGTAACACTCATAACCTACCTCTAATTTCACAAACATAAACAAGGTCTCATTTATTCCTCTGAGAACATAGGGACGTACTATGCGAATCTCGTATACCGCATGAAAACAGGGAAAAGAAGAGCACTCAGTAGTTATCTGCAGCTCTTGTAATTGCGCCAAAACCTTTACAACTTCGCCACATGCTACACTTATTTCCTTTATTTACCTCGACTGTGAACTTGGTTTCTTGTATAGTTCTTTTAGGACTCTGGAAAACATTGTGGATAAAATCCGTGTCACGCTTTGGAACGCTTGAATGAGTAATTTTGTACAAACGCTGTAGTTAATGTGCACGTATTGAACATTTAGTGCTTGTTACTCACAACGTACTACCTACACTTCAACAAAATATAACCAACATGCCTCGCATAGTTCCCTGAGGGGATCGGGGAGATAACTACACATCTCCTTTATGACGCATGAATTTGAAGAAGACAAGTATTCAGTAATTTTTTTTCAAATAACCTTATTATACTGCACCCTTCAAACTTTCGGTACTCGTCACCTGTAAACTGACGAGTGAAGATTTCAGGCTACATCCAATATGAAATATGTGCCTTACTGGTCCTCTCAGGAAAACGGGGTAACTTTGTAAGCGTTTCAATAACGAATCTTAACTGGCCGAAAACGAAGGTTTAACATATTTCGTTCGTTTAAGACCTAATTACCTCACACACTTCAAAAATTGTCTGCAAACCGCCTCTTACACTCTCCGCATTTTTTTTTTTGAAATATGAAGCTCGTGAATGGTCTAGATTTATTCTTTCAGGGGGTGGGGTGGGGGGGTGGAGGGTGGCAACGTGGAAACAATCATTCATTAACAACTTCGGTGTAAAACAACTTGCAACAGGCGGGAACCAAGCGCACATCTTACGTTTTACGCGTGCAGGTACTTTACCAATTGAGCTATGGCGGTGACTGCGCTCCCGTTTGTTTTGTTGGGTATTCGTGTACGTGTAGTACTTCTGCCTCTGACAGTGCTAGACAGAGCCACTCGCACCAATGGCTGGCGGCGGATGAAGTAACGTTCACATTAGGTACCGTGAAGTGCGGTGACGTGGCTCTCAGCCACCTTCCGCGGCATCCACCCTCTCTTGGAAAATTATTTGCAGATTTGCTAATTATTGGTTTTATCATTTTGCTTATCATTTTGTTATCGTATACTCATCGGTATCTATACATGCTCCACTCGCTTCCTTGAAAATTTCTTCTCAATACATGCACTTTTCTTTTGTCCCACTCTAGTGAATAATGGAAGTATAAAGCGCATTCTGCGTAACGGTCCATACTCCGACTCCTACACGATATGATCTGCGTACTAGTCCCAGCCACTTAGACGACAGGCTGCCCTTGGCAACAAAGGTCCTGGGACATTGGGCGAAACAAGTCTAGTATGCACAGGGCCGCCAAATCTTTAATGCACTTCCGGAAGACAACTGAGCCATACCAGAACTCGTGGTACGTGCGTGAGCATTGTCCTGCGGATGTAAGCGCACTGACTTTGCTTCTTCTCTGCCTTTCTTTCCCCCTTTGTCCTTTCCTCACATGTAGGGTACCAAACCAGGCGCGTCCATGATTAATCATCCTGCCTTTTCTTCCTTACCACTCTCAAACAGTGTGTCTATGTTCACCAGTTTAATGTGAACGACTCTTAGCGAACGACCGCTGGTCGAGAACACCGACAGTGAATATCTGAAGATGTGGCAATAGTGTCTGCCCCCTTCCCGCGAGCGTCAAAGTTAAAGGGACCGCAAACTTTCCTGTCGCAGTGGCAGAAATGGCCATGTAGTGATGAGTTTTAAGGTGTGCTACAGAAATACTGTTGACACAAAAAACAACAACAAAGAACAAAACAAAAATATCCAGCAATGTTTTTTGTAATTTGCGGATGGAAGACCGCAATACGGAAATTTCTGTCGCTACATGCATATCTGTATCGCTATATGCCTGACAAAGACGCTATGTCGTTATGAGTAAACATTTCTGGTGTTTTCACACTTGTGTAATGTAATTTTGCAAGCACGTCTACTAAGTAGTACCCTTCTGTCAACAACGCCTGTCTCGAACGCCAAACAGGCCGTTCGTACGATAGTTTGTAAGAACAGGCTTCGTCAAAGCACCCGATTACCAATACATGGGTTATGCCCAATGCGCCTCACAAAGATAAATCAGTAGTGGGTTTTATATTTTGTGATCCCAAAAGTTTTGGGGACGCAAATCACTGGGCTTACAAAAGCGTGCAAAAAGTAAAAGAAACCGTAAGAACTATGTACAAAAGAAGGCAAGGGGGTATGACGCTTTGGGTGCGCAAAACCTAAAGCTCCCTAGTAGCTACAAACGAGAAGTGTCATGAATCTAGCCAGATACTTTGTTTTGACTCTGTTTGGCCAAATTTCGCTTTTGTTCTTGCATCTGAGATCACTATTGTTGTTTCAGTAACTATGTGCAGACATCTGCACAGCTCTCAATGAAGAGCATGCGAATGTACGAAACACCCCAAAAGAAAGAAGCAATGAGCAAGCCTATTGTGAGCTGCACCCGAAAAATGCTCATCGGTGAGCATATGATAATAAAGAGCAGTCACCATACGTCAAGAGCGTAAAACTACCGCTTAAACTTCAAAACAGAGAAAAACTGAAAGAAAAAAAATTATCGTATGTTACCTGCTTGCTAGATGAGGAAAGAAAACTGATCAAAGCATCTGACATCCAAAATTTATCCGCTCTTAAACAGCTATGTCGCTTCTTATCTCGTTGTTGAACGTGGATCTTTACTATATCTAAAAGCTATCGAATGCGCCACAAAAGAGGGCGTATATAGATACATGACATTATCGAATAGTGCCAGCATTAGCTGCCATCTTCTCTTGGGTTAGCAAACTGAAGCTGACTATACCATATTGAACGCTATGCTTTAACGAAAGGGAAATGAGGCTCCTGCCAACTGAAAGTGTCTGCAAATACTATACAGAGAGATAGCCAGGGAAGGGAATACAAAACAGAGTAAACGTTGGCGCTCAGCGTATCACATTAAAACGTCAGGAACGAGCTTCAGGTTATAAATATACTTCCGGAGATCGCGGCAAGCCATTCGTGCTAATGTACCTTGGATCCATGGCGCTCTCCGTGGTGCTCGCCATGATGCTGAAAACCTGAAGAGCGTCGAACGTCGGGGCTTCCGCTCCTGCTTCCGGCTCTGCTACCAGCCCTACTTCCGACCCTGCTTCCTGCTGAAAAGGAAGAAGAATAAATATGTTACCAAGCTCGCTATAACCACAAAGAAATTACTTAACCTCATGGAGTGCACTGACGCCTCTTTATCGCTTAACTCGTGGTCCTTATGGAAACAATAATTCCTTTGCGCACTCACTAAAAAGTCCTCCTACCGATTCATCGAATA
Organism: Dermacentor andersoni; assembly: GCF_023375885.2. Taxonomy (NCBI): domain Eukaryota; kingdom Metazoa; phylum Arthropoda; class Arachnida; order Ixodida; family Ixodidae; genus Dermacentor; species Dermacentor andersoni. The sequence goes on from NC_092818.1 coordinate 130,942,610, forward strand.
AGTTTCATTTTCTATGCGTTAAAGCATTGACATTACTTTCGAATTTTTGCATGACCTGGAGGTGTGGTATAGCGAATTTTGAGTTCTGTATGGCGGTCCTTTGGTAAAGAAATTGTCATAATTGGCTGCAAGGGTAACATCGACTGAGGGAACCTGACGTAAGTGAACATAACCTAGCACCACCACGTTGCACCAGCACAGTCGAGATGGTCTTATGTTCCGTCCCATCCAAATACCGCAACATTTGGTCGAGTCAAGAAAGTGCGGCACAATGAACCAATTCAAATTTTTTTATTGCTTGAAGTAATTTGCAGTGTTATTTGGCTTCTCCCTCTTGAATCACGTATCGACCATCTTGTAGTAAAGAGTGCCAACATATGTCAGCGTCGGACTGGCACATTGATGACAGTGTTGTCGTCGTTGAGTGGCCCACATACCTCAGGAATGAGAAATATTGAAAAATGAGAAAAATAAGAAAACCTCAGATTGAGAATAATTTCTCAGAGGGACAGAATAGACAAAATAAATAGCTTCGTCAGCTGAATTTCTTGTGTTTTTATGTTTTCAGTAACCGCGAAGGCTAAAGAGGGTGCGCTGGTTTATATATGTTGGAGTCGAATAAACCGCAGCGACATGCTTTTGCGTTCAAACTAAGCGTGTTTTCTATCCATAGTAATGTATGGTTTCTTGCAGGGACTTTTCAGTGTGGTCCAACTAAGAGTAGAGTCCAATTAACCCACATCGAATTAACGGCAGCCTATCATATTAAGTTCGGTATTTCTCCTTTTCAAGCTGGCTAACTACAAGATGCCCGATGCTGTTGCACTAACATTATAGACGCTTTGGAAAGCGCGATGAAAATCCAGCATCAGACTCTGCGCACCCTGCATGCTTGTGCAAGGGCCTTGGTTGGAGCCTTCATCTGCTGTCAGGGGCACAAACGCGGCCGCTTGGTTGAGTTGGGAATTCATCATTCGATAAAAAGCGCTCCCAAAAAATAAGCTCAAAGGGAGAACGTGCTACACGTATGTCTCCTTTAGTCCTTGTTTTTAGTGAACTACCCGCGCTGAAACAAAATGTCTCGTGTTTTTATTGAATATTGGAAACCCTATTGTATGCAAGACGTAGCGTCCGTTTTTCTCTGGTGAATACAAGAATCGCTATTCGACCTCGCTTTGTTCAAGCCCTCCCTGTCTTTCAGATAATTGAGACGGAAGACAAGGCAATACATGCTACTGGGCTGCATGATTCAAGCTTAGGAATAGTGCTAAATAAGACATGAACAGGAAGGACCGAATAGGTTCCATTTCTTTTTCTGTTCTTTTTTTGCTGAACAATGAACGCCTAGAAGGAATCGATTGTAGAATGAAACTGTCCGCGTTTTAATTATATTGAGCTATTCTTAGGCTTGAAGACATGAATACACTACTAGATGCTGTTGCCACCGTGCTAGGATTGACGCTAACTACTCGCCCACCGTATTTTCAAAACTGTTTGCACGTAGCAGGGCATTACGATGGGCCGGACGTATACAGAAGATTTAAGCGATATCTAGAGACTGCTTGGAGACGTAGACAGTGTTGACGGCCAATATGTTTTTTTTATCCATACTCAATAGTCAAAACAAAGTTGCCTTTCACGTTTCCTAGCTAACGTTAATAAAGTGTTGAGCGAATGCAAAGATCGACAAACGACAGCGCAAAATAAAATTATAAAGTATTCGGTCGTCAGAGGTATGACAACCGGACACCGCAGGTCTTAATATTGTTCCCTGCACCATGTTTTCTTTAATTTCCTTTTCACTGAACAGCTTCAATAACGGCAGCCAGGACACCCTATATATTTACATAACCATTAGTAAACCGGTTGCAAAAGGTATGCAGACCTCAGCTTTGGCGAAAACCTAATTTCTTTGTGACTGTGACTGACAACGTGACACTGACTAATGATTTGCGATGTTTACAATGCCGCCTGTTAACTGCAGGGTTCAGTTTGCGGTTACATGCCAAGGCGGCGAGAATTTTTTTTTTGCAGGGCCACGTGCTGGTCCACATAATTTTTTAACGGATGTATAGATTGTTGCCTGTAGACGCTTATCAGCATAGTGACAGCAATGCCCTTGCGACCCCCCAAAACGAATTGAAAACTTACATTTGCGAACGTTTAGTTTGTCTTTCACCTTTGTTGATTCATATTGAGTAGTATTTTGCTCGAACGGGAGATATCGCCATCCAAAGGAATGTAGTGCCAAGCTACAGAATAAACCGGAACAGATTCCTCAGAAAGAAAATTTCGTAATTGAGAAATTTGTTCCATTGCGAGGACAAAACCTGTCGCCGCAGCTTTTCCAGGGCGTTCACTCAATCAACTTCTTTAGTAATGTCTTCTAATGTTAGAAGATAGGGCTCATGACAAAAACTAAGGTATACGCTATTTTTTTTTTCTGCTTTGTAATAAAATAAAATAAAATTACCTGCGGTGCGCTGACGACACCTGCAGAATAGAATCTCTGCCTAGTGAAGCTATATATTGTAGAGCTCAATAGCCACCTGCATAGTGAATCCGCTCGACGCGTTGGGAAAGGTTGGGGGGATATTTTTTTTTTACGTGACCCACCGACTAATTTTTCAGAAAGGAAAAATCAAGCCGAGAGGCAACATTTAAATTATCCTTCCTCAGTTTATACTTGTTGCGTTACCAAATAATATCACCACCAGCGTTGCAAAGATGCAGAATCTCTCTCGCGGGATGCGGTAATCGGCACAGCTCTCCAGCCGTACCATGCTGAAAATCTTCCCGTAAGCACCGCGATTCAAAGTCAGGACGCGGCGTACGACGAATAGTGTCATCGTCCGCTGATATCCGCCACCTAAAAACGAAATAGTACGCACAAAATGACACCTTACCAAGCAACGAAACGATCAAGAAAGGTAAAGATATGAACATTCTTTCAGAGAGAACCAAATAAACAAAATGTATTCCGACCAGCAATTTTTCTGCGCTCGCATTTGCCATTTCGAGTACACTTCGCTAGGCCGAAGTGTCTTTTTAGCCTTGTTGTTGTTCGGTGGGGCCGCGTCAGAAAGTAACTCGAGTGCATCGGACATCGGTTGCCCGCCCAGAGTTCCGAATGATGTGAAGGAAACCCCAAGGACGGCGCACTACGGTGTACTCTCGTGTCCAATTCGCACCACTACACTTAAGTAGCCACCTTTACAAGAATGCAACAGGAGCGTAAAACACTCCTTAGTGCCTCACTGTAACACTTATGCGGCAGCGTCTACATTTGGTGCCTCTCACTTCACCCAAATTCAGCGAAAGCCTGTCACCGGCGATTTCAGTTCAGCTGTGTAGCGGAGGAGAGTACGCGATGAAATCCGTCCCAGTTTTCTTGTCTCCCTCAATGCGATATGCCATATAACATTCACAACGAGAAATAACTTACCCCGCCTCGATCCACCCTCTCGTAACGCGCCAATGCGATTTGATTTTCCGGCGCATTACCACCATTTACGTCAATCCCATGTGCTTGAAAAGCGACGCGAAGCGCCGCTTACCGTATTCATGTAAACGCCACTAAGAGGGAGGATATACTGAGGAACTCGCGAAAGCAACAGTTAATGGTGTGCTAAACATATAACCACGCATGCGGGTCGGATAGTGCCCTGCCCTCGCCTCTTTCTCACTGTAAAGAAGCGGGACAGCATGGTCCAAGCCAAAGCGAAAGCATTGCTAAACGCCAGCAACACAGCACAGCAGCGTGTGTGCTCCGTTACGAATTCTCAGGCTCGCCGGAAGGCGTTTTATCCTGGCTTTTCAAGGTGTGCCCTTTCTTTCTAATATGCCTTTCAAGAATCTTTCACGGTGTATAGAAATTTTCATTTTCGAAGGCAACAGCACGTTTGACGCTCTCTCGCGTGGACCCTTTGGCTGTTATCGAGGACATCAAAACCGGGCTGTTCTTGTTTTCAATAATGTATTTAATAACATCGCTATCTTTACTCTCAAGTGTACCGCTGCTTTTCTGAAGAGCGAATTTCGTACATGAACGACCAAAGCGTGGACACATTTCGCTGCAACAAGCGCTAGAGAACCGAGTTTTTGCTGTTAGCGGCTGCCATTGAATTTTCTGCAAGAATTACTAGAGGCGTCTCTAGCGCTGCGATGGTTCAAATAACATGTGAATGATTGTTAGTACACATGGACTTATATTCGTCCTCGTAGCTTTAAACGTTCTCGTGATCGCTAACTTTCTAAACAATTATAGTTTTCTAAATAAAGCAATTAGTCCTTGCACACGTCTAATCACCGCGAATTGTTGCAATTATAATGCTATATTTAGTTTAATATCTATATTAAAACTCACAAAGCCATTTGAAGCCAGAAGGACAAAGTCAATACGAATATATGTATTGTTCATAGGCTCTATTCTGGACAATCTGCCATCTTCTTCGAGGCGTGACGTAGGTGCCACGCGTGCGATATGGTGGTGGTGGCCCTGATTTGCTTTCGTGACGGGACGCATGCTTAACGTATTGCCGAAGGAACTGAACCTAGCGTTCTTGATAAAGCAAGTTTTTTTCCTCCTCTGTAAGAACAAACAAACACAGTAGTGGCGATATTGCAGCCAATGCAAGAGAAATGCCTTTAGCATTACATCGCACCTTTTTTGGGGTCCAGGATTTATGATTTAAACCGCGTTCCCTACATTGCTAAGTGTTGTTCAGGAGTTCACTTGACAGCACGTTCTTCTTCTTCGAGGAGCGAAGTATACCGGAGTGCAGACCACCGTCAGTTGTACTATACGTATATGCAGGGTGTCCTACGTAACTTCTACCAAAATTTGAAAATATGCGAGTGCCACGGAGCTGGACAGAACCAAGATAATGTTGTTTGCCGTCACTTGGAGCAAGTGGAACTATTCTTTTTTATCTCGCCTAATTACATAACTAATTATTATTGATTAATTAACTTCGTAAATAGCATAATCAGAGCAGAATTGTCAACCATGTAATTATAGGTTATCTCGAAAAATTCCCGATTCCTCTTTCTGTTGCTCTATACATGCTGCATAAGAAAATTTTCCAAGCGGTAAAGAAAGCCCACGAAACACAAAAAACTGCATTGCGACTATTTGCGCGGAACGCATGCTCTTGTGGAATTCTTTATATAAATATATATATATATATATATATATATATATATATATATATATATATACACACACACACACACTCATACACGCGCTTCTAAGCTCTCCCACCATCTACCTCTACCACGTGACCGGCTTCCCACACATCACACACTTTTTCCACTTTGACACTCCTCATTAAAATAAAGAAGCTAGCTCTAAGCACATGATTTATCCTGACAAATATGCCCGTTGTTTCCGTCGTCTGCCGCGTATACAAGCCATTGTCTGCTTCCTTAGCCAAGATCCATGTCTCCGAGAAACGGAATGAGTCATCGTATATCGGCACCAAATCGCTTGTTTTCGCTCTTGAGACAGCATACGCGACCGACCAATGGTGACAAGCGCGCGTTCTAGGCCGCGTTATCGCTCTCTTGCGAAGCGCAAATGACCCAGCCCGACTCGGCTTGCTGGCAAGTGGTCGAATATCGCCAATGCATGACGCAAGCGCCGGCGCTGCTATCTCCCCCCTCCCCCGCCCCTTCGCTTCACTGCTTGCTCGCACCGCACTGCGTAGATTTCATTTAATAAATGAGAAAGTGGCCGTTGTCATAACCTCTGATGATGTGGAAAGTCATTAATCATGACCGCAATAGGAACGCAGCAGTGAAAGGGGCAAAAACTCGCACAAGGTTCGTGATGCTCAACCAGTTTTATTTCAAGTAAACACTTCCTTTAAAAAAAAATGATGGCTCAGAACAAGAATGCCAACACCACCAGAGATCACTGCAAACGCTACGAGCACGCATTATCACCAAAAGACCGCCACGACCCGCTGTGATTGCTTAGTGGCTTTGGTGTTGCGCTGCTAAGCACGAGGTCGCGGGATCAGATCCCGCGGCCACGGTGGCCGCATTTTGTGGGGGCGAAATTCAAGAAGACCCGTGTACTTGGATTACGGTTCACATTAAAGAACTGCAAGTGGGCAAATTTAATGCGGAGTGCCTCATAGTCAGATCGTCGTTTTGGCACGTGAAATTCGATATTTTTTAAGAATCTGCATGGCCCAAATGACGGGTAAAATGCGTAGATATATACGTCTTTTGGCCTCCATTGCGTATGGCCGCTTATTAGCAGGTTTTGTGCAGCTAGTCGCACCCCAAATTATGGCGGGAAATGTTTTCAATGTGGCCCAGCGCAACGTCAAATCAGCGTTTACAAGACGGCCCTTGTCGTGAATTTACTCACGTGATATTTCTTCAGCCAATCAAGCTGACGAGCCAGCTATCTCGTAACGCCACCATATATTCACGAAATTGCATATTCATTGCACGAGTAGCTGCACGCTACCGTTTACGTTCTTTTCAAAGCGCAAACATCGTTGTATAGATGCCAAGTACCAGCAATTTATCGTATTCGAAAAAAAAGAATACACTGCAGCTGCACGTCGGGTTTCGTCATCTTGACAAAACGCAAAATTGAGTTCTGTGAGACTACCAGCTTCCCGGCACATTTTCCAAGAATGCGCCTCTCGACAGTAAATTAGAGAGCCAACGTGGTCAATAATGGCTGCCTTGCAGCCGCCGTACGTGTCGACAACAGATTCTCGTCATTCGCCTGCTGCTTAACCACACTGTTAGCAGCTCTCGTAAACACTAGCGCCACAGTTTCCTCTAGTGGTTGTATGCGACTCTATGCGTTCGACGTGTTTACGATGCAGTTTAGTAGAAACCAGTGCGCTGATGAGCGACGCGGCAGGTTCGTCGTCGTCAAACACGGATTTCATCCAGCCGCGTATAGCGCGGGTGCAACCGCGCAGTATTCCCGTCTACTGGGTGCCATGACGCAGCGTCTAGCCACACTAGCGGAACAGGCCGACAGCGGTGATGAAAGGCACGCATAGAGCTCACGCGTTCAGCAGAGGGCGGCTATTCTAGTAAAAAAGCGCAGTTTCTTCCATGCGTCGCGTTCGAAATCGGTCGCGCCATGTTTCTCGGAAGCGTCCAAATGCGCAGTGCCATCTGTTCCGCCAAAGTGATGTGAGAGGCCTGAACTGAAGATTTCTCCGAAGGAGGAAAAGGTAGGATGTCTTACGTGCAATACCGCCTTACGTTTTCTTGCGCTCTCCCTATTGCTTTAGTGGCGTAGCTCAGAAGCCTGAGGAGGCTCAACAAGCTCGGTCACTTCACCATCTTGCTCTGACACGGGAACTGTCGCAACTTAGGCTGTCATGTTATTTCCACGCAATAACAGTAATGAAGCACCTTTTACGTGACAGATTCTTTTTTTACTAAGTCGGTTCCCGACTACGCATGCTACAAAATGTGATCTTTAATATCAATTGAAACCCTGCTGAAATATTGAATGCGAGGATCAGTACACCCAGTACCAACTTATAGGTCACGATAGGGCGAAGAGCAGCTTTGTGTATTTCACCCCGTTGCACGGTATTAGTGAGACGGAATGTGCAATACTTCGACGCCGACAGACAGGAATCGCTATGGAAAACTTTCCGCACCAGCGCTCTCAGTGTCGACTCCGTGGGCTGTTCGGTACATGCCACTAGCGTGCCTTCTCGACTGCCGCGAATCTACCTAAACCAAGAAAACATTTCCAGCGTAATTGTTTGCTCAAACTCGCTCCGTAATTGAATTTGGGCAGCCTGTGACATAAAGGGGCTCGGTTCGCAGTAAACGGCGCCCTCTGGGTTTGTAATAGCGTTGTGTCTGGATTGTACTTAATCCAATCCTACCGCGCTGCAACAGATTATGAAAAGAAAAAAAAAAGAATGAAAGACGGCACGCCTGTGCTTTTAGTAACTGAATATGGTGTCACTTTTAACGCTCGCGGAATATGTCTGCATAGGTCTATCAAAACATGTCCAGATACAATTTAATGGCGTCTAAGTAAAGGACGGATCTATAATTTAAGACATTTGGTACACAGTTTACTGCGGCTATCGGAAACATTCGCTACTTGGGACCAACCTCATGAAGACAAAACAATAGAAATTAGTGACCCCACGACTTTTCTCAAGAAATCGTACGAAAAATTTCTTCTGGGTCTCGAAACTTACGGCTGGTTCCCGTTTTCGTTTAATTGTTACTATATTTTTTGAAAGCGTCGCCAAATGAAGTTTTTCGGGCGTTCGTGACAAAGCAAAAGGGGAAAAAAAGAAGAATATGCAGTGAAAGAGAACATCATCTAATACAGCGTAGTTAGCATTTCTTTGTTTGCCGAATTGAGCTGTTTCTGATGTAATATTGTTATAAAAAAACGTGACTTAGCTGTATGCCTCGAAGTTTGCAATTCTTTACATTGCATAGCTGGGAACCTACGCAGCTATTATCCGGATGCTCCGTGTTGCTCTGTCGAGTGCCTTTAAGTAACGTTCCTATTGAGCATAGCGTGCGGGTGTTTGATCGCACCATTAGGAACACGCGTATGCGTATGGACACGTGTGCACCACTTCACGGTCAGCGACAACAGTACCTGCTCTCACCAAAATATAATTTCAGACACAGCAGTGGCTTAAGCAGACGCAAGTAACAGCGGAGGACGCGGTGGTCAGAGACTTGACGTGTTTGACGTTGCGTCTACTATAGGTACGCTATTAGATTAGGGGGAACCCGTCACCAATGTGCAAGCGACTTTGGCAGCTCCAAGTTAAAGCGAAAGCTTGGAGAGTGACCATCGATTATTGTGATTAATGCGGTGATCAAACAAGATAAGGAGACTTGTTTTCGCCAGGGTGGCTGACGTTGATCGCTCCACTGTTGATCAGTTGAAGTCTCCCACTGCCTCTGAACCGGTGTCTCGTTTGGATCTGTAATCATTGTATTGCCCATGATGGTCGTCAAATCGGCAGCTTTTCCCCATCTTTCGAAGTAAGATAAGCGCTGAAGTCAAACTGTATTGAACATTATTCAGCATTCTACCTGTGAGTGTATGTGCCCTGTAGTACACGTCGTCGATCTTCGTGTTACGCGCAAAATTGCATATAGGGCACGTATTTGCATAAAGGTCCGTGTTTGAGGTCACAACGAGTCTCCCGAATATTTTTTTCCCTCTTGCGCGTGCATACAGGACTGTGAATTTTTCGCGGGCATGGCTGAACTGATAAGGAAAGAAGGAAAGAAATATTGTCGAATAAACATAGAAGAAATTGCGCAATCTGCCTTACTTCCGTGTGGCGCTTAGCTGCCACATGCGAGCAACTGATATGAGAGTCGCTGAAAAAAAGGGATGAAAACGAACCGCTAAGGAGCGCAGGTATACCTGTTGCGTTTCTTAAATAAAAAGTTCTTGGCCCCACCTTGCCAGGAAAAGTTACGACAGGCCAGCGCGCACTTCAAAGACCGGGCAACGGCTGTAGAAGAGGAACCCATCGATCCTGTCGGAGCCGCCTGCATCGGCTGGGAAAGGTATACGAGAGCTCCGCCGACGTAGGCGCGAGAAAGATATAGATATCTCGAACCTACGACTTCAGGGTCCTCCCTGTGGTCGTATAAGAGAGCGCCGAAGAATATAAGAGTAAAAAAAAAGGGGAAAAAAAGGGAGGGCGTTCTCTAGCCATGCTCTTCTGCGGACGCTACTTCTATACTGCCACCGCTAGAGCCGCAGCCCCTCCCTTCCTCCCTTTCTCTCTTTCTCGCTCCATTTCTGGTCGCGCCTTTGCTTTTTCCCCCGATCGCCATCAGTCCTCGAGGGAAAAATCGATGGGTTTTCCTTCGAGCTGAAATTGATGTCGATTCTCCGCAACTTTCCCGGCATCTGCCGTCGTATGATGGGTTGGTCGCTTTACCTGTTCGCCTTGGATTATTATGCTTTACTTTCTTTCTTTCTTTCTATTTTTTTTCTCTCCTCGTGGTTGGGCGTCGGATTCAGGCAGTCACCGCATTTCGTTCCGCGCTGGCATTTCGTTCTTTGTGTCCCGTCATCTGTATTTTTTTTAACCTCTGGTGCGCGTGCCAGGTATTTGACAAGCCGCAATAGGGACATCTGCATTCGCGCCGCTCGAGAAACATTGGAGCGGAATTGAGCTTTTCCACATCGTCTCGCATTTTCCTGAAACGCGATCTCGGAACTGTCTGCCCACACAGGCGAGCTCTCTCATCGAATTTTTCAGCTGTCTCATTCATTGCAATGAAAGTAGGGCAAAGGGCGAAAGCGAAACAGAACTGCGATTTGCGTTTCAAACACGTGAAGTAAACGACTAATAACTTATTTTACCCCGAATAGCAAGGAAAAAAATTCAGATACAAAGGAATGACCCGCCGTGGCGTTGCCCTGCTAAGCCCGAGGGCGGGGGATCAAATCCCGGCAACGGTGGCCGCATTCCAAAGGGAGCGGAGTGCAAGAACGCCCGTGTACCGTGCATTCGGTGCACTTTAAAAGACCTCACGTGGGCAAAATTATTTCAGAGTTCCCCACTATACGGTGTCCCTTATAGTTATATCGTGGTTATGGCACGTAATACCCTATAATTTATATTTAAATTCAAGAAGCAACGCTCCCATTCGAGAAATGTTATATAGAAGAGCTGAAATAAAAACGCCATTACAAGCTTCCAGCATTTGGGCGCGGAGAAATAACGCAAAATTTGAGTTTATGCTTTTCCTGCCCCTCGCCTCCCCCCTTTTCTTCTTCGTTTTTTTTTTTCGTTCCACTTGAACCAAATAGTGAGAAGCCTGACGAACTGATGCTTTCGCCGCAGACGCACAGGCGAAAACACCATTTCTATAAGATGCTGACACGAAATATGAGGTTTTGATGCTCACGCATAGGGCTCTAAACAGTTTGGTCAATTGGGGCACGCTTATCGTTCTTCTATAGTTGTAGCTGCCCCAATGTGAAGGGGGTCAGAACAGTGTCGGGGTATTGGCTTAAAATACGAGAGTATCCGTGAGAAAGGAGCTTCTGGAGTTGAGAAATAAATCGTGCTAATTGATCCTTACGCTTCGTTGTACTATTTGCTATACCAGCCAAACCTGCATTAGAGAAGCGATGAACAGCCGAGAATGTTCGCCAATGATTTGAATGTTTACTTTATGGATACACTGACCAGCAAATATTTAAATTGTTTGCATTCACTCTTGGCGTATTAACGTGCACGTACGTAAATAAGTGCTCTCGGATGAGCCCACTGATTGTGTTCTCATAAGCGGGGCCTATAAATCATGGTGAAGCGGAAAGAAAGGGAGCAGGGGAAGAACGTTCGTGCACAAACTTCACAAGAGCCGTCAGCTCAGTACTCAAAGAAAAGCTAATGACCGTCTTGTTAGCATGACATGAGTGCGTATATAAGCACAAATCGCACAAGAAAACATGAACGGGCCGAGCGCAAACTACTTGATCCTCCATTAGTTTTAGTTCGGACTCCGACGTCTCTGTGTTTGGAGGGAAGTTACTCAACCGAGAGCAGCGCTCGTCACGGGCGCTGTCTTACGTTAGCCCAGTGAAACAGGAACCAAATAAGAGCCGGTGTTGCTCACCCGTCTTGGAAGGCGACAGCTGGGAACAGGCGCTGGCTCTGCGAGAGCCTGCGTACAGGCTCGCGTGACTCTGGCGCCGCTTGCTGTCCATCTTGAGGTGCGACAGCCGCGGGTTTGGAGTGTTGAAGATAGTGCGCTGGTTGCGGAAACGAGCCCTGCGCCCCGTAACAACGGCAACAGGGTTAGTTGGGAAAAAACGCTGTCATTACGTCCGTGCAGCAATTACGCAGTGTTTTGTTTTTTGCGTTTCCTGTTTACCTGCTGATAAAAAGAAAGGAAATGTGCACGGGTACTTCTTCATGCGATAATCGAACGAGATATCTTACAGGCGATAGCGACCGCCTTCGCTTCAACTGGTGGGATTCGTAGGTTCGCTACACTAACGGCTCGCGGAGGTACAGGCTCTAGCACATCTGACGAACACGATGGGCCACATATTAAGTACGGCGTTGGCTCCGAGAAGTTAATGTGCTACGCGGACAAACGCACGCACTGTTCGGCGAGGTAGCGCGTTCTGTTTGGAAAAGGAAGCACTGGTCCTCACATGGTATCTCGCTGCACAAACATGCGCTCAGGCAAAGAGAAAACGCAACGAAATGAGCCTTATCGATAGAAATTGCTTGACCACGCCAAGGTCGAGAATGTTCATTCAAGCTGGCTAGCGCCTGACAAGGAGTCCCGCCCAACTTCGCGATTTGGGGAAGCGGTCAACGTGCTGTGTGAAGAAACAAAGACAAGATAGCAGTTTACGTGTGTTTTATGTCTACTGCTATGGGGTAGGCGACGTCTAAGGCATGCACCGGAAGCATGGTCGGCTTAAGCGACTCCTTGTAGAGAGGTTCGTGATTAGATCTATCGCAGTACTTAAGTGACACAAAGCATCACATTAGTCATGTAATGTTGTCGTGGTTAGAAAACGCGATCAATAACTTATGTCGTGCGTGCTGGGCTACGCTAAGATTAAAGAGTGCCAACGGTGAACATGCCCGATCTTGGACGGTTCATGAGATGCAGCTCTGCGGGTTGCAGTGTCACCGCTATGGCTGTTAGTCGTGTTAGCGACCTTTAATGGCGAATGTATCTGTCCTTGGCGAAGACGCATTACCAGGGTATCCACGCATCAAGATATTCACGTACCTGCTGAACAACTGCAGGGCAACGCACATGCCAACGAACATGATGGCCAGGCAGACGATAATGGGCACCATGTTTTCCTCTGACAGGCTGTTGTCCTTGGGCATCAAGCCGTAAGGATGCATAGTCTGTACCTCCACGTCTGTAGGCAATCATGCAAGCAGGAAGGCAAGGGCGAAACAGCAAGTTTGTCAACATGTTATGGGCCACACATACACAGCCAAAACAAAGGCGCAGCGAAACCTTCTTCAGTCGGTCCGGGCCATGCAACTTCTCAGTGTACTAACGACTTGCAGTGGGATGACTGTGCTAGTCTGTATTAAATAACGGTGCGCTTCGTCTTCCGGAAATGCACGTAAAGGCAGATTAGTCTGTCCATTTCTCACGTCCTGTTATGTTGCGCTGTTCTGCAATTTTTGAGGAACACCGACTTCAATGACCGATTCTATACCGCCATGTGTCCTACTGTGAGCATGCAGTCCTCCTTCCGCACTTCTTTTCCTCTCCCTCTCTTTCTATTTCTATTCCACCTTATCCCTACCCCCAGTGTAGTGTAGCAAGCGGGACGCTCGTCTGTTTGACCTCCCTGTTTGACCTCTGGTTGCTTCCTTTCTTTCTCTCTTTCTCTGCTCAAGGCAGGTTAGTAGTTCGGAAGGAGCCTCTCGGCAGAAATCAATGTGGCGGCGCTTCACTCACGAGCCAACTATGTCGCAACATCGCCTACAGCATCGCTAGTGCATCGGTGCACTACAATCTGAGCGGCATCACATAGTTGAAATCGCTGCGCCAATCAGCTCCGGTTGCTTTTCTTGAAACAGCTGGTAGTGCAAAAACACAAGAGGCCGTGGGCCCAGAGGTTACCCGGAGTTCATGTCATGGGGGCGGAGACAATGTCTTCCATTTAAAGCGTTAGTAGGCGTAGTCTCCAGGTGGCTTTTGCTGTGGCGACTACCATGCGGTATTCTATTCTAACTAGCAATATTTACATGACAACGTGTATGTGTGAAGCAAAACAACGAAGCGTAAAGTTTTTTGACGCTTTGTGACCTTGTCTGTGAGTTAAAGCTTTTGTAGAATGCAACGTGGCTTATAACAAACTGCCGAAATTCGGGGCTGAGGTCAAAGAATAAGGATGCTTGTCGAGAAATATTTATGTTAAGGCAATAAGTAATATTCATGGATTACTTTGTTCGCGAACAAAAAAAAAAAAAAAGAATGGTTGTAAGGCCTGCTGTGCCACTGAACCCGAGAGCATTGTAAAAATGATATTTTACAAAGAAAATTCATAGTATGAACGGCTTCAAGCCAAGGCCTATTATCTTCAGCAGCACCGAACGGGTGGAAGAGTGCTCACAGTCTCCGCACGAGAGAAAGATAGAGAGTAGTGAGCGAAAGAACTTGTATTTGCCTTTGACCATTTGAGATCCATGTCAGTTATGTAGTTTGGTTTGAAGTAATAAAACAAAAAGATTGCACTTAAATGAGAGCAGAAAGTGGTGGACAAGAATGTGAAATAATTCTAAAGTCACAGTCTAGGGCTTTGCACGTAGAAAAAGCTTTCATGTTAGAATAAAGTTGAGCACGTATGGCAACTCTCATAAATCAGACACGAAATGCACGGAGGTCAATCACGGTCTCTGAAGAGATCGTGCTGCAGAGGCAAGCGATCATCGAACGCTACACATACCACACCAGAGCATGCACAGCATTTCAAGGGCATGTAAATGCAGACGGCGCGAGCAATAATGAGAACATACCTGGTAAACAGTATGTGCCGTTGATGTCATTGAATAGAAAGAAGCCATCTTTGCACTTGCAGAAGCCGTCGTCACACTCAGAGTTCTTGTCAATTTTTAGGCACTGCTCGTTGCGCCGGCAGGGTTGTCCCAGCATGCGAACTGAGATCGGAGAGAAAGAAAATGAAAATAGTCAGGGACCGTACTCGCTGGGCAGTTCGTATATGCTAGAGCACGCAATAACAAATGGAACAAATTGTGAAAGAAGACATTAGTTAGCGATGACAAGCCAACGACGAACAGTTATTACAAAATGAGAACTATGCAAATTTGGTTGCAAGCTTCACATTCACAATGTACTTCACGATATGTCATAAGGTATTACCTTGTGAATTCTGAGCAATCTATATCACGCTGTCACAAGATGCCCTTATATCAGTTGGGAAAGTTAACCATGCAAGTCTAATTAATTTGAAGTCTGCTTAAGGTTGGTCACTGCGCGCTCAGAAACAGCAACTGAAATTTCGAGTAATTGACGCAGTTCGAAACGCTACCGTAATTCAACTCGAGAAAAATCCATCGTCCAACGACAGCAACGTAAGATTCCGCACCGCATTTAACAGCGTACATGCCGTTTTAAAAAACTGATCGATAAACGACCACCGCCAATCTATTTACCTGTGTTGGAAAGTCGCGCCGTCATTAAAGCCGGCTTCTGCATGTATCTCATGCATTTCGCAAATCGCGTAGTGCTTCCGACGCTTGTACCTACGCTCGACTATTACTGTTCTCTGCCCTCCGCGCTCTCGCGCTGGGCCTTCTCGGAGGATACCGATAACGTTGCGCTGACGTCGCCCAACCCCATTACTCACGAGCCTGGTTCTCTCTGCCTTGCTTTTTCACGTACTAGACGAAACGCGCACCGACAAGCGTAAGAGAGAGAAAGAAGGAGACGAGGAAGGCGGTAAGGTCTAACTGTCAGATCATTAGTGAGCGGTAAGTGAACGTTTAGGGAGGATGCCGACAGACACGGCGCTGACGAGCTTATTTTTTGTTTTCGTACAAGCTTGACGTGGCCGTGGTGACCTCTGGCACTTCCGGATTGGTTCGGCAGAACGACGCTCTTGGGAACGGCCAAATAGGTTGTGCCCACGACCAAGCGCTTTCATCAACTGCGGCGAAAGTAGAGCCGGGTTAGGTTCAGAAATTAACAGAAAATGTGATCACGTGAAGTAGTGAACGTTATAGTGAAATTATCGCTTTCAGCATACTTCCTTTAGTAAGCGTGGTATAAGAATTATTACTACTCGATATTATTACTGAAGTTAGAACATCAAGCGATGTGCGCGTACTAATGAGAAATTGTTTAACAGTGCTTACGAGAAAAACAGACAGGTATTTATTTAGAGAAATGCGAAGACACCAGCCAGAGTAATAGCTTGCCCTGGCATGTTACTGTTAGGAACAGTGAAAGAAAAGAACGACGCGTGATGAAGAGAACACAATGCGTATATAAAGGTACACCCCATTGCGGAAGACTAAAGCCATGTGTCTAGCCCAGAGGAAAATAAAAAGACTAGAATTGTCTTAATAATCGCGGCTATAGCGTTTCTGTCACGCCAAGGACAGAAAAGGAAGTCGTCATCATAGCAGTCTGCCATTGACGTGTGCAGTGGAACAAACCAGTTTATTTCATTCTACCGTGTACGTAGGGCAAATGAAAAACATGTGCGCGAGTGCTTCTGGCAGCTCACAGCATTCCCAACTTGGTTTACTAAAAAGAATGCTTCTGCTGACTAACAATAAAGACGTTCTATCAAGCTTAATGTTTCCACACTTAGTTTCCCGGTTGATGGCGTCGCAACTCGTTTTTGTTTTTCTTGCTAAATTCTCGACCTGTGAAAATTAAATATCTTAATTTATGTTCGTTAGCATGCATTGCGGCGGTGTCACGAGGACCCATTATTAGGCGACACTACGCCTGTGCTGCGTCTGGCACGGTCGGGCACCCGATTATATTTGCTTCACCACCGTAAAAAAAGTTGTCTTACGAATCAAAGTAAGACGGATATCGTTTTCACTGAGAGAAATTTAGGTACATGTGCCGGCAACAAGCACCAAGAATTGTGTTTATTCACCACTTGCTTTTTGTATAGGCGTTGTGATCGGTAGCAGACAGACTTCTGAAGGCCGTAGGTCGGTAGCCATGCTGCTGAGATCGAGGATTTCTAATTTCCGTTTTAAAATTGATTAATAATTAATTTTATGCCATACAAATCACCAAAATCAAAACAGAATATACTGGCTACGACGTTTATAGATTATCAAAGTTAGTTTTAATAAATATGAATACATCAAATCTGCTGCATAACATCGCTACGTGCTATAGATCATTGGCTATTGGCAATACAGAGATCACGTGAAGGCTGTGTGGCTACGTTGTCCTTGTCATGGCAGATGAAACGGTAGTATCTTGTGAGAGTTAACATTATTGTAAGTAATTACTTCGTTCTTGACAATATGTATTAGTTTTCAGCATGTGGTGTGCAAAACTCGTTCTATCTTGGGACGCTAGTATTGAACCAGGATGAAAATTATTTACCGCACACATCAGTAGTTTTAGACGACCAGCACTTGAGATTTCAACAGAGATAGCCTTAAGGAACTAATAATGCTGCAGTTGTCAAAAGGAACTACTAACTGAATTTCAGTCATCGCAACGGGAATCTTGAGAAAGGTAAAATCGCACCGTAGATGAATGCTAAGGTGAAGCGTCGAATTACACAACTAAATCTCCTTTCTTAGGAATAAATTGAGGAAGGTAATGTGATAAAATCTCGTAATGTGCTGATAAGTTTAAACTACATGTTATAAACGGCAGCCGGCGAGCTGTGTATAACCTCCAATTGCAGTGATTCATCAATTGACATGTCTGTCCTCGCGTTTGTGTGGTTACCCTGTAAGGCAGAGATGTTCATGTAACATTTAAAGGTTATCATTCTGCGTGTATTTTTTCCTGTTTCAGTTTTCATTTCAATTGAATTTTCGTATTGGCTTTTGACATCGCGTGCTACTGCGTTGTACGAATAGAGTTTTTGTTACGCTGATGCCTTTTCTTGTTAATGAAGCTTATATTGCGTTGATTAAACCTTGGCCCCCTCTTATTCGATGCATTCCTAAAGGTCTGTAATGCATTCCTTATCTTCTGTTAAATAAACGAAGACATCGGGAACAACAGCATACGGATTTTTCTGGTGTTTGGCATGCATATAAAGGCGAGAACAGAATGATACAAGCTCTCATTTTCTTTACTTGCCACAGGATTAACCATTCTGGCAACCAAGCATTGCGCTTTCGCACTTGGCCAACAATCACGTGTATCACTTGCGTTGGAACTAGAGTGCTTGTATCAGCACCAGGGGAAGAAGAGTAGCCGACTCAGCTGCAGCTTGCGTCGTCTGTTCGTTATTGCGCGCTCTTGCATTTTGTGTGAAACTTATGCTTTGATATAGCGGAACAGCCATCATGAAAAAAACCAGGAAGAAAGAAAAAGGAAATAGAAGGAAGCTGCTGCGCCACGAGGGTTTACTGCAGGATCCACTGAGAAACAGTTAATTCCACGCACGTGGAGCCCCGTAATCGTTCCTCATTTGAGTAGCATTATTCGATTAGCGCAAGACTGCCGGCCGTGCTCCTGCCTTGTGCTAAAGGAAACGACTTTGCGTACGTGCGCAATTATGCTGGTGGGAGACCTCGCCTCTATACTGACGTTAGATAAGCGGTACACGCCAGCAGTGGGAAGACGAAAGGCGTGCGAGAGAGTCTCCGCAGAAGCGCAAACTCGGCAAGCCCACCTTCGTTTGAGCCTTCGCTTCTATTTGTTTTGTTTCTTACTTAGTTTTCTCAGAAGGCCCGCGCTGATCCACATTCCACGATGCTCTCGATCTGTTAGCCTCGTGTGCGCACTCTAGTCACGCGCAGCTCGATGGTCACTAGTCGGTAGCCTTACGGTTGTAGTGGGCCTCTCTCTGTGGGCTCTATATGCTTCCTTGGGAATCAGCAAAGTTCAAGCACTAGAGTAAAGCATGCTGGCCCTTCCCATGCTCGAGCGCGTCGATTGAGTATCGCTCGGTGTCAAGTCACGTGGAATGTTGTGTTGCATGTAGGTGTTTCTCTTCTGCATTATTGAAGATGACATTGAATCCCTCGATGGATTGCCGGCTCGTGACAGAAATAGTGTCGTCAAGCGTTTCGCCCTATAAATGTTCTTTCTCGCTTCCGTCATTATGTGATGCCTTCTGTTGTGTGTGTCCCTTAAAAATACTGCATCGCCCACACAAAAAAGAAAACATAGAATTTATATCAAGGACGTGTTGTCGATGAACCTGAAGTCACTAGAGGAATGTAAAAAACAACCAACCCCTGTGTTCGCGATCTGGGCCTGCTTCAAGGCGCTAGAGCAGCACTACTCAAGCTAAGGGTTGGCTGCCTGAACGTGTGCGAACGTTCATACCGACAAGCACGTGTGGCTATTGCATCGTGTTCGTCTTGTGGTTGCTGCGAGACACTTCGGCGCCTGATTTTGGAGAGTCCCGTTTTCACTGCACAACGCACATGGCTAGTGAGGGACATCAGTACCTTGACCTGCTGTGTAAGACCCTCGACAAATGTTGGTACCCCACTGGTTGTGCGTCTCGACGAGATCCAGGCTGATCGCGCTGTCCCTATTTTTCTAGAAGCAACTAAGTTTCGCGTTTGTACCTCATTTATGCTTTCAAATGACAATAGGGAGGTATGGCTCGGCGTACGGGCTAGTGAGTCCAGCGAGCCAGCCGAGTCGCCACTACGCATGTGCGGTACGCACATGCGTAGTGCGTACCTCAAATGCAAGTGCGGTACGGAGTGGGCTACGGAACGGGCCACTCGCTCGCGGGTCTCGTCTCACCGGCGGACCGCGCGCAGCGTACCATCGTTCTTGCGAAACAAACATGGCGACCACCCGCACGAACGGCGGCGTGTCGTCACCAAACGGGGCGCTGGCTCGTCTGCAGTAGAAAAAGCCTCGGATGTGTTTCATCACTGAAGAGGACCTCTGTGCTCTGCGAGAGGTTTCAGCAACGGGGCCGTTTGTCGACGATTTGAGGTGGACGACTGCAAACGAGAACCTGAAGCGAGCGTGCTGATCTTTTCACAGTAAGTCCAACCTTGTTCTACAGGTGGAGCAGCAAGGAGCTCCGCTCAAAAGTTGAAGGGGCTTTACTCCGCTCTAAAGTCCCTTGATAATTTATTTCGCTCGACAGAGCGAGGGATCGCTGAGCTAAAGTTCTTCCATTCGTGCGGCGCCCCGCTGCCGTCTCCGCTCGCCCGCTGGGATGGCTGGCCCGTAAACCCGCTGAGCAACAACTGTCTCATACCTCAGACACTATTTCTTCTATTCTAACATCCTTACTAGCGTCCCCTACTGTGCGGGACCTGTACTTTATGTGTACTGCTTTATTTCCTTTTTTAGATTTGTCAACTTTCTCTTTCTTGCCTCCCCTTTTTCCTATCCCCCATTCTTATGTTTCTGCCTCCTCCTCCTTATTAAAGAGTATAGGCAGGCGTTGTGCCCCTTCTGGGGGCAGTTGTTGCCAGCCTGCTCCTCGCTTTACCTTTCCTGTCAAGTGCATATATGTATTCAAGGCAAATAATAATAATAATAATAATAATAATAATAATAATAATAATAATAATAATAATAATAATAATAATAATAATAATAATAATAATATAATAATAATAGGGAGATTAATCAAAATATTAATTTTAATATTTCAATTATCAATATTCATATAAACATATATAAACACTCACCAGAGAGAAAGGAAACCCACTCATTACATCTGACTTTAAGCGTGACTTTCCCATTCTTACCTTCCTTTCTTTTGTTCAGTTCCACCATTATTACGCCATTTGCACCATATTTGGCAGAATTTTGGTACCATAGTTTAGTTACGTGGCCGGTAGCTATCTAACAAAGACAAACAAGCAAGTCCCGAATGTTGTGTCAGTACTTCGCTGCAGTTGCTCGCACTCTTTGTCCACGTTTTCCTGTAAAAAATGAATACATCTCGTCTAACGCTAACTGACCATGCATTACGTGTTAATGTTTGTAAAAAAATGAAAGTAGGTGCCTGGTTGTTAGACAACACGTAATAGTGTTTCAGAAAAGTGAGCACTCGCAACTAACACAACTTTACAAATGCATCCTGAATCCACAAATTTATAGCTTAAAATATTTAGAGGAGTCAAATAAGTAACCGAGTGAGAGCGTTCGACAAATGTACAATATTGTACCTATCATGCGTGGCTATTGCAAGAATGCAAATAATAAAAGAAAATGTTCTGTAAAAATCACTTCAAGTTCTTGATGCTGATAAATAGGAAAAATCACATTGCACCGATTCTTAAAGCGCACTTATAATGTTCTAGAGCACTTCCATGCGTAATTTACTACAACGGGCGTAATTAAACCTAACACTCTTTGTCAACACATCACCTACACTCCTTCCGTTATTTTCGCCAATTATAAACAAGCTGCCTCGCCAAGGACATTGGCGAAATCTGCTCGGCACCTTGTATAACTCATGAAAATGAAATAAAGAAACAGAAATAATGAGTTGAGTAACTATATACAAAACTCATATTTAAACAACGAACGTTAAACGTTCCGCTCACATCCCCCCGAACACGGCATCTTTTTGCCCCAATTGTTAACCTGGTGTCATGTCCAGTTCTACAGCGTTTAATGGCCGTTTAACCCTTTCGATCCCTTGCTAAAAAAATTATTTATAAAAACTGCAATATTTGCACCACACATAACTTTGCATACCCATAGGCAAAGTTAATAACGTAAAAATGTAATATTCCCCACATTCTTACAAGGGTTAGCTTACTGGCTGTTGTACTTTTCAATGGACAGTGGGCTATACTTGCGCCGGTCATAAAACGCGCTCATAATACTCCGGAGCGCTTCTATGCGCAGTGTAGTGCAAAGGCCGTAATTAAGCCACGCAATATGAACTTCACCTATACATCACCTGTGCCATGCCCCTTATTCTCACCAAATGTCAACAACGTAGCTCGTTTAGTACACCGAGGCCATCGGAAAAGTGTACTGTGAATCTCGTATAATACATCAAAAGTAGAAAGCGGGAGTTCAGTAATTATTTACAACATGTATTTTTATGCTAGAGGCATTAAACTTTCCCCACACGTCCTCGCTAACACGGATCCTAGTTCAACTTAATATGAACTTGGTGTCCATTCCACTTCTCACTGGAGACAGGGAAACACTCCGTTTAACTACTTTCGAGCACTTTCAATAAAAAATTTACAAAACCCGTAATCAACTGACGCTTTTTAAGCTTTGCCCACATATCAACCAAATTGGATGCCTCCTGTTCCCACGAAGTGGTAACGTTGAGGCACGTCATATTGTTTCGGAACATTGGCCAAACTTCCTACGCGTTTCATAAAACACACCTGTAAAGCTCTGGCACCCCTGTATAAGTAATTTACTGTGAAGGCTGTAAGGAACTTACACAGTTCAAACTTTGTGTAATGGCTATCCATAACATATGGCTCCTCTAAATATAAGATTGGTGCCACTCCTACTTCTCTCAGGGCAGTGGGAAAATTTTGCGAGCGTTCCGTATAACCCCTCTAAACGGGCAGAAAACAATAATTTCTGCGCCAGCAGTTCATAGCCTTTCCCGAACCCGTTAGATGCCCTGCACGAGCAGTATATCCTCCACGACGACGAAGCGTGAGCGGTGGTCTACCGAGACAGTGCGCTCCGACGACGCGCAAAGTGTACAGTTGAGCCAACCATCCGTACAGTTCAGCGAGCCATCGAGACCACTGCGGCGAGCCACCTGAATACTCCCGAGGCAACACGCCACGTGTTGTCCCGAATTGACGTAAAGGGCGTCGTCCGCTTTCGTAGAATTTCAGCAACAACGACTCTGGGCTGGACCTGTGGTCGAGTTGGTTCGGAATCGTTCCTGCAATAAGGCCCGGTTCGCTTTCGGTTCCAAGTTGGCCGAAACAGTATCGGTTCGATTCGGTTCTGGTTCAGCTGAAAATCACGCTTCAGCTCCGGCTTTCGGTTAAGTTCCGGTTCGGTTCGACGCCTTGCTATATGTATACTATTTGTCCGAGCACAGCAGCCGAAAGGCAAATTAAGTATGGCGTAGCTTGACTATCAGTGTCTGGGTATGCACGTGTTAGGGTTGTCTTTGTGTACCCTACAAAAAGCTGAAGTCAACAGAATCGATCGATCGATCAATCAATCAATCAATCAATCAATCAATCAATCAATCAATCAATCAATCAATCAATCAATCAATCAATCAATCAATCAATCAATCAATCAATCAATCAATCAATCTGAGGTTGACTGACTGATAGAGCCTTTGATTGGCTTGGTTTTACAGCGCAGAAGAACACAACGCCCAGGAGACAGGCTGTATATAGTTCGAGCCTGCGAGTTTGTGCATTAATATTAACCGCATCGTATGTTTTAACGTGCATTAAAATCTCGGCACACGGTCACTTTTTTCTTTCTTTGCAATGCGCTCCCAAAGAAAATTCGGCATCCATGGCCGCGAATTGAACCCGTGATTTGGTGGTGTTCAGCAGCGAGATACCGGAGCGAGTAAGCTACTGCGGCGAGATACAGCCTTAACGAAATATGTTTCAGAACATAATTAAAGGAGACTATCCTAGGTGGCAAGGTTATTTATTTCCGTATGTTTGGCTCGTCGCAGAAACTCGTCGCAGAAACTTGTCGCACGGTCTAGTCCTAAAGACGACATTTAAGTCGGTAATGTTATCGCAGCCGGTATATGCCTACCTCGCTATGAAATCTAGGAAGCTCGGAGAGAGCATTGCCGTTATGCTTAAATATCTCATGACTCCTGAGGCATCTTAAGTCAGAGCTGTGTGATCTCTTAACCATTTTTATTTTGCGTGACTGAAACCTTTTGGCAGATGGACAGATAACGTTAGCTCGCATTACCAGAATATATCCATCGCGATGTATCAATCATCATCAAGAACGTGTTGCCATCATCAAATATTTGCGCCTGTCTACGTTTCAGTAAAAATTTCAAATGAGGCTGGATATGTGCAGCATAACTGTTAGTAAAAAAAAGAAAAAAGAAAAGAAAGCTTAGAACGCTCGTGTCTCTGGAATTTCTGACGGCAAGTGTATCCACCAAGAATATTCTCAACACGTGCATAAAATATGTTCCCTGCAAACCGTTTACACATTAAAGCGGAAAGTGAAATTCGCAGGAAGTTGCACGGCTACTACAGTACTGTCTCTCGAAGACGGCACTCTGAGATGTCATTCCCAGTCGGAAATGAAAAGCGTCGCAACCTGGGAGAAGACGACGTGCCACTGGCTTGAGAATAAATTAAATAAAGAAAAAAGAAAACTTGCTTCCGCTGTAGACAGACGCAGTCGACCCACGTAAAATTCATAATGGCTTCATTTCCGCGCTCTGTATGTGCAGAAAAACTAAAGTTAGGTAACGAAGAGCTAGAAGGGGCGCAAACGCAATGCCTAGACTGACAACAAATTCACTTTTACCTGATTTTGTGCATTTGGCGACGTACAGAATATAGGTATTCCTGGGCAACCTTTCAATGGCGGTGCCTTGTCTTTGTCCACACATTTCAACAGAACATTAAAAAACCTGTTATGTCTGCTAATAATAATAATAATAATAATAATAATAATAATAATAATAATAATAATAATAATAATAGTAATAATAATAATAATCAACTGCTTTGTATTTGTTCAGAAGTGCACACCTTAACGAAGAGTCGTGGTAAAAATTATCCTACTTAAACAGGCCTTGCAACAACGCCATTCTGCACTGTATGTGTTTCCGTGCGCCGTAATGTTTTTGCATGCAAATGGACCACCACACACACACGGTTGCGACAAAAGCTGCAATACTACGTTTTCTCACGCGGCCGAGCGCGATAGGTTGACTGCACATAGGGCGAAAAGATAACATAAACACTGCGCCGTATAATTGCGCATGACTGCCCGTACACCAGGGGCGTCGCGCGTTCAGCAGCCAAGCGCGACAACTGACAACTTCTGTGGCATATAGCGTGATGGCATTCGGTTGCGTCATGGAAGTGCCTCGGAGCTTATGCGTTATGTTGCTTTTCCTTCTCCTTTGGTTGCCCGAATAGGCCGGCACTTTTGACGTTTAATATCCTCACCGCGCTGTGAAAGACAACATCGCGGGTGGCTCCGCATTATTTTTCCGCAAATCTTAGTATGCGAAGTGTCGCTGCTTAAGGTCGTCAGAATGAGACCTCGGCTCCTTAAAGTTGACCCTGCTACCTGCCGCGTAGCAGAATAGAGAGAAAAAGAATATTTATTAGAATTCGGCCCCCTAATTCTATAGTTATGGAGTCACTGGGGCGGTTTTCAGTAGTGCCTGTACATGTTTTTTGTATCATGTGTGTGTGTGTGTGTTTAAAACACACACACACAGATTTTTAGTTTTTCTCGCATCTCTCTCGGTATGTCTACCATCCAGTTCCAGTAAACTACCATCCATCCAGTAAACCATAATCTCGCAATTCCACGCATTGTCGTTCTGTTACGTGGGTAATACTGGTAGCACCAACGTTCTTGACTGGGCAGTGACACTTAATACAAACTTAAGGTCACTGGTGGCCCTCTCTGAAAATTCAGCGGCAATTGTTTGTCTAGTTTACTCCGTTCGTCTGTCAATGTGTGAGGGGAAAACTTGTGCTAAGTTTCCGTTTGTCTAAATCGTTGCCTTAGGTGTGATGACACGTATCTTGGCTCGCTTATAGATCTTATATCATGCGCACAGTCATACGGTAATTTTGACGCAGTAACTACGTCACATTTTCCACATTTACAGCGGTATGTGACGCTGACGACCGACCTACTCTGGGATCGTCTTGCATCGAATCTCTGCCACCCCGAAACCCTTGGTGTCATTCAAGGATATGGCTTCTCGATAATACTTTGCCTCCATATACTAAATGAATCGTGTTCAATGTCACCATAAGTGTTTTCCTTAACCTAACGCAGAACTTAACGTTAATTTAACGTTAACCCGCTACTCCTCATTTGTATCAATAATGTTACTCGTCTAACG
This sequence comes from Dermacentor andersoni, assembly GCF_023375885.2. Taxonomy (NCBI): domain Eukaryota; kingdom Metazoa; phylum Arthropoda; class Arachnida; order Ixodida; family Ixodidae; genus Dermacentor; species Dermacentor andersoni. The sequence goes on from NC_092818.1 coordinate 130,968,309, forward strand.
TCCAACTAAATGCGTTCTTGAGGGCAATAATCTTCCCATTTGATGTCGCGAAGCAAATCAATGAAGAATTTTTACACATTCACGGCTCCCGAGCGCTGGCAACTTTTGCTCATATGTGCACTTTTGCGTTCAACCTCGACATTGACTGTGCCTATATATGACTTGCTTTTTTTGCTCTCCACAGCGAGGGGAAGCAGGCGAGGCTTATTTTCTTTTACATTTTTTTTGTGCTCCTCTGTCCGCTTTCTCTGAGCGCTAATAATGTATAGCTTTCCAAGAAAACTACTTTCATTTTGCAGATTTTCAGCATAAGCAATGAAAAACTTGGAGGACGCTTAAGCTTCGCCTTCAAAAGTGAAACGCGACAGCGTTATTGGGCCCCATAGATGCTGACACGGGCGCCGGATACTCTATATGATACGGAGCCCGATAGAAAACAATGGTAGGCTGATCCCGGCGCCAGTGCAGGGTAGAGCAGTGGCTCATAGCCCGTAGGCAAGAAAAAAGACCTTTGTGATGGAGTTTCCGCTTCAGAAAATTATGTTTTCTCGTGTATTCAAATTATTTTCTCGTATGTTCAACTTACAATCCCATGCTATCATGTCTGTGGCTTGTGTCTTAGTCGGACTTTACGAATTTTCTGACACTCTTTACTTTGAGAAAGTCAATTAGTTCAGTAACACCTCGGCGCCACGCGAAAGGCCTGCGTGTTTGTGGTTCGGGATTATTATTTTTTTTTTTTTGACGGGCAACGCCGCCAACGGCGGACGCCGACACCAGATATTCTGCGACACCAGATTTTCTGGGCCCTTAGCACTAGCGCGTTAAATATCACAGAATTGACAGTGGCGATAAGGTTTGCCCTTTAGGCCCGAAAACTTACAGGTGGAGGTTTCACAGATGGAGCCATGGTTATAAAGGTAGCATATACAAGGGATACGTGTTCATATTTTGTTGTTGTTTGCTATGGGACAACCATACTTACTAAAAGCTCAGAGTCAATTTAATTGATTCTGAGCCCTTAGTAAATACCAACTGTACCAGGTTTGTTACTGACAATAATATTTTGCTACCTAAGCTTTCTGCCAACTACGGTAAATCACCTTCATCCTTCTGTGCGATAATATTATGGAATCTGTAATGAAGGCAGTGGGCATGGTGCTCGTGAAAGAAGAAAACGACGAGAAGCGCTTGCTTGCCCGCTTCGCCACCGCATCGACTGACTTGTTTCTTGGCCAATCCTCCATAGTGGGTACGCGCCACTGTCTGGGACACAAGACAAGACAAGACTTGTTTCCGCCTACCGCTCCAAAGCTACAAGTACTGCTAGGCCAACGCCTCCATTGTATTCGGTGGAGGCGATGAGTTGCTCTTCGACATCCTGGAACTCCGCGGTTGGACGCTACCACCAGCTATTGAAATGGACGATCTGGGATCGTCCCATGCTGCTGCTCCCGTACCCACGGCCATCGTCTGCCCTGACGTCATCCGGCAGCACGATCCTGCTATATTTATCAGAACAGATGAGCACGACGTGGAAAACTGGCTCGCCAAATATGACCGTGTAAGCGCCTATATTAAGCGGGGCGACCGCGCCAAGCTCACTAATGTGATCTTTTACTTGGCGGACGTGGCAAACCTATGGTTCCGCAATCATGAATCCGATCTTGCCACCTGGTCGGCTTTCACGACAACTCTGACAGAGATCTTTGGCCGACCCGCCATTCGCCGGCTTGCGCTTGCGTAGTCGAGCTCAACGCAAGGAAACTTCACAAGTTAAATTGAAGACGTGCTCTTGCTCTGAAAGCGCGTCATCTCGTCGATAACGAAGCTGACAAGATCAAACAAATCATAAAAGGCATCGATGACCATGCCATCCAGATGCTCGTCGATAAGAGTACCCGGATGACTGCCGAGGCCATACAGCTCTGTCAGCAGTACGACGAGCTGTGCAAGCAGTGGGCCTCAACGCGTTGTGCTGCTCAGCAGGACACCGCGGCTCTATCTCCCTTGGAGTTTAGCCGCAACGGTGCCGATATTTTGGTTTAAGGCCGCAGATAAAGCAGTTCATCTACTGTTAAGAACGGCCCAGCTGTAGTGCAAGTTTTGCCAGCCAGTTGCAACAGCGGCCTCAACTTTCCTGGAACGCCACCGCAAACCTCTAGCCACGGCGTCACTAAGTCAACTGTGTGTGAAGAACAATACGCGCGTACTCGACTCTCCATCGCTGGAGGCAAGATGAATGCGACGAAGCAGGCTTTGTGCTTGAACCCGCCACCGCCAACCTGGTCTGCTGTGAACGAGGGAGTCCCCGAGGGAACGTAGTTCGAGGCTCCTTCCCACGCGCCCTTCAACAGGCAAGACAACGGGCACCTGGCGGCGCGCTGCGGGGGTCAGCTCGGGGAATAAAAGGCGCCTTTCCTGAAGTAAGCCCCGAGTTCTACGAAGTCCGTCTGACGTCGGCTCCGGAACGTGAACCTGTGCGGAAGTGTGTGTGTGTAAGCCGTGCCGCAGAGAGGCGGCTTGTTTACGATGCCTGGACGAACGTTTCCCTCACCTTGGGATCGAGGGGGGACCGAGTGTTTATAAACCGTTTGTGCGGCTGCTCAGCACTTTCTCAAGCAGTCATGTTAGACTGATGCACTTTTCTCTCGCAGTCATGCTAGACTGATGAACTGCATGTAGATACTGTAAATAAACCCATATTCCCCGTTCTCAATGAGAAGCAGTCCTTCCCTTCATCAACGTCCTCAGCGTGAATAAGTTGGATGACGGCATGGGCCAGCTACCTTGTAATTCATGCCCGACTCCAATCTTGACAACTGATTACGAGCGATGGGTTTGAGCCCCCAATCCTAACACTACCAGGAAGTCGCACGCTTACTCTCTCTGGCGACTAGCGCACTCGAGCTGTCGACACCGTTAGCTGCTTCGCTTCGTCACGTAATTCAAATGCAAGTCGCCGAGCCACTGCCACCTGCCTTCCCTCCGCAGCCAGTTGCTGGACCGCTAACTTACGCTAACCCTGTTGCCCGGCCATACGCTCCTACGGCTCCTGAAGCCTATCGGACCACCGGAAGCTTCCATGTGCCGCCGCCACCTTCACGTCCGATTCCCGTCCCTTACTCGGCAGCTGGAACCCCTGTCATCAACCCGTGGCGATCACCTGATATGAATAAACATTGAGTGATAATGAGTGGTAAACACCCCCATAGTAAATTATTTACCAATCTCCCTAAAAACCAATGCTCCTTTCATTTCACGCAAGAATTCATTAAAAGACTATTTGTTAAATTTTTGATCTTCCTGCTTGTTTAGTTGTACTAGATTGGTGTTCTTATATACAGTATTTATTTCTCAGTTTCTTAGTTTTTGCTATCATGCGTGTTTATGCTTTCTTCCCTTATGCTTACTGTTATTTCTTACTTTATATTGTTCGGACTGCTGCCAATTCTTGTATTATTTATACGTAATCTTCACCGAGGATGCCGTTGCAATCTTGTACCTTGGGACCCTCCTCTGTATATTTTATAGGCTGTAATTGAATGAATGAATGTGTGGTTTTTATTGGCGCAAGGGCCAGGTGTGGCCAAAGAGGTCATGCAAACAGGCTGTAACTAACCTACGATGTAATAATAAGAATAAACTGATTGGACTAGCCTAATTAAACCAACAAGCAAAATATCACGCGGCAATGCAGAGTATAGTACCACTTGTCAGAACTTTCACTCCCTTTGTCGAGGCATGAGTTTTCAGGACTAGGGCCGAATCAACAAACATTTTCGTCCGCAAGTGTTGTTTGCTATTGGCCAGTCGCGTTCGCTAATAATACGTCGAACGTCATGATTGCTTGTCACCTGCTCTTAGGAAGATTACTTGCGCAAGTGCTCATTTGTAAATGCAGGCCCTGTGTATACATTACTCGTTATGGCGACGCAGCTAACAACTGTTCATGTCCGGCTTCACACTTTTCTTGCAATAAAACAAAAAGAAAATCTAAGAACGCCACCCCTCCCTCTTTTTTTTTTCTTTACCAGCGCTTAAATATTCCTCTCTACGAACCTCGAGCGGAACTTTTATTTAAGCTTTCTTCGATCTGAAGCCTATCCTTTTAGGATCAAGGGCCAAGACTAGGTCATGAAGGGAAAGGAAAACAATAGGAAAAAGCACGAATGAGAATGAGAAAACGTCGACGGAGGCATCGCATACGCGGGCACCGGAAGGCGAAGAAGCCGCCAGACGGACCACAAGAAACTCGCGAGTACGTTTAGGCGAGCCGAGCCAAGCAGGGAGAGGGTTTTTGAGCGGTTAGTTTTCGCCTCGGAGGAAGCGGTGCGTGAGCCGCATCAATGCGGGCCTATACGAACGAAGCAAGCAGTGACCAACGCGAAATAGCTGGCGGAGGAAAAACAAACAAACAAACAAACAGAAAGAGTACATCGCATCTCGGCGCGCGAGCGGGCATCCAAGCGCGAGCCAGACTACGCTCCAGCGAAGAAGTGCGCGTGACACTCATTTGTATGCGGGTAAGCGAGGACGCAAAAGCTGCGGGGCCCTGGGCACCGCCGCGAGCGCATGGCGATGGCTGCAGCAACGACCACGAGCCACGGGCCCGTGGACCGCGCATAAGATTCGCGTGAACGCACTACAGCGGTGAGCAGAGCTACGGGGGGACTTTCTTGCTGCAGGCATAATCGATACTCGTTTCTCCAGAACCGTTCGCGCCCTGTCGAAGCCGACTGCGCGAGCGTGAAGGTGAAGTTCCTTTACATCTCGGTGGATTTCGATGGAATGAAAACAAAAACGACGCGGAGGAAAAGAACCAGCTTAACGCGCAATTTAAGAGTGAGAAGCGAGAAATGGCGAGTAGAAGCCGAGCAGTCTGCGTGAGGGTACACGTAGTCGCAAAACAGGGGTCGACTTTTCTGGAATTTCGAAAAGGCAGCAAACTTCTCTTTGAGCCGCATACGTGTCCTAGTGAATGAATGAGAAACTTGAATAACTTTCTAGTCAACGCTTCAGTGACTCAGTTTTATGAAGCAAGGGTGCGGGAGAAGAAACGAATACGGAAAAAAAATCTGAAAGTGAAGAATCTTCTATCCAGGCGGAGTGTGTTTAAAGCTTTTTACCATGCGAAGGGCTATTGGTGCGAGATGCACAGATGATGAAACAATTGTGGCCACGGTATAGCCGCCGCGACGACATAAAACTTGACCCGTACCTTCATTGACCGCGGTTTCACAGGCCGCCGCCAGTAGCCTCTGCGGCTACGGAAGGAAAGCGTTTCAGTACTGCGCGCGTTTTCCGCGAACACTTGAGAAGCTTCCGTCTGCGTTGGCTGGCGGCGTATCCGCTGTTAATGTACACAATGTGAAACTCGAGCATTTGAAAGCAAACCTTCAAGAGTTCGATATCAGCGCCTTATACCGTTCCACCACGGCAGTAACGTAGGAAAAGCGCGTTATATTGGACGTTCGTCTTTTTCGCGAATCCGTAAGCCCGTCTAAGAGCAGGAGGAAAAACTTTATTTGCTCTAATTGGTTAGAAATTAGCGGTGGCAGATGCGGTCGGCCGTCTTCACGGTCTTCTTCCCCATCTGCGCAGGGTCGACGCCCCTATTCCAGGGCACCACTGAGGGTGGCTACTCGGCGAGCGTGCCTTACTAGTCCATGCTGGACTTTCGGGTCGCTGCTGGCGAGCACCCTCTCCCACTGCTCCGCACTCGGGTCTTTTATTTGAAGGAATTGTTGATTCTGAACGCATTCCCATGTAATGTGATATAAGGTGGGCTTGGCGCCGCACCAGGGGCAAATGTCTCTATACTGGGTGGGAAACATCTTGCTTAGTGTGTTTAGGTTTGGATATGTTCCTGTTTGCAGCCTCCTCCAAGAGGTTGCTTCATGCTGATTTAGGCTGTTGTGGGGTGGAGGGTATTTGAATCGGACCCCTTTATAGTAATTCAAAATGTCTGAGTAGCTTGGGTTGTCTGGTATGGTTTCCTCAGGGTCGGTGCTTGTGGCCGCTCGGTTTGTGTGCTCTCGAGCTGCCTTGTCCCGTCTAAGAGCTCTTCTGGGCCCAGCGTCCACATCAAGTCTGCACGTAAGCCCAGTGTTGATAACCCCGAAGAATGCTTATTTGTGACAAAGTAGGAATTTAAATGCGTTTCATTTCAATCGAATACAGGATGTGACACATACGAGATCGGATCATTAAAGACAAGTGTTACTGCCAGCAACAAAGGATGAAGTGACTTAACGTTTCTTAACTGGGAGTGGTATGGAGTTACAACAAATAATAAAAAAAGAAGATTTCGCGCCCGCTCATATTTTGTTTTAGTTGAAATTTCGGAGAAAACATGTTTTTGTTCACTTCGTTAAGCGAAGCTGCTAGCATCTTGTTAGCCTACTTTTTTAAAAACAATGATAAACGTCTGCCGTATACATACTACTGGAGAGAGGTGGTTTTGTTGCCTGTCGGCGAATAAAGTTCCAGAAAAACCGAGCAAACAAGAATAACTAATGAATGGCCAGAAAAAAAAGGATCCTTTCTCTTTTAGGAAACGTGACTGAAAACAAAGCACAGCTAGAGAAAGAGAGAAGGAGAGAGATTGTGGTACGGCAGAAGTGTTATTTACGTCATTCAATTATGAAAACAACCTTTATTTCATATTCCTCAGAATAAACGCAGATCCCTGCCGACCTGCGTGCACCTATTTTGTTGTTGTTGTTGTTTTTTTTTTGAGCTGTTTGTAGCGCTTAAGTATTCGCTCGCATTCCCTCGTCGGGTGCAGGCTGCAATTTGCGTTAGCCTCTCGTGTACGGTGCTGGCATGTAAGGTTGCGTGCCTGTTTTCCAAGCACCGCATCTGCTGCGCCACAGTGCGTCCGCGTATATCCGGGGGACTCGGACAGCACGCTGGAACGCGGGGTCTGTCGCAGCTGTATTTCGTAACAGCCTTCCTATCGTGACGTGCGTCGCACACTTCACTCTTGAGCCCGCTGTAGTGAACCTCTCCGCGCTTTGAGCGTTGAGCTCGCGGTATGAGCTTTCAGGGCGCCCGCAAAGACGTTTAAGAAAGGCCCATATGCGAGTTTAAGCCTATAGAAACTGCAGTGCCTTCCCAAACGTGTTCATCTGTCGGGTGTAGCAAACAAGGACGCAGAAGAATGAAGTAACGAAAAGCAACAAATCAAAGCAACAAATCGACCCACAAGACTCAGCTTTATAAACTTTTCTTTTGCCTTTCAACGGGCAATTAAATCGTTTCCATGCTTTATATACGCTATCAGAAGTTCCAAATAAGGCGTTTTCGCCGTTTAAGCTGCCTGCTCCAGGTGGTCTCGGTCCGGAACGCTGTACTGTTCTCGGCGGGAAGATGTGGGCGCTGATTACTCCTTCATTAGGTGCCGCAATAAGTATTAATCTCCGGGAGTGTCCGCCGCTGACGCAAAGTAATGCGTTCCGGAACGAAAGAAATATAAACACACGCGCGCTACCGCCCCAAAAGCAAACGGGCCTTCACCGCACGACAGCTCTCCACACCGGGTTTCCTGTCTGTTCACGGCTTTTCGTTCTCGCAAAAGAAGGCAAGCGCACCCGCAGGGCAGCCGGAGAGTGGAGCGCGCTATTTCTCCCAATTCAGTTCGGCACAATAAGCGAGGACCAGTTATGCAAGGCGGGGCACCAAGCACGTGGAGAGCACGCCTGATTCTCATAAACCGCGGATGATGGCGGCGCGAACGAACGAGTGGATTCGCGTTCAGGACGGCGTGGCTGCCCCTTTCATCGAGTCGTTCATCATCAAGCCAAAGGGCCCCAGCGCGTGCCTTTGAAATAAATGACCGAACTATATCCTCTTTTTTATCTCTATCTATCTTTCCTTTATTACTGTCTGCCGCTTTTCCGATTCTTCTTCATTCTAGCTCTTTTATTCTAGGTCCGCGTATGCTTGTGTGTTTAGCTGTCTGTCGCTACGTATGCTTGTCTGCACTCATGCCCCAATGTGCGCGCGTTAGTTCGGGCTTTCGAGCGTATATACATAGATGGTGGCGTAATGTCAGGAAATGAGTCCGAACAAAGAAAGGGCGGTCTTTATAGTAATAAAAAGCGAGGCAACCGAAAGGCTCCCGGTTAGTAATGGCAATCGAGGCTTCTGCGAAATAGAAAATATATCGCCACGCCCGTATACCTTCTGTCGATGACCGATGGGCTTTCGAGGGCTTATCGAGAGCATAAATTCTGGTGGCTTATACGCCTCGACCGAGAAGAAGTGAACGCTTGTGCCAGAAAGTACAACACATGGAATGGTCGAGACCAGCGGTACATTCTGCGGCTTTTTATTCCCTTCACTCCTGGGAGTGCAAAAAAAGGGAAATGAAATACGGAAAGTTTGTTTCGGAAAGCCGACGACGAATAGGAAATGAAGGTGAAACCCATTATATAGGAGGCCTAAGTGCTAAGCGCTAACGTTGGCGCCACGTGACGCTTTCCCAGACCTTCCCGGCAAATTTAGCTCTTAGGTGAATCGTGTTCGTTTCTTTTCGCCGTTATCCTCAATTGCTGCGGAAGTGCTTGTCGAGTACCCCGGGTAAAGTTCGAGCACAAATGCTTGTACGACTGCACAACTTGTGCATTAGGAACACTATAGGATGTCTTCAGGGAAGTATCCTTATTTTACTTTTTCTGTGAACCACAAGATCAAGGGCACTCTGCTTTAATAGTGCTGCACCGAGTACCGTAAACTGAAAAGACATCAAAATAGTCCGAGCTGCTATTCTGGGATGCCCTTCCATTAGCTGTGTGCACGGTCTTTTCTCCGCAATTTAGAACAATTACGTCTCCCTTAATATTTATTAAGAGACTAAGGGCTCTAATGGGAAGGTCCTTCGGCCAAGTGCAGGGAGGGCAGGAAAAAAGAGAAAAGAAAACAAAGACATTCCAGTAGCTAAGGAAAGCCGACGCACGTGCTTACTCAGGAATAGCATAACTCCGTGCTCAGACATTCTATACGGCGCCGAAGTTTCAACTTAGCTGCAACCACCGTCCACTAAGACTGGTAACGATCTAGCGAACCACAGACCTCCCTGTCGCAACAGAAGCATGTGCAGCCAGTATGCTTGATAAAATCGAACGTCAAACAAGCCCCATCGCCAACAGTCGGTTGCAAGAAGAGGGGAATGAACGAAAGTAGCGATGGAAACGAATAGAAAAGAAAGTAAAAAAAAAAAAACATCGCCGTGCCCGCGTTCAAGTGAACGGAGCCGTGAACCCCAGCGCTCAACAAAGCGATGCTACGAAATCTCGGCTCTCTCAATCAAATAAGCGTTGGCCGTGCCTCTTACCGAGAAATTCGCGCGTCGGTGAGCCAGCTTCGAGCTCGACGTGTTCACCTCCGCTGGTCCGCATAGACTTTATTCTTTCTAATTTTCTTTTCTTTTGACTCTGCTTATTGTAAGCTCTTCTTCTTTGTGTTTCTTTTGCTATGCCCAAACTTTCCTTCCAGCCTTTCTGTGCCATTGACCTAATATATCATTTTGCGTTTCTCTGACGCGACTCGCAGATCACCGTCTGTATCCTTAACTCTCTCTCTCCCTCTCTCTCTTTTTTCCTTCTTTTCCATGGTTGTGTCGTGTGCTGCAGTCTGTCTGTTACGCTCAAAGCGTGGCGCAACTTTTTTGTTCGCCTTTTTCTTTTCTTCTTCTATTTCTCTTCTATTCCTCCTGACCGCGCGTCTGTCCGAGCGGGATGGACGTGACTCGTAGGGCGTTGCCACATTGTGGCGCTGATTAGGCAAGGCGCACGATCGGCGCCGCTTAATGTAGCCGAGGCATGCTTGCGCAGAGCGGCACTCAATACGGACGCAACCTGTTCTGAACAAGACTCTACTTCGGCTTCTGAAAAATAGAAGCAAAAAAAAAAAAAATGAATGGGCGGGTATAGAACGCGTACATGTACACGGAATATGATGAGTATGAGCTCGGGTGGTCACCGAAGCAAACCGAAAGTATAAATGAAGTCTTGCACGTATTGCGATAGCGATGAATTCTGGCGATGTTAGAGACGTTTGATCTTATAAGTGTAATAGATGTTGTTATTAATGCTAAAGCGTTATATTTCCCAAGAGGCAGAAAATTCAGCGTGATCAAGCTATGGTACCTAAAATCATCATCATCAACGATGTCAACACCATCTTGTATGTCGTGACTTGTAATAGAGAAGATAGTAAATGGTATAACAAGGTTAATTAGTAGTAAGTATTTGTTTTGTCGGTTCTATATCAGTGCCTGTGCCTTCTGCTGCTGCCCTCAGACCGGGTTTAAGGCCCGTCAAGTTGCTGCGAGCAACTTTTTCCTTAAATCCCCCATAAATTGTACGTTTATGGAAATAAAGGCCTCGTTCGTTCGTTCGTAATTATGGGGAATTTTCGAGAATTAAAGTGAATTAGAGTGAGGTAAAGTGAATGAAGGTGAATGAAAGCGGCTTAAAAAGGATTACGATTTGTACAAATTGGACCAAGGTGGATTAAGGTGGGCTAACGTCGATTAAGGTGTAAAAGAGTGGATTAAAGTCGATTAACATGGACTAACGTAGATCAAAGTGTAATACAGTGGATCAAGGTGGATTAATGTAGAGTTGTGAAGGAGACGTGACAATGTATGACGTCACGTATCATGGACATAACTAATTAATTAGAAAAGTCACAAGGCGCTCGCATTCAAAACACGGAAGGGTACTTAAGTGACTGTAATTTTTTTTTTATTTCTTACTCCTGCTGTATGTAATATCTATATAAATTCAAACGCGAACATGTCGAAAACGATTATGGTGAGTTGTTGCGTTTTCAGCTTCGCCTGCATTGGCAAGAGTGGCCTAATTCAGGCCCTCAAAGCTACACTTGAGTGACGCGATGCTTATAATGACCCGCTATGGAACAAATGCACGCAGTTCCTCCTTGTGATTAAGTGGGGCACGTGTTACAATAAGCATATTTTCTCTCACCGAGACCCAGTTTATGCTGGTGGCACAGCCACGAGCAGAAATTTGGAGACCACCGCGTCAGCAAAAATAATAAATTTTTACTAGAACAATTCTGCAACATGAAATTTCTTAAGTTGATCGCATTGGTCGAACACGTACACGTAGTATGAACTAACTTATTTCAGTCTGCATGCCCAGGCTGCGGAGAGAGAGAAAAAATACAGACAAAAAAAAATACAAGTTAATGAGCCACTAAGTAAACACGGTGGTTGCTTACAAGCACGTCATGCGCTATTGAAATACAATGCGACCCGCCACTGTCAGAGTCATGAGAACGCGTCTGCGAACACTCTCTCATAGACGATACCCCTCTGCCTAATTACCCCTTTCATGCTCTGCGGAAGGTCGACGATGAGAAGAGAGAGAAACGCTAACAAAACTGGCGCCTCATTCTTAACGCTACAAAGCCAGTAAACAGTAACGAACTGTCTAGAGGGCTACCTACGGGCGCACAGATCTTAGCTCACAAAGTACGGAGCAGCATTCTTGGTGGATCGACCATTCGGTATAGCATCGCACGAGGCATCGCATTGTAACTAAATAACACCGGTTGACAAAGGTTCTCGTGCACTTTAAAGAGAACTTCTGCGTTCAACATTAAAGACGATCCCTGAGACACAATCTAAATTGCATGCATATGCAGATGTTATTTTAGGAGGTGGCAACTTCATTTGTATAGAGGCACGATACCACAAAAGCATTGCGGCTTTGTTTTTCATTAACAGCCACTCGCATTGTCCTAAAAGTGCTCAAAACCAGCCTGTGAGCCGCAAGATTAACGCGCAGGTGAGTTACGACTTTGCTTGAGAAAGCACCCCGCGTCGCCTATTCGCGAGCACGCATTAAATACGTTGCGTCGCAACCGCCGGTTACCACACAGACGATAAACCTGTATCCTCTGTCCCAGCTACAGAGAAGACTTGACGCGGCAGCAGCAACAGCAGCTGCGGGTAGCAGCTCGCGTGGCTATAACTGCTGGAGGGTCGCGTACGGCGCTTTCCTAAAAGCCTTCCGTTTATGAGCTTCGGTCGCGGAAGCTACTGCGGCAGTCGAATCAGCTGCTGCTGCAGCAGCAGCAGCATAAAAAAAGACGCCGCGAAAGTGTACAGTAGCAGAAGGCTTACACGCCGGGTTGCCCCGAGGCAGCATCGCGACCCACGAGCTCTCGTTGCAAATACCAGCACCGGGAAAGATTCCATTTTTCCCCTCGTTCTTTCTTTTTTTTTTTCTTTTTATCGCGATTCGGGGAAGAGCTTTACGAGTCCCGCAGCACACCTGACTCATAACTCGAGACCGTATACACGTCGACGAGGTTGTTTGTTGTTTCTCTCGTTGTGACTCGAGCGTGCGCTGCTGCGGTTGCCCCGACGCTCCCAGCGCGAAGCCCCGCCCCATGGGCGAGTGCGCGTGTTTCGTCAAGAAACTTCAGAGCAAGACGGCGCGGCTAAACAACCTGCCGGAAATTAAGCCCCGCACCTTGTTTGTCGTGCTTTAGCTTTTTTTTTCTACTTCTTTTCTGTTTTGCTTTGTTGCCATCTCTGCGAGTTCTCGCGATATCTTTTCTTCCGTGCGCTTCCGCACAGCGGCCTCGTTCGTGTTTTTCTTACGACGATGAGAATTAATGGTCGCTGGCTGCTGCGGTTCGCGTGGATGTTCTTCGAAAGGGAATGCTCACGTGCGATTATCTGAGTGTGCTGATCTTCTTTTTTTTCATTATTATTTTGATATTCTTGCGCCATAACATAATTTCCGTCTTGTGTCTCTCTGAATTTGAGATGCAAACGTATTTATTTTCTTTGTTTCTCGCAACGTGTTGCTCGAATGAGAATTTCGAAATCGGCTAGAATTTTGTAATAAGGAAACTTATACTGACGACTAATGACTCTCTTCTTTTCATTGTTTCCTTCTGTTTGACCGTTTCTCTATTGTACGCGACGCAATTTTAAAGACATTTTGGCATTTATAGAATAACGTGATGTATAAAAAAAGTTTCAATGAAACTGGGAACTAAATAGGGGAGACAATCGAAGAAGCTACGACGCATCGTTTGGAAACAATATTTGGAAAGCTTTTAAAGTTGCTGCTGTGGGTGTTATGCCATTATGTGCTCTGCCGTTATGGGCTACGCCATTATGGGCTATGCTGTTATGGGCTATACCATTATGGCCCATGTCGTTATGTGGGACTTGAAAGACTAAGGATGGTGTAGAAGACGATTTGCTTGAGTACCCTGGATTCGCTGCAGGACGCGAATCTCTGGTTAAAGCACTCCATAGTCAAGATGTTTCGCGTGCTAGCGTGAGCGACGTGTGTGTCCGCGATGACACTGGACATCCGAGAGGAAAGCGTTTCAGCTATCCTCAAGTGCTCTGGTTTACCTTCCTGTTATTCCTTTATCTCTCAATCTCTCCCTCTGTTTCAAGTTCTTAAGTGATCTGAACTAAGCATGTCGTCAGTAACGTTTGGCGGACTCATTTCAAGGCATTGTGTCGAAAGGTGGGTAAGCCGTGGCGGATCGTGCTCTAGATGGCTAGCCAGCTGCGAGCTTGTGTCATGTTCCGCTTCACTGGGCACGTCATCTTGTTCACGAATCTCGCGCTGCGTGCCTTAATGATGACGCACTTAACAACACAGGTGGGAGCTTCCCTGTTGGTGGCGCTTGGACGAAGTGATCACCGGAAAGTCTCACAGGGCTAGGTGCGCCTGCAACCAACAACATTCAGCCACTTCTCTTATGGCCTTTGTGTACCGCCAGGTTATGAAAGTAGTTTTTAGTTCCTGCGTATGAACCCAGTAACGTGCAATAACAAAAGAACTGAAAGCTCCGCAGGCTGGCATTGATCCAGCGTGCAGGATTGCGCAAAACACGACGGGATCAACGCAAGAAGGGAAGGCACACACGGCATAAGTTTAGTTCCCAACTGGCATTTTCATTGAAGAGCACGAAAAATACAGAAACAGCGATCTCTTGGTACGTTAACGAAGGAAACAGTTCACCCTCTAAAGAGTGACGTTACTGTTTGGTAATGTACCGCACCCTACCCGACCACCAACATGCACAAGCTGGTATCGGTTTACTAACGCACCAAAGTGACAAATTACACAATGTAGGCTATAACTTTTCTTTTGTGTGAAGAAATATATTTTGTTTCATGGCTTAAAATAATAGTCTGGGAATTGTATGAGATACGAATAAACAAATAAAAAAATAACAGAAGCACATATTAGGATGCATACTTGAAGCTCCAAGAGTGGTCCGACAAAGGACGCTGTAAAGCCAACGTTTCGATAAAGAACTTATCAAAACGTTGGCCAAGACAAGTCGTTGATGAAGTCAAGTTCCCAGCCGAAACACTGGCTCCAAAGATAGGACACTGAAAATATGATAGGACGGAAATTCCACTTGGTCCTACTTACTTCGTACGGGCGCACGCTTCTTCAAATTTCTATTGCAAATTGATGAATTACTTCAAGGAATCATAACTGACTCAACTATGTCTCCTTCTTAATTAAGACCTTGTTCTCGGCTCTTTCAAGGAAAAGGAAAGAAAATATAGAAGAACCGGGAGCAGATAAAGTTCTAACTTTATTTCTTTTTGTTAAAGAAGCAAGAAGACTCGTGTAACACGAGGCACTAGCTGCGAAGTTTCAGCACATCGTGGACGCGTTGTAAGTACTAAGAATTGAGTGATTTAGGCTTTAAGAACATTCGATAAAATGATTATTAAGTGTTCCACTGATCGATGGAATGCACGTATGGATTACTGCTCTTATTAATTTGAAGCACTCTTAATAACGCTCCGCGTTCATTTTTTTTGTATCCTTCGAATAACCTGTTCACAGAGGCAGCTTTGTGGGGATTTATTTGTAATTACAGGCGAGTGCCATGTCGGGCTAAACGTCTCACTTTCATATTTGTCCCCGCTAGCCAAAAAAGAAAAAAAAAGAAACCCTATCTGACTTTTTTTTCTAACTGACAGCAACAGCCGACGCGTGTCTTGAAAAACAAAGTGATACCGAAAACCGGAAAATTGCAGTCCTCATTAGCATGGCGGCTATTAGTGTGCTCGCCAGTCTTCATTTTTTACGTGGCTACAGCACGTGGAACATTCTCGAACGAGTAAGAAAGCAGTTTTTTTTTTAATATGCCATGTAAGGACGGCGGTATGCTTTAATGTCCCACGTGCTGCCTTATTTCATTGGCTAGAGCACGGTCTCTGACGGGATAGATATCTGAAAACCCGAACCCCTCATGGGATGAAGAAGCGGCCTTATTGATTCTCGTTCAAGGGACGGAGCTTATGTTGAAAACAGACTTCACGCTGCCTGGGATTGTGGCACAAAAGACGGGGGAAAAAAACTTCAGGGCTATGCTGAACTTTTTTTTCTTCTTTTATCTTTTTTATAAAGCACAAACGGAATAGCGGTGACTAGAAAAATATTGCAGCTTCCCGTAATTACTCCCGTTTAACGATGAAAAGAAAGGTATCCTTGAACCAGAGGAAGACAAATTAATGGCCAGGGCTACAGATATTGATGTTGAAGTTTCTTTTTGGTCATGCAGCTCCCAGTGCGCTCAATAGAAGTAGGTACGCTTACAGAACTGCGCACATTAACGCTATGTTAACGCCCGTTAATATTGAACACCCTGTACAGAAAGTCTGTGCCGAAGACGATTACACCCTGCATTGCTTGGGAAAGGTTAGTTTGAAACTTGCTAAAAAGATACATTTTCTCTTGTAACTGTGGACCTCGCAATGTAGTGACGTTAGAGCAAAAACTTTACAGTGTACCTGAATGCCCCCTTCACGGTTCACCACCCTAAGTCAACCCTTTGTCTTCATCAGAGGTTAATCTTTTATTCTGTCGAATAAATAAAACAGGCACGTGTACGTAGAAATAGATATTTTTTTCTTCCGGGCATATCAAGTTCATGTTGCTCTACTAATTATCATCTTCTGTGGAGGATCCCACGTCGCGGTATATGTGTTCTGCTAGGTTATGGCCTGCTAGACTATCCTTGTGGCCTGCTAGGTTACTCAACAATGCTAGTACTTGCCTGCTCATTAATAATATCCTCACTCTAGTGCGTGGTTCACGTATGCGTCAGGGCATATTTTTTTAAGAGCTTGTGAATTGCGCGACTGACTTTGAAAGTTATAGCGCATAGTGCTACAACATCGTCTTATGCGTGAATTTTTCTCACTTTGTTTTTTAATTTGTTTCTTCTATCACCTTTTATTCTCTTTATTCCGTTCCTCAACCCAGGGCAGCCAGCAGGTATACTTACACTGGCTTACCTCCTTGTCTTTCCTTCCCCCTCTTTTTTTCTTTGTGCGTCACGGGACGTTGTGTTGTTAGCCGTCTAGTGAATCCCGTTGCGCCAATTTACAGTCCTCCTAAAACTACTGGAGGGAACTAATAAACCTTTTGCTCTGTAAACATTTTCCGGAAGCGTCCTTAAATGTTGTATTTGGCCATCCTCCGCGTTGAAGCCCTCGGAGGAGCCGTCGCTGTTTGCGTCCTCACCGTGGTCACCGCGTGTACTCCATGGTGTCGTACTGTTTCAAATGCATTCACGAGCCAGGGGTACAATTCACAAAGCTTTTCTTTCGTAAGTGCTCTATTGCCATTGGTCGGTCGCCTTCTATAACGATACGTCCGGCACCAGTATTCGCTCTTACTAACAATTTTAGTCTAAGAATTTTTTGTGAGTACGGACACTAATTGGTTACACATACTTGTCTATATTTTTGCGAAAAAAAAAAAACACAGTCGCATAAGCAGTACGTGCCACAACTGAGCGAATCACACGCTACGTTACGTTATTTACGCAAAGTTACGTTATTTCGCACCGCTGATTTCGCAGCATATGTTTGCCTACGGGCATACTTTTTGACTATGGAAATGCGTAAGAAAGCCATTAGATTATTATTGGGTTGTTCATTTTTGAAATATGTGGATTCATTTTTGGTAATAAGCAACTAACCACTCACGACCAGACAAAGATAAAGTTTATGACGTTACGAGCAGAAGATTAATAAGCAACGCCACCTGGCTTTCTGTATCACATAGCTTCCGGCGTGGCAAATTCTTACTGCCTTTAAAAGGGCCATGTCACGGTGGTCAGACTATTCTCAGTCTATTACTGTAACTAAGAGTAGAGGCCTCAGTAAGGTTATATAAAAAGAAAACATCAAAAAATAAGAAGAGAGATATTGCTTTTAGCACACATATCAATTCAAATTTTCCATTTCAAATCTGTGGCTCTAAGCTCCTCCGCGGAGCCATCGCTGTGTCGTCGGCTCCAAAACATTTCGACACCCCATTAGACGTTCTTCTGCGCGCGTTCCGGCACCAAATGGCACAGCAGGGGCGTCGACATTAAATTGTGCCCGCAATTCTTTCACTCGCATGATAAAAAGCAGCAACAGACTGCCTAGACGCATGTGCAAAAAAGAAATGACCCATGGTGGCCGTGACGTGTTTCGAGCTGCGGCCAATCACTTCCTGTGCTTGCGGTACGCAAAATCCTTGCCTTAGAGATGGGCGTCCCTTAAACTGAGGCAGCCCTTTGCGGGGGTGGTATTGATTTCATCACCATTTAGATTTGCCGGGCTGCTGTATGCTCTGAGCGCGATATAAAAATAAATTCAAATATTCTACCCCAACAAACGCGTTCAAATTTTGCCTACTTGCTATCGAACGCATAGCGCTTGATGGACCTTTTAAGAGCAACATTTGCGTTATAACAGAATTCTCATCTGCAAATTTGCATCGTCTTAATAACCGGCAAATTTCGATCAGCTTAACACTCACATTTAGTGACTCGCCCCTAAGGCCTTAGAATGCTATGCCATCATCATTGGACGGGGTACATCAGTGTGCTATTAAATAGATTCATTTTGCCGACTTTCTTTATATCGCAAACACGCTGTATAAACAGTCTTCAGCACACTGCAACTACGAAGTTTAATTGCTATTTTTCCTTTGTTTTTTGATCATCCCTCCGCTCTTAACAATAATGGTAGTAGATGAAAACATTGTGAAATTTGTGGTGGATCGATTTCTTTCTCCTGCTACTGGCCGGATGCAAAGTCAGCGCGTTGGAGCGCTGTTTTCGAAGCTTCGAATTACTTGGACGCCGTGCGTGGCAGTATTTCTGATCGATACGAAAAGGAGAAAGCTAATCAGATACTGTTTACCAAGTCTCAGTGGCTTCAGCGTAATGCAAAACGGAAAAAGAAGAAAAGACACACCAGTGAGACATCTCTCTCAAACGTCACTGTTAATCGATTCTGAAAAAAAAAAACACTGGGACCGATGATTGAAGACCCACGAGACGGAACTCACACGGTGGCAGGGTAGAAAAGTCTCTGCACACACATTAAAGACTGTAAATCTGCGTCACCCCACTCGGCCATGACTCGCACGGAGCTCCCTTCTCACATAAATCCGGCGCGCCCGCGCCTTCGTTATTCCGTTCGATAGCAGCAGCCGATACCTTGCCCAAGGAACGAAGGCGGGCTAGGCACTCGGAACGCACGCGACTCTACGACGAATGATTGTTTGCCGCCGGCCTTTCTGCTGCGGTCTGTTTCGAGAGCGAAGCCCACGGAGGCAAAGGGAGAGGAAATGCGCACGTCAGACAGAATATCAATTGAGACCGCCGAGCGAATTAATCTGGACGGTGAGCGATTGTTGCCGAAGCAGACGCTGTCAAACGTTATTTCTTTGTTCGTTTCTTTCTTCCCCTGCCTTTCCCCAAGTAGGGGCTGCCAGGGAGCCACCACACATGTTCTGGTCGCACGTCATCTTCACCCCCTACCAATGGCTTTCCCTCAAAATAACTATATGTGTGGAGAAGCATGATTTAAAGGGTGAGCACTCTGACGGCTACAGAAGCCCACCAAATACGTGCTCGGCAGTTCGGGAGATAATGCGACGCGCCCAGGAGCCGCGCATTTTCAGCTGCAGAAGTGATGACGGAGAGCTGGAGGTAAATAAAGACAGAGAGAGGGGTAGAGCACGTGCCTGCTGCAAACAGACGTGGAAATGAAAGGGAACGCCGGTCGACCGAGAAGCGGCGGCTCTCCTACTACCGCGCCAGATGGCACCGACCTGTGACCCGAGCATTGCACATGAAAGCGCGCGCGGGAGATGAAAGAAATGCTTCCCCTCGCAGCCACACAAAGGTACTGGGCACAAAAGTGGAACAGTGCACGCGGCGAAAGTAATTGCATTTTGGCCGGCTGCTGACCACGCTCGCTTTTCGCGCGAGCCAACTGTGACGTTGAGCAAAAGTTTCTTGGAATGGTTAAAGCAAACGCTTGGTAGAACTGAAGCCAACGGACGCCCACAGAATTAATCTCGTTTGGAAGCTTTGGCGTGGCTGCTAAGGGGAAAGAGAGATCATGGAAGAGGAGCTACTGAGAATTCATTTGCGCTGCGCTTATTAAAGAAGTGTATAAACAGATTGTGCTTTGGCTCTTTTTGCCAAACAGCGCCATGCGTGCACTCTGCAAGCTACAGACTATACCTCCGAGGCATGCGCTTCTCACTGTGCGCCTGTGTTCAGAGAAGGGCTGCAAATTGAAAGAATGACGGCCATAGATGCTAGGTAAAGCTAGCGTCACTGTTTGCTGATACTTGAAGGTTCTTTAGGAGATTATTTCTCTCTCTCTCTCTCTCTCTCTCTCTCTCTCTCTCTCTTGTTTTTGTTTGTCTTGTTTGGTTTGTTTCTTGAGAGGTGTCATACATTGGCTAACGGTGCATGCACTGCATACGAGCTCCGTGCATCGCATTCGATCTCGGAGTTCAGCACTTAGGTAGGCGAGCGATACCGAGCGAAACTGCACTTGGTGAAATCTCTGCGGAAATCACTCACGTTTTGAAGCAATAACAATAGCTGCTTTAGCTGTCTCAGGGTATAAAGGCTAGTAAAGAACGTGGCATCTCCACCATCGTGGTCTATCTTGCCGAACGCGGCCTTTTCGGTCACGAAATTCTGACGACAGCGTATACAATTAGCATCCTCGCGCTACTACAAAACTTTTCGCTCCTCTCTAAGGCCCAGGGCTGCGTCATATTTACGAGTGCTAAGCCGAACCGCTTTCCTCTATTCACGCCACGATGGCGACGAAAGGAAAGCGCCAAATCCGCAGAAATGACGCACGCTCATAACAATGTCGCCCGTGCAGTATTTATCAGATTTGTCAATGAGAGAAGCACTCCTTCTTGAGAGAAATGTCATTGCCACTAACACTAAAGAACAGTTTACTACGAGCCCGGTCTAGACCGAGCATGTACAGAGCCCGGCATACGTCGTGCATGCGCTAGGCATAAGAGAAGATTGCTGAGTGAAGTAAACTGAGACATACATATTTCATAGCGGCCAAAGGGACGTGCGATAGAAAACATCGTTCGCGTAACTCGTCAATTTTGAGTCCCACTTCTTGCGCTGGCCATATAGTTAGCTAATTAGGTAGGTTTAAATTGGCTTATGGGAACTCTGTTCAGAAGGCTATATTTGCGCTACGAAAGTACCTGAGAGTAAGGGGCCTTCATAAAAGACATTAAAAGGGCCGCCCGCAAATGTTGCACAGCGTACTCAGCACTTTATTTGTGCTCGTTCCTCTTTCTCTTTTTATCCTTATGCACCCTTTCCTTACATATATACATCCTTATACATCTTATACACTCTCCACATGCAGGACAGCCAACCAAGACTACCTAGGCTGAAGCTCCCTGTCTTTGTATATAAATCCTTTTTCTCCCTCGCTCTCTCTAAGTGAGGTCTAACTTGAGAGATTAGAAATAGTACCACCTCTAGCTACTCCTTTCAGCTTTAGGAAAAATATAAATGATGTTAAATAAATGTAGTAATTTAAATGAAAAATATACTAAGAGAGACAGCGCACACACACATATACAAGAAAAAAAAAACACGAAACAACGGTCGCGAATCCCTGTGTACAAAATCCTCCCTAATATTTCTAGCGCATGCCTGTACTGCAATACAGACATTTTTTATCACGTAAAAAAAGTGGCCACTCACTGGGCAGGCACGTCCCGCGGCGCGTGAGCACGAGCGTCCGGTTGGAGCAGACGCATCGGTGCGTCGACACGTCGCACCCGACGCCCACCGTGGCAGCCTGGAAGCTCAGTCGCCGGCAGTCCGCGTCCGACTCGCAAGTCGCCTCAGGGGCGCTGACTGCTGCAGTGGCAAAGAGCACAATCAGCAGGCGAAAGGTCCCCCACGTGCGACAAGGACAGTTCAGGGCGCGGTTACGGGTCCCCGAGCTCACAAGGGTATGTGCCAATGAGCTCGGAACCTTTCTGCACTATCACCGGGATTGGCCCACGTGATGACTTGTTTTTTTTTTTTTTTGTCAACTTCTCAGACACATTTTACCCCATATCCTAGTCATAGACAGCTTCGCTGTAAAAAAAATGGCTGATGTTGTGGTCTAAGTTTTTACTCCCCAGGGGGCATAGGTGTATTTAACGTTGTATAACTTACTGTGCTATGCGAGTTTTTTTTTTTTCTGTTTCTCTTTTTGTGTGTACGCACCACTTGTGGACGAATGGTCACAGCGTTACGCTCTCGAGGGTACTGACAGTTTTAGAGACAGGCACAACCATTTTCATTGATTGATCGCATAAAAAACAAGCTAAAACGCACTATCGGCTTGACCCTTGTCCGCATCTGCGGACTTGCCCTTGCATGGTTTCAATTCAAACTGAAAAGAAAGCACATAGTGGCCGCAGCTGGCATTGACAAAAACATCCTCAGAATGTTTATTTATCTCGGGACCGAAGCTGCAGCAGTAACGTCTTTAGAAAGCGAGTAAAGAGTGGCAGAGAGCGGCAGTCGGGCTACAGTGAAGCAGTAAAAAGGAACCAATGAACGGATCTAGAGCAGAAGAGATGGATTATTAATGGTTAGCATCAATAATCAACTGAAAGTTTAAGGCTTCCTGATTGCCTGATTTCCTACTGAGAAAAAGTCGGCTGACAGATGAGATGAGATGCATCGTGTCCATACGAATACACGATCGACACATACATGCATGGACGCGCACGCCCACACGGAAGGCTGTTAAGAGTTTTGTCAGCACCTGTAACTCTTGAGAAGACTTCTTCCCCTGCATCACGCAGCCGGCAATTGCGCAAAGGACCACAGTGTCCCGCATTTCGCGGCGAGTCTGTAAGGGAGGCCCTGGAGGCCCTGCCAAGACATGAACTTGGTAGTTCGTGTAACACGTGAACTGGCCCTGGTGTATATGTTGCGTAGAAAATTTGTACGCTGACAAATTTGAGCGTGAAGCTAACCTCGCTCTCCACCCCACCCTCTGTGCGTGTTCTATGTGTTTGACGAAATCAGCCCCACCCACCTCTTTCTTAATAATGCCCGATTCGCCTTTTGGCTGCAAGCACACAGAGTATGTTTTATGTCCTTTGAGACATCACACATGGAGCCATATTAGCGAGCCGGTCCACTTGTGAAGCTCACTTTTACGGTATTAGGCGAGTTAACGTGTTAAGCGCAGACAAACAAGATGGTCACATTTTTTTTTCAGTCTATGTGGAGATGTTCGCGCCTCGTAGAAGCGCCGGCTACCCTTTTGCTCGTACACGCGTTTGAAAGAGGAACACCCTAATAAGAGCCAAGCCATAGTCATAAAAAAATACTTTTCTCATTCCTTTCTTTACCCCAGTCCCTTTCTTAATGAAGTTTTACTACTACTACTCATGAACGACTTTACGCAAGTAGTTCGCAAGTTATCAAACATAAGCCACAAGTTCACAATTAATGTTCACAAGCTAGAACAGAAGCCCAATGCTGTCCGCGGGATAAGAAATGAGGTAAATAATTAAGCAACACACAGAGACCACCACGATATGTCATTCACCACAATATATGCGCATACAATGAACACTAAACAAACAAGAACATATCTCTAGAATCGTAGGTTTTTATGTTACCACAAGTGTCACCAACTTCTGTGCACATGTCTGAATGAGTATAATTAAGAGTCATAAAAAGTCCAACATCTCCGAAATTATTTCAATATCTCCGATAATTTTTTTTGCAATTCTTGTTTCGTCAAGAAACTCAAAAAAAACATGTACTACCCGTATGTGTGATGTTTCTGTTCGCCACACACCCAAGAATGTCTCCACCGGCA
The DNA here is from genome assembly GCF_023375885.2 of Dermacentor andersoni. Lineage (NCBI taxonomy): Eukaryota > Metazoa > Arthropoda > Arachnida > Ixodida > Ixodidae > Dermacentor > Dermacentor andersoni. The sequence goes on from NC_092818.1 coordinate 130,991,536, forward strand.
GTGTTCTTCAATCAAGAATCTGTAGTTCTCTTGAAAGCTTTTGGTGGCAAGCTGAGTGTTTGATATAGTGTAAGATGAGTTGCTCTATATCTCCATCAAATTCTTTACAGGAACAAATGGGACTATTAGCTTTTTCTATCCTGTATAAGAAGCACATTGTGTATACATCTGAAGCCGTAATCTTTGTTTTACTGTTTATGTAGCACGTATGACCTTGAACGATATCCTGAACCTCATTAGTGGCCTATCCTGAATAATGTTGAACATTGAGTGCCATTATTATCCGGAGTCTTCCTCGTAATTCGAGTGGATATTTTATTCATAGCACTACGCGCATCTCTACAAATAACGAATGATTGCAGTCTCATCCTTCCTGTGTGCCCCGCGTGCGAAAGCATCTACATTATCATTGCCTGCAATTCTACGATGAGTTCGTACTCACTAGAGTACTATATGCTGTTCCTCTTTTGCAATGGTGCAATTTCTTTGTATCTCATATACCAAAGCACCATACGCTGTGCAAGCTGATTTTTTTTTCGGGAAAATAGTGATGCTTCAGAATCACTTTAATCACATGGTTGTCTTTGTGAGCATATACATTTCACTACAGAAAGAATCGCGTGAAGCTCTGCCGGGGTTGATGGAGCCCTGTGACACAATCTGCGTGCTGCTCTTTCCCTGGACGACGACGAAGTGTCTTTTGATACAGCGCTGTTCTTTCTAGCTCCGCCTTATTTCTGTGAAAACCTAAGTTCATCCGCTGGTCTTCGCTCCCTGCTCGGTCGTAATGGAAGTGGACGACCCCGCACGTCTGCCGGCGATGGCGGCGTCAGCGGCGGCCGCCTCCAGGAAGCGGATCGGTCAGCAGAGCGACACCGACAGCGAGGACACCCATGTCTACTCTCTCAGCAGTGAGGACACTTCCGATGACGACTTCCAGCTTGTGCAGAGCCGCAGAGCGAAGAGAAGGAACACCAGGACGTCCTCATCGTCAAGCACGCAAACAGTGAGACAGCCGCAGAGGCCGGACGCCAATACCATCATATTTGTGCCCCTGCTTCCCAACGTCAACATGAGGCTACTTAACAGGCAATCTGTGTCGATGTCACTGGAAGCCCTGGTGCCAAACGAAATATCGGACATTCGAATGAACACCCGAAAAAATCTTCTGGCGGTTGATGTCCAGCATGCGGCTGCTTTGACCACTCTACGCAGCGTAACGGACCTCGATGGCATTCAGGTGCGCTCTTACATCCCTCTGGGATCTGACGTAGTCACCGGTGTTATTTACGACGTAGACGTTGCTATCCTTAATAACGACTTGCCGATTCTTATCAAGCCAGCCAATGATGAGGTCATCGTTGATGTTAAGCGGCTAGGCAGTTCACGCTGCGTGAAAATAGCATTCAAGGGTAAATATATACCCTCGCATGTTAAGGTGGGACACTTCAGACATGCAGTGCGGCCTTTCATTGCGAAACCTCTTCAGTGCCGCAAATGCATGAAACTGGGACACGTGAGCAGCGTCTGCGAAAATCAGGCAGCATGCCCCCGCTGCGGAGAGCCCCACGCTGCAGATAAATGTGGCGCGACTGTAGTGAAGTGTTCCAACTGCGGAGGATCACATGAAGCTTCATCGAAGAAATGCCCACATATTAAGAAGGAAATGGCCATCTTGAAAGAGATGGCGAGAGATCATTCATCTCATCGCGAAGCCGCCGAAAAAATCAGGAAGCGACGTTCACGTCGCCGGCGCTCCTCAAGGAAGGCTCCTGAAGGAAGACGCATGCCACTTCCTACGACACCACCTCCTCCTCCTCCGCCCAGGCCAGACAATGTGGACAGGACCGCGAACAGCAAGTCCACTGAGAAGACCGCATCTTCCGAATCTTGGCCGGCTCTACCGAAACGACAACATTCACCAACAGACACACAGCAAGCTTTCGCTGGACAACCCCCGACGTCTACTGTCGGCGATTTGTGCGACCACGACAGGCAGGTGGCTGATATGCTGCAATCGCTAATTAATACAATGCGCATTATACTGAACAAGCTGCAAACACCAGCAGCTCGAAGCGCTCTGCAAATACTGGATGCACTAAATCCAGTGCTTGCTAGCATCGTTTAAGCATCATGGCTCGATCAACAGTCCCCTTCCGCACTGAACTTAAAAGTGCGTCGATTTTTCAATGGAATGCCAGGGGTCTAAGGACCCGTATATCAGACTTTCGCCAATTCATTTTCACACATCGCTTCCCCATACTGGTCATTTGCGAACCAAATACATCAACTCCACTCAGACTGTCCGGTTATGAATCTTTCGTCTCGTCCACATGCGGTGCGAGCACGAAAGTGATCATCTACATCCGCACGGACTTAACATATGTCGCTAATGCGATAGAGCCTCATGACGACAACCAATATGTCTGCGTAAATGTCCAAAAGAAGAATGTGTCATTTACACTAATTGGAGCCTACATATCCCCAGCGGGTCACTTTGACGGTGAACGACTAAAGAAAATATTACTAATGAACAATGGCCCCTGGGTTATCACAGGTGATTTCAACGCGCATCACCAGCTATGGGGAAGCACTAAAATTGACTCCAAAGGCAAGAGCCTTGCCTCCTTTGCTGCCGACCATGATTTGTGCTGCGTGAATGACGGCAGCCCTACATTTCTGCGAGGCACGACCTACAGTAGCTGCTTGGATTTAACTTTGGTGTCACAGCGCTTTGCCTCGAGCGTCCAATGGTTTACAGACATAGAAACACATGGAAGCGACCATATTCCAACATACATAAAGATTAGAGGAGTTGAGCAACGCTCCTCTACTGCCTTGCGTACAGTTGATTGGTCAAAATTTCAGAAGGATATGGATGACACATGTCGGGAAGGCCTCTCACACACTATCGAAGAAGCAATCGCAGAAGCATTGAAAACATCCATCTGCTCGCTTCCAAGGTCAACAAGGCGAACAGACTTGGACATGGAACTGGAGAGGCTGCGTGCAGCACGCCGACAAGCGGAGAGGAGGTATCGGCGCACGAAGTCCGTCTTGGATCTGAGGGCTTCACGACGCATACAAAAGAAAGTCCAGCGTCGCATGGATAAATTGGAAGATAAGAGATGGAAAGCATTCTGTCAGTCGCTTGATCCCCGCAAATCGCTCTCGCACATATGGAGAACGGTTAGGGGTCTTCGCTCATCTCCGCATCAAAGGAAGCCCTTCGCTGCTCTGGCCCTCTACCAACTCCGCTCGGAACTTCAAGTGGCTGAAGAGTTCTGTGCACGGGTTGCTGGGTCCGTGGCCATCATTACTGACGTAGCATTGAATGACATCCCTGAGGCACGTGTACCAGAAATGAACGTGCTATTTTCACTCGAAGAGCTCGATGCTGCGTTGGCGACCTGCCGGCGTTCTTCGTCACCAGGACCTGATGGCATCACGTATGCTGCCCTATGCCACCTTGGACATGACGCACGTGATGAGCTGCTCAACTACTACAATGAATCTTGGCAGAACGGCGCCGTTCCTAAACAATGGAAATCGAGCCGCTTGATCCCCATTCTGAAACCTGGAAAGTCTCCGCTTGAGATCTCATCATATCGTCCGATAGCGCTTTCGAGCTGCGTCGGCAAAGTGATGGAAAGAATGATTCTTGCTCGATTGGAATGGTACCTAGAACGATTCAACATCTATCCGGACGCCATGACAGGTTTTCGTCGAGGTCGCACGTCCATCGACAACGTCATCGACATCGTAACATGGGTCCAAAATCAAAAAAGCCTCAAGCGCCTATCTGCGGCACTTTTTCTGGATATAAAAGGAGCATACGACAACGTCGCCCACGAGGCCATACTAAACTCACTTGAGGCTGTTGGAGTTGGTGGCCGGATGTATCAATGGATTCGGGACTATTTGACTGAGAGGCATTTTTTCTTACAGACCGAAGACGGCCCAACTTCAGACCATTCCATCTGCCGTGGTGTGCCGCAGGGTGGAGTGTTGAGCCCTATTTTGTTCAACCTCGTCCTGGTAGGACTAGCGGATTACCTACCGCAGACAGTACATGTCTCAATATACGCCGACGACATTTGCATCTGGGCCTCTGCGGTGACTCGCCCTCAGCTAAGAGCCAGGCTTCAGCGGGCGGCAACCATGACGGCTTCTTATCTCCGAGAGCAAGGCCTCAGTGTGTCTACTGAAAAGTGCGCATTACTTGGTTTTACGCGGAAACAAATGTCATCGTATCCTGTTACGATCAATGGTCAAGCTGTACTCTATGTTAAGACGCATCGCTTTCTGGGCGTCATCATTGACCGCAACCTCTCGTGGAGCCCTCACTGCGTCTATCTGAAGAAGAAGCTAGTCGCCATTGCTCAGGTCTTCCGATTTCTATGCGGGAAAAACTGGGGTACACCAGTCCATTCTATGTTGCAGCTGTACAGGGCTTTGTTTCTCGGACTCCTTCGTTACAGCCTACCAGTATTGTCAAATGCATGCAAGACGAACTTTCGCGCCTTGGAGAGCATACAAGGTCAAGCCCTACGCACGTGTTTAGGGCTGCCTAGGTGCACCTCAACAGCAGCGACAATCGCCATCGCAGGAGACCATACAATCCAGACACATGTAGCTGTCGACTCTCTCAGAGCGCACATTCGCCATCTGTCAAGGATCCCCGACCATCATTTGGCCTCCCTACCAGCCGAGAGACCTCAAGCGACCTTTTCACGAGTTATTAGCGCTCATCATGAGCACATACCGGCATCATTTACACCGGCGGCGAAGCCTTCCTCTCCCCTGTGGTGCCTGCGACAGCCTCAAGTGAATTTTGCTATTCCTGGAATCACAAAAAAATCCAATCATCCATCGCCGGCTCTGAAGCAACTTACGCTCACATTACTGCACCAGACGTATCATGACCGCATACATATATATACCGATGGTTCCACCTCACCTACCAGCTCAACTGCCGCATTCGTCGTTCCAGCCAAGAACGTTACAGTTAAATTCAAATTGTCGCACACGACTACATCTACATCGGCAGAACTTGCAGCTCTCCATGCCGCTATGATGTACATCACCGAAGAGCCTACAGAGAAATGGGTCGTATTTTGTGACTCAAAGGCAGCCCTTCACAGCATCAAGTCCGCATTACGTCACAGAACCTACGAGCAAATGACATCTGAAATCAGGGAACTGCACCACCATGCTCTGGAAAGTGGACACCACATTATATTTCAGTGGATTCCAGCTCACTGTGGCATCGTCGGCAACAACCTAGCTGACAAGGCTGCCCGGTGTGCCCACGAAGATACCAAGACGCGTCCAACACCTTTGGCGAGGTCGGACGCTGCCAGAGAACTTCGCCAACTTGCGCGTAAGAAATCCCAAGATCTCTGGATTTCAAGTGGCCTAAATTGCAGATTACGTAAACTGGACCCCACGCTACGGCTACAACTGCCATCTAGCCTTCCCCGCGGCGAAGCAACCTTGTTGTGTCGCTTGTGGCTGGGAGTGGCGTTCACGAACGCATACTCCTACCGTATGGGAATGGCCGAGAGCCCGATGTGCGACTCCTGTGGGTGCGAGGAGACCATCGAGCACCTATTGTGTACCTGCCCTCGCTACGATGTCCAACGCCTCTCTCTGCGGGCAACTTTACGCAGACTGGACTCGAGATGTTTCACCGAGTCAAAGATACTCGGACCGTGGCCACACCCGTCACTGGCTCGAAAAGCGATTCGTGCACTAGTGCGGTACTTGAAGTGCACGGGCTTAACAGACCGTTTATAGTGTCCTTGCGTATGGTGTCGCTCCCACACGTACTCAGTGCTTCCTCTCTCCCTTTCTTCCTCTTTCTATTCCCCTTTCCCCCACCCCCAGTGTAGGGTAGCAAACCGGATGCTGTTCTGGTTGACCTCCCTGCCTTTCCTACCCTTGTTTTTCTCTCTCTCTCTCTCTGCTCTTTCCCCGCAAACTGAAATCAAGAGCGCTCCGCTCACCCACATATATATAACTTCATCTGTTTTTCCCATATGCCGTCCTGTAAAATTCCTTCCGAAAAGTACGCTTTGAACGTTTGTTTTCCCCTTGCAAGTGGAAGTATAACATTCTATGTCCATACCATTGTTCCTACCAGGCATTGAGAACCAGTGACAGTACGCATTCCCGGTTTGAAAGTTATACCGAAAACATCAAGTACCGTCTTGATTCCTTCTGCGCTCCTTTTTTGTCCGCTGAAGAAAACACGCCATCCGCAACTTAATTCGCTACTCGCTAATGAGCGTGAATACCCAGGAATCCATGTCGTTTGCGGAACGTGACAACTTAAAACATCATAGCTTAGAATGAACTTTCTAAGGGCATTTAAAGTAACTTCGCACCTTTTTTTAAACAGCGTGCAACTAAAGTTAGAACAATGAAGTAAACAAACAGAACGCCCAAATAAACACCGCTATGAAAAAAGAAAGTAACTGACGAAGGAACACCGCAAATATTACATCAGTGTCGCGTTTCAAGCGCACACGCAGCTTGACATTCCATCGGCCTCGTCAAAGATTAGCATAAAAGAGCTCGCGATTCTTTCAGGTGATACTATGATACTATAACAAAAATTTGCTTATTGATTCTTACTGTGGAGAATACGCAACAGCGCAGTTTACTGCAATCGTATAGCAAGCAAAACAATGTCGTGAATGAAATATAAAGGAGCCTTCTGGCTGGCATTGTTGTCGCTACCTGCAGAAGCGCGGTTGTCACTAACGGAGAGTCTTTCGAAAACAAGCGGCGCCTTAACGAGCGTGCTTTAAACGAGTAAAAAGAACAAAACGGGATTTAATTGTCGCTCACAGTGACTCATTAGTGGCCTTTGTGCCATTAAGTGGTATGACGCAGCCACCAGGCTAATCTGCTTCATTAGAGCGACTGGGGTCATTTATAGACAGGGTATCTTTTGTTTTGAAGAGGCCAATTCGGGTCTCTGGATCTGGAGTTCAGAACATTGTATCGTAGCTTGCGTCGTTGTTTCTGTTTGGAGAGCTTATGCCGATACCGGTGCCTAATTGAAGCCAGAAAAGAGCAAGCTTTTCTGGGGAACGTAAAAGGAGTTAATTAAACGCACTTCACTAAAAACAACCGAGCTTGATTTCTCACTGGTAGAAACACATGTCTAAAAAAAAAGAAAGAATAAAGAAAAGAAGAGGGAGCGCTATGACCAGTTACCGGAACGAATGTTATTTTTGTTTCTATTGCTATATTTGAGGCGTAACTGTGTGATTCATGAATGCCTTGTGTTAGGTATTGTTATTTGCTCGTTTCATTTGGCTCATTCATTCATAAATGCTTTGTGTTAGGTATTGTTATTTGCTCGTTTCATTTGGCTCTGCAACGGCGAGTTCGCATGTGAATATATATACACGCTGTACCGTTGCTACCCTGCATTGGCCAACTTGGCCTTGTCAAGCCACTTTTTCGGTTTTTAGCTAAGCGAACCTTCCGGCGTATTGTCTGGTAAATGAAATGTGATTCTGCATCTGAGTTGGATACAATAGTCGTAAGACAGGATCACTAACGCTTATAGGAAGGTTAAAAAGTTTGGTTAAAATTCTCAGATTTCATCATTTACGGCGCATTTATCGCCTACGAAATATAACTGAGTTAGTGAAGGCAGGAAATAACACACAGTTAACGTAACGAAAAATATGAACTATGACATAAATTAGAGTAAAATGAAGCAGAACAATGCGCAACGTTTGCTCAGGAAGAGCTTTTCTATTTTGGGCAAAATTTCGGCTCCACGTTCCTAAGGAATACTTCATCCTGTATATGCTGCCTAACGTAAGGCATTGAGGGCGGTTATTGCAAAGTAAGAAAACCGGTTTCTTGTTTGCAAGATACACGGCAAGACTGATATTGTACGCACCGTTATGCATCAACAGAAAATTTGAGATCAGAGGGTCCCCCCGCGCTTGTAACCCAAATGTCCAGGCTTCTTTCAAAAGCAGCTGCCAGTGGAGCAGAATGATTTCAAACGACCTCATTGAAGTGGGCGGCCATGCGAGCACATAGACATGCAGAGAAGCGGAGCTGTAATTTCGCGAAACGACTTAAAGAACAAAGTTCGCAAAAAAATTGGCATTCAGCGCTGCACTGTCCTGCCTTATTAAAAATCTCTGAACCCCAGGAGAAACCGCTTCGCTGCCCCGATTAAAGCGATACCAAATAAGTTAGAACATCGCGGCAGAAAGCTCCCCACCCCCCCTTTATTTTTTAGTCGCAGTTTAAGTTTCAGCCTATTCACTCAAGTATTTTATAACTTATTTTTTTTTTTAAGAAATTTCACCAGTCCCACCTTTTCCAATCTAGGTTCGCTTTGCGGCCCTCAATATTCGCGAGGCAATCAACCTTGCATGCTGTCAGCGTTACCGCACCGCCGATCGACGCGATTGGCCCGTGTCGTCCCTTTAACGTCACCATCAACCACGGCGAAAGCAGGCGAGATGAGTAATAAAAAGAGAAAACAAAATAAAAAATACAAACGAAAAAAGGAAGGAAAATGTGGCGTCACCCCTCTTCACCGCGAAAACATTTCCCCGTCAGTGACTGGCTCTTGCTTCTCTCGTTTCGTTCCTGTCTGATCTCGGCCACGTGTTTGCGTCGGCACCATCGACGTGTTCTTTCCTCTGCAACGCGCAAGCAGTCATACTTCTTTCCACACCCACTGCCACCCCCACCGCCCTTTTCTACCCCGTTTTCTTTATTGCTCATCGTTTTTTGTGTGTGTGTGTGTGTGAAACACTGCCAGAAGATACGCTTCGGAAAGTCCTCATTCTGCTGGCCGTGTCGAACGAGCACCCATCATCGATTGAGGCCCTTTTCTGGCTAACGCCTCAATCGTTCCCGACACGACCCCCAGAAAGTGACAAACAAATCACAAGAGATAAAAAACAAAACAAAAGAAAGCAAACAGTAAGCGAAGAGCGAGAGCGCGAATCTGTACCCGGAACACGAAGCGCAGGAAACGCCTGTACGCTACGGCGACGCGAAAAAGAAACAAGCAAATAAATTAATCAAAGAATTGAAAACGAGAAAAAGGCGCTCGAGCGCGCAAGAAAAGGAGGTGATTTTCAAGCAAAGCGGTGTATGATATCAAGAAAGGAGGAGACAGAAGGAAGGGAGTCGCGTAGGGCGATGAAAAGGCTGGAGCGAACATTAGGTAGCCGGCTACGTAAAAAAAAATTATTACAAAGAAAGAAATACTGCATTATAGCCGCTCTAACATTTTTTCCCCCACCAGCTCTTTTCAACGCCTCTGCGTCTCCCCCCCTCCCCTCTCCCTTTTTTTGTGTGCTTTTGTTTGATTTACTTTTGCTTTCGGTTTCGGAGACATGTGGCCCGGGCGTTATAAAACGTCCGTCGCCCCCGGGTACCGCAGCTCCGGCGCTTCATCTTACGTCGAGTGCTTCCAAGCCTTCCCCAAACCAGCGTGCTCATTTTCCTTTCTTTCCCTTCCGCGCGACTGTCAGCGCTTCCCCGCTTTCCTTTCCTCTCATTTTCTTGTCTCTTTTTCCCTTCCGGTACCCGTTTCGCTGCCAACGCCTCCGCCCCGTGTCTGCGCCGTTCGTTAGCACTTCGCCCCCTACGGCGAGCCAGCGAGCGGGCGGGCGGGCGCTAGCGCCACAAAGTGTGGCGTTTGCGCGGGCCGCGCTGTAGCTCCCGGAAAGGTGCGGCTGCCTCTTGCGAGCGCTTCTAATTGCGCAAGCAGACGCCGCGGGGGATAAGTGGACCACAACGGGCGCCTATCTGTCAAAAACATCGCCCCCCCCCTCCCACCGCCCCCCACCCCGGTCCTCTCCTCTCTCTGCTTCGGCGACAACGCAGACCTTGCCGCTAACCAGTCACGTTGAGGCTCCCGACTAAGTGCGGTCTTGACCTGCTTGCGCTCCGCGTGCTCTGCCGGCGAGCATCGCTGCGGCTCATTGCTGGTCGTTTGCATGGGGTAATGAGGGGCGCGTGCGTCCACGCGTTGTTGTCCCGCTTCTTATTTCGCGCAGACCGCAGCGAGAGCTCGTGGGCGTGCGCTCGGTTTAGCAAACTTAGCCGCCGTGTATTCGCATTGTTAGTCGGGAGCGTGGCGGAGACAACGCCGTCGCTCAGTTTGGGCTGTGAGCAGCAGGTGGAATAGACAGGTTAATGGAAAGCCCGAGCGAAAGGGCATGACGGCGCAACGTCCTAGCCGTCCTAGCCTTTATGCGTGACGTTGTTGTACTGGCAGCGAAATCGCGCCTTTGTTGCTCCGCGTCGTGTTTGGTGGCACTTTCCGAGTTGTTCAAGCCACAATGCCCGGCTCGAGTTCAAACCCACTTTGGACAGCAGATAGGACAACAGAAGGTGGTTTAAATGCTGTAGGTGAAATAATGGCCATACGTTGGTTCACGCAAATCGTTTTGTTTCAGCTTGATTATGGGTAATGTATCCCGTTTTTTTTTTTAGGGTTTGGGCTTGTGAATTGGGATGTTTCCAGCGATTCCCACAACACTTAGCACATGACCGGGGTAGTTGGAGAAGTATGGGAGAGGCCTTTGCCCTGCACTGGCGCAGTCATGCAGGCTGATGATGATGATGATGATGACGACGACGACGACGACGACGACGACGATTATTATTATTATTATTATTATTATTATTATTATTATTATTATTATTATTATTATTAGCCTCCTCGCCCGACTTCCCGGGTGCTGCTGCTGCTGCTGTTGTGGTCAAACCCGCACGCTCCGCTGGGTTTCTTGCAATACCTACAGATGGCTCTCGCCTCCGCGCATCTCGGCCGGCGCCGCCGCGGCAGCATTTCACTGTTCGTGCGCATGGTACGTGCTGTGCTTGCTTTCCCACGCGACAAAAATGCAGATGCTGGGCTGTGGAGGTCTAATGCTGGGCTGTGATAGTGCAAACGTTACAATCGTCCATAGCTTAAAGAAAGCGCTTGCAGCTGGCGTCTCTGCCGGTAGCCGTGGTGGTGAAGCATGCTGCGCTGCTGCGTCCGCATGTCAAACGTCCGAGCGCTCCTTTTCAGCATCCCAACGCACAAGAGCAGTCCCCTTGCTGACACTAGTCGTTATTGAGGAAATGTTCTTCTTCACACTTCTGCCACGATGCGATGTGCCATGCGAGGCAATGATAATTATCAATCCTCTCAGCGATTACGAACAATAACGCACAACAACGCGTCAAGCGAACACGTCACCCTGGGTGTTCTGCGGACTACGCAGACAAACAGCAGTGGTGCACACAAGGTAATGTTTGACATCAACTCACCGCTCTCGCGTTGGACTAAACGTTGAAGAAATTACACATTCTCCACCAACATCACCGATAATCATCGTCAATCAAAGCAAACAGCATACAAAGCTTTGCTCACAACGATTCCCACAGTGCGCGGAATCCACATTTTCTTTTTCTTTTTTAAGATTTAGTCTATCTTCATCTGCATCCATCGCAGGAGTTTAGTCGAGCTGTTTGCCTTGCGGAGCGACAGAGAAATTCTGAGGAGTGCGATTTAATAAATAACAATAGACAGTGAAAATTTATAGTCTCCATAAGTTATAACAGTTGGCTTTTTCCGAACGGAAATACACTATAGGTGGGGCCCTGCAGATCTTCCTAAAACACTCGCAATGCCTCACTAATATTTGGCGCAACACCCTGCTTTGGTTGTTCAACGCAATAAAAGGTACAGCGAAGGAAAAGAAATTCAGTAGTGTTTATCTTGCGTAAAATCGCATCACTAACCATGTCATCACGAGGCAGGCGCATTTACCAGCTTAACTATGAGCTTGTCAGTGTCGACATGGAGGTTTCGAGAAAAACGACGCTTTTTGGTGGCCGTCAATTTGGGCAAGGTCTTGCATGAGCATAACTTCATCGTACGCCAGGTATTGACAAAGGCGGTCCTCATGGGGACAAAAAGAAAAAAAAATGCTAGTAACTGAAAGTGCCAGCAGATGTAAGAAAAGCGCGACGAAAGCGATAAATTGCTTCGTAAGAGGGAGGAATAAGACTACGACGATAACGATCAGAAGCTTAAGAAGAAGAAGGAGATGAACGCTTTTCTTTTGGGGGGTCAATCTCTCAGCCGGGTACGCGCTGTTTCTTTTGAAAAGAAGAATGAGTAGGATGCCCATTATAACTGGCATCTAGTTATTTAGGCGCACCAGTGGTTTCGACATTAACTTCGAAAAGCCCCGGATGAGTTGCTTGGTTGGCTTATAAGTCGGTTGTCATGTGTAATAAAGCTACTGGCTCCTACATCAAAATCGGATTCGTTTACATGGCGAAGCTGGATGACTGTGTTGGATTCGACCCAGACCATGATTATATGAACACGCGAGGGCGCTAATGTATCCCCAGAAGCGCTCCATGCTTGCGGAATGAGTTTGACAGAATATCTCCCATAAAACGGCCATCTTGCACTGACGAAAGGAGCTTTGAACATACTCCTATGTTGATGAGAAGCGGAAAAGAACATACTCCTATGTTGATGAGGCATAGAAGTATGCTCTTTTCCGCTTCCTTCTAAATTTCATAAGGTGCTACCAGCCCCTAATTGTTCGAAGGAAGCAGTTCGTTGCGTTTGCAATGAAGCAATCAGAAGCCATCTAATTTTCCCCTGCTCCATTCGAGCGCACAGTTGGAGGCGTATAGTTCCTCGTGAATAATATATATATATATATATATATATGTGCAGATATGTAGATATATATATTGGCATGTGGCATCGTCCACATGTACCTAAACCAGTATAATAATGCTAAGGAGAAAATAAGGGCTTAAAACAGAAGGAAAAAAAAATTCAGCTGCTTTTTAACCGACGCGTTCCGCATCCCTCGAGCTCCATTGGTACGTGTATCGTCGGATTCCCCGTTTGGAAACATTTCGCCCGAAACTTAAATCTTACGCGAACTGACCAAAGCCTACGAATTCGCTTCCAGTAACGTTCGTGTCCTCTATCTCAGCGAGCGCCGAGTAGGGCTCTTTTAATGTTGCCAGCCAAAGTCTGCTGATCCCTACGCTAATCCCTTCACTGCTGCTCGAGGCCATTCCCTGCTACCGTGTGGGCTCGAATACTAACGAAAATCCCTATATGCCCCCGAGGATTCGTACGCCGCGCAGCATCTTCGGCGCGACTGCCTGGCGAGTTTTAAACCGACTCAACCCAGCGAATATGGCAATCAGTGGTGCTCTCGTTGATGACTAGCCCGAAGTCGAGCCAGGGCAAGCGGAGAGAGACCGAAATCTCAGGAATAAAGAAATAAGGAAAACGGCAAAAGTGCCGTGGAAACACTGCGGATAGCTATAGCTCGTACAGGATGCGATAAGGATGTACACGGGACGAACAGAGTGGTACGCGTATGTAAACCCTCGTGTCTAGTCTCGCGATCGATGCGGGAGGTCCTTTATTATCCCGCGGGAGCCTTCCAAAGCCCGCGACATCGCTTCGTTCCTGGGCTCTCAACGACCGTCTTATGTAGCGGTAGGCCACTGGCTTTTTTCCGCGTTCTTCCCATCAGGCTCGTTTGGTGTGTTGAAATGAAAAAGACAAAATAAAACGGATTAGAAGGATGCGCGACGCAGGGGGCAGATCCTGGGAGCGGTGATGCGGCAAACTTGGGATCCGCAGTTAGCCCGGCTGGTTTAATCTCGCGTGGTAGGGACTGAGATAATTGCGACTGCTGGCCGCGCACAGTAAATTTTGATTAGAAGGGAACGAAATAAAAAAAAAAAAAAGAGTCTGAGCTGCGTAGACAAGACGAATCGTAGAGAGTACGCCCGACGTTTAACCTCCCTTTTTTGGTTTTTATCTTTCTGTAAAGCTGCAGGTCGGCTTTTAAATGGAAGGAGTCCGCATTTCGCCGACAGAACTGGGCGGCGAAAACTATTTCTTCTGGAAATTTCTTCCGCGCTGCGAGTTTGTTTAATGAACTCCAGTAACAGGAAGAGCGACGCTTCGCACACGAAGCTTATTGAGTGACTCGCTGCAAGTCGGATTCTCCCTTTGTGTCGTACAGTGGCCTACATTTTGGAAAGCACAAGCCAGCAAAACTCATTCAGCAAGTGGTTCGCTTGATTATGCGCTGGATGTGAATCTCTCAGAACAGCCAAGAGTAAGAAATTAAGTCTGCTCTTGTGGGAGAGTGAGTGAAGCTGATGCAGGTGGAGATACCTGGCGGGTAAGGACACGCTTTCACAATAGAGGCAAGCGAGCAGTACAATACGAATATTTGCAAAGGATAGCAGTGCGTGTACGAATTACCTTTCAACTTAAAAGGAAGGAGAACAATAATTTTTCATTAGTTGCTCACATATACACTGCTGTCCTTTCCTGAAAGTATGTTGGCATGTGACAAAAACAAAAAAGGGCACTCAAACGACCAAACATTCTCTCATAAATGATATACGCAATTCGAGTTATGCGTGGACTCGCTTCCTGCGTCCATGAGAGTAACGTGTCGTTGTCATTTTTGCTTTCTTTAATGCAGTTACATGCTTCAGTGCCTGCTAGAAGGAACCCTCCCAATGAGTCAATGCGTAGGTTAATTCGCGTAATTAACAGCCCCCCGAAACTAAGCAGTACCCCCCCCCCTTCTTTTTATAAACAAAAATAAAAAAAATTCATGATCCATTCCACTCTGTGAAGGTAAATAATCAGCAAAGCTGATCCGATCGGCTTTGAGCTTCGGAAGATGCGCCGGTACATGCGCGTAGACATAACCGTTCGTTGTCGAGAAACGTGGAACCACACCCATTAGCAGAGCCTCTGTACACGCCTTGTACTGAACCGAGGCACGTTACACTTTATCAGTGCCCCCTTACAAGTGCCGCGGACTCGAAACTCCGCAACGTTCTCGCCCGAAAAGCACTGCATCAGCGCGCCCACCGCCTTCTGCCGTCGCTCTTCCGGCCGTAGGCCATTGATTTCCGAGAGGTCGTTATCGAACCATAGGCGATCCCATAATCGGCAGCTTGATCCGAAGTTGCGATCGAGGAAGCCTCGTTGGAACCTTGCGTAGGCGCCGTCGAATACCGGCACCGTGCCCTCGTGGCGTCGACGCCTCCTTGCGGCATTTTCGGCATCGCGACATGCGTCGTCGGCTTTTGCGCGTCGCTTACGTACCGCCACATCGCGGGCACGCTCTTCTTCTCGGGCCGCTGGATTGGCGCGACGTAGATGGTATCTCTCCTGAAGCTTCTCTCGCTGTCGCTCTTCGTAGATACGCTGCTCTTCAGGCGTGCGGATCACGCGTGGCCTTCCCATAGCGACGGTGAAGCGAAAGGCTACCGAAAATTAACCTTGGTCGCCTTATCAGGCGCATACTACGTCGTTGTACATTCACAGAGATACACCTGCAAAGGAGCGCCGTTTTAGACGCAGGCGACCGTTAAACCGAGCTCCGACGGGAGCGGGTGATGTGCGTTTGCTTTGTTGTTTTCGCTCTCCCTTCCGCTTTTTAGGCGAGAATATTTAGGGGAGAGACTTTTCCACGCGGACGTCATAAAATCCCGAATCCATAGAAAGCTTCGCTGTAAAAATTTTGTGTGCAATGCCCTTGCGTTATCTATAACGCACGTAATGCCCTCGAAAAAAGAAAAAACGACAAGAACGGGCAATGTTATATTAAGACTCCTAATTTATAAAATTTCCATTGAGTTAACAATCTCAATTTGGCCCCCAATCGCTCGTAAAAGCCGGCTTAGAATAAGAAAATAAA
This sequence comes from Dermacentor andersoni, assembly GCF_023375885.2. Classification (NCBI taxonomy): domain Eukaryota; kingdom Metazoa; phylum Arthropoda; class Arachnida; order Ixodida; family Ixodidae; genus Dermacentor; species Dermacentor andersoni. The sequence goes on from NC_092818.1 coordinate 131,007,309, forward strand.
AGGAAAAGTTGTGGCTATGTAGGTCACATTAGATAAGGATTATCTAGCGAAATCGGTTACATGAAAACAACACACCGCATAGGTGTAGGATTCTTGCTCAGCTTCTTCCAGGCTAGGCTGTGCAGTACTATATATATAAATACAACTGCTTTGTTAATTTCCCCTCGAATTAGCATGCGTGCATGCTTTGTACAACGCTGTGTATGGTTGCGTAAGAGAAATGAGTGCCAGAGAAAGACTGTGAGCTAGAAAGAGGAAGCTGTCCGAGCAGCTTGGACAGCGACTACCTTGCTAAAACAATGCGTTATTGTCTGCGTAAGTGGAAGAGTCGGCTTCAGGATAGTGCGACTGGCAGATCATTAATATACGTGATGAATGGGGAGGATCCCAGTACCCCATCCTGTTCATGCCGCGTCTGTCTTTTTGTGCATGTCGGTGTCGGTAATTACCGAATCCGGAAATGCGCACCCTTTGGCACCCAACGAGGCATCCAATATGACTCCATATGTTGGCGCGTGCATTCCATGACATTGAGCTCTTTTATCATGAAGGGATGAATGTAATATGTTTTAAAATTAGTTGGCCTCCAATGCATCTGCGCAAGTGTAAGCATAATATGAAAATAAAGAGGACTTTTGCTCTGATCGACCACAATAAACTTAATTTCTCCGCTGTCTCTGCCAGAAACCGCCAATAGAAATTTCAAAGGAAACCTCGGGCACTCTGCTTCTTCCTTAATGTCTGGTGCATGCTGAATTTTCAAGAAAAGTCATTTTTCTCTCAGCTGCATTTGGAGTCAGCATTCTCTTTCCTCGTTGGCACACTGTTTGTCAAGAGTAGACCAACCAGTGCCAATTCGACTTGGTTTCCCGCTTTCCGCACAAAAGTGCTCTTTTGGATACGTTGTTTGCTCGTGCTTATTTGTTCAAATGAAAATGAGTCGCCTGCATCTGCGCAGTGGCTGCAACTGAAAAGCCAATACCATTTCCTGAATTCGTAAATAAATATTTCAAGAACGCATCCCTTGAGGCTAGGGTTTTGGGATGGACTGGTGAGGGCTGCTGGACTGACGAACAGTAACTGACCCAGCAGTCCGTGCATTTCGCACGTGCCGGAACGCAGTGCGTCCGTAAGTGCACTCGCATGAAGGTGCATTCCGTTGACCTTTGCGTTTGAGCATGCGTGATTTCGGCGCGCATACGTATGAATAAGCCAGTACGCGCTTCCATCATGTACACTTAGCCGGGCGAGCGCCCCGCAGCCAGTGCCGCTAAGGAAATATGACTGGCGATGGTGCAGAGTCCACATCACGGACGTCGGAGCAAGTTCGAGGGGAAAAAGGCGCGCAGAAGAGAACGCGCTGCCGCGTTATTACGGTTCCCTCAGGTATGCGGTCGCTCCACGCGTTGGGGGGAAGTGGAGAGGGGGCAGACTTGCGCCGGCGGGCGGAGGCCGATAACGCTGGCCTACCCGTGGATTCACCTCCGCGGGTATGCCCGTTTAGCCGCTTCCGTAGATAGATGAGCGAAGCGACGGCGCGGCGTTGCGCACCATCCCCGAGGAGTGCGGCGCGTGGAGCGGCGACCCTGAAGCAGCGTCGCCGGCCTCCATTATTGATCAGCGGAAGCCATGCGCATACGGAGAGAAACGGTACCCTCTGCCTCTTTTTTTTTGTCTCGTTCCGCTCTCCCTCGTTCCTCCCTCGCTTCAAACCTTGCTGACGACCTCGAACGGTCGATATCCTCTGGCGGGCGCTCTCCTTCCCCATATTGCCTCCTTTCTCGCAAGGCCCAATCCCCATTTCCTCGAATTTTCTTCGTCCCCTCCTCTTTCCACATTTTATTCTCCTCCTCTAGAATGCTGCTCCTTGGGCTCCGTTTGTTCTGTGCGTGGCTGCAGAAAATGCCGTAAGATCCTCTCCCCCCCCCCCTTCCCCCACTTGTGCCTTGGTCGATCCAATCAGGCGAGTGAAGGCATGCAAGCATAGCATTAATTCCGGCCGCCTTCCTTTCAAGAGCTCGACTTCGGACCGTCTGCTCCTTCTATCGCGATGGAACAGGCACGTGGGAGAAGCGACTCGGAAGCTACAGCGCGGTGTTTCAAAGAGCCGCCGCTGTTGTCTCGTTTCCGCAAACACTCGATCGGCGGACGTGTGCCAACAAAACGGCGGCGCTAGTAGAACGAAGTCACACTCATTCAGGCAGGCATAAAAACCGTTTTTCCGCAGTTCCTTCGCTAACATCTTCCGGCCTGGGGAAACGATCGGACGATGCAAATAGCTGCGTTCACTTGCACGAGCCAGTGCCTTTAGCACAGCGGTGTAACGACATCGACATGGAGATCAGAGTAGAAAAATCTGCTCTCACTACACGTCTAAACATTTCAGCGGTATGGAAGGAACGTCGTGAAAGGTTTGGCAGCGGGATGGAACTTCGTCATATTTGCTTTAGATCTAGACGCATTTGCTGCTCCTATAGGTGATAGCCTGTGTACGGCGTATCAAAGACTGCGCTTAATTCTCTGTCGATAGCCGCGTGGCAACCAGAGGGTAAAGCTTTACAGGCAACCTTCGCCCTCCATGGAAATCACTGTGGGGTCGCTTCGTTTCTGTACCCGTGAGAAAATATATAGGCATAGACTCCAGCCCCGATACAGCTTCGAGCTGTCCTCTAGATTCTTTTGCTATGGTGCCTTTTCTTCCCGCGTGACAAGTCTACGTTTTTGTACTCCTTGCTCTTGACGGCCAATATTTGCTTCGGCCGCAGTCTATTCTCCTTCTCCAACTGCACCACTTAGAACAGGGACAAACAAAATGACACCGTGCGGGTGCTGTTCTCAGTAACACCCGTGACTCTGTTCTCTTTAAGGCCTTTGTCTTTCGCGCCATTCACAAATATACGGACAACTCTCGTGGTTTTTTATCTGAACACACTGTCAAGTCATATGTCTGCACAGGACCACTCAAACAAAGTGTGATGAACACAAACACAAGAAGAGCAAATAAGTATCTCTGCACACACCACCCAAACATCCTGATACACCGAATAACAACGGTGATATCTATATTCACCCTGCATCTCAGTTTGTTTTGTAACCATGACAGGCACGTACCCAAGAGAGAGAGGGGGGGGGGGGGGGGCTGGCCACCCCCTAGAAATTAAGCGGCATAACTGCTCCCTTCACCCGTCCCCCGCACACGCCACCACTCCTCACACACATTCTAAAGCGCCACCAAATCAATCTTGAGACTAGACAGCTATTCGGTGGTTAACATTTTTCTGCCTTTTATCTGCTTTTGGATGGCGGTAGTTATCGGCATCTCCTGTGGTGTGAAGGCCAGTTTTCTCATTGATTAGGTGCCCGCACTAGTAACTCGGAATGCATTCAGTTGTCACCATCTGTTGCAACGGTCACGCGCATCACTGTTGCTTCGTTAGTTCAACCTTCTTTGTTTAGACTGATCGAGGGACCAGGAAAGGAATTCAGTCCGTAGTGAGCTGGTCTGTAGGCAGCCGGAGAAAACGCCAGTTGTGTTTAACTTTTCCTTTTGCTTCATTATTTCCTCGAATGACGGCTCGCCGCGACGCTGGCCGATCCTCGGAACCATATACCCGTGATATGGGTTAGATAAGGTGGAAAATAAAATCATGCAAAATAGCGCCCATCATCATACCCTGCATTCACCGGTAAACGCATAAACATTGTGAATGTCACCCGTTACCTCGTCTGGTATTTCCCTAATTGTACAGTACTTTTCTTGCAAAATTGGCAACTGGAAACAAAAGTAGCAAGGAGTTGATAAATTAAGCGATCTACAAGGGACAGAGCCGATGCAACAGCCAAACAGGAAAGAAAAGCGAAAACAACAAATTTAATCGTAGTTCGTGAAAATATTTATGAATAAAGACCTCTTTACTTAGAAAGGAAGCAGTGAAAACGCTGCAGGAAGTGAGGAATGATTCCATGTGTTTTGAGTGACGCTTCTAGAGTTACCAGTCGAGCCGCCTGATGTAGCCACTTCTCTGATGTGCTTATGTGGGTGTTTATATAACCTTCCGAGGTGGGCGCAGTACGTCTAGAAACGCAGCGTCCAGCGCTCTACGTGGTTGTATGGGACTGCCAGTCACGCATCGTTTCACAACTTCCCAAATAACAATACGAGCCGGGCTTGGCATGTAACTTGCTAAAGCAGTAAACGAGGGATTCAAATGAACTATGGTCGTTTCGCAAATATATCTTTATCCATAATTTTTCCAGAGCTAATTCAAAATATGCTACTAGAAATCTTTACTTTACACTTTCTCTTGGTCACTTTTTCTTGGCAGTGTTCTTCCTGTGCTTCTTTCTTGCGTAAGTCTATTTGATGTGGTTCCTTTATCGTCAAGTAAAAGAGAGGTGTATCTCACAGGCGTACCTGTGAGATACATCTTACGTCATTTCTTTTTTGCGGGTTTGCGCGTCTTTATGGTGAACTGTTGGCATTGTTCACATTTATACTAGTAAACGTACCCCCCCCCCCTCATTTGCATAGAAAAGTTACCTTGGGATGGATCCCACCCGAAAAAAAGTCTGGGTACGCGCCTGGACCATGATAGTAGTAATGAGTGAAGTCGTTATGGCTCAGTGCCTGTTATGAGTTCTCGTCATCATGAGGATAAAACTTTCGAACTTGTCAATTGAACTTGGAATGGCGTTCAGCGTGTCATTGGTCAGTTCACAGCAAAGCTAGGCGAACTGCTCTGGTAGCCTTAGTGGAGCATTCAAATTTGAAGCTTCGGTTCAGAGTTTAACACAAATATATCGACAGAGCACGCCTAACCTGTCGTCGAAGTGAGTTGAATTGCAAGCTTCCATGTGCAACTCCGGCTTCTATCACAACTATTGCATGACACAGTCATCACGTGTTAGTTGCTCCAACGTGCATGTCGCTCCATCCTTTCATCATAGTGTTACTTTGCTATGCTGCTAACAGTAGAATTGTACGTTGCTTATCAGCTAGCACCCAAGAACGAAGGCAACGGCTTTCCCAAAAGTAATTTACCATATTATGCCCATGTGCAAAAGAGGCACAGGTGCAAACAGAACTGCATTAACTATATTAGAGACCTTGTCAAAAAGCGAAATCGCGCAATAAATTATTTTATTTGTTTAACTCGCATAGGACAACTGTTTGCACTTCCTATCAAACTGTGCAGTTGTTCAACCAGGCATATTTCTTGCACATACAATAAAAGCATTTGCTTCATCTTGGACGACAAGGAGAAACATTGCCAACAAACAAGGACGTGAAGAATGGCGGAAGTAAAAAAATAAACAAAGAAAAAGAAAACAAAGAGGGAGGAAATAACAATACAGATGGTACTGCGCACCGTACTTTTGAAGCATGAAATGAAATCGAAAAGCGAGAAGAACGGAAGATCGCAAGGCAGTGGTTCTCTGTAGAGTTCGGCAAGTTCTTGCTGTTACTGTTGTTTGCATGGCTACTGCTTACTTTTCCCGTGCCTTTCTTCAGTTTTTAATTCGGCCAGACACGCACCTTTTATACAGGCGCGCATTGTCTGGCTTTCTATAGCTGTGCGGAAAGGCACGTCAATGTGTCAGTGATTGCTGCAGATGGGCGTAGCACTCCAATTTATGGAAACACCCGTCGCAACGTCGCCGTATTGACGCGGTCTCAACGAACGCCCAGAAAACGATGGAAAGACGTGGCTTTAAGTACCCTATTGCTGACGCAGCACACAAGAGCGTGTTCACAGATTTTTTTTTCGTTGCTGAGAACACGTCGCTAGACATACAGGAACGCTTGTAGTTCGCCTCTACCTGGACGACCATGTACAGAAAACCGCCTTTACCAAGGCACCGTAGGAAGGTTCTCAATGAATGAACAACCAAAACTCAAAAATATTCAGTAAGAATTTTGGAGCTTGAATGATGAGATCCCGGAAGGCCAAAACTGAGACAGAGAGAGACAGAAAAAGAAAAGGAAGCTTGCCTCTATTTCCTTTTATTGAATGCGTGTCTGACAACCAAAGAAATTCTGGAATGCCTTCGGATTTTACAAATGAAGCCACCCGTCGAATCGCAAGCAATTCGCCTACGGTACAATGACGACACTTGAACGGGGACAGCCGCACCAAACTGGTGAGCACTCCAGCACGTGCCGCGCACAGAAGTTGTCTAGTTGCTTGCAAGCTCGTTTAAAAATTCCTATGCTCTTGTGACTTTATTTTCGTCTTCGTGATGGGGAATGTGCAAGTCTCTCAGGGGAGCTTACGGCTTTTGAGCGATGCGGTTTGCTTGAGCTCTCCCGACTGGAGCGGCGTTCGTTGCCCACGCTATTTGCGAAGCCAGCTCCTGCTAGAGACGACTTAAACCGTGACACGCGAAGCACGCGAAATACCTGTTACGACGGCCAAGCGTGTTTGTCAGCGGTCCCCCGCATTTCGATGGGGGCGAAATGCGAAAACACCCGTGTACGTAGATTCAGGTGCACGGTAAAGAACCACAGGTGGTCGAAATTTCCGGAGTCCTCCACTACGGCGTGCCTCATAATCAGAAAGTGGTTTTGGCACGTAAAACCCCATAATTTAATTTTTTTTGTCAGTGGTCCCTAGCTTAGCGAGGTAGATTGTCCCTAGCTTAGTGACGTAGATTGTCCCTAGCTTAGCGAGGTAGATTTGGCTGAGAGATCAGGTGGGGAGGTGGGTTGAATGTTTTTCCTTCAGCTTCATTTCAATTATATATGGCCTAAGGCACTATGACTGATAAAAAATTGCGCGAAGAATTGTCGATTACCATGGGAAAACGGAGAAGTAAAATGACAAATGATTTACTGCCCCACATGATCGTGGAAGTGAATAAAAAATAAAATAGAATTTGGGTGTGTTTTTACTGTCATCACTTTGAGGCTGGGTTGCACGAAACAGACAAAGCAACAACAACGACGACGACTACGACGACGAAATATTCGCACAGCACATAATGTTTTCTTTGCAATGTTTCGAGAAGGCCATGGTCTAAGAATGCACTAGAGATAGCGCCGCACTCCATATTGTTCTAAACTCGACGCACAGTTCTCGCCTCTGCTGGACATAAAGCGGACATTTAACATCACATGTGAGCTAACCTCATCTAGTTCACCACAAGCACACGATTATTAGTCAGTGACCACCGAAGTGGTCAGTGAAGGACGCACTTAGCCGAAGTCGGTGAAACAATGTTTTTTTACACAAGATGTCCGAAAGCGAGGGTATTTCTTCTCTGTTATTATGCATTAATTTGGTCGCTATCAATAGTATGACGACGACAGCGTCACAAACGGTACTGAACGGAAGGAGAGACAGACGGAGCGAACGCAGCTTCTACTTCATATTTCTAGCAGTAAAAGGAGGCTGCCATATTCTGACCGCCTAACAACCATTATTCGTGCCGTGTAAAAGGCTCAAACTATTGAAACCTAAATGGGAGGTAAGTAAAAGAAACAAACTGCATTGTAAACGTACAGCTCTGAATGTTAGTAGGTGTGCGTTTTGTGAACCCTTTTTATTCTGTCGGCAACACGGTTGTCGTGCTGGTGAACCGTTAAATGTTTAAAATGCAGGATCGGACCCTGTGACTGCAGCATGTGTATACGCGCTTTGTGGGATACGTGACATACGTTACTGCCTTTGTCAGCGACTGCCGAGGCAGCAAGGATTTAATAAAATCGATTACCGCGATTTGCATACCCCGTGTTTAGTTGTCCCATTGGGATTTGTCTTCCCTGCGGCCTGGAACGGAGACGTGACGTTCACGTATTTTGAGTGCAGCTTTGTGGAAAGCCGGATGCACGATGCTTTAAATGTTTTCGCGTTTCGAGCTTCAATCAAAAACAGATGCTTGCTGCACTCAAATGCAGACTGATATTCCATGACCCGAGGTCCTGCGTGTGTTTCTTCTTGTGCGAAGTGCGGAAGCAATTTAGAAAGCCTTGTTGTACAGAGCCACAGGCACCATCAAAGCTGCACCAGTCTTCTGGATTCACATCGTACAACGAGGACGTGTGCCTGCAGTATCGGTGAAGTTACCGTGAAGTTTTCAAAGAAGTCTCGCAAGAATATCGCAAAGACAGGAGACCTGTTCAGCGAGTGCATTGAATTATCTTAATAAAGTGTCATGAAGCAAAGGCGTTCCTACGATTCATGGCTATTGCACGCGACAAAACAAAGAAGCCTAGCGTGACGCATGAGCATTCCCGCAAACACAAATGGGCATGAAAATTAAGCAACCCCATTCTAATATTATGAGCTCCCTTGTAACAGCGACCATTTAAGGCCTTCACGCATCTGCCACATAGTGGCGCATAAAGGAAGGGCCCAAAAAATAACTATACAGAAGGCGCACTGAAAAGGGTCTCCTTTGTTTAATGCTGCGTTGTCAACTATACTTGTTCTGGTTCATGACTGCGCTTTAATATTATTTGCATAAGGACTCGCGTGTCTTGCATTTATTTACTTTTTTCTTTATACTGTGCCAGAAAATGTCGACAGGAGCCTTCGCAATAAAATATAATATCAGGCCTAGATCATATCGTCTTAATGACCGACCTGCTGGCTAAACATTTAAGTCCATGACATACCCCGACTAAAGGTTTAGTTCAGAACACTATATAACACTTCTAATAAACACTGATTTTTGCTGCTTAGCTAAAGACGACAGACAGAGTTAAATGAGGCATCTATTCTTTTTCTTCTCGCTTACGCTTTTCCCGGAAGCCTCTAGCTGCAAGGTAGCTAGAAGGGGTTCATTGAAGCTACCAATGTTGTCAAGTTTACTGCCGAATGCACATAGCGAAAGCTTGCTATAAACCACTCGCCTTGTCGCGAGACACGTAAAGCCAAAGTGAATATTGAAGAACAAGAAATGAAAGTGAAGTACATCGACGAACACAAATACGCACAAATGAATTCAAACACACAAACACAGCAAACAAAGGCGAAAAGAGTTCTAAAACTCGTTGCCTTTTGTCTTTAACATATTTATCTTTGTGCCTCTCTATTTTTGTGTGTTCAGTCGGTTTCTGTTTGTTTTTGACGTTTCTTTTTTGTCCCAGTTCACAACTTTCTTTCTTCCTGCCCTTGTTCCCAAAGAAAGAACGGTTACAATGTGTTCAGCTCTACCGGATTCTACGGCAAAGAGAATAAACTGGGGGACGAAGACATTAAAAGTGGAAAAAAAATAAAAGAAAATTAGGAACTCAGATTGCAATAGTGGATGCTTTGTTTAAAATTTTCTGTACATTAAAGAAAGAGAGCTGTTTCAAACACGTAAATGTCTAAGCAACGCATTATTTTAGTGATGGGCGAGGTTGTCGAAAAGAACCACATACTAAAGAAAGCGCTGGGATGAAGCTGTTCGTAAAATATATAGGCCCAAAGTTCAACTCGGAATCCGCGTGTGGCAGTGATGAAAAAAAAAGAAAGAAACGCTGTCACACTTCCGACGCTCGCGTAGGTAAATAAAACGAGCGCGGCAAACAAACAAGCGAGTCGAAGGCAGCAAGCGGCCTTTCAGACCGGCTACAGGCATTTAAATATAAACAGCTACTAGCTGTCAAAGCATGCGACACTAAGACCACATTCGCGGGCCGGATCAAACTTGTCAACATGGCGCCAGCTACCCGTTCCCGAAAGTGACAACGGCGACTGTCGGAGACAGGCGCACTGCATGCACGGTTGCTTGTTCACCAAGCAGTGTCGTATATATAGACGAAAAAAAAAAGAACCTTGCTGAAAGTATTTCCTTCCGAAGCAGTGTAGTAAACGTTTGATAGGCCCCGAGGAAAAGCTGCGCAAGTAGGTTAAAGCGTGACGGAGGTATTAAGCCACTATACTGTGGTTCAAACTGCAGCGTACATTCGAAGGGGAAGGAAAGGTCTCTTCGATTTGGCTGCACTTTCTGCCCTAGTTCAGAAAGTGCAGCACTTTCGCATTCGCTTTCCAGGTGGCTCACGCGTCCTTCGCAGTCTGCTATTTCTCTTGAGGGAGTGCATGCCGAGTTCTCGGTGAGTTCACGACCGGAATGCACTCGCTCGTTCGGGTGCAGCCTGAGTGCAGCAGCATGGCTGCGCAGCCATGGCGCTTCGAGCCGACGATCGGTTGCCACCAGCTTGCGGCTTTGTGTAAACGATGATCAGAGAGATGTTCTCCTCGTCCGCAACGCCGACGGCTTGTTTCTAAGACAAGAAAACGGCTATGCTTACGAAGCGGCAGGTAAGAGAAGTCAATTAGGCATCGTACTGTGCATGTGACGAGCTTCCATCTTTCGTCCGGCTTTCCGTCGCTGCCCATGCTGTCAGGGTTCATTCTCTATAAAAGAGCGTCTTGTGGCAATAGCTAGTGCACCTTTTGTTGGGATAGCTGTTACACGGACACTCCAGGCGAATTTTCGCCGTCGTCGCCACCGTAGGCGTTGTGGTGAGGTTCCACATATATTTAGGTATATATATGCTATATGTGTATGCCTGGCGTATCAGCATCCGCGGCGGCATTGAAAACTTGCTCGAGGAAGAAACAGGGAAAGAAAAAGAGCTTAGCCAATTCGTTCTATGTGCGCGCGCGAGGGTAAGGCGGTGTTGTTACCTATACGGATGTTGCGCAGATTGTGGTTGCTCAGCATCCGGGTCCTCCATGACGTGCAGCGCTTCATTGTTGCAGGGATCTGGAGAAAAGGGTCCCGGTTCGGGAAATGAAAAGCTAAAAGAAAGTATTCCGTAAGTGATTTCCTGGTGTTAATGTCCTAAGTGGACTTCGCTGTCGAGACATACCAGCACCTGTTCAATTCGTCGGCCAACGTCTGGTGGAGCGTTAAGAAGAGGAAACAAATACTGAACTCCCAGGTGCCTGAATATACGTATCTGCGAGGCTGCCGCCTGGAACGATCTCGGGCGTTCTGCTGCAGTTTCGCCAAATTCAGGTTCTCAAAGCTGCGTCGTCTGTTACAATTTATCTTGTAAATAAAGTAACTCGTCACATGTAATCGGTTACTGAAAAAAAAAGTGCTTGAATTACAGCATGCAACCATATATAGTTTCTGCACGGGCTGCGCATGAACTTTCTGAACTGGCACTGCACTCTCCCGGCACCGCAACGGAACCAGTTCAGCAAGTTCAGCAGTTCAGACAAATCAGCGAAGTACAGTCATGGAAAAGAAGTACAGTCATGCCTGAAAGCGCCTGAATGCGACGTTAAGGCCACAAACACTGCTATGACGCAAATCTTCAAAATGTATTGCCACCGTTCGCTTTTAGGCTTCGGATGTTGGCATATGTTCTTTGCATGCGTCTTTGCATTGAGTTCAAATTGATTAACTTCATAACAGTTAGACAGACATAAACAATGCCTAACAAACTAAATAACTGATCGGTTCCAGTGATTTTCTCTTTGAAGGATTGGTCAAAATTAATCGTTTGCTCGTACGTGACATTACAGGGCTTCAGCTTGTACAGGCTTCTTTGGTGTACTTGAGCCCGGGCGAGCAATTTTGTCGATTAATGAGTAAGCAAGCTCAGTGTACCACATCTTGTGCATGAATCCCCGAAACGTGTTTGTTTTCTCTGAGGGGTTTAATCGCTTTTATGCGACCACCTAACTATGCACGCACTTAAGTCAAGTGGCACGGATGAGCGACGTGCTACCTGAGAGCCGCCGGCGCTGTAATCACGATAATGCAGCAGCGAGTCAGCTTGACCATTCGTGGCAAATCTCACCCTAGTTCAACAATCATTTACTTCTCTTAACGACCGCGAGCAGCGCACGTGATCGCACAACGCCAGGAGAATATGCCACGCTCGAAATGACATGGGTCTCATATTCAACAGATCTATATGCTCGGCGCACAACGAATATACGCAGGACTGCATGCACAGGTCATCAAACGCCGCCTTCGCAGATGCATCCCGAGGCGCATATAAAGAGCGTCTTTACGAGTGCACGCTTTTCGCAAGCTGTTATGAATAAATACCACACGAAGAAAACCCCTCTATATCATGAAAGCCACGATGAACGAGACGGCGTGCTTATGTGGACCTGCGTGCGTGCTACGAAGACACGCATCCCCGCTGGTGCCGTGAACAACAAGCGAAAGGCGGTTTTGAACGCGCCTGCATACGCACGTACTTCGCAGGACGAGAGAAAGGAATATCGCGTGCTACTTCTCGTGCTCGCATCCGCACATACACGCATAAAAAAGGAAGTATTTCTTGAAAACTATATACCGTCATATTCTCCACGTGAGAGAAGCCTAACAGCCGTATGTCGGAGGCGGCGCCATAAAGGCGCCTTCGTGCCTTGGGTCTGTCCAGCCGAGGCCGGTTCCATTCGGCCATGGCCCACTGTCCCTCCCGTGCCGACCGCTGTTTCGGTGCTCTATCTCCGGTACCATCGGCGTCGACCGTGCAAAGGGCCCTCGGTTCACCCGAAAGCGGTCGCGCTTGGCCGGTAGCCCGTTGCGGGACGCCCGTCGCTCGGTCTGGCGGGCCGGCAAGCTCTATTGAAGAGAGGTCTCGCTTCGACTCCTTCTTGCTCTTTTATAACTTCAGGAATCTCGGCGTGAGTGCGCCTGTCATTCTGCGCGTTTGTGATCGTGCTTCTCCGTGTGTGTGTGTATGTGGCCATTCTGCACGTGCGTGCGTAAGAACGGGCGCAGCTAAGTGTCTATACTTGCCCGCACTTTTTTGTATGAGAGTGCATTTGTGGGTATATGCGTATATGCGGTACCTGCACACGCCCGCACAAGGTATACGCACAGGCGAAAAAATGCGGTATCCACTCGTGCCGCTGAATCATGGCGCTTGCTACTGTCGGAGCTTTGTCTGATCGATCTCGCTCTATCTCTTTCTCTCACTTTCGATGCCGTTCGTTCGTCTTTAGTTGTTGCAGCTGCTATCGGTGCGCTGCTTGGTCGCGTGGCGCGGTTGGGTTCTGGGATCTGGACACGCTTCGCGGAACACGCGGCCGAACTGCTGAGCGAAGGGTCATCACGTCTGGAGTTGCCCGAATACAGTGCGCAGACTACAACGCAGTGCATCATCAAAGAGAGAGAGAGAAAAAAAAAGGCAAAACAACAAAAACGCCCCAGCTGCAAAGAGGATAATAACATGAAACCGCGGCTCTGAAACCAATCAGGCCCGTTCCATGGTGCACCTGACTCACTGCTTTTCTCTCTTTACTAATGCTGTGTCCTCCCTAATCTCGTGATATTGATTTCATTTATTCGCGCGCAACGTTACTTCGCCTTCAGCGCGCGGTCGCATGTGCGCGGGATTAGGTATTTCTTTATTGCTTTTTTTGACTTTAGCTTTTCTCATTTCCTAGCGGCACGCAAATGTGTTACTGCACGTTTAGAACTTGTTGACGGTGATACGACCGCGGTATCAGGTCACTGAATTGTTTTCGTCGGAAACGTATACATTCCAGACTTACTCTATGCTAAATCAAGTGAGACTAGATCGCTTGGGACTACCAAGTCGAACACAATTAGGCCTGTATCAAAGTTGTCTTTTCTTTCTCATTCACAAAGAAATTCTTATGAATGTCAAACGCATGAAGCGGACAAACAATAGCTTTCATCCGACTTGGTATCGTGATGTTGTGCATTCGTCATGCTTTTCTATGTGCATCACAGTTTAGAGATCACACTTTGCCTCCACGTGTGTGTCATGTATACATCAATCGAGAGCGCATGTTTAAGGGGTCAGAATCATCCTTGCTTTTCGCTTTGAAATGTACTGCAGCTAACTGGTCAGCTTGTTATTGTGTATGTTACTGTTCTCCGCTTCCTTGTTCAGCAGTATTATTATTATTATTATTATTATTATTATTATTATTATTATTATTATTATTAGCAAAAAGGGGAAAGCGAGGAGCAGGCTGGCAACTGCCACCGGAAGGGGTACAACGCCTGCCTACTCTTCAGAGAGGAGGAGACCGAAACTTCCACTTCTGAAGTACTGAAGGAGAAAAACGAAGATCAAGAGACGTATAACGAGAATTGCCCGGCTGGCAATCTTCTGCGGATGACTGTCCTCCGTAGCCATTAGTCGGCTTCCACGTACGTGTTGGATATTCACCAAGCTAATAGTTGCTCTGACCATTAATCAAAATGAAAGCGAAGTTTGTTCCGAGCGCACATGGCTGGCACGAACGTGACGAAGCTACTGCAGGAATATCGTCATCATAGTCGTCGTTGTCGTCGTCGAAAAAAAAAAAAAACTTGTAATACGCATGTAATCCCAGCTCGAATACTTAATTTGGTTCACGCCATTAACTTGGCCTACTTCGCTCACAAATGACTGGATTGTGTGGGTGTGCGCGAATCAGACAAAAACAAAAGGTCGAAATAAAAATGACATGAACGGAGAAGCAGATATATGATCACGCATGGTGTACGCCATCACGTCATTGTACAGACCAATCGCAGGAGCCATTGGTCTGTACAGTGACACGTCACCGTAAACGTTTCGGGGCACAATCACACAACTTTGCTTCGTGTATAGTATTGCACACTGTAATAAAGCTTTGTACCGTTTGGGGCTTATCTAATCCCTAAAAAATATTCGTTTATCTGTCTTGCATGCGGTTGCTTTCTTTATAACGCTCCCTTCCTGGTAGTTTCAGCTCAAGAACGCCATGCGCGTAGCTGCGTCACACAGCGTTCCTGACGGAAAGGTACAGGGAGCACAGCGCTATAGAAAAGTGTGCGGATGATAGATGAATATTCTTTGCGGACAAGATAAGGCATAACGGGTTTAAATTTGTTTTTTGTTACAGTGTATCATACCAAAAAAGTCGAATCTAACTTTTGCACGCCTCGTTTCTTTTGTATGCTTGTCTGAACATCGGCATCTTGTACCAATATCGCTAGCAGAAAGGAGAAAAGGGTTTTAAAAGAAGTTAGAGAGAAAAAAAAGTATAAATGAAATTTGTATCGGAGAAGCGAAAGGATTTATTCAATAAGAAAGGTGGCACAACTCCCAATTTGTTGGTTTATTAATTGCAAATAAATGTACGAAAGTAGCCTATCCCTTTCTGTTACGGCGTACACATATGTTTACGCGCCCTATTTTTCGTCATTTCTCTGCAAAAGTGGCAAGGAATAGGCCACAAGCTTAACGCAAATATAATGCTCTGCATACCTAATGTACCTATATCTTACTTCTGAGATACATGTATCGCTACAGACGACCGCCTTGGTGACGACCGCCTTGGGACTACAATGTTTGAGGGAACGTTTGAAGTGAGGCATTTTGATTGTAATTTCTGAATTTTTTTTTGCCTTCTAGTAATGCTTGCAGCCAACATTTACGTCTTGCATGTGATTCGACGGGATCGTTCAGTTCCATTCATGAATAAACGTCGCACTATTGACTGTAAAATAAATAGATATTTATATACTCTGTAAATGTGATGACTCGCTACAAAATGCACAGTCATTGTACCACTTTGATTTGCTTTCAGATCATGGAGTCTCCGGCAGCTTGGCACAAAATTATGCAAATTTCACACATTTATCGACAGTCGATAATTCGTGACTGAAGCAGGTCTGCATTAAGGGCTGGGTTTCCCGATACACAGAAAATAAAGCAAGCGGTAGGGCATTTTCCCATACGAATATAACAGGCACACCCTTACCACCGACACAAACATACCAAACCTACAACGAACGTAAATGTAAAAAAAATAATAAACTAACCAGAAGAGGTGTCCTATATGCACACCCGTTATGGAATAGAAGATAACTTACCCTCTGCAATAACAAAATACACACACATGTGTATTTTGTTCTTGAAACAAAGGCTATTTTATTTAAGAACCAGTGCAGCTGAACTCACAAGTTGCATGACTGGAGACTCAAATATATGCAAGCATATGACTCAAATATATGCAACGAAGACTCAAATATATGCAAGCGATGGCGTTGGTGTTATAACCTATATTTAAATGAAAGTATCGTAAGACCATACGATAAAGCTCTTCGATAAAAGATAAAGCTCCTCTGCTTTAAAACAATTTGCTCGCATGGGAGCGGACATGAAATGGCGGCGTAGGCAAGAGAGCGAATAGGCATGTAGAACAAGTCGCAGGCTAGTAGCTTTATCGGCCGTGTAAACTCGTAATCACTCGCTTAATAACTAAATTGACAAGCACGGTTTCACGCGCGCACAGGCAAACATAAACACATCTCACTTGATGAGCGTGGACACTCGCTGTCAAAACACTGGCGCGGCAGCAGTACCGAGCGAACTGACCTTCGTGCTGCCTCTCGCTTCAACGCAAACGAAGCGGCGTGAACACAACACACACGAGGCTATCAGCACTCCGTGCACCCAGACGCCTTCAAGCTAGGGCCCATGCGGCTACGCCATACGCAGCAGCAGCCGGAGTTGAACGCCGGTTCCCCCCCCCCCCCCCCCCTCGGTGCATTGCGCGCGACGGAAGATGGCTGTCTTCCGCCCCGTTTTTCTCCCTTGCGCGCGCGAGATTGAGCCGAATCTTCGGCTCACCCTCTCACGCTTTCACTCACAGATATGGCATTCGGCGTGCTGCGACAATGTTGACGCGCTTCGAGTTTATACGGAGTATCACGGCGGCGTCGACGGCGATGGCAGAAATGTGCCTGGACTGTCCATATAATTGCTATCGCAGTAAAATGGATAGAAAAATATACCGTGGACGCAGCTGTATAAGCTTCGGTTAGCTGTGCCGCTACAACGGCAGGGAAATTGCTGCACCAATGGCGGATCTCGTTCAACATTTCTGACGTGAGGTCGGTTATTGACTGTGACAGAGAGTTGGCGGGAGATGTAGCAACCAGATTTCCGTCCTCTAAATGTAGATAAGCAGAGCTAAGTCATAAAGAAATAGCTGTTAAGGGTTATTTCATCACCCACGGTGGTTGTTTAGTGGCTGTGGTGTTGGGCTGCTAAGCACGGAGTCGCGGGATCGACTCCCGGCCACGGCGGCCACATTTGAATGGGGGCGAAATGCGTAAACACCTGTGTACTGAGATTTAGGTGCATGTTAAAGGGCCCCAAGTGGTCCAAATCTCCAGAGTACCGCATTACGGCGTACCTCATAATCAGATCGTGGTTTTGGCACCTGAAATCCCATAATCTGATTTTTCTTTAATTTAGGGTCATTTCATCAAACTTTCGCTGCGCCTGCCGCAAGTATGACCCTCACGTTTATAATCAACATGTTTCCTCGGCAAAGCACCTTGCTATAGAGGAAAACTCCATTCAGTTTCATCAAGAATTTCAACGCTGTTGTCCCGGCATGCGAGCTGTCGCGTCGTAGCTGAGTCATCACATGAGTGACATGAGTCATCTTGTCGTCGCCAGCGGTTTTCTTCGTCATGGCACCGTTTCGTCTTTGTGGCGCCCTCTGTTCTTCAGCCAGCCATCGCAGTGTTCGGTAGTGTTTAAGGATTCCACCTCAACCTCTTTAAATATTCTTTATAAGACACCTTCCGTCAACTCTTAATTGGAATCGACGGCCAAGGCGTCTGCTGTGAAACGGAACATGTTTTTAAACTGGAGTTGTCAAATGTATCTATTGTATGTATATGCTACGCTTAGTTCGATGCTTCAAAGGGGTGATTTAGGCGTAGGATAACATAGCGCCAAGGCCATAATTAAGTTGATTAAGTTGTGGATAGTTCAACAAAGCGATTACTAATTAATAATATGCTATACTAACTTTATTATACCTCAAATAACATTTCATTGCTTTTTACTTTGTACAGATGTACTACATCCCATGGCCAAAAATAAAGGTCAATAACTTGCTTAAGTTTTCCTTGACGTAGAACTGCATTTGGGCATTATAGGATTAGAAAGCGCCCAAAATGAAATTCATTCGAACAAATAGGGTGCCACCATGTGGCAAGTTTTGTTTTTATTTATTTCTTTTTCCTACCTCACGTAGCGACGTTGGCTGTGGGTATATATACCCAATCCTCATAAAAAACTAGTTGGCGAAGTGAATTACAATGTTGTACATGAAACTGACATCCGGAGAGTGCTGATGTTGGCCGCATGTTTACTTTGTTTCCATTTTTCAATATGCGACTCTGTATGAGTGCGCCGTCTATAGCACAGTGGGGGAGAATGTACGCGTATGACAAGGTTTAGCCGGCAGCAGCTGCTGATAGCCTCGTACTTCATATCCCGCACGTACAGCAGATCGTTTGAAACACTAAAATTCACCGTTTGAGACTTGGTACAACGTTAACAAAACACTTTCTGCATAAACTTTGTCATGCTGATACTCCGCAACACATTTGTGGACAAGGGGGTGAGGACATACATTAACGTTGCTAGAATTCCCGTGACATGATATTGAGAGACGCCATTTGATGCGCACTCTAATGGCATTAGACCGCGAACCATTAAGCCTCAAAAAGATGAATGGCCAACAGATATATTACAAATGGCAACCGCTAATGGCCTTCCAGGAATTTCTGGAATGAATACTGCTGAAAATTATTCAATTGTCGTTTCTGTGCATAAATTATGGCGCTTTTCTGTTACCTGACTTTATGTTTTCTGTATTTAGTGTGTCTGTGCAAGCTGACTACGTTCCTGCGCGTTTTATGTGACCTCTGTTGTGAACTGTCTTTAGTGTAACTATGTGAGGTGACTTTACATTCCAGTGTTTCTATAGCGAAGCTGTATATATATGGCTAGGTTCTGGAAAAAAAATGTTTGCGTCTACCGAGCCATGTAGATTGAGACTTTCTCCCCATACGTGGGCCGATCCCGAACATAGTGTAATTCCGAGCCGACCCGCGGCGCAGGTAAAACAGGCTTTAATCCTTCCGCCAACTTTCAAAAGTAAGCTTAATATCTTAGGTCCAAATACAACTCGTCGTGGCGGTCCCCTAAGCGTGCTGTCCGGGACCGCGAGGCGGACAGAAATGCGAACCGTCCATTTGGCCCCTATAACGCAAACTTGGAACTTCTCACCGGAGCAACAGCCAGGTTTCAGAGGGAGTTCGTGGGGAACCACTTTCTGTGGCCTGTGTTGTGTGTGGCCACTTTTGGTTTTCGAGTGCCCTCATAAATATTACTGCGCTGCGGAATTTCGACCAACCCACGATTGCCTTGGCTACGGTGAAGCAGCGTGTGCCGTCAGAGTGCGGGGAGGTGTGTTTCCGTGATTTGTGCCGAGATTGGTTAGTAAAAGGTATCGTGCACGTTTTGCAACAATACATGAGTATGTATACTTTCCGGTGCCTCATCATAATCTTCCGAGGCTTAACATCGGGGAGCAGCGACTAGTCGCACTTCGCTTCCATTTCTGTGCATAAGGCGTTTGACGCACGGCAATGGACAGTTCGCCATTAAGGGTCCCACATACACAGCTTCGCCGTTCATCTACCGTGACAGAGTGGAATGGCACTGAATTTTTTTGTGATCTATGTTGTGAGCCGTTTTTAGGGCATTTGTATCGCCTAATTTCGATACGAACTTTTTCGCTGTCGTTACCTCTCTTTTGTTAATTGACGGCTCGTTATTTGGTTTTACGCGCAAGCGCAACCGGCCAGTGTTTCAAATCGGCGGCGCTTGTCTGAGGCCGCGAAGCATTTTATATGGTACAAAAGT
The DNA here is from genome assembly GCF_023375885.2 of Dermacentor andersoni. NCBI lineage: Eukaryota > Metazoa > Arthropoda > Arachnida > Ixodida > Ixodidae > Dermacentor > Dermacentor andersoni. The sequence continues at coordinate 131,026,951 of NC_092818.1, forward strand.
TGTTCCTTCTATCCCTAAAATAGCTCATACGTTGTCTTATATCCATCTCATGATATGATTAATAAAGATTGGGCCCCTCGGTTAACCCCCTTTCTTCTCATTCCTTACACAGTTATTCCTCGGAATTTTTATAATGAGAGCCCACATAAAAATGTCACAAAACAAAACATGACAGCGCATGCCTTTTATGTTAAGTCTTCTCATTCTGAAATATTAAAAGTGCGAAACGATAACAAAGGATCGGCCCACGCAAGAGGCCGCGTTTTTTTACCAGAAGGTTCGCTTTCGTGCATAGCGTTTTGCTTGGACGTCGCTGTGCTGGAGGCGCATGTTCGCGACGTCTCTTATTTGCATGTGTAGCAACGGCGCGTTCCATGTGGCACACCAGGCGTTGCACCGCCAAGATCAATGTAGCGAATGCGTTCGCGCCCTCTCCGTTTGCGCTTCGACATTGCGGTGCCCGAATGCGCATGTTCGCCGCGTCTCTTCGCATATCTAGCACTTGCGCTTTACCTGTTGCACAACAGGCGTCGCACCGCGGGGATTAATGTAGCGTCCGCGACCGCGTTCGCGCCCTTTCGGTTTCTGCTTCGACGCTGTGGTGCTCGCTGCGCAAGTTTGCGGCGTCCATACGCTTGCGCGTAAACCGCGCTCACGAAGTGGAACGTAACTGTAATTTCTTTAGCATATATTTATTTTATCTAAAAAGGGGAAGCCGGCACCGCCCAAATGTGCCAGCATCTCTTAAATATCACGTAATAAAACATAATAGACAGCGACATAAGCACAACGCAGTATTTACAGTTGCGACGTTTAAGCGCAGTGCAGCTTCAAGAAATGAAACCGATCTACCATTAGAGTTACATACGGAAGTAGTTCAGTAACGGCAGCTGGAGATAGATGCCGGACAAGGAAGATGGACGAGTTTACCAACGACCAAAACGTGCAACACTTGAGAGCTAGAGAACTTAAACAGGGGCACTGAGCAAAAAGGGCAAAATACGCGAGAATTATTTGTGCTTCAAGGAAGCAGACCTATACGCGACCTCTGACCGAGTACAATCTACTTCGCGCGTCCTCTGCTCCACCAAAAAGAAAAACGTTTTTCTTTCTTTTTTTAGCGTGCTACAAAACGCCCCCTTGTATCGAAGAGAACAGTCGGTCGTGCAAAGAATGGCGTTCGCTTTTTTTTGAGCTGCTTCTCCCACGCACGGAATAAAGTCTTCTGGTTGCGTGCTGAGTGTTGAGTGTTCTCGCTGTATAGTGGGCGCATAATGCAATCCTCGCGAAAAGAATTTATATATATATATATATATATAAAAGACAAATAGAAGAAAGGAGATGACGCCACAACTGGTACCGAATTAGGGAACATTGGTACCGCGGAAAGATGCTGCCCTTGATCCTCGAGCTATAACATATCATTCTTGAATTTAGAGCTATTCTTTTTTTTAAATAAGCCGCACGGGCTTTCCTTTGCAACATTGAGCAGCCCTCTGGCTAACCATAAATTTCTCTTTCATCGTGCGAAATATTTTTTTGCTGCTAGTCGCTACACGCTTCAGTACTGCCATGACTCTACGCAGATGTGGAGTTATTTCCTTTTACCTAAACGCTTTTATTATAGGGGGAGGTCGAATTCGTGTTGCCTCTAGTTTATATTATATATAGTGCACTTGACTTCATGCAGTATATCACGCCAAAAAATTTACTTGAAATAGAATTGATATGGCGCTCTATTGACGTCCACGAACAAAAATGTACTAAAGTTCAGTTGATTTCGGTGGGGATAGCAAGCGAGCTTGTCGATCTTTGGATTAGCTTAACTTTATTTGACGTGAAAATGATAGCCTCTGAATATATTTGTAGGGTTGCGGCATCGATTCACTGAAAGGACTGAAAGGTGCTGAAGCACAATACACACAAGTAATACACAAAAGTGTTATCAATTTACCTCCCCCTCCCCTCTTTCAGCAGCGTAGGATAGCAAACCGGATATTCCCTCTGGTTAACCTCCCTGCCTTTCCCCTTTCCTCTATCTCTCTCTGTAGCGTTTGGTCATTTATGTTCCTTTGGTTAGTTATTTATTTCGCGTCGCATTTAGCTGCGGCAGCCTTTTTAAGATTCAAGCGTTGAGCCGAGAACCCGAGTCCAGGAGATTATGGCTGCAACGTCATCAAGAGAAGCGCGCAGACCACATTACATAATATTCGTTTCCAACAAAAACGCCAACAAAAGCTTGCAGTACCAATTTCAAAGGTTCCGCCAATTTCCCATCATTCTTTGGATTCACTTCAGATTCTGCAATATTACAGCAAGGTAGGTTATTGGAATCAATCGAGACAAGGTCTGTATGTACTGTCGTACCACTAACGAGTGGTTCGCTTAAGTAGAACGCCTGGCGTCTATTGGTGAGCCACTTTTTGTTAAATTTTAGCGATGGTTTTCGCACTCTTTCTGCATGGTACAGTCGGCAGTCATTCCGAACTTGCACCGGGAATACAGCCATGTACCAATATATCTGACTGAACCCGGCATCCTTGTTTTGTTATTGTTTTGTCTGGCTTTACCTCAATACCAAACGTTTGATCTGAATATAAAAGATTACGACAGCGATTTGCGTCATTTCCACTCTAATATCTCCAGCAGGAACAAGTGGAAGCCCTCAATCACTCGTGGTTGAGCGACGGTAACATTTGCGAAATATCACGTGTGCTCATCAACCGACCTGCGTCGTATCTTTCTTCCAACTTCGGAATTTTTTCTTTTTTTTCTTTTGCTAAATCCTCCGTCTCCCAGTGCCTAGCTAGCGCGCTGCTATAGCGTACGGACAGTCATGTGCCAACTTACTTTTCTGAAATGTTTGAGCTATAGACGAGAACTCCCACTGAAAAATCGGCGAGGATGAAGTAAAGCTAAGAAATAAGGCGTGGTCGAAAGAGCGACGGACGGACAGACACATACAATACGAATGGACATCGCTCGATGGGACGAAACTGTCTGAACAAAAAGATCCGTGTGTGCGTTTGATCGACTGCGTTGTTTTCGGAATCCCCTGAGTTGCATTTCCTTTTCTGGTTCACTTCTCGCTGATCCAGTTCACTGCCGTCCATCGAACCGCTGCCTCAGCGTCAGCACAGAAACGGCAAAAAAGTTCCTGACGGACACGTGTGAATACAGTGCACAGGGATTGAAAGAAGAAAGAGCAGGGGCGTGCTACCAGGAAAGCTGACGTTTGTTTACTTTTGCGAAGTGAGCTAAGATTCCTTGGATTCTTTTTTTTTTCTTTTGTGCACAGCCGTGGAGTCTCTTTGGCTGCCCATGTATAGACGGCTAAGGAACGCAGTGAAAAGGACGGAATAAGAAGAAGTGGCTGCCTGGCACAAGTGATATGCAAATAAGGAAAGGAAACCACGAGACCGCTTCCCGCTACGTTAGGCTTGTGGAGTGTGCATAGGCTTGTGAAGATAAACATCAGTATTCATTTGCATCAAAGAATATCTGATTAAAATACTAAGAATGGAAGATTGGGAATGGGACAAGAATGGGAAAATAGCATCGAGTGTCCCTGTAATTGATATCGCGATACAATTCTAAGAAAGATGAAAGCAGAGCACGGCTCATGACGTAACATTGCACCTGCACGCTAATTCGAGCCCAGCTTACGAACACGCGAAACGAGCACTTCGCCGCTGTATAGCGTTGGCGGAGAAGGCAGAAATTAGGTCACGAAGTATCTCTGGGAATTTTTCAACGAAGATTTGCGGCTGTTTACAAATTATCATATCCGCGTAAACATTCTGGCGACACGAGGTTGGGTTACTACGTCGTGAAAGCTGGTTTATTGGGGAATTGACGACGTATCTGTTTTCGGGCGTTGTAACGTCAACGCGAAGCCTAAATTTTGAAAAGTATTGTGTGGTGTGGATTTCAAAACAGACGCTTTCAATAGAGCTGTAGACCTGCACATTACTTTGGCAAATGTACTTTTATTGCAACACTAATATCTATTTACAACGCTTCAGGGCAAGGGAGAGATAGAAGAGGGGATGGGCCGGAAGGTTAACTAGATGAGTTTCCAATTTGCTACACTGCACTGGGGCTGGGAAATCAGTTGGAAAGAGGGGAGAAAGACAGAAAGAGACAAGAGAAGAAGAAGAATTTGCATGCACCATATACATGTGGGCTCAAGCGAGCTAGGATTGGTGAACTAGGAGCAAGCAGTAATGGTAGGCTTTTTTTCCCCTTTTCTTTCACTCGCCATTGGCAGAGTGTCGCGCTAGTACTAGTCGGAACACGGACTGAAATAAATATATTAGAAAACGCGTGCTACGTGTACTTAAGAGTGTGGTGGCAAATTCCTCCACCGCCGGTTTCTAGACGACCACTTGTTCAAAACATTTCTTGTAGTATACGTGTGTGAGAGAGGGAAAGAGAGAGAAAGAGAGAGAGAGAAAGCAAGAAGAGAAAAGGCCAACGAGACGAGCGTCTGGTTTGCTTTACCTTATACTGGGCGTAAGGGAAAGAGGGAATAGAAAGAGGAAAATGGGAGAAAGTGAACACTGAGTGCACGTGGGAGGACGCACAGAAGCACTATAAGCAGTCTCTCAAACCGATGTACCTCAAGTACGGTAATAGCGCACTAATCGATTTTTTTGTGCCAGTGATGTATGTGGAGACGGTCCGTGCGACGTTTTAAAAATATAGAAAAGGGCTGGTGACCGTGCTAAACGTGACGCCATTTTACCTTTCATTGTGAATTGATGCCGCTTCAGCTTTTGTGGATAGTACACGTGCATGCGTAAAGTAATTAGGATAGTTTCAATTCTCTGCAAGAGTACCATCAAGGTTTACTGGGTGGGCCTGCGAACGAAAAAAAGGAACTATTTGGTATGTAATGTCACAGTTTTTATTTCTAAGAGATGTTCAGCGATGTTTTGTTTTCTGTAGTGTGTTCAGCAACTTATAAAATCAATGCTTACGCAGCTTACTTTCGTACGACTGAGTATATAAATCCGCTCAAACTTTTCTAATCAGCGTGAACTCTGAGTACTTCTGAATCACCTAAATGTTACGCACGTTGAGAAACAAAGGAATGAAAATGCACGTTCTTTTTTGTTTGGGCCGCAGTGCAACATTTAGACGGCAAGGCTTCGATTTGTACGCGTTTTGGTTTATTTTGACAATCCATGCACGTTGTAAAATAATCTAAATAGGACATTTTTAAACGAGTGACTTGTTTTTCCCATGTAACTTTCTGACCCGAGCCATTGAATGGCCTCTCAACCAATAGTTCATGCGGTCGCCATTAACTTTTTTAATGTTCAACTGCCTTTGCAACAAGAAAACAGAAAGCAGTACCCAGCACCGTGAAGAGGAATGACAAATAAAATGGGAGAGACCCACGCCAGCAACAATAGGAAAAGAAAATGCTAAGCGTGCATACATGCACGTACAACTACATGCGTTCGTGAAAAGTGCTTACGTAAATAGTCTTTCTTTTTCAGAGAGTTGACGCACCTTTACATTCGATCATACATACTCGCCCTGTGGGCTGTTCTTTGTATACATAACCAATGCGGGAAGGAGAAGCCCGTTGCGAACCTGGCGGCTTGTTTACGCCTATCACGTTTCTCTACACTTTCCCATTGTGCGTGGTTTGCAATACGTGCTTGAGCAAGCGAATGTGGCGACTCCTCTTTTCTTTGTTAGAGACTGAAAAAAACCCCTTAACAAGCATTGCGATTGGAATAGTCGGTACGGATCCATAACTCTAGAGGGCTTCTCTTGCGTATTTCTTCGGTATTCGTTCCTCTTGCGCTATCCAGAGTTAAGAAAACACACATTTCAGGTATCATGCCTTGTTCATTGCATTCAATCTTTTCTTTTGCCAGGGTACAAGCTTGTGAAGGAATACTGGCGTCATACTGTCGACCTGTTCACCTAGGGTAGCTTTTGCAGCTTCTCGCAAGTGCGTTGTTACTGTGTGCCACAGAGTGCGTGTTTGAAAAACAAACGGACTTTCCTGGCTCTTGTGCTGGGCTTAGCTTCATATGGAGTAAATTGCGAGAGGATATTGCGAGCACATGCGGAAGGATTTACCGACGTTATCACCGACTTAATTGACCTGACGACCAGACGTGCGCTAAAGAAAGAATATGAGCAATCAAATGAATATATAAAGGCAATGATAAAGACGAGGAGATGGAAACGAGTGCAGATATAGAAACACAATGAACAAGAAACAAATACAAGAGACAAGCGAGGAGGAGATAATTTATTAGAAACAAAAGTGACAGGAAGCTTACAAACACGAAAGCTTGAAAAAAAAAAAAAAAGAAACTTACCGGGGACTCTATTATCAGATCGCGCCTCACTATAGGATCTGGTGCCGAGAACTTAAAGCCGTCGTCTGAAAGACGAGACAGGTAAATATATGGCATAATTCGATGGCGGAGATTTTTAGCACTTCATGTTTTGTTATGCGAAATTCACCATATGTATTCATGTTATGGGGCTCTTGACATAGACAGTGTCTGCAGCTGTACTTCAGCGTCTGATCAGCAATTTTCATAGCCACTTGCCCACTAAAAAAAATTTAAAAATCACATCTCTGTGAGCCCGCGTGGCGCAAAAATTGCATATGCAAGGAGCCCTCCGCGGACAAAAGAGGTGCGGCCGACTCAAGCTATAAATAAAAACCTCTGGTGCGGATTCAGTCTGAGTTTGAATATTTTAGCATTTCTCTGTCTGCATTATGAATTCCGAGAAAGAAGTAGTAATACATTCACGCCCAGGACCATAATATTCTGTAGTGCGTTCCACGTTGAAATGTGAAAGGCTCGCTCTCCTGTGTCACAAAAGCAAAAGACCAAATGTTCTGCAATCATTCCCAGCAATCATTCAGCATGCGAACCAGTTTCAGGCCAATATTTCGCAATTCCAAATGTGCGCATGTTGCGAAATAAGGTGTGAAAGAAAAGGCGTGGCCAACCAAACTCAGACTTTTCTTGTTCTTCGTTCTCCTTTCTGCAATGCAAGATACATTCTAACTATGATTATAAGTACCTTGCGCACCGCTCGTGTTTTACCTGCTGGGATTGTATTTACTGCATTTGATATCCGGCTACTTGGAAATTACTTCGCTGATTAGATTTCTTGCCGTCAGTACGCGTGGTTGTATTACGGTGAAGACCTTTGCAGACTTAGATTAGGGAACATTAAGGAATTCGGGTGGGATTCAGATTGTGCACACGCAGTGCCCTTGTACACTGTGCCCCATTATACGTGCGGCTATTTGAGATTCACAATCTGTGCTAGTTTATTCAGCGAGCCTCCGAAATCGCCCATTCGGGACAACGCAAGGAACGACGGTGAGACTTTCAAGGCCAAGACGCGGCGAGAACACGACGTGACTGGCATCGCCAGGCTGAAGTCGACGCATTGTTTCACACTTCGTTTCTTCAACAAAGGCTTCCTCCCGTACTTGCGATTCAGTGGTACTTTGAAGATAACGTCTCTGCGAGCCTCCCATCTATAATAGGGGCGGAATAAAGCGTGTTGTGTGCGAAGATCTAGAGCTAAGTATGCCATGCCGTTAAGTATAGACCAAAGCACCCAAGAGAACCGAGACCAGTTCCAAACTTCTCGTCCAAATCGGAGCTATTCCCTTCGGTTGGCTAAACCCCACAATGGAACGAACGGCGGAGGTAACATGAGCAAGCGATTGGGGAGAAGGGGGGAGGTGAGAGGGCCCGGGCGGAGCTGTTTAGAGGCAGGCGCTTTTGGCATTTTAGTCGTTGAGCTTCCCAGCACATTGCTTTGTATTGTAGTGATACGAGGAGAGGCGAGCAGTGTGAAGTCTCGTTTGACTTATTAGTGCTCGGGTTTCGTTCTCTGTTGCAGACAGTGGCGTTGCCATATGGTGTCAACCGCAGCGTGCGAGGTCTGGGCCTCGCAGCCAGTGTTGCGTGTTCGTGGCATACGCGCATATCTGCTCTAAGCGGTTTCTAGAACGATGCAGTAGGGGAAAATATACCGAACTGCATTTACAAAAGGTCCACGCTTAAATGGTTTGTGAGGTAGGTTCCGGTGATTTATGAGGGAGAATGTAGTATATCAGCAAGCGCGGCTGGCCAATCGAAAATGGCCCTTCAGAGGGAAAATGTTTCGCAATTCTGGCCAGAGGGTCTTCACACTCTAGGCGTGCTGCTTGAAATAGAATAGAGTGCCTCGTTGCGCAGGCAAGTGTTCATTGCCTTCCATCGATTCCTGGGTTCGCTTGCAGGAAGCAATTCACCATTGAGTAAACTTGCGCATGGTTAAGACGCTTTGTCCCAATGCCTGTAAGTGCTCGCAAGGAAGTAGTGGAGCGACGAAAGTAAAGAGATTTCGCTCAAGTATCCTTTCTTTGTGACTGAGCCACTTACCGCGTGGTAGCTTATTGTCCCTTGAGAGAAATGCAATCTCCCCGCTTTGTAGACCCGCGGCTAAAATGGTTTTTGCAAGCCTTCCCAGGTTGCGGTTGTTTAGAGCCTGCGGGTATTCTACTAGACGTAGAGTGTTTTTCATTGCACTTCCACTCTAATGCGGCTGCAGCGGTTCTGGATCGAACCCGCGACTTAACGTTGAGCGGCTGACCGTCGTATAGCAAGCGCGCCACCGCGACGTGTACGGCAACGTCTACCAGCGACTTCGAAGCTAATGCGTGATGAAATGCGCGATATCCATTATAGTTAGTCATCCGATTAGGAAGGTATAAGGTTTCAACAGTGATTTCATGTTGCAGACCAACTATAACATTGCCAGGTAATATGCCTTGGTATGGCGACGACACTTGCCAAAGTGCTATACGCAAGTTTTTGCCGCTCGGACTGCGTTCGTAATTCTTTGACTTCACACCTGCAGTGCCATTAGATTCCTTCTTGGTTGCTTATTTATCACCGATCTTGTATGCAGCGTCTCCCTGTTCTCTATCTCACTTTGTTTATTGTTACGCCTAAGCGACGCTGACTTCTCCCCCCCCCCCCCCTCCATGACCACGTGATTTACCCGGAAAATTTGCCGTATGGAACTTCGAAGATAATATGAATTTCAATTAGTACGAAAGATGTAACCGGAAGGTGTCTAGACAAGGCACGCACCTGTGATCGTCGTACTTTCTTAGCCTGACGTTATTGAGTTTCCTCAGCGCATCCTGGAGATAGTTGTGACGGCCGCAGCTCCTATACGTTTATCCCCTTCAATTCTAAAAACCAAACAATGGTATCATATTTTTATCTTTTTTTTCACTTTCTTTTGCGCGGTCGGGCGTAGTATAGTACGTGGGTGAGCCAGGCGCCGGCGATGCAAAGCGTCGACCAGCGGTCGGCGCGAGACGGCCTCGAGGGATATCAAGAAGTCGACCGCCCGGTTCTGCTCATGACTCGATGGAGGCCGCGGCGGAGCCTGCATTGTAGACCGAGCTGGGACACCCGCGAACCGCACTCTGTGGTGGCCTCGGCTCGTTTCCCTTGGCAACCGGACGGGACACGGCAGTGGCCGGGGAAGAATCTGACTGCCCGCGAGAATCGAGGCGCCAAAACTGCTTTCGCCTCAGTCTCTGACTCTTGTGCCGTCTTTTCCCAGTGCTCCCTTGCTCTCTCCTGTTCTCTCTGTCTCTCCCAACCACTCTTCCCCCCTCTCCGTTTTCCACTTTTTTTTTTACTTCGCTGACTAATGGAATTATGTCTGCCTCGCGTGCGTCGAATCGTAGACCGCTATTTCTTTACTCTTCCTCTACGATCACCAGTCCTGTCCTTGATTTATTATGTTTTTGGATCGCATAGTTCGCTCGCATTATGCCTCTTCCGTCGTGTGCATATAGCGTATTGCTCACGGCTAAGAACATTCGCGATCGCGGAGATTCTTGTCCTCTTCTCTCTTTCTTTTCTCTCTCTCTCCTTTTTTTTTGTTTTGTTTGCTCTGCATCCTGCGATGGCACAGGCACATATTATCATCGCAATTATTTTCTCGGCCGAGTTTCGCGAGCCAACGACACGCAAAGGCATCTCGAGAGCCAAGCCAAGCAGCGGAGGGAACTTCGTTTCCCTGATCCTAATTCACCAATTCCAGGATATCGTGTTAGTTCTCGCGACGTTTCTTTTGTTACCGTGCTCTTTCGTGGGTGAGCTTTGCTCTGCTTTCCTCTACTTCTCCCGTGTGTCAACTCCACTTTGGTCGCTGTCGTCGTTATGCCCAAGCACGCGCACAGGAGTGTGTATGCTTTTTTGTTTTGCTTCCTCTGTGAGTTTTTAGCTGAAATCAATAGAACAGCACGTGTCGGTGAAAAATGCAGGAAGATTTGGCTCCGTTGGTTCGTGCAGACATCATTGGTTTGTAGACAAGGCTATAAAAACACAGCTGTTCTGCCAGTTCCTCATTTCTGAATGGAACTTTGAAACAATCTTCAATTTCTTTACAAAAGCGAAATGCATGTTGTTCATGCAGAACGAGTCATGCAGTTTCCTTTATTTAGCTCTCACGATCCAAATGCCGGTAATAATCTCGCTAGGATGTCGACGTAGCATTACTGTTACTATCCGTGCACTTAGTGGTTGAGTGATTGGTCGATTCAGCGATTGATTGATTGATCAAAGCCATGGTTACCTACGCAATAATGGGACCACTTGGCTTTCGTCAACGTCTGTATGGAATAATAATGACATAACGAGTGACTGATCGCTGACTCGATCGATCAAAGTAACCATGCCTAAGTTCTACTGAAAGCGCCTGGTCCTTCGCAAACGACCATAAACACACAATATGGGCGATATATCATTTGATTCATCAAATAATTGAGGTTCAACTTGAGTTTGAATTTATTATAACCACGCGGTACATGAGGAATGGGCATTTGCGGTTTGCTATGACGGGAGAAAGCTGCATAAGGCAGCTTGACAGGCCCCATGACCCCTAAAACAAAATGAAAAACAAGCAGCAACAGCAGAAAACAACAGTACATGAAATACAAATGTGGTCTTTCACAACAAGGAATGAATAAAACACTTACAGAACACGATAAAAACTAGACGTTCTATAGTTATTGAAACGAATATTATACCTATTAAGTACGCTTGGAAAAGAGAAACAAAGAGTTTCAAGTCCATAATTTGTTCGAGGACATGGTACATACCAATCCTCTGTATGTCGAGTTATACGACAGGCTGGACTAGTTTGCAAGCCCGTTAAATTATGTATGTACGTGTTGCCTCTGCGTATTTCAGATGAAAATGTCGACAAGATACGGTATTCTTAGCAACAATAAACAATTCATTCACCAACAAATACATTGACTGATCAATTAGGCGGCTCTAATCTAATTTCCGTATTCAGAAATGAGCCTTTTTTACGTTTTTTTACTGGCATGATGTAAGGAATTGTTGGCGCACAAGTACGGCACCGGCTGTATGTTATATTTTGAATGTGGTACACTCAACATGTAACATATGCAATATAATTACAACAAAGTTACGATGTCACACAAGAAACAAGCACTCAAGCAAAAATTCTAATAACAATAATATAACGTATGCACCTTGACAACAAAAATGAATATTTATCTTATAAGCAATTGTTTGTCCTGAGTTAATAAAGGGCAATAATGTCATTGTGTTCCAGAATTTCTTCTTATGCTATTAAGGCTAATTCTTGCATTTTAATTGTTCTCCACGGCCCTAATAATTTCTCAAAGCTGAGAGGTCGATGCTCTAATGTCATTAACGACGATTTAAGTAGTCGTCTGTGTGCCATGGTGTGGGCATTCCAGAAGTAGGCGATATGTGTCTTCGTCAACAAGGCCGCAATGACAGATGCGCCTCAACTTGAAGTCCATGCTTGAATTGTTCAAGGTAACGCTTGACGTGAACGCGCCGAAAGAAAATCTGGAGGACGCTTAAGCATCGCCTTTAAGAGTGGAACGTGATAGCATCATTCAAAGATCCCTGACTGCTTCTCACGCTTCCCGGCAACTGCAGCGTATGTAACCGTAATGTTTACCTGGAAACGCTTTCTGCGAACGCTGTGCACGAAGGCGAGCTCTGTGGTGCAATTACGGCCCCTTGCGTGGTCCGCGATGCGGCGGAGGCGAGCGCCAGCGGGAGTTGATGCAAGGAGCCGCTCCGTGGCCCTCAAGACACCCACCACGCAGGGCGTACGCAAAATGGCGGACGCCGCGGCCGGTCTGGGAACGCCGCCACCGGTTTGTGCGTGTGAAGGGTTTTTTTTTTATGTCTTGGCGTAACAGAATTGTGTTTTCTCGTATAGTCAAGTTACCATCCGAGAGCTATCATGTCTGTAGGTTGTGTGAAAGTCGTAGTTTACAATTTTTCAGCGTATTCTAGCTTGAGACATTCAATTAGTTCAGTCAATTGCTTGCATCATATGGAAGGCCGGTGTATACGTGGTCCGGAAACATTTTTTGCCGATGCGACGTCGCACACCAGACGCCGAAACCGGGACGTCGGGTTTTCTGCGACGCAGGATCCTTAACGCTATCGTGTTAAAACGCAATGATCGTCTTGGGTACAGTCACTCCAGGTGTCATGCTCGAACAAGTCAAGCATGGGCTTCAAGTTAAGGCGCATTTATAAATACGGGAATTAGTAGACCATTGAAACCGCCTGGTTTACAAGTTATGTGCAGAGTACTGGACCAGATGGACAATCGTCCACTATCGGAACTGAAAGCTTTAGGTCAGTGCTCCGAAAAAACATCCGCGTTGAAGGCCTTACTCGCGTTGTCATGGTTTCTGTGGTCTACGGGTCTTCACGATAGACTTCAAGAATGCCGCCCCCTACCGCTCTATAGTGTACTCGTTTTGTTCGGGCTCGTCTCTCTTTCTCTCTATCTCCCACTTCCACTCTCTTTCTCTTTTTAGCCCCCTTAACCCTTCCCCCGTGCACGGTAGCGAACCGGAACTACCTCTGATTAACCTCCCGGCCTTTCTCTACATCCTTTTCTCTCTTGGCAACGACTATGTAAACATTATACGCGAAACATAATCACGGAAAGCAAATTGCTCCACCTGAGACTGAATTACCGCAAGCAACAAAAAAATAAAAATGAATAAGAATATCCAGGTCAGGCCAAGTTGATGAGAACTGGCGATCTCTACTGACCGCAACCAGCCGAAAAGGCGGCCAAGGCTACAAGAGGACCTCGTTCAGCTGCTAGTTCACCGAAGATGAACGCTACAGGCACCACTCAAAATTACGGTCATGCGACCCGTGTATGTTTTTCAGCTAGCCGCGACAATGGAATCGCTTTATGCTTGATTCATTCATTCAATATTAATACGGAAAAAAGGTCCCGGAGCTACCAAACGGTCAGGGAGACCTCCTGTGAGTATTAAAGAACGTGAGAATGAATGCAGTATTGGAAACGAAGCAGTGTCAAAATAGAAAAAAAAATGATAAATTCGCATGTAATTAGGGACAATTAAAGTGCGTAGTATGTGTAGATATATATGCGCAGTATATGCAGACAAAGAAAAAAAGCAGCCATTTGAAAAAAACCGCTTATAGTGTGCTGTTCATAGTGCGCACTAATTGGCACACAAGAGCCAAGAAATTCATTATCTTCCGAGAAAAGTGACGAAATCCTCGAAATCCAGTGCGAAGCAATAAGGTGTATACTGCAATTCAGGGACCCTCGCTTTCGCCTAATCACCCGGCCTTCTCATATATATATATTCAATATTTAATTTCAATGAGGACTGAACTTTCGCGTATTAATTAATTTATACGTTGGGCTAGATGCTTCTTTTCGCAAATGGAGGGTGCTTCAAAAGCGTAGAGCGTCAGGAATTAGCGATGAGGTATTTAAATCAGTGTTACCAACATACGTGCGTGCTATATTTTCTTGCGAGCCCGGAGAGAACAGTAACACGATAAAAAAAATGAGGCAATTGGCAATAAGTCTTCCTTGAAAAATTTGTTATGAATTTGAGTAGCAGATATCCGCAGTAGAGAGAGAGAGAGAGAGAGAGAGAAAGGCAGGAAGGCTGACTAGATGGGAAGATCCGGTTTGCTACCCTACGCTGGGGAGAGAGGAGAGGGGGAGGTAAAATGATAGCAAAGTAGAGATAAAGACGGAAGTCAGCATAGACAGACAATAACAGTCGGTCACTGTCGCCGCATACTATCACCGCACAGCACAGTAGCACTTTTATCCGCAGTAAAATGGTGCAACTCCTTTGACGCATTAAAATATTTAGGGAGATGTTCCTGGGTTTAAACACAGCGGTTTTGTTTTTTACCGTATTAGAAAAAACTGGCTGCTTTGGTTGATCGTCGTATTATGTTACACGCTGCTCAGAAACCCGTACACAATTGCTTTGGCCTGCGGAATAAAGAAATATTATAATACTATTTCATTTCGTAGACTACGAGGAATGCTATCTGAATAACATACATGCGCACATCGCTTTCTTATGACACACAAAACTTTTACATCACCTAAAAATTCTAGAAAAGAGAACTAAATAAAAGAAACGTGGCGCATAAATAAAAAATTTGAAGCGGAAGACGCTTTAATCTTGGTATGGGAATGCCCACATTTATCGCAGTCCTTCACGTGTACCGCCATACGACGCGAGAATGTCCGGGAGGCGACTGACATAAAACCATTTTTCACGGTGAATACTGGGTAAGCATACGCTCCATCTTTCAACAAAACCCCTGCACGTTATTTAAACAAAAAAAAACGCTAAGTAATTAACGACGTGCCCTTATTAAACAGGTGAAGGAGCTTCTCGTATAAAGCACTCCCTGCAGACGCCAGTGTAAAAAGCACATGCTGGCTCAAAAGAAAAAAAAATTAGTAGGCATTTACAATCGCGATGTAAGCTCGCGCAGCGAAGCATGCCTTTTTCCGAACGTGGAATGCACGGATCACTTTCATCTAATTACGGCCTTCTTTTTTCCTTTCTTGCCACGCACGGTACGGGTCGCGTACCTTGGTTCGTCAAGATAACGTCGCGAACGTGCACGAAACTTATTATGCACGCAAATGAGGCCCTGTCTTCCCACCAACCGGCCTTGAAAAACACTGGCTTGCAAGCAAGCGCGCTGACCTGGAAAGCCTCAGGGCCCGAGCCGCCGTGTGTCAAGACAAATATATATATATATATATATGCAGAATGAGAACCAAAACAAACTGCACGACATGCAAGAGACTTGTATAAAATTAGGCTGGTGTGCCGGCTGTTCAGCGGCTACATGCCTGCACCAGGAATGCGATGGTTTTCGTAAAGCTTCGAACCCGGGTTTACAACCTTCGTCAGGCAGAAATTAATCCGAAGTGGAGTTTTTACTCTTGTTCGTCAGAGTGAAATAAATTAAAACAGCGGGATGGTTAATTAAGTGAACTGGTGGGTCAGGCCAGCCTGGGCCAAGTGTGATTGACACAGACGCGACTGCTACAAGTCAGAGCTGCCTTTCACTCGCCGAACAGCCTGCACCTCACGTCAGCGCCTGGTGCGCGATGTTTACAACGGTTACCTTAACTATGCGTTAAACGTGCAGGTTCCTTCCTTTCGGTGTGTTACTGAATACAACTGGGCTGTTCGAATGACAGAATTTCCGAAGTGAGTCAAGATCCACTATTCGAGAAAGACGAGTTTCTAATACCGAACATCAAATGTTCTCTTGTTTATAAATGATGTAAAATATAGAGGTAATGCGTCGACTCCGTTTGATAATAAGAAGCCTATGAACATTATTTGACACATGTGAGTACGATTACAAGGAGACGTCCGGTCAACTGATGTGCTTGTAAATGGGAAAAAATACTGAACAGTGTTCGTATGTGGTGCACCATGACAGTGACAGCAATGAAACAAAAGAACAACTTGTCCTCAGATAAACGAAGAACGCTATGTTTATGCACACTACTACGGCACCTAACAACGTTTCAGGTGGATATAGAAGTATAGTGAAATTAGCGAAATAATAAAGTACAGTGCGTCTATCGCGACTAGGATTTCTTAGGCTGTCTATAGGCAAAACACTTTTTACTGAACGGCTGAAGTATATTGAACAGAATCTGTTTTGCTCCGCGCATTTTCGCAGGAAATAGATTTCCCTGGCCACTGGTAACAGTCAGCACTTGCATTGATCTTTCTCTGTGTGTGCTCCAATAAGTGTTCGCTCTCGTATTCGAATGGAAAATAATATTCGACCATTCCCAATAGTCAGTTGTCGAGTTAAATAGGAATCAAACAGTCGAAATTGATATGTCGAATAAATTCGCACACGCTTTAAAAAAAAATTGAAAGTCGCAGCTTTCTTCAAAAAAATAAACTGAAAAGAGAAAAAGAAGCATTTTGATTGTGGAAAAGCCTGTTTTGGTCTCAAAATGTCATAGGACATGTTTGGGCGGACTGAAAAAGTACACTTATAATAGCCGTGCGTATTTGCTTCCAAGAAACGTGCAAGGCAAATTTCTTGCTCGTATATCTCCTCCACGGAACAACTTCGTGCAGATCGCACATAAATTTTTAAGTAGTACATGTATTCTTTATGAACTGCTTCTGCGAACCTGTTCAAACTCTTATGCATGGAAATCGAAATTTCAAAGTACTTTTCATCCAGTGATCGCGCCAGGTAATGTTATGTTATTCTTTAGCAAATATAAGTAATGCTGACCTTTGCAAAGTTCTTGGCAACACTGCGCCATTGAATAAATCCTTCCAAGAAAATTTCTCAAAAGCCGAATGGTTTCGCGAGTGCAATTATGTCTTGAACCTTGAAATGTCTGTCTCTAGGTTAAAGCAGTAATACGAACAAACTGGGAAGTGCTTGTGCAGGCAGATATGTATGGAACATTGGTGCGCCATTTTCTTTCAAAAGCACATTTCAGAACCTACATTCATTGATCGTTCAAAGATATAGCTCATTAAAATAAATGAGTGATAGCAATTATGGCCGCTGCAATGTAACGATTCCTTCCGCTCGATTCCATTGCATTGTTACCATTCACTTTTCAAGGCCAGCTCCTGTTGATAACCCTGACGCAGCGCCGTTTAGATCACCGATGAAGTGCGACAAGAAATGACGTTGCTATGAAATAATTACATTATTTCGGCGTTACAAGACATAATCCTTTATGTTGTACGTCCGAGGTCATTCCCAGAACTGTTCTTACGCCAAACAGTGCAATAGCAGATGCCAGCATTTCGTGATGCTTGACATACTATCAGCAAAGGCGGTCGACCAAGAGCAAACAGCACTTACAAGCGAAAAGCTTTTTTTTTTTCGACCCAGTTCCATAGCTGCTGAGAATCGTTACTTTATTACGACTTAAACAAATTCCACAAATATTATTTTCATTCGGTCCTGCAGTTTTCGTAACATTCATATTGACAACGACCAATAGTGGCGTTAGCGAGATCGTAGCGGCGTTCGAGCTATTGACAAGGTTAAATAAGGACAAAGAAAAATATTCGTTACTAAATAGGGTCCCAGAACAATTATTTCAATGACTATTATCTGAAAGATGCAACTTCTACATCATTTGACTCGCGTTGACCTAAACATCAAAACACAGAAGTACCAAATAAGTGAACGTCTTGTCGAAACTCTGCAAATATACGTTCTGCGAATGAAAAAAACATGCGAATATCAAATTTGCTCTTAAGCGTAAAGCATGTTCTCGAGTTCTATCGTCATAAAATCTTGGGATTGCGAAATGTGAAAGCTTTCCATGGAAACACCGCTACGTTTGGTGTGCATTGCAAGCCACATAATTTGGGCTGCCTAACCTCTTTGGTCTCTGGACTAACCTCCTGCCTTAGTTACGTTAGCACATACACCTATCATGCTCTCATAATATGCACATTCTTCTTCTGGCGAAAAAAATCTAAATATCTCCTTCTCTGATGCCTAACCATAAACTCATCCAAGTTCTTTTTGAATGATTCAACGCCATCATTGTCTTCACTCCGATGAGAAAGCAATGATGGCACGCAAAAAAAAGTCTACAGAGCTGTTTTCTTTTTTATTTAATTTTTTTGTAGAACTTGATGGCCATTCAAAACCTCTAGCAACTTCGTTTTACTTAGTACTAAAGGAGAAAAAATGGTTACCACAACTCTGTGCTCAGAAACAAAACTTCTCTTGTTTTTCTTGCTCTTTTCTCGATTATTTTTTAATGCAAGAAGGGCTTCGGTAAGATAGGATTATCACCAAAGGAAGAAGCAGAGGATGCAGGAATGGCTGAAAACTTGAGCAGCAAAAACAGAAAAGCAAAGACGGCGTTCCATGAACACGCGGCCCATCTGATGTCGTATAGAGATGGCGTGCATCTGGCCATCTTCAGGAGTGCGGTTTGAATGGAGGTGCATTCCGAAAGCGAGGCGCCCTCTCCGGAGGGAGAATTTAAAACCTAAGTGTATTTTTAGAAACGTAAAAACTCCCCTTAGTTATCTCAGTGAACCGCCACGTTAGGTTTCCGCTCACGAAATGACAGAAGAAAGCTCCGAGGGCTCGGGATCATGTGGATCACGCTTCCTCGCAGCGACGAAACACGGAGGATGGTTCATTGGTAAGAAGAAGGTTTGTTAACTGTGCGGGAGGCTCGGCGTACTTATTTTTCTTTTCTTTAACATCAATCTTGCGATGACAGCTGCTTCGACTGGCGATGAATGGCGATGAGCGTTCTTCGTTTATGCAGCTTCGGCATAAAGGCTGAAATACGGGTGCCAAGCTTGGACGGGTGGGGGTCTCATAAGTTTGAGGAAATGTGCAAAAGTGAAGGAATATAATGCGCCGATCGATATGTCGAAGCTCGTCAGCGCACTTCTTTTTCCACTTTTGCAAGGGGCTGCTTGAGAGCTGACTGAATTCTTTAAAGCGTATCCATGCAAATGTTTCTGTTATAGATCTGCTGTCTGCTAATTGCTTATTCGTGCCTTACTAATTTTCTAGTTCAGTACTCAGGCTTGTACTTCATGTCCACAGCGTATCTTCTTGTGTAAGATGCTTCATTACGCAGCAAACATGGTTTATTTAGGTTATGCCTTAAATGGAAACTTGTGTTATCTAGCTCTAGTGGGTCCATAAACGTATCACAATGCACGAAATATAGAAACATCGGATACACAACCACCGCACCAGCGCTGGTTATGCCATCTTGTGGCGATGACGTAAGCGACAGCACACAAATCTACAATAAACAATATCGCGTTCTCGACACGTTGCCGCCGCGGCCTGCAATTTAGCGCGTGACCTCGCGCTCAGAAGCAACAATGAATGAATGAATGAATGAATGAATGAATGAATGAATGAATGAATGAATGAGGGTTCGTTGAAGAAGGAATAAGGTTGTGCCTAGTTATATGGAGGAAATGATGTTGGAAAAGGCTATGCTTGTCAGAATTGCTGACTCCTTCTCAGGCTTGAAATGTGGGGAATGGTGGCTGCTACACCCGAAGCCCACGCTTGTCAGCCTCTTGACGGGAAATAGCCTGATTGTTTGCATTGATACATGTCGCCAGAGTTGGGCGATATATTTACAAGTGGCAACAGTTTATTTTTCATGGCCGCAAACTCGTAAGCTCATTCGTGCGATACTTCGTAGCTGACAGCTGCCGTAGAATTTCGCCTCATCACCGCGGCCGAAAAGAGGCGCCAGTCTCTTCTGAAGCTCGCGGACCTTCCCGTGCAGTTCCTTAGCCTTCCTATTTTCGTTCTTCGTGCTACCTCGCCCGTCGCAAGAGCGACTGTTTGTTTGGCCAGACCTCAGCGGCGAACTATACAGCCCCCACACCTCTAGCCCCCCCTTTTTTTTATCCACGTGAAGCGAAGCTCCTACTAGAAGCAGCACACAGGACGAAAACTAAAGCTCTCCTACTAGCACAAAGTGGAATATATTGAAAGAAGCCCGCCATAAAAACGCGGGTACACTTTCAGTTTCGTACGTCCCGAGTGGCCACCGTGAATTTTTCATTGGGCACTTTGAGGGAATGGCCGGGACAAACAGCCGAAAAGAGCCGAAAGAATAGATAAAGAAAGCGTACACTATTTTTCCTTTTTATTCCACAATCGTTTGGAGGGTTGAAATGACAACAAAGAAAAAAATAACATAGTTGCTTGCAAACGCACAGACGCATAAAGAGGAAGGGTATGAACACCATCAAACAGTCTCTCCTCAGTGAAAGCTGGGGGTCCAGCTGCACGCGTTTTGTTGGCCTTTTGCATCCGCGATGTGGCAGCAACGCGTTCGTGATCCCAGAGAACTTTCGGTCAGCCATTTTTGACATTCCAGTTAGCCAAGAAAAAAATAAGTGTTCTGTAGCATAGTATACTGTAGGCACATATTTTTGATGTTTTCAGATATAAAGAACGTGCACCATGCGTCGAACTTATGTACGTGCTTTTGTTTTGTTGTTGTTGTTGTTCACGCAACAATACAATTCACTTGTCAAACACTCCAACTCCCCAACAAAACTGATGCCAGTTGGAGGGTCCTATAAATTTATTGGCGCTATTGTAACGTGTTCTTGCGGAGGGGTTAACCGGAAGTCTTCCTGCGCACAACATGATGAGAACACACGCAGCTTGTAGTGGGCTAAAACAGGTGGCACTTGGACATGCTGGTATTTGCTTCACTCTAGCTGCTTCACGCTGAGATCACTCGGTTAGCAGGATCACTTTTGCATGCATTCGGTGTTTGGCTTAGTATGCATGCATGCGTTGATACATACATACATACATACATACATACATACATACATACATACATACATACATACATACATACATACATACATACATACATACATACATACATACATACATACATACATACATACATACATACATACATACATACATACATACATACATACATACATACATACATACATACATACATACATACATACATACATACATACATACATACATACATACATACATACATACATACATACATACATACATACATACATACATACATACATACATACATACATACATACATACATACATACATACATACATACATACATACATACATACATACATACATACATACATACATACATACATACATACATACATACATACATACATACATACATACATACATACATACATAGAGGAGCATTCTCATCTATGTGTTTTGAAAAGCATTGAAGAAATACAGTGATTTTAGTCATTTAACGATTACGAGCGACTCAAGTCTCGAGAGCATGTTTACTATTGTAGCCAAAGCGCTACTGTCAATAATTCACGCTTGCCATGATGGCCCGTGGATCCATCCCGTGCATCCATTTTCTTTCCTTAATATAAGAGCAAGACATTTCCGGCATGAAGGGCTGCGTGGATGTCCTGAAACATATGCGTGTAATGCTTTACATACATATAACAAGGCAGGAATTGGGCGCACATGAATGTCTGGTTTACTGCAAGCTACCGCTATATGTACAGAAAGTGCTGACTTCACTGCTCACATAAGCTATGTAGATGTATGAACGAAATTAATTTTTTTATGTGGTTCATTACGCGATTTACAAAGGCCGCGCAGGAGCTTGCAGGTATTATTCGCAGTACGGT
The DNA here is from genome assembly GCF_023375885.2 of Dermacentor andersoni. NCBI lineage: Eukaryota > Metazoa > Arthropoda > Arachnida > Ixodida > Ixodidae > Dermacentor > Dermacentor andersoni. Next base: position 131,048,547 of record NC_092818.1, read on the forward strand.
ACCTGCTCTATCTCGCAAGAAATGTCCTTACCTAAAACACACGTGTACAATCTATGGAAACATGGTAGACGTTATCGGTGCTGAATAGTTAAAAGACAGAGCTGTCTAATTACCTCCTCTAAAGAAAAATAAAAACAAAAGATGTAGAAGCACGAGTGTTTTGTAATCATTCGCTGAACTTCAATAAAAATAAAAGTGAGAGTGTTTTACGCGTCGGTAATGTTTTGAAGCTCTCACGCGGAATTAGATGTGATACTGGTGGAAGTTACTGTAACCTCGTTTACGGCGCAGCGTAATCCCGCACAACGTGTCCGGTCTACGTGAACACACAGCGCGGCCCCTGGGCCGGGGGTCTCTACGCAGAGAAGCGCTTCCGTGCGAAGGGACCAACAATATAGCTCCATTGTGGAAGCATTTCCAAGAACTTTCTTTTGTCAGGCGTCGCATTATGATGCAGAAAGGGCGCAAGTGTCAGCCCAATGGCAAGAGCCTCGCAGGGTTGAAAGCGAGCAAAGAAGAGAATGTGCTCCACGTGGCAACAGCGGGGCCAAACCGCCGTGAACACGGCCGCCGACGCGCCATTCGACGGCTCCCTTGAAAAGCATCGCACTTAATTACAACGCGCTGTCGACGCTTATCGATCGTTCAGCGGCTTGGACTGATGCGGTTCGTTTATGCCACCAACCTATACGCAGCTCAGTAGCCATGGTTTGTTCCCCCTGTCCCTGTGTTTCGGGTTCAGCCCCTTCGCCCATCTGCCTACTGCCCCCCCCCCCCCCCCCCCTCCTTCTTTCCAGGCGATATCACCCCGAACGCTGGTCAAACTTGCGCAATCATCTTCCGCCTTTCAAGCTATCATGCGTGTTCTGAGCCGTAATTACCGCGTGTTGCGCGAGAACTCGCTGGTGCGAAAGAACGGGATATTAATCATTGCGCGACAGAGCTTTGGCAGCACGCTGGCGTAAATCAGGCGCTCTCTCGTGCTAGATGCATTTCAGCATCGTGCATCTGCAAAATGGTAACTACTGCTCTCTCGCTAACACAATGACGCACCAGCGGTAAGTTGGTGTAAGGGTTCACTGTGTGGAAGTTAAATGACGCGTTGCAGCTAGAAGCCTTTCTTTTCTGCATGCTCTCCAGTATATAAATTTGAATGCACAGCGAAGTGTTTCTTTCTCTGCAATTCAGAAATTGTTTTTCTCTTATTCGTGGCTCGCATGCGAAGAATAGAAGACTGGTCTGCTCAACAGAGGTTAGTTGATGGCGGCACTGAACTTTGAAAGGTAGTGTAAAAGTAAGCATTGTAGAAATCCACCCTTTTATCCTGTATCACATTTTTTCTCTAAATTGAGAAAGATAACGAGGGCTCTCGTTCAGCAATATATTTAAAGCATGAGCCCCTTACTTGATGCCCGGCTACTGTTTTGTTGATTAAAAAGAAAATGCCGCTCTTTGTGCCGTTTCTATTGAGCCAGATTTCTTTGTGCGCGCTCGCGGTGTGTCATGGTCACCACTTCGAGTTCCGCACGCTTTAACCTATATTCCTGTACTTTTTACTCAGTCATTTTTGTGTATTTAGAAACTGAAGCGGAGGAAACTTAGTAAGTGAAAAAGAAAAGAAAGAACGGAAGTAATAAAAATATCTGCCAGAGTACAGATCCGATTGGCTAAACATGGTAAAGGAACTGGAAGGTGAAAGAAAAGCAACAAGGAAATAAGGCTAAACTATGGGCACCAAACGATCACCTCAGGAGAACATGCGTTTCAGGGCAGTCGCAGTGACCAAGATGTGAAAAAGCTGCCACACTCAGAATACAGTGACGCGGATAGAGTGCAGGATGCGAAGCACCCGAGCCACTAAGTATTGTCACAGTATTAAATTTTCTTGTTCTTTCTTTTTTTTCCGCAGCTCTGCATTCACAACGCGGAGCATTCCTTCACCCCTATTTTTCTCCACTGCCCCTCATAGCTTTCTGCAATCTTGGATACAGAGCTAGCAGTCTACTCCTAGTATGAAGCAGATCTGTCTCCATTATCGTCGACTACTGTCAACTTTTTTCTTCTTTTTTCAGTATTTCAGCTTTTCCTGTCTTTTACCCGTGTTCTTCGCGCAGGAGGGAGGATGAAGCACGGTAACCAAAAAAAAGTTATCAGAAGTCACCGTTAAAAAATGTGTGTGTTTGAGAGGGAAAGAGAGAGAGCGAGAGAGAGATAAAAATAAGAAAAATGAAAGATAAACAAACAAACAATGACTGAGACAAGCAAGGAGGGAAGGGAAAGGAGGCGACAATGATGGAACGCAGGAGCGATTGATGCAAATCTTCCTGTCCTGGAAAACGTTGCCGCTGGAACGGAGCCAAAAGGAGATCCCCGGCCATCTTCCCAGAAAGCCCCGGTTGGTCGCCGCCGGCCAGCTTTCTCGTAATGGTTGCGCCCCGTGGCTCGAACACCGGGTTATCACCCGCTGTGCCTTGCCATCCAGCGCTTCCCTTTCCTTTCCTTTCTTCTTCTTTCCCTAGCCACCCGTCCACACAGCCTCCCTGCTTTCCGTCTAGTCCCGTCTGGGGACAAAGTATAACGCCAGTCCGCCACCAGATACATTCGACGAAAATCCCCAACCACATTCAAGGGAGGGATGCCTGAACTTCCACGAAAACTACCCTGTCTCCCCACGTCAACCCTTTAGGAGTCATCGCCTCGCATTGCAGCGCCACGGGTGACTCCCCAGGTGAATGTCCCGGCGCCGTTCGGTTATATCGATTCGGAGGTAAAACATACAGCTGCTAATCAAACCGTTAACGTTAGGTCGATCACGTCGGACCTGGTTGGAGAGCGAGAAAGGATCACAGCAGGCAAGTGGGGAGAAAGAGGAGTAAGATAGCGGCCCACAATGCTCGCGTGAATGCATGTGCCCGCAGTTTCCATCATCATCATCAGCAGCAGCAGCTCTGGTCGATTGCGCAGCCGTTCAGCATTGCAAATGTTATGTATACGTACGGCATAGCAGGCAGCAGGCGGCTTGACGGCAACGTCCACTGAGGCTGGGCGGAGTCGACAACGTACCGGTGCACCAACCCAGGCGAGATGACAAACAATCCCTGACGTTTCTGACTTTGTTCCGCGGCCTGACTGTGGACGCGAGCGCGATGCCGTCTCTTCGACGGCACGGCCAACGCGGCTCTCTATAATCGAGTTGTGCCGTGACGCTGCGCGTTCGACGTGTATCTCTTGGAGAGTTTGGTTAAAGCCAAGGTAAAACGAAAAAGAAAGTTGCGGGTACATCTGGCGTTCCATCGAAAGATCTCGTAGAAAATCAAAACACTTTAATGTACTGTCGCGCTAGAGAAAGAAGAAATATATTATGCAAAATAGCGTCGCTTGAAAAGTATTGTGCGAAATATTTGGGTGCAGGCAAGCGAATTTAGCAGGAGCCAGTGCCGCCGCCATCATGTCTGTAGGTTCGCGTAGGAAACGTGTAACGCCTGCCACGAACCACTCAATACTCCCGCGCCGCGCTATCGATCGATTTGTTCTTTTCGGGGAAGAAAAACGAAATAGCAAGAGGGGTTGTTGAAAGTTCTTGCAACATTTCTGGCGTGAGTCCCGATCGAGAAGGAGACGTTCCCGTAGTCGACAGAGTGTCATACTTGCGCACCATCCCCATGCAGAGAAGGGAAGCGCGAGGTGACTAGCTCTTTCTGAGACTGCGAACACCTGCTGCGGGCGTCATCCTTGGAGTTGCTGAGAACTTAACGCAGATGAGTTCAAGGGCTCTCTCTCGGCGTGCGCAACTTTGGGCGCCGCGCATTTATATTTCGTCGAAGGAGACATGCTCCGCGAAAGGGCCTGAATATTTCAGAAGATTTAGCCCAGCCTGTCCACACTGAAACGCACGTAAAACGCAGAAATGCTGTCGTTACACAACCGCCGAACCAACTTCTGAGAAAGTTGTGGCATCTTAAAGGGGGAAAGAAAGTGGGAATAAAATTTCATTTACTTATCTTCGCAAAAATTTTCTTTGGAGCCAGAAAACTTGTACGCATTTAGCAAAATACAACATTTTCGACGAGGTTTAACGGCCAATGTATAGCTGAATGACGCCTCATAAATTCACACATACTATTGCACGAATACTGCATATCTGTAAAGCGCTGTTCATATCATTGAAAGCACGAACCAAATCAGTAAATATTGGTCTCTTCTATATATGCCGTAGCCTGACCCTTCAAGATATACTAATAAGTAAAAAAAAGCTAAATAATTGAACGAAAAAAAGAAGCAACCGTCTTACCGCGCAGTTCACACATGATGCAACCTGCACACATGAATATGCTACCTGCGCATTCATGAAATTTTCGAGATTTACATTCCAGAATATCCCACGTGATTGAAAGCCTCATGTGGTGTGTTGGTTTTGACAGCTCTAAGTGCAGAGTAGAGTAAATTTTACGAAGCTATAAAAACTGCTCTGTCTCAATGTCTCAAAAAATTAAAATGCCTTGGTCACTGCTTCTTAAGTTTAACGATTTTTGACAGTTCTAATGACATATTCAGGAGCAAATCAATGCTCTGCACCCGTTAATCAGCAGAATATCACATTTCTTTAGATGCAATAAATGTCCTGCAAGTCCCCCCCCCCCCTCCCCCCCGGTTTTGTAGCTGCATATTATAAGAACATTTCTTCGTTTCGCCAATGCTTGAATGGGTAAATGGCAGCTCGTCTCAAGTTAACGCTACCTCTCGAATGAGAAATTTTGTACACGAATGTATGAAAACACAATAATTGAGCCGCAGGAAAGTAGTCCCTATGACCAAATGGAGTCGTATACTTGAAATTTTTGGTTTATGAAGCGCCGTGTAAGGCGACCGGAAAGCTGCATTACCTTTCGCAGTGCTACCAAAGACAGGTAAGCGCACAAACTGTTACTAGTCATGTAGGCAGTGCACCAGTCCTTCCTTGAGCAACAAACGAGTCTTCCGAAAGAGGCCTGGGTTACAGACGAGTTCGAATAAAGATTTATTTTGAGATAAAAGCAGTGAGGTCGGCTCCGTGAAACAAGCTAACTCAGCATTAAGGTGAGGGAAGGGTGGACAAACGGACACGAGGAAAGGGACGAATGCTGATGGCGCTCGATGATGAACAAGTTCACGCGCGCTGGTGACATATGGCTGTCTTTTCGAATAGAGCCGCTCATCTTGAAATCAATATTGATTGTTTGACTGGCTGACTGCTGCATTAATTGATTAATTTAATTACTTGATTAGCGAATTAGTTGGTTGTATATTTGATTGATTGATTGATTGATTGATTGATTGATTGATTGATTGATTGATTGATTGATTGATTGATTGATTGATTGATCGATCTTGACCGTTATTCTGTAAATGTTTCAGAGCTGCTCCTATCGTTGCTGCGAATTAAATCCGGGGCTCATATTATTGCTCCAACTCACAATCGGTAGAGACCCGCGGAAGCCTGGCACATCGACTGAGGCTTCGTGCGACATCTACGTGACCTTACGTGCTCATTGATTAGACGTTCGAAAAACTAAACATGACGTGAGTGCACTCTGGTGGCTACAGTGGAGCTTTCACATCCTGTTTGTTTCTTACGAGTGGCAGCGACATTTGTTGCTCATAGCGTTAGCATGGTTTTACTGGGACCCCCTTTCAGATGACACTAACCTGTTACCGCAGGTAAATATGGTGACTGGTATGGTACCGTGGTTAATATGATATATCCGCCATACCATCCTGATAGGACGGATATAAAAAGCGCACTACTTCAAACGCGAATTGTATTGTGCGACTGGTGGCAACTGCTCTATTTGTGACAAGCGCCAAAGTACCTCTTTTTGCTCTTGCCGAAATGGCAATGATAAGTAGACAAGATTCTTAGTTCCCACTCAGCGATGAACAGCGCAACTGGGTACTTCTTTCGTATCTATAGCAGGTTTACCACATAAGAACTGGTGTTTCAAATCAAGCGAGGTTTATTTTCTCCTTGAAACACAAGGTAAGGACAATTGCCTTCCTATTTGCTTTCAGTTTTAGCATCCCGAGGGGAAGGACGTGTGTATGAGAGGCCAATTTTCTAGTGTGTCTTCAGTATCCGCCTTGGGGCATATGCTTTCGAAGAGGAAAAAAACAAAATACAAAACAAAATTTGGTGGTCTCATTTTAACACGTGTCGCTGTCTTCTTCGGCCGAGTGCCATATCTAGGCTCAAGAATGGCACATCGAACCTACGGCGAAGTAGCCGACCTTTTCTCCAATCAGGAAGAGGCACGGTACACTGTTACTTCCTTTCTATGATTTCTGTTTTTCACTATACGCTTGCCTCAGGGATTGCGGTCTGTTTGGTTGCTCTCGAAAAGCCTAATGGTCAATGCCGTAATCCGGTGAATCCAATCGAACAGCGTAGCCCGGAGAAAAGGCGAAGGAAAAGATCAGGTTCAGTGGACCCGCTAAGAGCCTTAAAGGCTTAAGAGACACCGAGGTTCACGCACGACATGCGTGTGCGTAATGACAAAAAAAAAAAAAAAAAAGAACGACGCATGTAAAACTGAAACGAAAGCAGCCAAACGAGCAATGCGGCACGTTCCACCGTTCTTTGTCGCACCGCCTTCACTGTCTGCACTACGCCTATACTTTATACGGAGAAAATTAGCTTCGTTTCGGGTCTCTGTCTGCTCCATCCCTCTTGTAATTGCTCTTTATTTTTTTTTCTTTCTTTCTCTTTCAGTATTTCGTTTTCCTGTGTCTCTCTTGGCTACGCGGTAAAGATGCTTAATCTTCATCTGACAAGAAATAGAAATCAAGGGTTTGTCTCTGGAAAAAGGTACACGAAAGAAACGAGGGTAATTGGGCCCAGACACGCAAGTACTGTGGTAACGAAACTTTCTTATCTCTAATGAAGTCACTTCAGTTCTTAAAGCGAGAGACTCACAAACGAGGAGCTATTGAGCGCTTCGAAACAGAATGCTATCTAATGTCGACATATATATCAGTGAGTCGCGCACATAACGGTGCTATTGGTGTCTTCTGCACGCCCCCCCCCCCCCCCCCTCCGCTGTTCTCTATTATGTATGATACCGGCAATGCGTTCCAAATGATCAGTTGTTGCTCATAAAGATACGTACATTTTGTCCAGGGTTTACCGGCAGACGTCCAAGTATTGAATGTATGCATTAGAAACGACCGCGAGTGACAGCGGGTTGTACACATCTCGAGGAAAATTGTTTCATCTTACCCATTGTATTTGCCTACACTTCCTACCTATCCCTTACTTCGATTACATTTAATACCCTTTCTCCTTCCATATTTTACTGCTGGGTGCTGCGGCCTGCTCACCATAAATATATACGAGCCAAAGAAATAGACCCAGCTTACAGCACACATAAAGGCCAGATTAGTCGGCTGAATCGCTCTCTGCAGGAGGAATAAACTTACACCGCGAAAGTAGAACCTGAAAAAAAAGAAGGATGAACAGATGGCGCTGACTTCCAACTGGTTTTACTCTTACTCTTTCAGAAGAGAAGCATTTATACTGGAACGTGCGAACATTCGAAACTTTCGTTTGACTAATCGAACATTGCCCTATTCGATTCGTTCTTCGAACCGAATAGTCGATATTTGAATATACGAATGCTCCTTTAATAGTCTTTGAATGTTTAAAATGGCCAACTGTGCGCGATCAATCATTATATTGGAGCAAATGTGCTACAAATTTATTCCCGGAGGCCATAGCAGACCTAGAACACGAAATTGTAAAAACGCCAATGTACCGTCCATTGCGTGCACGTTAAAGAACCCCAGGTGGTTAAAACTAATCCGGAGTCCCTCAGTACACCGTGCCTCATTAAAACATCGTAGTTATGGCACGTGAAACCCAAGAATGCAATTTAATCTGTAAAACACGAAGTCTTAGTGCGACACGCTATGTCACTCAGGAAGCCAGACTTTTCCCACTAAATTGCCATCATGCGCACTGGCCAAGGAGTCTCGGCTGTGCAAATAAACTGCTCATTTCCTAATTCGTTGTCTCTGCTTTAAATGGGCAACGCTATACTCTTTACAGTGGAATGGCCGAAGCTTGGTAAAGTTGTGAACATACTTTGATGTGAACATCGTTTTATAGTAATGGTGAAAACAGCTGTTCATTATTTAAAGAAAAGTATTCGATATACGATTTGCTTTTTACGCTATTTGGTCCGGATTCAGTTCAGTGTAAAAAAGTTACTATTCACACACCCCTGCTATTATATTAATTACAACTACACATACACACAAAAAAAGAATTATAAATAAAAGGCAAGACCAATAGCAACAAAATATACACGACAGACCCAAAAAGGCAAAAAGAAAAAAAGTATGAGCAACGTGACCACTATACTTATGCCTATGTTATAGAGCTCCCACGTTGCAAGTTCAGAAAGCTTAAAAAATTCAGGATGTTTATCCCTTTTTCTTTCTTTTCTCCAAGTTCTACCTTCATGCTGTTAATGTTAATAATGCCCTACCAACTAATGGAAAGCTGCACCTCGCTGTAATTTTAAGAGGGTTTTACGTCACATGCTTTTTGTATAACGTTACGATGCATGTACTGGGTCTACTTGGTTTAACTGCGTAATTATTTGGAAATTGCGTTGCTGACAGGTCGAAAGGAACAGGGACGCCACATTATACAGCCCCAGTGGTTATGTAGCTGTGCTGCTGAGCTCAAAGTTACGGGTTCGATCCAGGCCACGGCGGCCGCATTCCTGTGGGGGCAGAATGCAAGACGCGCTCATGTATCATACATATGGTGCAGGCTAAAGAACCCCATGTGGTCGATATAAATATAGAGCCCTCCACTAATGCATGCCTCATAAGCATATCCGTGGTTTGAGCGCGTAAAATCTCAGAATCTAATTTCAATTTTTACGATATTATAGGTACGGCTGAGATGAGTGTAGACTTATTCTGTTGATTGTTTTTCGATCTACCGTCTGATGTACACATCATGTACTCTGTTAAGCAATAAGAAAATGCGAATGAAGACTCGAAACCACATCAGTTGTTGGCTGCGTAAAAACAAAAATACGGAGTGAGAAAAACATGGAAGCACATAAAATAGAATCATGCTGGAGACGCGTTATAAGAGGGCGTCAGTGAACCATCCATCGCATTACCTCTGTGAAAGGGATAGTGTTTTAGTTGTCTATCTAGGCTGTGGTATCGACAACATATAACAAAACTTCGACAAAGCAAATGATAAGCGAGGCTGCCTTGATTGTAATTTTTCGTTTTTGTGTGTGTGCTGCAATATTATTTACATTCTAAACATATAAAATACCGTGTGTTTTAAAATAATAAATAGTTGTAGGCGGTGCTCGTATCGTCAGTTTTACTTATGTGGCTTCCCTGCCCCTTTGTATTTTTTAGCACCGCCGTTGCCAAAGAGTGCTGATGATGACGAGTATACGGCCCCTTCAACCAAAGAAGTATGATGGATCGTCGATAAACGTTTCAAAGTTTCGTGATTTAATCGCTAGGCGCTGCAGACTCAGCTGGAAGGCACTCGAAGAGATTGGATGAGCTCTTATGCATACTCTAGTTAAGTCCTCGTGATTACAGATTAGATTACAGAATAACTAAGTCTTAATTTAGTGTAGTCAGTAATTTCCCATTTATTAATAAAAGAAATCGAATCATCGGTAAAATATGATGCTCAGCTTAATTGTTTGCTACAAGCACTAGGGCGGGAAAAGAAAGGAAACACAATTCCTGCGCAATCGATAAAGAAACGTGACACATCGAAGATCCCATCAAACATGGCAGTGCTTTAGTGAAGTGGTTGTCTGTAACAATAACATGCACGATGAAGTGAAATGGAGCCACAGTGGAAAAACAGAGGATTGAGATTGCATGATGGTTTTGACCCGGTCTTGGAATGTGTTTGCAACTTTCCCGTCCTTCTTTGAACCGTTTGCTCTAACGTTTCACAGTGGCCAATGAAATGCAATGTTCAACGTACACTACAGCCATACGGTGATTATTTTCTTTTTGGGAAACAACTTCCGCTTTAAAAACTTCGCGACACCCAGCTTTTCAGCTTTTGAAGTGTCCATTATGTGACGCAACCATATTCAACCCAGTGTATGAGAGCATTAAAGAATATTTATCCTCACACCTGCGTGTCACTTTTGTAAATGAGACATGCCGATCTCCTACGCGCATGCCTCGCAGATAATGAACCGAACCATTATTGCGTGGTTAGGGTAGGCTCACTTTCATTTGACTCGCCCTCGTACATTAGAAATGCAAAGATACAATGGGATATACGGCTTGATAAAGGACAAAAAAGTGTCACTGGAAACAAAGTTCATTGCATGTATACACAAAACCTCGCAACAAGATATCTAAGTACACGTATAAGTCTCCAATGAGTCTGTGTATGTAAGAAAAACTAACTGTATATAGTGCGTCAAACAAGGCAAATAAACATGTTGCGCAATCATAGATTCACAGAATCCCAGATTCCGCCCCCATTCCATCCACTCCCCCCGATGTATCGCGCGCGACGGAAGGCGGCGCGCTTGCTCCCCGCTTTTCTCCTTTGCGCGCACAAGACTGAGTCACCATCGTCGGCTGACCCATTCCAGCTGCTCCCCTACGCTTTCACTCGCACATACAGTATGCAGCGCGCGGTCACGATGTTATCACCCTTGGACTTTATACGAAACATGAGGGCGACGGCGACGGCAGGAATGCGCCAGGAATGTCCATATAATTGCTATCGCAATAATATAGTAAACGTGTCCGGCAACTGAAGCATCCCGTCGCCCATTACTTTCCGCAAAAGAAGTAACAAAATCGAACTTTCACCATGCGACAATACGCTGCGCCGTGTTACGTTTCGCCTACAACGCGCGGTAATGCCGGCGCGGATGCAACGGACGCCGGGGCTTCGTTCAAAGCGGCGGACATTTTGGCCCGTGCGACGCCGCCGCAACGCTTCCCCGCCAAGCGTGTCCAGGCGTGTTTCAGTGCCACGTGTCTTCGTGTGTGCGTGTGTGTGTGTGTGCCCTCGCTTGTCAAAGCGCGGCAGCCGGGGAGCGGAGTTCCCCGAATGAGGAGCCTGGAGGTCTCTCGGCTCAACCGTTCGCGCCGTCGTGTGGGCGGGTTGGCGATGCGTCACTGCACTCGGTTCAGCAGGTCTCTCGGCTCGACCGTGCGCGCCGTCGTGGGCTCATGCTCCGCCGTCCCGTGACCTTCATCCCGTGACCTTCATCCCGTGACCTTCCCTTTTGGACCGCGACGCCGAGAGTATAAGAGCAGCTGCCCCCGGACGCCAGGAGGGAGGCTCCGATTTGTACTGTTGAGTTACGTGCTCTCCCGTCTCTCCAATTCGGTCGACCTGACCGGCCGCTCTTTTGCTATGTTAGAATAAACAAGTTGTTCTGTTACCAGTCTTCTCATGCTTTGCCGGGACCTTCGGATGCTTCCAGTGCCCCAGGCCGCCAGGCCAACGCTACCCTTGGGGCTTGCGACCCATTGGCAATAACGGGCGTCAGCACCGAGACCCCAACAACTCGGGCCAGCGGTGCGATTCCAACATCTGGTTGCCAGCGGTGAGATCGCGACAACGGAGGCCAGCAGCGAAGAGATGCGGTTGACTGTATGCTGAGCAGCACAACGACCATCCGGGAGCAGTGCAACGAGCCCTGTGTGACGACTGGTTGCCTGCAGCGGAACGACTGCGCTGAAGTCTTGGCTGCGAGGTTTGGTGAGTGCGGGACTTTCTTCTTCTGAGTTTTGCCAGGCTTTTGTTAGTGTTAGAAACAGAGCTGGTAATTGTGGTTGTCGTTGCTACCGGGTTAGTTTGCGGCAAGACAATAGTAGGCAGTAGAGAAAGCAGCATTCAGAGCAGCCATGGATTTGAAGTCGTTGCGCAAACCGAAATTGCTGGAGCTTGCGAGAGAGTTGGGTCTGGATGTCTCAGACAAACTCAGAAAACCAGAACTGCTAAGGGCTATTCTTGAGTTAGAAGCTGAGGATGACGAGCTGTCGGAATGCCTTGAGACCATTGAGGAGAGGGAGGAGCAAAAAGGGAAGGTCACGGGATGAAGGTCACGGGATGAAGGTCACGGGACGGCGGAGCATGAGCCCACGACGGCGCGCACGGTCGAGCCGAGAGACCTGCTGAACCGAGTGCAGTGACGCATCGCCAACCCGCCCACACGACGGCGCGAACGGTTGAGCCGAGAGACCTCCAGGCTCCTCATTCGGGGAACTCCGCTCCCCGGCTGCCGCGCTTTGACAAGCGAGGGCACACACACACACACGCACACACGAAGACACGTGGCACTGAAACACGCCTGGACACGCTTGGCGGGGAAGCGTTGCGGCGGCGTCGCACGGGCCAAAATGTCCGCCGCTTTGAACGAAGCCCCGGCGTCCGTTGCATCCGCGCCGGCATTACCGCGCGTTGTAGGCGAAACGTAACAGACCGCCCCGCCGGGGAAAGGAGATACCGATGGTCAGGGGACTGCATCCGCTGTCCGGAGGGATGTCGCTCGATGATGCCCATAACCGTAGTCGGGCGTCCTTTGGCGTTTCTTGAGCGCAGCGCACAGAGAAGGCCTCGTTCTCACGTTCAGGTGCACACAGGACACTGCAAAGTGACTTCGGGAGAGTTGACATTTTTGTTCTCGTTTCCGGCAAGCGTTAGAACTACGCCGAAAGTCAACCGCTCAGTCAGCAAGCACGGCACAACCCTCACTAAGCCCTGCCAGGCTCTTTCCCCTTTTATACTGCTTTTCAAGCCTCATGGATAAAGTGTTGCGGGGACAGCAAGAATTCGCTTTACCGTATCTAGACGACGTAGCGATATTCTCCGCATCCTGGCCTGAACATATGGCGCACTTGCGGGCAGTGCTAACCCGCCTGCGCGATGCGGGCTTGACAGTCAAGGCTCCCAAGTGCCAGTTAGCACAGGCCGAGGTTGTCTACCTCGGACACGTGATTGGTCGGGGTCGACGCCGCCCCTCTGAAATAAAGGTGGCCGCTGTGCGAGACTTCCCGCAACCGCGTACGAAGACCGATATTCGGTCGTTCTTAGGTGTCGCCGGCTACTATCAGAGGTACATCCCCAGGTACTCTGATATCGCGGCTCCCTTGACGGATGCTCTAAGAAAGACAGAGCCGCAAACAGTCGTCTGGGATGAGACGAAGGAAAGAGCTTTTAGCGCCCTAAAGAGCGCCCTAACAAGCCAGCCTGTGCTACGATCGCCCGACTACACAAAAGGGTTCGTTGTTCAGTGTGATGCTAGTGAGCGAGGCATGGGCGTTGTACTGTGCCAACGGGAAAATGGAGAAGTAGAACACCCCGTCCTGTATGCTAGTCGTAAGCTGACCAGTCGTGAGCAGGCGTATAGCGCCACCGAGAAAGAGTGTGCGTGTATTGTGTGGGCCGTTCAGAAATTGTCATGTTACCTAGCCGGCTCGAGGTTTATCATTGAAACGGATCACTGCCCTCTCCAATGGCTGCAGACCATCTCTCCCAAAAATGGCCGCCTCCTGCGCTGGAGCCTCGCTTTGCAACAATATTCCTTTGAGGTGCGTTACAAAAAGGGGAGTCTCAACGGTAACGCCGATGGCTTAAGTCGAAGCCCCTAACGTGAGAATCAGCCTCAAAATTGCTTGTTACTGATGTTTTTCTTCCTGAGGCAGGATTTTTAACCTATTGCTTTTGTGTAGTGTTTCAAAGTGAGGATGTGCTTTTTAGTGCAATTTTTCCGATTTGTGGACGCGTTCTGAGTGCTGCTAAACTACTGTAAGGAACTAGGCAGCAGTATAAAAGGGGAAAGAGCCTGGCAGGGCTTAGTGAGGGTTGTGCCGTGCTTGCTGACTGAGCGGTTGACTTTCGGCGTAGTTCTAACGCTTGCCGGAAACGAGAACAAAAATGTCAACTCTCCCGAAGTCACTTTGCAGTGTCCTGTGTGCACCTGAACGTGAGAACGAGGCCTTCTCTGTGCGCTGCGCTCAAGAAACGCCAAAGGACGCCCGACTACGGTTATGGGCATCATCGAGCGACATCCCTCCGGACAGCGGATGCAGTCCCCTGACCATCGGGATCTCCTTTCCCCGGCGGGGCGGTCTGTTACGTTTCGCCTACAACGCGCGGTAATGCCGGCGCGGATGCAACGGACGCCGGGGCTTCGTTCAAAGCGGCGGACATTTTGGCCCGTGCGACGCCGCCGCAACGCTTCCCCGCCAAGCGTGTCCAGGCGCGTTTCAGTGCCACGTGTCTTCGTGTGTGCGTGTGTGTGTGTGTGCCCTCGCTTGTCAAAGCGCGGCAGCCGGGGAGCGGAGTTCCCCGAATGAGGAGCCTGGAGGTCTCTCGGCTCAACCGTTCGCGCCGTCGTGTGGGCGGGTTGGCGATGCGTCACTGCACTCGGTTCAGCAGGTCTCTCGGCTCGACCGTGCGCGCCGTCGTGGGCTCATGCTCCGCCGTCCCGTGACCTTCATCCCGTGACCTTCCCTTTTGGACCGCGACGCCGAGAGTATAAGAGCAGCTGCCCCCGGACGCCAGGAGGGAGGCTCCGATTTGTACTGTTGAGTTACGTGCTCTCCCGTCTCTCCAATTCGGTCGACCTGACCGGCCGCTCTTTTGCTATGTTAGAATAAACAAGTTGTTCTGTTACCAGTCTTCTCATGCTTTGCCGGGACCTTCGGATGCTTCCAGTGCCCCAGGCCGCCAGGCCAACGCTACCCTTGGGGCTTGCGACCCATTGGCAATAACGGGCGTCAGCACCGAGACCCCAACAACTCGGGCCAGCGGTGCGATTCCAACAGCCGGAACAATGTATTTTTTTTTTGCTTCTGTGGGGCGGGGCACCGAAATGAAAAAAAAAAGGATGCATAGGAAAGTATGTTGGCCAGAATCAAATGCCTACTTTGGCCACCTAGTGGGGCTACGGAAGGAATACCGAAGAAAACATGAGACGCTTGGTCCACTGAGAACCATACGCATACTGCTCAGTATCCTACACCGGCGAAACAAGACTTTCCGGAGAGGTTCCGCTGAAGTGAACGCAGTGCAATCCTTCGAGTCCCCACAGTGATGGCGACGAGCGACCCTTGTTTTTTTTTCTTCTCGTCTGCTAGTCAGAAAGCGTCCAAAACTCTGCCAGGCGGAAATCCACTCGGCCAGAGCAAACCGAACGCGCACCGAAGTGCGCCGCGCGGTGGTCGGGGCCATACGAGAGAAACGTACGTATGCGCTCTGGCTGGCTCTGGCAGCCCGCGGGTGGGGTAGCGAGAACAAAAAAAAATTGAAGAGGCTCAATGTGTCCTTGCGAATAAAAGTCAAACTAGAAAAATAAATAAGAACGTAGTTACTTTGGCTGGCTTTAGTGTCTTGACATGGATATTCTGGCGTAGGTTAAGAAATGTTGATATTTTTTATGTGACATGACGACACAAATGAACCACCACAACGCTTCGTCTCATTGGGCCTCGCTGCGTGCTTTCTCAACTTGTCTGCTAGTTTGTTGATTTGGCTTGTCTCATTGTATGTTCCGATGTGAGTCTTTACGAAAGTCAATGAACCTTTGGCGTCAAATGTTTATAACAACATTAAACCCACAAAGTTCCGCAATTGAAAATCTAAAGCACAACTTTGGAAATGTCAATGCACTTTTCACATCAAGAGCTTATGAGATTTATACCCATAAAGTTTCGCGATTGATATCCATGCGCTCCATAGATTCCGCGGCCTCAGAGAGATGCCGCGGCGAGCCCGCTCGCTATCAAAACGCCATTGAAACTTTGTGCTCGGATGGGACTGCTTGGCGATGTTACTCCCGGTGTGTGGGCGTTGCCGCGAAATCCAGCCCGAGTTCGCAATCTTTGCGGTTAAATGTCGTTTCGAGCGCCAAAACGACATTCTCGACAACATCCAGAATGATTTCCGGCACCGGGCTTCGCTTTGGCCGGCGGTGCATTGACAGCACGAAAAAATTTCGGGGGGGGGGGGGCTGAAGCCCAATAAGCCCCCCCCCCTCGCTACGCCCCTGCCTAGAAGAGCGCCCTGCTCCCGCGCTCTAGGCAGCCATGGCGGTGGCTGCGACGGGTGAGGAGATCAACGAAGTACCTTAAGCTTCTGTAAGGGACTTTGCGTTTCGGAGTCCCTTAGCGCCACCTACTAGGGGAAGCTGTAAAAACATAGTTGCTTCTAAGCACGCGCACCGCCATACACAGGCAGACAGGGCCTCGCGACTCGCCGTCACATCCATGCGCTTTGAGCACTTCACTTTTTTTGATGATTCTGTCCGATGACAGGGGAAGCCCGGATTGAGGCCAGAAGGGCAGCAACTGTGTTTTATGAGAACGCGTCCTGACATGACAACGCAACTGCTCGTCACGCGATTCAAAACCGTGCGCTTTTCCATCCGATCAGAAATCCTGTCATAAGAAAGGGGGAGCAAGCGCTGTGGGTGACCTCATGACTAAGTCGTGTGCAAGTAAAGACAATTTTCTGTCTGCAAACTGCGACGGCGATCACCCAGCTAGCTACGGCCGATGTCCTGCAAGGACAGCCGCTCAGCAAAGGAATAAGATGTTTGTCTTGGGTCCAAAGCATGCAAGCGCACCATCGAACAAGAAGAAGATGTCCAGCGCTCAACAACTAAGTGGTTTGGAAACAGAATATGCATCAAATTTCCCAGCGACTCACACCGTCAAAAGAAGCTTTTGAGCCAACGCAACTGGCCGACGCCACTGGAGAACATGCTCCAAAAGAGTCCGAAAAGCGCACCTCTGCAGCCACAGTGAACCGACCTCAAGTACCAGTTGGAAGCACTCAGCAGGAAAACAGCCAGCATGTTACACGTGCTTTGTTCATGGCACTACGCTCACACGTCGCGAAGATACCTGCGAGTTCAACGAAGGATATGCTGGAAGCCATGCTGGCACTTGATTCAGTAATACTCTGCTCTACTTTCGTATACGTTTAGTAGCATAATGGCAATTTCTCGCCCACGTGGCCCATTCCGCAGTTCAAAAGTGCCCTCAATAATCCAATGGAACTGCGCCAGTATTCTACAGTGTCTGTGAGAATTTAGTCTTTTCCTTTGATACTTGCCTTTACCAATTCCAGCCCTCTCGCAGGCTGGTCTCCCAAATGGAAGGATGATCCCAGGGTACATCAGACACGGCAATCCAAGTATACCTTCATTTGCAAATGGCAGTGCAATAATGTACATCAGGCGCGTAATACCTCACGTCACCTTACCAGTGCAAGACCTTTGTTCTACCTCCTTGGAAGTCGCCGCTGTGCAAGTGTGCCTAGGAAACCAAGAACTCAGTGTGGTGTCGGTGTATGTAAGTCCATGAACGAAGGTCTCCACGGAGGTGTTTCTAAAGGACCTTTGCATTCGTTGCAACTCGCCTAGCATAAGCTGTGGGGACTTTAACGCCCATCATTCGCATTATAATGATGGTGCGGAGAGAAAACAAGATACTCTGGGCCATGTAAACGAGGCTCCTCGGACGCTTGTTGGTAAACACTTGATTTTTTTTTTCCGTTTTACCTATTCCCCGATGTAAATAAGTTTTGTTCAAGTGCCAGTAATGCTCGTTTTCCCAACTTCCAAGCTTCTGATTTCTGCAACCCGAAGCCTATATCATTAAAAAAAATTAAATTATGGGGTTTTACGTGCCAAAACCACTTTCTGATTATGAGGCACGCCGTAGTGGAGGACTCCGGAAATTTCGACCACCTGGGGTTCTTTAACGTGCACCTAAATCTAAGTACACGGGTGTTTTCGCATTTCGCCCCCATCGAAATGCGGCCGCCGTGGCCGGGATTCGATCCCGCGACCTCGTGCTCAGCAGCGCAACACCATAGCCACTGAGCAACCACGGCGGGTAAGCCTATATCATGCTACCATATCCAGCCCGGTTCGAGACATAACCTAGCACCGCAACAACGACTAGACCAAATGATGATATATGAACACGAGAAAGACAGCCTGGGTAGCGATCATAAACGTTTAACATTAACATTTGAGAAAGATATTAGCACAGAGCACGAACCAATAGCATCAAAATTTGTAAAATTAATGAAAAGCAAATAATTGAGATCACAAAAAAACATACAGAAAGAAATGGAGGCGTTTCCTATAACAGTGTAGGAATATAAGGAACTGGTAGACGTTATGCAGAAGTAGATAAGACAGACAAAGAAAAAAAATACAATTGGATTTGGAACAGAATACCACGTAAGTGGTGGAACAAGGAAATAAAGCCAGCTAGAAGAGCGTAATCAGGCGTTTAAGGATCATCGAGAAGCCAATAAGTTGGAATTGCACGAAGAGGTGCTCCTTAGATTGAACAAATACCAAGAAAAAAAAGGTGGCGAGTAAAATTATGCAAGATAAAATTACTATAAGTGAACGTGGGGTGCATAACATTTGCAAAAGAGACCAAGGCGCACCAAGAAGATTCCTGAACCCCGTAAGAGCACTCGGAATTCCGTCTAAAAATTTGCACACGGCTAGTAGGCAGGAAGACAGTAACATCGTCGAAGGAGACGATGCACTGCGGTGTATCACAGACACTATTAGGGCTAACTTCGGCACAAAAGAAAGCATAGTTAGACTTAAATAGATCCAGCATCAACAAATAGATAAAAATTTATAATAGACATCTGTTCCTGAAAAAAAAAAGAAGATATCCCTAATAACACCACGGCTGGACACAATGAAATCCTAATACAGCTAATCAAAAACCTCAGCCCAAAGAGCAAGACACCGCTCACTAATCAGTGAAAAAGTGATTAAAACGATGAAAATTCTAATTGGACGACGTGCAAGCAAGATGAATCTCATCTACAAAGGCAAATGTGATAAGGATAGGACGAGCTCGTACAGGCCAGTTACAATAACGTCGGTGCTATATTGAAAGACAATGCAAGCCATAAAATTGGACCGGTCGAAATGGGCGTAAACAAATTATGTACTGGGGTAACTACAGAATGGGTTCCGACCAGGCAGACAAATAGAGGATAATACTTTTCTTCTAATTCAGTGCATAGACATATAAGCAGCTCAGAAGAGGCCTTATTAGAAGAGACCTTACATTAAGGGAGCCTGTAACAACGTGGGCAGGGAGTTGTTATGGGATGTTCTCAAGCACGAAGGCATAGATGACGATTTCGTGGAGCTGCTGAGGGAGATTATATATAGAGACAACCAAGGAAACAATTGTATGGGAAGGTCGAAATTGTAATGAAGTGGTGGAAATTCATCGAGGACTGAAGCAAGGATGCACTCTCTCTCTCCATTGTTGTTCACGCTTTATGTTAAGGGTATAGGGAGACAACTGGAAAACAGTCAATTAGGATTTGGTTTATTATGCACGCGTAATGGACAAATGGTGCAACAGAAGGTGCCCGCACTGATGTATACGGACGACACAGTGCTACTAGCGGACAATGCAAGGAATTTACAGAAACTGGCCAATGTGTGTGGCAACGTACGACAAGTCTAGGCCTTAAATTTAGCACAGAGAAATCGAGAATTATGATCTTAACAAAGATACGAACTACTACGTCCTTTAGATTCAGCAGCAAGTCATACCCATAATAAAGCAATAGAAACACCTTGGCGTATACATGAACGAAGGAAAGACTTACTCAAGCACCCACCAAAGTAATGTGCAAGGGGACATGGGTTGGGCCTCATTTGATGTCAGAGAAGCGCCGAGCAAAATTAGTTTTGAAGAAAGACCCAGGAACATGGATCAAAATAAATGAGCAGTTAAAGTGAACAAGTATCTGTATAGCTAAATATCGTGGATACAGAAAGGAGGAAGAGGTCAAGAAAGTTCGAAACCATGTACATGGTAATTGAAAGTGTATATAGACAACCAGGAGTAACCAGAAAGAAAGTGAGAAAACCAGAGACAGCGAATTGGATGCAAAGAATAGAAACGAAAAAGACCACGGATGTTTACAAAGATGAGAAAAAAGTAATTAGGAGGGAAAATCTGTACAATTACACCAAGGGAAATGTCTTGCTATTTGAGGCTCGAGCTGGTTGCCTAAGGACAAAAACATACCGGAACAAATATTCGGAATTAAATGAGGCATGTGCAGGCTGCAACAAAAATCCGGAGACTACTGAGCACATGTTAATGGATTGTGAAGTAATTGACCAGGCGCGACCAGTACGTAACCTACAACTTCCAAAAGCACTTGGATTTAATGTAGACGGAAGTATGAACCGGTTGGCAGTCGACATAAGCGGTAGAGCTTTTTAGTATTTGGGGGAAAAAGGCAGGGGAGAGACTGATACGACCGAATCCATTACAGGCATAGGCAGCGGTACAAAGTAGATTGAAAGAAAGATAGAATCAACTTTTATAGATGCCAACACTCACGGATGCGGACGCAGCCTCCCTCTGCTTAGCAGACAGCCGAGATCCTCTGGGTCTCAGCGGCTGTCTCAGGTGTCTGGACGGCCCAGACATGCTCTCGCCTGTCGGATGTGAGCAGTAGGGTCTTCCACTGCTGCCGATTTTGAATTTTGCGGCCCCAAAAGAAGCCACCTTCGAGCATACCCATAGAATATGTAGCAGATCCGCCCTACCCTTACATAATTTACATTGACCATCGTATTGCTCTAGATAGAATCTCCTGCAGGCCACCGGGCAGATAGATAAGGTAGCTAAAGAAGAGAGAGAAGATTGAAGAGATGTATGCAAGAGTGCTAGAAGGAGAAGCATTGATAGTATGCCTGGGTAACTCAATCAGGCTAGGTGACGATTCGCCTCCGCCCCATTTCAGAGGCCGTGCCAATGAATCAACATCATCATCATTATCATCATCATCATAAAGGTAGACGTACAAGGTACACAGAGAAGGTTTGAGGAAGAAAATAATATTAAGGAGAGGCACGATAAAGTTCCTTGCCTGTCTGTCTGTTAAGGAGATGCATACAAAAACACTAGAACAAAAAACATGTACACTATACCTCATTAATGAAGCTGGTTGGGTGACTATTTGTCTACCCCGTTTCAAAAACGATGGCAAATCCCCCTCCTCCTCTACCTCACCTCCTCCTCCTCCTCCTCCTCTCCTCCTCCTCCTCATCATCATCATCATCATCATCGTATCGTTGCACTTGTCACGCGATGTGAGATGCGCGCGCCGCGTAGCGTCGATGCATCCACACTTTGAATCGGAGCCGTATAATATTACACCAGGTGGCACGCCATGCCGCACTTGCACAAGTAGCGGTCGGTACAAAGGAGATAGAGAAGTCTCGAGGAAGAAAAAGAGGAATAAGGAGTTGTATACGAAAATGAATGAAAAATGGAATGAAAAACATGTATAGCATACCTGAATAGATCAAGCAGGCTAGGTGATTGTTTGTCACCACCTCATTAAAAAAAAATGGGGAGCCAATAAATCATTAGTATCATCATTAGCATAATATTTTGCGGCTTGTCATAACTTGACATGGGCGCCGCGTAGCGTTGATACGTGCAAGTTTTGCATTGCAGTTACGTTGTATTGAAATAAGTTTCCCGACATGTAGCAGTTGCATGTAGTAGTTGCGTGCAGCAGTTGCATGTTGCATGTAGCTGTACCTGGTCAACTCAAGCGGGCTAGGTGACTTTGTCACCGCCTCGTTTCAAAGAGGATGCAATAACTGATCATCATCATCACCAACAGCATCCTATCGTACCACAGGTCAAGGGATTTCGGTAGACGTTATGGCGCCTCGTCGCAAGGTGCGAACCATCTAGTCTGTGCTGCCGAAAATGGACCGCCTATGGAGGCGCTCCTCCAGCTTACGCTGTGACTGCACGGCGTGTGCCGCGCAGGCCTGTGACTTTTTTAGTCTGCACCACAATTTCGCGTCCCTCGTTGCGCTTAAAATGCCTCTTAAATTTTTTTTCATTAGAACACAATGCGTTTTAGAAGTGGTGGCATACTTTAAGTGTAATAGCTAACGGGACGAACCCCATACATACGGCATTTTAACTACTCACAGGCATAGGAACGCTGTTCTTGCGATGGTCAACCGTGCCTACAACGAGAAGTATAAAGGATTATTTGATTAGAGTACCAATCTAGTTAACTGCGGAGATATTTGCGTGAAATTTCTGTTTAGTCCTTCCTCGATAGTAAATACTTATTCCATTTACGCAAGACACGATACGCTTTTTATGATAGTTTCGAGATGTTAAGGATATTGAAGGACTGAGTTTCAGAAGGCAAACAGCATAACGCGGATTCTGCGTATGATGGGTATCTGTTGGGCGCGCGGTAAATCAGGTGTCCACGGGCAGTCAAGTATAGTTGAGGCTTATGAGGGAGCCGCTTATAGCAGTAACACTAAAATGTTTTGCCTTTTTAGAAGCAGACTCAGCACGAGTCGATCTTTAATGATGCGGGAAAAAAATTCAGAGCGCAGCTAAAGAACAATGAAAGGAAGAAAGCAAGCAAGTAAACTCAAGGAGTTTGCGGTATAAAACGAAGAAAGAAAACGAAGCTTTCTGTGATTGTCATGATTTTTACTGGCTGCAGAGTGCGAATGATATAAATTTGGACTAAATGTTTTCAGGTGGATTTTTAAAAATTTATTTACTGCTCTATCGGCGATGGAAGCCTGGTGATATTACTTCCGTGTCGAATGTTTCACAGGGACTTGCATCGAAATGGCAGTTCCACCAGTTAACTTATTTTACGAACAAAAGTTCTTCCCATCGTAAAATAAAAAAGAAAAGAAAAGGCAGGAAAGAAATTGCATCGAGTCTTTCAGAATTACTTGACTTTCCAGAACGCCATCTTTCATCGTGAGGAGAAGTAAATAAACGAGATGTAATAAACTGCTGCGGTCACTTGGTGGAAAAGCGAAGGGAAGAAGAAAATCTAGAAATGAAGCCGAGGGGCTTCAGCAGAAACTGTCACAGGTGAGTGGGAAACAATATTTAAAGCTAAAATAAAAGCGGACCGGCAATAGATAAACGTCTCAACCGGTACGCTCTGGGCACTAAGAAAAATTTCGTCTGAGACAAGACCGCATGAATGGATGGCTTTATCAAAACGTGACGTTGCTTTCAATCTGATAAACATTCAACTATACAAACAAGCCAGTTTGCAGAATGGTGTATTCGATGCATGACTTGCACGCGCAGCAGAGTAAAACAACATTTTTTCTGCTTGTTCGCTTTCAGTTGTGATCGGGAGAGAAGAAAAAGAAAATTTCTCGAGCCTGCGACAGCCGTGACAAGTTGGTTTAATGGAAGGCTGAAATAAATGGCTCTTCGTCTGGCGCTCAAAAAAAAAAAAAAATACCTTGTGACCGGTTTTCTAGGTAATGCGTGTCGCCTCCGGCTGAAAGAGCAGCCATGATCGTTTTCTCAGAACACGGCGATTCTGAACACGCTACAGGTACTGCGCGAAAACGTTACAGGCGGTACAACGAACATTCAACGCACTCTACTCCACCAACGTCTGTCACACCAGTGCACTTGCGATCTATGCCGCGATTAGACGTAATTTGCTGACGATTTGAGGCGACGTTTACAGGCGGCTGTCAGCAAGTACGAGCTAAGATTTACTGGCAATAGCACAATATATTTAATGCACGTGTCTTCCCTACATATACCTTCTATGTCAACGCGCACATTCGTGTGTCTGCTTTCTTCCCCGCAACCTTTTTTGGGTGGAGGAAGCTAGCCTTCTGAAGCTATGGGCTGGGATGCTTTTGACACCTTTAGTCACCTGGGCAAGAGATAACCCTGAAACGTGTCCCAAATGCCCAGCTCCTGTATACGGCGGCCATTCATCGCCTTTTTTTTTTTTTTTGTGGCTGTGTGATGGTACTTCGGATAACAGGCGACAGATGCTCAGGGAAGCAAAACCAAAGCCTAATGTGTTAGACGGCTGTGCTCGTTGGCTAACGGACAACGAGTGCGCGAACAAATTGATTCAATACCTGCATCACGGGGTGCTGCGAGGGTTTATTTGATGCTCTTTTGCTCATACTTCACCACGTTTGCCTTGCAGCAAATTCTCAGAGAAAAAAGGCAGCACATGCATTCTTTAGAGACGATTGGCGACGTTAATGCTATTAGCTATTTTTCTCATGATGGGTGTGTAATTACGTGGTGATGTATTTCACAGGTCATGACGAATATCATAGAGAGCGGCACATTTATTCTTTCTTGCACACTGACCGGTTTGCGTGCGTGCTCTTGTACGTAAGTTAGTTGTGTAAATATCAGTAAGCGAATTATGTAATTAATTGTAGTTTATTTAGTTAGTTAATCGTAAGTTAACTTCCAATTGTAGGTTTGTGCTCTCTTGCTGACGGTGCCGTTGACGTGCGTGCTTTGGCTCATCAATCTAGAACGCACATGGCAAATAACGACCGTTACATCCGATATTTGGGTGGAAACCTTTGAGCATTTTATAGGGGTTTTCAAATACTAAAATTTCTGAATTGAATCGAATACAAATATCGCAGAATAATTTCTATCAAATATCGGATATTTTCGTATTTCAAGCAAACTCAAGCATAATCATTACGTGTAGTCTGTCTGGCTAAGAAGCAGACCTTATTTACATGAATTTATATTCATGTTATGCCGTTGGCAAGTGAACTCTTGTTCAACTGATGACCTTTTAAATGCTAAACTACTATTACAAGCTATCTGGCGCACCACGAAAATGACCGTTATAAAACAAGAGTACGGCACGTCAACATGTGGATTTAGAATGTTGTCTTCATTGAAGGAGAGAATTGGGATTCTACAGCACCAGACATTGTTTTAAATGTTTGCAAGAGAGAGAGAGAGAGAGAGAGAGAAATTCGGTGAGAAAGAGTAAATAATCTATTGCGTGGCTTAAATTGAGACAACGTATTCGTACATAAGCTGCCTAGATAGCCATTCGAATGGAATGACAAAAAATTATTGAGCCATATTTATTATCGTAGTTATTGCCATAGTTATTGAGCTATAGTCAGTCAGAAAAGCGATGCCTCTGCTAAACAACCGCGATTCTCCCGTGATAAAATCATTCGGAATCGGCCTTACCTGCACCGATATCGCGCCCTCAGTCTTCAATAAGTATTGTTAAACCTTACATTTTAACAGAAACGAAAGTCCGACAACTTCAAATAGAAATTTCTCGAATTGAATACGAATGAGACGAACTGTAGAATTCGTATACAAGATTTGGAACATACGCACGCTCTTAGTATTTTGCTATCGTTTTCATGCGTGATGACATAAATTTACTTCAGACAAGATGACACAAACCCGTGCACACAGTGAATAAAACTTGCTGCGGCATGTAAAATTTTGTGGGTTCGCCATCTCTGAGAAATATGCGATACACAAGACGATTCAAAACGCTTCACAAACCGGTGCGAACATTAAGTACAACTTGCGCAAGTACAAACTATAATTGTTAAGTCCTCTCAGTGGCACTCATATGCGAAGCATTTCTTTTGTCTTTTCTTTATTCTTTTTGTACTCTGAAGTGGAAAGAAATAGCCTTCACAACTGTAAAGCAGTTAAGTCCCCCTTTTCGTTACATTGAAAGAGTATACATTGATTGTTTGTTGTAGTTAAAGTGGGCGCTTTCAGTGATGTTCTTAGCGTGTCAGTGGATAGACTACGAACTTGTGCTAAAACTCACTGGTGACATATTCTTATCTTTGTAGCTTTGTTAATAAATAAATAGATAAATAAATAAATAAATAAATAAATAAGTAAATAAATAAATAAATCGGCAATACGAATCGTGAAACAAAGCAGTATTGAATGAAGAGACCGCAGAAGAGATGCCATGGTACCTATAAGAAGATACAAAAAGAAATGCGGCTGGCTCGGCATTATGTAATGAATAATATTTGTATTCATAAGGAGTAAGGAAGTTAGGGAAGGTGATCGTGTATGTGTACTTACACTGGACGCGTACACGTAATGACGTCGGTTTCCTGCCTGCGCCTAATAGACTACCGGCGACAAACGTCGCAGCCATCGACCACAATGGGTTGAACCGCGCCTCCTTCCTCTCCAACTAATGACCGGAAAACGGCACTTTCTTGTTTTGGCGATGGCATCGCTAACTTACCAGGAGCTTGAGACAGCGCCCCCATATTAACCATAGCAGAAGTTACAAGATTTTTGGCCTCCGTTACCATTCCGGAAATGGTCCATTTTCTTTGCTTTTCCTTAGCGCTATCTTTCGGCCCTTGCGGTATCTGTACTTTATCAGCTCTACTAGTGCATCATCACAAGAGCTCCTCGCTGCATACGCAGTCTAACTTGCGTGCGTATTTATTTGGCGATTTCACTCAATCCGTAGCATTCTGTTATTGTCTTTTTATCCCGCCATGTTTGCGTGGCAGTGCTTTGAAATACTGGCGTTTCTTTTTCGCTAGGAGACAGGAATGTTTTTTTTTTTTTTGCTAGCTAGGTGAAGGTACCAAGCTGATAGGCTTGATAAATGAGAGCTTTATGCAGCGCTCTCGCTTGGCTGCCAGCATCTTTCTTTTTCTTTTTATCTCCTTCAGCTCGGTGCCCGTATCAGTGCTTTCGTCGACACGATCCAGTTTGTTTCGCATACGAGCTGGCTAAAGAAGTGCGTCGTGTCTGAGAGGCGCAGTTTTGAAATACGCTTCCTAAACTCGCTGCATAAACATTGAAGCCGCGTAGGACGTCTCGCTACGCCACCCATTTTGATCGAAATCGCCTCAAACAAATTGCTGCCTCGCTTTCGCAGGGAGCACTGATATGAAACTGAATGAAACATAGCCTTGAACATGCAACTACGGTTCTGTTTTGTTATAGATGTACTGCCGTGGAGATATTAAAGTATACGGAGTATCTCGGCTGCACTATTCCTCGATGTATATAAAAGCAAAAACGACTGTTCTAAATTTATAGTTATACCTGCCTTCCTAGCTGTGCCTGTACGGTTTTGTAGCTTCTAATCGTGCTTGCAAAATCTAACTCAATTTATTAAGCATGGCCCTCCATTTCGTTTTCTCAACTCGTTTCAAAGTCTTCGTTTATATTTCACATTTGTGTAGTGTTTTGGTGCATACATATTAGTTCATTTAGTTTAACACCACAAAGTTGAAAGTATCTTTGTGGATTACTGAGTTTGATACCTCGTAGTGTTAATTATTGCGCGCATTAAGAGACTGAGCATGGCACTTGTAGTAGGTTTTCTGGCATGCTGAAGCGATGTTCTTGAGTTGTTTAGAGCTGAGAAAACCAACCAGTTATGATGCAAATGAATTTATACAATATTTCTTTTATTGAATCCTTTAAAATTCATTGGTATGAAAAGATTATTGTCAACCTTAGCACTAGTTTGACGCCCGCTGCGTGGAAAACTGAAGTGCCATTGCTCCTGCCCGTGGCGGTGAGTGTTTGTACATTTTAAGGAAACTCTGTTGTCAATAGAAACAACCTATTAATGATGCCAAAAGTTCCAAATTGCGTGATGTAGACAGGAACATGTAGTTCAACTAAACCAATAACGACCAACAGCTCTCTCGCAACAATTCTTAGATTTTGGCTTGGTGCAATGTGTATCATAATTTTTTAATGAAATACGAAAAGAAGGTGACTCCACACGCTCACTTGAAGTGGTGGTTGAAGACATGGAGCACCTTTGTTTAAAGTGCAATAAATATTATACTCATCGTGAGATGCTCTCGGCAGAACCCACACGTCCCGGAAAGGAGGCCAATTAAATTCGGAAACATCTCTGGTATGTGGTCATTAGGAAAATTGGAACACAGTGCTGCCCGCCCATCAACACAGCTTTTTTTTTTTTTTGAAGAATCAGCAACAGCTTAGGTTGACTAAATCTCATCATTCTCATTCTGATGCTGGTCAAATGTTGTGTGTCTCTTTTCTGGATCGCTAATCTTGCTTCCGTGTTTTCTACTGTTCCCTGTTTCTGTGCTCGCGATTGTTGTGTTCGCAATGTGCGCCCTTCTAAAGGACTTGCACCTGGTCAGGGCCATTTGTATCTTGGTGATGTTAGAACGGATGTAATCAGATGTAATCGCTTTTTTTCTCTCTCTCTCTTTTTCATAATATCACGTCAGTGCACGTCTGACGTTTGGGCCTTTCTTGACGCACGTCTGACGTTTGCGCCTTTCTTGACGCACGTCTGACGTTTGCGAAATCTTGGACGCAGCTAATCAAAAGGAAATTCACTCCTTACCGAGGTATGTAAACAATCAATAAAACATGCCTTCTTTTTTCGCCGCAGTGGCCGTAGCTCTCGCCTGTAAGTGGCTGCGAACGCGTGCGGAGCTTTGCGAGTGGCGAACTCTCCACGGCGTTGCGGCAGCTCATATATGCGTCTTTCCATAAGCCGGGCGTGTCTCCAGTCAAAGAGCGTGGGCGTTTCTATTGAATTCTTTTCTCTTTTCTCGTTCAGTGTCGACGAGAGCTATCACATATTTAGTGCGCGCAGCTGCCGTCGAAGAAGGAAAATTAAAGGTACAAAAGCTCGCAAATTTGTTGTCAAGAAAAAGAAAAAGAAGAGCGAGTGGATGGATGAAATGAGGTCCCTTAATATACACCACTCAACAAAAAGCAATCGCTTCGCGTTGCGGGGCAACTTCGAATAAGCGGCTTTCAATCTTTAATGACGAGGTGACGCCAGGGACCGTTAATGCGCTCCGCGCGCAATTGTGAGCCACTGTGGAGGAATACCGACGAGCTTATAAAGGTTCTTATCGCATGACTGCATTTCAAACAAAGACCTGAGCCTCTGCAAGGGATCTGAAAGATAAAATTGAAGACACTGTCTGATGGTGCGCTAGAGAATGCGCTCGTATATTTCACATACCAGCAACACGGTACACACAGACAACGCTTAGCACTTCATTTAGTGGCATTAGATCGCAGGCCCTTCAGCCTCAGGAAGATCTTAGGTTCTTGGCAAAGATACTCATTGCAAAGGCGAGCGTTACTGGCCCTTCAAAGATTTCTAGAAGCGAGCAATATTCTCGGAAAGTATTGAGTAGAGTGTTTAAATGTGATAGCGCATTCTATGTTTTTCTTTTACCCGACTTTGGCCAGTCCAATGCCTGATCTTTCTTCTAACTTCATAAGAATTTAATCCCTGATTTCTTATGTGCCCTTATTTTAGTCTCGCTAAGTGACCGGGCTTTGTGTTCACATTAGTGCACATATGTGACAGGACATTGTGTTGTTATGATTTCACTATTGTTGTAACAATTTATTCTTTCTTTTTTAAATCCCTATGCGCAAAGGAGTAGCCAGCGCGAATTACAGGCGACAACATCTCTTAAATATCATATAGTAACTAAAGAAAAGACCGTCCTTTACCCGCCGCAGTTGCTTAGTGGCTATGGTGTTGGGCTGCTAAGCACGAGGTCGCGGTATCGGATCCCGGCCACGGCGGCCGCATTTCGATGGGGGCGAAAACACCCCTGTACTTAAATTTAGGTGCACGTTAAAGAACTCCAGGTGTCCTAATTTCCGTCGTCCCCCACTACGGCGTGCCTCATAATCAAATCGTGGTTTTGACACGTAAAACTCCATAATTTCATTTTAATCTTTAAGACGGTCCTTTAGTGACTTAGATGAGATAACGTTATGCAAATGACATTCATCGATTCGACTCTTACCTAAAGATTAAAGCTGATTCGAGTTGTCCGATGTCCGGATTAAATGGAGCGTTTGTGGCTTTTCAACCTGGTTGATTTAGGAGAAGGGCGAAGCCAGCGACGTTGAAAAAACGGATGTCGAAGGTGTTTTAAGGAGAAAGATCGCCTGCCATATATCTATCGATATGTATGTATCCACCCTGTATCTACCAATATGGATGTATATACAGTATATAAGAGACAAGTGGTTATTTTCTTGCTATTATGTTATATATTACAGCTCACGTGATTTCCCGCGCACCTAAATACAAATTGAGCCTGCCTCCTTGGACAGTTAGAAAACAGTATTGGAGATTGTGATTCAGCTAATGCTAAATGTGCGAGGAGTCCACGTGTAGCTTCGTCCATTGTGTTTTGAGCCATCTTTAAGCGATACCTTTCCCAGAATTTTGTTGCACAGTGAAGGCACCTTCGAGCAGAAATATTGGAACGCATTTGGAACATGTCTCTGCAATTTGACGCCAGCTCAACTCTACAAAGTAAATAAATAAATAAATAAATAAATAAATAAATTAATTAATTAATAGATAAATAAATAAAAGAACACAAATGAGGAAAAGCTAATAGCATCGCTATAATGTTCATCTCTTGCTAACATAAAAACGAAAACACATCAATAAGGTTGGTTACTCTGGGTACATTAGAAACACTGACTACGTTTTCTCGTACGCAGGCAATCTTCTCGTCGAGCATAAGGGCAGGCTGCTCACCCTCCCTCTTGATTGGAGAGCAAAAGTATGTAGCAATGTTCTTGGCTTCTGAGCTGTTTCCAAGAAGGTGTCTTCTTTGCCAGCTTCGCACGGAATTGGAACCAGACCTTAAGAAGGTCCCTTACCGCTTAACCGTCTATCACACCGTATATAGATGTTTTGTTTATTAAAGGGGGCAATACGGTAAAATTGGGCTACTTAGCCACCTGCTATCCCAAAAGCACAACTAACATATACAGGCTTATGAAGACTACAAGAGGGAAGAAATTCAATAAAAAGATTGTCACAAGCTCCCAGAATCATAAAAAGTGACTATCTCTAGACTTGCTCTATAGGCATCCAAAGGTCGTGAAAGAGAAAACTGTGAATATATGCGGGCATAATATACGGAATACAGGAACGCACCCATGATTGCTTACACGGGAGTGGCGTGCTTCTGGAGCATCGCTTTTCGATCTGCTGTGCAGGTTTTCTATGCATCGCTATGATACTGTCATTGTTAAGTGCATTCTTCCAACTATTGTAGCGTCGATCCTCTGGGACAGGTTGACGTTTTCAACAGGATACGATAACTGATAAATATCATGGACTATTCCAGGCACAAATCGAACACTCGCTTTTGTCTGACCTCTCGTCCATCGGCGCAAATTGTTGTCAACGCCGACCCTCCGAGAGACCACTCTCAATCTTCTTAGTGACAGTTAGATTAAAGCTTGGGAGGATTTGTTACTTCTTTTTCGTGTATTTCCCGTCGTAATTAGCGCAGCGGTGTTCGATTCACGATAAGAAACCGCGATAAGAGTTAATTGCGGTCTCTCCGTTCCAGCACGGCGGTTGCGACCTGAGGCACCAAACTGGTAATTGATTGTCGCGGGAAGCCATTAAACTTAATCTCTGCTCCTCCCCCATTGCACGAGGCTCGAACCATTTATTCCGAGAGCCATCCCCCGGTGGAGATCCTTAATATAGCTCCTGCTCTCCGGCAAAACGTTAAACTCTCGTAAGTGCCTAAATTTCGCGTCGATGAAATCAACCGTGACGTATCGGGCTATATATTTCCTTCGCATCCCACGTATGAACCATACGCGACATCTTTTTTTTTTTCCCTGTCGTTTCGTACTAGGAAAGCGTTCCTGCAGTTTAGTTGTTCGGCGACAAGGCAGACAAGCGAAAGACCAAACTTATATAGCGACGTTTCCAGACACTCGAAGTTCTGTCCCGGTGCTCTTATCTGCGCCAGCGAAACGGAATTATGATTTAGAACGTGCTCTTCCATAAATGGATTCGCTTCGTGTGGCAGCAATGTGCTTCAAACGTCGGGAAATGCTCAAACTAATGATAAAGCGAGGAAAACCTGACACGGTGCGTTATGGGACAACGTGCTCTCATTTTCGTTGCATAATCTCGGCGTGTTCTTGGCATGATTAAAGTCCATCGTTTATTCAAGGCATAGATTAATACAATTTAAATTACTTCTGTAGTAGGACATCTAGTATATCTGGTCGGGTGGCGTATTGGCTTCATGTTTTGTTTCATAATTGCAGCCGAGTACGATTTCACTTTCCCGCTCCTCTTCAACATGTTAAGCATGCTAAGTCAGTTATCGTCATCCATTTTTATTCGCTCAGGAGGCATTTCGCTTACATAATTATCGGGATCTGCCGTCCGAGGTAACGGCTGAAGAAAGTCAGTGCGACGAAATAAAGTTAGAAGAAAGCGGTCGTCGTATTTTGAAAGCCTTAAAGTTGTCGTTTGGCAATCAAGCGACATCTCCAGTGAAAAGCACCATGTTTGTCAGTACTACTGCGGCAACCGGACAGCTTTATATACTGAGAACACCAGCACTGAAACGGGACGACAGCAAGAGCAGGATGACGTGCTAACAACGTTGTGATTTTATTGTGTGGAACAGTGGCCACTTTATCCCTATACAGCTACAGCACTATACCACGAGACAATGGTGCAGTTGCACATGAGTATAGTGCTATACCGCCGCCCCGCTATGCCGCTATGCAACTACATTGTGAAATGGAGTACTGTTGGCGCACAGTAATGGTTGAAAATGAATAAATTAAGAAATTAAGATGCCGTGCTTGGTATATGGACCCCATTGACAAAGACGAGGTCTAGGAAGACTCAAAAGTCAATTTCGCCTGATTTGTTGAAAAAACGAGAAAGACGGTGGTACAAATGATGTCACCGACGAGTGAGCGAAAAAAAACAAAACCCACGTTTAGAGAAGTCGTCTGATGAAGAGAAGGCGCAGATCCAACGCTATGTGTATTTCTGAATGACACGAAACTCGTTTGAGTTAGCGAGGTGGCAGTATAGTAGCGCAGGACATCACCGTCTCGTCGCCTCTTACTGTTAAGGTGGCTGCGTTCTTGGGACTAAAGTGATATTCGCGGCGCTTATCGAGGAAAGAATGTCGATGAGTGAGGCATACCTGTCCAGCACGTTAAATTGCAATGTCAGCGGTGATGTCGTATGTCCTTGTTTCTTCGTTTCCCCTTATAGTGATTGTACTTCCAGTACATATTTAAGTCGACACGCAATAATAATAAAAAAAAAGAAACTGGTCTTCAGTAAACGCCGGTTCGCTTGCTCTCGTGTTGATTCTGTATTTCTTTCTTTTTTAGCTTTTTAGCGCTGTTACCTTCACGTTCCTAAATGTGCCAACCAGCCCAATTTAAAGCTGTACTGATGAGAGATGTATGCATACATGACAGCCTTGTTTTCATCATTAATCGTGAAACCTTCTGCGAAAATTTATACTCTCACTTCCTGTAAAGATCTGGGTTCACATTGTATACAGTTTTTTCTCAGTCATTAAAAACATTCCTTTGTGCCTTTAAATTATTGGGTTTTACGTGCCAAAACCACTCTCTGATTATGAGGCACGCCGTAGTGGAGGACTCCGGGAATTTTGACCACCTGGGGTTCTTTAACGGGCACCTAAATCTAAGAACACGGGTGTCTTCGCCTTTCGCCCCCATCGAAACGCGGCAGGGATTCGATCCCGCAGCCTCGTGCGCTGCAGCCCAACACAATAGCCACTGAGCAACCACGGCGGGTTTTGTGTCTTTGTTCTTATTTATGTTTATGTTCTATGTACATCTGTTGCATTTCATCCTCCATCACTGAATGTTCCGATCGGAATCTGTGATGTAGCTATATATAATTATAATACTATAGAAGTAATACACTTGCCTAAATTGATTTAGGGCCTCACGCACTTGTCTCACATTGGCACATCAATTCGGCAGGATTGGCCAAGAATGGGAACATTCCAAGTGGCACGTACCTATTTTTACATGCCCACTAGCCCAAGTTATCCATAGGTGCCTATGAATATATCTGGTGAGAAAACAGTGACTCCGTAGAAGAGGCAAAAAAAAAAAAAAAAGGCAATGCTTTAAAAAGTTGTGCTTAAGGCTATTTATTAAACATCGAGGGTGTGAGAAATACCAAAGTTACATATTGAAATAATCAGAATGCCTTGTTTCAGGCAATTTTTCACGCAAGGATGCAGAAGCAACCTTCATGTTCATCATTAATGTTTTTATCCGAATACGAAGGCAGAAGCTCGTTAGCTTATGCTTAAAATATAAGATCGGACCTTCACTGCATCTTAAACTTAAACTCAAGCACCGTGTTCTAAGCCTTCGTAATTTGAGACGAAAAAAAAAAAGATGTTTCTCGTGCGCTATAATATCAGTCATTTAATTTCTGCCACACTCCAAAGCCGCTTAGCAAGTGTAGTGAGTGGGCCGCGGTTTGGAATATTCATTACGTCGCGTGAATGAACTCGGGCGGCATGATAAGATGAGCGACTCGGCGCGGCTAAGGAGTGTTTCGGGAAGCCAACTCGCCAAAAATCCTATCACCACACACGCATCACCGACTCTTTAAATAACGTCATTAGCGCACATGCGTGATGCCAGAATATCTCGCTCATTCAGCCCCGCTTCCACCTATCTCAGGAGGGTCGAGCGTAAGCCTCCTCAATGCAACAAGTAATAGTTAGCTCCAAATCCTATACTTGGAAAATTCGTGCGCACTAGGTATCAACATCCGTAAACTTCGAGGTAAGTTATCACGGCTCCACTGCGGCCGAGCCGATGCGGCTAGATCCTTCGATGCGGTGGACCAGCGTACACCTTAATGGCGTGCTTATCTGACCTCCAGATGCCGTTAAAACAGACCCGTAAGCCGCTAAGCGCTCGCACCTTACGAGCGCTTCAACGAACTCCAGTAACTGAGCAATTACCGAGCGGAATTTACGATCGGGGATTGGCGCAGGTCAGGTGTAATGATCATGAATGCATGCCTCTCGCATGTGAGCTCTGTATAGAAGGATGTCTTCTAATTGCTGCTTGAGTGTGCCTCGTTGCGGCCACTTTTTTTACACACCTAGATCACAGCGCTGTATGTAGCGTTTTTTATATCCTGCTCTAAGTTATTAAGGAAAAGAAGTGCGATAATGAGAGGTCTTCTTCCTGCTGTTTCGTGCTCGGTTATTTTCTCTGTTTGTTTTTCTAATATATACGCTTTTCCGCCTAACTATAAATATATATACGTGTACATTATTGTGCGCTATTAGTGTGCTGTGTGCCGTCCGATAATAAGGATAGACAAAAAGAAAATTGATGCCACAAGTCTAAGACATATAAACAATAAAGTTCCGATAATCCACGAGCTCCGAAATTACGAATAAACTTCAAGTTACAGGCTAACTATAACATGAATCGCGCGCCGCATTTCTGGCTGCGTCACTTGGTCAGCATGTTACCAGCGGCGTAGCACAGGTCAGACGCCAAGCATATAGCTCACATAGCCGGGAAATCACGCGTATGTAAGGGCCAGTTTTGTCAACCGAGGTTGAGCTCCGGTGTCACACAAAAGCGTGACGCCATGACATCACCCTGCGGCTAGTCATAGCCTCTGCTACAGAGAAGTCTCTGCAATAAATGTCTCATAATTGTGCCTTAGCAATCATGGAGATGGTGGTCGTCTACACGGCAATATCTACACCTTTTAAAATCAACAAAGTCCATCTTGATCAGCATGGAGTAAAGCCGTTTTCAATTGAGTAGCGTAGAAAACGGCTGGAAATAATAACCATTAGCTGATCGCGAGCGCTCCGCAAAGGCCTCTCCAAAGTTTTTCTACACGAGGAATTATTCGAAA
Organism: Dermacentor andersoni; assembly: GCF_023375885.2. Lineage (NCBI taxonomy): Eukaryota > Metazoa > Arthropoda > Arachnida > Ixodida > Ixodidae > Dermacentor > Dermacentor andersoni. Next base: position 131,084,182 of record NC_092818.1, read on the forward strand.
GGTGGCCTATCAGAGGAAATAAATGCGCCATGCAACGAAAGATGTACTTCGTAAGCGTTTTCACAAGCGTACAAGACTGCACCAAAAGATCTCATAGTTGTGAGCGTCCTCACTTTGAATCCGGTGCTTCCAGCGTCAAAATACGACAGAGTCTGTTAGGACAATAAAAAGTGGGTAGCTACCGAGGGGGCTACTTCGTAAGCATCTACGTGCACACTCAAAGACTATGCCGCAAGAACTCATAACTCCAACTGTCGTCACTAAGGGGAGGCCGAGACAGACAAAAGCGGGGCCGCCGCTGCGCTTCTATATCAAACGCGACAAAGCGACAATCTCCCCAGCTCACGACGCCGCGTAGGACGCCGTTGGTACTCGTGCCCAACTTCGCTGCGGCGGGCTTCGAGAGAGAAACGTGGCTACGATGAATGGTCGCAATATACGGGGCTACGCTTTTGTCGGCTCACGACCGGCATTGCCGCTTGCCTGCTTCGTCTCGCCTCCGCGCCGGCTGCGTCTTCCATGCATTTTTTTTTTTCTGTGCTACGAACCTCTGCGTTTGTTTCTTGCAGGCCCCATGCCAGAGAACGGCGCAAGAAGAGACGCTGAAGCCGTTGACCCCTGCATTCATATGATCTTTCCTCCTTGTTCCACCGCCTTCTTTGTTCCAATATTTTGCCCCCTCTATATTTTGCTTCAAACTCCGTGTAACACAGCGTGCGCAGCAGTATTTGAAACGCAAGAACCGACGAATCACGGCCCCTGAGCTGTCGCCGCTTCCCATTTTCTCGACGCGCCAGCGAAGAACAAAAGCGAAGGCTATACAAGCTCCGAAGCTGGTTCGGCAAGCACTTTACATCGCTTCAGTATCGCGTTCCCAGGAAGGCTGGGAGGAAGAGAGGCAATCACACATGAAGACATCGCCGCGTGAACACTCTTCTCTCAGCTCGTTCACTTCGTCCGCGACACCCAACTACAGCCTCCGCTGTGTAGTGCTCGGTGGCATGTGACTAAAGTAAGAGCTCGAGCGGCGAGGAAGCGGGCCTTAACGCCCCTAGACAAAATCGCACAAAGTAAAAACGAAACCTTGTCGAGCGCTTTAAAGCTCGTGTTTCGTGTCCGACGCGAGACGTCGAAAACCATTTATTCTGGCGTCCGCCCGTCGCGTTATCCGCGGGGCGCTTCGGCGCGTGTGATTTCTAGCAGTGCCAACGCAGTCACTTCACCCGAAGGCGTCAGTCGGGATAAAGTGCCTCGCGCGCGAACGTCCAAAGCGATCGGGCTGGGAAGGGTCTGGTCTCCGTTGTTTTGAAAGTCAACTTTGCATGGCTCTATTCATGTGATGAGAAGTGCAGGAAAATAAGAAGGCAGAAAACGTCAACGTCCGTGTGGTGCCTTGTGATATAGACTGTATATACGCCCATCCTACGGTGATTTCTTATTGAAACTCTAGTTTATGACGTTAAGCAGGCGGTATATGAGGCCATAGTATCGTAATTTGTGATTGCTGGTCTATTCTGTGACATTACCTGGATGTTTCTTTTCTGTACTTTTCTTATAGTTTGTCACATTGACGAGTTGAAGTAAGCAGCTTTGCGAAGTTAACCTAGCACACTATAATGAAAGCTGGAAAAAAAGGAACTGCATATTCAAGTGAATGCAAGCCCACGATAGCCCAACCAATAAATAGATAACAGTTTAAATACAACTTTATTCTTCGGCACCTCCTGCAGTTACGGCAGCTGCTCGATGTCCGTCCTTTCAAATTTGCTTAAATCCTCCAATATACGTAGAATATTGTATATGCGTGCACTTAGTCATAAACATGAAGTCAATGAACATGGAGCCTCTTTGTATTAACTTGAAATCTAACTTCAGTTGAGTTTACGCAATTAGTATTATTATTATTGGTATTATTATTTATTACCCACGGTTTGAGTTGTGGTAGATACTAGGGGCCCATTAGGCGCTGTTTACATTGACCTAAGTGAACCACTTCCTGTAGTTTACCATGCTCTCCTAATTACAAAGTTCAAGCAAATGGACATGCCTTCTTCCATCAGTATACCCTTGTCATCTAATTATCTGAGCAATAGCCCTTGCTTCATTGGCATTAATGGACAGTGATCCGTTAACTATGAGGTCAGTAGCGGAATTCCTCAAAGCTCTGTTCTTGGGCTTCTTCTCTTCTTACTGTTTGTAATTTACATTTTGTCAGCAATTCAACACTCTTCATTCCTTTAATATGCTGACGAATTAAAGCTATTTAAGACTGACGACAGTGCTCGCGACTGTAGTGACATAAAAAAATTTTCTTTTTCTTTCCGAGACTGACGCAAAGATCCCTCACCAATAAGCTACTCTTAAATGCTTACAGAAGCATGGTAGTAAGTTACACGCAGAAAACATAGCATGAAAAATTTTCGTACACTGTTCGTTATGCTCCATTGCTCAGGGCCAATGAAATTAGATATCTTTGGTTTGTACGTTGACAAAAATGGCTGTGCTTCTCTTCACGCGCTAGATATGTGAAACATGCCCTTCGCTCTCTTGGTATTGTTTGTCGTGTACTGTACGACTTCCACTCCCCTGTTGCCTTTCTGAAATATTATTCTACTGTGTGCCTTCTACTATTAACGTCTTCCTCTGTAGTTTGGGGGCGGAACATGCAAGTCAGATTCTGACCTCATCGTATGCGTCCAGAATAAATTGATGTCTATTTTCAAGCACCGCTTTTGCCATACTGGCGGCCATAATCCAGCCATCTCAGATGTACCTCAATTCTCCCCAATGAAAATCAAACCTTTTGATTCTTTATAGGGGGGCTCCATGGCACTATACATTACCCAAATCTTCATGATTATATACAGTTTTTCGTGCCGCAAAAGTAAATGAGACAACATTCTGCGTTTTCTGCGGGGCCTTGTTGCAGTAGTCACTGTCCTATGGCTCGACTTCATTAAACATGTGCTAAGTATTCTGCCTTGATAAACAGATGTCAGAATTTATTTCCTATGTTCTGTGGATATGTAGATGATCATGTTGTAAGATTAACTCCCTTTTACGCCGGCATCCACGTTTCCTTCTCCTCTACTTTCTCTTCAGATTGTTTCGTCTGCCACATTTGAGTTTCCGGTACATGGTGTTTTGCGTATTGCTTTTAAGTGCACGAGTACAAAGGATCCGTAGCTGTTCCTGGGGACTACAATTAAATATCTGAATTTTTTTTTCGAAGTGGCTGATTACTTCTAAGCTTTTCATTTGGTCGGCCACTCACTGCTTCTGGTCAAGCTTGTCACTTCAGTGTCGACTCGTAAGTTGTCAATCTCTCACGCAGTTATCTTATTGGTAGGTCAAGTTTTGTTAACGTCACTTGCCAAACGTCGTCTTTCTACATGCCAACTACCGCTGCCCCTCAAGGATCAGTATTAGGACACCTCCTTTTACTTCATGAATGATGTCCTTTCCGCTATTCCAAATTCTTGTTTCCTTCTATCTGCCGATAACATCAAGATTCTTAAGAAAATTAATACTGCTGATGACTGTCACAGCCGGTAGTCTGACCTGCTTTCTTTTTCTGGTGGTGGTCGTGAACTTTATTGAAAAGGGGAAGGGGAAAGGGGGAAGTGGCTGAGGGATCGGGCTTAAATAAGGCCCTGGGCCTGCTTGGCCTTCTCCGCCCAGTCTACCAGTTCAAGCTGTCGGTAGACGTCCCTGGAACTGAGCCAGGCTGTCCAGTCAGTTTCACTGCTGACGGGGGGATGAGAAAACGGGAGCGAGGTGCATTCCCACATTATGTGTGTGCGTGTCCCTGTTTGTGAACAGAGCCTACATAGGTCGCTTTCCTTGCCCGCTGTGATTTTGTTAATGTACTTTGGGTGTGGGTATGTGTTTGCCTGGAGTCGCCTAAACGCGACCGCGTGCGTTTTATCGAGTTGCTTGGCCGGTGGTGGGAGTGCGTGACGCCTCAAGCGATGCCTATGGGCTATTTGGCGATAAGTCTCACAGGGTTCCTCGTGTCTCTCCTCCTCATTCACGCCGTCCGCGTCCCTGAACGAGGCTCGGCGCACGAGATCTCGAGCCAAACTGTGAGCCGACGCGTTGCCGGGCGCAGCCGCATGAGCGGGGCTTCACCCGAGGGTTTTCAAGCCGCTTAGGGGGCGCCGCGTGAGGACATAGTACGCCTGTTTGGAAATTCTACCGCGGACGAAATTGCCAATGGCCTGCTTGCTATCGCTGATGACGGTATTCGCTTCCGCATGCATGGCCATGGCAATCGCGGTTTCCTCCGCTTCCACCACTCGGCCAGCCGTGATTGTTGTCTGTTCTATCAATCCTCTGTTGTGATCCGCTACCACCGCGGTCATGAGCTCGCCGCGAGGTTGTCTCGCTTCGTCTGTGTAGACCACTCCATCTTGCGCGCCGTAGCGTCGCCAAATGCTTCACTACGGGCCTGCCGACGGCCCTGATGGAACTCGGGGTCCATGTTGCGGGGTATAGGTGGGGCATAAATATGCGCCCTCACCTTTCGCAGAATCGTCATCTACTCTGTAACCTCGGGGATGGCCTCGAGTCTGAGCTTCCGGAGGACTGCGCGGCCAGCCGGGGTTTGCGAGAGACGACGGACTTGGGCTGTGTGGTGAGCGTCAAAGAGCTCCTCGATCGTGTTTTGCATGCCTAAAAGGCCTCTAGCCTTGCGGTGGCCACGGGGTCCAGAAGGTCTAGGGCCGCCTTTGTGCTTCTTCTTTTTCTAAATGGCGCAAGGATGATAAATTCACCTTGAATGCTGCTAAGACGAAAGTCATTACTTTCACTCGCGAAACAGCAAGCATTTCTTTTTTTTTTCTTGGTCGAGAAATTCTGTATCATTGTGCAAGTTGTGTAAGATAAATAATCTCGGTGTACTTTTTGATGCAAAGTTACGCTTTTCTTCTGACACTAAACTCGTCACAATGTGGGGTATGCGCTCTCTAAATTTCGTTTGCATACTCTCGAGAGAATTCAATTCTCCTACACCGTTCCGCAAGTTGTACCCAACAGTCTGCCTTCCTCAACTCGAATACGCGTCGGTCGTCTGAAATTGCATTTCTAGATCCAACAGTGGTGTTACAGATGGGGTTCAGAAAAAGTTTCTAAGCATAGGCCATCGCCGCTTTGCTGACACAGACATTTGACTTTGTTATAGCACTGTTGCATTATTTGTCATTGCCCTTACTTCGCTGCCGGCGTAATTGTGCTGACCATGTGCTTCTTTTCATACTTCTTCACGGTATCCTCACCTGCCCCGATCACCTCAGTTGTATGATGTTTCGTATGCCGCGCAACATCACCAGAGAACGTAGACCTTTCCATATTCCTGCCTGTCATCCCCAGCACTCAACCGTCGTCAGAATACTGAATTTTTATAACGCTTAGTTTCATGATCTCGATATTTTTCAGAACTAGCTGTTATTATTTTCCGAGCTTTGCGTTGTTGTTCCATATTTTCACACTTTGTTTAAACGCCTTTCTCCCTTTTTCTTTTGTATTTACTTCGCGTTTTCTTTTATGTACACTCGTCCTTTCATGATAGGGCGGAAATGCCGTGATTTATTATTTTTGTATAAACTAATTCACAACCACTTTTCCTGTCTGTGGTTACTGTCAGCTGTAAGGATCTGCGTGCTTCGCCCTAACCTGCCTCATCCTAGCAATGTCTACGTGAATTCCTCTTGCACCTCTGACACTATAACACACCTTGTAACAAAACAACATAACTTGCGTGATGATCTTGATATATTCAGTTCTACTATTTGCTCATATATGACTTCTGTTTCTGAATAATTCAATTTTTTGTTGCACTTTGTACCACTGTTGTGCGATATTCTGTTTTGTTTTTCGGTTTTATGTTCTTTGTGCAACACAAGTGCACCAATATTAAGGCGTAAAGCTGTTTCTGGGCACTTTAAGCAAATAAATAAATAAATAAATAAATAAATAACCAAATAAATAAATAAATAAAAACAACTTTCCTTTAATTGTGTGTGCTCCTCATGAGTTACTTTATCGTTCAAATACACGGCAACCCGTCTTGCCATTATTATTTTTCTCATATTCTATAATAAGTTGCACAAAGGAATGACGTCCTCAACGTAATTTTTATAGAAGGAGCGGGGAAAGTACGCAGCACACGTAGAATGAATCTCGGCTTATGGCTTCGCAATAAACGAGCACTCGCTACTTTGTTTCCCCCGCACTATGTTTCCGCGTCCATCAGGAGAAAAAGAAAACGAAAAGAAATAAGGATAAAAGGGGGACCGCAGCCTCCTAACTCAGGCAGCCTCCAGGGCGCTCAGGCAAGCCTCGTCCGGGACCAGTGATAGGCTATCAAACGCCTTCCCGTTTGCCGCCACAACGTCAACAACCACAGCGAAGGCGCGAGCACGCGGGGAAAGAACAATCAAGGTCGCTTCGGAGGCGGCAGTCAGCTATGACTGCGTTCCTTCCGGGCCGGCCACACCACGCCGAAACCACCGCAAACGATCCTAAAGCAAAACAAAACGATATATATATATATATATATATATATATATATATATATATATATATATAGATACACGAATGCAGCGAGCGTTTCTCTAGTGAGTGGAGGGGGTAGGGAAGGGAGGCACACCACAGCATATAGCTCTCGCAAAGCGCAGGTACGGAGAAGACAATAAAATATAGGGAAAATAGGGAACGGGTAGAGGCTGCGGAAGGGCCCATCTAAACCACTCGGGTGTTAAGGGAACGCCGAGGCAGGAAAGCACACAGAGAAAGCGAGATATAGAGATAAAGAGCGAGGAAGGTGCCCGAGGCTGGAGAAAAGATCACACACTGGAGTGAAATGGGGAGGTGGGGAGACGGCAAGAAAAAGGAGAAAAGCTAAAGTGGCGGTAATAAGAAGATGAACTGGGCTCCCACGTGCGAAGAGGCACATGCATGCAGCTCAAAAAGGGGTAACAGAACGAAAGTTATAGCAGTGAAAATATAAACGATATAGTAGGGAAATGTTGCACAAAAAGAAACGAAACCATAGGAATTAAAGGGACAAAGAGAAACAAGGCAATACCTCGGGTGCCTTGGGTATAACCACAAAAGAGCTGAGGCGAGAAAAAGAGGTAAATAGGAAGACCCTTCGTTGGAACGCGTAGGTGTAAATAGACGGGGGAAAGATGGGGAAATAAAAGAGGGGTCATGAGAGAATGAAAAGGAAGGTGGGGTACGGGTGACGGAAAGGAAAGGGTGTCCGGGAATCGAGCGAGCTGGACAACGCGTAGGCCGCCGGTGCGCGCGGCGAGCGCGGCGTTGGCCCGGGGCCGAAAACAGCGGCAGGCCCCTCCCAAAAATCGTTAGGACGCCAGGGTCGCAGGCAGGACGCGCCAGCAGCGTGGTCGACTGGCGCACCAGCAGACCAGCAACGCGACATGCAGCTGTAGCCGGCTCGGGTGCGCGGTATCGCGTTCGACAGCACGAGGGAATGACAGTCGTTAGCCTATTTCGTTTTGGTGACCTTCGACTAGAGGAAAGAAAAAAAAAATATTTCTGAGTATTTACCCTTGGGAACTTGTGTTATTGCTTTTAGCTGTTATGCATTTCGCCAGACAGTCATTGTCACGAGAAAAAAACAACATATGTATCACCATCATCACCATCGCCATCATCATCATCATCATCATCATCATCATCATCATCATCATCATCACCATCATCATCATCATGGTCGTCGTCGTCGTCGTTTTCTTCCTGGAAATCCTCACGTTGATGGTATCAAGTTCAGGAAACATGGGTAGGGCGGCAGCTATACGCAGGCGAGCACTTGAGGATCTTGTACCTACAGGATGGAAGGGAATAGCCAACACACTCCTTGCAGGTTTTTCAAAGCGCATGTCAGTGCATCTCTTGATGATACTTTCTTTCGGGCAGTGTTCCACTACATTCGCTTGCTGCAAAGAAGGGCAGCCGTTTCACACACTGGATCTTCCAGTCCTGATTGCATTATTGCGCATATTGAAATGAAAGCGCAGAAATTAAGTGAGCGGTGTATTGTGAAGACCACTAAGGTGTGAACTTCCAGAACAATAGTAGCAATAAACGCTAATTAGAAGTAAACAAAAAACAGGAAGTACGACACCAGCCGCATGATCAAGTACCACCTTACGAAAAGCTTACTATTTCATTAGACATGTGCAGCATCAGATGTGTATGTGTGAACGCTGCGCATTCCCAGCAATGTATATAACGCAGTATGTTTGGTCTAAGTCTTAGTTTAGCTGCGATTGTTTTACTATTCTTTCTTTTTATTTTGTAGCAGCTGGTCATCGGACACAGTTCAGAATTTGTTACAGAAGGCTACGCGAGGCTTGAGTAATGACCGGAGTTTCCATTTTATTGTTTTTATTTAACATAGCACGCGAGCGACAACACAAAAAGTAACTAAATAGTGTCTGAGCACCGCGTCACAGGTACACAAATATCTTGTTGACAGGGAAAAGAACTGGGGAAAGAATTATAGCTCGCTTCACTTTCTGTTTCAATGAGTTATAGTCACTCTGAGAGTAAAATAATGTACGTTTGGCACGCTTGAAAAACCCGCTAATAATGCCTGGCATTCACATTCTCAATATGAAATAAATTATTGTGTTATATTTTCAAATGGCGATGATAATGCAAGACTTGTGGACTTTCTCCCGAAAAGGTTTTCAAATTTGATATTAAGAAATGAAACATGCGCGAAAGTTTCATCTTCAATATAGAAAGCGTTCCGCTAATTACTGTCCACTTTCTGCCCTCAAAGTGAAAGTTCCCGAAAGAAGAAAGTTGAATGCTTCGGTCCTCAAGTAAATTTTCGTTATGAAACTTTAATAACCACAACTCAAGAAAAACACAGACGGTGTAGTACAACCTATACCAATGACAAGAATTCCTCCTTGTGATGTCACTGAAATTTTCATACTTCGCCTTTTGAAAATTCCGCAGTCACAGGCACCTTTCCCTTTTCTCTTTTCTCTCTCCTCCTGAAAGAAGCATCATACTTTAGAGACGTGCTAGGTTTCATTAAGTCATATACTATTTTGGCTAATAGGTATAGGCGAGGGAAGATGTTTTGTACCTGTTCAAAGAAAGTAAATCCTTGTTTTATTTGTTTTTGTTTCCCTAACCATGAGAAGAGCAGCCCATTCTCCTCTTGGCAATGACATACAGCAACATGCCAATTGCTTCGTGGTGAATAATTTCTAGCCCCTTCTGTCTGACTCAAGTTTCACTTTTTATTATCAACCCAGGTTCTGTATCATGTACGTATTGCGTGAAACCACCTACTATTTCACAAGGTTTATCCGTCCTTCGTGCCAGACCGTGGTGTGCAAAAACAGTGACGTTACTCTTGATGTAGTCCTTGAGATAAAATCTCAACCGTTGCTGTTAACGTTAACGCTATGATAAAACCACTACGCAACACTGGTTTCTACCGAATATGACACAACAAGCGCTATCAGAATTCCCCATTCGTACAACTTTTCGCGTCCGCAAGCAGTGTCGGTCATTGGCGGTAACAATTGGCCGGCGCCAACGCTTGCGGATCACTTTAATGTGCAAGTTGCTTTGTGAATTTGTACCCTGTGCATGTATGTACTGGCGATGTTGATGAAATTATTCGTTCTATTGCCACTTAATTTTAATCTTTGTTCTTGTTATCTCATCACGGAAAATGGCGCAAGCACAACGTGGTGAATGGTGTACTACTGGCTGCTTCTCAACTTCGTGTAAGTAGTCATGGCCAGCAAATGCTCCTGTCACTCATTTACTCCACTTCAACAGTTCTTATTGCAAATTTTCATTTCAGCTTCTCTACATCATCCCTCACAGGTGTATCTCCAAGTGAAAATTTGTGCTTTGAGGCTATGCGGCACTATGCAGTTGTGTTACCACCTCGCGCCTGCTGTCTTTGCGTTTTCTAGGACAGAAAGTACTACGCTCCCGGTAATCACTTCTTTAACCAAGACCGATACATTAGACAGTTTTAGCAGAATGTTTTCTGCTCCCCGCTCCGCTATATGGTACACCCGCTCCGCCCCAGTGGATGAACGGAAAAAATAATCTGTTTCAGCTGAGCGTTCACGCGTTCGGCGGGCGTGCAGTGGCATGCTGTGCCACCTGGTGGCAGAAGAGACAACAGCCAAAAGCATTTTTTTAATGTTGCTATTTTTAAAACGATAATTGGCGGTCTTTTTCTTCTTTTTCATTTTTTCATTTCTGTTTTTACGTGGGCGGCTGCATTGTCACGCGAAGGCTGCGAGGCTACTCTAAGTCGAAGACGCCTGATGTGCCACTTATGTACTCGTCAACAAATCGTCGTATTCCCAACCGTGCTTTTGGCATCGAGTTTTTACCCTCATCTCGTTTCGTTAACCACTCTGTCAAAGATGCAAAGTGTGTACCGAGCAGATCAGCCAACCCGCGGGTAAGCTAGCCATCCTACCGTGGCAGTGGCGGCAGCCATTTTGTAGTTTCGTTAATCTCGCTCGCCGCGCTTGTGCGCTCCGCTCAGCGAGCTATCTGGCGGAACGGAGGCGCCCGTCCGCTTAAGCGCTCGCGGCTGACCGTTCGGCGCATGCGCACTTGCGCCCCCACTCGCTGGCTGAGTGGAGCGGGGCGAAGAAAACGTTCCGCTAAAACTGCCTATTGCTTCTTTTTCGTTCAATGCTTTATCGTTCTTGTAAGTGTCCGTTGCACCAAATGCATGGCTGGATGCGCTGTGACTACCTAAATGGATCGCCACTCAAGCGAGGAACAAAGGCTCAAAAGAATCAATTCACAATATTAAAACAGACTAGAATAGTTGTTTCTTCCCTGTGGTATATTCATCGCAGTTATTTCCATTGTCGTCAGTACAATATCAGACCAACCGCCACTACGACCAAGACGGGCTGAACGTAAGGTTGCCAACTCCCGAGTGTACGAACTAGACAGTTTCGGAAGTTTCGGGCGGAAGGGAAAGAGGGGGGGAGGCGACTATTGACCCTGTCAGTGCCAGGAGCCGCCAGTCTGATTCTGTATGTGCAACCAAGTTGCACATATTTTTGTAGCCTCGAGTGTACCATATTGCGATTTACAAGAAGATGGGCAGTGGTTGCCTGGCTAATACGGATAGCAATATGCAGAGGTACCGAAATGGTTAACCCGTGCAACAAAACAAGAACCCCGTTGAAAACAAGACCACCTTTATGTTTACACACTATACCAGCAGACATAAGAGAAAAATTTGCGAGCGAGCTGTTAGGCACTATAGAAAAGAAATCTGATTTATTGATTATTATTCAGTAGAAAAAAAAATGCAATGTAGTAAGGGCATTAGCGGTCCTGACTGTGCGCAGTCGAGAATCGGGACGTTTGCTCGAAAGTTAGGCCTGTCCTGCTAAATTTGGAGACCGTTAGCAACCCTAGCCGAACGCCGCTACAGTTAGGCGTCGAGACCTTCCAGTTCGCCCCGGAGACCCGTTCCATTTACCACATGAAAAGGCAGCGTCTACGCAGTCGGGCCCGGGCGCAGGTGTACGAGCTTCCGTGTGTGCAGGTACAGGGAAAGGAGGCCTGCTTGATGAAAGGGGGAGGGGTTACTAGCGTAGAAAGGAGGAGGCGGAGGGGAAGGGTGCTGCGCAGTGGCGTGCGCGATCGGCGCCAATCCAGCGCCGCTCTGCCGTGTCTCCCGTACATCGCGCCGAAACCGGCGTTGACCGCGGTGGTAACCGCAATCGTCACGCTCCGAGTCCTCGCCGCACGGGCGATATTACACCGCTCGATGGCCGAGAGCCAAGCCAGATCGCGTCGCGGTCGACCGACTTGCACCGGAGTCTGAATCATGGATTGGGTTTCGTGCAGACCGTGTGAAGAGCGAAGGTGAAGACAGTAGATTAGTGGTCGCCTAACGCCGGCGGCTGCCGGCAGCTTCCTAGGACTTGAGATGAAACAAGGCTACCTGCCACTTTCTGTCCTCCGAAATAAAAAAAAAAAGGATAGGGGGTAGGTGCCCAATCTCTAGAGTGCTATAGGCACAGAAGGTCATCCAAATAAAGAAATAGAGAAGCAGTTTTGTGCATTGGAAAGAATGTTGCGCATTCTTTATTCTATCATCTTATTTTCCGAGCCACGTTAACGTTGTTATCACCTAAGACAATGAGGGCGGCACTGAGCACGATTCTGAGCTCTCCGTCTGAAAAAAAATCGCTCGGCATTATCTTTGCAGTTCTTTCCCCTTTCTGAGGCATTTGTGGTAGTTCACATTTACCACGTCGTGATTGGACCTGATTATGGACTCTACGAACATTGTGCTTGACCGCAAACGTGGCTTTGAATAGATATTTGCTCTTCGTTGGGCACACCTTGTGTAGCGTATCATTCGCCAACGCTTCTGCCTATATTTTTTTTTTTCTGCTTGCAACCTTCTGTTGGATTTTCCGTAACGTTGCCAGTAATGCTGGAGCAGAAAGTTAAGACGCCTCCCTTTGGTAACAACTGTTGATATTTGTCTTTGTGCGGACACCATCGCTGGCAGTGCAATAGCTATGGTGATTGGCCGGCACCTATCCATGTGAATAGCTCGAGTATAAGTTCACATTTCATAGTTTAAATAGTTCTATAAACTGTTTTAAGAATGCGGGCTAGGATTTTATTTGGTGTTTCACTAAATATATTAACCATGCCCATATAAATCGAAAGGATCAGCGCAGAAAAAAAAAATCTGAGAAGAGGCTTATACGAGAGAACAAGACACTGGATCAGTGCCATCAACCACACTGACAATGCTTGTGCAGAAGCTTGTGTATACAGTAGAATCTCATTGAACATAACTTCAAGAAACCGGAAAATTATGATCTGATGAACAGAGAGAGAGAGAGAGAAGCTTTTATTGTTTAGAAGGATTTTCGCGGAATGGTCAGAGTTCCTTTTGTCTAGGGCCCCACTGGCCTCGGTCGCCCGCTCAACCTGTTTTATGAAGGACTGTTGTCCCGCCAGGTCTGAGCTGGTTGGCTGTGCCTCCCCCTACTTCATTGTTTGGCGTGTTTTATCAAACCTTAAATTACAAAATGCCATGTTCCCCACTCGCTACAGGCCCGAATGCCCGTGGTGCGGCGGCACACCAACACTACAACAAATTACATGGGATTGTGCTGAAAAGAAGTTTTGCTTACCGAGAAAGATGTGCAAAGGTGCAACTCTATTTTGTCGCACACTCTCTTAACACTGTTAGATATATGAAGCAGACAAAAGTGAATGTAGCAGGTCCTTTGTTGGCTACTGGATTGACTAAGCTTCGCTGCTCTCGGCTTTGAGAAGGCACCGGTGACGTATGAAAACAAGAACATAGCTCTTACTACGCCAGTCAGCGACAAAATAACACGCGGTCGTGAAGTTGGAGTCCAAAATATCGGACGGCGCACTGCAAGGCGTCCGATACTTCGATTGGCCTTATTTTGGTGGTCTGTGGAGCGAGTGGCTAGGCAGCGAAGCTGTCCAGTTGTGCATATGATAAGCATTAAACACTTTTCAAATCTTTTGACTACTTCATTATTTGCTACTGCTTTCTACAAATGGCTTACAAAATAGAAGACAGGTGTCGCCAACACTATATTACAAACCCCCCTCTTTTTCGAAAAAAAAAAAGAAATACTATAGAGCTCGCTTTTGCGGTTCCGCTTGCAGAGAGTGGCAAAAATTGTGGCTACAATTAGCAAAACGTTTTTTTTTTTTTTGGGGGGGGGGGGGAAGGGGGGTTACCCAAATAGAAAACCAACCAATTGAGAGGCTGTTACGTTCAAGCGGCAATTTTGTTTAATTAGGCGATTCCCGTATATCAGGTTCTACTTCATTTATTGCGTTTTAAGAAACAGGTTGCTGTTAGCGGCGCTCGATTGCCTTGTTTGTCTTGTTCTAAGGCGACTGTATTTTGCTCCTGCACAAGATGCGTCAAGCTTAACATGTAACAATAAGGGCAACATAGCCTGCTCACGTGCGTGCCAATTACCGCAATCATTTCCACTGACCGCACTACCCACGTGACACGTGGCGAGACTCACCGCGCAGGCTTCCATTTTGGGCACATCGTGCGTAATCCTTATGTAATCGTGAGGCACGGCGGAACGTCGCAGCGGGCATATAAATAATGACGCCCAGAAATTCTGAGCCGTCTTTGGGCGACACATGAATGCATTTGGCGCATATAGCACGTCATTGTAGCTCTATTCGCCAACGAAGAGGCAATGCGGTAGCTGTGCGGGTGCACCGTAATCAGCTTTTCTTCTCCTATTCCGCTCCGCACGAAGTTTTATTGCGTGAAGGTAACCCTAAGAGAAATTACTAAATATATGTGGGGTTTTGTAACGATGCCTAGTGACGCGGAACGAGAAGACACGAGAGACAGGCATTGACTCGCGGCAAGCTTTCTATAGAAACACCCGCAATTACGTACGCTTCTCCGCGTGAAACGCAGACGGTAGAAATAAGCCAGATCACGTGTAGGCTTATTGATTGCTTGCGAACATAAATGATTAAAAGGGCTGTGTATAGAGGTCTAGCTTCGCGGTAACAGAAAACAGGATTACGGACTACTTAGTCGGCTGCGTTATTTCAGAAAGTGCGCGGAAAGATCACTGACAGTTTTTGTTTTGTATGCCTATTAAAGACTAACGCGTCGCGCTTATTCACACTTAGCAATGTGTTCAGACACGAAAGAAGGTGTGACGTGTTTGTTTCACTAATCTGTTTCGAAACACTTATTGTAGCATATGGTAAGCCCAGTGAGCGGTAGTCATTTTAATGTCTAGCCCACTGGGGCACTGTAGTAGGGACAGTCTAATTTCAAATGGCTCAGTGTTGCTAGATTAGTTTTTCAGCTCGTAGTGCGTGCAAACGTGATCGAGCACACAGAGCCCTTCTATCAATTTTTATAGTGGACACATTTAGACTCCCGATTAAGCCTAAGATTTTGCTCCAATTTTCGTGCTAAATTGTGGACTATTTGCCAGACGTTAGGTGCCGCCCAATGAGCGTATGTGACGCAGGTGCATGTTTTATTCTTGTGTTCTCCTCCACCCCTTTTGTTATTCTTCTCTCTCCTTCACTCACTATGTACCACCCTTTTACCTCTCTCCAGTGTATCATACCTATATTTTTTTCCTATGTACCTTTCCTTTTCGAGAGCCGGCAGGCCTTGTGCCCCTCTTGGTGGCAGTTGCCAACCAGTTATCTCTCGGTTCTCCCTGTGATTGTTTTATGTCTAAAACGTTATAATAATATGACTTTGAGACGCGCCTCCCTAGAGATTCCTAGCAACAGAAACAAAAAGGGGAAACAGCGCTAAACAAGAATGGCGACAACCCCGTGTTTTCCTGCTTTTTATATCGTCCCATTGTTCGTCTTATTTTCCTTTTTGTTTAATTAAGGTTAACCAGTGCAAATCAGCAAAATTCTGCAGAAACATATTTTTTTAGATATTGCTAGGACCTTTCTTAAATTTGGAGACCTGTAAAACTTTGGTAACCATTACTAAACAAAAATAACATTATATGTTCCGGCAAACTGTCACACAGAGGCTGTCATTTTGTTGGATGTAAAGGTAGAAAACCATTGGCGCACTTTCGTGCCTAACAGCAGTATGTCGCAATGTCGTGCTTATATGCGACACGCTAGCCGCTTCAGCCATGGCGGTAAGCATCAGCAATGAACCAGTGTGTGAGGCAGGCGTACTATAATATGTCACCACTACTACCTTCAGCCGACATGTGCATTGCAAGCTTTTTGCTGCTATAGCACGCAAGTCGATGCGAACAAAGAACAACTGTCGGCAAAATTAAAGCATCAACAGCAGCGTTTACTTTAGTTTTTCGGCTTCAGACAAAGAACGTGCAATGATCCGGAATAGAAGTTGCACAGGGAGTGTCGCAACACTGCACAGTAAAATAAAAGCGAACGTAGACTTTACCTTTCTGCCCGCACTGCCGGCTTCTCCTGCTTATGTATTATAATGTGGTGAAAGGCTCTTGTCAGGAGAAATCACCGCGCTGTTGCTTTGAACGATCCGATCTCAGCAACGTTGACAGCACCAACGATAACTGGAGGGCTGTGGGTAGTTGCACTTTACAACGAAGCTGTTAAAGGGTGTTTAAAAGGTTAAACGCCCTATTAAAGGGTGAAGCTGTTAAAGGGCCGCCTAACGACAAACCGCCTTTTGTCGTTAGGCGGCGCGCTTGGCATCAACCTGCATCGGAGTCCCGACTCCTTGCTTTAAAACGTGATTATCAATGATTACAGAATACAGGGCACTTTGCACGCACCTTACACGAATGGATAACACTTTCTTTGTGGGATTTGTTCAGCTAGTAATCCGCAACTTTGTTTCTCGAGCTCTGTTTTACTGGTTCCACGTCGGAGGTCAGCTAGGAGTTCGCACGCCTGCGGTGGTAAAAAACAACCGGAAGCGCGGGATCACCGAGGCAGCCTGTATTTCGTTTCGTGGGAACCCCGAAGCGGCCCTATGACCTGGGCGTCGGCGATGAATCATCAATAATAACAGTACGTATTATTAAAATAATAACTATATGGCGAATAATAATTATATCACGGCGTCGCCGCGATGTTCTGTATAAAATCCAAGGGCGGTAACACAATCGCCACGCGCCGTATGCTGTATCTGCGAGTGAAAGTACGCAAGGGGAGCCGACGATCGCTTCACAATTTGGCGCGCGCGAGTGAGGATAGCGGAGAGCAAATGCGCCGTCTTCCGTCGCGCGAAAGGCCGTGGTGCTGGAAGGTAGGGGTGGGCGCCGTTCAGCTCCGGCAGCAACTGCGTATTTCACGACTGGGCACAAGGAGAACTGGTGATCGCGGCTCAATCTCGCACGCGAAAGGGAGGAAAGTGGAGAGGCCGCGTGGAGGGGAAAGGGGGGGCTTCTACTCCGTCAGCAACTGCGTACTTTGCGCGGTGGCGCGCGGTCGCGCGCGCCGTATCTTGAAATCAATTTGCAGACGGCTCATACCATTGTTAAAAATTAAACTATGGGGTTTAACGTGCCAAAACCGATTTCTGATTATGAGACACGCCGTAGTGGGGGAATCCGGAAATTTGGACCACCTGGGATTCTTTAACGTGCACCTAAATCTAAGTACACGGGTGTTTTCGCATTTCACCCCCATCGAAATGCGGCCGCCGTGGCCGGTATCCAATCCCGCGACCTCGTGCTTAGCAGCTCGACACCATAGCCACTGAGCAACCGCGGTGGGTCGCTCATACCATTGCGCGTGCTGTGTTCTCGTCGCTGTTTGCGCTGAAGCGATAGACAGCATGAGGGTCACTGCGCTCTCTGCTGCTGCCGCACCTGCTGACGCCAGCGTTTTGACAGCGAGTGTCGACAGTCATCGAGTGTGATGTGTTCATGCTTGCCTGCGCGCGCTAACATCATACTTGTTAATTTATTAGCAAGCGAGTGTTTCCAAGTTTATACGGCCGATAAAACTACTGTCTTTTGTTTCGTATAGCTGTCCATTAAATTGCTATCTCAGTCGATGCTTCGCCTTTCGAGCGAAACTGCGACTATTTCTTTTCTGGGGGTATGAGAACTCAGCCAATGGATACGTCAAAGGCAGTATCACTGTCTTTAACGTGAGATATCGAAGACAACTTTGATTTCTTTGATATATCAGTTGAGCTGACTAGCATACATCGGTGAAGGATTTTCAAGGGCCCCTGAGAGGCACTTATAATTCAAAACTCTTCATTTTTAATGCAATAGCATTATTGGCGGAACTGCACGCATTTCGTAGGTATCTGTCTGATGAAAAATGAGCCAAACTCGAAAGGCAGTGCAGCCTAAAACAGCCTCTGAATATGGACCGATTCCCAAGGCGGTGCAGTCTAATGCAGTGCATGAAAGCTTTAGCTGTCACGAGAAAAAAAAGCGAGAAACTTCTCACGTAACGCACGCGAGGTGTGCTGAACGCACCCGAGAGGGGCGCCACAGTGTGCACGAAACCGCAAGTTCCTAAAATATGGAAGGTGTATAACTGTCGCTTTGATGAATGAGAGTATGCAAGGTCACTCGTGATGTCACAATCAGTAGAGAAGTCACAATCATCACATTGCTATCGCTTAACTTGTAGATTAGCGGGGCAAAGTTCCGGCCTAGTTCTTTTGTCAAGCGACGGATAAGATGGCGTGGATTTCTTTCGAACCTGTTTGACCAGCACAAATAAATAATCGCTTGAATCGAACGTGTGTACTCAGGCCTCGACTTCCTTCTGCGTGTGCTTTCGCAGGAAGGTACGACAAACACGAAAGAACTGATTGTCACCCTGACGGATGGTCACGAGGTGGATCTAGCGAGGCGGCAGCGACAACTTTCGCGTAAGCGTAACGATGTACATCACTCACTGGAGGAAACAAATGGCAGCATGTCTTGCTAGAAAAAAAAAGAATAGTAAGAATAGTAATCACATGTGTCTGACATGGCAAAAGTAATCTTTCAGTCCACTTTTATGGTTTGTAGTCGTAGTAGATGTCGATTTAGAACGACGATAGCAATTTCGCAATTTTCAGCAAAAAGCAATATGTCATCAGTAAATGTGCAGTTTTATGTTGCGATCGAAAAGATATAAATCCCTGAAAGATTTGAAGCTCGTCTATCCATAACTCGGCAAGCTACATTTTTTATGATTTTCTGTTCATTACATTTTTTATTGAATGCGCTTTTTATTAGTCCACCTGAAAGTACCTTTTCTCTATCTCTTTTTGTCTGCATCTGGATAACTTTGCTTCCGCAACAAGTTTAACATTGTTTATATTGTTTTGCGCCTGTTTTGACCATCTGCCGGCTCATGCTTTGCTACTGTGTTGCTTCTGCGCTATGTTAAATATGCCTTGGTTCCCATGGCAACCATTCCGAAAACATTTTTTTTGTTCTTCGCCTTTATAATCACACTTATTCAGGTAACAAGCTTCAACGTTATCGGGTTACGACAATAACTTCGCTTAGTTTTTACATTTCGTGCATACACACTTTTTGCTAAGAGTCAGAAGCTAAAGACGCTGTAGATAATTGCGGTCCTTCAGTGTTTCTACCTTTCATAAAGGCCGCACAAAGCTTGAGCACTTATAAGAATTGCTACAAGATTAGACAGTAAAAACGAGTAACTACATACGGGCCTTACTGCATGCATTAGCTGATCATTCTTCGCAGCTCATGTTGCTTCATACAGACTTTTCCATGCCATGAACATTACAGTTTGATACACTCAGAGAAATCAGGCACCCGAGTAAGAGCTGCAAATAAAAAGAAAAGAAGAAAGAAGATTGTACGTGGATGAACAGACATAATTTTCTGTTCAGTCTGATTATCCCGAGCCATCATTCCCCCGCTGCGCTTAAGTGAGCTTGTACTGCTGTTATCAGCGTACTTAAAACTCTATGTTCTTAATATTAATTATCTTACCCACACAAGGGGTGAAAAAAAAGTAAGGAGAGTGTGATACTAGTTGGAATGCAAAGTCAGCGCGTGCAAACATTCACGCACTACCAGCAGTAGAGAACGTCGCAAAAGTGAAAGAAAAAAAAGAAGTGCAGGAAAAAAACTGCAGCGAAAATTGTTCAAGCTCAGAGAAGCTGTCAGACGAAGGATACGCAGGCAAAAATAAAGAGAGCACTTGTTATGGAAAAAGCAAACTGGTCGGCTCGAGATAGCGTACTATAGCCTGTTGTTCTAGAGACACAGCAGACTTTGCTCAGGTATGGAGCAACACTATGAACGTTCTCTATGCCATAGACTTTCACACACTAATTACTAGAGAAAACTCTGGCACTTGTATGGAAAGTACATAAGCCACCGCGGGAATGATGGGAAATAAATGGATTTGTCTGATTTTTGTGGTTGTGGATGCAGACGCTCCTGTGGCTTTTTTTATCATACGGTTTATCTGCCTTCATTGTCATAAATTTCAGAGCAGTCTTACTTTTCTAAGTGCGGGAGAGTCTGCGAACAGCCCAATCGCTGCTAATTGCAACGGTTCAGCTTGTTGAGGTGGCCAAATCGAAACGCGCCAAGCATCTCAAGGCACTAGTTTCCACGTCCGAAGTTCACAAGTAAGATTTCAGTCGCAACGCTACATATCTACATTTTCTTAAATTAGAATCAGATAAGATCGATACTGTTTGACGCAAAATATATAAATTCGCTCTGGTGGTCCCCATACGGACCTCCACTGAAAGGCTCATGCTTACTGGCACCTTCAACACACTTACTGAACTCACAGAAGCCTATCTCACATCCCAGTATAGCAGACTTTCTAACACCGCAACAGGTAGACACATTCTACAAACTCTGTCTCTCACTCCGGCACCCATCATCAAGACTAAATACACCATTCCACATCACCTGCACGAGAATCTCTGCATCCCCCCCCCCCTTCCTAAAAACATGCACCCTGTGCACCACAAACAACGCAGAAGGCAGCGAGCAAAGGCTCTCTAAAAACAATTCTCCACCTCAAAAGACGTGCTGCCGCCGAATATGGGAACAAAAATCATTGTGCAATATCAGTCATTAACTTTCACGGCCAGGTCGCTGCGGCCGCCTCCATACCTGGCTCTTCCTCGGAGGAGGTGGAGGAGGCGGCCATAGCCCTGGCCCTCACAATCCCAAATTCATCACTTATCGTTAACGACTCCAAAGCAGCCATACATAACTTCGGAGCGGGCAGGGTCTCTAAGACAGCACTTTCCCTCCTTTTGACCCATCCTTTCCATCAAATTTGGGCATTAATCTGGACTCCCGCGCATGCGGGCATTGCCGAAAACGAGGCGGCTCATGCCAGTGCCCGAGGATTCACAGTCCGGGTTCAGGCATCACATGTGTCGGACCTCGATACGGAGGAGACGCCGTTTACAGCCTGGGATCGGCTTATTACCTACCACGACATCTGCACACACTACTGATTAGTCCGCTTAACCTTTCCACCACTCATGCGCAAATCTCCGCGCAGGTGTGAAGTTCTGTGGCGACAGCTGCGGACTCGCTCCTTTCCCTCCCCTCACCTCCTCTACCGCATTCACCATTCCATTTACCTTTCTCCCTCTTGTAAATTCAGTGTCTCTCCCAAAATAGACTTCAACCAAATCATGGGGGGGGGGCTAAGCACCCCCTTCCCCCTTCGCTCAAGCAGTTAATATCTAGTGAGGAGCAGTTGGAGGCCGCCTTGCGCAGCTCGAGGCCCGAGCTTCAGGAGGTCATCCTAGAGCCGGCTGAGAGGGTGGAGGAGGCCTGCTTCAAGTAGTTCCTCCTCCCACCCTCTATCCCATTGCCCCCTTCCCTATAATGAGGGATTAACAAAGTTTTTCATTCATTCATAAGGGCCTTCTATGCCGCTTTTCGATGCATGCGTCCGTGGCGTAATGGTTTCAGCGTCGGCATTCTGTACAGTAGGGGTCCTGTATTCGAATCCTGCCATCGGACAGTTTTAATAATGTTTACTTACCTATTTATTGCACAGTACTTAGTTGAAAATGACGGATTTACAAAGTCACGAGGCCGTTTGAAGCCAGAAAGACCATGCTTGGGCACAATCCATGTACTTCCCGTAATTCCCACGCTGGCTGAACCGCCCCCGACTGCAGCTCTCGCGGGCACTACTGCCAGAGCTTCCTCTAGTAATTATTGCATGAAACTCTATGGTGCATGCAGAGCGCACCGGAAGGCACGCGGGCGATGTGCGAGAGTGCAAGTGGCGCCGCCGAGAGCGAATCACAAAGCAGTGCCGTATAGCGAGTATACGCACGGCGAAATAACGAAAAGCAATAAGAAAAAGAAAGACATAGCAAGCACAAGGATGATGAATGTTCGTATTAACTCCCCACCGCAAACCGCAGAAACGGCGGTGGTGTTTTAACTGACGCCATAGCAGATTTTCTTTTCTGCTTTCTTAGAGCAGCCCACGCAATTAGGTGTGGGAGCGTGAGTATACGTATTGGCGCGTGCGTGTGTCTGCACGTACGTGAGGAGGCGGAGGAGGAGGGGCAGTTTGTTTTTCGCGCTGGGCTTCGTGCGTCTGTGCGCGCGCTTTCTCGCGAACGGCGTTTCGGGCTCGTTCGGTGGACGACTAAATTGCGCGAGCATATAGCCCGGGCCAGGCTGCGGCGCGCTTCCGTACTCGCGCAAACACCGCGCGAGCCCTCCTGCTGTAAAGAGCAAAAAACATACATATATGATAAAAGAAATCGCTCAGCAGCGGGCGATTTAAGCGAGGACGAGGCAAACAATCAGAAGAGCACAGCCGAGGGGATACTGCGCAGCGAGCGGAACTGGCGCGAAGCGAAGATTCCAAGCTGGCGAGGCTTAAACAAAAACTAAAGCAGCGAACAGAAAGAAAAAGAAAAGGAAAATGTGCTCGCTGACTAGATCGACGCCGCGGCAGCCGCTACACTCGCGGACGCCCCACATCTGCAGTGCAGTATACGTATACACGCTTCTAGAGCGCAGCGGCACCATGCGGAGGGAGAGTCCGTGGCGCGTTCTGATAGTTCGGTGCAGTTGGACGCGAAATACCTGAACGCAGACTAGCTCCACGTATTTTCTGCGCGCGTGAAATGTGTTCACCACCGAGTATAATTTCTAAAAATAAGTTCATCACTTATGCCAGGCTCTCCCGAGACTATAATTATAGACAAGACGCAGTAAATATTCAGACCTGGCAACTTCGTCATTAAGAAAGAAAGCGTGAGGAGAATTCACATAAAAGTATCGTCGTGGAGCAGGATATTTTGCGGGTCATGGCTGACGCAAAATAGAAAGGACAGAAAGTTGGACAATAGGACAAAGAAACGCGAAGCCTCATGTTTCGGTGACGAATTGCGGTGGTCTTATGCAAAAGTGCGCTTCCTCAAACCTAGTAATTCCAAGCGTCGTTGGTTAGTTTTGTTTTCTTTTTCTTTTTTTTAATTTACCCGCAGAGCTTTGCCACCTATCGTACGTATCTTAATATGGCTAGACAACGCAAGAGGCTTAATCTTCTCCCCCTCATATATCCAACGAATTCTAAATCAGGCCTCGAGAAAACTGCACCGAATTTAGCTAGCGAGTACGCGTGGGACCTTTTGTCTAGATGCCGTGCTCGCGCATTTGTGCGGGTAAGATTCTTTTGTTTTGAGTTCCGGGGCGACGCTCGTCTTCACCCTTTGCGACGCTCGTATGAGAGCCGCTGACGTTGCCGAACTCGTCCTCGGGCGCTGACTGTAGGCGGTTTTCCCACTTCCGCTTTCGAATTTAAATTCGCCTGCGCGGCGATATGGTCGGGTCTCAGACACGTCTGTTGTCAAGCGCTCCGGCGATAAGTGTTCCTGGGAGGATCCCGGATTCACTGAGCTTTTTACATGCCCCGCTCACGTCGTTTATATCTTACTTTGTCTCTATTTTCTGTATGTGAAGTGTGATTGCGCTTGTTCTATTCTGGCAGGCAAAGCTGCGAACGTGAAACCCGCTGAAAGAGTTTTTCTTTGTTTCTTTCTTTTTCGAAATACCAAACGCTTATAGTTTCCTTCATTATTGACCCTTCGGTTTCGAGACATTCCGCCGGTAGGAATAATCGACTGTTTTAGCCTTTCCGAAAGTTGCGGGCCGTAGACGTACACCGGAATTCCAAAAGACACAGACGGGTGGCGAAGGGTCGGTCTTGTAGGCCTAAAGCACGCGGAAAATTTATTGCCCGCAACTTATCTGATGGCGTAAGCACGTCGGTGGCGGCCTAACTATCCCGGATTTATGTTCACACGCAATAATTCCTAACTTTTTTTTGAGGTGGGGGGAAGGGGCTGATTAATCGCTGTGACACCCAAGAATATTCCTAACGCGTCAGTATCTACTTTAGCGTTGCAAGATATCGCCAGCATCGCTGCCCTTGTGGGATATGTAGTTTGATTTGATTTGATTTATTGATTTCCATTTACACACACACATGTACAGAAGAGTGGTAAATGGAGGTGGATGAGGGAAAAAAGCCGCACAGACGCGGCTTGAGGTAACCTCACCCCCTTAGGTACAATATGGCTGCATGGGGTAACACATCAAGCGCCATATAAATTACATTTATATAGTGGCCATAAAACATTGGAGTTATACAATATATGAAAGAACAGTGAAATATTTCCACAATAACAATGCAAAACACACTGCGGCATTAAAATAAATAAATGATATACACTTGGTAACATAGACAAAAAAAGAGGACCATAACATGCATTATTAATCATTAACAAACGCGCTCTAAAGAGGTGAAAGCAATAGAGTTTTAAATTCTGACAGTGATAAATCCTGTAAACTTAAGCCTGCTCTGTCATGTAAATTCATTAATCTTGGAAGGTTGTTACACAACATTTGACAACCGTAGTTAGTTCTAGAGCGCGGAACATTCCAGACTTCAGGTGTACGAGTTGAATAATGGTATGAATTTACGGATAGATTTGCAAGTTCTACAAGTAAAGTATTGTTACGTTTGGTATTAAAGTAATACTCGCGTAATAGTCTGCAGTTATAGATGTTATGGGCTGTCGCAATGTTGTATTTCTTGGACAGGTTTTCAGTATGGGCGGCAAACGGTACATTAGCGATGACACGTATTATTTTCTTCGGCATACGAAATAATTTACTCAAGTTACATTCAGTTGTGGTGCCCCATACAAGATGCCCATAATGTATGTGAGACACGAATAAGGCATTATAAGTTAATAATTTTACAGAGACGGGTAAAGTATATCTGTAGCGATTTAAAACACCTGTGTTATACGTTCTACTACTACGTCGATGCCGCTCTATTACGCTTCAACTTCCCCTGCCTACCTGCGAACTCGGTTCCGAAGTCATTCACCTCACCTTCTGATGACTCCTTAGTGCGCTGCTGCCCGCCGTTAGCAAAGACGCGTAACGTGTGAGAAGTTGAACGCCCGAAACGCTTATTTCGTAGCTTGGACTGACCGTGCACGCTTAGCCATAATTTCACGAGTCTCATCAAAATTCCATTTTGTTGAGTAGTTACCCGGCCATGCTCAAACTTTCAACTCGTACATCCTCGTAATGTATTATCTGTGCTGCGTTTTGTAGCCACCCAGTTCTTATTTTAGGATGAACGCGTCAAACCGCTCTTGCCTGTGAATCCGACGCGGAGATGTCGTACTGCTTATTCGACAGCAAACGTCCAAAAAGCTTAACAAAGCAAATATTTGTCTATCTTAATATTATTTTGAGTGATCCTTGCTTGCTGTAAACATTTATTCGATGTTCTCGAACCACTTTAACGTAGCGGATAGGAACTGTAACATTCTTACAGGAAATATAATATATATAACATGAATACCAATGTCACTAACATTGTGGTTAGTTTATATACCTCTGAACTTCGGAAGCCGCAAGTATGTACCATACAGATAAATAATTTGATGACGATGACCTTTGTTATTTGCTCTTCTTTTTTTTGCGTAATGGGCTGAATTTACTTTAGGAATACTTCTTTTTGGCATTTCTAAAGGTCCAGCCAGACGCACGTGGGTTGGAAACGACGGCAAGAAGCGACGGAGACAAGCTACAGGTTTTTCCGTTGCGGAGGACAATCCGTAGCTATCGCATCGCCGGTATTTTGGCCAGCCAAAAAAATATCACTTCTCGCCCGGAAGTGCACGCGGTGACTTGCGCTGGGCACAGCATGATTTCGCAACAACATGGCAGCAACCAGTCCGCCCCGGTCTGCCCGCTTTGATCTGAATTCGTACTTGCAACTTGCTCTCTTCAGTGGCAGCAAAATAAAAATAAAAAATAAATAGCAAGCTCAGCCATGGCTACGTCTCATGTGAAGCTAAAACAGAGTATCGGCGTTGTCTTGTCGTTATAATAAAGATCAGTTGTTCCTTTTGAAGCTGTTTTGCCTTAGACACCATCAAGAGCCGCGAAAATGTTATGAGTCTTGCTCACCAGACGGCGCCACGCCATTTCACGCCTGTGGTTATGGGAATGAGGGGAATTGTGGGAAACTTTCGTTATGGGAATTCATAGTGGGTTATTTTTTTTTCTTTTCATTTTTCTTCCTTTTTAACATAGGTAGGACATTGGGCAATATAATAACAAGGGCTTGGTGGTGCAGCCCACCGCCCCATTCCAAGGGAGACGCTCATAACATCCATCCATCCATCCATCCATCCTCGCGGAGTGGTGGACGCTCGTGCGGCGATAGGCCATACTGTGTGCAATGAATATGTGACGTGACAGTGCGCGCTACGTTTGTGCATTTACGTTTTTTTTACTTTTTTATTATCTTTATTTATATATTCAGACCAGGGTAACAGTTTACCCCCGCCCGGTACAATGGGAATGTGACAGATAATAATAATAATAATAATAATAATAATAATAATAATAATAATAATAATAATAATAATCACGATCATCATCAGCATCTGGTGACATAGAATTGTTTTACACTGGCGATAACAGCATATGTAAGCTAGATCTAATACACCTTGTCTAAAACGTTAGCCTGTGGTTAGTTTGCGATTTCTTTACGGGTGCACCACAGTGTCTATTCCGAGAACAGTGTAAATTTGTCGCTCCTTTTCATTTTTACGATGTCACGTCCATGCGGTTGCTCCACGCCGCGACGCGACAGTGCGACAGGGTCTGCCTGTCGCGTCGCTTGAATGTCGCGTGCATGTGGTTGCCGCTGAAATGAATTAATCTGAGCAGAAAATGTAAAAAAAACCTTTTTTAGCTTTTGTATGAGTAGGTAATTGTCTGCTGTCTTCAAGTGTGTGGCGTCTGTCTTAGTGCATGCAAAAAAAAAAAAAAAAAAGAATACTTCACTGTGGAGGAGTCTTTTCTTTTTTTTTTTTTTTTACACGATGCGCCTTCAAAAAGGTCGACGAGCTAAGCCAATTGTGAGATGTTGATCTCGAGTAGCACAACTATAAAAAATAGCTAGAAAGGAATTGAAACCGCAAGCCCTTCTCCTATCCTACTTCATTTCGTCCACGCTTTGTCATGTGTTATATAAAAATAAACCATTGACTTCTCTCTGCCACAGCACGAGTAAAAGGGGCTTCATACTGAACGGAAGCCGCAGTTTCGTGTCGGAATGGTCGACAGCCATAAACACGACAACTGTGGCCTCGAGGAAACAGTTACGCATCTTCTTTTGGTGAGTGTCCCCACTTGAGTGCACCTAACCAAGAACATCATTAGACAGACTGAACAATCGCCGTTTGTCAGAAGCGACAATCCTCGTCAACTGGCCGAGGCCGTTCTCAGCACAGAAGGCATTGAGCACGTTATTACGCTTCTTGAGGACATGTGGACTGAGTGACTGACTTTGAGGAGCGTCGTGTGCTGCATCACACTCGTGCATGTGCAGTTTTCTTTTTGCTTTTGTTTTTCTTGTTTTGTTTTCTTTCTTATTTTTACTGGAGTACCATTTAATCATCTCTTACCTCCTGTTCTGTGAAATCTGAGTCCTGCAGCCCTCATCGTCAGTTTCATAATTTGTTTATTGTGAATGAAAACAAGCACCGCTCTAGCATATAAAAAAAATTCACAGCATTTATAAGTAACGCAAGTGAGCATACGCTCCCTGTAACGCCGGTCCACGCAAGAAACTTATGGTATCATTGGTAATGAACGGAAGACCACGTAAACCTAAAAGCAACACACACGGAAGCGGCTGTAAGGACGTGTGCGCTGGCCGAAAGAATGCGAACTATAGAGTGCTGGTTACATTGTAGGCAGCATAACTACGGAGGTGATACTAACAATGTATTAAGGCTTTACACTACGTGACGGGCAGGTTTAAAGTATTGCGTAAACAGAGAGCTGATAAAACTTCTTTTGACCTACTATGCAACTCTCGCAATGCAGGCTGGCAGAATGAAGTGAACAAAAGGCTGTAATTTTCTACCTGAAAACAAAAATGACACTGATAAACAAACGGCTGCCATGAATACAGTAAGAAGACAGGAAAGTGCTTACGACAGAACTTTCTGAAACTCAACAGAGCGTTTTTTTGTTTGTTTGTTTGTTTGTTTTCTGCGGCGTCGTTGTTGGTGGGTGAAGCCCGCTGCGTTGGACATTTATAAGACATCTCTAGTTAAAATGTTCTTCCGTTTCTTTTTCGCTTTTCTTTTACTTTCTACTACATCATGTTAGTCATGTGGAAAGTCATTTTAAGCATAAATAAATCGCACAGATAGATTATGACGGCTGCACAGGTCCGGAGCATCTTAGAAAGGAAGGCGATGTTCTAAAGTGGAAGGCTTCCTTTGAAGTTTACGCTCACTGCGACGAAACGTATTAATAGCCTCGAAGTCAAAAGACACACTTTGAATATTTTAATTTCAAAAAGTAAGCTTTAGTACATGGCTGCAACGTTCTCGCTTATATATCAAGGTAACGGAAGCAGCACGCTGGGCGTAGAAAGTGACCGACTTTCTGAGATGTAGCCGATTCGCTTAAAGTGAGCTGAATTGACTATGCGACTATCGAGAGAGAGATTCTGAGACCGAGGCGCATGCATTATATCCGGCTCTGTTGTGCTGCAAACAACTAACCTTCCATTAATGGCACCATATTTTAATATACTTAGCTTCATCCTTTGCTGAGCATACGTTTTACTTCGTGCACTCTTGACATCCTTCTTCCCTCGCTGCATTGTCGGGGCTCCAAAACGGAGGAATACTGAGAACACGATGGGCCTGTTCAATGGAAAGCAAATGCGAAATGAACTTTCGCATCAGACGTGCTCACTAAAGGGGAAAAAAAAGAAGCGGGGTAAAAAAAAGAACGCCTCTCAAGCCTTTGCTGTCGCAGTAATGCGTGAGCGGCGCTTGCAAAACAAGCAGTGTCTTGACATGCCCGGCAGCTAGGCTAACCTAATAGTGACAGCGGACATATCGCGCTGTTTTCCTTTTTGTTAGAATAACTGAGCAACGAACGACCGAGAGATCTGGTGGACAAATGAGTAAGCCGGACAGTGATGCCCGCCTGCCCTGCCGTGTAGCTTTTATACATAGGTGATGAGGCATGTCAACTGTCTGCGTGCTGTCTTGCGTAAGCTCTGCGTGCTATCCCAGCGTCATGCATTGTACGTATTGATGCTGGCTGTCAGGGAAAATGCCCGCTGATATCCCGAGACACTGGAGCTTTCGCTGCCATAAACAGTGAGTGAGTGAGTGAGTGAGTGAGTGAGTGAGTGAGTGAGTGAGTGAGTGAGGGAGTGAGGGAGTGAGTGAGTGAGTGAGTGAGTGAGTGAGTGAGTGAGTGAGTGAGTGAGTGAGTGAGTGAGTGAGTGAGTTAGTTAGTTAGTTAGTTAGTTAGTTAGTTAGTCAGTCAGTTAGTTAGTTAGTTAGTTAGTTAGTT
Source organism: Dermacentor andersoni (assembly GCF_023375885.2). Taxonomy (NCBI): domain Eukaryota; kingdom Metazoa; phylum Arthropoda; class Arachnida; order Ixodida; family Ixodidae; genus Dermacentor; species Dermacentor andersoni. The sequence goes on from NC_092818.1 coordinate 131,113,623, forward strand.
AGTTAGTTAGTTAGTTAGTTAGTTAGTTAGTTAGTTAGTTAGTTAGTTAGTTAGTTAGTTAGTTAGTTAGTTAGTTAGTTAGTTAGTTGAGGTAAGCGAGCGAGCTATTCTGAAAGGAAAGAAAACAGAAACAAAAGACGGCTCAACTTATTACGAATATAGAGGTGGTCCGTTGAACTGGAAGCAAGAGGTATTCCGCTGAATTCTGACCTTTCCGAGATTAACCGCATTGTTACCCGCAGCCATAGCGATTACCAGTGAAAGCAATTGTGCGGCTGTTGCAAGTAACGAAATACTTGTTTGCGATAGTGCCTTAAACACATGCTTGCACATTGTAAACGCCTGCGCAAGTAGCAGGACAACATAGTTACTGGCCTGCTTGCGAAGTGACATTCATATCATGGAAACGATGTTGCCTTTTAAAATGTGCAAGTACATTCGCCGTTCCAATCGACCCACCAGCGAGACCACTTGCAAAATCCTGTGTCCTGGTGCCCTATAACGTAAAACTATTCCAATATGTTTTTATTCCAATCTCCTTACGTCAAATTTGCGCAACCACCGGCGCAAGCATCGCGCGGTCACCCGCAGGGTTGTCTCAACAGACCAATCAAACGCTCTCCTTGTTCATAGGAGGTCATTTTTGTTTGCTTGAAAAATGAATAACATTGCCTACACTAAGCGACTTGTTTTCTCTAATTCGCTCACAAGAGGCGAGGAGCACGCTCAAGTGGAGAGGGATTCGATGAGGCCGAGCCACTGCACTGAAAATTGATAAACGGATGAAGAGGGGGGTACTGGCGTCTGTGATTGGTCCGCTTTCCCTTACTTAGCTTACCGTGGCTGGCCGACAATCGCGGCGGCATGCAACGGAAGCTTAAGAATGACACTAAAACGGATCCTCATCAAAGAAGAGTTGGCAGAACGAGGTCGTAAACGTTCCGAAAGTACTGGAAAACGTTACACGGCCACGCAAAAAGCTTTATTACACGCAAACAAACCAATGTTCTCCGGCAGGTGCGAGTAGCCAGTGCCTGAGCGATCGGCGGCAGCCATCTTTTATTACTTTCGGAACGGGTCAGCCTACGGCTATTCAGAAGAAAGTTGAGTTTTGTTCGGCATATTAATGCATCTTTAACGCGTACACGTCGCGTTGACGCGGTGAGTTCTTGAGGTATAGTGATGTCGCGTGACAGGCAAGTGAAGTCGGTGCAGTACGAAAGCTTTTGACCAATGGTCGAGGGCTAATGGCAAAAAGGCGCGGAATCAGAAATAACTTTTTTTCTTTTGTTCGGTCAAATCATGCATAATCAGTCTGTACAAATCATATCAGATGGGGAGCTATCGCGGTTTTCGTGACGTCGCGTGACAGACAGGGGCAGTGGGGGTGGTCCAAGAAAGTTTTTTGCCAATCGCGGAGTGCTGAATGCAGAATTATAATAGAAAAGTGTTGGAATAGTTTTACGTTATAGGCGCCCTGGAAGGAAGTCCTGATATCGAGATGTAATTTCAGATTTACCTGTCTTTCTAATGCGTCCCCTTCCCCTGCCCTCGCCCGTTCTTCCGTGCCACATGGCTTAAATGAGGCTTATTTGGCGCTGACGTGAGTGAAATGGCGTGGCAGAACCACGCCGCTTTTAAAAATAAAGGACGGGAAGCCACGGCTCTACGGAGCAGCAAAGGAGGTTTGAAATATCAGAAACTGACGCTGTTCATGCAGAGAACTTTTACGTTCGTACGTTAACTTTTACAAAACGTACTTGTGAGGAACCAGATTGTTGGTGGCAAACCGGTCACATTCGCGTTGAACGAGAAAACTACGCGCCGCAGATCTCTTGCAATGATGAAGCCACGTTTTGTCTTCCGTCAAAGCAATATAGCACAGTATGTATAGCCGTAAGCAAAAGTATACGGAACAGGGATTGCGCGATAAAGCCGATTTTTTTTCCTCAGCCTGCGAATGCAACTTAAATTTCAGGACTGCAGTCCAAACTTGGCACTGCGAACTTTCCAGTTTACTCGTAAATTTCAGTTTATGCATGCTAATTACAAAGAAATTTAGTTTTTTCGGAGACCCTGTGGTCCGTATACTTTTGCTCACAGGTGTACGTGCACATGTGTTGAGCTGGGAGAAAGCCATTTTCTTCGCCGCACAAAAAAAATTATGCTTTCCCTATTTCGTAATGGAATAATCATTACAGAATATTGTTTATGTTTAAAAGCTTGCGTACATCAGTGGAATGGGCAACGATTTATACGCGTGAAGCAATGTAATTAACTTATGTCTGTCTAGTTACTGTGTGGAGTTTACCATCTGAAGCCTGTTCATGCCCTATTAAGAGCATCCGTCCTACAGACAAGAAACGCTTCGACAATTAAAGGGTGAGCGTCAGTTTAAAAGTTTCAGGACGTGACATATGCCGTTTCATGCACATGGCAGGCAGGAATACACAACAGTAGCACCTCATCTGGCAAACAAAACAGCGCTGTTTGTTAGTTAGACTTCAGAAACTGTCATTGCACCAAAGCACAATTTATCGAGGAAAACCCTGCATGAAATAGAGTTCTCACGCACCTAGCGTCACAACATGAAGTGCCTACGCGCATAACCAGAAGCACTGAATTTATCGTGAGATATCAGAGGGCATTAAATGTAACAAATTTACTATATTCAAAGAAAATCAAAAAGGAGGTGGACAGACGGAGTTGCACACGTAGTATAAAGGTTATAAACAGGAATAAGGTGCCTCAGAAAGGCTGGCCAACATTTTATTGAAGAACCTATGGGAGGCCCCCTTTTTTATTTTGGATATTGTACAAGTTGCCATCCCAGACATTGCAAACAAGGCATCTTTAAAGTCAAGCCACACGACTACGTCGCATTTGTGCTGAACACCATGACTACATAGATAGTCTCGATCACGTTAAAGAGACCCTATAAAACAGGAACCACCCGAACACTGCCCTTCAAAAAGCCTACATCGATGCAACCAAACTTGATCAAGCCGAGGTCCTCTAACCCCGACCTAAGATCACAAGAACAACCCCTCTTCTTACTAATAAATTTTTAACGCACTCCCAAACGTAAACAACATCCTCAGTCAACAATACCCAATTCTCAATAGCAACAAGAAACTTAACATCTCTCTCGACCCGCCCATAGTAGTCTACAGACGCTAATTTCAAGCGCATTCTTGTACACGCCAAACTAAGGACAAAGACGAAGCCAACATCCGGTCCCTGTGGCCACCCCAGGTGTACTAAATGCAAACATATTCAATCTTCTACTGCAGTAAAGAAGTACAGCGTCGAATTACCTTCACAAGGTAGCTTCGAGTTTCACCTGCACGTCAAGCAATGTAGTCTGCTGTCTAGAATGTGCCGCTTGTGAGAGTGGACATAGGTGAGAGTGAACAACAAATTCATAGAAGACTCAACGGCCATCGCGCAGATACAAACACAATTTACCTAAAGCAATAGCCAGCCATATCATTGATCATGGCAATATATTCTATAAAGCAAGGCTCTATATACCACAAACAAATTTCTATTCACCTGGCGAGCGTGAGTATACAGAATCATACCTCGTACACAAGTTTACATGCCTACACCCGACGCGGATCAATTTGGCACGTGGCAATTTAGAATCGCTAAAAGCTGTAACTGGAACCTGAAACTCTCATGTCATTAACAAAGGCACAAAACACCTTATGCCACCAGCTAACCTCGATTCCCAATCTCACCCATTCCTCCATTTTCTGTTCTTCCCTGCCTCTCCCCTAACACTCAATCTATTATTCTCTTCTGCGCTTTTGCGCATATATTGAACATATGAGCCCTTTTCCCTTGCGCACCTGCCCCCTCCCGTTCTTTCTTTCTTTTTTTGCTGGCACCCTAATATTTGTTCTTCCATCCGTTTTTTTTTTTTTTCTCTTGTGCGCTCTTGTCTCCTCGTCTTAGAAACCACGCCTAGGGACGTCAAAATACAGCACCCACTTTCTTTTCAGTCTTTCTCTTTACAGCCAGCTGCCCTCGACAACGATCGCATGTGATGTCAATTTACTAAACCGTTAAAGCTAACCAGCCGACGATTACGAGGCCGCGTTTGACGAAGATAGATTCTCCTTATCGAAAGGTTGGCCAGCCTTTCTGATGTAGTTTATCCCTGTTTGTAACCTTTATACCATATATATCAACAAGGCGTTGCATCATTTCTAACACAAACGTTTCAGAATGAAAGCATTCGTTGAATTAGTATGGAAACTTCAGTTACATCAGGGTCCTTTCGGTTAGAATATATTAGATAACACTGCGTGTACGGTAGCTATTTCATGGCAGTGTATGAGGTCCAGTTGAAAAAAAAGCCTCTTAGCACTCGTCTGTAAGCCTTCAAAGTTAAACAAGCACGTATACGCCACTGTCACCTCATGTTGATGTTTATTTGGATAAAAAAAGGAAACAAGACATAATGCTGCAATTCAAATGTTAGCTGGAATGTTCCACCACAATATAGAATACAATACACAATACACAACAGAGTCATCCCATTTATTTTTAACCTTGCAAGCCTTCTGCCGTTGCTTCATGCAAAGGCACGTGTTTACAAGGGAGATGAGATCAACCGGCAAAGCCAAGGCATATTGCAGCGCGAATGTCGACTTCACTGGCTAATCAGTTCCGCATTGCTTCAATTCCCCTGCCGACAAGGCCGCTCGCAAGGTCCAACGAGAGATCAGTTGTGTCACACGAGAGCCTAGTCTGGCGCCTCGACCCACACATCGCGCGAAATGACAGTGGCAGCTCGAGCGGCGAAAAACTGATCCGAGTGGGTCTTGCTCGAGAGGCGAGGCACGATCGAAGGCGCCGTCGGCGACACCAAAGAAAGAACGGATTAGGGAAAATCAACCGCAGCATACGGAACTGAGAGAGCATGGCGTACGCCCCTATCCCCCTCATCCTACGCGCTGCCGTCCTTCGACAGCCGCCTTTGAGTCATTGCCTGCTGCTGACTTTCATAGTCCTTAAGCTGGCAGTGACATTGAACCAGTCTTAAGAACACGAACGTGAAAGGGACCGAGGCATCGAAACTTCAGCAGTTCCATTATAATGTTTGATGTCTATGCTTGCATGAAGTACTATAAAAACTCATCAAACATCCCAGTTTCATGCGCCAGAATCTCGGAACTCTGTCGTTTAGTATGAACGCTGAGAAGTGTAATACTATTTGTGAAGTTGACATTTTACATGCTACATTTGTAGCGTCTTGGAGAAGCTTGCAGCTGCTGGCATGCTAGCCATATAGCTACATCTAATCACGCCCGTATTAGTACTAAGCAGTCTTAGTGGCGTATTAGTACTAAGCAGTCTTAGTGGCGCGGCACATCAAAGTTGATCCCTTGAAAGGAAAGACTACCAAGAAGTAACCGCAATACACATGATGAGATTGCGCGTGGTTGTAATCCTCTTCCAGTAACCGCTCACTCGAAGACAGCCGTCTCACAGTTAAACCATGCAAGACTGGCTCGGTTACGCGATAACGTGGGCGGCCGTTGCAACATCTCTCAGATTACGATTTATATGTTTGTAGGAATACTGCCACATAGAACACGGAATCACTCACCAGGAGAAATGTTTCCACGAATCTTAATTTTGCAGCTACAATGAGAAATGTGCGATCAAAGCAGCTCAAAAGTCGTCGCGCATTATTTTGCCTTCTTGCAACAGTATTTATTCAAGAAACCTCGACCTGAACTTGTTTCAAACAATTGAATGCATGCACGCATACACACGTGCGCACACAGACGCGCGCGCACACGCAAGCACACATTTTCTGCATCCTGATTGCAGAATGTGTAATGTAAGCAGAAGTAAGTTGGCTATAGCTAGCTTTCCAACAAAAAAATATTTGGACTGTCTTTTATACGTACGCAGGACAAAGTTTTTGCTATCACCACACAGGTTCTACGGCGGCGGCACCACACAAATAATCTAACCAACAGCTAAGACGCATATACAAACTGCTGCAATGGCAGAAAAAAAAAAATGATGTGAAATTATTATGCATCGCATCTCAAGAGATCCCAATCCTTCGCTTTTCAGCCGAAGGAGACCCAGGCTAACCTAATCTGGTTTATGGAGAACCCCAGTAATCATTACTTAGGATAAGAGGTTATGCTTGCTAATCAGCAAAAACAGTGCAACAATCAATAGGTGGCTCTCCAACTTCTCAGACATGCACAGATAAAGTTGAATTAGCGTTATTTAATTCTTACAGCCTCAGCCTTTGAAAAAACCTCCACTGGAAAATAAAAATTACCTGGAGACATCCGCAGTGCCTGCCAGAGATGATTCACTGCTCTGCTGAGTCCAATCAGCCTAATGGCGGTTTACTCACTGTATCGGAGATTATACTATATCGAATCAGAAAGTCTTTGCCCCTATTTTTTATTAGGCAAAATAAGGTACATACAAGTAATTACAGAAATATGCACTATTCTACGTACCTAGCACTATTTTTCCACCTAGTCCCCACACGGGTTAAGACATTTATCCCATCGCAGCGCTAAATTTGAGATGTCTCTATGGTAGAATTCGTCCAGCTGATTGTGGAACCATCGTCGGACTGCTGTCGGCTTTATCGTTGCACGTGAATCCCGGTCCTGCCAGCAACTTCTTCAGTGGACAGAAAACATGTAAATCACTCCGGGCGAGGTCCGGACTGTATTGTGGGTGGATCTATTGCATCCACGCGGGAAATGTCGTCACTCAGCGACGCACACGGCCTCCCGAAACGCTCATTGTCATGCAAGTCCTTACGGCCTTTTGCGAACACACACCACCACCTCACACTTCTGAAAGTGAGGCAGATCTCCCCATACGTAGGCTGCATCTCGCTGTGGATTTAGATGGGCATTCGTCCTTTACTCCTTAGAAAACGAACCACACTACGTTACTCGTACGCCATGGACGTATGAAGCACGACCGCCATCTTATATAACTGACAGCAGCGCCGTGCCGCGACGCTGCCGGCAGATAAGGCCGGGCCGGTCCAAGAAAGCTCCACCGCTGGGAATGGATATGTTGACTTCGCATTTACAGCCGTAATTTGGCTAAAAGAAATAGAGCAAAGACTTTCTGATTTGCCCTCGTACTTGCTAGCTTGCCGGCTGTGAGATTATACTATAACTCACCTCTGTATGGGAAGTTATATCTTGTAAATTATCGGGGGTGTATTCATGACCAGTCTGTTAGTAGCATAAGGAGTTCTTTTGAAAGCTGGTTTGTACCCTTATTTCGAGACTTAGCTAGACCATTAGAAGGCATAGCGGTATTTCTAAAATTTATCTCAGTGAAAGCAGTGAACCAGTACTGGGCTGGTAAGAGATGGTACTGCTTTTACGTAAATTAGTGCGTGCGCGTTCGTCAGCTGTGGTATTTAGGGTGGCCGTTCTTCAATGCCAGATCGATATATTCAGCTCATAGAAAACAAACAAACAAAGAAACAAACATCAATACCTCTGCAAACTTCGGGAATTCTTCCGCCTCTGATCTCACTGCGACAGCAGCAAGCCCTCACGTAGGACACCGTTCTCAAGAAAATTGTTTTCTTTGTGATGAACTCAACCGCGTCCACGTGCACTGCAAAACTGCCTACTGTGGCCTTCGAAGTCGACGTACAGACACAAGCCCACTCAGAGCCTACGTAGCTTCCGAAAGATTTCACGTATTGGCAAGCGCGAACGTAGTCTTATAGTGCACTGGTTAGTGCGTCCGACTGCAAGTGAAAATTGCCCCCGACAGTTCACGTGCAACTTCAACTCACCTGGCCGAGGCAGTTTGCACTTGCTTAATGTGCTGATTTGTTCTAATCACGTAAACGCTTATTTGGCTGCCTTCGGCCTATACGGCCATCGTTCGCATGTAACAGCTAATTTGGTGTTCCAACTCTGCAATAAAACCGTTACCCCATAATGCACTCTTCTAAAAGCAGGCACGTGGGTTTTTTGAGATACCCATGAGCTGACTATGCGTACGCAGGTACTCTATCATGGTTTACTTTTTCATTACGCAGAACAACGATGCGCTCGCAGGCACTACCTTGTGAATCACATATAACCCTGCAATGGCCAGTGTATCACATTGTACACTGCTTTTGTACCACAAAATTTTGATTTCTGAGCGCGAAGTTTAACCCAAGGATATACTAGCATTTTTAGTAACGCTGGATGGACCTTTCAGTTGTGGTTAGTTCAGCAGGCCCATTGCTAGTTAATTGTTGTTGGAATAACACTTATTTAGATAATAAAATTTTATAGTTTTCTTCTTTTTTTGGGGGGGTGGGGGAGGGGGGAGGAGCATGAATGTACACTCAATAGCTAAGTGGAAAAGTGAAAAAGTTGTTCTAATTTTCCTATATCCGGAACTGTGTTTGAGGCTTACAGGGATAGGTCGGTTTTCGGTTTTCTGGAGCGTTGGGTGTCCGCAGCGCAAGCAATGCAGTAACGTTGGTGAAGTTTTTTTTTCGTCGCCTTATGGGAGAGTTCGCTGCTCAGCAAGAAAGGATGTGGCCTGACGACGTACGACGGCAACTTGATGACGACGATGACCAACGCTGTCCCATTTAGCGTAACGGAGAGGAAAAAGGGAAGGACAAAGCTAACCTAGGTTACAGCTTTTAGCTGATGTCGCAGTAAAAAGTATTTCTTGGTGTCAATTCGCAGTGGTTCACGAAGCAAAAAAGAACTTTCGCTTTTTAAAGCGCAATTTACTAAGTTACTTAGCTTAGAGGACCATGTTCATTGCGACTGTATGTCATAAGCTTCGTTTCATTGTGTCTTCATTTTCTACTTTCCTCTTGCATATTTCCTCGCTTCTATGATAAACTTATTCTTGTGGCTGACAAGCTCAGGGTTGCTTCAACCTGCGACAAAATGAATGAAATAATGCGTAAAGTAACGGAAAGACTGAATTATTCCTTCATAATTAATTAACTAAATGAGTGAGCAAATTAATCAATTGAATGAATACATGAATTACTGAATGAATGAATAAATGAATGGCTGCGGCTGAGCCATAAGCGTTTTGTAAAGTTGGCATCTCCTTTACAACGATCATAATACAGTGAAGCACCATTCCGGTTTCCCGTCATAAATTGGGTGAAACAAAGCAGCCAGACTTAACAGATGGGAGACAGTGATAGCTTTATTAACGAAAACATTTGAGTGATGGTTCCATTCCTCCTGTCAAGCAGACGTACGCTGTGCATGCCCGTGTGTTTCTTTCCTTTTCTTTTAGTAACACGCATGAGATTCCACCAAGACCTTTTATAAGGAAACGCGGGTCGCATTGTGCTACCCACTGCAAGCATCAAAGAGGCGCATAGTGATGAATGCATACTGCTACTTGTCTACTGACGGGCCTCGTGTAACGCACAGCGCCCTTAAATCACGCCGGTGACCCTGACACACCGAATCAGCCGGAGAGACCCGCGTGTTCCACTGTAGCGGCGACCAGAAAGCCGACACAAGCGACAGGGAGAGGCCAGCCAGGCGAGAAGACCCACTAGTATCGATCAGTTTTTTAGCGGGAACGCGACCGTGGCACTGTGAAGGGACACTGCGCCATTAGGACGCCCGGAGCGCACGCCTTCCTGTTGGGCTCGGGAAATCCCCTTGCGAAAGAACCGTCGGAGCTAGCTTCCACATAGTCAGAGCATGGCGTACTCATTTGCAGCAAAGCTCACGCTAGATGGAGCCTTACGGAAAGGGGCGAAATCGCGCCACGTGCGAGAAAAGGATGGCCGCAGGTTTTGATGTGTTCACACCAAATAGTCTGGACTATAAGGATGTTCTGTTCAGTGGTTCGTCCCTTTTTAATGGTTTCTCGGCCGGGGTCCTTTCGACATTCTGAACAACCGCGGGGTTGCCCAATAACTTCGTCTAGAAACATTTTCTATCCTTGCGCCACTTACGTTCCAACTGTCGAGTTGGACCAAACACTTCGAAAGGCAAAACTAACTATACAGCTCTGTATTGCTGTGCCCACGATTCCAAGCAGAGGGGTTTCTATTTTTAAGCTTTTGTGGAAAGAAAATGGGATGTGATCAAGAATCGAACCGGAGATACTAGTAACCTAAAGAAAAAATACACTCAGCACAGTATTACAGGAGCACGCGCTATCAGACTCACATCCTAGTAGCATGATGTTCGGTGTAAACGGCATGGTTAGAGTGCAGTACTAACCGAGACTAGTTAGGCTTGTTACGTTTTATTTTTCTGTCGTATCTTTCGAAAATCTCACTGCCCTTCAACGCTTGTTAACACTCACGGAGGCCTGGCTAAATGATGAATAATTAACAGTTTCTGCAAATTGAAAACACAGTTTCACTTTGGCTTTCCTGTTAGCTTGCTTTCTCGTATGCTTCCTTTTCCGCCAGAAGGCGTTCATGGCCAACGAACACAACTTATACTTTGGGTATTGATTTTTGCCGGCAGCTAGCCGGCAAAAATCAATACCCAAAGTATCATCCTTGTCCTTGTCTGTCTACCTTGTGTCCGTGGTTTTATTCGCGCTAAGCTACTACTTCAAATATGGACGACCAACTAGCCCAACAGTCAACTCTTCTAGCTAGCCGGGCCGTTCAAGCAACCCTTTGCGAACTGTCTTCCTAGCAAAGTCGTCTTTCTAGACATTACGAGGTGCCATTTGGCCTTTCGTTACCACGGAAAATAGTTGTGCCGTTGGAGCCAGTGGGGAGTTAGAAACTCATGTAGTTGTACGGAAACTTCTTGCAAGTGCTGCCAACAAACTGATAAGACTTTCTTCATTATTCTCCACGGTGCGCTGCATTATTTAGGTCAACTTATATGATGTCTAAAGCCAACCAACATATCATATGTCGTAATATAACGACATAATAGTGACATTATTTTGGTAAGCATAGCTGGAGGATGGCTGCTTATTTAATTCGTTGCTATTTCGTTATTGGCGTTTCTTCGCTGCTCTGCAAGCAACTTGCAAAGTACTGGACTCATTTGCTTCTGTAATGCTGGCTTTTTAGAATTTTCCTCACATTTCGAACATCGATGCTTTTTGTCACAAAAATAACATAAACCAAAAATGCTCTAGGGAGCCAAGATAACTAATCTAAACGGACACTCATGGAGGAATCATGCCATTAGGGGTTCGCTCTTTCTTGTTTTATTAAATTACGTAGGGTAGCCTCAATATTAACATCGTCAAGACAGAAAAAGTACGTTAGCGTCAGAATGCTGGAGATTAGCATTTTAGCGAGAAAGTTCATTAGTTCTCTCATTAAGCACAGGGGCGCTGAAGTAATGACTTAGGTAGCAAATATCTACGAAAGAAGGAGTTCCTGCCTCTTTTACTTTAACACAAGGATAGAGTGTTTCCTTTTATTAATCCGCAGCATTATGATGAGGGACATTACGGTAAGCTAAGGGCAGCTGGCTAGTCTTAATGGCGGCTACGCTTACTATTTGCGCTCGTCCTTTGTTCTTGTTTTCTTTCCTTTCGCTCGCTGGTAGATTCTGCCTATTTGTCGCTGGACATTAGGGCTCCTTGAAGTGTCCTGTATCTTTATAAAGGAGAAGAAAAGGGGTTAACCGAGGGGCCCGATCTTTATTAGTCATATCATAAGAAGCCAATAAACACTGACACCAAGGACAACATAGAGGAAATTACTTGTGCTTAATAAATGGAATAAAGTGACGATAAATTAATGAAAATGAAAGTGGATGAAAAAAGAACTTGCCGCAGGTGGGGACTGAACCTACAACCTTCGCATTTATGCTGTTGCTGTGTCAACGTGGACCATGGTTGCGTTGACATGGAATACATATCCGGGTAGCAAGAGTATGAAATTGCAATTAAATACGCTTGCGAAACTATCGCGACACTTATTTTTAGAATTGAGCATCCTGTATAATCTGGCTACTTCCACTGCGTGATGATACTGACACAATGCTACAGGCTAACAACTTTCCTTTCTCATGGCAACGTTTTGCACTTAAACAATTTACTAAGTGACATTGTCTATCTAAGATAAGCAACATCACTGAGATTCCACAGAAGTGCTGATTTCCACTGGTCTGCATTTCATGTCCACGTCATAAACGTCAGTAAATATATAACTGATAAAGCTGTGCTCAGTTTTAAGGCTTACTGTTACCGACACACTAAGCAATGTTTACACCTTTTGGGGCATCTCGTGTTCCCCAAAAATGTTCGTCATCCATCTTGCCTGCGTTTTCTTTCTTGAAAACTCTGCACTCGTTACTTTCCTGTCAAGCATGCTATGTCACGCTGACAACGCGCATGCCGTTCACGATTTGGAAGTACAGGGCGAGCAGCGTTAAAGGAAATGCGCATGATGTCGACAATTATTGTTTGGGGGCCAGATGAGCATCAATGGATGCAAACCTGTATATATATATATATATATATATATATATATATATCTTGACACTGACAGAGCGAGGTTGGCTTATCAATCTACCGCTGCGGAGTATAAACGTGCCGTCATCCGTGCCAAACCCAATTATTTTCATTCACCCCTTCCTTCTTTACTTACTTCAAATCCACGCAAGCTTTCGAATATTATCGACACGCATGAATCGAAAACGATCGAAGAATCAAAACGATCGAAGAATTTTTATCCCAAATAAACAATGTTGTATTCTACTCGACAGCACATTTTCGTCATGTTTTTCATATGTTGGATTAATAGCCTTTTCTATTATTTCTTCACCTGACTGGGTAGGCATTTCTAAAGTCATTCAAGTGGCGAAAATTTCATCGTCAGCTGGTACTGATGGTATTAACCACAAGTTTTTGAAAAAGCACACAGACATAGTCACCCATTATACTGTCGTAAGTACTTTCGCATTCATCACAGGGTGCCACGTTGCTGGACGGCTGGAAGATACGAAAGGGGATTCCGGTGCACAAATCTAGCAACGATCATATCCCTCGCAACTACAGACTTATTTTATTAACGTCAGTTCCATGCAAGTTGCTTGAACACATAATATATTCTAGCCTTATGTGGCACCTAGAATGAAACTGTTTCTTCACACCTAATCAGCATGGTGTTCACAAATACCACTTAAGTGAAACTCAACTGCTCGCTTTTACTAATGATTTGTTTTCCATTTTGCATTGTTCATATTTTGTGGGTTGCATCTTTTTAGATTTTGCGAAGGCAGTTGATACTGTGTCACATCAACTACTACTTTTCAAGCTTCGTAAACTAAATCCTGGTACTAATTTGAGGAGGTGGATCGAGTGCTTTTTGCAGGGCCGTACCCAGTACGTTACAATTAATGACTGTGACTCACCTTTATGCCCCGTAACCTCCGGAGTTGCCCAAGGCTCCATACTAGGTCATCTGCTTTTCCTAATTTATATTATGACCTTCCTGACTCCATTTAATCACAATTTAGACTTTATGCTGAGAATCGCGTATTATATAGACAAATATCTAAACATTCTGATGCAGCCACGTTTTAATCTTAACTGGATAATATCTCCCCTTTGCGTCGCACCTGGTCTATGAAGCTAAATATTGGTAAGTGCAAAGCAATGAGAATAACGCGTGCGCCTAACCAGTTTCATGCACCTACTTCCTTAATAACTCTCCCTTAACTTTTGTCTCTGGTTATAAGTATTTTGGCGTTTACATTACCGCCAACTTATCATGTAAAGTGCACGTTGAATGTATCACTATTAATGCTCACCGTACATTTGCTTTCCTTCGCCGTAATATTTCCTTGGCTTCTGGTCCATAAAACTACTTCTATATAAGACTCTTGTGCGCCCGAAATTAGAGTATGCCTCTTCCGTTTGGGATCCCCAAACCAAATCACTCATACAAGTTCTCGAATCCATCCAAGATCTATCTGTTCATATTATATTTTCTAATTATTCTCGTTCAGCTAGTGTAACGCTTATGAAGGAAACATTCAATCTTCCTTACCTTTCCTTACACCATCGTAATTCTCGTTTATGCCTCTTTCACAAAATATATTTCACCAATAAATTCTAAAGCAATAACTTTTTATTACTCCTACTTACTTTTCGTCCCGCATGGACCACCGATTCAAAGTTGGCGTGATAAACTGCAGGAGTAATCTTTGTTTTGATTCATTTGTTCCGAAGACCAGCGTGGACGGGAATCACCTTCCCGCCTCCGCCATCTCCATGACAGTACCCGAAGCCTTCAGGTCTGCTATATATGATCATCTTTATTAATCTGCTTTCCACACATGTATTGTTCTCCGTTACCCACTACTTTCTGTAACGCCGAACGGCCCTGGAAGTACAGGGCGAGCAGCGTTAAAGGAAAGGCACGTAATATTGACAATTATTTTTTGGCCTTGAGAGTAAATAAATAAAATGAAATTAAATTTAAGACAATGTAGATTACACAGAGACAGTCCATCATTATACTGCGCTTAGTGTTACATTGACGATTTAAGTGAAGGAGAGTACGCGGACGTACGTAGCGCAAACTACCGACTGTTTAATACTGTTAAAGAACGCGCTTATATACAAGGAGATATGACGTGGGGAGGGGATACAAAAAGATATGGCAAGGTGACGACATGTGATCATACTTTGGGTCAGGCATACATCGTTCACTTGCACCCGTTCGCCCTGGCAAACTCGACCTCAGCTTCGATAAGCGCGATAGACGGTGTGCTTACGCACATCTCTTTTTCTTTAGCTATCGCAAGTGCCTCCCATATTTCTCGCTACGTTTTTGTTTTTGATGTGCCAACGACTGTGGCGCTTTCTAGTAGCGGAGAGCATCTGCATTGTTTGCAGTGTCCAGCCAAGTTGCTAAGTGCCTTCAGAAGCTGGCACGTGTATTTGTGCTCCCGTACCCTATCATTTAGACAACGTCCAGTTTGTCCAACGTACACTTTCCCGCAATCTAGTGGGACTTGGTAAACCACTGAAGTAGCACATTCCACGTACTTTTTCACGTGCTTAGTCTGACAGACCGTAGCACCTCAATTGCCCTCTTTGGATCATGCGTTCACCCTCTTGCACATGCTTTTTAGATTTTGAGGAGTGGAGAACAGTACTTGAACATCATGGCGTTGGGCTGTCTTTTTTGTTCTGTGTGACAACCCATGGATGTAAGGCAACATCACGCGTTCTTTAAAAAAAATTATTTTTCTTGGGTTTTTACCTTGCGAACTAGCAGGAAACAGATAGAATAGAGCTAGTTGATTTCGCCTTTTCTTGAAGGCTAATATCTCAGCGTTTGCAGTACAGGCTTGCCGGAAACTTCGTAATTGCGACGTTGTTTGTCGGCCTACGAGGCTTCACTGTGAAGCACGTTGCCAAGCTTGTCTTGTCACGCGCTGTCTCTCGCCACGCGCGAACACAGTCCAACTCCTACAAGCGCGTCACAATATAAGCACGCAATGACAAGCAAACGAACTTCTTCCAGGACGTTCAGAACCGCCGTTTTAGAGTCGACCTAACCGCACTTCGAAAGCATGTTAGCGCAAGCAGGTACGTGCAATAAGAAAACAGACGCACGGAGCGCGCTAAATTGTCTACGTCTCTTTCGTGTACGTGTCTGCTAGCACTAAAGTGCTTCTCAAGTACGTTTACCAACACGGCCAACACATATCTGGCAATCGTCTTCACGAGATCGCACTAAGTAAAAACCTGCAAGCAATGACTGTTGCATACAGCAGACGTTCTTTTTTTTGCTGAAGCACTTGCGCGTACAGGCAATTGAACGTGGTGGCGATGACGTGCTACCTTCTTTTTTCTGCAACACGGCTACCCGCGATGTCCCAAAACATGCGCGTGGGCGCAATACCGTTAACACTCACCGGTCGTTGTATCATTACCGGGGGCCGGAGATGGTGCAGCGAACGCAGCCGACGAGTCTGGCCGCCCTGCCCGTAGCAGAAGCAGCAATATCATAAAAAGCGGTGATGCCGTCGTCGTGAGCACGGTAGACACCGTCATCGCGGCCTTTCCTCTGTTTCTACTCTCTCCCTATTTCGCCCGAGAAAGCAAACTGCGTTGATCCTCCTCCGGTTGCGCCTTCTTCGAGCAGGCCGGGGCACCGAGTGCTGCTAGCAGCGAGTCCTAGCTACGCCCTACGACGGGACCCATGCCGAGGTCGAGCGCGCACCAATGCGACACACGCCGACCGAGAGAGCCCCAGCCCCGGAGCTTGCCCTCCCTGGCCAGCCGCTTCACCGCAAGCCCGCACCCCGATCTAGTTGCCGCGAACGCCGCTAGGTGTGGAGGCACTTGCGTGCCGAACAGTGCTGCCCTCTTTCTCGCGCACGCGACACCACGTGATCTCCCAGTCGCGCGTGTCGCTTAGCCGTAAGCTTTATTTTATTTCGTCTTTCGGTTTGCCTTGCTTTGCTTATGGAGGTGGCGATCGTTGAGCAGAGAGAAGCGGATTGCAGCAATCACAAAAAAAAAAAAAAGCGCGCTGCAACCTTGAAGCGTGGCGCCATCCCAGGAGAGTACATAGAACGCGTTTCGTCTCATACCTGGCCCTCTTTTTCGCACTACGGGGAAAGAAATATCCCCAAGCCCCTGATTTCATGCGCTGCATTCCGCCTTATGGCCAGAAGTAGTGAAAGTAATATGGTGGCAGTTGTGGTAGCTGTAGTGGTAAAGGCCGTGATACGCGGAATGTCTAAGTTTACCATTGTCATTGTGTAAAAATCATGGATACGATCGTGCAATTCCATTCGTTACGCATGCCAAAATTTGGTGTGTCGTGCAAATTACTTTTTAACCTATTATCTCTGGAAATGCTAACATCCCTGTGCGAGTGCCTCGAAAGAGCGCCATTAAAGCATTGTAATAATTTAACACTAACATACGAAGAGGAGCTAAGAAATATCTCAAAAATACCACATGCACGAAAAGCATTTAACATACAATATTGTGCTTTCTACCTTCGCTAGCATAATAACTTAACATCTGTATTCAATGATCACTCTGTTGATGCAAACGTCGTGGTAGCTTTAGTGGCTTTGGCGTTGCACTGTTGATCTCGATGTCGCAGGTTGGAGCCTGGCCATGACAGATTCATTTTGGTGGGGGGCAAAATGCAAGAACGGTCATGTACTTAAATTTAGATGCACGCTATTAATCCTCGGGCTGTCAAAATTAATATGGAGTGCCCCACTACGGCGTGGCTCGTTATCAGATTGTGGTTTTGGCACGTAAACCCCATAATTTATTCTTTTACTGACTTGATGCAATTTATCTTTCATCTGCAAAAGTCGCACAAAAAGGTCATCGGGGTAAGTGATAAAAATAAGCAATATGTTCTTGCTAAGCACACATGGCAGAATGGTAGGCTAAACTAAAGGCTACTATGATCTGCTACTCTGCAGTGGGAAAGGGGGAAGGAGCAAAAGAAGAGTGATGGTGAAAAGAAAGAAGTGTGCGAGCTCAAGTCGCTAATTCGACGTTTTGTTTATTACAACTGCCTATGAACGACATGGGTATCGCCTCCAACGAATTTATCAGACGGAAGCCACCATGCACGGTAGAATGACGCCTCAGTCCATGTGAACGAGACACTAAAAAAATGTTAGATTGTCTCGTTGTACATTAATTACTTACATTAATTCCATTAGCTCCGCAGCCGCGAAGCGGAAGGCAACCGTGCACTCGAATGGCTATTACGACTAGCTTAATCGAGGTTAATTGACATTTCTAAATCTACTTTCAAAATACAGTTGTTACAGTCTGCGCAAATTCTTATCAATTTGTAACGGATGCCTTTCTAGCGACTTGTGCTTTAGTCTATGCAAAAATTACATTCGCTACACAAATGTCCTTATTGAGTGACTTTTTTCTACCCACGAGGGATCTGTGTAGTTTTAAACGGACGAGCTATTTACAGTATTTATGAATAATAGGTTGCTTTTAGGTACTCAATTCCACGATTAAAAAAATGAACACGCTTCGACTTTCTTTGTAACATATATATATATATATATATATATATATATAGGGTTAAGAAATTTGAAGCCGCACTTACATTCAACCGAACACTGCCGCTTTACAAATGTCGGGTAAGAGCAATGAAAGTGATTATACGCCGTACCGCCAAACCAAACTGGTACATGAAACAGAAAGTCAGGTGCACGTGTATATCAACCATGCCGTGTTTAGAACACAGCAAATAAACAAATTCCTTTAAACCACATAGAAAGGAAATTGGATTCCATGCTCTGTCATCGGATGTAAATTGGATTAAACTTGTCTTCCAAAAGGCAAGTCGCGTTCTGTGTTGTAGAAAAAAATGAAATAAGGGTAAGAAAAAAATAAAGGGAACAAAGGGTGCTCGTTGTTCAGCAAGGCATCCGCGTCAAGTCTGGTCCATCTTGGGCATGTACTCCCAGTTGGCTACCGAGCGCTCTCGCATGAGCGAAGGGCTGTGTGCGTGGTGGTAGAGCCAGACGCCGAGAAACAGCATGGCGACGGTGAACACGACAGTCAGGGTGAACCGGATCACCGAGTGAACCTTGCGCATGCCGTCACCCGACAGGAACCTCCGCAAGCAGCCATAGCCCCAGGGGACGTACCCCGGCCTGCACAGTGTTCGTTCAGTTGCAAGACTCGCTGCCAAAGCAAAACTCGCAGCGAAGTGAGAACCCAACAGAAAGAAAAAAACAGTTGGCATAGCAAGTTCCAACGCGAACCCAAAAGCGCAAAGATGCAACTACGGCGGCGCACATTTTCTTACAGTTCGTAGAGCCGCTGGGGAAGAAACAGTAGGAGACAAATTTAAAGAGAGAGCAAATTAGAAGATGCCTTGCGCAGCGGGTAACAGAGGATGCCCTCCAGGCTTGAGGTCTCCGGCATCTAACGACGCTGGCGACTTCACTAAGCCGAAGTTTTATATTTGTATGTTCCCCCCCCCCTTCACCCACCCCATTTAGCCCCGTCGCTTCTGGGCTTCTGGACACTTTTCTCGAAGCACAAATGCAATTTCAACTACTACTTGATACACTTGTGGTCACTGTCGTGTTTGATGTAGTCTTTGTTATTGTTGTTCAGAAATTCCTAAAGCTTCCAAGCATTGAAATATTAAAGCAGTATTATTATCATCAAAACATGTTTCTTTTGTTCAATTTAAATGCAGAAAAGTGGGCAGGTAGACTTCTTTAAGGCGGGATATTAAGAAATCTGAAATACAGTACTCAGGCAAAATATTGAAGAAAGAAAAAGCTAACAAGTGGAAAATATCCCACAAACTAGACACGTGAGCACAAGTCACACGCACACAGATAACGTGGATATACTAGCATCGGAAACATGGTCCAGTACTTGTAGCACTCACCCGTGACACAAGAGAAGGTAGGTGGGGAATTACACATAATTCCTTCGCGTATATCCGTATTTGTAGTATTCGCTCTTCCATTCCTCAAGTTCTATCCCAAAACAGTTTGCCAAAATATGTTAGGTGTAATTTAGACTCGAGTATGTACGTTAATGAAATTTAGAAAAAAATTACTTCCTGATGTTAGGAGCAACGTAGCTTGTCGTTGTCGAATCGCTACAGCGTTTTCGTGTTTCATGTTCCTTCTATCGGGAACAGCACTGATACCTTCTGTGTCCGACTCGCCTTGCTGTTGAGATGCCACTCGAACTGTTGTTCGCAGTAACACATACTTCAATGAAATCAAGAAGACACAGGAACCTGAAAATTTACTAGTTTTTTTTCTGCGAACAGCCGTTGTGAGCTGGTCACTGAGGAGAATGTGTTCCTTCCTCCGAACTCATTGCCTCGCGTGCCCCTACACCGGTGTTCGCGACTCCCAGGTCGTCACTTGGCCTCCCCGGTATCACTTTGTACCGCATCTACGCTGCATCACGGCACTCTATGCTCTTAGTGCCCAAAGCAAAGAAGCCCGTGGACCCAGTTTTAAATTTTATTGCGATGCCAATTGTGTGGACCCTCCAGGCGAATTTCCGCCGTCCCCATCGTCGTGTTGATCCGTATAAAGTCCAGCTGCGATAACATGGCGTCCGCATGCCATATGCTGTGGATGCAACTAACATCGTGTGAGGGTGAACCGAAAAGCATGATGGTTCGATCTCGCGCGCGCAAGGAAGGAAGACGGGGAGCAAGTGCACCATCTTCCATCGTTCGAAAAGCAGCAAGGGGCATTCAAATCTCGCGGTAGCTGCCTATGAAGCGGCCGAGCGCGGCCGAGTGGGCCCTACATTAAAGGCGACCTGCAGTAGGTACACAGTCTTGGCGCGCCGATGGCTGATGGCTTCGTGCGCGCTGTGTTCTCGCCGCTTAGTTCGCGTTGAAGCAACAGGGTTCAGCACGAAGGGCAATTCACTCGCTGCTACTGCCACTCTTCCTCACGTCAGCGTTTTCACAATGAGTGTCGGCAATCTTCGAGGGAGACGTGTTCATGCTTGCCTGTGTGTAAGTGACGCAATGCTTATTAACGTACACGGTGATAATTTTTAAGCTTTATGGAATTTTTAAAAATAGCCTGCTACATATAACATAACTCTAGTCTTTGAGCTGGATTATTCAAAGAGGCGAACATTATGTGCAGGAGAAATCAAAACACATACTTATCTAGTTAACAAAAATCTACTAATTATATCTGAATGAATTACTATACGGCACATATTCCAACTTACGAATCGTAGCCGGTGAGTTTGCAGAGCATATCCACTTGGAATGAATTTCCAGAATAACGCCAGTTTGGAGATATGCGCCATCACACTTGCCGTGAAAATGAACTGTTGTTCCACTTCCTTTCTTAACAAAACGCTCTTTTGTGCATTAAGCACAAAAGTAACTGGAACGCCCATGTATTTCGTTGTACAGTTTGGGAAATAATATCTCAAAACTGATGCCATCCTGGAAATTCATATCAAGTGGATACGTATTGTAAGCTCACCGGCTATACAACTCGTAACTTGCAATATGTGCCGTAAAGAAATTAGTTAGGAAGTTCATTAGTGAATTTTCTTTAATTATTTGAATATACGTTTTGATTTCTCGTGCTAGTAATGTCCGCTTCTTCGATTATTCCAGCTGAAGAGCAGGAATTATGCTATCTGCCACAGGCGATGTTTTAAAATTCCATAAAACTTAAAAGTGATCACCAGATAGTTAGTAAACGAATGTTTAGAAGTTTATACGGCTGATAAAACTACTACCCTTACTTTGTATAGCTGTCAAGTAATTTGCTGTCGCAACCCATGCTTCACTTTCCGCGCGAGTCTGCGACATTTTGTTAGGCTAACAGCAGTTATGGGACATGAAAAAGGATTGAATGTATGCGTTTGTTAGTCAGACCGCTAGCTACAATGATTACCTACTGCGCCGAGGTTCATCGTTTGGCGCTAAAGGGCCCTACAGAAAAAAAGAACAACTACAATAAGCAATGCAAAAGATAAATAACTGCTTTATGATACAGTGGCACGCAGACAATAGTCAGTAATATCATAATAATAAAACTGAGCTCATATAGAACTGTTTTAATACTGGATTGAGGTTCTGAGGTATTTTCATATCAGAGGTATACAGTTCAAATGCTACAGGAATTATAAACTGGTGATCCCCATATTTGTTATGAATAAAAAGTAAATTAAAATTTACTGACATGAAGAAGGTTATTCAATCTAATAACCCTACTAACATTTATTACTGACTTGAACTAACTCAAGAAATTAAAGGGCAGTAGTTGCATGCTGTAAAACTAAGCTATACTTGGATAATGATATCTTAGATTTGTTATTATTTTTAACGCCCTTTTTGAAAACTACAAATGGAGCCAAGATATTTGTCGTAAGTCCAGCCTCACGAGTCTATGCGGTGCACTAAGCGAGAGTGAATGAACGCAAAATGAAGAATACGTAGTACAGTGGGACCAAAATATTGACAAGCTTGTAGCAGTGTATGGCAGCCTTAAAGAGAACTTAGAGCCAATTGGAATAAGTTGAGTATGACAGTCGACGGTGTTGCCTATAGTTACACTGATCTGTTTGAAAGATGAAGTTTATATAGTCTATTGTAGTGCTCTAATTTTGTACTTTTAGCGCGCTTAGTTCAACTGTCTTGTTACGCGAATGAATTGTCGTGCACCTAGTTTTTCTAGCGGTAATGGGTAACTTCTTGTCTGAAAACGATTCTCGAATTTCGACTATTGCTGCGTTTGCCTCGCTTTCAATTGCTTCTGCATTGTCGTCTGTCGCAATTTTAGCTGCATCATCTACATACGTCACAATTTCTGAGGCGTTTAGGAAACGTGGAAGTCGTTAACGTAGAATAAAAATGAGAAATACCCTACAAATCAGCGTAGGCGTACACCACTGCTGAATCATTGGACTGTGGATGCTGTTTTGTTATGAAGTACTACTTGGATGGAGGACAAAAATATATTTGGATAAATATCTATTGTGCCTTACCACCGATACCGTAGTCTTCTGCGTTGAGTAGTAAACTATTGGGGCCGACTGTGTAAAATGCGTCTTTTTCAGTCAAAAAACTAATAGCGGCTACCTCGTTATTATCCAGTGAAGCATTAACTAACTCTCTTCAGGACAGAACAGTGTATAACTTTCAAAAATGATGTCGAAATACATGTTTCTGTGGCCCAATTACCTCATGCTTCTCTACAAATTTATGAATTTGCACTGAAAGAATTTTTCTAGTAAATTATATTAATAACACTACAGACGAGTATCGGCCTAGATAAGCAGGGCAGGACCGGTCCCCATACTTGAATACAGACCCGACCCTGCTTAATTTAAGCACTGATGAGTATGTAGAAGATTCTGTGAAATTAAGAATGCGGCACCGAATTGGACCGAGTATTCCTTGTCAAAGTTATCTTTGATGAGACGCACTGTAACACCGTCTTAACCAGCTGCTTTCTTAGTAGACATAGTAACCACTATAGCTTACAGTTCAGCAACCGAATTTTCAGGAATAAAAAGGGAGTTGACAAGAGAAGTAGAAACGCATACGTAGCTGTTGCACTTCGGAAACCGAGTCGCTAGAGCTGGCCTTATACTTGTGATATGCGAATGGAAGCGTTCTACAGCGCAAATATCAAGCTTCGGTTTCTGAATGAGGGAACTGTAGTATTATTTTTAAGGCAACGTCATCGCAGTGACTGATTTATTTCGAAAAATATTTTTACTGACTCAGGTAATAAAGATTTCTTATATATTGCAGTCACTTATGAAATTAAGAAGTCTGTTTCTGAGTATATACAATAGCCCATTCGTCATCCAAGGATACATTAGAGCTTCATATAATAGACTGGGCACATTTACTCGGCATTTGGCAATAAGGCCTGTAAGGGTGTCAGTGAGGTTTGACAGTTTTATCTCGATGTTCTCGTTAAATATGGAACCTGAGTCTGGTGACAAGATGATTTGATACACTGTACAAATGAAGTCGTTTTTATCGTCGTCCTTTGCGCATTGTTACAAGGAATTCTGGTAGTAAGTCAAAAGAACAAACAAAAAGGTCAAGCTGATCCAATGCGTCTTCATTATAGACACCGCCAGCGACGGGAATAGATGTGCTAGTCAACGTATGGCCAAGTAAAGCTGCTGATGTAGCATGCGTGTATGCGACATCAGCTTGGGACGTCAATGAGATTACAAAAACTGAAACTTATGAGTAAATAAATTATCGCAATATGTACGGCCATATTCACCAGTGTTACTATCACAATATCCTATCATAACCACCGGATATATATATTCAAGGAAATAGCAAGTCCACCAGAGCAGAACGTTTGTGGTGCGAGGTCGTATGCAGGAAGCAGGATGAATCCCAAGACCTCTATGTCCTGAGCAAGGCTTACAGACTGCGCCAGTTGTATATTCATTCTTACAATACACACAGGTGCACTAGCTCATGTTAACCCAAACGCCCGTATCGAACCTGGTTTGCAGGCCAGACGCGGGCCATTCGGCACTCCTTGCTCTTGGGCTCGCGACGCGTCCGAACTAAGCTATCCTTGCAAACGGAAGGTGGGCTGCATATCAACGTTTTACGTCGCAGCGACAGTGAAATCCACGCTCTTCCCGTGCCGCTCAGAGCTCTTACTGCAACCGATACTTCGATTCTCGAAGTACGTAACATTTAGCAGTCGTGTGCTTTAACTACGTCGTACTTCCTCGAAAGTGAGAATTCTTTTACTTTTCTGTTTTCAACTCAGTGCAGTAATTCAGCTGTATCTGCTTTCAGTTTGTGTCCATGTTCGTTCCTTTAACTTTCTCTCCCAGTTTTCTCCAATTCACTTTGAGCTTCGAACCATGCAAAGAGAACTCAAAACAACATGTTTCATTTATATTCAATCCGTATTTTATATTTACCATCTCCCCGATTTATTTCGGCACTATTCGTTGGACCTGCTTCAGCCTTCAGATGTTTATCAAAGTAGTGAAAAATATTCCTCATCAGCGTATAGTCACTAATTATAGTTCCTTTCGTAACAACTTTCACTTTAAGGATGAGTACTTCAATACGAGCTTCTTCTAAAAAGGAGTCACTATACAACACGCCAACAGCGTAAATCCAGAATAATGAAATTAGGTCAGCTGCTTCAGCAACATAGCCTTACAAGCCTCTAAGAGTTGTCTTTCAGGAATTGTCACTTGGGAAGCCTGCACGCAAGCATGAAGGCTGACTGCTGTCACTGGACTGCTGGCGCCATGTGTGGTAGTAGTACGAAACCCAGAGAGGAAACAAAGATATTTATGCAGGAAGCTTCGCGAGCCGCCAACTAGATGGCACTATTGGTCTTCGACGAGACGCGCCCAACACGTTGCCACGACGGGTCGATACCGTGGCTTACGAAGGACTGCTACATTGTGTCTTCAATGCATTTGTGACACTCCCATTGCCAACTTTACGGATTATGAAAACCCTTCGATTCTGTTAGCGAAGCTAAATGTTGGAATGGAACTAGCCTGGTTCAGAACTCTAATCTGCCTAGCATGCAAGAAGTGGGGCTAAACTTGTGATGGTGAACAGGTACATTGCCGTTGCACCCCATAGGCAGGACAGACACCCGCACACCGTGAAAAAATGACCTACTTTTCGAAAATGCCTGCGCGGTGCAATACAGTAGTGCCTGCCAAAATGGCGCCGCGTGTTTTGCACACTCGGATCAATTCCAGATTAGGTGTCACCTTTACTTCCGAGTGTCCCTTAAAGTAGTGTTCCAACCAGGTCAATTTAGCTATATTTAAGTGAAAGGACTTGACTAGGACATGAAAATTTTACTCGTGAAGCACCATCGACGGCCAGCGTGAGTCGAATTGGATTGTAGCGGACTGCCGTTCTGCTCACCCCGCGTACAAATTTAGCGGTCCAGGCCAGAAGTTTATCGGTAACGACAAAAGGTAACAGCACTCTATTCGGAGAATTGGAGGTAAAAATAAAGGCGGCAATACGAGAGAATGGTGTCATGTCTTCCGAATAGAAAGAGACGAACCCTCAGTAATAAAGACGCTTGGGTCCTACATCGCTGACCTGTTGCACTAAAGAATACGACCGTTTGCATTCACACAGTTTCCTCGATCACATGAGAAGGGTCTGAACCTTTGTCATTCCACTCCTTATTATTGTCCCGTTCTGTGAAAAGTACAAAGCATTCCGCGGCAAGTTTTAGCGTTGCAACATCGTATCTAATACAAAGCTGCCGAGGCTGCGTAGTATACCTGCAAGCGCAAACGTTGTTCACGCAGTGCGCTCCGTCGGGGCAAAGACGGTACGCGTCGCAGCCACTGTTCAGCGTCACGTTAACGCGGCAGCCGGCGCCGTCCTGCTGGAAGGACGCGCGGCAGTGGCAACGGCCGTCGCACTTGTCCACCACTAGGGCGCAGGGGTGGTCCAGCATGCACGGTGAGTTGTGCTCCCGGAGTGCCACGCACGTCCGTGACTGCGGAGCAATAAAAGAGGTGAAAATATTCACGGAATATGCTTCGAAAATTACTCCCCTAACCACGTTGTAAGAAACCTACAGTGTGAAGCACACTGTCTAGAGCGGCCCGCTGGGAACTGTGCGCGTGAGGCGTAGATAGCTAATGGGTTCTAGATATCTGTGAGTTAGGCGCACTTGAAACGCGCGTGTGGAAGTGTCATGCTTGGTACTCTTATGGCGTCGGGTCGTACTTTTTTTTTAACAAGAGATGGGAATCTAATCGGCCTTAGTGGCCACTCTAGACGAGTTTCAGCCACACTTTACGAACTGGCGCGAAAAAATTTCACATGGGTAGTATCCGTAACGCTTAGACAGACAAAGGCAATAGAAGCCTGCACACTCTGCTTATTGCAGTTATTATGCCAGCAGCGATTAAGGTTGAGCGGCCTTGTTGCTGCAAAAGCAGCAAATGTGAAAGTCGAGCAATGCGTTAGCCTCATTCTTTGGATAAAAGGAAACTTCTCTTGTGAGTGCATGAACTATCAACTGCGTAACAAGGGATGTCTCAGGTTGAAACCAACGTTTCGACATGAGGACTAGTCTTCGAAGACAAGCACCCTTGTCATCATTTTTGTTCGAACCCGAGACGTTCCTTGATCGACTACTGTTGGTCAACCCAAGACTTCATCTTCTGGTGAACCTTCGTCTTATGTGGCACGATGGTGCATATCATGTCATGTGCACGTTGGCTTGCGGGGTGCGAACACGTCGGCATGACACGCAGTGACGCCGAAGTTGACGAAAGACAAGGTCATCGTAGTATGTGACGGCAACATTAAGAGTCAACATGCCAAAATTAACAGCGTTGTTAGGTACTGAGACTGAGCTATGCCAGAAAAACATGAATACAAGCGAGCAAGAATATAAGCACGTGTTCGTCAGGCACAGTCCTGACTTTGGATGCGCTTTGATGAAAACACCCTCCCCTTTTCGATTTATCCCGTTATTCCTAATTTCTATATTCCCTCGACAAGGCAAACACTCTACCCCCAGATGTGCGACTTGCACGTTTTGACCCGTTTCCTACTTTATTTTTCGATTATGTCGTAATTACGACTTTTCCTTTACCCGTTATGATATTATACCAGAAACTTGGGGCGTCTTCACTATCTGACACCACCATTACACTCAGCTTCATTAATTTATTCGCGTTGTTTCACTGAACGAGCGGCCGGGACCACTTTGGCAGCTACTATAGATAAGTTTGCTCATTGATAGAGTACACGAGGATTCATTCGGGAAATGGTCAATGATTTCGATATCTAAGCAGGCTGTTCGGAATCTTTTTATTACTAACCGGGGCTAAATGTTCTGCGCAAAGCACTGATGAAACGTTAATAGCCGCGCAGTCATCTGTCTTTAACTTACATTTCCCAATACCATTTTGAAAACGAGGTTTTTTTTAAGTTACATGACAGATAACCAACTAGCCTCCGTCGCAGTATCTTCCTACACAATGATTCTTGCCTGGTCGAGGTATCTGTAGCCATTGTTGCAGAGGCAGATGGGCCCTGCGCGGCCCATGTCGCAGCTGGCATGCTCGGGCACGCAGTTGTAGGTGCGCCGCTGACAGGGCTGACCGTACGTGACGTGTGGGGAGCCGCCGCTCCCTTTGTACACCGTCGACAACGTGCTCAGTGTGACACGCTTGGCGCTGATATGGTTCTGCGAGTCGTGCTGCTCGACGACGCAGCGCACCATGATCTCCTGGTAGGCACGAAGTGAGAGAATTATGTAAACGTAAAAAGGAGGCCTGGTGGCCATACTGCTGAACTGTCTAAAACGCCACTGATGCCTGAACATTGGTCCGCAGTAAGCAGAAGCAAAGGAAGGAAAGAGCTAACATATAAAGTCAGTTCTGCTGAAGCCCGCAAGGTGGACGAAGGTTCATGAAAAAGTAAATTGTCATCCACCTGACTGCAAATATCAAATCAGGTGGATGCCAATTTTTTGCGATAGCAATTATATGGACACTCCAGGCGCATTTCTACCGTCGCCGTCGCCGTGATGTTTCGTATAACTTCCAAGGGCGATAACACAATCGCGGCGTGCACTACGCTGTATGTGTGAGTGAAAGCTTGCCAGGGTAGCCGATAATCGCGGCTCAATTTCGCCCGCGCGAAAGGGAGAAGAGCGAAAAGGAAGCGCGCCGTTTTCCGTCGCGCCCGAGGCACCCAACGTTACGAGGCACCGTGGGGAGGGAAGGCGTTCTATACTCCGGCTGCAACTCCGTATGCGGCAGCTGCACTCGGTCGCGCGGTCGTATCTTAGATCTGCGTTGAGGGCAGAGTCTAGGTGCATCGACGGCTCGTAGCTTTGTGCGTGCTGTGTACTCTCGGCGCTGAGTTTGCGTTGAAGCAACAGACATCACGAATGTCACTTCGCTTGCTGTCACTGCCAGCGTTTCGACAGCGTGTGTCCGCGGTCATCGAGGGTGATATTTTCCTGTTTGCTGCGCGCGCTGACACTATGCTTGTAAATTTAGTTAGCAAGCGAATGTTTAGAAGTTGATACTACCGATGAATGTGCTATTCTTACTTCGTATGACTGTCTGCTAATTTCTTCTCGCAATAGCTGCTTCGCCTTTTTAGGGAAACTGCAAATTTTTTTCATTTAGACTTTTCGTCTACCTTGCGTGTTTTGGCAGTATGCTGCTTTGCCATATTGAGTGTCCCTGGGCTTCGAGTTGTCCAATAACTCGCGGCCTCGCTCTGGTGATCTGCTAGCCTCCTGGTTACGTCAGAGGGTAGAGCGACAGCCACAGAAAGGCATTGGTCCCGGGTTCGATCACCCGTGTCAGGGTGAAGTATTCTTCAACTGCGAATCTTTCTTTCTGAGAAACCCGTATGCATTTCTTGTGCATCTCCGTGCTGCAGTCAGCTGGATAACAACGATTTTTTTTTATTTCATAAAGAGCAATTTCAAGAAAATGGCACTTGGTAGCTGGGCCATCTGAAAAGGTTTGCGAAGAGCTGAACGCACTAACGGAAAAAGCCGAACGTGAGTGCTCCCACTGGACATATTTCTATATGATATCAGCTACGGAGGCTCAGTGACTGTAGCTGCTGAGTACGAAGTGGCGCATTCAATTCTTAGCAGCGACGGCTGAATTCGCATTCCGGGGAAATAAAAAAACAAACGACAGTGTGCTTATAGTTAGGGGCACATTAGAGAACTGGCAGATGGTCATAGTTAATCCTACATGAATTGATCCATATATAGCGTCCTGTTACCAAGTTACTCTTTAGCACTGTTCGCTCCTAAACCATGCACCAAACAGCTCGCCTGTAGTTGCTTTATTGACGTAAAATATCCATTCAAGTTCTCGCTGATGCCTCTTGAGCTGATCGGCATCTTATTACAGCCGACAGAACGCGTATGTGCCAAGCGGCACTAATCCTTTCCGCTGAAATGATTCCTGTAGTAATCATAACGTTTACCTGAAGATATACAACGTCGAAAAAAAAGCTACATGGGGAAATGTTCATGCGAGCATATAACTATATAATTTGTTGACTTTGTGCCGCGGATAAACATGACTCTCCCTGCAATTTTAGAAATGCTGATTCGTCGCAGCATGCTCAGGTTAGACCCAAGCGCTCTACTTTTTGGAGCTTGCTGCCTAATGTCTTTTTAATGGCACAGAAATAAACTTCAAATCATCTGTGGCTAAAGTACACGCGAATACGATTGTGAATTCGGGAACCTTAAGAACCACGTGCTGCTTACAACACACTGAGTTCCTGAAAATTTATGACAGAAACCTTCCTGCAGCGGCAATGTTTTGTGTTGTTATACCTGACCCGTGTCGTTCTGATATCCGTAATATAAAATTTCCACTTAATTTAAAAATTGGTATCAGAAAGGGCTGAGGATCAAAATGTGCATCCTTTTGCACGCTTTACCTGGCTATAGAAGAGAGCCTTAAGTTTCTTTATCTCTATATTTGTCAACTGACTAAATGAAATTTTCAAACACCCTAAAGGATAAATTAGAAAGAGCCCTCAATCTATTATTGGGCTATTGGGCTATTATTATCTCTTAATCTGGCATTGCCACGGCAAGGAAATTCTCAGGTTCGATAGGTTCGGCAACGATACGTTGCCCTCGAAACTTAACATACATATTTCCTGCCAGTGCAATTCACGCGCCTTTTGCATGGATTATGTTATCTGTCTTGATCTCATATGGGGCAAATGACGGAGATCAATGATGACATGTACTCTTAATGCACGATACTGTTTTTGCACTGCGAGTAGGGATTTTGAACCACTTAAATACAAACACCTTCACATGGAGAAACTAGTTGTAGAGGAGCGGCTCTTTTGAAGCGATTCGTGTATTTTGAGTAGCTTTATGCGGTTTAGAATACTCTTGATCTGCCGGTGAAAGTAGCATTGAAAAAAAAAATCATTCCAGCGAACGTGCATAAAAACATGTAGTGCGGACAGTTTATAAGACGCTCGTTATACATTCACGCGTTGCCGCTGCGGTCACCTCAATTACGCCATACTCAACTCCTTCCTTACCATTTGGTAAGCCTTCAAAAAAGGGCCAGTTTTTGCCATGCATGGCAAAAACTGGCCCTTTTTTGAAGACTTAACAAGAATGCTTTATTGCCTATATTAGAGTTAGAACATTGTATTTATCAATAGAAAGGTATTAATGTACTTTAAAAAATAGAAAAGTTAAACTAAATTTATTAAATTGTGAAGTTTTTCTTGCCAAAACCATGATCTGCTTATGAGGCACACCGGAAATGTGGACTTCCTGCGGTTCTTTAACGTGCACCTAAATCTAAGTACACGGGTGTTTTCACCCCCATCGAAATGCGGCCGCCGTGGCCGGGGTTCGATCCCGCGACCTCGTGCTTAGCAGCCCAACATCAGAGCCAATAAGCCGCCACGGCGGGTGGAGATAAAAATGTAAAGAACACATGTTTGACTCTAATAGCCACTATATAAAATTAAATACGAATTTCGCAGAAAAGTACAGAATATGTTTGCGATGTTATGCTGATAACAGAAAATTAAACGAACAGTTTATTATACAAAACAGTTCCGCTTTTCTGCGCCCAACAAAAGTTTCAATGTTCTATATCATATAAGCGACGTGATCGATTGAACTTTCGTTTTTATAATTTTTCTAACTCTGGAAAACGGCTTCCTTCTTGTAGGTGCCACAAAATATTGAGCAAAATTTCACGCTCTGTTAGTCTGGGTGCAGCAAGTCACGACATGCTGTAGAGACACACTGCGAAAATTTTTATAGATAAAAATATGCCGACACCTAACTTTCCGACGTCTTAATTGGCAGAATTGTTTAGTGTGTCGTAAAAAAAACGCAGAAAACGAAATTCGCTCCCGCATACAGCTGATGTCTGTCCGGGCCCGTTTTCTGGGTCACTATATTTCTTCCATGGGGTGAAGTTCTACAATCTGACATCACCCACACCGACTCGCAGCTACTAATCGCGTCCAAGCAAGCTTTTGAGAAAGCGACACAATTCCGAGGCACGCGAAGACACACGCAACTAACCGCAGCGCCTGCGATCTTCGGGATGACATGCTGCGCGCCTCCGCGAGCGGTCGTTAAATATTGCACCCATACATGGCAACAAACCAAACTACTCAGGAAATGGAAGTTTGCTCTTTAGAGTACGTTCTACACGCGCAACAAAGCTGTAAGCGCTCCATGCAGGAACCTGGAAATCGGGGGAGACGCTAGTGAGTCACTCATGACCAGTGTTCAATGGCCGCGACAAGCAAAGAGTTAAAACGCGGGGGCATTTTATGACTGTACATTGCCGGCGAACCTTCCTGCCATGTTCTGTTACGGTGCTTAGGCCATAGGTGGCGTATACGCGAATCGGCCAGTAAATCCAGTAGGTGAGAAGCAGCGAGCGCTTTCTGCAGAGTGCATCGACTGGCCTAGTTGGTGAGTGTTGATATGAAACTGTAGCATGAACAGGACAACGCAAGGAGAGAGAACAAGGCGTTTGCGCCTTGTCCTATCTTCTTATCGTGTCGTCCTGTTTGCGATAAGCTTTAATGGGAATAATTTATGTGAAAGAGTACCTTACGTGAATCCCTCATTACATGAAACAATGACCCTTTTTAATGTTTTATTACTTATGTTTACTTAATAGATGATTATGTATGGTCCAAATAACGTGGTATATGTCGAAACAACGCTAAAGAAATTTGCTTTCCAAATTTTCATATTTGAAAGACACATGTCACGGTGCAAGATGTATTATAATTTGTGAAGCACAAGAGTTACAGAAATGCAGAAGAACTGCCTACAGCATTGCACTATTAACATCAAAACCGAAGAAGGGAAATATTCTGAAGTAAACAAAATGTTTCCCCTTCACTTGCGTACAGCACAAAGAAGTTTGAATGTTCTAACTCATCCTGAGCGCATGCTATCAAAAAAGAAGAAAGAAGCAGGAAATTCGGGCAGTTGTGTCTTGCATGCTTACAGGTACCTTTTCCGCCATCTTCTTGATGGTGAGCGTGCTGTACCGGGCGAACACGTTCTTGGATTCTGCGGCCATGGTGGCCATCGGGCTGTAGTAGATCTCGAAGTGCTGCCTGTCAAAGGCCTGGACACCGGTTACATTCCAGTTGATGCTGTTCGGCAAACGCGTGGCCGCGAAGCACGTGTAGCTCGAAGACTGGCCCAGCGTGACGGCACCGTTGTGGTTGTCCAGGCGGAACAGCGGAATTTTGCCCTTGATCACTTCGTCCAGCGGGCTCGAGCTTCCCGCTGGCCGAGTTGACAGCGCATGCGCCTCTAGCGATGCTAGGCCGACCGCAACCATCACCTTCCAAACGAACGCTTTGCCGTCAACGCTGCGTGATGGCATTCTCTTCGGCATCTCAGCTCTTAATAATGCCACTGAACCTTGTGGAGCTTTTACAAAGCCCTGCAGAGTGACGAGATATCGAAAGACGTTCCTTCGCTGCATCTGTTCAGGTGACCTACGTTCATCCAAAAGACTGTGAATTCATTCAGGCGCACTAAGTGCAAAGTGCAAAAGATACATGTTTAAAACTGAAAAAAAAAAGAAGTTGTACATTTTTCTACAAAACGTGAGACGTTGCGTTTTTCAAGTAAACAGACATGCACTAGAAGCAGGTAACAATGTAAATTCATTTTTACAGTTGCTAGGTGCATCCCCTACGTTATATCGCCTACGTTCTTGGGCGTAACCTAGTTTTGCTCCACCAAATAAACTAGCTTGAATTAAGGTTACGCGAGAGATTAATGGGTGCTAACAAATAGAGAAAAAGAACTTGTTATATGCATACTACGACGTATTTAAGTGTATCTAAACGCCATCAGGTGTAGTAGATGGTTAAGAGTACCAGCAAAGCTTCGGAATAGCACGACAGATCCACGTGACAATCGCTTTGTTCGAGAGCTTTTATATGAAGGGATGGGTCAAAAGAAAAGAAAAAGAAAGCTGACCATTTTAGTGACGTTCTGGTAGGGAAGTTTGGGCGATCTACTCATGGTATCAGCTTCCAGCTTCGGCAATCCGAACAGTTGCAGCAGCAACACGTAAACAGTTTCAGTTTCAATTTCATTTCATTCAATATAATCAACTTCAGTTAATAATATTTTTTACACTAACTTTCCTATTTCTCTAAACGCATTTTCTTTCCCACTCGCAGTACTAGACAAGCTTTAAAAGGTAACCTCAACTTACCAAAATGTTACGATGTATACGGCGGAAGGTTAATTGAATTCAGTGGCACAAAAATCTGGAATATATTACCCCTAGAGGTTAAAACAGCACGTAATTTCAAGAAATATAGCGAATTCTTTTTTCTTGATAACCAGAATCTCTAACTTACTTGAATTGATTACATAGGAGTATTTTCAGAATGTTTCTTGTCTGTTATAACTCACGACGTGTTCCGGAATACTGTGCTGTTAAAATCTGCTCCTGACCTGTCTGTTATAATTTGACACTGGACCGGAAACTAGCATTCCATGGCTATCGGTCCAGATATATGTATAACAATGATTATTTGTAGAAAAGTAAAGCACTTGTACTTGCTAAAAAAAACAAAAAAACCGGCCAAGCAACCAATAGCGACTCCAGAACTGAGGAACAGCGCCGGCACCAAACAAGGCTAACTTTGGCTCGAGTAAAAAGGAATAAGGTTCTGCGGACTACGTGGCGACCGCAACACAGAGGCTGAGAAAGATGATTGAGAGAATACGAATAACAGGCCTTGCTCTTATAAGTTTTTTTCGTATAATCAAATATATCTCCATCGGAAAGTTGAGTTGAGTTGAGTTGAGTGGTTGTAGGCTACTGGTGGGATTAGCCTTGCAGTAGCTGCCGGCAATTGCTCCACCGTGGCGACACTTAAAATACATAAATCATATAAATCAGACACAGACCTCACAACTACACTACACATAGTCACACCTAAGGTCACCATGTGGAGGCCAAATCCGTGTCCTGCAGGTAATTTAAAAGAAGGCGAGAAACCTCCTTCCTATCTAACCGGTTCCCGCGCGGGAAAACAATGTCCTGTATAGAACTGTGGGGAATTCCTGTCCTCTTGAGGGACCCGAATAACACGCTCCTTTCCGCGTCATACAGAGTACAGCACATAAGGTAATGTTCTATGTCACCGCACACATCACACGTTGAACATAATGGTGACAACGCCAGGCCAGTCTTACACATCCACGCAGGGGTACGAGCAGAGCCCGTGCGAATGCGGAGCAGTAAAGTGGCTTGGTTTCTTTTGAGACCCTTAGTCACACATGGCTTGTGAGGTGAGCTCCACAAAGAGTGGAAGTGGCACGACACCGCTTCTCTGAAGAGTCTCTTGTCCTCTTGAGGCACTTTTCTCAAAGGATTCCCAGACAGCGCTCTATGGGCAAGGCTGTCCGCCATCTCGTTGCCTATGATACCTATGTGCGAGGGCACCCATTGGAATCGTATGGAGAAGCCTTTGATAAGGAGAGTGTGCACCGAGCGTAGGGAGCTTAGACATAAAGCATCAGTAGGGAACCCATACTCTAACCTTTGAAGGGCGGATTTCGAATCTGTAAGAATGACTACGGGTTGAGGCGTACAAAGCCGTAGCTTTTTTAGGGCTGCCTCAATGGCAACGCTTTCGGCCGTTGTGGAGGACACGACTGTAGTGAAGCGAACCGACCAATCATACTTTAAAGCGGGAATATGAAAAGCAGCTGCACTAGATCCTCTGACCTTGTCCACAGAGCCATCAGTAAAAATTTGAAGATGACGTGCATATTCAGTTTCAAGATGTTCCAGTACGAGCGAACGTGTTGCCGCCAAAGGAGAACTCCGCTTAGCACGAACGTGAGGAATTGTCAACGAACAATCGAGGCTCGCGAAAGACCAAGGTGGATTCAACCTCTTAGTTCGACCTCTAGCGTCAAGACCCAGGTAACCAATAGTATTAAGGGCCAAGTACGCTCGCGACTCGGATCTCTTTCGAAGGCTCTGTAGAAGGGCTCGACCGGCTATCGTCTGTTTGAGGCGGCCAATTTGCATCAATAGCCTTTGTGAAGCGACTAGGCTAAGAGGTCTCGATAGAGACTCATAAAGTACTGCATTATTAGGAGCAGACTGCGGAACGCCAAGAGCCCTCCTTAGGCCCTTTCTGTGCAAAACCTCAAGTCGTTCCAGCTGTGATAGTGAGGGGGAAATTAAAGGGAGCTGGTACATTATTCGACTCGTCACTAGTGCATCGTGCAGCCTGACCATTGAAGAAGGGTGATTTCCCCATTGCTCACTTGCAACTCTACGGATCACATTGAGACGCGGAGATAGTGATGTCACAATAGAGTCCACAGCTCGTCGCCACTGTAGACGGTAGTCAATAATTACGCCCAAAAAGCGTTTGTACTTCAATTGACGAAGGCAAGATTGATCAATGTCTATCTTCAGCCGCGCATACCGTCTTCCTCTACCTGGAAACATGATGAAGCAAGATTTTTCCACCGAGAGAGTCAACCCTACACCTTGAAGGTAATTTTGAACTGAAAGTAAGGCCTGTCGAGCTATCAGAGCTAAACGCTTGTGTTGATATCCGCTTAACCAAATACAAATGTCGTCCGCGTATATCGACATATGGATATGCCTGCAATGTTTTTGCACTTCAGCGGGAAGACCAGCCATTACAACATTAAACAGCGTCGGGGAAAGAACACTTCCCTGAGGTACACCTCGCGATACCGCCCTTTCGGTGCTTATGGTACTTCCTAACCGCACTTGGATTTTACGATCACTGATAAGTGAGTGAATGAAGCGCAGAAGATAGCCCTGTACGCCTATGTCCATCAAGCTATTTAGTACTGAACTTTGAAGTACGTTATCATAAGCCTTTGATACGTCTAGGAAAATAGCTAGTGTTGAGAGGCCGAAAGCTCTTTGATGTTCAATGTGGCTTATCAAGTCCAAGACGCTATCTTGCGCGCTTAGACCTGTGCGGAATCCAGTCATGCATGTTGGCAGAGCCCTTCTATCTTCAAGCCACCATGATAAACGCTTACTTGCCAGCTTCTCCATGAGCTTAGCCACACACGACGTCAATGATACAGGTCGATACGAGGCCAAGTCTGTCATTTCTTTGCCGGGTTTCAGCACTGGGACAACACAAGCCACCTTCCATGAAGGAGGGACGTCGCCAGTCTCCCATACTCGATTGAGAAAGCTTAGGAGCATCTTCCGGTGTTCTAGAGGTAGGTTCTGCATCATCTGGTTGGTAATGTCGTCAGGACCTGGTGCACATCGACGCCGCAGGCTGCTGAGTGCTGTCTGTAGCTCTCGAAGTGTGAACGGGGCGTCCATAACAGACGTAGATGTTGCAGGCCGAGCGCACTGATGAATTCCTGCGCTTGCACGTACAAATGCATCTGCAAATTCCTCTGCCAAGCAAGCGAGAGGTTTCTGCTTTAGCAGTGCAAGCGCTTCGAAAGGCTTACGAGGACGAGAATCACCAGCAAGGCCAAATCACCAGCAAGGAAGCCAAAGAGCACTACTCACACTGAAGTGGATTAGCATGAGTATTACGGTTTGATATTTCAAAAAGATGGACCTACCCTAGAATATTCATCATAGTACGAGCAATCAAATGCGACCAAGGAAGGAGAAAGAAAGCTTACCAGAATATTGTCAGTGGGGCACTTTCAGGAGACCAGCCTGACAGCGCCTTCCGTTCACTCGCCTTCTTCTTCCTCTTCTTTCCCTTTCATTATGCAGTAATGTCTACCGAGAGGTAGTGAACTGATTCTGCAATATCAACAGCGTTATTTACATCACACAAAAACAAATCAGACCTAAGCTTCAAGTTATTTTATCTGAAGCAGTCTTGTACGGGTCAGAGAAAGAAAGCGACTGATCACACTGACATTAAAAAATGTAACTGATTACAGATACCAGTTACTGCACCAGAAAAGTAATTGAAAAATTACTCAAATGTAATCGAGTACTTATAAGTTACTTTCCTCCGAACTTTTTATAACATTGCACAGATTCAGTAAACAGAAAGAGCTGGCCTGGCCACTCAGCGCGTCCTCGGCAGGTATTTATACATTGTTTATCGTTACAAACAACTCCTTTAAAAAGATTCATCGGTCATCTTCCTTCGTTTCTGCCATGACCACAGCAGCAGCGACACCGAAAACTTGCTTAATGTGTTAACTGCGAGGAAGGACGATGTTGTCACGTACAGACATATCTCGAGCACAAGATTGTCGTTGCTCAACATCTGGTAATCTTCTGTGAAACTCAGTGCTTCAGTGTTGCTGGCACTTGAAGAAGACCCTCCCGGTCAGGCCATTGGAAAATTGCAAACGTCAAACGTAAGTGATATATTGGTATTAATGTCATAAATGGCCTTCGCAATGGAGACATACCAGCACCGGTTCAATTGGTCGGCGAACATCTGATGGAGGCGTTGACAGAGGGAAACAAACACGGAGCTGCCAGGTATGCATATCTGAACATGCGCATACGTGAGGGTGCGGCGTGGCAAGATCTCGGGCGTTCTACTCAGTTCCCGCAAATTCAGGTTCCCAAAATTGTGTCATCTTTTGCACCTTGTCTCACCAATGAAGTGAGTGTCTGCATGTAATTGGTTACCAAAAAAGGTAATTGAACAACAGTGAGCGTTATCATGCAAAAAATGTAATCTCTAAACTAAAAAAAAAATTACCAAGAAATGTGATAGATTATAAGTAATTAATTACATGCAATTTGTTAGTAGAAGTCTGATCTCAATATCAGGCCCAAATATCGAATTGAGACTCCGAAAAGGTTACTTACCGGTACAATTCAATTCAATTCAATTCAGCAAGTGAATCAGTGAAGATGTGTTAATGAAACGATGTGGCAGAGCAGACGAGCCAGGGCGAAAGACTGAAAGGGAATCTTTGCGGGAAGTAAATGTTGTGCTAATCGGAAGCCGCCCTTCCTGGCTTAATACCAACTTACTGAACAATCACGTTAGCGTAAACAGAGTCCTTGGGTAAAAAAGAAAAGGAAGAAAAATAGGAAAATAAAGAAAAAAGCATAATGAGCGAG
Organism: Dermacentor andersoni; assembly: GCF_023375885.2. Lineage (NCBI taxonomy): Eukaryota > Metazoa > Arthropoda > Arachnida > Ixodida > Ixodidae > Dermacentor > Dermacentor andersoni. Next base: position 131,152,221 of record NC_092818.1, read on the forward strand.
GTACTGGTACGGCAGACATTGTCAGCTCCTGACTGGAACTTACCATTGTCATTGAAAGGGAAGTTGTACAATCAGGGCATTTTACTGGTGCTGACAAATGGGGCAGAAGCCTGGAGACTGACAAAGAAGCTTTAGAAGAAGTTAAGGAGCGCGCAAAGAGCGATGGAACGAGTAATTTTTAGTATTCCTAGCAACGTAAGGCTGACTATAGTATTGATCACTACTTTATCTCACATAATCACAGTTTATTTTTCATCTTGGATTATACATTTATTTTCCTTTCTTTTTTGTGTTATTTATTTATTAACTAACTTATTTTTTCAATCATTTTACCACCCGATTCATGGCCTATCTCCCATAGTGGTTTTGTACCATTAATTGAGGCTTCGTAATCATCATCATGCTAGGCATAACGTTAAGAGACAGAAAGATAGCGGTTTCGATCATAGAGCAAATGGGTATAGCTGATATTCTAATTGACATTAAGAAAAAAAAATGGAGCTGGGCAGGTGATGCAATGCGTAGGGTAGATAACCGGTGGACCATTAGGGTTACAGAATGGGTGCCAAGGGAAGGGAAGCGCAGTCGAGGACGGCAGAAGGCTAGGTAGGGCGTTGAAAGTGCGAAATTTGCGTGCGCAAGTAGGAATCGGTTGGCGCAGGACAATGGTAATTGGAGATCGTAGAGAGAGGCCTTCGTCCTGCAGTGGACATAAAATAGGCTGATGATAATGATAACCGGCATTTCTTAACTGGGATCATTTATAGGTTCTCACGAATTACCTTAATCATTAAAAAGAGGAACAGAGCATTAGCTCGAAGAGAGACTCGAATCATGAACCGTTAGGTTAAAAGCCTACCCGACTGAGTTATGCGGGCTGCGCAATGTTCTCTCCGTGCGTCGTTATACTGCTTAAAACTTGTAGGATATAATTAAATATCAGCGTTTCGACGAACGGTACATGTTTAACGTAACCGATATCCTTTATAAGTTTCTCACAAATTAACTTATTCACTGGGAAAGAGAAAAAGCATATGCGCCCGAACAGGGACTCGAACCCGGGACCGTTAGGTTAAAATCCTAACGCTCTACCGACTGAGCTAGCCGGGCACCACTGGCTCAGGTCTACTATTCCGGATCGCTACACAAACAGGAAAAAGTATTTGAGAAGAAACAAATGTTTGAAACTTTAATAATCTAGTTAAACTTGGGTCTGGACTTGCAGATCAAAGTCATCAAGCTATCATTTCATATTAAAATAAAAAATGAACTAGTAAGGCAGGTTTGAAACTTTAGTATTAAATGTTATGTGGCAGTTTCTGCGAGTAATCTAATCTTAAATAATGTTTTCTGTAAAACAAGGTTTTAAATAATGCTGCGAAGTATCTGCTGTGTCAGCTTACTCATCTTTATACTATAAATTACGATGTCGGGACCATCTGGTTAGCTTTCTTATAAGTTTTGAAAGCTTCATTCGGTCATTATGGTCGCCAGTCACAATATGGCATGATTAATATTTTTTTACTATCTTGAACTTGAAACTACCGCCCAAAGTATCCCAAGCTGCTGATAGATTGTCGTTAATATATCGCGCAAGAAGACCTGAGTCTGCAAAAGATACGGAGGCAAAAAAAACAAAACAAAAAAACGGGGTGTTGACTAAGAGACAAAGTGGTGACATCATAGCTTTCTGGCTTTCCATCCAACAATGGTAACTCACTTAATTGCTACTATCTCTGTCACGAACAGCATACCAGTGATAAGTAATCAAGAGCTTGATTACTTATATAATTTCTTCCATTTACATGATAGAAAAAAAAAGATGGCGCATGAATACGGCGCCAGCTACCCTTTGTTTCTTAAAGTGATCATGTTTACACATATATACTCGTATAGCTTCTAGGAACAGGCGTCCCGATTTCACGAGCCTTGTGCGCCAACCATAGATCGAAGTTCACCGTAAACCTTTCAAGGGGAACGTCGGCTTGCCTACCGACTTGTGAACTGCCCGCCTGCAACCTTAAAAAGCGAAGCGTCTCTTTGTGAACCTCGCCGGGTTCTCTGGACCGTGTGGGCTGCAGCGTGACTTTTCTCTATAGCCGAATAGGCCAGCTGCACTGTTAAATAATCTACACCCTTAAAAGTGAAAAATGGTGTAACTGTCTATACCTCACACCCTCAGAGCGTGAGTTATATAAATCATACTCTAATGGTGGGAGTTATAGACACATTTACACCCTTTCTCACGTTTAAAGGTGTAAATTATTTTACAGTGCGATCACAGCGGACGACGCTCGCGACATCGCCGCTGGGTTCCTTACACCACCACCTCGTACGTACTTCCCTCGTACGTTACCCATGTACTTTTGCGCATGTAACATATAAATAAGACGTACCGCACATATAGGTATGAACATTTAACATCCCCGTACAAGTATAACACGTCCCTTTTCTACGTCCGCTCCGGCTTACCACGAGGTAACGTTCTTGGGCCACTACTATTTTTTATGTACATTACTGGTCTTCCCGATACCTTATCATCCCGAGCGCAAATTTTCGCACATGACTGCATTATTTATCGTCCCATAACCAGTTCCGACGACTACCTCCTTCTTCAAAACGACCTTCAGCTTATTTTTCATTGAGGCAACACTTGGTTAATGATTCTAAATTCATTTAAACGCAAAGTAATTGTTGTAAATGTGGTTTCGGCTCCGGTTTGGGGATCACCTGCCGCCAGAGGCACCAGTGTCGCTATGTGTATATATATGACTGTATGTGGCAATAAACCGGGGATTGTTTGGTTGCTAGCAGTTCGTGTACTCAATTTCTAACTTCTCTTATCACATAAATAATAACCTGGTTTTCTCATCTACTTCATATAAGTACTTATGTATTCATCCCGTACGCAACCTTTCCTGCACCCTTCACGGTACTACTATGCGTGCCAATGCTTCAAAATCACGGGGTACTTAGGCCTAAACCAACGTAATTAACCCTGAAACATCTGCAAGCTAGCTTATTGGATGTTCGTTCGCCCGCAGCTCGAATTTGCCTCATAAATTTGGTCACCTTATCATAACAACCTAATCAATTTATTAGATTCAGTTCAAAATAGGGTCGCGAAGTTTATCTCACGTAACTATACATACAGTTCAAACGTCTCACAAGTAAAACTTGATATTTCACTCCCGCCCTTAAGTACTCGTCGTGATTTTGCACTCTTGTCATTACTTCACAAGTACGTTCATACTACTAGAAAATCTTTACACCTTGAAGTCACAACTTGCACATCACGCAGATTGCATAATCACCTCAGCTGCACGCGCATCTACGGGAACACTCATGCATTCAATTCGTCGGCGCTTCCTCGTGCCATTCGGTTATGGCAAGCTATTCCTGATTTAATTGTATCCGAAACCAATCCTGATAAATTCCACCAGCTCGTAAGTTAGTATCCCAATGCGTAACTTCGACAAGAGACATGATGTCATTTCTTTTGTTTTCCACCCTTATGCATTCTGTACGCTCTTTCTTGTACTTCTGAGTTTATTCTCTTGTTTATTATTCTTGTATCATTCTTTTTTTGCTGACGTTGGAGAAGGTATTTTGAGCTTTGCTTTTTTGTTTGCTGAATGGACTATATCTTTTTGCCTTTTCATTTGTCCAATATGTATGCTGCCGTTTCCTTTTTTTGTACAATGCTTTAATGTTTGTATAATATGTTGTGTATACATTGTTATAGTGTCTATTTGTAGTGTGTATATTATGTTTTGGTTTGTACCTATTTCATTTTTACTGTGATGCCCCTTCTTACCCAATGCCTCATATGAGGCATGTAAGGAAATTTTATATAAGGTATTAAATAAATAACATACATATATAATGCATATGTGCATGACGACCACTCTTTTACGTAACTAATTTAATTATGTAACAGTGCAACTTCTTTTTGACAAACCTCCTTGGGCGTAGTTTTATCTCACTGGCTAACGTATCAAGTATGTATGACCCTCGTTAAACAACACGCTTTATTCCATTTGTATTTCTTTCAACGGTCCTCTTTTGTTTACGCCTTCTTTGTAATTTCTCCGCATTTCTTTAGGTGGTTGCTTTATGTCTGTGAGATAGCCGGATCTCTGTTGGCCTATTCTCTTACTTCTACATCATTTAATTAAAAGGAACACCTAGACTAACTGTATATGTCAATCACACCTCTGCGACCTTCTTTAGCAGGAAAGGAGTTCGTCGGTTCGCGCAATGCGCTCTTTTAAGACAAACGCACTTGGCATTGTTCTTAAGGACTTCATTGGAGGCGCCATTCCTGAAGAAAAAGGCTCATTTCATTGCTGTTGGGGCCGGTACAATAACTGACTGCAAAACAATGGACTGGGTAAGTAAGGCACGACGGGAGCCCCGTCGTTAAACTGAAACTTCGTTGGGAGCCCCCATGTACACACGCATGTAGTAAGCATAAGCAAATATGAACATCGCACACTGAAACCAAACGTAAATCTCCCATATATGACATAAATTAGGAGACTCGCGTTATGGTAGGAGATTACAAATAATTAACTGACCACGTATTCACGCTAAAACAGTGATAGTCATTCCTGGCAGATGCATATTTCGTTAAGTTTCTTAATTTAAAAAAAAAAAAGCCTTTAACAAATCATAAGTGGTATCTCGGGTCCCTGTTTGTTTACAGAAACGAGCATCTACCAAATTTGAGCACGCACCCCCACAGGATGATGATTATGTTGTTTGTTGTTTATTGGGACAAGAGCCAGGTATGGTCAAAGAACGCCAAGCAGGACCATACATGTTGAGGCGGTAAACGAAATGTGAGTAAGGGGACTCCTTTACTGCCGTCCAGATATCGACTTTGGCTATCCAAATTATATTCTGGCTGGTAGAAGCTAAAACACAAATAGTTCAACTCGCAATCCTAACCCACGGTGGAATAAGATAGTGTTGCTTACAAAGAGGGGTTCAGAAAGCGGAACAGAGAGCCCGTTTTTATTTCCGCCTAAAGTTATTTTATCTTGTTCAGAGGCACGAAATGGTTCGGGTTAAACTTGGCGACGCCGAAAATTCTAAATTTTCACAACGTCACTCGGCGAAACCTACAGGAGAAGGAGCCGACCCCTTCTTGAAGTAGTTCTTCGAATTCAGCCTTTTTTCCACGCCACGAAACCTTAAGAGCAAATCAGATGTAAGAAAAATAACGAGCAACAAGCAAATATTAAATCAGGGGTCTCATTTTCGGACCATCACTTTCACGAGAATAGGACCCTTGATCCCGAGGAGCCGAGAGACCTTAATGTCTGGATACATTCACTTTCGCGAGATTTCGCGTCGATAGGACCGGGCGTGTCGGCATCGACGGGATACGCTGTTTCTGGCACTGTGATAATACAGCGTGCTTGGCACTGTACCACGGAAGCTTTCACTCGTAGGCGCCGGTGAGTCTGGTGCTAGTCATGCGAAATCTTATGAAAGTGAAAATCTTCCCGAAAGGCAATCGTTCAGGTATACCAGCCCTCGCAAATGTGTGTCAATTTCCAGTTCAGAAGAAAATACCCCATATGAACGCGTCGGGGAAAAGGACAACAGGAAAATACCAACACTGTGCTACAACTAGATGATATGAATAGGCGGAAATATTATTACTGGTGCTGAAAATACGCGCAGCTCATTCCGGCATTCAGGCACGGTGAAACCTTTCTTGTGCATTGTGCAGCTTTCGCAAGACACGCACCTGTCGGGCACAGCGCATCGCACGCAATTTCCTCATCTCGGCGTTCAATATCAGCCAAAGAAAGAAGTGGAACACATGCCAGGAGACCGAATGTAAAAATGTAGGACGCTGACCTAAATCGCCTAACAGAGATGTTCCTATGGTAGCAGAATTTTCGGCGGGGCATTTTAAAGGAGTATGTTTTTAATTCACTTAAGTTCTTCAAATTCAACCGCTTTCCACGCCACGACACTTCAGAGTAAATCAGATTTAAGAAAAATAAAGAGCAACATGCAAGATTTAAATCAGAGGTCTTATTCTCGGGCCATCACTTTCACGACAATAGGACCCTCGATCCCGAAGGGACGAGAGGCCTTCTTATCTGGATACATCTGACTCTGACTCGGTACAGTATTTGAGGACAACAACAGGTCGCCACGAGCTATGGCTCCCGTGTCAGGCTTTTTTGTATTTTGAAAGAAGCATGTGTCTGCAGCGTTACTTCATATTGGCATGGTCGATTCATCTGCTTTTATTCAAATATACAAGCAGTAACGCTAGTGAGATTATTTCTCAGCATTTGCAGCGAACGCAGAGCTGTACAAATAATGCGTGCAAGCCACGCGCAAAGCTGTGGCACCAACAGCGCATTGAAGTACGTCTTTCCTTGCCTCGAAATCACTGTTTTAATTTTGTTCTTGTCTACCAGGCCGTGCATTTTGCTCTGAAATAACAGTCAGCCAGAAAAGCAAAGGGAACATTTGATAATCTGGACGTGAATTGGTTTAGAGGAGCCAGAAAGAAAGGAGTTGGGTTTAGGAGGAAGTATGTTACTCTATCACGGAGTTGCACATCTTGTTGTAATTAAACGCATGCTCGGCTATCACATATCACACAAATGCTACCGGGACAGCTTAGAGCAAAACACCTGCATCAAAATACGCTTAAACATAGGCACCAGTCGAGTGCCCAGTTTATTTCTTAATGTCTGCCTTGCGCGCTGTTACTGTAGTCAAAATATAAATGTGCGCCAAACGACGACATACCGGGCGAAATAGGAAATACTGGTTTGTGACAAGCAATAGAAAGGGCCCATATTCACACACGCACAAAAAGAGTTATTATGCTGGAACTACACTGTAATTCGATTTACCCCCTTTAGGCAGTCCTTAAGGGTGCAAATCGATATTTAACACCCCCTTACAGGTGTTAGGGTGTGAGTTAGAGACAGTACTTTGCCGACTGTGGCTTGGTGTCACTTTCACAAGATATTTTGCCTTCCGAGTAGGTATGGACGAGAGCGCGGCTTGCACTCACTGCAGCGGCGAGGAGACTATAGAACACGTATACTTTTCCGCGGTCCTCGATACAGCGCGCACCGGCTGTCGCTAGCGGCCGTGTTGGCACGCCTTGACGAAAGACCACTTTCAGAAAAGACTATCTTGGAATGCCGACATGAACTATCGTCGCACCGAAAGTCGGTCAAGGGTTTGTTGACCTTTTTACGTGGCAGTGGCCTTTTAGAAAGGCTATAATGATCCCGTCCTTTTTTGTTCACACCTTTCCTTTTGTCCCCGCTCTTCTTTCCGTCTTTACTTCCCCTTTCCCTTCTCCATGTGCAGGGTAGCAAACCGGAGGCTTTAACTTTGGGTAACCTCCCTGCATTTCTCTCATTTGCATTTCTCTCTCTTAATCGTTCCTTACCAGGGTAAAGGCCACAATAGATTCAGTGTTTGACTTGTGGGCAGATGTGAAGTTGAAGGACGCAAAATCCAAGGAAAACGCCTTTGCGCAAGACTGCATCCCGTTGCGCTTTCCCAAACAGTAGAAAAGAAAGAATTGTCCTTAGACATGCTTTTTTTTTTCGCGCAAAAATGCATAAGGTTGAGTGGCCCTTTCGAACCTAAATTTGGAAACACGGAACGTGGCAAAAATCACTCGCAGTTTGGCCTCAAGGTCGTCGAAAATTCTTGAGGGCTGATGACTCCTTTATGGTGTACAATTCTTCCGTGATTATTCAATTTCGCAATGAGCATACTCGTGCACCTTACAAGGCTATGTGTATCAATTGACATTAAAGACCTATATTATTCGCTACCGCACTATCAACTTTTGTCTATTGTGGAGAAAGCTATCTTCGAATTTGCCACCGTTGCCTTTCAAAACGAGTGTGGCATTTCTGTTGCTGACTTTATCGAACTGCTACACCTAAACCTACATGCTGCAACATGCACAAAGCTGCAACAATACATAGGTACACTCAATCACACACCCGACATCATAGCCCCGAAGGATAAATCCCCGATATCAGATTCTCGCCGTACACATTGTTCTGCACTCTAGCACACAGCACCTGCACCGCAATGACGGTAGATCTCGACCTCTGCAATGCGAAGCTTGAATACGTCTTCATAAAAGTACTGCCACTCAAGCTCCGCCAACTGTCAGTATACGTGCTTAACATATACAAGGAACCCAACGCGCATAAACAATCCTTCCGCAAGTCTTCCACAAAGCCAAGAAACAAGCTCGAAATGCTCCCGTGCTCATAACAGGCGACTTTAATTTCCTACACCCTACCTGGGGTTGCCCACAGGAGCACATCAAATGGCGGAAACTGAACGATCTTATGGCTCTCGAGGGTATCACTCTCTTCACCTAACCAGCTTACTCCATTCACATGGCTAACAGTGTTGCGAGGGATACGTGTCCAGGTCTAAAAATGGGTGCCAACCTTCCTCAGCCATGCAAGTGGAACTCGCAGGAGCACCTCGGGAGGACCGTTTCATTGTACACAAGTCCCTGTCATATGGCAAGCACAAGAAACATCGCAAACCAGCCAAGCTAATAGATCAGGCCGCTTTCTGCAAGACGAGAAATTTTCACTTTCATTAAACTTTCAAAGCATATTCTAAATGTGCCGGCACACTACTGCAACTAAAGACCAAGGTTAGCAAAACAATCACAGCTACACTCGAAACACCAGCAATCGATACCCATCTCCTGCACTTGTGGGACACCAGGCGCCAACTCACGAAACGCTTGAAACGACAAAAGCTCAATCGCCAACTTAAGATACGTATTGGCACCGTCATCACTAAGGCAGAGAAATACGCAATCAACCTCGCTAAAGAAAATTCATTCACAAAATGCGTCTCCCTTACGGGATCTCTTCATACCAAATCTTCCTGGCACCTCTTGCGCCACCTCATCGACCCATATTCTAGCAGAGGCGCGACCAGAAGAAGTCTGCAGAAGGCTATGCACGGCTTCCCTGGCGACAATGGGGACTTACTTCGTGCCCGAGCGTCGAAATACGTCAACACCGCGTGGTATCACACACCGATGTCCCTGTATGGCGTCCCGGATAACCCAGAACTCTCTCAAGTGTTCACGGTCGACGAAATCAAATGGGCCATACAAAGCATGAGGAAAGGCACCGCCGCGGGACCCAATCAAGTATCAATAGGGCATCTCGCCAGCCTAACCGATGACATGACTAAATTGCTAACAGATCAAATCAACCAGTGCTGGGACGACGAAACGCTTCCCATAGAGTGGAAACTCGGCGAGCTCACTTTCATATCGAAAGCCGGCAGAGCGGTCAACATCAATAATCTTCATCCCTTATCACTCACGTCATGCGCTGGTAAAGTGATGGAGAAGGCAATGCAAATGAGGGTAACCTAATATCTGGAAGAACAGAACATCTTGCCTGACAACATGTACGACTTTCGTCCCCATCTGTTTGCACAAGACATCCTCCTGCAATTCAAACATAAGATTGTCAACCAACCCAGCGGAACCATTCTAGCGGAAAGGGCCATTCTTGTAATCGATATTAAAATAGTTTTTGACAATGTCCGACACGATACCAATCGGAAAATCTTCGCGAGCTCAACTTCGGTCCCAAACTATACATATACGTGAGGGACTTGCTTACAGACAGACAGATCACTATTCGCATAGGAAACTTTAAATCTCAGCCCATCACCATGGTTGATTTCGGCACCCCCCAAGGGACCCACTCCTTACCCCCCTCCTCTTCAATATCGCCCTCATGCGCTACCAAAAAAAAAACAAAATGGTTGTGCTACCCTACACATCGTGTATGGTAGCACAACCCCTTTTGTTTTCCCTGTTGCTTCGCATCGTAGCATTACTTCCCGAGTTATTTACTTGCCACGGACACTAGCACGTGTCCGGGGCATCCTGCAGAAGTGGGAAAGTGCTTGGCACGTGCGCCTACGTCATTCGCGAGCACTTGTCATCGTGGGCGAGCCATTGATCACCCTTCAAGTTCTTTGTGTACGTATACTACTGCGCTTATATATGAGCCTGTCGTTTAGTCTTTTGTGCTTCTCAGTTTTGCTACGCTCGCTCGCTCCCGTCTTCGGAAACGGGCCCATTGGGACAAAAATATAGTGAGCCGCTATGCACGCTGCGCGCTCGGCGGGACAGATCTGGTCATTTATGTAATGGCTGCCGTAACGCACGTCAGCCGACAATGCATTTTCTTATGCAACAGAAACTTATTAAAGCAAGATGGCACAACTTGGACATTTTATGATGTGAACACTGCGCTAAGACGTCTGCGACTTACGTATGATATTATTACGATACAATCGACAGATGCTGAATAAAGGAGCCTCCACGAGAAAGACAATGAAGTGGCTGGGCTCTTGGCGCGAGCTAGGGCGCTATAACATAAACCTATTCCAAACTTTTCTATTCCAATTCTGGAATCAGACCTCCGCGATTGGTCAAAAGCTTTTATGAACTACCCTCACTTCGCCTGTCTGTCACGCGACGTCACGAAAACCCCGATAGCTCCCCATGTGATATGACGCGTACACACTGAATATGCATGATTGGACCGAACAAAAGAAAAATAGTTATTTCTGATTCGACGCCTTTTCGCCATCACCTTTCGGCTGTTGGTAAAAAGCTTTCAGGCTGCGCCCACTTCACCTGCCTGTCGCGCGACGTCACAAAACCGCGAAAACTAACCGCGTCAAACTAACGTGTACGCGTTAAAGATGCATTAGTATGCCGAGCAAAACTGAATGTTTTTTTTCTGAATTGCCGCAGGCTGCCTCGTTCCAAAAGAAACAAAAGATGGCTGCCGCCGATCGCTCAGGCACTGGCTACTAGCATCTACCGCCGGAGAGCATTGGTTTATTTGCGTACAATAGTACTTTTTGCGTGGCCGAGTAACGTTATCGAGCGCTTTCGGCACGTTTATGACTTCGCTCTGCCAACTCTTTTTTTCTGAGGATGTTTTTTTTATTGATATGATATAAGGAGATGTTGGCGCACAATTTAAGGCGCCGGCTACTCCTTATCTCTTGAGCGGTTCCATCATACAACAAACAAGGTTCAAGATTACATATAAAATAATCTTTTCACGCAAGCACCAGGACTTATCACGCAACGTTTTCACAGGAAGACTATGACGTAAGAAACACATGGTACATACAATACACAAGGTAAATGTCTCCACAGTTATGTAGATAAAAGTCTCGAAAGTACAAACGATACTGGCGCCTAATAACACAGTGCCTAGTCAACGGGTGGTACATACATCGTGTAAATGCATCATCACATACAGTCACAACAAAACAGTCAACATAACATAATTCATAAACACATGCATATATACAGTGACATCGAAATGAAGGGAACAATAAAAGCGTTACTAACGTCCAACAATGCCGCTGTTTTCAAGAAAAGTCTTTAGTGCTTTTAAAGCGCTCTTCTGCAAGGACTTTGTTGGCCAAGGACCCAAAAGCTTTCTTAAACAGAAAGGTCCGCGGTCTAATTTAATTAGCGTTGATTTAAGTCGGCATCTTGGTGTGTCGTGATGTGGGCAATCTAGAAGGAGGTGATATATATCTTCGTCTACAAATCCACAATCACATTCGGGGGTTACCGCACGGCCAATTCTGTGTAAGAAATGCTTTGTGCAGGCAGTGCCTAGCCTTAATCGATGAATAAGGGTTTCCATAATTCTGGCTAATGACAATGAAAATTTGAATTCAATAAACGGATCAATATGGTATAAGTCCGAGCTCTCAGAATGCTCGACAAACCAAGTCTTTCTAGACATTTTGAAAGACGTTGTCCTTATAATGCAGCGTAATTCATTCTTTGATATTGGGAGCGGAACCACATCTTTGAGGTGTGCTTGTCGTGCTGCTTCATCGGCTGCTGTGTTGCCTGGAATGTTGCAGTGCCCTGGTGTCCACTGGAATGCTATTGCATGTTTCACTCTGCTTGCCTTTGTGAGGTGTTTAAGTGTTTCGTACATTATACTGTCACTGAATGTTTTCCCTTTTGTGCTGCAGAGTGATGTTAGAGCCGCCTGCGAATCGCTGAAAATTGCCCATTTTCGTGCATCTCTTACTGACAATATAAATTTTATCGCACATAGGATTGCGAACAGTTCAGCCGTTGTGGACGAAGTCGCTCGAGATAACTTAAATGATTCTTGTTTGTTGAGGCGCGGTTTAATGAATGATGAAGTTGAAGAGGTTGCTGTACTGGAGCCGTCTGTATAGACGTGTGTGTATCCTGAATTCGTTTTAGCGACATTCTTAACCTTTCGTTGCATGCTGCCGCGAATTTCGACCAGCCACCTCAAGCTAAGTAAGGGAAAGCGGACCAATCGCAGACGCCGGCACCACCCTCTTCATGCGTTTATCGATTTTGAGTGCACTGGCTCGGGCCCATCGAATCTCTCTCCACTTGAATCTCTCTCCTCGCCTCTTGTCAACCAATTAAATAAGACAAGCCACTCAGTCAAGGCAATGTTACTCGTTTTTAAAGCAAACAAAAGTGACTTCCTATAAACGAGGAGAGCGTTTGATTGGTCTGTTCAGACAACCCTGCTGGTCGCCGCCCGATGCTTGCGTCAGTGGTTATGCCAATTTGGCGTCAGGAGATTGGAATAAAAACACATTGGAATAGTTTTACGTTATAGGGCTCCTAGTGTCTGTCTTGCGGTCTGGCTTCAGTGTAAAAAATTGACTCGCCATTCCGGCCCTGCGAAAGTGGATGTCCAGCGAAGCTGTTGAAAAGCACGACTACAAATGCTGATGGGAGTATGCGATGCTTTATGGCTTTAGAATAATAGTAGTAATGCAATTTTAGAGTAATGATAGTAATAGGATCAACGGTAATTTTTACAGCACACTGCTTATAGCGGTGCTGAAAAAACATTGAAATAAGTTGATAGGCTGGTTATTCTACATACAAAAGGGTAGGGACGTCGCCCCCACGTCGCAAGCTGCCTCGGCAATGGCAGCTTGCGCAACAGTAATCTTTACCGGGAAACGTATGCGTGGAGCGCGACGTGCTTCGCATTTCATGGATGCGCAGGAGGGGATTACTCATCAGTTATGTGGTTGGGATGCTTGTTTTGTTGAGCTTGTTCTTTATTAAAACGTAAGCTGTTCTGTAAGTTGAATGTGTGATTCCAAAGAATGTATGCGCTGTTCATTTCACTTTGCTGAGCGCTTGTAGCCTCAGCCTTACGGGGATATGATCCATTGCATTTTTTTTGCTTGCTTACGAAGGTATATGAGCCATGTAAAAGGTCCCGCTGATTTTTTTCTTTTTGTACACCTCGACTAGACGCCACGTTTCTGTATGCCGTATGCTTGATTCCAATGAATGTATGCACTGTACGCTTAATTTTGATGAGTGGTCGTAGCCTGTGCATTACGAGCGAGGTGAGCCATTGTATTTTTTGTATATTTAGCGGGGCATAAGCCATTGCTGCTGCTGATGGTTTTCGTGCCATTGGGCCGGACGACGCGTTTTTTGAAGCAATTGAGGGCATTACCCACTTAAGGCTTTCGCCTTAATATTGCGCTTTAAGCAACACCTCCACTTGCGTGAACGCCTTTTTGAATCTACCCACGGCAGATATAAAATATTCAGTGCAGCTTTCCACATTTCCACAAACGTGACAGCGCTCACGAAAGATGAAATGGTGGGCGCGTTGTATTGAGTCGTTATGCGAAGTGCCTGATAATCTCTCGCGTCAATTATTGTGTACACAGCGGTGAATGTTCATTAAGCACTCACGCCACACAACCTTAGTTTGTATGGCGCGACCGTTCAAAATTTAACCAAGCGAGGAAATGCGATTGGCGAAACATCCCACGGATATCTTTTCCCAAAGTCTGAGCCAATAAATCGACGCACGCATACTTTTTTTTCCGACAACGGCGACACGTAGCTGAGGTCTGGCATACTTAAAGGAGTTCATTTTTATTTTTCACCGCGGAACCGCAATCGCAGGGAGCGCCGCGCGTTTACCGTGGCGGCCATGATGGAGTCGCGTTCTTTTGCCTCCAGCAATATGGCCGCCGCCTGCTTCGCTCGCTCCCGTAAGCGGCGGCTGGGACAGCCACTCCAAAAGTTTAAGTATATGACCTCCTTGCTAATTTCATCGCCCCACCTAATTTTCTAACATCCTCGACTGCGTTTCCCTTCCCGTCACACACAGTCTGTAACTCTAATGGCCCACCAGTTATCTGCACATGCCCTACTCAGATCCATTCTTTTCCTCGAATGTCAACTATAATATCCGCTATCCCTAATTTCCCTCTGATTTACACCGCTTTCTTCCTGTCTCTTAAAGGCACTCTGAACCATTTTTTTTATCGAAGAGAAGAATGCATTTGAAGTTTAGATAGGCTATTTCAGAAATTGCCGCAAAAAGTACTTCAGTGTGTTCAGCAAAAGCGAAGTTATTGGCAATCAAACACGGCCTTCGCAGCGCTTCGGCTCCTTCTCCAATGTTCTGCACTGCGAAGGTTACAGCGAAGCGGTGCATGCTCACAACACTCCGCCTTCTATATGTCACTGTGGCGCGCAGTTCAAGCATGATTTTGGATGTTAATGTAGACGCCAGTATACTTCCGATTTTGGCGCCTACGACGCGCCAAACGTAAGTGAAGGCGATGGTAAAGGGCAACAAACCTCTGTATTGGTGTCACCTGAGGTCATCGGTCTCCTGACGCAGGTTCGGAGCGACTGGACCATGTTGACGCAGGGCACAGAAAGTGGATCCAGGCGGCTGTGGAGGAGAGAGGGGCACGCTCGGAAACACTGTGACAATCGGACATGCAAAGACGCTACCATAGTGGGCTCCGATAGTAGGAGCCGTACTGTAAAACTCAACAATGTACTTTTTTAAATATAGTACTTTTTTTTCATTCTCTTAAACGTCTTTCTCCCGGCACCTGGCACACCATCCGTGGAAACTTCGTTGGCGGCACGCACCCCCGACTTAACAACAGCGCTTAGCTATGAACTTCTCGCGGCACCCCGTAGCGGCCGCGGTGTCTACGCTACGTAGCGGACTGCAGCTACATGCTACTGTAGTGCGTATACGCAACGTTTGTTTTGTCCACGACAGGGCTATAGTGAGTGCTCTGGCTCATATGCTACAGTCTGACCATGCTACGTGGTGCGAATCGGCTTTGTCCTTAACCAGCTTGACCGACGGATAGTAGCCACATCCAACTTGCGCATTTTTGAAGCGCTTTCAATTAGTGTGCTAAGGCGTATAAGCAAGAGTGGCCAGGAGTAAGCGAGCGTTGGCAAGCGTGCGTGTGGTGCGGTCTTCAGTTACGCGTGGTTCGAGGCGAGTTTAGCGTCGAAAACTAGTCGAAATTAGCGAGACCCGCAGGCTACGACACCGATGAGCAGGGCGACCAAAGTTTAATTTCTAATCGGGCGACCGCAACCGAGCGTGAGAAAACGATAAGCGGCTTCGTACGGAAGTACGTAATTATTATCGAAATTCGAAAGCACGTTTCCGCTTACTTCAGCCTCTTTATTGAACTTGGTCAACAAATATACACAGTAACTGTAGAAAGAAGTGCACCGGTCCAAACACCCTTCTTGATTGACGTTAACTATTGGCCAATAGCAGTCACGCATAGGAATCCGATTTATTACGATATAAAGCGTCCAGAAAAGCTTGAGGAGCAGGCTTCTGCTGAAAAGAGCGTTTGAGAGAAAGGTGACTTCGCGCTCCGCTTGCAAGCTCCACGCGCCGCGTACGACATCAAAACTTGGTTGAGATGTTCACAGCAGCTTATGGTATCTTAGGACTATGTTATCTTTTTTTCACAAAGCCCGAGGCGTGGTTCAGCACCCCTTTACTGTTACGCCTAACATTTCTCGTTCTATTGCTCTTTGCGTGGTCCTTAGCTTGTATCTTGAGTTCTTTGTTAACGTCCAAGTTTCTACCCCCCATGTCAGCACCGGTAGAATGTGACAATTATACGCTTTTCGTTTCAACGGCAGTGGTAAGTTCCCATTCAGTACTGGGTAATGCCTGCCGTATGCACTCCAACCCATTTTTATTCTTCTGTATATTTGTTTCTCACGATCAGGGTCCCTTTCCGCCTGATGAAACTCCAACATCCCCGCTCTTTCCATTCCCTTGCAACATATTCGCCATCTTTGAACCATGTCCTCCTTACATCATCTTATGTGGAAGTCGTGCCGAGTTCAATATGTCCCGTACACCGCCTTAAACGCTGACCGCCCAAGAGGTGTCGCACCGTGCGGCCCCGTTTTCCGCGGAGCGTCGAATGGGCACCGCTGTCCTCGTGCGGTCTGTGACGTAAGATGTGGTTCTGTGGCCACGACGGGAGGCTCGTTTGCCGAGCATCGTCGAATGTTCAAGCAAGATATTGGTACAAGAGCGCGGCAGGGACTCGCTTTCGCGAATAGAAAGGCGCTGGAATGTAACGAGAGCTCTCTGGACCTGACATGAGCGTCCGTTTCGTAAGCGACCGAAGGCTGCGACAGGCCCGTTCGCTCTCGACCGGGCCTGTGAACGGCTGAATGGTGAAGGGGCCTATACCGCCAAGCCCGGCCCTGCCATCCCGGGGTGCATCCGGGGCAGAAAAGGAAAACCACGGGGAACCTAAACGAGGCGCATGACACGTTATAGAATCGTGGCGATAAAATAAACGACTAGAAGAACGAGACCGAAGACGAAAATGAGGGAAAGGAAGCCATGCGAGGTCATAAAAGGGCCCTACGTTTCCGCTGATTCGCATATTTTGCACTAGCGCTCGGACCAAGCTACCGGTGACTTCGAGAGCGTTTGTGACGTTCTAAAACGGAGGGTAGGTAAAAACGTTGGAGCGTTTTATACCTGAGCGTGTTTACAGTCTTCCTGTGCCATAGTGCGTTTGGTTAAGAGTGCCCTTAGTATTTGCCACTCCACCGCCATCTTGACGTGCATGTTGTTTTGCAATGCAATAGTCACAAAAGGCAGAATCAGAGCAGAAACAAGACAACTTTATTCGCAGCCTTCATTTGCCTGTTCCTTAGTTTTTCGTTTGTTTATTTTTGTTTGTCTAAAGTTATTGTTTTTCTGTTTGGTTGGTTTGGTTGGTTAGTGTTCGTTCTTCCCTTTGTTTATTTGTATTCCCCGTCGGTTTGCTTGTTATTTGTCTGTTTAGTTGGTTTATTTATGGCACCACCTGACTTGACAAATGCTCAACAATGCCTTCAGAATCAAGGGCCGAATTCACAAAGCTTTTCGTTGGTAAGTGCTGTTTTTCATTTGCTGATCACCTTCGCTAAAAATGTGTCCTACGTCACTATTGGCTGGCACGAACGCTTTTAGCGTCAGAACATTTTGTGAGTACGGGCCCAGTTTCAGAACTACAGCAAATGGTGCATGTCAACACAGCCGGCATATTGCTCCTGTCAGGATTGTTAACATTGCTAAATATTACGCCTGAGCTGCAGGCTTTCGATACAACTTCTTTGAACATAGGCTGCCTGACGAATAAGCAATCGCTCCTTGTGCTCTTCACGGTGCCGCACGAAGCTGAAACTCTTTTTCGAAGATTGAGTCCATCTCGTAGCGAGGCGTGCTGCACATATCGCTGTGTTTTTCATATTTGTCATTGTTGCTACGCACTGCAGTTACGCTGTGATTCATCAGCTAGCAAGGAGCTATCTGTAAGGCTCAATAGTTGTCGGGCACGCTATCGCTACACCATGGCAGGCTCGCGTTCGCAAATTCTCGTCTTCTCAAGTGTAACTCTGGCTAAAATGGTCACGAAATCATCGCCGCATGGTATTTTCTGCGTGATCTACAATGCATAATTAGGGGTAACATTAGGGGCTCGTGTCGAACAACAGCCGAGTCTAGTGGGAAAGAATGCCAGCAACTAGCTGAACACGTTGCTCAAACCTCAAGCCTCGTCGCAGTTGTGCGCATCGTGTCGAAGAACGTGGACAAAAAGGAAGCTTGAGCTTAGGCGTGTGCGAAAAGCCGAGAGGTGTCACCATCATCTCGGAAGAAGTCGGCGACGTGATCAAAGAACGCAGAAGACCAAGCGTGTGCTTCCGGATTATCCGATTCATCCTGACATTCAGCGACGTCTCGAAGGATGATGCTCGCAGTCGCCGCAACATGGGATGAACTTATCAATTTGTGGGCGATGTGGAAAAGGTCAGTAAAATGTGCGTGGTCCACTGTCTCATGGTGATACTGTACCACTATCCGTCATAATTAGACTGCAATGGTGCGCTTTCAACGTAGAGGCCGATGTACATAGGAAGTTTTATCCTGAACCATACGTAAGAAGACAGTGAGAAGCACATCAAGCTTTTGTAGTATCTTCTGGTGCTGGGCTGAAGATTGCTGAACGATTGATTCAGAGCTCACTTCTGACTACACAGGACTGCCCTGCGCTCTTGCTATTATGTAAGTTGCCATACAGGTACTAACTTCTCTATTAGGATATCTCACTTCAACTGTCACGTCCCGGTTTTGTCCCCGGTTGCCATGAATATGCAGCTTTTTTAGTTGGTCAGAATGTTTTGCGAACTATTTCCAGCGTTAGGTAAGCTGCCAAGCTCTATCTAGCGAATTATCCTGGTATAGAGCTTTATCACGGCTGTAAGCTTAGTTACTGTGTCGCCATCTCTATGTTCATGATCAATAGTGCTACTGTTGTGCCGGTTCCGTGTGTATGGCGTCGCCCAATAATAATGGAGTTCGTAGCAATGGTAGTCATCACGTGTTTTATGTCACTACTACAATTACCACTTCCAACACATTTCTTTCTTCAAATCCGTTGCTGCTATAGACACACCAGCCACAGAGGTACACCATCTACTTTCACGTAAAATGTCTCCCCTGCATTTTATGAACGAACACACACGTTTAATGAAAGGCGCCACACTACCTATTTTGTTTGCGAGCGTACTCTCTCGGAGAGAGAGAGAGAAACATTTATTGTCCTAAACGATTTACGTGCAATGGTCGGAGCCCCTTTAGTCCAAGGCCCCGCTGGCCTCGGCCGCCCGCTTGACCTGTCTTATGAAGGGCTGTTGTCCCGCCAAGTTTGATCTGGTTAGCTGTGCCTCCCGTTGCTCCATTGTGTGGTGCGTTTTATCAAATGGGTGTGATTCACAATCCCATGTAATGTGTTGTAGTGCTGGTATGCCACCGCACCACGGGCAGTCGGGCCTGTAGCGAGTGGGGAACATGGCATTTTGTAATTTTATGGTGGGGGAATACCCCGGTCTGAATTTTACGCCAGCTGGCAGCTTCCTCTTCACTGAGTTGTGGGTGAGGAGGAGGGTATCTTTTTTTGGTTTCACACTAATGAGCGAGAATCTCCCGGGAATTCATTGGATTGGGGTTATTACAGTGGCTACCTGGGACCGTTCCGGTAGAGTCAGCCCGGTTAATAATACCTCGGGCGGCGAATCGGCCAGTTCATTCCCCTCAAGGCCTGCGTGACCTGGGCACCATAGGATTCGGTGATGATTGGCTAATTTCGTCGGTATTATTGAGTGACATGTTTTGGTCACGTGGCCCCTGAGAAGCAGGCGACGTGCTTCTTGTGAGTCTGTTATTGTGGTGACGCTCTTTTGCGTGCGTTCCGCGTGAGCGAGGGCCATTGCCACGGCGAAACTATCAGCAGCCGCCGGAGTACCTGCCCTGACGGATGCCGTAAATTGTTGCTGTGCTTTCATGTCGACGATTGCTACTGCGTACCTCCTGCGTTCTTTTGGGCATCACTGGCGTTCGAGTGTGCGTTCGAATACGTGGGATTATTTTCATACATTGTTCTAATATGCTGTGCGCGTGCTTTTTGCCTTGCTTTATTGTATTCTGGGTGAATGTTTTTGGGTATGGGTGCCACTGTTATTCGAGCTAGTGTTGAGGTTGGTAGCGGTAGTACGTGTTCGCTGATAAATTGTGGGTGTGGGGAAATACGAGCCCTTGTCAGTAGGGCCCGTCCTGCGTGAGTGTAGCTCAAGCGTTCCCTCTGAGAGAATAGTGTGGCTTGTTTTAGCTCTTCGAATGTGTTGTGTACTCCTAAGGCTAGCAGGCGCTCCGTGGACGTCCCCTTGGGTAGACCGAGGGCCACTTTGTATGCTGATCTTATTATGATGTCGACCTGCCTCTTCTCCTCATGACTAAGGAAGTGGTAGGGCAGGCCGTACTTTACTCGGCTTATCACTAGTGCTTGGACGAGCCTCAGCGGGTCGTGTTCTTGCATGCCCGCTTTCCGATAAGTTACGCGACGGATCATTTGGGCAATGTTATTTGCGGTAGTTTTCAGTGTTTTGATGGTGTGGGATGCTTTCCGGCTACTTTGGAGCCAGAAACCCATGATCCGCATGGCCTTAACTTCTTGGACCGTGTGTCCTTCCACACCGATGATAACAGGTCCATTGGATATGTAGCCCCTCGAGTGTACCCAAATGACCTCCGATTTTTCGGGGGCATATTTGAGGCCACTGCTCCTCGAGAATTTGTCTACTGCCTCGGCTGCTTGTTGTAGTACTTGTTCTTTGTGCCCCAGACGGCCCCTTGCTGCCTACAGCGTTATGTCGTCCGCGTACAGTGTTAGCCCAAATCGGGGATTTGATCCAGCTGTCGCGCCAAGCGACACATCGCTATATTGAACAGCAAAAGTGAGATTATTGTCCCTTGGGGTGTTCCTCTACTGGGCATCTTGAACTTTTGGGAAGCGATTTGACCGATTCCTATTGTGGCCGTGCGGTTGGCGAGAAAAGCCCGCACGTAGTTGTACGTTCGTTCTCCGGATCCCGTCAACTCGAGTTCCTCCAATATTGTTTTGTGCGAAACGTTATCAAATGCTCCCTTGAGGTCTAGTTCGAGCACTAGACTTTCCTCTCCGCGCGCGACGTTGCCTATAACTTCTTCTGTGATCAGTAAGAATGCGTCTTGACAGGATAGCCCCGTACGGAACCCTATCATGGTGTTTGGAAACCATCTTATGTCTTTGAGGTACCGCTGCAGTCTTATTTGTACTACTCGTTCGTACAGTTTACTCAGGCAGGACGTGAGAGAAATGGGCGCCAGAGCGCCTATTGAGTGGTTCTTTTTAGGTTTGGGGACCATGATAATTTTAGCGTGTTTCCATTCCGGGGGCAATTGGCCTTTGAGCCAGTTCTCGCCATTGAACAGTTCTGTGATTTTAGTCAGGACTCTAGCGTCCAGGTTCCGGAGCATCGCGTTCGTGATGGCATCAGGGCCAGGCGCCGAGTTTTTGGCGGCCGCTTGAGCTGCCTCAAAGACTTCTGCATATGTGAAAGATTCATCTAATTTGGAATTGGCCTTTCCAAGGTATGGCCGCTTCTCGTTTGGGGCGTCTGTGTTTAGTGGTGGTCCTATGTATTGTTCTTTCAGTTTCTCTAGTAGTTCCGCGTCTGTGCCTGGGAAACTGTCCAATATGCTCTCTCGGAACTTCTTTCGAATGAAACTGACCAAGGACTAAGTTTAGGTTACGGAGCCGAAACGACGACATTAAAAATTGTTCATTCGAAGGGCCGTGTAACACAAACCTATTCCAATCTGCTTTCATTGCAACCTCCTGACGTCAAATTTACGTAACCACCGACGCAATCATCAGGAGGTGAGCCACAGTGTTTATTGAACGGCCCTATCAAACGCGCTTCTCGTTTAGGGGGGGGGGGAGTCACTTATGTTTTAAAGCATTGCCTACCTTGATAGGTTTTTCTTAACTAATTGATTGACAAGAGGCTAGGAGCACACATAAGTGGAGAGGGTTTCGTTGTGGCCGAGCTAGTGTAGTGCAAGTAGACAACCGGATGAGGAGGGTGGTGCCGGCTCTTGCGACTGGCGCGCTTAAGCTTGTTTCGCTTGCGGTGGATGGCCGAAAATAGCGGCGGAGTGCAACGGAAGGTTAAAAAGGACCGTAAAAGGGATCGACCGGACAAAAAGTTGGCAGACCGATGTCGTATACGTGTCAAAATGCCTCGAAAAGATTACACGGCTGCATATTTTTTTTTTTATTACACGCAAATAAATTCATTCTCACCGACAGCTCTGAGTGGATAGTACCAAAGCAATCTGTGGGCAGACACGTATTCCTTTCCGAAGGGTTAGTTTCCGGCTATTCCAGAAAGAAAATCACTTTTGTACGGCATATGAGTGCACGTTTTCGGCGTAAACGTCCCTTTGACGTGGTGAGCTCCCGTGTTTTTGTGCCGTCACGTGATGGAAAGGCAAAGTAGACGCAGCCCGACATCTTTTGATTTGTAGCAATGGGCCGATGGCAGAAAAGGTGGGGAATCAGAATTTTTTTTTGTTCGGTCTAATCATGCGTAATCAGTGGGTACACCTCATATCAGATAAGGAGTGTCTGCGGTTTTCGTGACGTCGCGTGGCAGACAGGCCAAGTGAGGGTGGCATGAAATATTTTGACTAATCATGGAAGGCTGATTACAAAAACGGTATAGAAACAGTTTGGCATAGCTTTACGTTATGGCACCCTAAATTTGGGTTAGGGTGACCAAAGGTGCAGGAGCTTG
Source organism: Dermacentor andersoni (assembly GCF_023375885.2). Classification (NCBI taxonomy): domain Eukaryota; kingdom Metazoa; phylum Arthropoda; class Arachnida; order Ixodida; family Ixodidae; genus Dermacentor; species Dermacentor andersoni. The sequence continues at coordinate 131,174,830 of NC_092818.1, forward strand.
CGGCCATCTGGGCAAATTTAGGATACCTTTAAGTAAGCACGTCTAGAGTTATTGTACCTTCATGGAAGGTGCCTCTCAACGTATTCGACGCTTGGAAATCGCAGGATTTTATGTGCCAAGTTCGCGTACCCTCTTCGCTTGGGGATACTAGATTGTTTTTGATGCGCATGTGTTCATGGCCATAGTATTGCTAACTGTGCTTATGTATCAGTAGTTTCCTTTTAGGACATCCTTGATGTAGTTCCCGACCTTGCATCTTTCAAAAAGACTCCACCCAACACCAACCCAGCTCAGTGAAATACACCGCCACCCGGTCTGCACAACCTCATCGCGCAATATTTTCTATAAATATTTCTTTTTTTTATTTTTCGCAAACGAAAGTCTGGTTTCTTCCCTGTTGTTTTCGCAGGTTCTTGTGTTTCTCTACTTTCAATCTTGTTCGTTAGCCCATGTATGTATACCTGCCTATGCAGCACAGGCTAGAAAGGGTTGAAAAGGAATCTCTCAAATTTATTTTTAAGTTTCACGGTTGAAGTTATATAGCAAACTACTCAGGCGAAGCAGATTACCTTCCATTCAAGCGCATAATCTTGATTCCTAATGGGGATTACTTAACTAGTGCACGATCACATAACGTTAACACTACCGCCCTATTCACTTATGTAACAAGTTATGCTACTAGAGACAGTCATTCCTAGAAATTATGCTATTAACATCACATAACTGCTTTACGTATTCATATTTCCTAAGAACAATAGCTGTTTGAAAGCACCCTTCTGAACAAAGAGTAACACAGGATTCCTTGTAAATTTTTGTAATTCATCTCCAGCTTGATATTGTTTACATATGTATTTGCATTTTACAGCAAAGCTGGATATGGCGAGAGTTCCGTGCACTTTTGTTCTCCCTCAACAAAAACTATCATCATCAATGGCTCATGTCCCCGTAAGCACTCATACGCCCGTAAGCAAGCAAAAAAATTTAATGGCTCATAGCCCCGTAAAGCAGAGGCTACAAGCACTCAGTCAAGTGAAGCGAACAGTGCTTACATTCGTTCTAATCAAGCATAGAACATACATAACACCATGTCGAAAACTGTCATGATCAATGGCTCACACCCCCGTAAGCAGTGGCTCATACCCCCCTAAGCAACCAAAAGATACAATGGCTCATAGCTCCGTTGAATTCACGCCTACTCACTTTGCACGGATTGGTTACGACGACTCTACCCTTGTGATCGTTGTCGGTGATTTCAATGGGGATGAGTTTGGACCGAAAAGGGAGTGGTTTACGTGTTTCGCGTTGCAGACATATCGCTTGCGATGCCACACCGATCCGGCCCAACCAACCACTCTGTGGCGTACGTGCATCGATTTGATATTATCAAAGAATGTGTTTGCAGTAGCGAGTCAAATAATGACCACCGATCAAGACAATAAATAAGCGTGCGTACCTTTCGTCACAATGACTACCCATCAAGACAATATATGAGTTCGTATCTCTGTTCAAAATTCTGTGCCACCTCTGTGTCGTGGGCTAAAGAGATTCGCTGGTCATCCACCTTCACACAGTGGAATGGCACATGATATGCAAAGAAAGAAGCCAACACCCAGTAAGAAACCATAATTATGCATTAGTCTGCGGCCGCTAAAGTTACATCTGCAGCCGCAGAAACACCTCTTGGGCGCAATTATCACAGCTACGCCATTCCAGAATATTATATTTGTTGTTCCATTAATTCGCGTTGTTACTTGATCAATAATTGTAGTGTTCTGTAATCTTCATAGTTAGTCAGCTTTGTATATTTAATACCAGCAAAAAATCTCGCATAATATATCAGTATCTATAAATATATAATATAAAATAATAATTCAAGGGCACTTAGGTATTCACATATGAACAAAGGCGAAAGCATTGCGACGTCTCTCCGACCCCGACTCGTTTTACGAAACGTAATGGTATTGTTTTCACGTTGCCAAACTTTCTAACTCATTCAAGCAATGTTACGGCAGTAAACTCGTACTTAACAGTTACGCGTGCACTAGTTTGAGTCGTTTCTTTTGCAGTAACCTCCATCCTACTGGAAGTTTGGCTGAGAAGCCTTGAGTATATATACCGACAACTGGCGTGGTCGGTCTCTGTGACCACGTGACTTTTTGTGCCGTCTCCGTAACAGGTTCGTCCATCCGAGCGCACGGCAGAACTTACCGAAACCACCACACCGACTATTAGTGGGCTATTGCTGTCAGCGTATTCGTAAAAGGAGGGGCAGTATGGGAACGCTGGCATGGTAAGTGGCATCGGAGCCAGCTGTGGAAGATGACGACGAACGTGCGAGCAGAGGCACGAGCGCGTCTCTGGGGCCATGTGACTTTTTGTACAATTGCCGGTCACGCCGCCGGATTTTCCGCTTTATGATTCATATAAAATTTTCGCATTAACAAATAAATAAGCGGGCATTGTTGCAGTCTAAAATGTCTCACGAATAGCAGAAAGTGCAGAAGGCAACATTCTGGTCAGCTTGTAATTTCTGCTTTCGCCGAATGCCAATGTACAGAGTTGTGCATTGTTCACGAGGCCATGGGTGTGACTCCCGTGCATGGTGAGGACGTGCAGACATAGGAGGAACGCGAGGACACCCTTCCGCTGCCGTTTTATTTCAAGTGAGCCCAACTTCTGGTGACGTGCAGAAGTTGCACTGTCCTGCGCCCTCATTTTCTACAAGTCATATGTTACTTTAGAAGGAGATAAATGCTCACGGACGTATTAGCAAGTCGCATTGCCAACTTGCACGTGGTCGATTCATTGGCGTTGAAATAACGCGCTCAAGAGCTCTTTAAAAAAATCTTCTGTACTAGCACCTTTTTTATTAGCCCCTTGTCTTATGTACACGGCCCGCTGTCTCGTATCTTTAGACTGTGTTCAATTGCAGATTTGGTGCGGCCACCGTTCGACACCATTCGGGACCACCGTTGACATCGTAACTTCGTAGTTTTCTCTCTATCATCATCATTCGTGTCATCAAGACTGCACCGGTACTTGCACACGGCGCCTGTGCTCACGTGCAGGGGGTTGGGCCATGCGCAAGCCTGCCTGGCTGCTCGTGGTTCTATGTCTAATTCTGCTGTGGAGCGAGGGCCACGAGGCTGGCGCTGTGTTGAGGCGAAAGCCGGCCATGCCACCCATCTTCCATAGCGAGCAGCAACTGCTGCAGTACCTCAAGGAGCTCGACGACTACTACCTTATCATTGGCAAGCCAAGGTATGCACGATTGATTGATTGATTGATTGATTGATTGATTGACTGACTGACTGACTGACTGATTGATTGATTGATTGATTGATTGATTGATTGATTGATTGATTGATTGATTGATTGATTGATTGATTGATTGATTGATTGATTGATTGATTGATTGATTGATTGATTGATTGATTGATTGATTGATTGATTGAAGCATGAATTAGTCCGTGGGCCACCACAATTGTGTATTAACTCCAAAATTCATATGGCTCCCACTGCTGAGCACGAGCTTGCGGTATTTCATTCCCGATAGCCACGGCCGCACCCCATCGATAGGGCGATGCAAAAACTTTCAGGTACAAAGCTTTTGGTGCGCTTACAAAACCTGAGGAGGTCAAATTTAATCCATATCACTGCACTGCGGCGTCGCTCCTATGCCAGGTGCCGTTTTGGGACGTTTCGGTGGTCTGCCGTTGTCGCTTGATGAAATTACCTACTGAATGAAGCTTGCCACGAACCTGCAGTTGTTCTTCAGAAGCTTAGAGAGGTGCTTGTTTTTGTGCTACTCCCCCTTATAGCAAATTATTTACATTCCGTTCACTTTCTCTCGTCGTTGGCATTACATCCTCTCATTTTACTTGTTCATTATCTTTTGCTATTCACTTATTCACTTTTCAAGTTTTCTTTTTCTTAGCCTTTTACAGCCGCAACTACGTGCACGTCAGTTGGCATTCATCATTTACGATGATCCTTCAAGAATTAAAATAGTCTCATGAAGATTTAGCTGCGTTAGACGCTTTTTAGTGTTCTTTTCCTCCTAATCACCATCAGCGGCCTAGAGCCATCCCCTTCCTTAAAATAAAGGCTTTATTCTGCTTCTTCTTGACCGTTCCCCGTCTTCTGTGTGTGTTTTTTTAATTCGTTTGTTTATACTTACAGATTTGGACGCAGCATGCCGGAAGACAAGTGATGCAAATGACACTAACACATGCATAGCGCGAGGGAATTCTGGAGGCCACCCTCGAGGATCCAACGTGCATTCGCGCAAAGCAGCTCTACGAGCATAACACTGCACCTTGTAGAATGTGACCACAGTTTGGATACCTTCAAAGAAATGGACCACACTGTCTATCCACTCACGTCACCCATCGCTTTATGTGACGACGCAGATTTCTACCTCATCGGAACTGTGGTTTTCTTCGTTGACCACTAGTCATCGGACTTCTGACGCGTATTTCTGACGTGGCTTATTTCTAAGCAATGTTATGCGTACATACGCTCAGCAGTAGGTAACACACAATCACTCCCTTCTTGTGATAACCTGAGAAAGATGGCTAAACTGGTGCAGCATTGCGTAAGTTTGCGTGAGTTGGTGCATAAACTTAATATAAATCTATCCCAAGCCATACAGTGAAGATTTTGGTGGATGCGGCGTGGTAGGGATCATAGCGGATAGGCATTTTTTTTTTTTCATTTTCTGTCAACTGGCACAAGACAAGAATGCTCAGGGGCCGAATGCACTTCTTTATGTAAACGCTGTTTATCATTGGCTGTTTGTCTTACCTAATAACGTTAAACATCACGATTGACTGTCACCTGCCCTAAGTAACCATTAGAGAACGATAACTTTGTCTGAATTTGGCCCGCTTACCCGCATTTACGAAAAGTTCTTACGTTAGAACTGATCGCAAGAGACGCTGCAAATCTGTCGTGATGTCTGACATGTCCTCAACACATTCTGCCAGCCGGTAGCAAAGATGATTGACGAATGAAAACCTTTGTGGATTCGGCCACAATATTTCAGGAGGATGTCACGCTGGAAAAACGAAATTCTGGAAGGGACTGGTTTCCTTCACAGTCTTAGATGCCGGGCATGCCAGGCACGTGAATTTTGGGCCAATGTTATTTTGTGTAATAACATTATTTTGTGTAACACAGGATATCTTGAACCCACGTTCTGGGACATCAAAAAACGTTTCTTGAGTTTTTTTATAATACTGCGGAAATATTTTAACAATCATGGTGGGCCCATGTCATTTCTGTCTTTAGTCTCGTAAATACAGCGTATATACTAAGCATTCATACTTCTCAGTTTACGTACACCACTTAGGCCGAGCTACATGCCACTGCCTTGGTCCTCATATTTTTTGGGGGGCACAGTTAGCTTGCGTAACCCAAAAAATTTTTATTGTCACCGTTACTTCTAATCTGCCAACGGCTTAGAATAACTCATGGCAGATTATCAAAGATGTTTTATGCATTCTTAAAGGATAGTCTTTCCAACTCTCAGATGTACAGGCAGCCTTAAGCGTAGCAACAGATCTCACTATCATAGACTGAGTAGATTAGCTTAAGTGTACGAAATGATTTTTTTTCTTGCTCATCGTAAAAACTAGGCACGCTGAGGAACCAGTCTGGGCATCTAAGCTTTACAACTTGCTACAACGCAAAGCACATCTCTGGGCGCAGTTCACTTAAATTTAGAGCACTGATTAGCAAAGAAGTTTGTTATAATTTGTCGTCGTATGTGCAACGCACCTAACGTATAGAAGGAAACAGCCCACACATTGTGCGGACGACGTGGCACCCGTTGCACTACATGAATGAAGTATGCACACGAGACTTTTGCAGCCGCCAGATTGTCGGGAAAGAAATTAAATCTTTGGGCATGCGCAAGATGCCACAAAAGCAAGCGGTAAACCACGACCTGTGCATGAGAATATGCGAATCGAATGGCAAAACTATGATCACATTGTTTCCGCCAATGGAATTTCCAAGGATTAAAGGCCAATTGCAACAATATTTCACTTTGGCTAAATTTGTTATGAATGAGTACTGTAATACCCCTGAACGAATCTTGGCATAGGCGCAGCAGTGGTGATTATTTAGCATTTTGTTCTTGTTGTTAACAGCCTTTTAAGAGCGCTTAAGCAGAGGATGCGCGCACCTGGTGGTGTCACTGTGACGTAAATCCCAGCACGCCGCGTCTGAGAACATTAAGCGCGCCGGGCGCTTGGGCTGGCTCGTGCTGCCACGCCTGGCGAACCACAGAGACCAATCAGAGCACGCGGTAGATTGAACGTCTCACACGGGGAGAGGGCTCTTCGTGACATCACCCTGGCGTCACCCCGTGGCAAGATTGTGATTTGTGCTACGCCGCATGCCGAGGAACCATGCATTAGGTCATGTGTCACTTTTAGCCAGCGGCAATGGCGTATTTTTTTCAGTTTCAGTATCAAAACGCCTATTTCTGTAAGATTTTCGTGGCGCTTCCGCTCGTATTACAAACGTTAAATTTTCAATGGCGGCTCCTCTTTATCTACGTTATCTTAAACTAGGCTTCTTTCGAGGTTCGAAATTTCGTTACAGTTGGCCTTCAACGAGCGTTGAAGTCTGTTTCTTTTCTTTTTTGATCTTCACTACTCGAGCATCCCGATCAAAATCAAGGTAAATAATTCACATGACATGATGCGCGGGATATTCTTTCGAGTCTCCTTTCCTACACTGGAAAAAGCACTAGGCAGGGTTAGGACCGTGATCCTCAAGATCACGAAAATTTGGCTAAGAATTCTACATGTGCCATTTTGACACGGCGTAGAATGTCACTTCATGTGCAAGATAGACAGTACAGTGTTTGTCGAAGGTTTTTAATCCAATGCGCTCGCAACCGGAACTGTGGTCGGGCTTTGTGCTGGATCTATCGCATGGCTTTCGTTTCAGTAACGTCCCAAGATTGAGAGACGCAGTGCTCATCATTCATCTCTAGTTTTGGGCAAGGCTTGCCACAAGAGCCCAATTCTATGACTCAATTTACTGATGGCAACTTGATATTGCATAAACCGACGCTGCAAGAAGTCAGTTACAAGCCGCATGTTTACGTCTTTAATACGGTCTTGTACCGTGCACCGGTTTTTCCATTGTTGCATGTGTTTTGTAACCTCCGTAGACGCACGCCTACTTCAAGTTACCTTGAGATACCCACGACGTTGTTACAATAAGAGTCACTGTATAAATGTGGCAAAATAAGACATACGATCTAGCTGCACATGGAAATGCACAGTTTTGAATAAGCAAATTCGAGCTGATGTAAGAAATCCAGTTTCTGGTAACTAGTGATATTATATATTGTGCTCATTTGCTATTACCTAAATAAATTGGTTTTCACCAAACTGCTCATTTTTTTGCCAAGCTTTTTTTTTGTCACGCAAGAGCTTCTTCCTGAGCTGGTCGCATACATACCTTAGATTGCCAGGCCAGCGGTATGAATACCGCTTTCAAATGCTAGCGGAAGCATGCACGTTCAGATGGGATACTCATTCGCTTTAATGTGCTCGAGTTCTTACCTTACAACATGGTCCCCAGGAGCACCACCGTTTCGCACGTCTTCCACACCAAATGGTCTCACTTTCACGTCACTGTGAAGATAAACTCTTCCAATGCCAGCGATATCTAAGTACCGGAGGCAAGACCACTAGGCAGTCCTGGTCATCCGCTGCCGACTTTCTCTTTCTGCAGCTTGGCTAGGTCGAAGTCGAAGCTCATCATAACACTACTGTACGCTGTAACGGCCGGTAGTGTTATAATGGCTATCTGTAGTGTTATGAATCTATCTGTGCCACCTGATGCTCTTCCCATGCATCATGGTCATCGAGAACGTGTCATAAAAATATGATTAAATAAACAAAATCAAAGTACAATGTCAATTTCACAGGCCAAAAACATGCTTATACTGTTCTCTAGTGGGATATTCAAATAAAAAAAACTAACACCAGTTCACCCGAACAGGATTTCCCACCAGGAACTGTTACCCCCGAGTTTACCATACGAGCCTCGACTTGAAACTCTTCCACGACTCCAGCGCGTAAAGCAAAATCCCAGCACATGACTGAAAAAACATTCAACATTAAGAACGCTCCTCAGTCATCCATATACGACGAGGAGTTGCTTGAGAATCGCATTTTCACAGTAGCACATTCGAGTAGGTGCCGAGAGCGCGAGGTTGCAAGGCTTTCCCTGCGCATAGTGTCAAAGTGGGGCAAGCGATATCGCATCATAGGGCCCACCGGTGTAATCTCTGAGGCCGTCGTCATGAAAGCACTGTGACCACATCGGTCGAGGAGCGGCACTGACATCCATTTGATTGAAGAGCATAAGCAAGCGTCAACAGATCATGGAGATCAACGAAAATTTAGAAGGATATGAATTGAAGTAGTTGGTACGAATTCATCACCGAAAAACCAGTGCGAAATAAACACGGATGGTCAGATTCACAGTGTAAGATCGCCAGAGTAATCTGACCATCCACTGTGCAAAGTGTAGCTGCCATCCGGTTTTTCAAGAGACTAGGGTTCTGCGCCCGTACAGAGACCGAACGGCACGCCAGATTTTTGAAGTTGTTGCCATAAAGCGTAAGACGACGCATGCGTCAGCGTTTCATCGATCTCTCTAACTGACGAAGGGATTAGGAACCTCCGCCCCTCATCTAATAATGCATTTTAGTTTCACTCTCATTAATTGACTTTTTTAATCACTTGATGCATGCGTTGTTGGAAGAACATGATGATTCCTCCTCTCCAAACGCCCCTTTCAAAAGCATATTTGTGTATGAGCAGAATAAATTCAAGCAGTCGGCCGTCAGCGCTTGTCTCGTGTTGCTTCCTTGTCCTTGTTTATTTCGCGATGTTTCTCATCGATAAAAAACTAAATGAACATGTGAACTATGGGTGCATAACATTCACAAAAAATAGAAAGGCGCACCAAAAAGATTCTGGAACGGTGTAAGAGCACTTTCAGTTGCAAGTGAAAATTCGCAAATCGCTGTATGGGATGCAAAATTGGAGGACGCTTAAGCTTCGCCTTCAAGGGTGGAACGCGATAGCGTTATCGCACCCCGTTCGCACCGCCCACTCATTCGCTCGGCATGCTCTTGACGAGACAAAGGGGAGATGCGGGCGAGTGGCGCGCTACCTGTCGGGGCAGCGCCGTACATTGCGAGGAGGGGGTCTTGTGTTTGCCGCAAGATGGCTCTGCGTGTGCGCCAAGCGCAGAAGAAATGTAGCGGAAACGTACTTCACTACTCGTTTAACAGCGACTTCTGTAATTTACATGCTCATAATTACCGATATACACCACAGTATAACTTTCTAAGGCAACACCGCATACACTAGAGGCGCTTTTGTCCCGCTTTGAAACATCGAACTCGTGGCGGAGTGTTAGCGTCTCCGTCTCACACTCCGGAGACCCTGGTTCGATTCCCACCCAGCCCATCTTGCAAGTTGTTTTTATTTATGAATTGCCTTCCGTGATTTTTCTCTCACGGCCAATGCCACCGACGCCGGCTTTTCTGCGACACGAGCTCCTTAACGCTGTCGCGTTGATCCTGTAACATCCTCGAAGGAGACGATGAGCTGCGTTTTGGCTGCCTTGGCTGTCAGAGGTGCCGGTTGCGACTAAATAACGGCTACTGAGGTGTACCAGTCATTTGTGCTCTAAGGCATGATGTATGCGTTACCAGTCCTGAGCGTACGAGCTAGTTTTATGGTTCAACTGGAACGAGATAATCGTGTTGCCCTTCGACTAATGCTTAGATTACCTCGTGAAGCGCAATCTGTTGCATTACTCACTGAAGTGCATCAGTTACCCCTGAGGCTGCAAACAGACCAGAGCACTCTGTATCATTGCGAGCGTCTACACCAGGGATCGAACAGTCCATCGCTCTCTTGATCGTCTGATTCACCGCCTGTTTTCTCGCGTGGGAAAAATAGCGGCAGTATTTATGAACTTTGCGGGCAGTTCTGAACATACTGCTTGAGTTACGCCTCCGCCTCCGAAAGGTATCATCAAACACGCACTCCCCATTCATCTCACTACGCCTGACATATGCAAAAAGTCTGTTATGCCTGTTTCGAGAGTATTCTAATTGGATCTGTCGCACATGTTCGAAAGATTTCCAGATAATCTGCACAGATTGACAGATGCTTCTGTGCAAAGCGATGGTCAAGGCGCTTCTGCAGGTTTTCTCTGCCTTTTGACTAAGTTAAGACGTATATTTCATATATCCCATCCAATAGCGGAGCTGTACTCGCGGGCAGCTTTCTGTAGCTATGAAGGGAAAGCTACGGAGGCAAAGCGCGCACAAGTGACAGCGCTTCTGAAAAGAGTCCCGCGTTTTCATCCACGTTAGTTCAGGCTAGGGAAGAGCACGCCTTATCAGCAACAGTTAAATAAGAGAAAACACACCACTGAATGTAAAAGCTTACTTATTTTGCGGCTTTTCCCTTCCGCGTCTGAGAAAACGTGAAACCGTCGCACGTGGAAGCTGCATCGGTTCACCGTCTGTTCCGGGCAACCAAAAGCACTGTAAAGCGCTGGTGGACTACTTGGCGCAGAAACACATGTGCAGGAGCTCCGCCTCCGTAGCTTTTCCTTCATAGCCTCAGAAAGTTGTGCGTGAGTATAGCAGCGTTTAATGTTGCTCTGAAATAAGTGCAAGAGGCGTTAACCGCGTCGAAGATAGTCATCTTTGCAGAGTCCCGCGCGGTCCTTAGCAGATTACAACACAGTCAGACTGATTGTCCAGCTGTGCGCAGCACTACTGACTCTGCTAACAAAATTACGTCACATGGGGCAGCTCTTATTGCTCAATGGATAGCTTCGCACGTAGGGATCGCGGAAAATGAGGAGACGGATCGGCTGCTTCAACTTGAGCTCATAACGACTTTGTCTGCCCTGAAATTTCGCGCAAGCTAGATGACGCTCGTCTGCTGATTCATCACCGTCTACTCAAGCAGCATCCAGACTGGCGCGTCGCAAATGGAACGTTCCTGCCTCGTGTTCACGTTCGAGGCTTACTTAGTCACGCAAGAGCACAATTACTCAAGCTAAGGGTTCGGCTGTGTGATCTGGTGCGAACGTTTATACCGACAAGGACATGTGGCTAGTCCATCGTGCACGTCTTGCGGTTGCTGCGAGACACTCCAGCACCTGATATTGGAGTGTTCCGCTTTTAGTGCGCAGTACGCTTCGCTAGCGAGGGACTATCATATCCTTGGCATGCGGTGTAAGACACTCGGCGGAGGTTTATATCCCTGTGGTTGTGCGTCTCGACTTGATCATGCTCATAGCGCTCTCCTTAGTTTTCCAGAGTTAACTTAGGTTCACGTTTGTAGCTTATTTCTTACTCCAGATGACAATACCTCAGACACTATTTCTTCTATTTTAACATTATTTGTTAGCGTAGCCTGCATGACCTGCCCTACTGTGCGTCCTCTGTAGTGTGTGTGTTCTGCTTTATTCTTTGAGATTTGTCATCTTGATCTTTCTTTCGCCTTTCCTCCCCTTCTTCCAACTTCCATTTATATGTCTCCTCCTTTCTCTAGATTAGGCAGACATTGTGCCTGCTCCTCGCTTTCCCTTTCCTGTCAAGTTCATACATGGTTTCAACACAAATAGAAATTAAAAATAGTAATAATGCACAGAACTGCACCAAAGATGTTCAAATGACATATCGAGGGCCAGGCTGTAGAAAATCCAAATGATTGAAAATTACCTTCTAGGGTTTAACGCGCTAAACCACGATATGATTATGAGGCATGCCGTTGTCGGCAACTCCAGAGTAATTTTGACCACTTAAGGTTCGTTAATGTGTAATGAATGCATAGTACATGAGCGTTGTTTTGCATTCCACCTCCATTGGATGCGGTCGCCTTGGCTGGGATCGATCGCGCGACCTCGTGCTGTGCAGTGCAGCGTCATAGCCACTGAGCCCAGAGTAAAAAGAGGATTACGAAATGATCATAATACAAGCACGGCAAAGCACGTGAAATATGGACACGCACTGACTTATACATTAAAGACATCGCGTTGTACACTTTTGAGCTCAGCCAATCGTTTACTTACACCGCAAACAATTAAAGAAAAACGTACGCACGTCCCTTCCACTGTCCTTTTTTTATCGCATGCGATTGCATTGGGGGTGGTTTTTGTGTGTGTGTTTCATTTTTGTTTTCCGGTTAGTGCATCGCCCTGCAGAGTCGTGAAAGTCGTACGCGTTTGCTGGTGCTTATGCTGAATTGTTTGCAGCCACGTAAGTGCGCGTCCTGTTCGTAAGGCGGTGGGTACGTCACGTGAAGTACAAGATGATATTTATAGTAGATCGTGGTTTTATGCATTGCGGATCTACTTACGCATCCTATGTTTGCATAGTGCGCTTAAGAGGTCATCGGAAGTTTTATAAGCACGACCTCCATAAGCGGTTGCACCTTTAACAGAGCAGTCATCTGCTCTGTTAGGAAACAGAGGCGAAAAAGCGTCCATGTAAGCCAGAACGTACTAAATTACTCTTTTTTCTCTTCATTCCTTATTTCTTTTCACTTTTTGTTGCCAGCGGATAAAAAAAGGTGCAACTCTTATGCAGCTAAGCTGCTGTTCTGACTTGAAACACTCTAAACGCAAGCGTAAACGCAAGCCACCAGAAAAGTAATCGCTCTTTTTTAGCATCGTAAACAAGGGCGCTATAACGTGAAACTATTCACATCTCCTGACGTAAAATTTACGTAACCACCGACGAAACCATCCGGCGGTGACCCGCAGTGCTGTTTAATAAAACACTCTCCTCGTTTATACGAGGTCACTTTTGTTTCCTTTCATTGCGAATAGCATTGCTTACGTTGACTGTCTTTTTTTAAATCTAATTGACTGAAAAGAGACCAGGACCACGCAAAAGTGAAGAGGTTTCGACAGAGCCCAGTTAGTCAAGCTAGTGGAGTGAAATCAGATAACCGAAAGAGGAGGGTATTCCTACGCCGACGCTCGCCGTAGGAACAGGCGCCTAAGAGCTGCGCTATAAAATGCGGAAGGTTTAAAATGCCACTAAACCGTATCTTCAGTGAAGGTGAGTTGGCAGAGCGATGTCGTATACGTGGCTGAAAGGGTTCAACAGCGTTATACCCAAACATTATTATTATGCGCAAATAAACCCACTTCCCCGGCAGCTCTGATAAGCTAGTGCCGAAGAGATCGCCGGGCAGCCATATTCGGTTGTTCAACAACGTTATACCAAAACATTATTATTATGCGCAAATAAATCCACTTCTCCGGCAGCTCTGATAAGCTAGTGCCGAAGAGATCGGCGGGCAGCCATATTCTGTTATTCAACGTTATACCCAAACATAATTATTATGCGCAAATAAATTCATTCACACCGGCAGCTCTGATAAGCTAGTGCCGAAGAGATCGGCGGGCAGCCGTATTCTGTTATTCAACGTTATACCCAAACATAATTATTATGCGCAAATAAATTCATTTCACCGGCAGCTCTGATAAGCTAGTGACGAAGAGATCGGCGGGCAGCCATATTCTGTTGTTCAACAACGTTATACCCAAACATTATTATTATGTGCAAATAAATCCATTCTCCCCGACAGCTCTGATAAGCTAGTGCCGAAGAGATCGGCGGGCAGCCATGTTCTGTTATTCAACGTTATACCCAAACATTATTATTATGCCCAAATAAATTCATTCACCCCGGCAGCTCTGATAAGCTAGTGCCGAAGAGATCGGCGGGCAGCCATATTCTGTTATTCAACGTTATACCCAAACATTATTATTATGCGCAAATAAATTCATTTGCCCGGCAGCTCTGATAAGCTAGTGCCGAAGAGATCGGCGGGCAGCCATATTCTGTTGTTCAACAACGTTATACCCAAACATTATTATTGTACGCAAATAAATTCATTCACCCTGGCAGCTCTGATAAGCTAGTGCGGAAGAGATCGGCGGGCAGCCATCTTCTGTTACCTTCGGAACAGCGAAGCCTCCGGCTATTCCGAAAAAAAAAGAACTGTTTTGTTGGGCATATTAATGCATCTTTAATGCGTACACGTCACATTGGCATGGTCAGTTTTCGTGGTTTTGTGGCGTCGCATGACGAACAGGCGATATGGGCGATATTTGAAAAAAAAATTAACCGATAACGGTGGGCTCATGGCAAAAAAATAAACTATCTGAAATAATTTTTATTATGCTTGAAATAGCCATGCATAATCATATGTACATGGTATATTAGATGGTGCGATTTCGCACATTTCTTTATGTCACGTGACAAACAGCTGAAGCGGGTGTGGCCCGAAAAAATATTTCACCAACCTGGAGTGCTGATTGCAGTAGCTGAATGGAAACAGTTCAGAATAGTTTACGTTAACGTGCCCCAGTATATATATATATATATATATATATATATATATATATATATATAAATGTATACGGCTGTGGGATTCAGCCATGCAATTTGTAATTTATGTAAAGTATTTTCTTCTTTTTACATACGTATTTAGGTATCCTGTAATTCTGCCCCTGTTTTCAGCACCCTTCCCTCGAGTTGCCAATTCCACGTCAGTCCATTTGACCTCTGCTTTCTTTTCGTGCCGACATTTATGTTGTACAGTGCTGCTGAAGTGCACAGGGCGCTAAACCCCTGCCAAGCTGTGTAAAGATTTTGCTTTCTATGGCCTTCCACTCAATGAAGTGAAAAATAAATTGATTGATTGATTGATTGATTGATTGATTGATTGATTGATTGATTGATTGATTGATTGATCGATTGATTGATTGATTGATTGATTGATTGATTGATTGATTGATTGATTGATTGATTGATTGATTGATTGATTGATTGATTGATTGATTGATTGATAAGTACTCTGACTTGGCAATCAACTTGGTTAACAGCTTATGCTTTGGGCGGCAGAGGCTACGAGCCACACCAACCATTCAAGAGCGAGAAGCAGAAAAAGTGCTCGTCTGCTTTACGCATTTTATCACCGAATCATAAGTGGCGCACAGCAGGCCAACCCTTCTCCAATCCCTGAGAGGCGCTGACCGCTCTCGAACTTGGTTGTCTGACGGGACCTGTAACCTCCGCAGCCCTAGATGATGATCAAGATACCGAAAGGAGATAACTTGTAGAGCTTCAGTTCATCTGTATAGCAACACTTTTTTACAGAATTCTGGAGATCGAGAGAGAGAAATATAGGGTGTTTTACGTAACTTGAGCCAAACATTAAAAATATGCAGATGCCATGTAGCTAGACAAACCCAAAGTAATTTGTTTGCCGTCGCTTGGAGATACATTATCTTTTGCATTCCGCCTAATTAGATAATTAGTCTTAATTAATTAATCAACTTCTCAATCATTATAATTAGATGAAAAGTGTCAATGAGAAAATTATATAGCAACATGAGAAACTCCCGATACAGCTTTCGGCTGCTTAATACGTGCTACGTAAAAGTGTTTTTCGGAGCGTGAAAGACGCCCGCGAATACATGCAAATTACCACGCGACTGGCCGAGCGAGCAACTTAGCCTGTATTCGCGGGGTTCTTTCATGCTCACAAAAACAATTTTATGTAGCCCTTATTGAGCAACAGAAAGCTGTAGCGGGAGCTTCTCATGTTGCTCTACAATTTTCTCATTGAGACTTTTCATCTAATTATGATGGTTGAAAAGCTGAATAGGTAATTAAGACTAATTATCTAATTAGGCGTAACGCAAAAAATAGTCTATCTCCAAGTGGCGGCAAACAACATTACCTTGGTTTTGTCCAGCTACGTAGCATTTGCATATCTTTAAAGTTTGGCTTAAGTTAAGTGAAACACCCTTCAGAGATTGTGCCAGCTAACGTTAGCAAAGCTGTTCAATTAAATAAATGGAATTAAAAACAAGGTGCAAGATACTCTCTTAAGGGCTACGGTGTTTGGTCGTCAGACCTCCGTCGACCGAACATCGTAGGTCTTGTAGTTTTATCTCACGCCGTAACTTCCTAATGTTCTTTTATTTGTTTGAACAGCCTGCCTAACGTTAGCGTGAACACACGGTATTTATTTGTATTAGGGTGACGTACCTCCCTCATAGGGACGGGCCCTTTGTTCAGGGCCACATTGGCTCACATCTGCGAAGAGAACAGGGCGAGAGACCGGACAAGCGAGTTACAAACACAACCAGCGCTCCGTGTTCATGACTGGTCATTACGTGACGCTATGTTCAAACACCACACTTCATAGACGTGCTTGTGTTACAAGGCTGTTCTCGTCGAATAAAAAAAAGAGGAGTCAGTTTAACGTTCATAAATATTACGCTGTGGATTACTTGATGCCAGCACCTAAGTAAAACATAGTAAGAAAGAGAAAGTTACGAAGAAGAACAACAACAACAAGAGGCAGAGAGGTTAACCATGGCCGCTCTCAGTTGGCTACCCTGCACTTTGGGGAGGGGAAAGCAAGCAAGGCAGATATGAAACAGGAGAGATACGGCAAGCAACATTAGGAAAGATTAGAATAGTAAGAGGCAACGAGCGGGAACATGTTTGCAGAGGGCTATTCGCTGACAGTGACAGTCCAGTTTCCATCAAAAAGCACAATATGGCTGATATGTCCTTTTCCATGTCAGATTGGTTAGGCCAAGGTCCCAGGATCTTTTCTTCCAAGAGCGATCCGTCATCTAAGCGGCTTAGACTAGAACTTAGTCATCATTTAGCGTCGAACCGATGCCGCCCATGTTTTTCTTTATTATTATTATTCCGCGTGCACCTTTTGCGGAGGGCTATGAAAAGGTAGCCACACATTTGCAATTGCAGTATTGCATGCATGGTTGTTGAACTTCGCACCCCAAGATGACACTATGAGTGCTGCTGCGCACGCGTGCATCTCCGGTATTCCGCGCGCGGCAACACGTATACATTGACCGGCTGGAGCTCTCCAATTTACCCACCGTCATGTTTCTGCGGCTGTGGCATAGCGCTGCTGAGCGCGAGGTTAGGATCCCAAACCGCGTAGGGGGCGAAATTCAAAACGCTCGTTTACCGTAAGTTGGATTCACGCTAAAGAACCCCAGGTGGCCAAATTAATCGGCAGTCCACCACTACGACGTCCCAATAGAGCCAGTGCACTATTTTAGGACCTTAAAACGGATAATTTTTCTTACTTTTACTTTTTAAAATAGTGATAGTTGCGGCTTCGTTGTCAAAGCTACGTAGAGCACGACGGGACATAAGACAAAGCGCCCTCCCAATGCACGACGCGACACTTCGCGCTCAACATTTATTTTTTATTCCCGAGAGGTCGACGTACGCGCGTGACTTATGAAACTACGTGATGCTCGTCAGTCAGGCGGCATGCCGTCGACGAACGAAAAGAGAATGAGATTAAAAAAATTAAATTGTGGGGTTTTACGTGCCAGACCCACTTCCTGATTATGAGGCACGCCGTAGTGGAGGACTCCGGAAATTTTGACCACCTGGCGTTCTTTAACGTGCACCTAAATCTAAATACACGGGTGTTTTCGCATTTCGCGCCCATCGAAATGCGGCCGCCGTGGCCGGGATTCGATCCCGCGACCTCGCGCACAGCAGCCTAACACCATAGCCACTGAGCAACCACGGCGGGTAAGGGAGAATGAGATACTCTCCTCATTTTTTTTTTTTTCTAGCGACACTAGCTCCTATTATTACGTCGCCTACAAAGAGCACAGTGCTGGAAACCTAGTTCCAGTATGACCTTTTTAGCACGTTCTACGATGATTCGGGTCAACATGCGCGTTAACTAAATTGTGTACCCTTCATTGAGTACATTTAAATAAACTACAGCAGGTACATAGCAAAGGTCGCGTAAAACGGGCCACTCGAAGCAGTTCTGGAGAATACGACATCACTCTTTCCCGTCGCATAGCGCACAGAAGACCTGACAACTTTTCGCCGGAACCGCGAAGGCTTGATCGGCGGAAGCCTCTCTTATACGCTCTGCTCACGTGATTCTGCGCAGGTGCGTTTACCTGCGCAACAGCCGACTTCGCACTCAAACCCACAACAGCGGCGCGCTACTGCCAGGCGATGCACTACAGTGACCTTCCTTGTTCGACGGGAATGAAAATATTGATTTATCCAACCATTAGACCCAAAAATCTTCGTCGCGCTTGAATATATATCGAAATAACGGAAATACATTACCTGGGGTAAGAAAATAAGCGCACATTAAGAATATCACAAAAACAGAACAAGCAACGTAGTCAAACGCATGCGTCGCTAATCCCGTCGAAAAGGATCATTGGGCCAAGGAAGCTGCGAAACCTTGCCTGCAATCAAGGTGCCGTAAGGATTACGGAATGCGCTGACGCCCATCTACGCATGCTATTACGACCTCAAGAGGGCACGCAAAGCAGTAAACCTCCTTCAGAAATGCGCCGTAGAGACTCGGAACAGCCGCCAGTGATTGAGAACTATATTTTGGAATGGTGCAACAGAACTAAGTCGGAAAGAAAGGGAGTGGAAGTCCGAATGCTCATCCATCAGGGAGCCAAATGGAAAAAAAGCAAATTCAAAATGTGCAGAGCTTCTTTGGTTAGCATGCACAATGAGTAGAAAGAAAACTTC
Source organism: Dermacentor andersoni (assembly GCF_023375885.2). NCBI lineage: Eukaryota > Metazoa > Arthropoda > Arachnida > Ixodida > Ixodidae > Dermacentor > Dermacentor andersoni. The sequence goes on from NC_092818.1 coordinate 131,193,494, forward strand.
GCTGGGCGTAACGTAATGTGGACCTTAAATAATTGCAGAGAAAAGAATCAAAAGTTAGAGGAATGGCTAAGTGCCGATATTAAGGGTTTCGTGACTGGTGCCGAAATCATCCTATTAGGTGACATGAATGCCCACATATAGGGTCTAGATAGCTATGCCTAAAACAACGGGAAATCAATGCTAGTTTTTTGTGAGCAACATAACCTCTTTATTGTGAATACAGGGCCTAAGTGTGGCAGGCAGACCACGTGGGAAGTGGAAAATCGGCATTTGACCATTTATGATGCATTTGGCCTGATGACAGATGGAATTCATGATAAGTAGAGAGAAATGGTCATTGACGAGGAAAAGTATAGAAGCATAGGAAGCGACCATAAACGCATCATTTTGAAAATGGGATATGTAGTTGCGAAAGAGAGCAAGGAGCCCAAAATGGCCAGTCGGAATTTGAACACTGAGTGAATAACAAATATAGTCACAAGAGTCTAGGAAGAACTTGGCAAATGGCCAAGCAAAGAGTGGGAATACGGTGAACTTCTAAGTGTAATAACGACAGAAATATGGAAAAAAAACATGTTCGTTGGAAAGGAAAAAAAGAAACCGAAAACCTGGTGGAACAGGGAGATACGAGAAGCGATCGCTGAACGACTGAAAGCATCACGAGAGCACAGGCAGGCAAAAAAAGCGCAGTTGCCGCAGGACGAAGGAGCCAGTAAATGGGAAATATACCGGGAGAAAACTCTATGGTTCAAATACTGGTTCAAGCAAAGATAAAAGGTGAACGTGAACGTTGGTTGTCAGAAATGCGTGAGAAAATGAAGGCCGACCTAGAATATTTTGGAACCACATAAAATGATTAGGCAGGAAATCTGGAACAATAAAACAACATATCCTAGACGACGATGGAAACAAACTGGAAGGAGACACGGCATTAAATTACATCCGAAAAATAACAGCTGAATCGTTCCAAGGCTATGAAGAGGTTTTACTTGAACAAAAAAAGAGCATGAATGGAAAAGGAGCTGGTGCTGACCAATTTCAATTGGAAGAAAGCCGAAGAAAACATTCCGAAGCGCACAGCCACAGAGCTAAAGGGGATTCCCGTTATGCTGATTAATGAACTAGGTCCAAGAAGTAAGGGAGCTCTGGTGAAAGCAGTCGAAAAATTTTTGAAAGATGGGAGAATGCCAGGCAGTCGGTGACAAAGTATAATGAGATTAATTTATAAACGTAAGGGGGAGGAAGAATTCACTCGTATAGACCATTGACCATTCCATCGATAATATACAGGTTAGCGATGCAGTCAGTCAAATTAAAGCTGCAAGCATAGGCAGACAATGTTGGAATTTTGGACGAACTTCAGAATGGCTTCAGTATAGGTAGGCGTTTGGATGACAACTTATTTGTTCTTATTCAGCGTACAGAAATATCAAGAGCAGAAAGCCGACCATTATATGTGGCCTTTTTAGACATTACAGGAGCGTATGACAACGTAGACCGCAACATATCGTGGGATATTCTAGAAGGGGAAGGCTTAGGTGACGATTGTCTACAGCTTCTGAGAGAGAGTTGCCTAGAATATACAGTTTGCGTTGAATGGGAAGGCATGAGGAGCGAGGAGAATGTTGATATCAACAAGAGACTGAGGCAGGGGTGCCCTTTATCCCCACTGCTGTTTATGATGTACATGGTGAGGATGGAGAAGGCGCTAGAAGGAAGTAATAGCGGGTTTAATCTATCATACAAACAGGCAGGTAACGCAGTAGAGCAACAGCTTCGAGCTTTATTTTATGCGGACGGCATTGTGTTGCTAGCCAGCAAGCAAAGGGATTTGCAACGTCTGGCTAATATCTGCGGACAAGAAGGCAACAATTTAGGCTTGAAATTTAGGGTTAAAAAATTAGGTGTTATGGTATTCAATGAAAAAGTGAAAAAACAGTGTCAATTCAGGACCAGGAAATACCTCGGGTTGGAAGGAAGGAAGGAAAAAGTGGAGAAGGAAAGGCAGGGAGGTTAACCAGTTTAGCTTAACCGGTTTGCTACCCTACACGTGGGAGAGGGATGGGGCGATGAAAGATGAGGAAGGGAGAGAGAGAGAGAGCACATAGCACGGCGCACACACATCGTCCGTTAGAGTCCATCAATCTGGCGTGGTACGTGAAATCACTGTCACAGCCGCTTGTCCAATCCTGTCTCTTTCAAAAACCGAAGTAGACCTTTCGTCGCCTTCACCTGCGATGTCTTCTGTCGGCGGCATGTGAAAATCGTGTCGAGGGACAATGGTCTAGTGTCAAGGTGTGCTAAAACGGATGGCCAGGACTGTCGCTGAACATTATATTCAGGACAGTCGCACAGAATGTGTTCCAGCTTCTCCTCGCAAAGACAGGCATTGCAGAGAGCGTTGTCGGCCATTCCAATGCGAAATGAGTAAGATTTCGTGAAAGCCACCCCTAGCCATAAGCGATAAAGCAGAGTCGCCTCTCTTCGGCGGAGTCCAGTTGGCATATAGAGATGCATCAAAGAGGGCAGGTGGTATTGACGGTTGCTCCGGTTGGCCTGGCTGTTTGGTGTGCACCATAGAGAGAGCGTGATCTCCTGTGCAAGAACTCGAAGTCTGCTAGCTGCGTCGGATCGTGAAAGCGGTATGGCCTCTTCTTGTGCGTCTTCAAGAGCTGCCCGAGCAGCATTATCGGCGTCTTCGTTTCCAGTGACGCCGCAGTGACTTGGCAGCCACTGAAACGTCACGTGGTGTCCTTTCTCCTGTGATATATGGAGTAGGCATCTAATATCGAATACGAGCTGTTCGAATGGCCCGCGACGCAGAGCTGATAGCACAGATTGTAGGGCTGCCTTTGAGTCGTTGAAGATTGACCATTGTCGAGGTGGCTCCCGATTGACCAAACAAATTGCAGCGCGAAGAGCAGCTAGTTCAGCAGATGTCGATGTTGTTGGGTGGTCAGTCCTAAAGCTGATGGTAATAGCTTTTGCTGGGACAACAACAGCACCGGACGAACACTGGATGTTTGTGGAACCATCAGTATAAATGTGTTCACTGTCCGCGTACCTCTCGTGCATAAGAAGCAGAGACAGTTGTTTCAGCACAGGCGACGACAGTTCAGACTTTTTCCCGATTCCTGGTACACTGAGATAGACTATGGGGCTGATAAGACACCAAGGGGGTATGGATAGTTTAGATGCAGCGGTGAAGCCCGAGGGAAGTTTGTCGTTGTACTTGGCGATAGTTTTAGAGAATAAAGCTTGGTGCCTGTCTGAAGGCAGTGTTGCAAGGTGGTGATAGGGGGCACGTGCAAAATGTCTGATGTGCGTTCTCAGGGCTTCCACCGTAATGTGAGTTTGCATTGGATGGTCCGGAGCAATCGCAATAGTTGCCTCTGTTCACGTGCATCTGGGCAAACCAAGGCAAACTCTGAGTGCTTGAGCTTGTGCTGCCTGCAGAACACGAATATTTGTCTTGCAGGTGTTGTTCAGTACAGGTAGGCTATATCTTAAAAAACCGAGAGAGAGAGAGCTGTGTAGAGTCTCAGCATTGCGTCTACTGACATCCTCCACGTCTTTCCTGTCAAGTATTCATATAACTGGGAGGTTGCTGTCAGGCGCCGTTTCATGTAGGCCACGTGCGGGCTCCACAAGAGGTCTCGGTCGATAATTACGCCGAGAAATATGTGGGTTCTGACATAGGAAATGGTCCGCGCATTGATTGAGATGACATAAGGCGTCATCGATTTCCGAGTAAATGCTACTAGTGCGCATTTTTCTGGTGATAGGCTGAGACCCTGTTTACACAAATAGTTCGCTGTCAAAGTGGCCGCTCTTTGAAGCCGCGCACGTATCTGAGGACGTGTGACTGCCGAAGTCCAGACACAGATGTCGTCAGCGTATATTGAAATTTTGATGGCAGTTGGCAAGTATTCAGCAAGTCCAACAAGAGCGAGGTTGAATAGCGTCGGGCTGAGAGCACCGCCTTGAGGAACGCCCCTGCTGGTACAGCGTCGCGTAGTTGGGCCATCGTCAGTTAACACATAGAATGATCTTGCAGATAGGTAACTTGCAATCCACAAAAAAACTCGACCACCTAGGCCAACCGTTGGAAGAGCGTCGAGAATGGCCTCATGTAATACGTTATCGTATGCCCCTTTCACGTCTAAGAATAAAGCTGCAGATAAACGCTTACGGGACCTTTCGTGCTGGACATATGAAACGAGATCAACTGCATTGTCGATGGAAGAGTGGTCACGTCGGAAACCAGCCATGGAATTCGGATAAATCTTGTAGTGTTCAAGGTGCCATTCCAGGCGGCCAAGGATCATCCGTTCCATTATCTTTCTTACTCAGCCGGCCAGCGCTATTGGGCGGTAAGAGCTGAGTTCTAGTGGGGATTTGCCCTGCTTTAAGAGTGGCACCAGGCGGCTTACTTTCCATTCGTCAGGAACATTTCCCTCCTGCCATGAGGAGTTGTAAAGGCTCAACAATTCTATCCGTGCGGACTATCCGAGATAGCACAAGGTCCGGTATGATATACCATCTGGACCTGGAGATGATGAGCGCCTGCATAGAGCTAGTGCCGCTTCGAGCTTCTCCCTTGTAAAAGGAAGCTCCATGCGGCAATCACGGGAATGGAGGACGTCAGCTCGGGCTAGATGATCTGGACGAGTCGCTTGGTCTGCGATCCGCGCACAAAAGTCTTCTGCGACATCGATGTCTTGCCGCCTTTGGAAAAGCGCTAGCGCCTTGAATGGAAAACGCCGTTCCGGAAGGCAACGCAGACCTTGCATCGTTTTCCAAATGTGAGACAGTGGCTTGCGGGGGTCGAGTGTCTGGCAAAACGTTGCCCAACGTTCCGACGCTAATCTATCCATACGACGCTGAATCTTCTTTTGCATCCTCCTGGCTGCCCTAAGGTCATGGATTGATTTTGTACGCCGATATCGACGTTCGCCCGGAGACGAAGCGCTCGAAGTCGCTCTAATTCTATGTCGAAGTCATTTCGCGTGGAAGAGATCGTCATCATGCGAGTGGCGTTTCGCATCGTAATTTTAATCGTTTGCTCTAACCCAGAGGGTAGGCCCTCGCGGCAGGCATCTTCCATCTCAGATTTGAAGTTGGCCCATTGAATCGTCCGAATGGTATTCCGTGGGCCGGATCTAGACGACAAGCCTTTGATGTTCAGATAGGTGGGAATGTGATCACTCCCATGTGTCTCAATGTCTGGAAACCACTTCACACATCTGTCGAGAGAGTTGGAGACGAAAGCAAGGTCGAGGCAGCTGCCGTATGTCACGCCTCGAAGAAAGGTGGGGCTACCATCGTTCAGGAGAGTAAGGCCATAGTTGTGGGCGATGCTTGCTAATCTTCGTCCTCTTGCATTTGTCCTTGTACTTCCCCATGCTGGATGGTGTGCATTGAAATCTCCTATGATGACCCATGGGGCGGGACAAACACTCAAGATATCCGCAAATCTTTTGGTATCGAAATTGCTGGAAGGCGATATATACACGCCTATGAGAGTAAACAAGAGTTTGTTCGTTTTAACTGTGATGCATATATATTGATTGTCGTCGTGGGGCGCAATTGGTTGCAAAACATAGGTGAGTTCACGACGAACAAAAACGACGATTTCGCTGCATGCACCATTTGTTGATGACATGATAAATTCGTACCCTGACAGTCTTATTGGTTTCGACAAGTTGGGCTCACAAATGACGATGAGTGGAAACACATTGGTGTACACAAACTGACGAAAATCTGAAATTCGTGATTTTAGCCCTCTGGCGTTCCACTGGATGACGGACGCTGCCTTGACTTCTTTCCGGAAGGATGGGGTATGGGTAGCCATCTGTCTAGTTGAGGGATGCAAGCACTGGGCTTAAGGCGTCCAGCACTTTAAGTGCGCTTCGAGCAGACGGTGTCCCCATGTCCACCAAAAGCGCTCTAATGGCCTCCATGAGAGAACGTAGCACCGAGATGACTTGACGGTCTGTTTTAGGTGAATCATCCATGGCCGGAGAAGGATCAGGTGGGGCCCTGACCTTCTGAGGTTCCTTAGCAAGGGAGCGGCTCGGTAGCGTAGGCCATTCCTCTAAAGATAGAGGGCGCTATAACGTAAAACTATTCCAAACTTTTCTATTCCAATTCTGCTATCAGCCCTCCACGATTGGTCAAAAACTTTTTTCGACCACCCCCCTCCCTTCAAGACCTGTCTGTCACGCGACGTCACGAAAACCGCGATACCTCCCCATCTGATATGATGTGTACACATTGATTATGCATGATTTGACAGAAAAAAGAAAAACAGTTATTTCTGATTCGACCCCTTTTCGCCATTAGCCCTTTGGCTATTGGTAAAAAGTTTTCGGGCTGCACCCACTTCACCCGCCTGTCACGCGACGTCACAAAACCGCAAGAACTCACCGTGTCAAAGTGACGTGCGCGCGATAAAGATGCATTAATATGCCGAACAAAACTGAATTTTCTTCGGAATAGCCGCAGGCTGCCCCGTTCCGAAAGGAATAGAAGATGGCAGCCGCCGATCGCTCAGACGCTGGCTACTCGCACCTGCCGGAGAGCATGGGTGTATTTGCGTATAATAAAACTTTTTGCGTGGCTGTGTAACGTTTACTAGCACTTTTGGCACGTTTATCCCCTCATTCTGCCAATTCTTCTTTGATGAGGGCCCGTTTTAGCGTCATTCTTGAGCTTCCGTTCCATGCCGCCGCGATTTTCGACCAGCCAGCGCAAGCTAAGTAAGGGAAAGCCGACCAATCGTAGACGCCGGCACCACCCTCTTCGTCCGGTTATCGACTTTCAGTGCAGTGGCTCGGCCCCGTCGAATCCCTCTCCACTTGAGCGTTCTCCTCGCCTCTTGTCAGCCAATTAGATACGACAAGCCGCTCAGTGTAGGCAATGTTATTCGTTTTTCAAGCAAACAAAAGTGACCTCCTATGAACGAGGAGAGCGTTTGATTGGTCTGTTCAGACAACCCTGCGGGTGACCGCCCGGTGCTTGCGTTGGCGGTTACGCAAATTTGACGTCAGGAGATTGGAATAGAAATATATTGGAATAGTTTTACGTTATAGGGCCCAGAGTCTTTTCTGCTTCCTTCGTGGAAGTGGTGGGCCTTTTCGCGGCGCGACTAACTGGCACCGCAGTGGAGGGAGTACTGTCACTTCGCGCATGCGCCTTCTTCGAAGACGTACGATGGTGCCGACGTCGACGCCAACGCCGGACTACTTCGGCTGCCTCCCTGTGGGCCGAATTGTCTCTGGCCATTTGCTTGAGAACCGCGCGCTCCCTCTTGATGCGGGGACAGTCTTTCGACGAGGCCGCGTGAGGGCCGCTACAGTTGGCGCACTTCAAGACCGTGGCACCGCAGGTCTGTTCTGCATGAGGTTCAGCGCAACGGGGACACAGTAGCGAGTTGGGACACACGTCCTTGACGTGTCCTAGCCTGAAAAACTGATGACATTGAAGCGGCTTCTGGATGAATGGTCGAACCGGATGTCGGAAATGTCCGACTTTAACGTGGGATGGGATACAATCCCCCTTGAATATTTCTTTTACGCAGCGCGTATTCCCAAGGCGGCGCACTTGTGTAATGATCGTACCCTCGTATGCCGGCTTGATGAGGCTAGGTAAGTCATCATTGGGAATGGCAATGCCAATGTCGTAAATCACACCGGCTATGGATGTGTCGTCGATCGGAATAAAGGGGCGCATTTTGATTCCGCCTAGCTCCGTGATTTCTTGAAGTTTTCCAAGCGCACTCGCGTTGTACACGTCTATGGCGAGTATATTCTTGCGTGGATTTATTCTTATGTCTTTAATTTTATCCGGTGCCACACATTCCAGAAAAATAGATAGGGCTTGCCCGTTTAGCAATCGTAGGTTGCTTGACGGTTCTTCCGACATAAAGATGATGACGTGTGGCCAGCGCGCAGGCCTTGACTTCAAAGTCGTTGTGCTCGCCGGAGTTGACGGCGCTGCATTGACGATTTTTCTCCTCGCCCTCTTACTCTGGACGGGTATGAAGCCGTCGTCGGATGAGTCGTCTTCCGACATAGAGTACAGCTCGGTGTCTTCGGTTTCACTGGGGGAGCCAACTCGCTTCCTTGCGGTTGACGGCCGTGACGACTTCTGGCCAGGCGGGCCTCTGGCATGCTCCGCGTCCATGGCCTCAAGACGGGAAGGTGAGGCACCTCGAGAGGCGAAGATTTTACCAAAAAATCACAGAGGACAGAAACAAGTGTTCTGCCAAGAAGACACTTCGTCGTCTTCCCTTCGGGTAAAAGAATATAAATACCTTGGTATACGGATAAACGAAGGCGATAAATATCTGGAAACACAGCAATAAACAATAACAGTAAAGGGGAAGAGAAACACGGCCATAATGAAGCACAGAGCGCTATGGGGATACAATAGGTACGAGGTGCTCCGGGGTGTGTGGAAGGGTGCAATAGTTCCAAAACTTACATTTGGAAATGCGGTTGTTTGCTTGAAATCAGGGGTACAACCAGGTCTCGATGGCAACTAAAAGTCAATGGGACGCTTCGCAGGGGGCGCTCACGGGAAGACTACAATTTTCTTTTTTTATATTTTCTTGTACCCTCAAGACCGAAGTATTACAGAGGGTAGCGGGTAAAAAACATACACAAGTAAATAACAAAGCCGCAAAAATTGTTAGTTATTACAGCAAAATTTATTAGTTAAATGTATCCGGGAGAGATGATGTCTGATAAGGCTGAACGAAACTTTGAGTTGTCCTTGATTAGGACAACTGCGCCGGGAAGGTGGTTCCATTCCTGAGAGGTCCTCAAACGAGTCACTTCCCGAAAGGCTGGCATGAGAGAGGAGAGCCTAATTAGGCTCGTCCAATCCTTCGTCATCAGCCACGTTGCGTACGTTGCAGCCTACCACAGATGGCTGCAACACGAACGAAACAAAATCAACGTGCTCATCAGAAGAGCGTACAAGACGGCGCTGGGCCTGTTCGAGTCCACCAGCACGACCCGCTTATTACAATTCGGGCTACACAATACGCTCGGAGAAATAGCCGAAGCGCAACGGACCTCTCAACTGGAGCGGCTGTCCATGACCAAAGCCGGGAGGAAGATACTGGACGATCTGGGAATTAGACGCTCGAACGAGGTGGAGATGAAGCTCCCCGTCCCCGAAGAGGTCCGACGCCAGACCAGAATCCACCCCATACCGAAGAACATGAATACCGAGTTCAACAAGGGAAGAAGAGCGGCGAGGTCCAAGGCTCTCATCGACCAGCATGCCAACGACGAACACGCGCGGTACGTGGACGCGGCCGAATACCAACGGAACGCCTTCGCAGCGGTCGTCATAGGGGCGTCAACCGGCGCCACGAGGACTGTCAGCGAGCGTGAGAAGCGCCGGAGCGGAACAAGCGGAGGAGGTAGCCATCGCCCTGGCCATCGCCGACGCAGACTGCCACATGGTGCTGAGTGACTCACGACAGGCGGTGCGAAACTTCGCCAAAGGGCAAATCTGCAGGGAGGCTGAGCGCGTACTGCGAGCGGTAAAACTAGAAGAACGAAAAGTACGACTCAAGTGGTTCCCGGCGCACGCGGGCGACGCGTCGGAACGCAATGAGAACCACAATGAGACGGCACACGCAGCGGCGCGAGCGCTAACCAACCGCGCCCCGGCGACAAACCGTCCGACGTGGTTCGGAACCAAGGACCGCATGACGGATTACAATGAAATCACGAAGGCCTACCGCCTGGCTCGCAGGACTCTCCCACCCCCGCACCCGAGACTGAGTCGAGCGGAGGCGGTAGTACTGAGACAGCTCCAGACCGGATCGCTACCTAGCCTGAAACTGATGAATCGCATGTACCCGGAGACATATCCGACAGATATGTGCAGAGTCTGTCGGAGGGAGACCGCAGACTACACGCACATATTGTGGGACTGCATTAAATATCCAGAAGACGCTAAATCAAAAACACTCCCACCGCGGCTCGAGGCAGCCGCGAAGAGCTACGACCGAGACGATCAGCTCTGGGCCGTCCAGCAGGTCCTCGAGGCGCTCGAAAGGTACGGACCCAGCGAGCCGGCAACGGCGAGCGGAGACCCGCGCCGAGTAACGGCAACTTCGAGGATGACGTAGGCCCTCGTCGGGGCGCGCGAGCGCCCAACTGCAGGCATAAATAAAGTTTCTCCAATCCAATCCAATAGGAATAAATTATTTGTTGCAGGTTCTGGTGCGGCATTGAATAATTTCAACCTTATGGCTATGATCAATGCGAGAGCACATGTAGGTAGGAGATGATATAAGATTATCGCGCAGGTAGGAATTGTGGAAATATAGTTTATGAAATAAAGCAAAAGTATGAAAAGTATGAAATGAAGCTGTGCAGGGTGATATAGGCTGGACCAGTTTTGAAGTGAGGGAAACTCACAGTAAAATTGATTATGAAGAACGACTGAGGAACTTGGAAGTAAATGGGCTGGGAGAGTGTTGATGTATTTAAACAGGAAAAACATTGCTTCAAAGTGGAGTAAAAGAACTAGGAAGCTTGCCAGCAAATACGCGGCATGTAGGGTGAGCAACACGGCAACAAAGAACATCAAGCGGAAAGTCCGAGAGGCTGAGAGAATCTCATGGGTGACGGCAGTGGAAAAAAAAACTGCTATCAGTAACTACTTGAGAGGAAAAAACGAAACCAGGAAAGAAACAATTTCTAATAACTCAAAGGGAAACTCATAACTTTTCGAAGCGAGATCAGGATGCCTTAGAACACGCACTTATAAAGCGAGATTTAAGAAGGAAGAAGAAGCATGTGCTTGATTCGGTAAAGCTAGAGAAACGATGGAGCATGTTTTATTAGAATGTGAAGATATCTGCCGAGCAGTCGATTTAGTCCTCTCTGGCTTCCTTGAAGCCCTTGGGTTTAGCGAGAGCAGAGGTAAAGTAAACATGTCCGCAGTAGAGATAAGTAAGCGGCAATTGGAAGATTGGAGGAAGAAAAGTAGGAATAACGACCAACAACGGAGGAGTGCAAAAACAAAATTTACAAAATGGATTCAGAAAGTTTGGTTATGGAAATTCATCGATTGGGTTTTTTTATCGTTTTTTCTTCTTCTTTAACATAGCTAGGACATTAGGCAATATGATAACAAGAGCTTGGTGGCGCAATCTACCACTCCGTTTCAAAGGGGACGCTTATAGCATCCTTACATCCATCCTTTCCAACCCCTCCAACTTACCCTTCTCTGATGGTTATCGAATAAACATTGCACAAGGAACACACTTATTAGACATTTTGTAATTCTCGTTTCAGCGCATATTCGCAGTGACGGGGTGCGTCTTCACAAATCACACGTTTATATATATATATATATATATAACAGAGGATTCACAAAGAACGAACATGACCGCAAATGTTACGCGAACGCTAGGTAACGGAACATGACCTAGTAGAATAAACTGCAGGAATAAAATCGTTACGGGTAAGGGAACGCACATTGTCAGCTAACAAATTCCAAGGACAAATTGTTCCGGGGTTAAAGCTGTACTTAAATGTATTAATGCGTGGGTAGAAAGGTTGCAGATTAAGTTCTCGGCGACTTCTGGTAGAAGTTTTCTTAGCGAGTGTTAAGTGCGCACAGCTTGATAGACTGGAGGAAGAATTAATGACAGTTTACAAAAAATTAAGCAGTCGAAATTGCGATAGAGGAGTTCACAGAATTAGAACTAACGTATTGTGAGCGAGTAGTGAGGAAACTAGAAACCCAGTCTATTAGTTCAGGGATCTTGATAGTAGCAGTCAACTTTAACATGAATTTAGGGTGAAGCACAGTATCAAACGCCTTCAAAAAATCAATGAATATAGCATCGACCTGGAGCCCGAAGTCTAGCTGATAGAAAACGTCATGAGTAAATTCGATGAGTTGGGTTACACTGCTGCAACTGCGCCGGCAACCATGTTAAACATCAGACAGCAAATTGTCATCCTCAAGAAAGCGAATAATATGCTCGTGAATGATTTGCCCGAGCATCTTGCAGTAATAGGATGTCAAAGAAATGGGTCTGTAATTACTTATAGTATGCTTGTCACCAGATTTCAACATAAGAAACAATTTAGCGAATTTCCTAGATCAGGGCACGACGCCAGACGATATAGTTTTTCGAAAAAAATACTGTCAAATAGCGAGCTGTCCACATGGAGTAGCGATTAAGATAGGAGTTAGGAAATACATCAGGGCCAACCTAGCTGGAACTGTTCGTAAGACGAACTGACAGCAACGTTGGTCATATTATTAGCGATGACGGCTCGCCTATAACAAGGAGTACTTACGAATGATACGAATGAAAAGCTTCGTGAATTTGGCCCCAGAGTTTTTCATGGAAGGCGTCACAATTTGCTGGTTTCCACGAACAAGAAAGAAGTTTAAGGGAAACTATGGTATGTATGTATGGTGTGAGGACAGGTGGGATGTAGACGAATGTATATAGTAACAAAAGAAGAGGAGGTGGGGAGGAGGGCCGGGGGGGGGGGGGGGGAGCGCTTCAAAACGGTGCGCCGATAGATTCCATCATTGTTAAGCGTGATGAGACGTATAAGCCGCAGATACGCGGACACCACGCTTTCGTCAATACACCGACGCCCACCTCGGCCCATCCTCGTTAAACTCGACCTGCGCGCATCTCCACCGATGAACATCCCTGCAGTGCTGCATGTAGGCAAATTTACGCCGCGGGTGCAGCTGCTGCGAGCTTCCTTTGTGGTCCGCCGCGGGGTGTAGAGTGGCTGTCATTCTCGCTCTCCGGAGGAGGGCAGCAACGCTGTTACGCTTCGCCCATGCAGATCGCGTCGCATTTCTTCATGTTTTCAACAGGAAAGAAGAGAAGGAAGGAAAGAAAGAAAAACGAGCTCGCTCGCGCTCTCTGGCATCTTCTTGCCATCCTATCAAGCCGACCAACAAGAGAGAGAAAGGATGCAACGAAAGGCGCACAACAAGAAATGACGCGTAAGATGCAAAAGGAACAGGCAGTAACTGCGTGTAAGATGCAAAGAAAGCAGTTGGTGTGCGATGGAGAAAAAAGAAGGGGTTGGGGGAAGGGGGAAGTAAGAAGAGAGGCGTGTCTGGTGGCATATTGCGTCTCTCTTATGGCGACGGGAGGGCTATGGGGTTACGGAGCGCCTTGCGGCCAAGCGCACGGTGATTTGTTCAGGGGCGGAGTATATAAGCCGCTGGTTGAGGCGCTGCTACGATTCAGTAGGCCCGTCGACACCCCTGTGATACGGAACGGTGAGCAGAGGCATGCCTCTACTTTTCTTCCCCCTTTTTTCCCAGTGTAGACAATGCACGGGTTTTTCAAAGTTGAATTTATAAGAATTCTTAAAGTTGAAAATCCAGAAAAGAACGTGCAATTCAGTCAAAAGAAACAAATAATTATGAAGAGAACTGCGCTACCAGATGGATCTTGGCTTGCTGTGGTTTCATTATATAGAATATGAGCATAACTGAGCGGGAAGTACTGTGTTAACCGCGCTTCGGCGATTACAATGAGGCAAGCTTGAGGCATTGACTGTGTACACTACTAGCTGAAGTTTGGTTTCAAAAAGTGGCTTTGCTGGATATGCCTCAGAGTTCCCATTGTAAACCTCATTCTATAACTCGCATTACATAGTTCTCATGTGCAAGTGCTTTGAAAGAAATTTTTCAAGGAGCACAGAGCTGTTCATGTCATCTTATAGCACCTGGCGATTCGCTACCTTCTCAGTGCATCAGGGCATTTGCCGATTGCCATGAAGCTTAGCGGTAGCAGTTTCCCGCATTTTGTGACTACTCCTTACGGATCCTGTCACTTTGAAGAAACCATCCCCACTCTGCTAAAAATTGAAAGGTGGCAGCCGTATAGGATCACTGGCACGTGGACACCAGCCGTAAAGTCCACTACACCCAGTGCATGTACTAAAGCACCGATTCCAAACAGCTTAGCATTTCTGAAGTGAGCACCAGATTGAGTATATTCGCTGTTTTTAGGATATAGCCCGTTCGTTCTCTGTAAAGATTGTGGCCATAATGTGACCTACGCATGGCGCCACTGCAAGTTTAGCGCGCGCTGGGTAATGTGCCGATTGTCATTGATTGTCAGATGTCGCCTGATTGTCATTTAAAAAAAATACCACTGGTTAGGCGCCAACGATAAGATATGCTGGCTTATGACAAGAGTTTCAGTCTGATTTTGGAGAATACGCAACCTAAAACAACCACTTCTAGCCTTAGGCATGCTGGTATTTTGCCAAGTCAGTCTTTCGCAATTGATTTGTTGCTGAAAACACTGTGCACAATGCAATACATTGCATGTTTTTGGCGGTACGCCTTCAGTAACTCGGCGCAAGGAATTGCTCTCAACCTTTAGGAACCGAAATTTCCATGTATACATTTTGCAAACAGTTTCTGAAAGTTTGTTTATTTTGTGTGAAACATGAAACTTGCGTTAAAATTTTCCAATTAAGCTTTGTGAACGTATACATTAATACTAGAACCTAGACCAAAACTAGTAGCACTCGTACAATGGCAAGTTCTGGTACGAAGAAATACAAAATGAATGTGCGGAAGGCCTGCAGACTTGCTTGCTTTACGATGATGAAGTGCTAAAGATAGTGCTGAGAGTGGGTCGCGTTATGAAACTCTCACGATGACGTCAGCCGAGGCTTAACGCAATGGACACTTACATCATAAAATCACTCTGCCAAGCGTGAATGACTTTCAGGTTGTTGTTCTTCGATTGCCTGTAAACAAAATAGCGAAGAAAAAAGGCCCATTAAAGGGATACAGCCACCTGGGGAGGATGGGGGGGGGGCTACTTTGTAGGAGTCTACTTAGTGGACATGTCTATTTCGTCTGCTGCAGAAGTTCTTATTGGCTGGGCTAGGGTACGCGTGAGGAAGAGACAGGCGCTCTCAGCCAATCAGCATTTCAGCAGTAGATGAAATAGACAAGTCCACTAGGTGGACAGTCGCAGAGTACCCCCCCCCCCCCCCCCCTGTAGTCTCGTTTATTGGCTCGTTTATTTCTGCTTATACCAACCAACTCGAGAAAAAAAAGAATTGGGAATCGCTTGCGTAATAATTAAGTTTTACGTCAAATCCTTGCATCCTTCCATCGATCGTCCCCGTTATTTCCCTGTTCTGAAGGTTATCCCTATATCCAGACTTTTCTTTATTTTTCTTTTCTTTCGGAGGGAGGGGGAGGGGTGATTACGTGATCAACGTGTGTGCATGTCCAGATTTTCGGGATAAGGACGAATTCCCAACAGAAGTTTGCCACAGTGTTAAAGATCATGAACCCGCCGCTGCAGCTCAGCGACTCTGTTGTGCAGTGGCGTTCCGTTGCTGATCCCTAGGTGACCGGTTCGCTTCCAGACCCCGGCTACTGCATTTAGATGGAGGTGAAATACGAAACGCTCGCTGTTAGATGTAGATGCCCGTCAAAGAACCCTACGCGGTCAAAATTAATCCGTGGATCCCTACATTATGGCGTCCTTTGTAGCCCTGTGGCTCCTTTGGGACGTTAAACCACACGGATAAATCAATCAAGGCCTTTAACATGGCCAGCTCTTCCGAAGAGACCAGCCGTTTTCTAGCAAGCTTTAAAGTAAAGCTCTTATAGCGTTGTGTGGTCTCGAGTGGAGGAAACGGTCTTGTTACTATAATTATAATAACACGAAATTTCGGTACGTCAACAACGTTCACGTGATCGATCTTCCCGTTGAGCACAGCACTAAGATACAACTGAAGATGCCATTACCTTTATATTATTTGCTTGCTGTTTCTTAAGAGCTTCGGTACATCTCTTGTACCGTTTCTACGGAAACCCACGAGACCGAAGAATATTTTTGAAAGAAAAGTTTTTTTCATCCACTCAATCGATATTCCATCCTCCAACACGTATATCTGGACAGGACGAATTTTTCATCGACAACGATACTTTCTTTCCAAGAAACCCGCATCGGTCTTGTTTGCAGACTTGCTTGCTTGTTTGTTTTTTCAATACTTTTACCCATCTGCACTAGTTCTCCTTTTCCACTCTCATGAGTACTCTTAAACAACATCAAACAGTGTTTATTTCATCCTCGAAATCGAGATTCATTCCATCGTAAAGAAATACCTTTACAGAAAAGCAGTAAAAATATAGAGACAACTCACAAAGGAGTGCGCGAGCATCGTCTTTTTATTGCCGTGCCTTCGTTTTTGCTAGCAGATCCTTGCTTTACCCTTCAGTTGTGGACGGAATCTCTGCAAAGTGTCCTAGGTAGCAATACGCAAAGGTAATTTTTTTCAGTAGAGCTCGAAACATAATCTTCGCCTGCAAAAAAAAAAAAAAAAAAAAGGCACTAGCAAGGTCTTCTGCGTTTACGCGACGCTGTTAAGTTCATTTGTGATAGCCGCTTTTCAAGTATATCACTTGTCTTAAATCCATATATAAAGTTATTTTACGTTAACTTTGCCCCTACTTCGTAGGTGTAACAAAACTTCCCGGATTCTTGTGGAAGCGAAAGTTTCGCGATGCTTATAAGAAAAGGTATAAATGCTCCTTCTGTGCGAATTATGTGGCTATATTTTGCGCTCATATTTCACGTGAACCTTTTTTTTTTTTTTGTATAGTGCGCAACGTGTCTACAGCGTTCCCCTTTTGCCACTGCTGCTAAGTTTTGCTCTCCGGAACGCGCTTGGTCTCGCAGCGAGAAACCCCCATTTGATTATCTAGCTTCACCACACATTTTCGCAAATGGATATGTGGTATGCCTTATCGCTTAATACTGACATTATTAATGAGAAGTAAATGACTGAGCAATAGTTACGTAAATTGCGCAGAGGGATTGTAAGCGATTCGTTTTTCTGAAGTTTTTTAGAATTTCTCCGCATGTTGATGGAATACTGGTCTAGAGTCAGATGAGAATTACGCAACTTTTGCTTTACTACTGTCTTATTAGTATTGTGTGTGCGTTTAGTACAGTCGCGCTCTCACACTCGAACGTCGAACAAGAGCGGGAAGTGTCAGTTCGACGTTTCCCACTATACGTGTCGGAGGTACGCAGTCCGGCACAGCGGGATCCGAGCTCCAAAAACATCATCGTAACTCACAATGCCATGACCGGCCATGATGAATCTAGAAACAGGAGGTTCCCATGCACTTAAGGCGTCCGACCTGGTGTCCAGCGGGGCTCCGGCTCCATACCATCGGTGTATCACCTGCTGCTGTCTGCTGCTGCCTGCTGCTATCTGCTGCCACCTGCTGCTACCTACTGCTAACTGCTGCTAACTGCCGTTACCTGCTGCCTGCTGCTACCCGCTGCCACGGGCGACTGCCTGCTGCTATTCGCTGCTACTTGCGGCTTTCCTGCTGCACCCTCGCCTGCTTCAGGCTCTTGAAGCCTGCCTAGTTGCTTTGCACGGGCCATCGTGAATGGTCCCTGAAGGGACCGCTCCTACGGGTCACTGTCGGGGTACGCCGGTGGCGCATGCAAGAAGGTTCGGGGAACCTGGAGCATCGAGAACTTTCAAAAACTCTGGACAGGCCTGGTCTCAAACACAAGAGTCGCTAGGCATTATTTTGCTGCGACCGAAAATCTGGACCTGCCTCGCGCAATACTTACGCGGGAGATTGTTCTGCTGGAAGCTGGATGCGCCGCGTAGCTGAGTTCATTAGAGAGGCGGTGCGTCGTCTCTCGAAACTCAATGTAGGCGCACGCAAAGTATGGGTCACTATGGTGCAAAGCTACGGCTACGACCCTACATTGACTTCCGCGTGTTGCTACACCCGTCATCCCTTTGCTAGCCGTGCGTTGTAATGCAATTATTGCATCAAAGACAGCAAGAATATATTTATTAGACTTAAACAAGTACACGTTGTCGTATCCATTCTCTCTGCCCTCTTCATTCAACTAGGTGGACGGGTGGGTTGGCTTTGCATACATGTACGAACAATGTGATATGCTCAATTGGAATTATACCTTTAGAAATGTTGTCAGCTCAATCTTTATTAGGAATATTATTATGAAAGGTGTTTGTTTTATGCCGGCGAGCAAACTGTCTGAAGCCGTAGACATAAAAATTCATTTCTAACTTGGCGCTAGAGATCGTAAAAGCTTTCACTTTATTCCTATTAATGCAGTCTTTCGTTGCACACCGATGGTTCCGGCAATAATTCCGACGTTCCATTACTCCCCCTCGGCGTGCATCTCTCCAATTATATCGTCTCACTCTCGCTATGGTTGGTCGCGGATGGAAGCCACATTCCCTATTATTGCCTTAACAGAGCAGACAAGGTGAAATTCCAAAATGTGGCAGAATTAGATTGTGTCACGTACAACACATGCTGTTCAGGTCGTTACTTCGCCTTCGCACTAATTACGCAGAAGTGTGGGGGCGGGGGGGATGAATGGTATATCATTAAACGCTCTCCGCATCTTACAGTGTCTGGTGAACGCGCATGTGCGGCTTGCGGGCGTAATTAACGGGGGCGCAGTTCACAAAGCCTTTCGTTCGCAAGTGTTTCTGCGCCATTGGCTGGTCGTCTTCGCTAATAATATGTCCGGCATCAGGACTGACTGTCATTCGCTTTCAAGAACAATTCTGGCGCAAGACCTTTCTGTGAATGCGGGCCCAGAATATAAGGTTGAGACACACATTGCTCGTTGTGTCCGCACACACAATACGCTATGTGTGTATCGTCCTCCCGTTCTGTTTTCCATGTGTGTTGAGCGCGTTTACACCTTCGTAATGCTCAACCAACACGCCCAACTACACATTTAAAGAAATGTACACCCTTTGGGTCGTATCTAGCCAAACAACGATTCTCGTCATCTGTCTTGCTTGCGTTTCCTTTCGTGAAAACGCTGCGCTCGCTGCTTTCTTGTCGATAATGCTATGTCCTGCTGATAACGCACATGCCGTTCATGGCTTGGAAGTACCGGGCTCGCAGCGTTAAAGAGAGGAAATGCGGGCATGGCAGATGGTGATCGTTGTTGTATGGTGACATACGACCCAAAGGGGGGTAATTTTGCTTAAGGGTGTAGCTGTGTTGACCAACTTGCAGAAGCGTCTTACGAAGGATACTAAGTATTGTGCAATGTGAAATACATGAGCACGTAGGCTTGACGAACCGGGCCATCGCACTCGCATTGAAATCGCCAGTAGATATTGACGTTTGGAACGACAGAAAGTTGTTGTAGATATTGATGACGTGACGTGAATCACTCCGGCTGACTGACCTGCGTGAACACTCGCGCGTCACAGCTTGCCGCCTGTTCCTCCTCGTCGTCTGCAAACCATGTCCCCTTCGACGCTGGTGGCCATGCTGATGGTGCTGGTGGCCTCTGCTTCCGTCTCGATGGCCAACATGGGCGAAAGCCAGAAGCCCAACATGCCACACGTCTTCCAGAACGAGAAACAGCTCTCCCAGTACCTGCAGGCTCTCGACGACTACTACCTGTTGCTCGGAAAACCCAGGTTTGTGGTTGTTGCGTTTGGCACGGGCCGTATTTCCGAACGATCACTTTTAGACATATAATTAGGCTGCACTTCCGAGCAACCTATGATGGGACACGATGTATAACTCTAGCAACGGCCATTCTGTCATTGCATTCAACGAATTATATTACAACAATTATATTACAGGGCATTTCTCACCACGAAATCTTCTCGTCAGATTCGCTTCCGCCACGTAGTTTTCACAGATAGCGACACGCCCAAAATTAATCAATCAAAAATCCTTCATGTTGTACTGCGGTGCGCATTACGTTTAATTGCTTACTAGCCGTTCCCTAATAAAAGAGGCTTTATTCTTCTATCGTTGAAACGCGCACATGGTACGGCATAGCATAGTATAGACACCCCAATTACTATCTCGCAGATTGTTAGACATGTTCTATATAGATTTTCGTGTCCACGGTGCAAGATGTATTCAATATCTTAAACCGGGGAAAAGAAGTTTGAAACCCTGCAGGAATCTTGACATAGTCGACGTGCAGTAAAGACACATAGCATTTCGGAAATGAACCTCAAAAAGCTCGAAGAGGCTTACGAAGACGGAAGAAATGTGTAGGAGTGTCCCGACCCTTACCGCATATAAGGTTCTTACGTTCATCGAGGCAGCAACTCCCTCTCACATTATTAATGTTCTGTACCGCTTTCCAGGTTTGGGAGAAGTTTTCAAGACAGCTACGAGACCAGGCGATGGAACCTGCCATATACGGAATTCCTTCGAACAGTGTGACATTCAACAGCCACCGGAAGAAGAAACTGAGCCATCCACGACGCCAAATTAGGAACAATAAAAGGAATCAATCAATCAATTACCTCTGCTTCCTTTTTCTTTCTGGCTTGTCTCTCTGTGAAAGCTTTGCCTTCCAGCAGTAGTTGCTGTCTGTAAATGTAGTTAAGCTTTGATCTAGAAAATCCATACATGCGTGTTACTGCTGAGGAAGTTATTAAATGCCTTTCTGAAAGAAATAACAAATTGGACTCTTGTTGTTGGAATTGTCCATTGTTGTCATATAATGACTATACACGTAAGGGAAGGTAAGGGAAGGTACGCTACATTAAAGACGGCTATGCCGAGACACAGTTAGGAAATGGAGGATACCCCTTATTCTATGTAACACGGAGACACAAATACCCAAAGAGCGCTAACTTTCTTATTCTGCAAATAAATAAAGGACGGCAAAACTAACGCGCATATCAAAATCTTTTTTTTAATTGCGTTGTTTTCCATGCGGCATATTATTTAATTAAGTGCATGCAGTCTTTCTTCGTGACAAAGCTCCATAAGTGGCCTGTGGATCTTATCGTCCATAATTAACTGTTCGTAATCTGTGGGCAGGTCTTTTCGTGTTGCGCCATTTTTTGGCACGTTCTCGTGACATTTGTCTCTGGACAAGGTCCCAGCAGATGTCGGGCATCCACTGCACACGCGGGGGCAGGGCAATGCGGGCGCTTTACAGTGTCTTCAGGTATTGCTCCCGGTCCAGGTTACGGAAGGGGCCAGGACCGCCCCAGCACAAAGTCTTCGGTGACAGACTTCCTCCACCGGAGTCAGATTACGAGGAAGGGCGCAGAAACACGGGGGAATTATGGCCCGTGTGTCCCGTTGGAGAATAGATATTATTTCGTTAGCATCCTTAGAGTACTTGACGCACTTTCTGGGGGTTAACTATCTATTTATTTATGTACGTTTCTATCTAACCGTTCTACAGCCTACATGGGTCACGGGGTAGTGCGTAGTTGAATGGGTATCGCATCCGGTTGCTGTGCTGGGGGAACAGGGTCCGAAATCAGTGGTCGGTCCAACTTGAGCCACTGAGTATGTGGCAATGTGTACCTGTGTGCCACCCTTCGACGGAACTCTTTCACGCCGGCATGGGTTACTGCAGATGCGGGACTGGGTAGGTAGCGCTGTTCAGTGAAACGCTTTCACGCCGACTTGTAGCACTGGGCATGCCACTCGAATCTGTGCTGGTCTTCAATGAACGTTTGTGATGGCAACTTAGGTCACTGGGTATCTGCCGGTGGGTGTGTGCCGCTCTTCCGTGAACGTGTCTGACGCCAACTTACGTGACTAAGCATGTGCCACTAGCAATGTGCCGTTCTAGAACAACGAAAAAGATCCCTTAACTTTCTACGATGCTGAGTGGAGTTGTTGAGTTGAGTTGTTGTAGGCTACTGGTGGGATTAGCCTTGCAGTTGCTGCCGGCAATTGCTCCACCGTAGCGACACTTAAAATAAATAAGTCACATAATGAGACACAGACCTCACAATTAAAAATGGTCACTCCTCAGTTCATCATGTGGAGGCCAAATCCGTGTCCTGTAGGTAAATTAAAAGAAGGCGATGCTGAGTGGAATCGAATCCACGTCACACGGATTTCTCAAGGATAGCAACCGGGCGCTTTAGCAGGCTGCGCCACAAATGCACTCGGTATGTGCCGCTCTTCAATGAACCATTCGCCAACTTGGGGTCTCTGAGTACGTGCCATTTGGTGTGCGGCAAGCGAGGGAACGATTGTCAGTGCTCGCAGTCACAGGCGCGCCACGTTTCTCCTCTCGGAGACCACGTGCGGACTTCCCAGCAGCGCCACTAGATGGCGCCACTAGCGCGAGAGAAGAGGTCGGCTGCCAAATGACGCGTGCCACCGGCGCGCCATGCATTTTGGTGGCCACGCGCAGGGTTCGCGGCGGCGACGCTAGATGGCACCAAATGTTCCTAGGGAAGCGCGGAAAAGTAGTCTCGCTGCAGTACATGCCTCATATATAGCTCATTTCGACGGTGGCAGTACGTTGTGTCACTGTATTGCATTACCGTCGACAGTCGTCGGGAGATGGGTTTTGACGAATATTTCTTGCTACGGATGGAGCGGTGGCCGGAAGGAAAGGATGTAGGTGGGCTGCCATTTGAAGGGGAGTTGGTGACCTTGCCGGTCTTGTTATAACAGTGATTGTGACCGTGACCCTGCACCGAGGGGATTTGATGGGTACATGCGAAGTCTGTGAATCTCTTCAATATAGCCAATGTTCTTTTTTTAACTTACTTGAACTGCTCCATAGCGTTGAGCGAGTCGGTATAGATATCAACGACGTCAATGCTTGTCAAGTTGCCAGCAGCTATAATCACATCGTGGATGGCCTGTAGCTCAAGTTATAAAGAATTGGTTGTTTCTGTAACGTAGCTGCGAGAATCCTGAAAACCGGGGCTTCTCGGGCTGATGGAAGCAACCCATCTTTAATTCCCGTGGACAGCTGTGTCTGTGTAGATCGCAGTGTCCTCTAGCGGACACTGATCTCTGGTGCAGGAAGTGGCTGTTTACTTTTCCGAAGTTTGTTGTCTGTGTAGCAATGTTAGTACCACGATGGAAGGTCATCCAATGCCATGTTCACGGACGAATCTCAGTAGAAATGGGAACGCACTGTCGCAACTGCCGTAAAGTGCCGTTGTTTAAGCTGTCTTGCTAGCTCGCGCTGAACAGCAAGCATATTGGAATGCATGTGAAGCGAAGCTGCCGTGAAGCGGTTAAAAAATGCTTTATTTACAACTATATATATGATGTGCATATTCTCTTTATTTTCAATTTATACAAGATGTAATTTCATGCACTGCTTATGCACCGCAGAAGTCACAGTTTGAATGTCATCCAGTGTTTATATTTATGCACATTGTTCATAAGCTATGCTGGAATACATCCGTCATATCCGGTGGGCACACACACTGTGAGACGTCAATGTTGTTTGATCCTTGGCGAAGGAAAATGGGTGTGGAGAAGCGTGCGCTGCAAGAAGAACGACACACATATGTACAGGTGCTCCCAGAATAATTCGGAACGCTGGACACGCAGCTGCTCGTCGGCGGAGTGCGCCGGCGGAAAAATACAGGCAGGATCTGCGCATGCGCGGTCTCCCTAGCGAGCAAGTTTGGCTCCCTAGTGCATCTAGATTGACGTTGCCTTGCTCCAAGAAGGTAGCACTAGGTGCCCTTTAGCATTGTGCAATGGAGGCTTGGCGAATTAATGTCTGTAGCACCGCATGCATGCACCGTAATCTATAAATAAAGGCTTGTGGATTCCTTGCAGCGTATTCTCGCCATGGTCTGCATCCGGTCTGGGAAATAGCAATCCTTTGCGTGATTACGTGCTAGTGAGGCGACTTGGCTACAACGGCATCGCTGCCATATTTTTCCACCCTGTTAGCCTGTCCTGCGAAGTATTAGCTCTTAGTAAAAGACCTCTCTATCCGTGTTACTACTAGCTTTGTAATACGAGGACAATTTCTACTATTACATGACCCCTCATAACGGGTGTGTCTGCGATAGTGGCAATAAAAGAGTTTACAAATGAAATTACACGGCACGTTCGTCAAGGCCGATTTCACGCGCAGGAAGTCACTTCATGCAGAGGGCACTCTAATGAGCTCTTCACGACTCTAGTCATTTAGTGGCGCACCCGTTACGTGGTTCAGATTTAGGTGCACGTTAAAGAACCCCAGGTGGTCGAAATTTCCGGAGTCCTCCACTACGGCGTGCCTCATCATCAGAAAGTGGTTTTGGCCCGTAAAACCCCATAATTTAATTTTTTTTAGTTACGTGGTTCGCATGCATTGTGCACCAATCAGTCATGGAATTTGGACCATTGGTAGCGAGCATCCTTACCTATTGATCGCGTGTCCGCGTTTGTTGGCGAAAATACTCATTTTAATACTCATTTTCTTTTGCTCAGAGGAAATATACAATAAGAAAGGGCAGGCTGTGTGAGCTGAATGCAAATAAAAAAATAGTAAGAAGAACACGGTAAATCTAGATAACAGGAAGAACACTGGGGTTATTTCTTCCACAGTAAACAAAAAGAATCGAAACGTAACTGCTTCGTCTAAAGCGGTTGGCATGCTCCGCTATCAATATCTCGCGAATGTGCCGTCCACGCGAAGCACAGCTTGTACGCGGCGTGCAATCGACTCGTAGAGCGCATCTACGAAGTCCCTCCTCTCACCAAGGCGATTCCACTCACGCGTTATGGCGAGCCAGAGCTCGTCGGCACTGGCCCCACCCAGATTCAGCTTGGACAAACTTTCCTTCATCGTGCCCCACACGTTCTCCATAACATTGAAGTCTGCGCCTTTCGGAGGCCAATCAAGAACGCGAACACCACGTTCTTGAAGAAGCTTTTCCACAGCTCTGGCGGTGTGCATCGGGCTCAGGTCTTGTTGGAACAAGTAGCAGCCATCTTTAAATGACCCGTCCTGAGCGTATGGCAGTAGGTGGTAGTCCAGAATTTCGCAGTAAGCTCCAGCTGTGAACGATGGGGACAGTCGGATTAGCGGACCGATGCCCTCTTTGCTAATTGCTCCCCAAACGTTGACAGTACAGCGGCCGCTGCTGCAGATCTCGGAAACATACCCAGGCTCGTATCTACACGAAAAGAAGGGAATAGATAACGGTCTTTTCAGATGAAATACCTTTTGCGCGTCCGAAGAATTTGTGCTTAAGAGATCAGAAAGAAAATCAAAATACCTGCAGTTATATGGTCTCCATACGCGACGCTCTTGATCCCATCTAGATGAAAATGTCGATTCATCTGAGAATATGACTTCTTTCCATTCTTCAGTCGTCCAGTGCTCATATGCCCTGCCAAACTCAAGGCGCCGGCGTTTTTGGCGCTCCGTAAGGTGTGGCTTTTGAGCCGCGACAAATCCACGAAGACGAGCCTCTCGCATGCGCCTTCTGATTGTTTCCTCACTGGCTTGCAGGTTGAGGGCTATCTTGATCTGTCGGGCGCTCTGAAAAGGATGGGCAACGGCTGCAGCAACAATGAGAAGGTCGGACTCTTCCGACGTGCATCGGTATCTTCCCGATCGTGCTGCATCTTTGAGTCGGCCATCTTCATCCCTGTATGCTTGGATTATTCGGTTGACCGCACTTATAGATATTTCTGTGAGGCGGCTTATCTCACGTTGAGGTATTCCTTGTGAACTAAGCTTAATTATATTTCTCCGCACATTCATCGGCACTCTTTTCGGCATGTTGCCTCGATTAGAATAGGGCGGAATTCGCGTAACTGTCCTTGTTTAAATGTGTTCGTATCCCTTTATCAATCGAGCCGCCGATATCATCACGGTTGCATCAGACGAAAACGCCGCCCTTGGCCAGCGCTAGTCACGGTCACCTACCCTAAATATTTTGAGCAAATGACAAAAACGGCCCACACGAGAAATCAAAAAAGAAAAAGGCGCCCAAGCACCCGAAAATGCAGACACGAGCGTTTATGCTCCAACGCGAGTGCATGCGCAGACACAGCTTGTCGCAGACACCACCGGCCCAGCCCCCCTTGGCAAAACGTTAAGGGGCACCTAGGGCTACCGTTTTGGAGCAACGCAACACAAACTAGATGCACTAGGGAGCCAACCTTGCTCGCTAGGGAGACTGCGCACGCGCAGACTATCGCACTATTTTTTCCACGTGCGTGCTCCGCCGGTGAGCGGCAGCGTGTGTTGC
The DNA here is from genome assembly GCF_023375885.2 of Dermacentor andersoni. NCBI lineage: Eukaryota > Metazoa > Arthropoda > Arachnida > Ixodida > Ixodidae > Dermacentor > Dermacentor andersoni. The sequence continues at coordinate 131,219,530 of NC_092818.1, forward strand.
GTTCCGAATTATTCTGCGAGCGCCTGTACATATACATATGTCACCGTACAGTGCACTTAAGGCTTCTAAACACTTGTGTCACAGTGGCACATACTCAGCGACAGATACCCAGCAACCCGAGGATTGGGGTAGGCAAATATAAGAAGCTTCAATAAAACCGTAAAATACCATGCGCTATTCAATTACGAGGCCTGTATACATTAGGAATACCCATGAGATGACAGTATACGGGCATGTTTTATGTCGTTGTTTACTGTTTGATAGCGTACAAGAGTACGTGCTCTGGCAGAACTGTGGTCAAAATGCAGTGGTTACATAGGCCGGTGCACACATGCTGTAAAACCTTTGCAAACACACGCGTGTACATACGCATTTATTTATTTATTTATTTATTTATTTATTTATTTATTTATTTATTTATTTATTTTATGATGCTAAGGTTGGTCCTTGCAGGGACTGGCACTCATAGAAAACAGCGAGAGTAAGCAAGGCAAAACAAAAAATATATAACAAAGATAATGTCGCATAATACAAGATTGCACTACAATATAATTCCAATACAATAATTGCAATACTGCATCAATAACAGTAAAATAACTGCGGTACAAAAATTCCAATACAAATACTAACAAAATGAAAAAGAAAGACAAGCCCAATGCATTTGAATTTCACATTCCATGTGGAAAATACGGCTCGGGTAGGGAATTCCACTCGGAATTTGTACTCGGCATAGCATATACGATACGTTCGGCATTACAGTGTTAAAGTACTTGATTCGATATATATATATATGAACGAAGAAAAACGAAGACACCAACGGCAATTTAAAGACAATTACTTGTACTTACTAATTGAATTTTAGAAATGATAAATTAATAGACACGAAATAACAACTGGCCGCAGGTGTATATATATATATATATATATATATATATATATATATATATATATATATATATATATATATATATATATACACGCACACACAGGGTGTTTCAGCGAACACTTTCAAACGCCGGTCTACTCGAAGCGGCGGACACTACTTGCACAAAAAATTAATATGCGAAATCATATAATTAATAAGAGTTCACTAATTCACTATTTAGCTAATTATATCATGACCCATATTGCAATTTACAAATTCCAGAAGTGGACTTCGCAAGGCGGATTCACTTGGAACGAATTCTCAAGACGACACCAGTTTCCACATATAAATTCCCGTACTTTGCGGCGAAATGCCTTGGCGATCCAGTTACTTGTGTGCTTCAGTGCATGAAACGATGTTTCGTTAACAAATTAACTGGAACGCCAATGCACTTCTCCGCAAAGTTCGGGAATTTATATCTCGATACTGGTGTCATCTTGAAAATTCGTTCCAAGTGGATCTGCCTTGCGATATCCAATGCTATAATTTGTAAATTACAATATGGGTCATAAGATAATTAATCAAAAACTTAATTAGTGTATTTTATTAATTAATCGATTTTTCATCTCTATTTTTGTGCAAGTATTGTCCGCTGCTTCGAGTAGACCATCTCATCAACTAGGATTATGATATCTGCCACAGGCAACCTTTAAAGATTTTTGAAAGTGTTCGCTGAAACAGTCATAACGTACATGTCCCAAGTTACAACGATGAAAATACACTGTTATCGGTTATGTTTACTACGCTTTCAAGGAGTTGGTTCCATTCTCTAATTGTTTTTTAAAAGGAAGTATTTAGCAAAACTGGTGGTTCTGAAGGAGTATTCTTGTATTTTGTTCGTGTGCTGGTCAGGCTTTGAGCGATACGTTGGTACCAAAAGATATTCCGTTTTATTAATTCCTGTTTGATTGTAATATGTACTGTGCAAAACATTTAACTGCAGTTTCCGTCTTCCACGTTGTAGCGTTTCCCAACTCAGTGTGACCTTTATTTCCGATATACTGGCAAAGGGATTGTAAATATTACTGACAAATCGGGCTGCCTGGTTATGAACCTTTTCACTTCTGTCTGCACTCCCCATTCCCCTCCCCACGTGTAGGGTACCAACTGGCCTCAGTTTGGTTAACATCCCTGCCTTTCCTCCTTCCTGTCTCTCTCTCTCTCTCTCTCTCTCTCTCACGCTTCTGTCTGCAAGATACTTTTGAGCCGGGTCCCAAACAACCCAAGCGTAGTCAAGTATCGATCTTACATGTAGGGT